>NC_054866.1:7408486-8834974 GCF_018320785.1 Cheilinus undulatus
CTAGATCAGCATTGTATGATCATGACCTGGAGGACTGAGAACATACACAGACCTAATTTTGTCTTGTTGCCCTGGTTGGCCTGTTATGAACATGTCAGATGAAACGTTCCTCCAATCCCCTTCCGAGAATTTTTCGACAAGTCCTGTCCTTCTCAAATGCTCTCAATGGGTGATGAATGTCACAATACATCCACTGTGCCTATCCCAGCTGTCACTGGGCGAGAGGCTGGATGGTTCACCACTCAATCGTTGACATGCAGAGACAAACAACCTGCCACACCCAACCTCACACCAATGGCCAATTTAGAGTCACCAACCTAACAAGCATGTCTTTGGTGGGAGGAAGCCAGAGGCCCCAGAGAGAACCCACCCGTGCAGAGGGAAAACATGCAAACTTGACCGGGAAGCAAACCAGGATTTTCTTGTGAGGCAACAGCGCTAACTCCTATGTTACTGAACAGTTGTGCAGAACATGTGATTTTTTTTCAAAATCATTCAGGCCTGTCTCATTTAATGTTGTGTTGGTTGTGATATAGAATGATTTATTGCACGTGTTCATCAAAAAAGTATACACACTTAAAAAATAACTGCATATTAAATTGCAATTTTGGGGGGGTTGCAATTAGATAATTTTTCCAGCCCTATTTTAAAGTAATTGTGTATTTATAAAACAATATTTTGTAGCTAAGATCAAACACTGCATGTTTTAAATATTTGACCATATCTTTCACATGTTTTCATGATATAAATGTGTGAAATTGATAGAAATGCATTCAGATAGAATCAGAAATCATATTTCACTGTGTAACTCTTATTCTAGCACACCTGAGTGCTGATGAGTGCAAAATAAAACATTTTATCCTCAACACTCAAATGTTCGTCAGATTTCTCATAGTCAGTATTTCTCAAATGGTGTGGCACATTGGTGTGCCACGAGGCAAGTTTAGGCGTGCCGTGGCGATTCCTGCAACCATATACAGCGCTGTGCAGAACTCTTAGGCGTGTTTGGGCCAAACTGAACCTGAAGTAAGGTGTAGATGTGGGGAGTAAGCTGCCTAAGGCAGGGGTGTCTGACTTTTTCCAATGAGAGCTGCATACAGAAATACAAAAGGATGTTGGGGCCACTTTAATATCCACAAGAGGGGGTATATGACATTGATTAAGTCAGAAGCAGAGAAAAGGAGGAGCTGGGGTGGAGGAGGGTTGCAAGAGCAGCTTGCAGAGAGAGCGGCAGAGCCTGGCCAGGCAAGAGCAGTTTGAATAAGGCAGCATTAGAGTGACTGGCGAATAGCATGCTAAGGGTAAATCAGATTATTGGAGCAGCGCTTGACTCTGTAGCCTGCCTGAACTCATTCTAAAAGCCTGATTTAATTGCTAACAAGGCAAATAGACAAATCCAGGTGTTTTGGGGGGGGGCCCTGTTTGGTCCTAGCTGATACTGGCTCTGCCCCTGGGATATTAGTGGTACTGCCATTTTCTGCCAAAATTCATCGGAGAGTTAGGACACAAGATGTTATAATTCTTATCGCCAATATTTTTACTTGGTACAGTGTTGTCTTAGTTAAGTCACAAAAAACATAAAAAAATCTTCTTGTTGAGATGTTTACAGGATTAGCATGGTAGCACTCTCTTATACTGACACAATGAGTACAATACAGCCAAGCACAAGCTCCATGTTCAAATGTGGGACAAATTTAATTTTATTTCTAGAATTTGCCGCGTGCAAATCAGAATTGGACTGTGGGCTGCATCTGGCCCCTGGGCCATAGTTTGGACACTCCTGACCTAAGGGCACCATCTGGCGGGAAGGAGGATTGACACAACCCAAGTTGTGCTTGGGACGTCTTTGCATGTTACCAAAGAGCATGGGAAAATATTCTGTTGAAAGGGTGAAAGGGTAAGCGAGCATGGCCTATGGTGTCCAGGCAGGTAGTAGGGTTGCCATGGGGCCCTGGTTGTGCTGTGGTTGTCCCAAGGGCCCAAAAACTTCCAGCATTATGTAGGCCTATTATCAGGGGATGAAAAGGCCTGGACAAAAAAGACTCCATCGAGTTTGACCTTGGCTGCTGAGCACATTGTCCCATGAGGACTCCTTAGCACTCTACATCCCTTAAACTTATGCACAATACCATATATAAAGATATGAATCTAAAAATCACTGCTCTAAATGTTTTCAAGTTTGGTCTTTGCTAGGAACAAATGTCTTGAAGCGTTGGTGAATGAGGCCCACTGACTTTTGCAGGTATTCTGTCAGAGTCAGCTCAATCAGGAATTGTAAAAATCAAACGTGTTTAATATAAATAAAAGCAGAAAAAGAATCACATTAGCTCCACAAACTTTATGGTTACTTTGGCAAAATATGAACTGCAGCATACATTGAATTTGGCCGTCCTATGATTGTTAGGGGAGGCAAAATCAGGCCCAAAACCACTGGGTCTGTGGCAAATCTTCATTTTTT
Source organism: Cheilinus undulatus (assembly GCF_018320785.1). Lineage (NCBI taxonomy): Eukaryota > Metazoa > Chordata > Actinopteri > Labriformes > Labridae > Cheilinus > Cheilinus undulatus. Next base: position 7,410,945 of record NC_054866.1, read on the forward strand.
ACACTCTGGAAGATCACAAGCTTTCCCCTGCATAGCCTCACAGCCTAAAGTGCAGTCTCCCTTTCTCTCTCCCCCTTATGTCTCCCTCTCTCCCCCCACTCTCTCTTTCTATCAGCTTAACACTCAACACTTGCGAGTCATCTGAAACACCTTGTGACTCCATGATAATTCCGTGACCCTGGTGCAGCATTTGTTTGAATTAGAAAGTGCACGGTTCAAACCTTCTGACAGCCGCTGCTCTTAACAGTAAATCTTAAAAGTCTCGGGGCAAGGAGGTGTGTGTGTGTGTGAGAGAGAGAAGAGCTGAGGGGTAAAGGGGGGGATGGGGGGGTCAAGTCCAAGGTGAGAGGCGTGAAGAAGTACCATAAGGGGCTCAGTGGCAGGGAGCCTGCATTTTCTCAAGACCTCTTCCCAATCCCTCTGCATTCTGTGGGCCTCAGCAGCCCGGGCCCTCAGGGGACACAGATGGGCAACACGTCGAGGGTAAAAGGCGAGGGTATGACTTATAGCCATGTGGAGAGAAAAGCCTGGGACGTACCCCTGTGATGAGACCAAATTGAATATAAGGGAGGATGAATGCGATCCAGATCTTCAGCCGATGCCCCGCCAATGCTGTTTCAATTAGCCGGCTCGCCAGTTCAAAGGCGAGGCCCTCGATACACTTCTGCTCCGCATGAAGCCACTATCATCACATTGCCCCCTTGCCTTTCACCTCTCCATTTTGGTGCCACCTTTTTACTATCAGAGCCTCCATCTCTGCTCTGGCTGTGCTTATGTTTTGCATTTAACAGATAGTGAACACCCCGCCATCACTACCCGTAAAAGCTATCAGTCAAAGACCTGCAGCACTTTATGGCTTTTACCATCACTCGCTTTCTACATTCTCACTGTGTCTATTCTTTACATCAGCTCTGGAAGAGGTCAGATAGGTCAACTTTTGCCTGATTTTTCAAAACCTGCAAAATAATGCTTGATTTGAAGTCAATCCTTGTCCATATCTGACATTACTGACTTTTCTATTCCTCACCTAAGAGCATCAGGAGGTTCAAAATCTCTAACTTAAAGTATGAAATATGACAAAAGTCTGGATGTAAGTTCATTCTCTACCCATAAAGATAGAGACTCTGGAGTATAGGCAGCTATTGTTAACAGGACCACAAATAACCATAATAGAAGCCTGATTAGAATAAAAAGGCCTCGTGTAAACACAGCAGTGAGAAGATTCAGATCCTATATGGCATGTTAGGAATGAAATCTAATTTCCGACGAGGTTTGTGCTTTATGTTGATTCTTAGTCTGATCATGGTCCATGCATATACTTCTCTTAAGTGTATCTTCTTGGTCAGGATTAAAGGGATATTTCAGCGTTTTTGAAGTTAGGTCATCTAAGGTACTTGGCAATTGTAGAGTTTCCATTCAGCTCTTCTGGTTGGGGTCGGTTTCACCATTTTATCTCTGGGAAACTGAAGAAGCTCCATAAAATACCAGTGTTTAGTCAGGTAGGGAACTCTGGATGGGGAGTGATGCAGGCTGCAGGCATGTGAGCCATTATCCTCGATCATAAATGGCTTCAGGGAATGTTGTGAAGTTCCACTCATGAAAGCCGCTTTCCATATTCTTGGTCTGGGGCTGCCAGTTGCCACACCTACACCACCAGGTAACTCAGGATCTCTCCTGCTTAACAGACTACAGTAGAGATGGGCCGGTCCACTTTTTTTAAGTGGTACAAAAACAATGCAAAAGTAACAAAATAGTCTAAAAGTTGCAAAAATTGTCATAAAGTGGCATATATGGGTAAAATGGGCTCAAAGTGACAAAGAAATGAGTGAAAAGTGGCAAAAAAGAAATCACTGACACAAAGTTGCAAGAAATGGGCATAGAATTGGCAAAAAAATGACAAAAAAGAACATAAAAGAAGAAAAAGCAACTAAAGCAGGCAAAAAAGTTACAAAAATATACTGCTGATATGAGGAAAAACGTGGTTATAAAAAGTGGCAAAAATGCCTGTAAAGGAACAAAATCCTAATTAAAATGCCAAAAAAATTGTGAAAAAACATAGCACAGTTGATGGAAAGTGGCAAAAAATAGTCTAAAATGGCAAAAGGGAGCTAAAGTAGGCAAAACATGACAAAAAAAGAAATGAAATGGTCAAAATATGGTTGTTTCAAATGACAGAAATGATCAAAAAAGGACAAAGTCATGAAAAGAGTGGCAAAAAATTTTTTTACAAAAAGTGGAAAAAATTGGCAAAAAGTGGCAAAACAGGCATTAAATGGCAATAAGCAGCTATAGTAGAAAAAAATTGCAAAAAGCTGTTGCAGAAATGGGCAAAAGGGTAAAAAGTGTTCAAAATAGTGACCAAAATGGGTGAAAAGCTGGAAATGATTAAAGTGGAAAAAAAAGTGAATAAAACATAGCAAAATTGGTGGAATGTGGCAACAAAGTGCATAAAATGGCAAAAGGCAGCTCAAGCAAAGTTGCAAAAAAAGATGTTACACAAAATTACAAAAAATGTACAAATATTGGCAAACATTGGTTAAGAAAAGCAGAAATGTTATTTGGAAATGCAGCTTTTGGCTAAGTGTTTTTTAAATGATGCTGATTGGTCCGTTCATTCTCTGAGAGACATGCAGTCTGACCAGGCTTTGCAAGGTTGGTACAAGGGTCCAAAGTAACAATAAGACTAAAATGTTTATTTTCCTGCGGTTGACAGGGGTGATGCAGGCATGTGTGGCTTTGAAAAGATGGAGAATGAAATGCCAGTGTCACAGCCCCAAGCAGTTTCATTGTAGCTATACTGTTTTAAGCTTTTCTGTTACCCTCCAGGCCTCTGCATCGTCATGTGACTAAAACTAGCACATTAAAATAATTTTAGATGTCTACCTCACATTTGATGCACTCTTGGCCTGTTTTAGGGCCTCTTCGTGCACAAAGAATATCCCGCCTTTGCCTGCTGATAAAACCACCTATGGGTAAATCTAAACTATACTGAAAATAAAATAAATCACTGTGCTTCCTTTAAGCTACCACGCTACTTTGTTTTAGCTCTATTTTGACACACAACACAAGTATTCCTCCGCCTTTGGTGCCTCATATCCTTATGAAATTAGCTCCCCAGCTCACACTGCTATCTGTCCTGTGCTGTTCTTTGTGTCTGAGCGAGTGGCTCCAGACTGTGAATCCTTTTGTCTCATTTTCTCATTTTGGATCTTCCAAAGATAGCGCTGACAGGTGATATTAATGGTCTTTTATTAGCATCATCCTGATTGCTTCGGAGTTTTGGAAGTAAGGAATAGGGGGAAAGAGCAGGACAGCGGAAAGAAAAAAAGAGAAGAAGAAATAGAGAAAGAATATTTGGAAGTCCTCCGCCCACTGCTTCTCACAGGAGATCACTTCTCTCTTTGATAGCCTGCCCGAATCTGTTCCCCCCATAGAAACTGCCCTGCAGATGTTGTTGCTGTATGCCGACTACAAAGAAGGAGCCCTTTATGAGAAGAACATCTATTTTGGGCCTCAGTGTTTCCGAGCCGTGGTGCTCAGCAAGTGAAGCACAGGCCTAATCTTTCTTTCGCTGAAAACTCTGTTTTATTCCCTGCCCATGATATTTTTAGATTAAAGCCTTGTTCTAATGAATAAAGTGAGGATGTAATATTTTATGACAGTATCAATATGCCATCACTGCAGTGAGTTTGGGCCTTTTAATGTTGGCAGAGGCAGGGAGAGATTGGGGGAATATGGGGCTGTAACCTCAGTGAAACAAAGGAGAAAGCATCAGGCCTGACTAGATTCATTTAGAAGTGTTTGCGGTTCAAGCTCTCACCCTCACCCACAGAACTGTGACTTTGTTGGACTATTGACTGGGAGGCAAAGGTCTTGGGGGCAATATTAGCTCTTGATATTATCTTTAATTAAAGCACCAATCCCTCCGCCAAGTTGTCCAAACAGACCTAAATAGGCCCTGTAAATCAGACAAACATCCTCGATATTTGATGGGTTGAGAGTGAGTGCTGTAGCCTCCAGATGGTTTGTGTTTCTCGAGTGTTTCACAAGGGATGGTACCGGACAGCGATCTTCTGTCCGAGTGCGCCTCTTGACAGAAGGAGTTCCTGCAAACCACATGCTGAGCTGCTGGATTTGTGCCGAGGTCGCTGTCTTTCCTTTGCTGTTCGCTCAGTGTGTGGGTTTATCTCCGGGCTGTGTGATCTGAAACTTTTCATCCATAGAGTTTATTTAGCCAACTAAAATATGACTACATTAAAGCTGTGAGTTAATCAGTGTTTTACAACACCAATTCCATAAAACTTGGGACACTGTGCAAAATGCAAAAACAGAATGCATTAATTTCTAAATCTCATAAACCCATATTTTATTTACAATAGGACATAAACAACATATCAGATGTTCAAACTGAGACATTTTACCATTTCATTAAAAATATTACCTCATTTTGGATTCAATAGCAGCAATGCATCTCAAAAAAGTAGGGGCAAGGTGATGTTACCATTGTGTAGCATCCCCTCTTCAACTAGTCTGGGAGGTGAGGAGACCAGTTGTTGGAGTTTTCAGAGAGGAATGTTGTCCCTTTCTTACAGGGCTGGACTGGGAAGAAAATTTGGCCCTTTGGCAGTTTTGGCCCGACAATGGGTTGAATATGGCATAACTTAGGGGTGTCCAAACATTTTCCACTGAGGGCCAGATACATGAAATTTTAAGGTTGGTGGTGTCACTTTCATATACCTCACCTTTATGTTATTGGAGTCAGAAAATCCACTCTAGTGATTGGAAATGCTTAAATGGCTAATCAATGGCTGAAAACATAAATAGCCATTAATTTCAAGGATTCTAAGGAGCCCTATCAGGTTTCAGTTGAGCCCTAGTTTGTTTAGTTTGGCTATCACGGGATCTGACCTGCTCAGAATGAGAATGACGCTCCAGGTATCAGAGAATTTACGGAGTTGTTTCAGTTTAAGTCCCAATAATTCACATCAATAAAATGTCCTGTCAAAATGTTTGTTTACAGAATTAGTGCAGTAACACTGTGTAGTATTGAAATCAAAATATAAACTAATCCAAATAAATTCATATAATCTTCCCTAATATAATATTTTTTTTATGTTTTGTTATTGACAGAGGAATATAGTTTTTATACCTTCCTGGATGAGCCCCCAAAGTGACACAAAACTCAAAAACAAAACAATCGTTCAATAAGAAATCAGATCAAATATACACTACAGTCCAGCATGAGCTCCATCTTCTAATATGGGCCGTTTTTCACTCATGTTATAATATTTGCTGTTGGCCAATTAAAAAAGGGGACAAGAGCCGAATTTGGCCCCTGGGCCATTGTTTGGACACCCCTGGCAAAACTAAAGATGCTTTTTCTTTGCCTTTGTAGGGATATAGAGCCACCAATATTTTGTCCCCAAACCTTTACCTAGCTCAAAGGTTAGAGGCATAGACACATCCAATAGCATGTATTAACTCTGTTTTAACTGACTACTTTGTGGTTTGAGATGAGTATGGTGATCAGTTATTCAAGAAGAGTACATAAAAAGCAAGCAATTACTAAAAAATAAAAAAAATTGCTAGGATTAATCACAGCTTCCCGAGTGAGTAAACGGACCTTTAGGAGACGTGATTGGGCCAAAAAAAGTTTTAATACAGAAAAAACAACCAGTGGGTCGTTGCCCCTGCTCAGTGGGCAGATTCTCAATGTAAAAAACTATAAAAATAATAAATCATAGATAAATCATACTGCCCTGAAGACTGAGTAAATGCTCGGTATGCCAGATTGCAAGTCCAGCCCTGCATTCTTGTCCAGTGTCAGGTTCTAGCTGCTCAACAGTCCTGGGTCTTCTCTAGCAGATTTTTCCTTTTATGATGCTTCAGTGGTGAAAGGTCTGGACTGCAGGCAGGCCACTTCAGCAACCGGACTCTTCTATTGTGAAGCCATGATGTTGTGATGGATGTGGTATGTTTTTTAGCATTGTCTTACTGAAATAGTCAAAGACCTCACTGAAAGAGACGTCTGGATGGCAGTATATGTTGCTCTAAAACCTCTATCTACTTTTCAGCTCTGATAGTGCTTTCCCAGATGTGTAAGCTTCCCACGCCATTATTAGAGATGCAGACGTTTTGATCTGTGCGAGAAAACAAGCTGGATGGTCCCTCTCCTCTTTAGTCCACAAGACACGGTGTCTGTTGTTTCTGAATAGAATTTTGATATTTTGAGTCATCTGACCACAGAACAGTTTTCCCTTTTGTCTCAGTCTGTTTTAAATGAGCTTTAGCCCAGACAAGACAGTGGCAATCCTGAATCCTGTTCACATATGACTTCTTCTTTTCATTTCTGGATGGCACGGCCAACTGTGTTGCCAGAAAATGATTTCTGGAAGTGTTCCTGAGACCATGCAGTGTTTTCCAGTACTGAATCATGCCGTTTTTTTAATGCAGTGCCACTGGAGTACGCAAAGATCATCAGCACCCAGTACTGACCTTTGGCCTTCTCCCTTGCTCACGGAGATTTTTCCAGATTCTCTGGATCTTTTCATGATATTATGTATAGTAGGCAGAGGGAAATTAAAAATGTGTTTACCATTTTACATTGAGAAACACTTTTCTGAAATTGTTCCAAATTTTTAGACACAGTTTTTGCAGATTGTTGAGCTTTTGCCCATCTTTACTTCTGAGAGACTCTGCCTCTTTTAAATGCTCCTTTTATACCCATTCATGTTACTGACCTGTAGCCAATTGACATAATTGGTTGCAAAATGCTCCTTCAGCTGTTTTTGGCTCGTACCACTTACTTTTCCAGCCTTTTGTTGCCCCGTCCCTACTTTTTGAGATGTGCTACTGCTATCAAGTTCTAAATGAGCTCATATTTTTTCATGGAATCGTAAAACATGCCCGTTTCAACATCAAGTATGTTGTTTCTGTTCTAATGAGAGTAAATATCGATTGATGAGTTTTGGCAAACACTGCATTCTGTTTTAATTTACATTTTTCACACCACCCCAACTTTTTTGGAATTGAGGTTGTATACTAAAACTTTCGAGGTAAAAAAAGAGGCAAAATGAGTCTTAAACCATGAGTCATTCGCATAAAAAGCTAAGACCAAATATCAGAAAGCTGACAAAGTGAACACGATGCACAACAAAATAATTCTGCTTTTATAAATTTGTGGATTTCCAATGAGCCAGTGCAGCACACAACCCAGTGCAGTGAGAAATTACAGATTTGCATGTATTTTATGTCATACTTCAAAGAGTAAGAGATCAAGTGTCCCTTTCAGACCTTATTCCATCTTTAATAAGTGTAAACTTAACCTTGCCCAGCTAAATAGCACCCTCACGCTTTTATGAGAAGAAAAAGATGAGTGCAGTAAGATGAAAGGAGAAAGCAAAGACATGGAGGGAGGGAGTGAACGAGATGTTGAGTCCAACATGCACCGGTTGATAAGCTGCTGGACTGGCGCCAGATTTCTCCTCTACAATACACACACGCACACACAAACTTACACACAAACACCCCACCCAGCAGCCAGCTTGACCCCCCCACCCCACCACCACCACCTCCAGTACAACACACATACATGCAGCAGCACTCCGGTGGCGTCTGCCGCTCACTATTCCTCTTCATTAGAGTCCCAGAACGAGATGCTTGTCATGTAATTAGCTGAGGAGGTTTCCAGAATGCCTGTGTAACACACACTCTCATTAGAGAAGTGAGAGAAGGCTGGAGAGAGGTGGAGAGGCAGGCCTGGGAGGCACAGACAGGGAGGGTAGTCAGAGAGACGGATTAGGAAGCAGAGAGACAACATGACACAAAACAAACAGAGAGAAAAACGGACATTTAGATCTTTGAAGGGGTTAAATTTGGCTGTCCCAGTGGTCTGACAACATTTAAATGATGTTCTCAAAGATAACCTGAGCAAATACAAAATGCAGTTTTTCAATGATTAATCCATTTATTAAGGGGAAAAAAGCCCACCTGGCTCTATGTGAAAAGTAACTGAAAAACTGGTTGTGCCACCCTTGGCAGCAACAACTTCAAGCAAATGTTTGCAATAACTTCAGTGAATTTTGTCCCACTCTTACACATCTGGACTTTCAAGCCCAGACGTTGACTAGGCCACTCCTAGCCCCGCACTATATTGACAAAAGTATTCGACCACCTGACCATTACTCCAACAGAGACTCTAATGAATTTGAATTCAAACATACTGTACTTTAATATGGAGCTGGCCTCCCTTATGCAGCTGTAACAGATTCAACTCTTCTTGGAAGTCTTTCCACAACATTTTGGAGTGTTTCTGAGGGAATTTGTGCCCATTCATTCCATAGAGTATTTATAACGCCACGTACTGATGTTGGATGACAACACCTGGCTTGCAGTCTCTATCCCAGTTCATCCCAAAGTCCTTGCTTTACCCAAATTGTTGCCACAAAGTTGGAAGCATAGCATTGTCCAAAATGTCTTGGTATTCTGAAGCATTAAGATTGGCCTTTACAGGATCCACCAAACCGAGACTGCTCCACCGTCCAGTGTCTGTCTGCTCTGCACCACTCCATCTGATGCTTAGCATTGGACTTAATGACGTGAGGCTTGTCTGCAGCTGCTCGGTCATGGAAACCCACTCATGAAGTTCTGGCTGCACAGTTTTTACTATTTTACATGTTCTTACACTTCATGCCTAAGTTGCTGTTGCTCCCAAATGCTTCCACTTTCTAATATCACTAACAGTTGACTGTGGAATATACAGCAGGGATGAAATTTAACAACCTGGCTTTTTGCAAAGGTGGCATCCATTGAAACAACTGAATTCAATAATGAACAGGTGTGGCCAAATACTTTTGTCCATACAGTGTTCTGATGAATTACTTTTTATGCTACATGCTTATGCTAATACTCCAACAAACCCAGGCATAGTTTAGAGGCATAGTTACCTGCAAATTCCTCATACAGCGGCTGAGCTGCAATCCGCCGGCAAACTGTACTCTGTAGTCAATCAGAGCAGTTCCACTGCCCGCGCTCCAGTCCAGCACCGACGCATCCCTGAGTTGACACCCCACTGCGCTTCGTTGTGGACACAGTGCAGGTCTATTCTCAGTGCTGGCCGCTGCCAAACCATGTCAATTCCCATCAATCAGAAAGCTCCAAACAGGAAGTCAAAAGAGTAGTGTATCAGGTTCTTTCAAAATAAAACACAATGCACTGACTCGATCATAAATCATCACTATATCAACACTATGTCTCATCCTGTAGTGAGAGGTCAAAGAGTCACAGAGCTTCAACCGTGCCACTGACGAGGAAAATTTGACTTTTGAGGAAATTTTGCCAAATAATTTCATATGAAACCACAGATCCTTGAGCATACATTAACCCTTTCACTTTCTAAAGTACTCCCCAATGGTGGAAGCAATAATATAATGGACTCATGCTGGAATGGTTTATAAACAAACCCAAAAAGGTAAAATAATCCGCTGTTGACACACTATTCCTGTGTGAACTTGCAGTTCTCCTGTGATCAGGGCTGCACGCCAAGTTGCAGCGCTCTAGTCATGCTTCAGTGGGCGAGGTTGCTCGCCTTCATTTGGCAAAAAAACCAAGGCGCTGTGGAGCACAGCGCAGCTGTTATATGTTGAAATTGCAGGTTAAAGATAACCAGTTTTTTAAAACAACACACTTGTTGTGGTTGATGTTATTTTTTTAAACAAACCTTTTACATTTGTTGACTTATGATAAGCCAGTGCAGCACATCACAGTGCAATTAAAGATCATAGATTTGCATGCATTTTATGCCATACTTCAAAGAGAAAGAGATCAAGTATCCTTTTCAGAGTTTATTCCATCTTTAATAAGTGCAAACTTAAGCCTCCCTAGCTAAGTAACACCCTCACAGCGGCCTTTTATGAGAAGAAAAAGATGAGTGCATTAAGATGAAAGGAAGAAGCTAGTTTCCATATTAAAATGAAAGTAAAATGAACATAAAAGCTCTACCGAATAGTCTTGCTGTTTCCGGCACCTATACACCAACCACAGACAGCCTGGGGTAAACAATTAACATGGTAGCTCTTTAAACTGTAACACCTGTTAGCAGTGTTGGCAGAGAAACTCTGTTAAAGTAGAGACCAGTTTGTCAAAAGTGGAGGTTCTAGTGATGAAAAGGATAAATTCCCCTCCTTCAAGCTGGTCAGACTTTTCTGAACTAAATTAGCGGTTAAACCAGGAGATGTCTTCAGATCCTTTGATGCTCCACTGATGATTTGGTGATTTACCTTAGCCTTTCACTACGGCCCTAATCAGGGCAGATATGAACCTGGCACAACGACCTGATCAAATTGCAAATGGTTTGTATTAGTTTCTTACTGTTTTATTATCAGTTGTAAGCTTTTCTGCTGCTGCTCCTTCTACTGCTGATTTATGATCAGTCAGACAGTTTTTGGTTTTGGTTGTTGGATCCGTAGCATTGTTACCACAGACAAAGTGCTTCAGGGTTTAAATTGGAACCTTTAAACAATCTTGGCTTGCTTGTTTTGTTCTGAAACAGAGCACAATCGTTCACATATGTCCTAATGAACCCAGCCAAAGGGAAATGCCCCGGTTGTTTCTCTTTCCTTATCATTAACATGTTCTTACATCTGTTTTAAACACAATCTAAGTTTTTGACTTGACTTTTTCACGTATAACTCAATGTCATGTCTTGCACTCAGAGACTTTAGTATTTTCTTGGTCACTTGCAGCAACAAGGAGCCTATCATCAGCTCCACTTTATCTGAATTGACACAACACTGATAACAGCATCAGTGCCTCTAATAGACCGGCCGGCTTTGTTCAGATCATCCAACCTGTGAAGAGGTGCTGGGCTCAGAGTGAGGAGGCCTTATCGAGGTGATGAGAGGGAACAAGGAGCTGCCTGTCAGTGGCTGCTTCTCAAGAGAGTCTGCCTCTGTCCTGTGTCTGGTACTTTTCTGGGTTCAACTTCTCTTACCAGTCAGCAAGAGTCAGAGATATCTGATATAAGATTTCAAAATTCAATCTGGAAACCTCTTTTTCATCAAATCAATTTAAAGAATGTAAGATTACACATTTTAAATGTTATTATTGCCTGATCGAGTAGTTGCTGCAGCTTCTGATACACAAGCTCTGATTCAGGATTTACCAATACAAGGAATCTTAGTGTTTGCATGCGCAGACACACGGCCACGGGGCAATGGGGGAAATTTTCATGTCTCACAGTTACAGAGCTTTGTTTCTAAGATCAAAGATATCTTTCCAGAAAATCACACCCTGATATGACTCAGTGGTAAGAAACCCTGGCATTTTTAAATTCCTTTTGTCACGCCCATTGTTCAGGTCTGATTCCAGTAATACATTTGTCTGAAGTTGGCTTCACACATGTTGATACTAGACCGAATTTTGAGCCTGATTTGTCCCCCTAATGATCAAGGAAAGAGGTCAGTTTTGGGCTTGTCACAACCAATTTTTTGTCCAAATATCCTTAAGTGTGTGGCGTCAATATGATCATTTTACTGCTCCCTATGATCATAAAGAATATTGAGGACCTCTAAGTATTGTTTAAAGTTTCTGGTAAAATGCACACATAAAATTCTCAAAAATGAAGGGAAAAAAGATATTTTTTAAAAAACTTCCGGTAAATTCACATTAAAAATTCCTAAATAATCCAGATTTTATTTTTTTTTACTATCAATTTTAAACTACAGAAAATATAAATGCACTTCATATGCTCTCTGACATTTTTTCCCCAGCACACATTCCACTGATCCACCGGAAACAGCTCCACAACCCATATTTGGGTCCTGACCCACCAGTTGAGAACCACTGGTGTAAAGCACACTGATACTGGACTGTAGAGCAGTAGAAACATGTTCTTTGGTATTACAATTGATGCCTCTCTGTTGGGCCGTCAGATGGGTGTGTCTGGGTGTGACGGATGCTGGGAGAACATTACCTGCCTGACTGCACTGTGACGAATGTGAAGTTTGGTGGAGGAGAGATAATGGTAGGGGCTGTTTTTCTTGCCCCCCTTAGTGAAGGCCAACCTTAATGCTTCAGCATACCAAGACATTTTGGACGATGCTATGCTTCCAGCTTTGTGGCAACAGTTTGGGGATGGTCATTTCCTATTCCAACACGACCGTGCCCCAGTGCACAAAGCAAGGCCTATAAAGACATGGTTTGATGAGTTCTGTGTGGAAGAACTTGACTGCCCCCCCCCACGGAAAGGAGATTAAGAGCCAGGTCTTCTCATCCAAAATCAGTGCCTGAGCTTATAAATGCTCTTCAGAATGAATGGGCACAAATTCCCACAGAAACACTCCAAAATGGCCCTGCGATTGACTGGCAACCAGTCCAGAGTGTACCTCGCCTCTCACCCAATGACAGGTGTGATAGGCTCCAGCACCCCCAAGACCCCATGGGATAAGCGGTATAGAAAATGGATGGATGGATACTCCAAAATGTTGTGGATAGCCTTCCAAGAAGAGTGGAGTTACAGCTGCAATCTGTGATCCAACTGTAAATTCATCTGTAATTTGTAAAGTTAAACCTTGAATTTTGGTGTATGTATCAATCTTAGTACTGTAATTGTTTATTTTTCTGTTGTTGTATGTAACATATAATTCAGAATTATTATTTGGCGATGCAGACACGTGTTTTCTATGCCAATAAAGCTCACTAACTTGAACTGTGAGCAGGCTGAGTAGTGTCATCATGCTTAATGTTACGGCTTTCAAACATAGCAGGGGACATAAATAGATTCATACAATTCAAATATGAATATGTACTTGTTTTATCAACTAAACATGAAAGCTGTGACTTTTAAGGATCTAGAAAAGGCTTCTCTTCCTCTAAAAGTTTAACAGTGTGCCCTTACTCTGGTTCTCTCTCTCTCTCTCTCTCTCTCTCTCTCTCTCTCTCTCTCTCCCTCTCTCTCCCTCTATCCACACACTCACATGTGGCCAGGCAATCTTCTCGCCCATCTTTCATCACTGCTGTCTTGCAGGATGCTGTTTCTTTCCATCCAACTTTTCACTCCCAGTCCAAAGCTCTGATTCCCATCTCCAACCACCATCTGCCCCTGCTCGCCAACATCTCACTCCCCCCTGGGTTCCCACCTCTTACAGTGCAGAAACAAGGGCTATTTTTAGATCCCAGTTGATGGTTTAAGGATGTTAAGTCCACGTTGTGCCATGGATTTTAAGGGAGGAAACATGCGTCTTCTCTTTTTGCCCCCTAACCTCCATTTCATTTCCTTCTCTGCATCCTCTCTTTCCTCTTTGGAGCCCACTTGTCAAAACAGCCCTTTGCCATTACACTTTCTCTTTCTTCTATGCACAAGCATCAATCTCTCTCTCTCTCTCTCTCTCTCTCTCTTTCCCTTTCTCTCTCTCTAGATTTCTAACACCATAACTGCCGAGCTCTCAACTCAACCCTCACATCTACACAATTCTCTCATTCTGTTTCTCTCTCTCTCCGTCAAGCTTTTACTTTTGTCCACTACACAATCGATGATGCCATTCAGCTACTCATGCTGCTGTTAGCCTGTGGATGAAAGACACTTTTACAGAAACTACAGAGAAAAAAATACTGTTTATAGCTTACTATAGGGTTTACAAACATGCAGGGATTCAGGTATAAACTCTCAGTGATTCACATGCACCATCATTTATATCTTTATCCACTGATTTATGCAGTAAGTATGGTTTTTCATTAAAACTTGTGAGTTATCATTGATGTCAATGATGTTTATGATTCCTTCAGTAGTCTACAATTAAAAGAACCAGTCCTGCAGTCATGTTTGGCTTTTTCCTGTTTGGTGTCCCTCTAATAAAGGTGAGCCCTCATCTGTCTTTAACACTGTTTTATAACAAAAGCAACATTTGTGATCAGGTCAAGAAGTACCATAATTTTATTTACCTTTTGGGAACACAGTATAATAAGTAACATCAAGACCAGCTATAACGGGTAGAAGGTCAAGCTTTCTGGGGTCCATGGAGTTCATGAAAGACAGGGTCCATCCTAAATTTACAGAAACCCCTTTTCTTAAAAAAAATATTAGTCTTAAATTTTCAAGACTGCAGACAATTAATTTCTGACGACAACGCTCACAGACTGTTTATGTGAGATGCTGTCTGAATGGAAATACACGCTACAATTTTCTGAATAAAATCAGATCAAACTTCTGTTCAGGGAAGGATAGCAGAATTAAAAGTTAAAAATCTGACCTGCAAAACCTGATTACAAAACATTTCATAAAGCCCTGGAAACAGCCTGAACAGTAAAGCTCATCCTCCATGAAAACACAGCAAGCATAGCTTCTGTAGCTCCGCTAGCTGCAGAATATAGCTACGTGGCCAATTAAATCTACGTAGCTAAGCTCACAAAACAGCCACGAAAACTATGTATGTACTTTATCCACATAGCTAAGTTAGCTTAAGCTACATTTACTACAGCTTGTTGCTGTACACACTTTGCTAAAGCTAACTTAGCTATATAACAGAGCTTTGTAGCTACGTAGCTGCAGCGTTGTAGCTGCTAAGCTTACAAAGCAGCTTTGTAGGCTACATAGCAACATTATTTTCAGAGCTAGTTAATCTTTGTAGCTCCATTAGCTTCGATCATGCTTACTGCTCGTGTTGCTAAAGATAACTTAACTATGGATAACGGACCTTTGTGGCTACTGAGCTAATGCTAAGCTTACAAAGCAACTATGTAATATACATAGCTATGTTATTTTTGTAGCTATGTTATGCTCGCAGCTACATTAGCTTCAACTTCTTATGCTAAAGCTCATGTTGCTAAAACTATCTCAGTTACTTTTGCTTCTGTTGTAATGTTGATTATGTAGCTAGCTATGTTAGCTTCAGCTAAGGCAAAAAAAAGCTAAACTGAGCCACACTTCGTGTAATTACTTCTATAAGGACACACTTTTTTCTGTTTTATTTATGAGAAATTTCTTTGTGATGTTGATTTGTTTTAAATCCATAACTGTAAATATGTTATACCAGAAAACGGCTGCTCTTTCTAAAACACATGGCGTCTCATGAGCGGTCTGTAGAGTGGCTGTCAGAGTTGTACAGTCTGCAGCCAGACCCCTCTGTAATAGTTGAATTTTTGATTTTGTGGGTGGGCCCATCGATCTGCAATCGTTTGTATAAAATGATAAGTTTCCTCTCTACTAGGATGTGAGACAAATTTTGGCCCTCATCTTGTATGTTCCATCCATGCTTGTTGTCAACATAATTCATGGACAAAGCACGGTGTTTAAAATGAGGTTTTTTAGCAAGGGAGAGAGTGAAAAAGAGAGCTGCAGCTGCTGCTCAATCGCCCATTTAAATGAGCTGGGCAGAAGCGAAAAAATGCAAAAATAAATCAAACCTTTTCTGAAAAAAATAACTAACAAAGGTTTCAGACTCAATATGCAAACATGACAGCACATCATGAGATTGCATATGTGCAGCAATTTCAGCCAAAATGCTGATTCAGTGGGCTAAAGCCTTTAAGCTACAGATGCAAGCTGCATACAAAGTCATCATTAAATAGCAGTGCAGTAGAGTCCTTTTAATGGGCATTTTAGGAGTCCTGTCATTTCTGTGGCGAGGCATGGCTATCATTTACTAGAAGTTAATGGACTAGAGTAAATTGAACTAATAATTAAAATTATTTACTAAGTATTATCAGTGCTTTATTGAATTTGTTTGAGGGTTAAAAACATGATGAAGTGATGAAAACATAACCCTGAAGTCATCAGGATTAAAACACTCAGGAGACTAGTCACTTTGTGTCCTGGCCCTTTAACTGCTGTGATGGTGATGAAAAAATCATGAAGGTCACTAATAAATCTTGAGTTGTAATAATTCAAACAATTTATGACCCAAACTCCACAAAAGTTGGGACGTGGTGTGAAAGGGATATGAAAACATGATGCAATCTCATAAAGCCATATTTAAAATACAATAGAAGATAAACATCATATCAGATGTTGAAACTGGAATTTTAACATTTCATGAAAAATGCAAGCTAATTTTTAAGTTGATGGCAGCAACACATCTCATAAAAGTAGGAACAGGGGAGCAAACGGTTGGAAAAGTAAGTGGTACTATTGAAAACCAGCTGGAGGAGGATCTTGTAACCGGTTAACTGGCGACAGGTCAGCAACATGACTGGGTATAAAAGGAGCATTTTAGAGAAGCAGAGTTTCCCAAAGGTAAAGGTGGGCAGAGGTTCACCAATCTGTGAGAAACTGTCTAAAAATTGTGAAACAATTTCAGAAAAATAATGTTCCTCAGCATAAAATTGCATCGACGTTGAATATCCCACCATCTACAGTCCATGATATCACCAAAAGATTCAGAGAATCTGGAGAAATCTCTGTGAGCGACAGACAAGGCCTAAGATCTGAACTGGATGCTCACAAATATCACTGCATGGGCTCAGGGACGCTTCCAGAAATCATCGTCTGTCAACACAGTTAGTCGTGTCATTCACAAATGCAAGTTAAAGTTGTATGATGCAAAGAAGAAGCCATATGTAACAGGATCCAGAAACACTGCAGTCATCTCTGGGCCAAAGCTCATTCAAAATGGATTAAAGCAGAGGTGTCAAACTTAGTCACAGCGGGGTCCAGATTCTGGATTTAGGTCTGACCTGAGGGCCCAACTGGGTGAACATTTAACCATAACTGTCAACCTCATTTTCACCAGTAAAAAAATATGAAAAAAAGCACTGATGATAAATCATTTGGAAATTCAAAAAAGTGAAAGTGAATCTGAGATAAAAATTCCAATTTATTGGTTCAAAACATCAGAACACCATATTAAAATAGAAAAATAATGTTTTGTAAAGAGCAAATATACAAGGAGAAAGTTGAAATCATATGTTTAAAAGGTCAGACATATGAGATCAAGTTTAAAATCATGAGTTTAAAAGTCAAAATTTGACTTAAAATTTAAAATTGTGAGTCTGATAGTTCAAAATATGGGATTAAAAAGCTAAAATTTGGAGTTGAAAATGTCAAAATATGAGCAAGACTTCAAAATGATGACTTTAAAAGTTAAAAATATGATTTAAATTCAAAATTAAGAGTTTAGAAGGTAAAAATATGATATAAAATGTAAAAATGATGTATTTAAAATGTCAATATATGAGAAAAATTGAATCAGGTGTTTAAAAATCAAAATATGGGACTAAAAGGCCAAAGTAAGGAGTTGAAAAGGTCAAAAGGTTTAAAAGATTAAAATGTTAATTATAAAATCCAAATTATGAGTCAAAAAGGTCAAAATATGAATTAAAATTTAAAATTGGGGATCTAAAAGATAAAAATGTGAATTATAAAATCCAAATTATGAGTCAAAAAGTACAAAATATGAATTGAAATTTAAAATTGGGGATCTAAAAGATAAAAATGTGAATTATAAAATCCAAATTATGAGTCAAAAAGGTCAAAATATGACTTAAAATCAAAAATTAAGGATCTAAAAGATACAAATTTGACATATAAAGTCCAAACTATGAGTTGAAAAGGTGAAAATATGACTTAAAGTTTAAAATTGGGGATGTAAAAGATACAGTACAAACTTGACATATAAAGTCCAACCTATGAGTTGAAAAGGTCAATCATAATCATAAGTCTGAGTCATAATCTTGAGATGCAACATTGAAAATATGAAATAAAACACAAATTATTTTTTTTCCCCCATATTCTTGACATTTTATGAAGTCTTTCTTACTTTTTACTTTTTCAGATTTTTAGCCTAACAAGGATATTTTAAACAGTCAAGTTGAAGTTTACATTATTATACTGGAGGAAGTCTGCAGACCTCATACTGGTGGGCCAGTTAGAATACAAATATGATAAGATCTCGCAGGCCGGATATAATCGTTCCGTGGGCCGGATTTGGCCCCTTGGCCTTGAGTTTGACACCTGTGGATTAAGGTAAAATGGAAAATTGTTCTGTTGTCACATGAATCAAAATTTGAAATACTTTTTGTAAACCACGGCATGCCCTGATGACTAAACAGGGAGAGGGACCATCTAGCTCTATTTCAGTGCAGAGTTCAAAAGCCTGCATCTCTTGGTATGGGGTTGCATTAGTGCCTATGGTGTGGGCAGCTTACACATCTGGAAAAGCACTATCAACGCTGAGAAGTACACAGAAGATTTAGAGCAACATATGCCTTTGTCCAGATATCGACTCTTTCAGCAACACAATGCTAAACCACATCCATCACAACACCATGGCTTCACAATGGGAGAGTCCTGGTACTGAACTGACCTGCCTGCAGTCAAGACCTTTAACTAATGGTGCATTATAAAATATAAAATCTGGCAAAGAGGACCCGGGACTGTTGATCAGCTAGAATACATCAGACAAGAATGGGACAGCATTCCTCTCCCAAAACTCTAGCCGCAATTTAAAGACTGAAGAGGGGATGCTATGCAGTGGTAAACATGGCCCTGTCCCTGCTTTTTTGAGATGTGTTGCTTCCATCAAATCCAAAATGAGCTTCAGGAAGTGGAAAATGTCCCAGTTTCAACATCTGTTGTGTTGTTTATGTTCTACTCTGAATAAAATATGGGTTTATGAAGTTTTACAATCAGTTTATTCTGTGTTTATTTACATTTCACACAGCGCCCCAGCTTTTTTGGCGTTGTAGATAAAGCATTGATAAATGTATAGTCAGGCTTAAAATACTGCTAATGCATGTGCATTACTACCAGTTAATCATGAATTCATACATGAGTAAATGCATGAGTTTTCATGCATGATTTGCAGACCCTAAAGAAACGTGTGCACATTTGTGTATGAAACAAATAGTGAAACAACAGTGATACCATTTTCATGTAACCAGTGAAATTTAAGTTTGGAGATGTGTCACTTATGATGTTAAAAAATCATGTAGCTGAAGGTTTGGTGCAACAACCTCCAAATCATGTAACCTTAAAGCAGATGCATCTTTCTTTAAATGGAAGTTTAGAAGCTCACAATCATGACGATGGCTTAAGAGCTTCTACAGCAGCAGTAGCACTAAAGCTTTTATTTAGGTTTGCATCAGTTGAGCAGTGAAGGGTTTGAAAGTGGAAGCAATGGGAAAAGTTTGAACCACTTGTCTGACATAACACCCGGCTGCTATCGCACCTGTTTCACAGCTCAACTCTGCCCTCTAGCAGCCAATCTCTGTAATGCAGGTCCACAGCTTTTTGAACTGATGTTTCATGGAGCAGTATGTCAAAAATACTCAACACTTATGGTCTTAGGATAAGATTTCCTCATTTTAAAGCTGTTTTCCTCTTTTATCAGTTCAGAGTAAGCTGTTCATCTAAATTTGAAAACATTTATGCCTTGCCATTAGAGCTGAGGAGCTCCTCTGTCAGAGAGCTGGCACGCCAGCCTACCAGCTTCTGTGCATCTCACCAGCCGTCTCAAATAGCGCTCACCATGTGTTAACACTTTACTCTCCAAATACGCATGATGACAGCGTCGCTATGTCTCTTTAAGACCCGGTGTGGAATGCTGTGGTTTGCCTAGGCGTTTGGGGTAGTGCCCTCACCCACACATAAACACAACCCTTAAAGTGACTGTGACTCACTCTGCTGAAGGCCCTTCTCTCTTAAATTCTTCACCGCCTCCTTAGACTTTTCTGCTCATGTCAGGATGTTTCTGGCTTTGTTGTGCTGCCGGTTTCGTTTGGAGAAAATGATGTCCTGTTCTCATCTGGCAGACACAGGCGGACGTTTGTTTCCTTTGTCACTTGTTTGTTTGTTGCTACAGGTGGAAACAGACGCCGTTGCTGCTGTCTTTGGCCTCAGTGACGTGCAAGGCTTTGAGCCTCGAAAACTAAGACTTAAGATACCAATCTGTGCCACCTATGAATCTAACTTAATCTTAAGTGTCTTTATTGTTGATTTGCTTGCTTGTTTGAATCTGTTTCTCTGTTTCTGCATTTCCCTCTGTCGCCTCACAACCTCATCAGTTTTGGCAGATATACGGTCAACATGAGTGGTTCTGCTTGAGGTTTCCGTCTGTTTAAAGGTGGTTTTTCCTTGTCAAAGTAACTTTGCTAAATGCTGCTTAGTGTGCTGCTTGGCACATGGTGGATTAATGGTGGCTCTTTGTAACAAATATGTAGACCAGCTCTTTTTGTAATTCACTGTTAATTAGAAATAGATAAAGATTAATTGACTAATATATGGCAGTCATTTTGACTGCTTTCACATCTGTAACAGGTATAACTTTACCAGACTAAAGACCAGCTCAGACTACACGAATTCAGCCAGATTTAAGCCCAACTGCAACGTCGCAGCTCATCGTCAAAACTCAGGCCCAATTTAGAGCGTCAGGAGTGACAAACGGTCTTGTAGTGTGACATAATTCACGACGCATCCAAGACGCCCCACGACCACGATTCAACAAGATTAGCATGTTGGAATTTTTTGTACATCATCGTCTAGTTTGACACCCTGACCTGACCTTATCAACGTGAATCCTGACGTCTACCAACAGGAGATCATTTGTTCTTTATCTTTACATCATCAATTACAAGATTTACCACTTTTTATCCCCTTTTATACCCTAAAACTAATGTGTACATTTCATTTTATTTTATTTACGTAATCACATGCATACCTTAAGTTCTATCTTTTGGAGAGCCAGTCCATATTGTCCTTCTTTTGATACATCCATGACCGGTATCCATAATCCAATCCATAATTGTTTATTTTCCTGATTTACAAGCTTAATACTACTACAATCACACAGAGCACTTCTGTTGTAGAGTGGTTGACACTCTTTGACACTCGCACTCAGTCACAGAGACAGTGCTGACGTCAGCATACGGCGAGCAGTCAGGATCACTCTTGTAGTGCGGCCAGGCTGTCGGCCAAGACAGGACAGGATTTTGGTTGCGTTGTCTGACATGGTGCCATCTTGAATGACCAAAAAAATCGTGTAGTCTGAGCCAGCCTTCAATGTTACAGTGCTGCTGGACCCAGGCTACTCCTAAAATCACACAAAATTCAAAGAAAATAGGATCACTTCTACATACTCAAAGTAAGTTAAATTGATTGACTTCAATCAACAAAGCCTGCAAGGTGACCTTTGACCCAGAAACTACTCTTCCCCAGAGATCTGTACATCTAATCCTAACCCTATCTTTGCTGTGTTAAAGTTAGCCCCTATAGGCAAGACTTCTCTAACTCAGTGAGTAACTTCACTCATGGTGCAAAAGTGTCTAAAGACCAACGGCCTTCTCGGAAAACTTTACTCAATTTGAATACAATGTCAAAACTAGAAAAGCACTCAGAAAGCGCAGACCTCCGCCATTAGCCCTGTTTCCTAATAGTGAAGAATCCTTTAAAAACATTCCAGGATCCGTCCCCATGTGCCCCCCACCACGGTATTCGCTGATTACGCCCTCCCCAGTGGAGTGGAAACATGGTGAAGCAAAGCATTGGCATCTCTACGGGTGGACTGTCATGGTAGAAGCACTGCCTGCTGGTGCCAACAGATGCACTGACAGTCTCACCCATGGACTCATCGGGCGACTGGAAGTCATGGTAGAAGGTGAATATTCCTCTATTCCTCCCAGCATTGTGAGTATTCTTGCTACAATCCGCTGTCTTTCTCCCTGTTACGCACCGACTTGTCTCCTCGACCTGGCGTGCGTCTTTCAAACTCTATAAACTCCAAGACTTTGAATACAAACACACCCAAAGTGCTGCTGGGATTGAAGTTACTCATGTACGCCATCTCCTGGTGTAAAGTGGTAACAGCACAGACCTCCGCCATTAGCCCTATCTCCCAATAGTAAAGAATCCTTTAAAAAAATTCCTGGATCCAGACAGTGATCCAAATCCCTCCCAAAATCTAATCAGTTCTTCCTTATGCCATTTCTGACATTTCCTGAAAATTTCATCAAATTCCGACCACAACTTTTTGAGTTATGTTGCTAACAAACTGACTAACTAACTAACAAACCCACCCGATCACATAACCTCCTTGGCGGAGGTAAAAATACTCAAAGTGGTTGAGTACTATTTATTTTTAAAAAAAAATATGTCCAGTTAACTTGTAAAAATAGACCTTAAATCACTGTTTTGGATATTTAAGTTCATGTTTAACCTTAATGTTCAGTCTTACAGCACGGGCATCCGTTTTGACTGCACAGATTGTGGCTACGTTCTTACTGCAGGCCTCAAGCTCAACTGTGATACTTTTCTTAGATCTGAATTTTGTTTGGCTGTTCACACTGCAGTCCTGTTCCAAAAGATCAAATATGTTTCTGATTTAGAACCACATATGAAAGTGACCTGAATCTGACATGAAACAATCAGATTCAACGTGAATTGTGCTGTTCACACGGTCCGAAAAAATCTGATATGAGTCACATAAGAGCAAAAAAAAAAAACAGATTTGGGTCACTTTTCACTGCAGTGTGAACATAGCCTTGCTTTTTCTGCAGAATTAGCTGTGTCTTAAGGCCCATTTATTCTCAACTTAATTACGAATCCGGATACGGACGGAGCCTTCTGTTCGTGCTCTGAATTCATTTTGTCCGTATTTCTGCACGTTTCCATAAAGCTTACGGATACAGGCCAAACGGAGCAGTACCACCAGAAACCGTGGGGGCAGTGTTGCTGTCACTACCCAATTCATAGATCTAGTGAGACACGAAGAAGAAATAACAATGGCGAAACTTTTTGAGGAAAAGTTGGGCGAGTTGGCCTCCTACAACGCTGCTTCTGTTTTTGTCTTTTATGCAAGAGGTACATTATCAATACCTCCTCCACAGTCGCCATGTTTGTTTTTGAGTTTGCTGTTGTCATAAACTTTTGACTGTGGGCTGCCCCCCCCCCCCACTCCCCGGTGGATGTATTGGTTAACATCCATGTCAACATAAAGGATGCATGGAAGTATGTGAGCAGTGACCGTAACATCGTTTTAAAAGGACGTGTACATTTTCGCACGTAAAAGAGGTATAAATGGGCCTTTAGCTGTTCCTCAGTGTAAGCTGCCTGTTAGGCTAATTTTCCAAGTTTAGTAGTTTAATTAAAGCAGGCTGAGGAGGTTTTAGTCTGTTATCAGTCAGGGATAATGTGCCACTCTATGGTGCTGATTAAGGGCTGTTTGTTCATCCTGAGACATCACCTCTGTCCAGCTGTGATGAAGAGAGACATCAGAAAACTTTTGTTTTCATCATGGTTTTGTGAATCAAATTTGCAGCAGGGTTTACAAATTCAAGCTAATTATTTTTGTACAGAGAAGTCCAACTAAACATGCAGAATAAGCATAGTCAAAAACAACACATTGGTTTGAAATACGTACAACAAAAACAAAACTATGACAATAAAAAATATGTAGATAGGTAATATGAATAATGAAGTTTAGCTTAGCTTGTAGCATTTTCCCTGGTTGGAGCTTTGATGTAGTGCAGGGGTGCCCAAAATGGGGGTCGAGACCCCTTTGGGGTGTCCTGAGACACTAAGCGGGGGCTGCAGGATGCTTTCCAATAAAAACTTAAATGAATTATAGTGGTATATTTTATCCATTATTATATAAATATATCCCTAAAATAAGTTGAATTTACAATAAAACCACAGTTATTAAGTGAGATTAATGCTTATATGTAAATAAAGTTTACAAAAACCTCTTAAAATGTTAATGTGGACATAATACTTTATGCAGCATCATATGCTACTACCACCCCGAAGGACAGCTGGGGTTACTGCTGATTTTGGGGCTGAATGATGTAGTGAAACTTAATTTTTTAAGATGAACTAATAGTGTCAACATCTTAGTAACAAAAATAAATAAATAAATAAAATAAAACAGAGCAAACTGCTCTGTGCTTTCAGTGTGAAAATGTGTGCCAAACTGAGGACAGTAGGCAGTCACAGCACTGCAGTATAAACAGAAACGTCACGCTCAAACTCCCCAGTGATCAGGACACTTCCACACTCAGAATGAAGCTAAGCTTTAGTTCATGCAGGACACGAAAGTCATACACCCAGCCACGATCAGCTGACAACCAGTTGATCTTGATTATTGCCTCCCAGCTCCCACAGCCAATCACAGCCCTTTCTCTCAACACAGCGGTGTATTTAAGCATGACGTATTTCTCACGAATCCCTGCTTGCATTCATGCAGATGCACCACACTGCTGCTGCTGCTGGGAAAGTTCAACCTCCTCCACCCCAGCCTCCTCCTTTATAGCATAAAGCGTGTTGCACCCTCGTAGTGAGATTCATGCATGGTGCTTGTCAACCCAGGGAGCATCTTTTGAGCAGAGTCTTCTCCACTGAGTAAAACTGTGTATTCATTCTGCAATTAAATAGTAAAATGTATGATGAGAGCGTTCCTGGCTGAAATACAGTTTACATAAACAGTTTATATTTGGATATAAAGGGGATCAAATCTGAATGTTTCATCTTCAAATCAGACACAACCAGTCGTTATTTTCTTGTTCTGTGTGTTAGATAATTATCATATTGCAAAAACAGGTGTTTTTAAATGAAAACATTACAGTTTGCTGTATGTGATGACAGATAATACTGAAAAAAGTCTGTATTAATGAGTAAAATGTACATTTTTGAGTTGTTTCATTAATAATAAACGTTCAAACATAATGAATGTCAAAATGACTCCACTGTCTTTCTTGTAGGTTTGCAGTTTTGGCCTTTCTGGTAGTAAATCCAACTAGACAAAGAGGAAAAGACATTGCAACATAAAATTCATCATTTGACTTACCATTATTAATATATGTCACTGGTGTTTGTTTGTTCTGTCTCTTATTGTGAACAAAAAGACTGCAGGGTCCGCAGTGAGCACTTGTAGCTTGAGCCAGAGAGCCCTCCAGTGGTAACACATGGCACCAGCTTTCCCCATGAATAGGATCAATAGTCAACCTCCCTTTATTAAATCCAGATTTGACCGTCTGAAGGCACAGATGAATGATTTTTGTAGTCTGGTGAGCAGCCCACATCGAGTTCAGCCTGTCAGACATGTCTGGGGGGACGTGGGGGAGGAAAGAGAGACGTGGGCCTCAAAGTAAAAGCCTTGAGAATGCGGGACAAGGGTAAACCCTAAACCTGAGAGCTCAGCTCAGGCCAGCAGCCTTCCAGGGAACAACACTTTTCTTATTGAGCCGGTGCGCCAGACCCAAATGAGAGGTGACAGCATATTCATTTCACTCAGTGTTTTTCTTTAAGGGCTTTTTAAAATGCTGCTGAATGATGAGCGGTCAGTGGATTTATAGTTCAGGAATGATTTAGGCTTTCTAAATGGCACAGCTTCCCTCTTACTTTTGCTTGTACTGCTTTTTTCCACCGGAGCAGTCATTTTCAGGGGCTTTATTTTCAGCCTAGAGTTGTTCATGTAGGGATGACTCCTTCCTGGCAACCAAAATTGATTTAAAATGTAAAGTGAGTGCACCGTTTCCCATGCACAGTCTGGACTCGAGGCAGGCAGGGTGTGTCCACACTTACAGCTGAATTGACATAAGATAAGTGGTCTGGGAAATCCACGTATTTACCCTCAGAAAAAGAAAATATCTGGGTATTTTGTGCTGTTGAAAAGTGATACTATGCACACACATTGTGCATGCACACACACTAGCGCCACATTCACCTCCTTTTCTTTTGATTAAGCGCATACCAAAACATATTGTGTGTAATGACAACATGCATTTGGTCTCGACACCATATGTCGCTCCACAAACATCCACTCTCTGAAGCTCTCATCTCAGCATAACCCCCTGGGGGCGAGAATACCAGGACTGAGCAGATGAGGTCACACAGTGGACGCATCAGCGCTTCGCTGCAGACCTGGTGAGTGGCGACACATCAGGAGGCATTGGGAGGTCGTTAATTTATAGGGATGCTATTACCTTCATAAATGCTTGCCTCATAAAAAGAATGCCTTGCTTTAATTTAATACTTCCCCTTGCTAATTATTACAGCACACAGGAGCGGTCTGCTGTCTGTGCCCCAAGAGAGCAGCTTCAGATGGACGGGCAGGATGAAGGTTTAGATCGTTCCTCTAAGTTTTATTGGTCTGTTCAGGAGTTCAATTGTGTTAATCCTGTAAAGATTAAGGAACAAGTCCTCTAACTCTTTTACAAGCTTTGTTAAAGAGGTTTTTGATTCATTAAATTTACATTATTAAAGTTAATGTCGACAAAGTAGGGTGGTGTGGCTTCTTTAAGGCCAGCTTAGACCAGAGGTTCTCAACTGGTTGAGTCACAGGACCCACCATCAACTCCTCAAGAGGAACTGCAACCCAAATTTTGGAGATCTTATTTTGGGTCCATGCTATGTATTTAATGAAAAACAGTGGAACTTGGGTGTAAGACGGTGTAAAAGGTGCAAAAAAAACCAATGAAACAGGACAAAACATGCATGTTTTATAAAGTCTCATAGACGATTTGGTGCAATTTATTACCATGGCATACATCTGCTAACCACTTTTGGGTCCCGACCCACTGGTTGAGAACCACTGGCTTAGACTACTCAGTCTTTCTTGTCCATAATGATGGCGCACACACACTACAGGTAGATCCAGACCGCTCATCGTATGCTGACGTCACCAGCGTCTCTTTGACGGGTCAGAGATTGTCAACCATAGCTCCAACAGAAGCACTCTTTGTGATGCTAGCAGCCTTTTGCTCTGAAAAGAAGAAAACAAGAAAAAGTTTTGGACTCATCCTGATGTTTCAAGTGGAGGTTAATATGGACTTGCTCTTCTTTTCATAGAAGTTGTAATTTGAATGTGATAGACCGTGTAAAGTGAAATCAAAAGTTTTTAGTCTTAAAACAGTAGATATGCTGGAATATGGTTTCCATCTCAGTCCAGGCTGTTGTTAGCTGATGCCACTGCCTTTATTGAAAGTTAACAGTGCAAATGCTGATTTTGTTCATTGTGAGTTAAATTTGCCAAAACTGTCAGCCACAGTGGTCTATGGATCATTAAAAGCATCATAACAGAGATTTAAGTCAGACTTTGTCTCTTCTTCTGTGGTCAACAAAAGGTCAAGAGGCAGGATAAAGGCATGAGAGCTTTCCTCAAGTCAGACTGAAGCACTTCTTAATCTGAGGGGATGGTATTTCTCCTGAGTGGGCGTGGCTTTAGCTCATTCAACAGACACGCCCACACCATCCTGGAGCAGATTTTACTGCCTCATTTTCATGATTTTAAAGCTTAATTTTATACCCTTAGAGATGTTTTATTTGACTTAAATTTAATTCAGTGGTTCCTAACACAGTGACCTGTCATACAACAAACCTAACTTTATTTTTACTTTACAGGGTCTTTAAACTATCAAATATAACAAAAGTGTTGTAGTGCATCTGTTAGAAATTAAAACAATAGAAAGGATCTGTTTTTTACAACAGTAAACTAAAATTCTTCCATTTAAAGGTCATGAATTAAAAGAAACACATTTCCAACTTCAAATTTCATAAATATACATAAACCAAAACTTAAGAGTTTTTAAGATTATGAAGCCAAAAATTGAACCTCTGATTTTAGTTAGTTTATTGTGATTTTTTTTTACTTTACTCTGTAATAAATTATTGACAGTAAGAACTTGAATTTTTTGCGTTTCTATCATTAAAGTTTAAGAATTTTTCAAACCAGAATTTTATTTTATTTTTTTTCTTATAAATTTACAAATTTTTCAACATTTCTAGTAAAGGTTTCTAGTGAATGTAAGACTTCATGATCTAAAAAATTGTGACTTTTTTCTCAAAAATTAACAGATCTTCGAAATTGTTTTAACCTTTCAGGGTGGGCCCAGTACACCATGCTATGTTATGTTTCTAACAGGGTTGGTGCTTGCAGGACAGGCACTTTTTCACACCTTTTCTCCCTCATTATGAGAAATTCCTCCATGAAACCAAAACAGTGGTTTATTTATAGTAACAACACCGTATGCTGTGTCGTTTTTAATGACAAACGCCTCCAATTCAAAACAAGAAGTGAGCAGTGAGGCTGGTGTGCTGAGCAGAGGGGAGTTCTGTGTTATGGGGGTTAGATTGGGAAGCTGAAATAATCCTGGTCAATCACAAGTAAACAGCACAAAAAATGAATGAGATACAGCAACAGAACAGCAACATCCAGCAGAAGTACTCTCCGTCGTGACTGCCATGGTAACAAGATATGTTACAGTTATGAAAATTGGGATTTTCTATGGCTTTGAAGGCTGTTGGAAAGATTTGACATAGTTTTAGAAGTCAACTAAAATATATATAAAAGGAGAAGCCATTTCTTTAATTAACATGGTCATTTCAGTGCAAAATTTCAATGTATTGTAGCTTTAACCTTTCTAGAGAAGGGTTTCTGGAGTCAGAGAATAAGATTTTGCAGAAACAAACAGTGATGGCTTGTTACTTTTACTTAGTGACTCCCCCCAAATGGTTTCCAGGTAATGTTAATGTCTTTTAAAACCAAGTGTCACATTAACATTCTTTAATTCTGACATGAAAATATGGAGGTTTAAATTTTGTTGTTGGTATGTTGGTGTGTTGGTCCATGAAGATAAAACACCATTTATTTAATGGATAGATGTTAGATTATGGTGGAGAAAAGCTGGTAAAAGTGGTCTTCTTGGTTCATTCTGTGAGCTACTGGCAAAGCATTCTGGGATCACTTGCAGTTTTTCTCCTTCATTATTAAGACATGGAAATGTCTAGTGGGGCCACACCTGTACGTTTAGAGGTTAGAGTAAAGCAATACAGGAGTTATCTTAGGCTCGATGGTCTGGAATAATCATGGTCCACCAAAGATGAAGAGCACAAAATGTGAATAAGGTACAGCAACAGAACGGATGTTTCCAGCTTCCTCCTCCTTGTGTAGCAGTCTTTGATTTAATATCCAGAATTTCCACCATAGAGATAAAGTTGTTGTGTCTGTTATGGCCACTACTGTGTAAAGATAGACTTTGTATCCTCTATAAAAGTCAAGAATTTCTTAGGCTTTAAATACAGCTGGAAATGTAGTATAACAGTTCTATAGTCATATGTGAATTTCTACGTATTGCACCTTTAAGTCATAAGTGTGGCACTCTTTGAAACCCCAGCCCTGTGCTTACACTGCTGTTCAGCCCGTGGCCCATGACTGCCTGTAAGTTTGCGTGAAAAGATTTGATATTGGGCCCTGCCTTCCCTGGTGCCACACTGCCATTTTCTCTCTCCCCGAGGAGCGAAAGAAAAGAGTTTGGAATGGAGCTGATCTCCATCTCCAGATCATCTCTCGGTAGCCCCTTCAACTAAATAAATAAGTCATTACAGTTCAGAGTAAGGAGCTTCATTTACTCTAGGAGATGTAATCTCACATGTCTGTAGGTTGCTCACATCATCTAAAATACAAGTGTTTTAGTGGAATCCCAAGAGGAGGACCCTTGAAATGTTAACATACCAGCGAGGAAAGACTGGCACAGAGTGCTCATGGGAATATGTGGATGGCAGATCGAGTGGCCTCGCTAAAGAGCGGGGTGAAGTAAGCTTTCAAAGAAAATAACATTCTGTATTATAAAACATGAATGAGTAAGACAATGAGACACAGACTCAGGGAGTTTGAACAAACACATCAGATTACTTCAACAGACTCAAACAAGTCAAATGGTGCTATTTGAATGACCATGTTTGCAGAGTGAAAGTGTTAATAATTGATTGCTCAAACTAATGAAACCAACAAATAGCTCTCTATTCTATAAGAAAACATTCTCCCCATTGTACCCTCAATGGTGTTTCTTTATCAAGGATTATGAAACATTTTTTGCCCAAGGCACACCAGAGATCACACCAAAATCTCACCATCTTCATATCATATCAAAATTGCCTCTTTAAATAATCCTACAGTATCTAGCTGATGTATAACTGTAGCAAGAATTCACGGTTGTTGAAGTCTCCAAAGCTACACCATTTGGGAACAACTTAATTACACAAATACAAGCTAAAATGTGTATTTTTAGTACACTTTTCAGCCGTATCAGACTTGTTCACAGTTGTTGTGTAAAGCAATCTACTACAGCAAATACAAAACATTTTTGCACGCTACAAGTCATTTTTCAACAAATTATTACAAAATATGCAGCAAGAAAATAACAGAAATATTAAGAAAAATGTTAGTTTTCTCAGAGGTTGTCTGATTTTTTCATACTTGTACAGTCATTGTAGTCATGCATGGTTGTATTAATTCCCAAGGCACACCCTAACACTTGCCTCAAGGCATTCCAGTGTGCCTAATCACTCCATCTGAGAACAGCTTCTCTATAATAATCTACTTAAACTGAATTTATTCTTTCTGATGAAAATCATAAGAATCTACATTTTTCTCTGGCAGAAGCTGATTTTATGATGCCACTTTGAAAAAATAGTTACAGATGTTAATAATGCAAGATCATTCTAACATTCACATTTGCACATTATTCATTTTTCCATCTTTCAAACTGTTTTTTTTTTTTTTTGAGTACTCAGATTAGATTTTAATTTAAAGATGAAGTCTCAATACAACCCCAGACATAAAACTACTATGTGAAGTCTCAACCAGTCAAATTTGGCCATTTGGGTGTAGGTGTCAGTAAGTATGGCTGTGTCAAAAAATAAAACGATGCATATTTTGTTTCTATTTTATTTCATTTTAGTTAGTTTTGTGAGTGCACTGTACATTTTTAGTTAGTTTTGTATTTTGGTTAAAGAGGGGGTATAATCCTTTTTTCAAAGCTTCACACCATCTCTCTGATACCCGCTAGTAGCTTCACATGGTTTACAGCTCAAAAAACTCCTCATGTTTCTCACACTGTCGTCCTGAAAAACCCTTATTTTAACCTCCCTGAAACGCTTCGTTTTCGCTGCTGTCTCTTTGACAACACCCCTCCACAGACCTGCTTTCCTTCGATTGGCCGATTTTCCGGAGGCTGGCCGGCAGCAGGACTCAATGTTTTGTGCCCGCCCCCTCCAATGTGGCTTTGTTTGCATACTTGTAAACTTTGAATGAACCAGTCCGACTGAGTAAAATATGACGAATTTTGATATACGTCCGTACGTGTTAGACCCGGAGTCTGACCCTGATAGTTTGGAGAGAGAGGGGGAAGAAAACCAGCAGCAGCAGCGAAGGCTAGAGCAGGACGTATCTGTTTGGTAAGTGTTTAAATACTGTGTTACTAAATGGCTAAAGGGCCTTGTGGGGGCGGTCTGTTCCGCTTTTGGCAGCACGGACGAACCAGTCAGGAGATCCTATTGCGATGACCTCATCAGTTCACTCCATCGAAATCTCGTCTAGGGAAGACCTCAAAGAGATCTCGGAGAGATTCCCAACAAACCGTTTTCATCAGTTTACACTCTAATTCCAAGACTATGGCCACATACGTTTATCTTGCGGTCTGAAAATTTGCATATGTGAATTATGGATACCCAACATTGTGACTTTATGTTTTAAAAATCGGACAAGTATAATACCCCCTCTTTAATTTTGTTTTTTATTTATCTTCAGCTGACTAAAATGATTTTCACATTTTAGTTTTAGTCATTTAGTTTAAGTTAACTATCATAACCTTGCTGCACTGTTTCTGTTTCTCTCCTACTTCTCGGTAGATGGCTGGTTAGCACTGTATTAAACTGTTGGCACATGTTCAGGAGACCATGTTTTACTTTTGTCCCCATTATTTAGACAGAATAGCAGAAGAGAGACAGGGAACAGGAGGAGACACGTGCACTGAACGGTAAGGACGCTGGGTGCCTAGAGGACTTTAGACTCTGTATTTGAGCACTGGACTGGTCACCAGCCAATCACAGGGCTTGGTTAATCTCATATAAATCTAAAAACAAGTAGGCAACTAACTGATTTATTCAAATATGGTTTGAAATTAGGTGTGATAATGTACCAGTTATAGTGTTGATCAATTTTCTATGCCTTCAACTTAAAAAAAAGGCAGATTTTGATGGAAAACATGCTGTCAAAATGAGACAATGCCCTCAGGCAGTTTGGAGGACAAAAAAGGTTTTTGAGGGAAACAAAACACATTCTTAATTTGTTTTAAGTTTTTTTTTTTTTTTTTCGTGTGTGCGTGTGTGTGTGTGTGGGGGGGGGGGGGGCATTTTTGACTTTATTTGGATAGGACAGCTGAAGACAGACAGGAAATATGGGCAGTGAGATTAGGGGAGTGCATGCACCAAATGTGCTCTGACACAGGGAAACAATCCTGCAACCAGTGTGTCGAGGACTACAGCCTCTGCCTCTGAGTACCTGATCTACCCACTCAGCTACACCAAATATGTGTCAGATATTATTTCTCGTAAAGAAGCCTGTTTGAAGTATGCTACAGCTGCTGTTTTAGCAAGAAATACTACATTAAAAGACGAGGCAGGAGTCAGAATGAGTTGAATGTAGCCTTGACGTTACGTTTATTGTAAGCAGAACAAAGGTACATGAGTGAGACCCTGGCCCTCTCTGATCGTAGGCTTTTATACCGCTAACGTAGCTGTATGTTCACTAGTTCGCTACCTAGAAAACATTTACAGCAGCCAATGTTCTTTCTCCCTACTCCTTCCTGTCTCCTTGTTGTCCTGACATATGGCCTACATCAGTGATTCTAACTGCCTAAGCATCACAACCCTCCACCTCCTCCTTTAGGACAATCATGACCCAAATGTTTGACATTTCCCCAGTAATAAACATTTTTAATGACAAATTGGACAGTTTGGGCATAAATTGGGAAAAGAAGCCAAAAGTTGGAGACATGTCCTTCAAAATAAAAGCACATCATAGATGTTTTGTCACATTTTGCCCCCAGGGCACACGTCGGACACCCACTGAAAATGACCCAATTGTGGGTCCTGACCCACCAGTTGAGAACCAAGGGCCTACAAGATATTGTTAAAAGTTTGTTGCATATCCATTACAAGCGGCAACAAATAAGACAATGAGAGAGTGCAAAAAAATTGAAATACAGCAAGTGTTCACTTGAGGCTGGCTGCAGAAACACTGGAAGTCAAAAGCTGTTTTTAACACTAGAAATAAACTGGGTTACACTCCTGGTTCAACACACTAAACATGTCTCATACACTAATGTCTTCACACACTGTACAACTGTGACTTTTTTAGTGTTAAAATCCTTTTGATTATATTTAGGAACAATCTTGACACAGGTATGAGTCGGGGTTTGAATAGAGTTAAATTTAAATAAATTTTGAGATAAGAACTGATTAGAATTTCAAATGGATATAAAATCTACTGGGTAGTTTACTGACCCAAACAGCATGCAGAGCGGTGAAAGTTCAACAATAACAATTTATTTTCAATGATGCCAGGGTTGGTGCATCTCATTTGGTTGACAGGTAGCCTGACAGGCAGATGCGATGACCAGAAGGCAGTGTGGCTACCTGATCCGTCCTGGAAACCTGATTTGTACTGCGCATGCGCAAACATGCGTCTACATCTGGTCAGCAGCCTATCGAAGCTAGGTTAGGTTTATCATTTTAATTTCTACTGGTTAGATTTAGGGGTAGCTCATTGGAGTAGGTTTATATTTTAATTAATTAGCTTCCTGGGGTTAGGTTTAGCATTTATATTCCACTGGTTAGGGTTAGGGTTAGAATTAATTTATGTAGACGCGGATGTAGACGCAGATGTAGACACGTTTGCACATGCGCAGTACAAATCGGGTTCCCTGGACGGATCGGGTAGGGACAGGCCGGCTTTAGTGATAGCTTTGCTCAAAGGAAGTTGAGCTCAGTGGGAGGGCTCTTGTCCGCTGTTAGGTTGATCCAAAGTTTGGTTGAGATGGCGATTTCAATATGGAGTTGGCCACGGATGGGCTATAAAAGCTGTTTGAGTCTGCCTATTGTAATCAAACATGCTTTGTCTAATTCTTTCTACAGTCTATGATCCATGACATTAATTTGAAAGGTGAAACGTCTAACCTTTCATACTCTTCAGGTCCAATCTGACCAGTTTTGAAATGTTTAAATTCTGATATACCATATATGTCACTGTTTAAACCTCAGGTTTGATTTTTTTTTCTTTTCCTACTCTACATAATATCTGTTACTTTTGTGCAGGTATTACATGTTTTTGTACATAGAAGCTGTAGAAGGCCAAATGTGACTTTATTAAATAAAGGAAAATACATGCAAAGATGTCAGTCTGAGCAACTTTTATGGATGTAACTGTTTGTAAAAATAGAAATCTCATCTCAACATAGGCCCTGAAAATAGGGAACTGAGGCCTGCAGAGATAAATAAAAGTCTGCCGGTGGGGAAAGCACATTTCCTTGACTGTCTTACAGTCAGATTTACTATCTTTGATGACACACCTCGTGTCCAGGCACGTGTCATGGACTAAGCCTTTATTAGTGGTGAATAAAAAGGTTATAGCTATGAGCATATTTAATGATAAAGCAGTGCAGACAGTGTCATGTAATACACTAACATAACCCAACATTTTCAGAAGAGTTCTGCCACTTTAAGTCCAAATAAACTTTATTTAAATCATCATGGCTGTTATGTTTTCATGTTTCAGGAAAGAATAGGACAGGGTATTGTGTGGAAGTTGATGTTTTTCTCCAAAAAAACTACATTTTGCACTCTCTTTGCACTTTGAAACATAAAGTAAGTCCTAATCGTCAGTTTATCAGTGTCAAATCAGCTGTTTGGGTTAGGGTAGGGTTACCCTACCCTCTAAATATATATTTACAGTTAAATAAAGGTATAAAAACTTTTCATAAGGGTTCTCCTGACCCAGGTCAGGATTAGCTCAGACCACACTGAAGGTGTAGAGCTGTGATACTCAACATGTGGCTCTAGAGCCTTTAGTAATCAAACACCACTTTTTCTCTACTTTTTGCCTCTTCTTTTGCCACTTTTTCCCAATTTTTTCAGTTTTTGCCCTTTTTCATCTTTTTTTGCCACTTTTCATCCATTGAAGCTACCGTTTATCATTAAATACCTTTTTGCCCATTTTGAAACTTCTTTTTGCCACTTTTTTCCATTTTTTGCCACCTTTTGCCCAACTGAGCTACCTTTTGCAATTAAATACCACTAGTTTCCTATTTTTTGCTCATTTTTTCCTCCACTTTTTTCCCTCTTTTGCCCTTTTTCAACATTTTTGCCACTTTTTTACCCTTTTAAACATCTTTTTGCCTGTTTTTGTCCACTCTTGACTGCTTTTTGCCTCTTTTAGTCATTGTTGACTCAATTTTTTGCCCCCTGTAACTCACTGTTTTTGTAACTTCTCACCCATTTATGCTTCTTTCTGTTTCTTTTCCCACTTTTCTCCCCATTTTTGCCCCTTTTCATCCATTTTTGCCACTTTTTGATCATTTTTGACATCTTTAACTTATTTTTACTGCTACTTAAAACCGTTTCTGCAACTTTTCACTGCTTAAATTGTGGCTCTTGCACAGGTATTTTTCAACAATTTGGCTCTTAGGTTGAGCAGGGTTGAGTAACACCGTGTAGAGGATGACAGTAAGGATTCAGTATTTAATGTGAGAACAAACAAAGGAATTGTTTGCAGTTTTTGTTGGTTGATATCTAATTCTTTAATACCGGTTAATAAAAAATTCTCACATTCATCCTTTAGGAACATTTCATGGTTATTCATATTTATATAGAGGTTTATCTTTTAATTTTTCTCTTATTTCTTCAGCTCTCATTTTACCTGATAAAACGATGGTTCAGCCATCAATTCTGTGTCTGATTTTCTCTGTTTTTTCCTCTTGCATATTTCAGGAGAGTTCATATTTATAATCATCTATAAAGTTTGGAGCTTTGGCAGTGGAAAGATTGAACAAATCAAGGCCCTTTTTCCGTTAGTGTCCCATCTGAGCAGCTCTCAGCCGTTGGTGTTTAAATGTGTTAGAAAACTTCTTCTACTGTATCCTGAGGAAGGCAACACAGCAGGCGCGTGAATGCCATTTTTTCAGTAAAACGGATGTTGGGATTTCCGTCCATTGTTTGGTGCTGGGAACACTATTATCAATGTTGTTGTTTTTAATCATTGCATTAGGAAACGGTGCAACAAACAGAAGGTCTAGCCAGTGATGAAAGACGACCTTTTTACCAGATGACCCCAACATTAAACAAACGCGCGTGAGGACTTTACAGGCTGTAAATGTGAGATGATGTTATGTAGCTGAAGTGTTTTAGCTGCTTCTTGACTTTTTTCTTCCTTTCTGTGAATGCCACCCTGGATGCCTGATCGCTCCTCTCTGACGCATCAGCTCCTACTGGAATGAAAAAGTTAAATGAGCATCTCCTTATGATGAACAGCTTTACGCATGGCGCAAATAAAACAAGTCTGAATTAGAGTCATCTTTGGCTGCACTTACTACCTCTGCAGAGCAAGACGCTCCGGGATTCTCTTCTTTTTTTTTTTCCCCACTTTGGTTGCTCTGCGTGAAATAGCGACCTTGATGAGGCTATAAAATGCCACGGTTGGGCGACTTTCCTCACCGTGAATTGCCCCACATCCTTTGAGGGGGGAGAACTGTTGGTCGAAGATGAGGGCAGCAATGTGAAGGAAATGAAGTTAGTGAAGTGAGTGGGGTCAACTGGGCAGGAAAAGACAAAAAAATTCCTGCGGGAACTGTCACCGCGAGGACGCACAGAAACATGAATCAAGACCAAGATTACGCATACAATTACTACTTAAATGTTTATTTATTTATTTATTTATTTATTCATCATAAAATAAGGGACAAGTGGCTCGTGTTTGCAGGGCAGGTGCTGGAATATAAAGACTGTCTGTTACAT
The DNA here is from genome assembly GCF_018320785.1 of Cheilinus undulatus. NCBI lineage: Eukaryota > Metazoa > Chordata > Actinopteri > Labriformes > Labridae > Cheilinus > Cheilinus undulatus. The sequence goes on from NC_054866.1 coordinate 7,447,714, forward strand.
GTAAAACATTCCCACATAAGGCTTGAAAACGATCTTTTTCAACTCTAAAAAAGAGATCAAATAAATATTTTAATAACAGATCTAATGGTGTGGGATTAAATGCTCCATGTAGATTAATTTCCTATTTGAACATATTTTACGCGCATTCTAGATTTCGGAGAGAAACTTTAAAGGTGAGAGATAAAACAATGACATTTTATTCTGGTGGAAAACATTGTTTTTGTTGATCTTTGTGGTGTTTTTTTTTTTTTTTTTTTTTTAGTTCTCCAACTGTCTCCAATATAAAGACCGTCTACATTTCCAAAATGTCTGATAAATACTTCTACACCACCACCTCTGAACAATTAAACTTTTTTTCGTTCTTCTCGACATTTTTTCTTTTTCGAAGCAGATTTATGACGCTCTTTCTCTCTCTGCTTTTCCCTTATTTCATGGTTCAGTGGCCTCACACGGCAGGCAAGGGGAGGTTTTCTCTCGCTGCTCATTGGTCGCGGCTTTCCCCATCTCAGCAACATTTCCATTCATGCACCCTGCGCTCCTTTTCAGCCCCTTTCTAAATAACTCACTGTCATCAGCATCGGGGGAAACGGCTTTGCCAGGACGGGACTAATTATTGAAAATTGGCGGAAGAGTGATCAGGTCGAAAGGAGATCAAACGTTAAAGCGGCAGGTGAGTGAGGAAACCACCGAAGTGTTCGCGATCGCTGAAGTTTTGGACACACTGCAGAGCTGGTGCGCATGCATGACATCGATAAATCATTTCCACTTGTTTTATTGCAAATATTGATGATCGATCATGCTGTAATCTCACTGCACATTACACGTTTAAAAGGCTGGATGTTCCGGAAGGACTCTGACAGTAAATGAAAACCGCTGCGCTCTCGTCCTTCTTTGTTTTGATGATTTTATTTTCTTTATTTGGATCAGACTTTAAAAACAGTTTTACTCTAATCATAATCAGTGCTGATGATGACTTTAACAGTCTAGAAATACTCCTCTGGTGTCAGCAAACCTAATGACTGACTCACGTCTGTGCGTAAAAACAGAAAAAAGACGGTACGCGTATTAGCTGAAATCAGTTGGCTCTCGTTTATGATGGATAACAGCGAGGTAAGATGCTTAAAATGTAACACTAGAGGGGTCCCAGCCCACGGGGCTGTCTCGGAGGGAGGTTCACGCCGTTATTCACCAGTCCTCCTCTGCCTAATTGGCTGCAGATGCGGTGCCCTATGTGCGTTTTACCGCGCAGAAATTGGATGCATTTGGAGAACTTTATGAGGCGAGCCTTACGTTTGCCTGCAGAAAAAAAGCCACTGGTCTAATGCGTGGAATTAAACTGTGCCACGTTCACGTATAAGACATTCTTCTACTTATTTATCCTGGGGGGAGGAGGTAGAAAAAATGTGTTCTTTTGCTGTAAAAATCATGTCTACGTCCCCTTGTGTATTTTCTTGTTTTACTTTTTTGTTTCTTTTTTGCTAAATTAACCTGTCAGACTCTGGCCTGAGATCACAGGCCTGCAATCTGCATCCCTTCCCAATTAGACTAAAACTAAAAAAAAAAGGCCCCTGATTGTGTATTTATAATCCTGACAGCTCTGAACAGGCTACCGAACAGGACAAGGGCGTCCCAGCTGCTCCGTTATGAAATGTGGGATTTTAACGGTGCGTCCTGGTGCCAATATAGAGCTCCATATACGTTCTTACGCGTAATCACACAGTCTATATAACAGCCATTTGTGATGGTATGTGCCACTGCCTTCCTAATAATTGCACAGGGAGGGAAGGGCTAAAGACACCGTCCTCTAAGTGCCCTTTCACCCTAGACTTTGTAAGCTGCACTTATTAAAGCGAAAAGTGTTTCAATATGTGGTAAGCTTGAGGGGAAAACGTGATGGGGGCTGGGATGGGGCCCTCTTCTTCTTGCTACCCCAGCTCCTATTGGAGTAATTCATCCATGGTAGCAGTAGTTCACTGGTGTAATTTCCATCTGTTGATATTGTTAATGTACGGACAGAGGTAATTAAAACGGAGCCGTAGCCTGTCTAATAACTCTCAGAGAAAAAAGACCTCTCCCTGAATGAATCAAGGGATTATGTGTGCAGTTAGACGTACAGGGGGCCATTAAGCAAATCTGACTTTCCCTTTATTTTGCTGGAAGTGGTCACCCAGGAGTGCCCTACATGCAGGGGTGCTTTCAGTCATTTGGAGACCTCCGGGAAAACTGATATGAGGCTTTTAATTTGAAGTTTTTATACAGAGTGAACAAAATGTTTAGATTTTGTTGTTGTTGTAAAAAAAAAAAAAAGCCACAAAACTAAAGTATACATGCCCAACAGTACATGCTCATCGCTTCTTAAAGAGCATCATAACTCCTCAGAATATTGCATGTGTCTACTATAACTGCTTTTGGTGCAATATCTGTTAATCTGATGATTTTTAAAATTGTTGCAGCCGTTTAACCACATCATAAATCACCACTTCTTTGTTTAAATATGTCTACAGGCATCCACTTAGTTGTTTAAGGGGCTTGGACCATGATTTAAACTCATTTTAATACAATTTTATTCCCTTCAGAGCATTATTTACATTCAAATACACATTATAATCATTAAAATCAATTTAAGACGTATATTTCAGGTTGATGCACACCTATAAAGACTTCCTCTTGAGGCCTCTTGGAGCACAGAGCTTCAGAAAATTTCCCACTTTTGCCTAACGGTAAATCTGTCAGTATCTGCACGCAGAAGGTCACAAAGTCTGCAGAACTTTGTGGAAGCATGCTTCAGCACAGAGCTGACATGACAATGTTATCTGTAGTTGAATTAATAATTTGATGGCATTAAGAAAAACAGATTTGTGAAGCATCTTTTAAAGTAATCATGGAAAAGACTCAGACAATGATTGTATTGGTGCTGGTTTTAACATTGATTCATCGTTTCCTCCTCAGGGCCCTCTGGACACCGATCACCCCTGGGCCTGTCTGTAGACATGTTTCAGACTGTCCCTGACACGTCGTCTTACGTCAAGGTAAGACACCACCGTCTCTACCACCAGGTAAAGTTGGAGGGAAAACCGTGCTTTTATCATCATTTTTCTTTTCCTTTTTTCACACTGAGGCTGTCACTGGTGGTTTGACCACCAGGCAGAAGCTGGCAGCGTCTTGTGGCTCCTGCACCAAAGGGTGTCAAAGCAGAGGCAGAGGTGTGAGGTGTACATCAAACACGATTTCAATAGTGAAGATGAAGATCTAGAACAGGGACGGGCAACTTTGGTTAACAAGAGAGTCACATTATTTTATTCTTACTGCCAGAGGGCCAGATTCTTACGAACTGTGCAATATTCTCAATTTATCATCTAGAATTAGTTTTAATTTAACAAAAGGAACAAACTGAAGTTTCATCATGCAAATGTAGATATTTATGCTCCACTTCATCAGCATAGCAAATTATTTAAGTTATATAAAGTCTGTTCCTTGTGCAATGAACTTAACGGTTATTTTAGTGTATTGCTAGCTTTGGGACAAAATTTCCTATCTCCAAAATCACCACTTTTTAGCAATTGAATAAAAACAAAAACAAACAAATTAAAAAAACAAAAACAAAAACAAAAAAAAAACTTTATTTTTCAAATAATTCAACACTGAATGATCATAGTGAATACCTTTATGACAATTTTTTCTGCTTTAAAAATTGTTAAAACTCAGTGACAGATGTGAAGGCTGACTGATAGCACTGATTCATGAAAAACAAATTCAATTGTAAGAAATGGAGATACAAGGTTTTGGCCCAACGCTAGCAGTATGTTACTGACATGGATTTTTTTTTTTTAAACACAAATCACTGGCATCGGGCCAAAACCTTGTATCTCTTTTTTTCATTGATTTATCAAATATTTTCATAGACCAGTACTGTTGGTCACCCTTTACATCTGTTAGTGGTTTAACAAAATTTTAAGCGAAAAAAAAAAATGTGAGCAACAAACAAGCAAAACATTTTTAAAGCAGAGCGTCAAAAAGATGCTATGACCATTCAGTGTTAAATTAGAAAAAAAAAAAGTATTTTTGACATTCCCTGAAAATTTGTGATTCTGGAGATAGGAGGTTTTGGCCTGACACCGGCAAAATGCATTTAATGATGCCATCAGGCAATTTTACAGCGAAAGTTAAAGCCCATTATATCCCTTCTTTCTTGCTACACATGCTAGTAATATAAGTGTATAAATTCTATTTTTCATGTCTCCATGGGATCTTTACCACATGTTCCTCGTTTTTACATCTTCTAGATATCTGAAATTAACTTGAGGGCCACAGTGATTGAGGGGGAGAACCACATGTGGCCTCCAGTTGCCCATCACTGATCTAGACAGTAAAAAAGTTGCCCTGAGTGCATGACATAGGGTCAAAACAGACCTTAAAAGTTCAGAATATTCTCTGAGAAGGACTCCTATATGGAGTTCAGCACTTTTTAAAAACTCAACCACATCTTTATCATGAGCGATTAAAGCAAATTTGGGAGATGTAACATCCTTTACATGTTCAGTTACAGAGAGGTAAAATGGCATTAAGTCATTTTTAAGGTCCTTATTCAAGACAGAGGACGTGATGTTACACCATGCAGTGAGCATGTATCATTGATTTGGAGATTTTTAGTTGTATTCCTGCTCATATTAAAGGGATACTTCAACATTTTGGCAAATTCGCCCATTGCCATAATCCCTATGGTCTTAGTTATAGGTTCGTTACATTTAGTTGTCAGTGCAAGCTGTTTTTAGATCAGCTGGTCTGAGATGGGAGCTGCTCTGCCATTGGAGTCTCATGGTATTTCTGGCGTTCCCTCATCAAACTCATCACATACACAATCCAACAACTCCAAAACGCTCTTGTGGACAAGTTGTGACCTGCACATTCACCACGCTATGACATAATAACGTATAATTATGTCACATTACAACACATGAAGCAAATACTTGGAACTATTTCTTGAGTAAACCACTTTTACCGCTTTAAAAATCTCTCCGCCCATCAGCTGTGTCTGGAGTGTAGTTCTGGCTTTGAATTTTCCTCTAAAACAACTTTGTCTCGTAATGTTCCGTGATTATTTCATAGCGTGGTGAATGTTCAGGTCACAACTTGTCCACGAGAGCGTTTTGGAGTCGTTGGATTGTGTATTTGATGAGATTGGAATTACCATAAGACTCTATTGTTTTGGCAGAGCAGCTCCTATCTCAGACCCGCTGATCTAAAAACAGCTTGCACCAACAACTAAATGTAATGAACCTATTACTAAGACTATAGGGATTATAGCAATGGGTGAATTTGCCAAAATGTTGAAGTATCTCTTTAAAGGTGATGAGCAACTACTGCTTGCACATCCTGTAGTTCTGTGGCTTTATTCTTGAAAACATTTTTCTTCGCTTGCTTTGCAAGCTTGGAGCATTTGGGTGCTCTTTGCATCCAAACTACTAAAACCGGCCCCAGCTGTGGTGAGCAACCATCTTTTCTAAAACTTCCCAACTAGTCACAAAGAATAAAAATTACATACTTTGTAAAAATCAAGCATTAGGCCATAATTGGGATCAGCTAATTTCATGCAAGCCCTCATCAGCTGACAGTCAGATGATTTACTCTAAGCACGCTAATGGTTAATTACTCTGCATTATCTAAACTGCTCTTGCTTGGCAACATTCTGCCGTTCTCTCTGCAAGCTGCTCTTGCAACCCTCCTCCACCCCAGCTCCTCCTTCATTAAACTTCTGCTCAGCTCTTGGTTTTTTGCTGCTTCTCTCCATGCCTTTTACTTTCCTTATCGGCATAGGAAGAGCAGGAATGTGTGCTGTTCCTGCTTAATTTTTTCTGCTCCTGGAAGGGCAGGGTGATCCCAGAGCAGCCACACCGCCAAACATAAGTAACAGCATAAGTGCTCATTAATAACTGCTAATAAAGAAATATTTATAGCCACAAATCATGTGTGATTCCTGAGTGAACTGTGTGTTAAAACAAAACATTTTTATAGGAGCCAAATTGAAATTAAAAAAGTGTTTTTTTATTTTTTTGGTCATTAAGATTCATCGTCTGTAGATAAACTTTGTCTACGGTCCAGAAAGCCTCTGTTATGGCTCATTATCATGTTTGACGTCACCCCCCTCTCGGCTCTCTCTCTCTCTCTCTCTCTCTCCACCACTGCTCTGAGAATGTAAATAAGGCAAACAGCCCACATCTGGTTTTCACATTTAAAGAAATGCATCGTGCCCATATGGCGCAGCATGAATACCTGCAGCAGCTACATACCTGAGACACTGGAGCCATTAAAACGTTCTTATATAATCATATGTGACCATATAATGTCCACAGAACGCCAAGTTCAACGTGCGCTTCGTTCACAGTTGTGCCAGTTAATTTGGCTGGCTGCTCCACGTTTGCTCACATCCATCAAAATATTGCCGAGGGTGACTGCTCCGATTGTGCCTCATTAAAATGGACCATTGTGCACAGGCGGGCTTTGGTAATATCTTCATAATCAAGGTATTTTCCAAGGGAGACCTGTTAATGTTTTGAAGACTTATTCCCCCTTTGAATAAGGGCTCTTTTCATCCAGCTTTGTGCCACTGCAGAGAGGCTCAGCGTTTCAGCGCTCAGAACAATTCCTGATTTGTTGAGAGAGTTGAATAGACTGTTTTGAGCTCTAAATGTGTTAAATTGAGCATTTTTGCTCCTCAGGAGGTCAATATTGGAGGTACACAAGTGGTTTTAATGGCATTTTAGGAGTTCTCAGATATTCTAACTGGACTCTGGAGATGCAGCCTCGATTATTCCTGTTTGAACTTATTCCAGTGATGTTATTTCTCCTCCTCTGCCCGGACTCAGATGTTGCATGAAGGCTCATTTTTTGCGTGCAAGTGCCTCTCACACACATTCAGGAGATATCGGTCAGAATGTGGCACGCCTCAATACAAAATTTAAAGAAATATTCCTCATTCGAGCGAATCCACGGCCCAGCATTTGGTTTTGTTTGGTTAAGGCCAGGCGAGACTGGAACTCTCCAATAAAAATAAATCTCAAATTAATTATGGCCTAGAGCGAGGGGCCAGACAGTTTGTGCTTATGTGTGCTGCAGACTCCACGTTTTGCCCTCAGTATTTTGACTCGGCTGCCTTCTGGCCCGGGAGAAGGAATGATCTGAATAAAAGTCTGCAGTCTAATAAACAGCAAACTTTGCAGGCTCATATTGAAGGGGACTGTTTCTTCTTAAAATAACACCCAAACAGTTTCCCATAAAAGCCATTATACTGAGCGGTTCTCAGCTGAAACTGCAGGACTGAGATGTGAGACGCTTCCTCTCTATCACAGTTTAGAGAACTAAGCATGGCAGCTTTCTTTAAAGCTTATGTGACTAAAGAAATCACACTTTTAATCACACCTGTTGAGGTCAGGGGTCAACCCAAAGACTTATTGGATATTTGACACAAGTATTTTGATTTTATTTTTGATTGTAAAGACTTCCTTTGTGGCCTCCCCCAACTCTCTGTAATTCAATAGAACTTTTCTCAACCAATCAGAGATCAGTCAACGTCACTGAAAGTGACATCACACCATCCAACCAATCAGCAGTGGCCCAGAGTGTCTCAAACTTCCTATTTCCTCCAGAACTTGTGAAATGTAGGTTTGCATCACTTTTGTTCCCAAACAAATGGCCCTAAAATCACAAATAACCACGATAAGTTGATGAAACGCACACATTGAAACGGCAAATAGCAGTGCTAAAAGTCATGATAGGTTTTGTTTGCATAGGATTTCTTTCATTTACTGAAATTTTAGTGTGAAAAATGGAGGAGCCATATTTGATCTTGTTTAGGGGTAACCTTGCAAAGCAGATGGATCCGCCCATTTCTGTATTTCTTAGACAAATCCATCTTGCAAAGCTCCCGTCTGAACCGTTTGGCCCCGGTTAGAGAGTGACGAGATCAATCAGCATTAAGGGGCAGTACTTTTGGGCGCGGCGGAGTCGTGACGTACGCAAGCAGCGAGAAGAGGCCAGTGCAATTATGGCGGAAGACATTAGCGCGGATGCTGCTAAAGCGTCAGTTTTATCATAACTTCACGACATTTCTTCATTAACAGAAGAACAAAGAACAGCAGTGAGTTGTTTTCTTTTCAAAATCGACAAAAGTCATGCACTGACATGTCTACAGTCACCATGGTTTGCATTAAGTAGCTCTTTATGGAGTTTAGCCTAGTCGGTAGGGGCGCAGATGCAGCTTGTTAGCGGCTACATCACGTTCTTTGTTGCTCTGATTGGCCCGTAAAGATGTGATGGACAGAACCTTCATCTGATCACACTCCGAGTCTCTGCTTTTTCCAAAACGTTGTGTATTGAAGGTTTTCCAGATGGATGTGTGAAACAAATCCATATGGCGTGTCAGGTTAGTTCAGGAGTGTAAACGTCGCCTATATAAAGACATATGGATAACTCATCTAGCTGCCATGCTAAGGGCATTTACTTCATTAATATCTCATTATAATGTAGGATGATACTGCTCTATATGTAGATGGATGTCACCCCAGGTTTGTCAAAAAATAAAGAGTGATCGCAAGTAAATTCTACCAATTTAAAGACATTTTCAAGGTATAAATAGTAAAATAGATGTGATTTTTGGTCAGTTTTATGACCTTATTACAGTTTTATTATGCTTGTGTAATTTAAATCAGCATTAAGTTTTACTGTGAGACTTATTTCTGCTTAAAATTATTTAGACATTTTAATATTAGTTTTGTTTTTTACATTTTTTTATGGAATTCTTAAGGAAAAAGTGCTACAAAAAGTGAAATATGTGATTTTAGTCAGTTTTGCAACAGTTTTAATAAAGTAAGACAGCATATATCAGCTCATATTTTCATTGTGAGCTTCATCACTGCTGAAATTCACTTTCATGTTCAATACTTCTGATAATTTTAGGGCTCCTGTTGGAATTATAAGATTAAACTGGTGGTGCCGCCATCATTTATTCTGAAGCCAGTCATGTCTGGTTGCTTAAAGAGGTAAAAAGGCAACCTCACCATGTCTTTTAAAATGATTATTTTGTATTTAAATAATTTTAAAAAGTGCAGGTAAATACTCATGAAACTCTACATGTCAGTGGTCATCAACTGTCCCCTCACAGCCTCCCATCTGGCCCCCACAAAATGAATATGATGGAGTAGTATTGAGGGTATCTTTTTCTGTCAATCCCTAAAGGAGCCCATAAAAATTGGGATTGAAAAAAGTTTAATCAGCAATGACTTAAAATTTGATAGAATGATGGAAATCCACCTGTTAGCCAATAATAAGTAAATATAATGCTTAATAAACATATACCCATTAGTCCATTCTTGGTTAAAGCTTCAGTTTTCTGCATCAACTTTCTGGTTCTTCAAGAGTGTAATTTTTCCTGCCTGAGAATAAAAAAAGACCTGTTGGAATGATGGAAAACATGATAATGCCTGAAATATGTGGTCTGATTATTACAATCACCACCTTGTAGCTGGTTGTAGTATTGGCAAATCAGGACGGAAGGATAAAATGTATGTACATTTGAAAGAAAATTAAAATATTCCAACTAAAATATGTTGATTAGACCAAAATTTAGTTTAATTAAAAATCGGGCCCACAAACTGGCTGTTAAGGGAACAGCCGGCCCATGTAGAGATGTAGTTGTTGACCTATGGGGTGTTTGTATTTTCCAATTACATTTCAACATGCATACACTTTGTGGCTTTTTTTCTTACCATAAATGGACAAGGAACTTTATACAGTTATGGTTGCTTTGCTGACCTTGATTTCATCATAATAATAATAAGAATAAAAATAATATTCTAGGGCAGAATCATCAACTCCATTTTTGCAACGACCTGTTTTTTCCTGACCCACGCTGTGGGGACCGGACCTTCAAATAAACTGGAATAAAATCATTATTTTTGTTCAATTAACACACACACACACACCCACACACCCCCCCACACACACACACATATATATATATATATATATATTAAATATTTGCTTCTGAAATCAATGGAACTGTAAGCCTTCAACAGTGAGATCAGTCCCTATCACCCATACTGCAGCCAGCCACTAGGGGGCGATTGAGATATTTTTGCTGCATACTTCTAGAGCCCTCTTGATGCCTATCACTGAGTTTGATGCTGATATGCTGTGTCGTAATTGGCCAAAAACACATGAAGGAAATTTTCTGTAAAGATTGTCAGAAAAGGAAACTGCATTCAAAGAGTCTTATGTGGAAAATTAATGAGAAAAACTGCAACAAAATCAGGATAAAGAGAAGTATGTTTACCATGCCACTACGTTGGAGGTTTTATCTCAACTTTGAGGGAAAATGTGAAACCATACCATGCCTTTGCCCTCCTAAATTTTCTGGATTTAATAATCCTCTGGGGTCCGGATGGGAAGTCGTTGGGAAGCTTAATGTGGACCCCTGGGCCTCCACTTTTCTAGGACTTAAGTTTAATTTCCAAGTATTTCAGTGATTGCTCTATAAAGGGTTAAATGACAAGTAGGCGGGTCTCTTATTTGATTCAGCAGTTAGATTTATCACATGCCTGATAAATAGACTCTGCCATGTTATTTGCTAGTGGCTGGTTTTTGTCACCAGAGCCGATACCGATGTCAAAGTGACGCATCAGTGAATCCTTCAGTTGGTTTTTCTGGTCTTGTATTTGTAGTGCTTTTATGTTTTTGCTCTGGTGACCTGTGCATCTGTCCTCACTGACATGGGAGCTGATCGTCTGCTTGCTTTAGTGATAGTTTGTTTTCTTGAGCTGTTTGGATTATTTTGATTTATTCTAATGAGATTTGGTAGACTACTTTTTCATTCTTAGCCTCTTATTTATGTTCAGAGTACACATCTTATTCATTGCAAGCATAGGTGAAGCACACTTATGATGACTTGAGGGTCCTTGGAAGAAATTGCTTTGCTTTGCCTGGTGGTAAAACCTGCCTACTCCTGCATGTAGAAATTCACAAAACCTGCAGAACTTTTTTATGCTCACCTCAGAACAAAGCCGTGTGGATTTTAGCCTCACTGACATTTTAATGGCATCAAGAAAAAACACATTATTGAGTGTTTTGTGAAAGTTTTGTGCTAATGATTAAAAATTAGATCAAAATCATGTGACAAATCCAAATCTTTCCCTGTTGTTTTGGGACTGTACCCAGTCTTCAGACCCTAAATCTTAGTAGATCTTCATATAAGCCTAAAAGGAAAGGAAGAGCCAAACAATTGAAAGACTGCTGAACATAAACTGTGAGTAGCGTCCGCCCACCTCTGGCTCTTTGCCCCGTGCAGCCAAGAGACAGAGGAGCTACTGGCTCGTGGTGTAAGGAAGAAATGTCTGGCTGTCTAGATCCAGCGTAGAGCCAGATGTTCTGTGGTTCCCTGTGTAAACCAACGTGCATCTGTTTATTGGCCCTCCAAAATGTTTGTTACCACTGTATTCATTACGGGCTGGTGGGTCCGGGACCCCCAGTCGTCCTAATGATTTCTATGGCAGATATTTACTGTAAATACAGGGAGGAAAGTGTCTCGTGTGTTGGCTATTTTTATGTTAGAAAATTAGATTTCTCTGGAAACATGAGGGTTTTGTGTCAGTTGAAAAGCATTATGTAAACTTGCAGCCGTTTAATAACATTGCATTTAAATTATTTACATAACCTGAGCTACTTTTGGACACTGCAGAGGAGTGGAGCGTAAGCATGCCGGTTATAAATGGAAAATCTAAAGAGGCCATGGCGGAGCAAAACTGAAAGAAGGACAATGTTTTTAGAAAATATTTTTATCTCTGCTCATCAAGCTGTGCATGGTGAGTCATATCTTAAGCATCAGTTTAATTTGCCCCCCTCATGGTAAGATGCATACATAAAATCCCCCAAAGTCAGGAATGTGAAGAAAAACAAAACAAAGTAAACAGAGAAAAAGACAAAAAGAAACCTAAGCAGTCACCAAAGAGTTAAACAAGGTGTCTCCCTTAATTACACGAGTCTGAACTGGCCTCAGGCAGGAGAAGCCTTGACCCTTAGCAGGATCCAGATGTGGTGGTCCCAAGGGTGGGGGCCCTCAGCCCCACCAGACCCCCAAGTCGAGAGCAGACAGGCCGGCCCTGCTGTCAGTTGCTGCGACGGCGCGCTCTCTGTTTGGCCAGTCTGAGACCGCTCCCCAAGGCAGAACCCCAACACTGTAAAAAGTATTTACCACCAAGGTTTCAGCTAAAATCAGCATGTTTAACAGACTGGGATGGTTAGCACTGTGTTTGTCTCAAGTTATTTGTCCTCCATAAAGTTTTCTTTGCAGTAGTGAGACAAAGAAAAGTAAAGAATTTGGAGTCCCCAGGTAAAAAGCACGATAAGGCCCTTCTCCAGTTTGATTTAAGCACTCATAGCTGATATTTGAAGCATCTATTTTTAGTTAAAAAAAACCCTAACTACAGGAAAAACAAGCAAAACTTGCAGATCATCTGTAGAGTAAAAACATGGCCTAACACCAAGTTTAACTTTACTTACACACGTCTCAAAGAAAAATGTAACTCAAAGAAATAAACACTTTATGCTCACAGCAACCGGGATTTCACCTCTGCTGCCAATAATCATGAAGTCAAAACCATTAAATGTAATTTTACATCTGTCTTTTAATGGATCTTATTTCTTTATGGACCCTCCTAACTATTAATGGCAATTTGACGACATAGTTTGGCCTTTATGGGGGCTTGAACCTCAGAGGGGGGTTCAGGAGAATCTTTTGCACCATCAAACTCTCATTTGAGGCTTTTTAACTCTGGGCTTCTTATTTAGTATCTTAATACCCATTCTAATTATTGGTGCAATTCTTTGCATACCTCAATTAATTCAATGAGTTTTTGCGGCCTTGGTGCACTGTAAAACCCTTTTCAACGTTTGTTGTTTTTTTTTTTTTTTAAGTACTTTTAAGTTTGGTGTAAAGCTACATGTTCATCATCGACTGCAGTTTTCCCTTATTTCTACCACAGACTTCAGTCTTGAACGTTGATGCTACTCATGGTAGGCCAGCTGAAGTGCCTACACTGCAAAACTGAAGAAGTTGAAACTGCTCAAAATGTTTGGTTGATCAGTTTCAACCAAACATTTTGAGAAGTTGAAACTGCTCAAAAGTGGTGGAAATAGATTTTTTAAATCATCAGTACTCGTACTTTTATGTTGGGTTAAGTCGACTTTTGTAAGTTAAACTGCACTGTGGACACTTTACTATACAGTCTACAGTAAATTCTGTTTCTATCAATTTCAAAACAACATGTTAAAATACTTCAAGTAAAACTTTGTGTGCTACATCCACTGCAATTTTCCTTTTTCTATCACACACTTTAATCTTAATCATTTGTGCCACTTGAGGGACTTTAAGTGTACACTGAACCAGGAAGTCCTATCCTATAATGCTCAGTACCATGCATTGTAAATTATGGTTGCACCTCACAGTCTAACTGAGTCAGTAACTTCACTCATGGTGCATAAATGTCTTATGCCCAAAGGCATTCTGGGAAAACTAAGATTAAAGAAAATGCAGATTTATGGATGATCATCAATAATTTGAGTACGACAAACTTCTAAGAATGATTAAACAGAGTTTACTTAAAACTAAAAATGTGTTCAATCAGCTCAATAGAGTTAAAATAGCCATTGTGGATTTTTCAGTTATCACAACCCATTTTTTGGAACAACCTTCTACTGTTCAGTCCCACAGTGTTTGTCTTTTCCCTGTGGTAAAGCAGCCTAAAGTAAATGCAACTCTAACTTTGCTTGTTATGTATCCCATTTCAAGTATATAAGATCTAGGCAAAGGTGTGTTACAGTGTTTTAAAGTCTTCACATTTTGTGAGTTGCATGTTTATCTACAGAAGCAACGCTGAAGTGAAACGTGGTAATAAGCTGTGAAACGGTGACTCTTCTTGCAGTGTTATTGGTCTGCTCACGTTCAGAGCTGGCCCCATGTCTAGCATCTGCACTAAAATTATGCTGGAATTGATGAGGGCAATTTCATAGAGCAGACAAAAAGGAAAAAAACACTTTGTGGGGGTGGGGATTAGGGGGATTTCTACTTTTGAAATCAGGCAAATCATCGAATACCAGAAGGCGTCTCAATCAAATGTGTTGTGTTGTTTGGGATTAATAATGATAATTGGTATTATGTCCTCCGTTCATGTGTGCTCTTGTCGATGCAGGCTGTATTTCATCCAGCAGAGTGCTGAACAGCAGACGCACACGTGTAGCACAGACCCGCAGACTGTAGTGCGGTTAGGAGCTGAATGCTTGGATTTTATTAATGGTGTCTCAGGAAAACTTCACAGAAGCTCCACAGAGAGCTGTTTAAAAAAAAAAGACAAGGTTGCAACTCCTGTAACTCCTGTAGGTATTCAGGTTTCTCTGCTGTTTTGATTTAGAGCTCCTTCAGCGGCATGTCTGAGAAACATCTGTCCAAAATCTGAAGATAAACTTTATTTAATGTATCAATTTCACTATGAAATATGGGATAAAACAGAGAGCGGGCAGATTTACAGAAGGATGGAGGCATGGCTGGTGTGGACGTAAAGTGAAAGTGCTCTTAACACAAGATTATAGGTTTTACCATCAGGCAAAGGAAGGGAATTAGCTAGGACTTTGTGCCCCAGAGGGCCTGAAGACATAGGTGTGAATCCAGTATGAGATAAAAGGACTGATAAGGGATCAAAGATGATGAAAACAAGGGACCCTTAGTCCAACAGCAAGGTCCTACCTGCTAAAAATTAGGGCTGCAATTTACAAATCATAGAAGTTGCAATATTTCTTAACTCGAAATGTGTCAAAATACAGTTTAATGAATCAGTTTTTGGCAGCAGCAGAGATTTTATGCACATTATGCAATAATTCAAGTGTTAATTTTTATACTGGTTTACAAAAATCCTCCTTTCTGTGTTTTTATGTATGTTTTTCTTAATCAAAATGAGTGACATAAAATTTAAATGTCTTTAAACAAAGAAAATGACATCACATTTGCAATATGGGCAAAAATAGTTAGCTCATTCTAAATAATGATGAAGCCCAGCGTTACTTCATGAAAGTCGTACTCCAGCTGCTATCAGCTGGTAGCCAGCTTCACCTCCTCCACCCCAGCCGCCTCCTTTATGGCTTAAAGCTTGTTGCACCCCCGTATTCAGATTCATGCTACTATGGATTAGTTGCTTCTGAAATAATTTCATTGTTTTCAATACACATGGTCTTATTTATGGAATTATTTATTGCTTGAGTTTGTCAAAAAATACATAAGACTGACCTGAGAATGATCGCATATTAAATCGCAATATTGGGGGGAAAAAAATCACAATAAGATTATTTTTTCAAATTGTTCAGCCCTACAAAAAATCCAGTAAAATATCTTCAAATCAAGCAACCATACTTAGAAGGATACTAAAACAATAATGGGTGGATTACTGTGTGGTAAAAATGTAGGATTTGTTGCTGAAAAATGTTTCTTGCAGCAGCATTTCTTATGTTTTCAGAGGTAAAACCTGCCCTAGAGACATGTGAATGTATTCAAATGTAGTCAGTTTGAGTTATGATGCTCCTCTAAGAGGTGATGGGTAAGTATTATTGAGTATCTGGGTCTTTATATTTCAAAATCTGGCATGTCCTGCTTTGTTACCAGAAAAGAGATGCTTTAAAATATCTGTATGCTCCCCCGTAACTGCTTATAGATAAATGGAGTAGGGCCTGATATTGGTTTTAGCCAGGGGCCTCCAAATTCTTCAAACCGCCCCTACATGTCTGAGAAACAACTGTCTAAAGTCTAAACTTTATTTAATATCACATTCCCTGTTAAATACAGGATAAGAAATAGAATAAGCAAAGAAGGATATGCATGGCCAGTGTAGATGTGAACCCAAAGTGCACTGCCGTATCATTGAGAACAGCTGATCTAACGAAAGCCCTCATCAGCTGACTGCCAGCTGATGCACTCTAGGCATGCTACTGGATACCTGTACTCATGCTGCCACATCTAAAGCCTGGCTATACTTTCCTGCTACCTCTGCAAGCTGCTTTTTATACCCACCTCCACCCCAGCTCCTCCTTCTTCTACCTCTGCCATCCTGTTGTCATTCGGGACACTGATTACCAGAGCCCACAGTGGGGGTGGGCCCTTGAGAAGCCTGTAATAAAAGTTTGTTTTTATTGTTTTTTTTTTTTTGTTTGTTTGTTTGTTTTTGTCAGTGGGCATGATGAAACAAGATGAGTAAAACTGAACAGTGGCATCTTGTTCAAACATGAAAGATACAGACGTTTGGAATAGGCTAATGAACACATTACCTAATGTGAGGAAATAATATAAGCACATTTAAATCAACCATAGTAAAAAAAATGCTTGTTAATATAAGGAATTTTAGTTAAAAAATCCATAAAACTTTATTGATATTGGTAAAATATTTTTTGTTTGGCTGGCCAACTAAGGAGGCTCTGTGCACTTTTCTTTCTGGGGCCCAAAATCCCTAGTTGCGGCCCTGGTAGTGGGGGGTCCCTGGACTCTGGCGGTGTTATTGTGGATATCTTGGACTGAAAGGTCCAGGAATCCCTGCTTTAAACACAGGATTATAGGCGGTTTTACCATTAAGCAAAAAGCCTCATACTCCAAAGATAGAGTCGTTATAGCTGTGGATTACACGTGAGACATGCAGCTAAAACTACAAATAAGGGATCAAGAGTGAATGAAAAACAACAAAATAGATTTTGATTATTGATTATTGATTTGATTATTCTTGATTTGTTTGGGGTATGCGTTCCAAACCAATAAAGAAAAGTTTAACATGATTCAAGGTGGTATATTTCAGCCATTATTGTTAAAATACCCTTAAAATTAGTTCTGTTTTGATTAAAACTGTTAAGATTTATGCTCAATTTAAAGCAATGTGTACAGAAACTTATTTCTACATGAGGGGGTCCACGGTCTCTGGCACTTTTACTTTGGAAGTCACGGGCTAAAAGGTTTGGGAATCCCTGCATTAAACACAGGATTATAGCAGGTTTAACCATGAGGCAAAGGCAGGGAATGCCTGGTGCCTGGTGCTCTGAGGATACAGTCATTATAGACCTGAATTAAATATGAGAAATGCATCTAAAACTAAGAGGCCAGTATGGAATAAAACAACATCAAAATAGATTCTGGTTATCTAGGAAAGTCCCTCGTATTTGATCTTTAAAACTCCTGACTTTGACTTTTGATCCTATATTTATAACTATTAGATTCATAATTTAAAAAAATTAAGTCACATTTTGACCTTACTCCTGAATTTGACTTTTATCTTACATTTTCAGCTTTTAGATATATATATAATTCAATTTTTTAAGTCACATTTTTAACTTTTAGATTCATAATTAAACATTTTAGGTCTCAGTTTGACCTGTAAAAGTCACAGAATTTGACTTTTATCTTACATTTTTAACTTTTAGATTCAAAGATTAATTTTTTAAGTCACACTTTTTACTTTTAGATTCATAATTAAACATTTTAGGTCTCATTTTGACCTTTTAAACTCCTGACTTGGACTTTTATCTTACATTTTCAACTTTTACATTCATAGATCAATATTTGAAGTCAAATTTTTAACTTTTAGTTTCATAATTAAAAACTTTAGGTCTCATTTTGACCTTTAAAACTCCTGAATTTGACTTTTAATCCTATATTTAAAACTATTTGATTCATGATTAAAAACTTTAGGTCTCATTTTGACCTTTAAAACTCCTGAATTTGACTTTTAATCCTATATTTAAAACTATTTGATTCATAATTAAACATTTTAGGTCTCATTTTGACCTTTTAACTCCTGACTTGGACTTTTATCTTACATTTTCAACTTTTACATTCATAGATCAATATTTGAAGTCACATTTTTAACTTTTAGTTTCATAATTAAAAATTTTAGGTCTCATTTTGACCTTTAAAACTCCTGAATTTGACTTTTAATCCTATATTTAAAACTTTAAGATTCATCATCAAACATTTTAGGTGTCATTTTGACCTTTAAAACTTCTGAATTTGACTTTTATCTTACATTTTAAACTTTAAGATTCATAGATCAATATTTTAAGTCACATTTTTAACTTTTAGGTTCATAATTAAACATTTTAGGTCTCATTTTGACCTTTAAAACTCCTGAATTTGACTTTGATTTTACATTTTCTACTTTAAGATTCATAATTAAACATTTTAGGTCTCATTCTGACCTTTAAAACTCCTGAATTTGACTTTTAATCATATATTTAAAACTATTTGATTCATAATTAAACATTTTAGGTCTCATTTTGACCTTTTAAACTCCTGACTTGGACTTTTATCTTACATTTTCAACTTTTACATTCATAGATCAATATTTGAAGTCAAATTTTTAACTTTTAGTTTCATAATTAAACATTTTAGGTCTCATTTTGACCTTTAAAACTCCTGAATTGGACTTTTAATCCTATATTTAAAACTATTTGATTCATAATTAAAAACTTTGGGTCTCATTTTGACCTTTAAAACTCCTGAATTTGACTTTTAATCCGATATTTAAAACTATTTGATTCATAATTAAACATTTTAGGTCTCATTTTGACCTTTTAAATCCTGACTTGGACTTTTATCTTACATTTTCAACTTTTACATTCATAGATCAATATTTGAAGTCACATTTTTAACTTTTAGTTTCATAATTAAAAATTGTAGGTCTCATTCTGACCTTTAAAACTCCTGAATTTGACTTTTAATCCTATATTTCAAACTATTTGATTCATAATTAAACATTTTAGGTCTCATTTTGACCTTTAAAACTCCTGACTTTGACTCTTATCTTACATTTTCAACTTTTAGATCCATCATTAAAAACATTTTGAACTTTAAAAGAGGGATGGAGGCTCGGCCAGCGTAGGCGTGAACAGAAAGAGCTCTAAGCACGGATCTCATAACCTGAGAGAGGAAAGCTCATTCCCTAAAAGCTCGCTCTAATGTGTGCAGAAATAATTCTCCAGCCGGAGTAATAGTAAACTCTTCCACAACAACAGCAGGCTTTTTACAGCAGGCTACACAGAAATGGCTGTGCACAACGCAGGCAGCCATCCTGTAAATATTTCCGAGCAGAAAAACATAAGAGCCGAGCGAACACTCAATTGTTTTCCCTGCTTATCTCTCTGGGACAGTATCCTGCTTTTTTGAAGGCAGGGCTTTCGGTGACACACAGCTTCCTTCTCAACCTTCTCAACAGTGGTGACTTCACTTCCCAAATTTAGAGGAAAGAAAAAACTCTAAAGTGTCTCTTTCTCTCTCCGCCACATACCGGGGGCTGGAATTAATACAGGAGCGTGTCATGTTCGGGATATTGTCGGGGTCCGCTGAAAATTGCGCAAAATGGACGGAACTATTAAGGTAAGGGTGGAGAACGGGGTGTATGGGTTTGTGGGAGACTGCTTTTTCGGAGTTGCGCCTCCTTTTTTTAAAGCTATGGCTTGAAATGCCCCTGTGTGTGTCGGTGTGAGAGCTGGGACCTTCAATGTGACGATGATGAGCGGCTTTTCTGTCTCAGCCTGAGAGCGGTAACCACATCTCCTTATTTTTACTCCTTCTCTGAAACTTTTTTTCTTCTCTTTTATTTTGTTTTGAAAATATCTGGCGGGGTGTGAGATTACGCTGGATTCAAATCAGAATCACGCTTTGGATTTGGGGACCGAGCGCACAATTACGCACGTCTGGAAGGACGGAAAGGAGTGGCTTTGTGTTTCAGACACATCTTAGAGTACATTTAATGTCTGTATTTGTTATCCACGAGTTCAGAGAGTTAGTTTAGTCTGGCGTGGAGGGATTCAACATGACTGGATGGACCGCTGGATACGATGTGTCGAGCTGCGCAACGGCGGTGTGGCACACCGCCCGGCTTTTTCAGAGGATCCTGTCAAAAAGTTAAAAAGTGCTTCGGTCTGTTGTCTTCATTATAAGGGTTTTGTCTTTGCTGCTGTTGATTGTGGAGACTTTTCAGAGCGTTATATGAAGGGAAAGCTGTCATTTGGTAACTCTGCTCAGTTTGCAAAACTTAAAAACCGCAAGGCTTCACAATGATACCTTGGCTTGCTCCTCGTATAGTTACACAACTATTTTGAAACGGTATGTTGCTAGTGGAGAGCTCTGGTGTGCTTTAACACAAGCTACTGGCCCCCGACAGTCAGATTCCAGATGCAGTATGGCTGCGGTCACCAGATGTTGAATGGCAAGTCCCGATTAGTGCTCCAGTCTGTCCTCTGCTCAACAAGTGGGAGCTCCACACTGCAGCATCTGCCTTTGCTCTCATTGTTGCTGAAAAGTAAAGCGACTTGTTTTCTTGTTGGAAATTTAAAGTAGCTGGTTTGTGGCGGCTGGGTGTGGTGTGAGTTTTGGAAGAGTGTAAACGTTGGCCAGACAAGAATGTCAGGCTGCGTATAGTCCCTTAAATCCCGTCATTTACCGCTCACAGCCCTCTGATTGGATTCATGTGTAAGGGGGTGAATGCCATGCTGCCGGAGGACGTGAGCGTCTCAGATGGGATGCTGGTAACAAAACAAGAGTCTGCTACAATTAATCTAATCATAATTGAATCCTCTGACTGGCTGTTAGCTGCATTCATGCTCGCTAAAAGAAAGGAAGGGCTCTCTAGCCATGAGAGCTTCCTGTTCTACACAATCTTTTCCTGACAGGTTTCCTCTTCCTCCTTAAACAAAGGGCAGGAATGCCCCCCCCTGGGTGGCTCCTGCTAGATGGCTGAGTGTGAACGTCAAACAATCACACGTGTAGACTGAATGTGGAGCTGCTGCTCCAGACGCGTCGTGACGCATTTGGAGAGATGGGCTCTGCTGATGTAAATAGAGGAGAGGTGGCTCCCAGCAGGTGTCACAATCACACAATGCTTGTTATGATGCCTGTAGGACTTTTCCTCCAGCTTTGTCTGCAGCTCTGTATCATATCAAAACAGGATTTCAGTTTATTTAAGGTGGATTCAGAGAAAATGAGCCATCAGGGGAGACTGAAGCATCATAAATCTGATCTTTAACTATTGTTACAACCCTTTATGACAATTTACAGCATTCTTAGTGGTCTTGTGTGAGAGGAGAGCAGGGAAGAGTGTGACATGACATAAAGGAGGGGAAATGATCAGAAAATCAGCATGGCCAAGAAAAAACAGAGTATAAAGAAACAGAGCATTCTGGAGAGTTTACCAGTCAGCCATCATCTGACATGCTGTCAAGATTATTCAGGTTAATCGCGATTAATTGAGATCCACAATTAGTGCACTTATTTGTCATAATTTATCGTCTCTTTCAACAGTCTCTCTGCAGCCACAGTGAGGTGAAATAAATACACCACTGCTCTTTAAAGTCTCATTTCACCTTAAAACCTCACAGACAGCTCAGACGAGTCAGAAGTCTTCTGAACATGATGGCACCAACATTTACCTTTTTCCTCTTCCCTTTATTTGACTGTAGGATCCACGACAAGGCCTTTTCTGTGGTAACGTTCATGTTAGAGTCTTTGATCTCCCTAAGCTGGTCAGTATTCCTACACTGTAAGCCCGGATGAGTTGAATTTACTTAAAAAAATGAAATGAAAACTTGAGTGAATTTAACTGAAGTTTTTAAGCACAACAAACTAGATGCCAAGTTGATTTAACTCAAAATTTCCTGCAAAGTCAATTTCTTTGCACAATTTTTAAACTTAAATTTTAAGTCTATTGCACTAAATTACAAGTTGATTTAATTAAAAATAATTTGGAAAATTAAATTAAGTCAACTTAATATTTTCTAAATGTGTACACTGTAAATGTCTGTTAGTGAGCCACTGAAGCAGTGGTTGATATAATGTCAGGATCATCCAACAGTCATAGACTTTAATAACAGTAACATGGCCCCCTATGTAACTGAGACAGAAACTTCACTCATTGTTCATTTTATTTATTTATTTTATTTAACCTTTATTTAACCAGGACAAAGCCTCTTTGAGGTTAAAAATCTCTTTTTCAAAAGTGCTCTGGCCAAGAAAGCAGCAGCAAACAGAGTGCATAAAGGTTTCGTGCCCAAAGGCATTCTGGGAAAACTGTAGATTTGTCATAACTCAAATAATTTCAGTGATAACAAAAATACTTGAATTGTTTGAGTACTGTTCACTTCAAACTAAAATGAGTTCAGTCAGCTCATAAAAATACAGTTGAAATCATTGTGTTGGATTTTTAAGTGAACACAACTCAATTTCACCCCTTTTTATTGAATTTGTTTAAACCAAATAAACTAAAGTAAACTGAGAACTTTAGCTGTTATGGCCAAGAAGTACAAGTACTTGTTTAAAAGAAGAATGGAGAACAGGTTACAAAAAACTGAGTTAAAGGTGCAGTGTGTAATATTTGGCCTAGTAGCGTTTAGCTGAACAAACGTGGTAAAATAAAGCAGAACATTTCTAAGACGGTCTATCTAGATAGAGTTTAGTCATCTAAATTTAAAAATAGCTATTTTGAAAAAAACAACTCAGAATAAACCTTTAATTCATACATAGGGAGGCTCCCCTCCATGGATGCCGCCATCTTGGATTTTTACATGTTTCCATGGTAACATAGAGGAAAAAGGATAAATAAAGTTATTGTATTGTATCATATACACATTAAACTGGTTGCCACAGTTTCCAGCAGAGAAATGTAATCCAGAACCCACTTCTAGATGTTGATATTCAGTTTTACACACTGCACCTTTAATTCAACTCAGTGTTTCTGAGTAAAATGGATGTTGCGTTTCTCAGTGCAAGAACCAACCAGTCTTCTTAGCTTCTGTCTTAGATGTTTGAACAAGGAAATTGCACAATTTTGTTTCAAACAAGCCAAGCCAAGTTTGAATTCAACACCTTGAAGCATTTGATATTATCAGTAAACCCAAAGTTTAAGTTAAAAAAATAGAAATTTTCAGTTGTTCAACTCAAAACAACAAGTACACTCTACAGTCACATTATAATAGTAGAATACACCACAATGACTTAAGTAATGCAAAAAACTTAGTTTTTTAAAGTAATATTTTCTTAAATTACTTGATCACAAACAACTTTCGGGTTAACAGTGTAGTCCAGAATTTCCATAAATGTTTAAGTTATTCAGTTGGGATGTTTGTAGAATTTATTTTGATTTTTTCTAGGAAATTTCTGGAAAACTTTTGGGGATCTGTTTTATTTGATTTGTTTATTTAAATTTATTTTTTGGTACTTTAATGAGAATTTGAGGATGATGGAATGTTAAGGAAAATTTATGTATGTTGGGGTAATCCTCCAGGGAATTTTCAGGTAATTCATGTGTTAAACTTTGAAAATTTGAGTAGAAATTTTACATGAAATTTTCCTGGAATTTTCTGGAATTTTTGGTCAAATTTTTGTAAATCTTAAGGCTTTTTTCCAGGCATGTTTACACTTACATTCATTTATATTTAAGGACATTTTTAAGTGATTTTTTTTTTTTTAATTTGATAGCCATTTTGTTTTGGTAGTTTTAGGGAATATTTTATGTTTTGAAAATGTTTCCGTGACCTCCAGAACTTTATTTTACTTCCTACTTGGCCTTGCTGACTGAACAGTCCCCTACTGAAAAACACTCAACATGTATTTAAAAAGATAACAGATAAAGTTGTATGGTGTACAGTAAGATCAGCCTGCTGTCCTCATAAGAAGACATCATTTTTTGACAGGACTTAGGTTTTAGACTTCTCAGGTCTGACTTATTAAAAAAGTGGGAGAAACTAAAAATGCATTTCAAACAAAAGCTCAGGCCTCAGGAGATTATTGGCGATTAACTACAGGAATGATGAGATTAATCATGATTAGAATTGTAATCTTTGACAGCCCTGGTTTAAGTATGATGATAAACTTTGGTATCAGTGGGGATCTGTCATGTTAGACGCTGAGACACTAAAGCTGAACCAGAATAGTAAAACAGGCTGTGTAAATGTACGATGAGATTTAAATGGAATTCATTTAAAATGAAATTTAGGATGCAAAACATGTTAATAGTTCCAGTTATGAGAGATGCAAAATCTTAAAAACATATTTTTATTTATGTGTTGTGGAGAGTTTGTAAGAAGACAGAGAAGGGAAAGAGAGAGCAGAAGAGTGAGAAAATACAACAGGTGGATAAATGACAGTGAGAGATGAAGCTCTTTTTCACTTTTTTGCACAGATTTGGTCAAGTTTACCATAGAGCACGGTGCAAATGCACATAAGCAGCACAGTTGCTGTCCAAAATAATTTGACATCTGGATTTTCTCTAAAAATTGTCCCTCACGTTTATGACGTGTCAAACACGAGAAACAAAAACTCCAACACAGAGAAAGAACATCTGTTTTATTTTGCTGATGAAATGAAAAGATTCGACGTGAAATCAGAAGACATAGACACAGTTAATCAAACAACTAACTTTATTAGCCGTTAATCCTTTCAAAAAGACATTAATATCAGTAACAGTTCATCTGTTTAGTTCACTCAGACCGAATTTAGGCTTACATTCATGTCAACAGAAAAGTCCCACTGTCCGCCCCCAGGCTGTCAGAGTTTTCTCCTCTGATTATTTAAAAATCTGCTGTGAATAAGTCTCACGCTAGACACCATTAAAAAATCAGGATTCTCCAAGCTTTTCCAATCCGGCCAACACAGCAGCCAGAATCAAAGCATCCGTCTGATCTTTAAGAAACAATCAATGATCTATAGAAGGTTTTAACTCAAAAAACATCCTGCTGCATGAGGAAGGGGCGCCACCATACAGTAAAAATTTAAATCACACACATTATGTCCATAAATGTCAACATTGTATCACAAAAATGTTTTTGTTTCAGTCTAGTGGAGCTCCAGAAGTGCGTAACTCCATATCAGTGAAGAAGCACTTCAAAATTAAAGGCATTTTTGGCTGGTTAGTCAATAAACTCTCTAAAGAAATGCCCTCGTTCCTTTTGAGCCCACCTAATTGTAGCTATGAAAGCTTAGCCTCCACAATACCCATGCGATGTGACATGATATAATGTTATCGACAATTAAAAACCATTCTACTTGTTTTAAGGAGCAGTGGTGGATGTATTTTACATCTCTGTGGCTGCAGGAGGATGCTCATGTGACTAAACCAACATCTGCTGAAAGGAATACTAGTGTGCTATTCATTGCAATTTTACAAATTAAATGAATCTTCTCATTATAGACCTTAATTAGTCACGATCTACCTTGACAGCCCTTATTAACGTCTCATTTTACATAAAAAAAAAAACTCAGCTTAGAGGACAAGTTGAACCTCATCTGCACCATGTGTAATCAAACATTTACATTTTTACAGTTTCCTTATTTTCCTTTCAATCTAAGGCAAGTTCTTTTATAGCAGTTAAGCTCATGTTGTATTCTATCTATAAAAGCAGGCCTGTATTCAAACAGGAAGTGAGTTTCCCTTAGTTCAATCAGGAACACTCTCGTCATAACCTGACACGCCAGATGGATGTGTTTCACATATCCATCTGGGAAAGCTTCGACAGGAAACGTTTGAGAAAAGGCAGAGGCTTTGAAAAAAACTCGGAGGGTGATTGGGTGAACTCTCTGTCTGTCAGATCTCTACGGGCCAATCAGAGCAACGAAACACGTGACGTAGCCGCTATCGAGCTGCACGTGTGCAGCCATTGAGGAATAACGCGAAACATGGCGACTATAGACATGTAAATACTCGACTTTTGTCGTTTTTGAAAAGAAAACAACTCACTGCTGTTCTTTGTTCTTCTTTTAGCAAAGAAATGTCATCAAGTTCTGATAAAACTGGCGCTTTAGCAGCATCCACACTAATCTCTTCCTCCATAACTGCACCAGCTCTTGCTGCTGCTTGTTTACGTCACGACTCTGCTGCGCCTGAAAGTGCTGCCCCTCTTCGCTGATTGATCCTGTCGCTTTCTAACCGGGCCCAAACGGTTCAGACGGGAGCTTTGCAAGATGGATTCGCCAGTGAAAAACAAGGAAACGGGCATATCTATCTGTTTTGCAAGGTTACTCTCGTCATACATTTAACTATTTTATTCCAGATTGGATATATAATTTTACTTAGCAGAGAAGGCTCTGCTCCACTCCACATGGCGAGAAACCCCCATATAGATCAATACATTTATAATGATGCATACTGAATACAATAAAATGAGTTCAAAATCCATAGTAGCATGAATCTGAATATGAGGGTGCAACAAGCTGTATGCTATAAAGGAGGAGGCTGGGGTGGAGGAGGTTAAACGTTTCCAGCTGCAGCAGCGTGGTGCATCAGCCTTAATGCAAGCAGGGATTAGTGAAAATTGCATCATATTTAAATACGCCGCTGTGTTGAGAGTAAGAGCTGTGATTGGCTGTGGGAGCTGGGAGGCGATCACTGGGATCAGCTGGCCATCAGCTGATCGTGGCTGAGCTTACGACTGTGCATGAGCTAACGCTAGGCTTCATTTCAAGGGAGTTGAAAAATTCAAAATGACCAAAAAAGGGGATTTGTGGGATTTTAAAAAGCATGAAATTATTTGCGATAGAACTCCAGATTAATTGTGATTAAAAATGTAATCCAGGGACAGCCCAGACAAAATGCACTCAGAGGACCTTTGTATGAACTACATGTAAGTGTTTTATGATGGTTTTAGTCAGTACGTGATCATTTAAGCAGACAAACTCTTGTGCCACCACTGGATTCTCTGGTGCCCCCTTTAGGACGTCCTGGACCACAGGTTGGGACTAATTCTCTAAGAGGCTGTGTGCTTTTGCTTTGATATCAAAGGAAACTGAATTTAACAGAAGTTAAAAGTTTCCATAATAATTTTTGAATGAAAATTGAAAATGAATAAAAACGTTATGCCAGTAACTACCAGTTTATGGATTAATGGAGATGTTTCCAGCTCTGGAAATCACAGTTGGCCCACAGATCAAAAGTAGACATCTTGCTCTCATAATTCAAACACATTTTTATTGTTTCCATATTTTTAACATGGAAATATCAAAGAGGCTTGCAACCAAGTATTAAAAATATCACTGCATCCCATGCAAAGCTTATTTGATGTTTAACTAGACTAGCTCCCATTCGACCTGACTTACCCTCTGCTTTTATTGAACATGATTCCATGTACAAACACCAGTTTTATTTTCTCAGAATCCACAGAGATATTCAGAAACCGTCCTCACAAGAAACTGACAAGTGGCACACAGCCCCTGAGATCTGTGGCTTTACGAGACAGAAAGAAAAATAATGTTTCTGAGTAACTCTCCCTGGCAGTGTGTTCCTCACAGATACTGGAAAGAAAACTCAGGCGCTGGTCTGTCATCCTCCCAGCTCCTCCTCACCAGTGCGGCCTGCCCTATTTTTAAAAAAAACACTATCTATGATCTCGATAGGCTCCCACCACTTGCCAATCATGGTAACAATTGTCCGGGCTGATATGTCAGTGTAAATATAACGTGTAACAGTCATAATGGTTGAGTCGGCCCTTATCGAGCTGCAGTGAGACGTTCCCTCACTCTTGTGCGCTTTATCATCCTCAGACGAGCTGCTGTGCTCTGCAGATAGACCGTACCTCTGCCAGGGTTTAGACCATGATGGATCCACTGATGAAATCACTGGAAAATCTCATTCTGGAGAGATGCTAAAACGCTCTGGAGAGGTTCAGAGCATCACCCTGAACAGTAGCTCACTGGAGCAGTTAAAACGCGTTTATTCAGTTTGTTGAAAGGCTCTAATGACTCAGAATAAATGGTACAGAGCGAGAACTCACTTTCATATGTTCTTTTTTGTAGCTGCACTGGGTTTAACATTGTGGAAAAACCACCAGTATTTCTTGTAAAAAGATCATTTTTAATAACTAAGAAATATGCCCAAATTAAACCCCAGTGCGTTTTAAAATTGCATATTTTATTGTAATGTTATTTTATCGTTCATATACGTGGACAGTGTGCACCAAATAGGAATAAAGTCAAAGCAGACAGTGAGGAATATTCAGGCTTATTATCAACTTCTACTAAACACATATTTTAGCAACGAAAAGAGGAATGTTTTCTTTTTGGTTTTAAAATTTATATTTTTGGGCTTTTTATGCCTTTCATGTATAGAGGACAGTGGATAGAGTCAACCGCCAGGCATCTGCACCCCGAGCATTTTATTTTCAAGTTTTATTACATATGTTTGGAAATCTATCAACGTGGTACACCTTTATTAAAAAGTCTCAGTTTTATTCTTTCCTAATGTTGTTTTATGACTCTCAGCTAATCAATATTATTTGTATAGGTTAAAATAGATAGCGAATGTTAACCCAAGACACTTTAAAGAGGCCAGATCTGCACTGTAAGCTTTGTTTTTCTAACATACAGAGACCCAGCATTAATCTCTCAAGAGCACAGCGCTAAGCATCATTTAACAAAGTTAGAGTGGCAGAGAGGAGACGGCTACTAACAGTCTGAAATCTCCAGCAGAAGCAGACTCATGCTTAGATATCTGAGCCGACATTTACCATTCCCCCTGTTTGGAAGAGAAAATGCAAATACGTCCTGGTAAAATCATCATATCATTGGCCTAATTTGTAGTACTGTATGGTCGTTGATGTTTTTAGAATTCAAATCATCTTTGAAAAAGCATAATAGTTTACCAGCAGATGATACAAATCTCCCCCAGTAAAGCAGATAGATTGGTCAGATTTCAGGTCTGTCATCAGGCAGAGCCGTCTCGCAAAGCTTCAGACTGAAGCAGTGTTAATTCTGACAGCTTTTTTAATTTCAGTCTCAGTCTTTAGATCAAATGCCTTTAAGTTTTAGTCACATTTTAGTAATTGCTACCCTTTTTTTAGTCAATGAAAACTCAAAACATGTTAGTCTTGTTTAGTCCATAAAACGTCCTCAGATTTTTGTCTTTACTTTAAGTCCAAGCATTAATTCTCTTGCTTGAATCTGGTACTAAATTATAGTGGTGCATACGAACGCTCTGTCAAACCCGAGGTCTGAGCTTTCTACAGCTGAGAGGCTGAGTAGCTGCAGATACGCTGTTTTTTGAAAGACTTACCTACAGTGGAGAAATATCATGGATTTTTAATGTCGACAAAAACTAAATTACATTGTAGTCTAGTTTTAGTCATCTTGACAAAAGTTACAACTTACTTTTAGTCAGTTTAAGTCATCACAGATCTGTTTTTGGATGGTCTTAGTCGTGTCTCTCATAGCAAAAAGGCTGACAACCAACATTTTTAGCCACAGTGTAGTCGACGAAATGAACACTGGACTGAAACACTTGCCTCTAGTCTGAGAATGAATGGACCAATCAGCTTCATTTTAGGAGAAGGATTTGGTAGCTATGGGAGGGGTGTAGTTGCAAACTGGTAAACAGTGGTGACCATTGAAAAGAATGGTGTGCAGACAGGGACTTAGCTTGGCATTTTGGGCCCCCAGAAAGAATTTTACACAGGGCCCCCCTTCTACCAGCTACCCAAGCAACAAATGTTGCTCCATTATTTACAAATATCCATACATTTAAATGTATTTTTGAACCATTATTTCTGGATTTATGAGCAATATTTTTACAATGGTTAAATCAAATTTATTTGCTTAATTCATTTGGCAGCGCTGGACTGTACCATTTGGATATTTCTGAGGGAGGAGCAGGGCTCCCCAGTATTTTATTTCTCTCTATTTGATACAAATTTCAGCCTGTTGACTAATTCCTTCAGTTGCTTTTGGTTCAATAATGGCGCTAAGAAAAAATAAATAAAAACACACCTTTCATTGCAGGCTTCTTAAGAGCCCCTTCACTGTGGGCCCGGGTAATCAATACCCTTTTCCCCCTGTGCTACGTCCATGTGTGCAGCTATAGCAGCAGTTTTATCAGAAATGGACGGCTTTTCTCTTTTCATTATGTCAATCTGAGATGCCTGTGGGGAAGCGCTGCATGATTCGCAGGACATTAAACTCCTTATTTATCTCACATTGACATATGAAACATCCTCATTTTTGCTGCTGAACTTTGTTTCGGTGCTGTCTCTTTAAGAGTCCCTTACCTTACATGCCCACTACCTTCTGATTGGCCAGCTCTGTGAAAGCAGCTGGGGGCAGAACCATGGACAGTTCTTGTGGACAGGGCACAGTTTTCAAGCCCCGCCTCTTAGATGTGTTAGCTAAACTTGACTTAATTTTGTTCGGCTTTGCTTCTGATTAAAATGGCAAACTTTGAAATATGTCCTGAAGCAGATATTTATGCTCTTCTCTGGAGTTGCTCTGGAGTTTGATCCACCAACTGGCTCCACTGATAGTGAATAACAATAACTGTTGATTGGACTGTAATGAATGTGATGTTGCCCTCTCACTCTCTGAGATGTTTCTGAAAGGGTCTGCTCGTTCCAAACACCACTGATGGGGTGTTACCTCCATGGATGTGAGAAATATCCCATGGTACGGATACGTTGAACTGTCCACCTGCTGTGTCAGGTTAACACCAATCAGACGCTCTATCATTGTATGATGTCCACATGTGTGAATTGTTGGTTTTTGGTCAATTCAAACTGCATTTTATTCCAAATTTAGGTTTTAAAAAGCATAAAAATGGTTATCATACTCATATTTTTTCAACCTACATTGACCTCCTTGAATAAACAGTTTTTACAGCCTGAGAAATTTGACAACCACCGTCAGCCATCTTGGATTGTTGTATCATCAAGTAGCGAATATTTAGAACATAAGGAAGTGACGACTGAGCCAGTATTTTTTGTTATTTATCTACTGACACTGCCCTCAAGTGGTTAGGAAACATAACCGTGATAAAACCAGCCTACAATGGAGTTAAATAAATACACTATTATAGATGCTGTGCATAAAAAGCGAGTTGATGTTCCAACTAAATTTATCTGAACAGACCAAATCAGAATACAGGCTTTATAGAAGAACAAGAACAACATTTAAGAGCAATATGACTTGTCATTATGACTTTAAAAGCAGCTGTTATGGTCATAACAACTCAAGGGTTGATTTTTTATTTGGCATATTTAAGCACAATGCACTTTTAATGCAGCATTAAAACGGGGTTACAAGAGATCATCCATTCCATTTAAACTGGCTGTTATGTTCTATAATATGCATTTTAATAACCCCAAACATTTTCCATCCTCATCTTCATGTAACAACGATAACATGTGCTCCGAAGGAGACGTTTACAATCAGGACGGGGATAAGTGAAAACTCTCGACTTGCATGAAATGTCTGAGAATGGAATGATTTTGAAGTTCTGCGGGATCATCGAGGATTTCGCTTTCATTTTGCTTTTCATTTTAGAGAATGCTAAACGCTACGTGTTGGAAATATTGATCAATGAATATCAAGTAGCATTTTCTCCCTGAAGCAGATATGTGGCATTTGGAATGAAATAATTCAGTCCTCTGGAATTAGACACGTCTCGGTCTAAGCTGTGCCATCAGATCCAGATGTGCATCAGACTCGGTCCTAATCCTCAGCAGAACCATATGACTCGAGTCATTGTACTTTATATTCTGGCTTATAGGTTTCATGCATTTGTTACATAGCTGTTTACAGTGAAACATGAAGCAATTACTACTGAGACAGTCAATGAGTCACTGTTGAGAAGAGTCCAGTCTGTTCAAGCTTCAGGTTTGTTCATTTTTACTCCCTTCTTCCCATCATTGAAATCTTGGCACCAACATCTACATGTAAGATATAACATATCAAGTAAGGCTGGGAAATACTGACTAAAAACCACATGTTGATTTTTTCTGGCTGACTGGCAACACACCATATTTATGTGGAAATGTCTCATTTTTGTAAAAATAAATAACAATTTCTGTCAAAATTCTGGAAGTGCACACTTTGATTCTATTAAATATAAAACCATATTAATACCACAGCAATGAAAAAAGTCCTAGTCACCCTATTTTTAGTCATTTTTTATTTTCTATGAAAACAGGAAACAAGCTGCT
The DNA here is from genome assembly GCF_018320785.1 of Cheilinus undulatus. Lineage (NCBI taxonomy): Eukaryota > Metazoa > Chordata > Actinopteri > Labriformes > Labridae > Cheilinus > Cheilinus undulatus. Next base: position 7,479,733 of record NC_054866.1, read on the forward strand.
GCAGAACATCCAAATTTTAACAAAACATTCGTAGTATTTCCACATGTTAAGGTTGTCAAAATTCTCTAAAACAGCCTGTGGCCCAATCTGATACTAAGAATCTTCTATTTATTTTATAATAGAGGATTACAATGCAACGTAGGAGACATAAGCATAAAAGAAAATGTTAGCATAGTTTAAAATACAATTAATGAGCCACCAGCGGTTATTTTATTGAAACAATTTTCTGTAGTCATTTATATTTTCTTTTCCAGTATTAATCACTTAAAATGTATGGTAAGAGTCCTTAAAACTCTTCAAAGTTACATTAATGCAGCATAGTAGAACGATGGAGTGTCACCAGTTAACTCAGCACCAGTTAAACCATGACACCCTCTCTGTCCATCCGACAGGAAATATTGAAAAGGTGACATGTTAGTTAAATCTTCTGGTTATGTTTTGTTAGCTCTTGGACTTCAAAGAGCTTTTTTACATGTAGCAAACATTTTATAATCATTTAAAACTTGGTTTTAATTTTTAAAACTATGTGTATGGTTTGGTGTTTGGTGAATGTCGTCTTGCGGCTCAACTGCAGTATCATCAGGTATCCCACACTTTGGCAAGCAGTGTTCCAAATTAATGGTTGTCAAATGCACAAGCCTCAAGACATACCATCAACTCCTTCATGAAAAGCTGTGACCCCAATGTCTGTATTAAATTCAAGTCTATTTTAATTTCAATTTCATGTTATTAATTTCTAAAGTTTCTGTACATATCTATCTATCAATATCTATCTGAGCTCTGTAAAAGCCGTGGTGTGTTCATGTTTTACTTGCTTCATACTTCTCCCTGTATATATAAAAATTACATTGTCAAATGAAAGCTTGTGCTTGACTTTAGTCTACTTCTTAATTTCAGCACAAGACAGACCTGATTTGGGTTTTTCATGACTAAACTGAGACAGCTCTGTAATGACAAACACATTGGCAACTAGAGTAATGATGATGTCTTGATTTGTATTATGGCAGCAAACAGCAGCACCATTAAAACCCTCGAGGCAGAGGCAGTGGTAGCCAGGGCCTAACAGGGCTCCGTGAAATCTAATTGACCTCCCTAAAACCCTTCAAACGATTATGGAGTTGCTTCGTCAGCTATAACTAGACATTTAGGCGCACTCAATCACTAAGCACATATGGACTTACAATGGAGTGGTCTTGCTAACTTTAATATCCACAAGGCAAGGAAAATAAAAGCAGCCCCACCATCCTTAAATATTTCTGTATGTGGCCCTCAGTGGAAAATGTTTGGACTCTCCTATCTTACACTATCTTAAATTCTTCAATGTTTCCAAAAGTGTTTTAAAGCCAGAGACAAACTTAGCTTTGTAATTGTTTGGGGGAATGTCTTGACTCTTGTTCTAAGGCTGCCATTGGTTGCAAGTTGAATCGCCCAAACTCACCCCAGTGATGCAGAAGTGCAATTTGCAGAAGCACACTAGGCATCCATGGAGCAGAAGGGGAAAAGGACCAGACTATTGTACTCAGGTAAAAGTAGAGTTACTCTGGTTAAAATTTGCTCGAGTAGAGGTAAAAGTAGTGGTCCATAAATATACTCAAGTAAAAAGCAAGCCATTTAGAATTACTCAAAGTACTGAGTTGCTACTTTTGATACCCAAGAGGCTTTCACAGTAAAAATGACCTGTCCTCAGTGTCCAATAACAAGAAAATATGGGCCGCCAAACAGATTATTTATTATAAGGTATGATCTAACCTAAAGTACAATGCAGCAGCTGTTTGGGGAAGAAATATGGAATCATTCTCTCAATACATTCATGTACTGACTGTCATGTGTTGTGAAAGCCAGACGATTGGTTTTTTTTATGTTCATGTTCATGTTTCAAGTAGAAAGAAAAGCTACTCAATTACAGTAATTTGAATAAATGTAATGAGTTACACTCCACCCTTGCCATGGAGTAGAGTCCAGCACTGCTCACTCATGCAGCCTCATTCTTGATTCTACGTCCTATTTTTAATTGAGGACTCTTTATTAAAAATGTCACCTCATAAGGTGCATTTAGTAAACACTCATAATGAATTAAAAAATGCATTTAAAGATGCACTCCAGTGGTCACTGAGTGCATGCACATTCTGGGCTCACTTCCAACATGAACAGTGTACTTTTTAACGCTTTTCTCCCTCATTGTGAGAAATTTATTAATGAAAACAAACCATCAATTTTGTGTTTAATAAATAAAATGGAGTACCATTTTTAATGAACAGAGTTCAAACAAAAAGTAAACATTGGTGATAGGCAGAGCGTGGTGGTCTATCTTTGTCATATTGTTCTGTTGTTTTGATTGAGAGCTCGCTTGCTTTAACCTGACACATCAGCTGGATTTGTTTTACACATCCATCTGGAAAACCACTCATAGACAGCGTTTGGGAAAGGTCAGAGCCTTTGAAGAAAAACTTGGAGGGTGATTGGATGAAGGTTCTGTCTGTGACGGGCCAATCAGAGCAACGAAACACATGACGTAGTCGCTACTGAGCTGCACCCCTAACGAAGGAGTAAACTCCATATAGAGCTGTATATGGTGAACCATGGTGACTGTAGACATGTCAGTACACGACTTTTGTCATTTTTGAAAAGAAAACAACTCACTGCTGTTCTTTGTTCTTCTTTTAACAAAGAAAAGTCAAGTTCTGATAAAACTGGCGCTTTAGCAGCATTCACGGAAATCTCTCCTGCCATAATTGCACCTGCCTCTTGTTGCTGCTTGCTTATGTCCCGACTCCGCTGTGCCTCAAAGTACTGCCCCTTGTCCCTGATTGGTCCTGTCACTTTCTAAGCAGGCCCAAACAGGCGTATCCATCTGCCTTGCGAGGTTACGCTTGCTTGCGATTCACTAAAAACGGCCCTGTAATCTTCTTTTTGGTGTTGACCCATCAGTTAGACCCACTGCACTTAAACTGAAATACCACACTTTTTCAAATGATAAAATCTTGTGATTGGTGTATCAAAAACTGCAGGAACTTCTCCATCTTTAGTCATATTTTAACAAAAGTAGAGATCACTATCTAAATTGCACTTGGCAACATTTGAAAAGTAGGTAGAACTGGTGTTTCATTACCATCTCCACCTACTTTTGGAGTTTGGTTGCATGTTTTTATCATAACAAACAAAACATTTCCCAAAATTGGATGTCTAGGTCTTCTATTTTTGTTGCTGATGTATCAAACAAGTATCAATATCATAAGATTCTTTTCTAATAATATGAATGCTTCTTAAATATCTATTCCTCATTCAGACTGAACATTTCACATAGATGATTTTGGTCAATACTGTTTTTGGTTCTTACTGTAAACGATATTTTAACTGAGCATTAGGCCCTGTATTTTTTTGCAGATTAATGTCAACATAAACTTTATCACCATAATAAATATCGTCTTACCATGTTTGAAAAGAATGTATCTTAAAAACTGGATATATTTTCCGGCCCTACTTTTGTTTTGAGTCTGTAATACATGCTGTACGTCCAAGCAGTTACACGAGGAGCATGCTTGAAACCACGTAATAAGTTGGCCGGCCCTGAGTTTCTGAGTTTGTTTTCTTTAATAAACTGACATTGCTCCAGCTGAGCCACAGCAGAGGGGTCGGTGTAGCTGTGACCTCCTCTGCTTCTGTTGAGTCTTCAGCTGTGGAGGGACACACAAGACAGACACATCAGGGCACGGCTGAGGATTTAAAGTCAAAAAGATCCTGATGATGGAGGAAAACGAACCACAGTTAGAACAGAATCCTGTCAAATATTACCAATATTATGTTTATCAGCACACAGTGAGTCATTTCTGAGTGAGCTGATGGGTATTTTCTGGTGGAACAGCTGAGTGTATTAGCAGATAATGTCAGTAACGCCCAAGCTTACATCTCGGCCTTACCCCACTTTGGCCTTGATTGAAGTCATGCTAACATCAACAGGAAGCTACAGTTGCTACGTGGGCTGTATACACAAACTACTTAGGATGCCAGACTGCGATATGACCAATAACTGCAGTCTAATTGCTGTAAACAAAAATACACCAGAGAATCAAAATTTGATATCACAAGGTTCTGGTTTAGTCAGATGAGAGTTCTGTTTACATGCAGGGGGTAAGATGAGGAGATTTATGCCACTCTTTTGTCTGTAACATATGGAAAATAAGGGCAACAAGGGAAAACAAGGGCAAGGGAGAGGTCAGTTTGGCAGAATTTAAAAAAGAAAAGAGGGGGGAAACAGTTTGACCAGATCTGTTTGAAGGTTGGACAATTAGCTTCCAACTCTATGCCTTTGCCCGTTACTTTCCCACTGTTAAAACTACATGTGACTCTACGTTTGTATGCATACATTCCAAAATTCACAGCATGCTGATTTGTATTTGCAAGATGTGTACTTACGCATGGAATCTATATCAGTGCAACCTGAACCTTGCACAGAAACCTTCACATACAGCACATGTGCAGTTCCACAAAAACCCCTGTGATTGGTCAGCTAGGTAGCACAGGGTGACAGCCATTGTCTTTGTAATGTCTCCTGGCTAAATGTATGTACTCTTGAGTGAAATTTGCAATAACTACAATAGAATCAACTGCTTCTCAGTATTTATCAGCCAGAACTCCAACATAAAGCCCTTGTTTTAGTCCAAGTGGTTTCCTGTTTAAAAAGAAGCAGGAAATGTGGCAGCAGGATAGACTATTGGCATAATGTCAGGTAACGTTTGGGTTTTGAGAATGGCAGTGTGACGTGGGCACAGCTAGGCACAAGTATAGTTCCCACAACAGCATAGGTCACTGCTGCTTAGCTGTGGTGTAGATACAAAACAGAAGCATAAACCAGGCTTATTTCAGACCATATGATAGTGGAGGTCAAAGGCCATCAGACCAAGTTGTCATTAAATGTTAAAGACCGCTTAAATGACTAGCTCCATTAATGTTTATTGTTACTGGGCTCTATTTTCAGACCAGATGTCATGCTAGCTTGCTGCTAGTTTAGGCCTGTAAATATGTAAACACTGAAGTCACATGATATGCAGGAGACAGGCTTTTAGATAAAGGGGGGCAGCATGCTAACTGGTAGTTTATATGTGGTATAATGCTCAAGTGTGTAGTCATAAGCAGGCCTGCCCATACAATTTGCTGGGCCCCCAAAAAACCTTCAAAATAGGCCCTCTCCAGTTGTGATGTACTGGTGATAGTAATGCATGTGTGTTGAATCAGTAGAATATGTGCTAGCATCCTGGCTAACAGGGCTGCTGTGCCAAGCTTATTGGTTTCTGTATGTTAAAAATATTTTGTTGTGCTACTTTTTAACCAATTTTCAGCACTTATTGTCTAGATTTTGCCACTTTTCACACATTTTTTTCTACTTTTGACCTGTTTTTCCCACTTCATATCCATCATTGCCAATTGTTGCCCAATATTTTTCTTATGACTTAGCTATGAAGTCTGAAATGACTTTCCTTATTGTTTAGTCCAGTGTGCCCATCCATATTTTACATTTTGTAAAAAAGCACATTCTATACTACAGCATGAATTAAAAAAAAAAAAACATTTTGTTGCTTTGATAAGAGTGGTCATTATTCAGGTTAAAATAAGATATGGTTATCACAGCTTAACTTTACAACGGACCATGTTTTGCTGACTGTAATGGGCCCCAAGTTTGGCTGGGCCACAGAAAGACCATTACCCATTTATGCCCCTTATGAACAACGTTAGTAAGGAGTAGTAATCTTTGAGACAGCCTGTATCTGGTTTTAATGACTTGTTATGTCCCAACAGGCAAAGATGTTTTCCTTTATCAGAGATAGTCCTTTCATGGAGCTTTAGTGGAGTCGTTGGTTTATTTTGTTCCTGTGTCGAGTTCAGGCTGTACCAAACTAATAGATTCATTATGATTAAAAAAAAAAGCATCCAGAAAATAATCCCATTTAAGATCAACAAAATAAAAGACTTTAGATTAGCGATTGTTATAAGAGTAACTGATCTTTTGCTGAGCTTTGCTCCCTTTGGTTACTGTGACGAGGTTAGCCAGACTCTTTCCTATTCAAAACAACTGAAAATACCCCGCTGTTTAACTATTTTTTGTTTTATTTTATTCATGTTATTGTTTTGTAAACTTGACCCATGTGAATGAAGTACGACAACGATACAACGGGTGTATAGGGACAAATCAAGATCTCAGAACACATGTTATATAAAATATTAAATGGCGTCAGAGTTTTGGAGGCCCCAATTTCCCTGGAGATGGTTAAAGTGTTTCTGTACACTTTGTTTACATTTAAGCACAAATATCACTTAATAACAACAGTGTTGAATGGAACTATTCTTAAATAGTATTTTTTATGATAATGAATAAGAATGATTTCACATCTGGGGGTCCCAGCCTCCTCTTTGGGAACACTGGTTTAGAAGAGTACAAAATAGTCTCACCTGTTTAATACCTGGGCGTGGGATATTAACTGAACTGGCCCAGAATTTACCCTGGTTATCAAACAGGTATAAACCTGGGGTTAAAACCCAGGTGTGATATATTTTGGCCTGCTACGTCTGTTTTTTATGCCACGACAGAAGTTAAATCCAGGAGCTAGAGGCACTATGCTATCAAGTTGTCCGTCTATCTCTCTGGCCATTCTTGTTGATGCAAAATCTGAAGAAAGTTTTGTGGGATTTCTTTAAACTGTGCACCCATGTCGTCTCTGACTCAGGTGGATAATAGAATCACTAGATATGTAAAGTGAATTGTTAGAGATTAACCATGTATTTCTTTTCTCTTCTCTCTACAGGAGGCGCTATCAGTGGTGAGTGAAGACCAGTCCTTATTTGAGCCTCCGTACGCTGCTGCTGCCCCTCTCCCCAAGACAGACATGACTGCATCTGGCACACAGGACTACGGCCAGACCCACAAAATCAATCCTTTACCCCCACAGCAGGAGTGGATCAACCAACCGGTGCGGGTCAACGTCAAGAGAGAATATGAGCACATGAATGGATCCAGGTATGACAACCACTTGAAGTGTCATACGTTATTCAGGCATCAGAGACAACCGTCTCTTCATGTATATTTATGGGACAGTGTCCTCAACTATAGCTGCTGCTCCACATGTTGAGATCCATCATTGGACAGGCGATTTATTTTACCTTGATTAACCCTCACTCTTTGCTTTTTGTCTGTGATATACTTGGCCATAGCAAGTGAAAGTCTTAAAAGCCCCGTGCCAAAGTCAATTACTGCACCAGAAAAACCAACAACAGCAGATTTATTTGCTGATGAAATCTCTGTAACTTTCTTCTGTGTGTTTGTGTAGCAGGGAGTCTCCCGTAGACTGCAGTGTGGGTAAATGTAATAAGCTGGTGGGCAGTAATGACACTTCATCTCAGATGAACTATGGAAACTACATGGATGAGAAGAACGCCCCTCCCCCCAACATGACAACCAATGAGCGGAGAGTCATAGTCCCTGCAGGTGAGAATGGCATTTTCAAAATAAAAGGCATTTTTGGTTTTGTGTCGTTGTTTTGGTAATGGGACATAAACTGCACTGGGAAGTTATAATTTTGCAAATTCCATGGAGTTTCTATAGAAGAACATATCGACTTGTGCAGGTGGAGATTTGTTCTTTGTATTTTTTTCACTGGTTTTATAACTTTGTATTTTCACATCAAAGATTGCAGAAAGTAGAAAGATTAGGCCTGAGTGATGTCAGTTACTGAGAGATACTGCAGCCAATCTGCGGCCATATTGTAGATGCTTTCTGGAACTAACTTTCAATCAAACAGACAAAGAGGAGTTGTGGCAGGAGGTGAATTTTGGTTTAGATTATATTTAGGAAAAACCTCACTGTGGACTGATTGGCACATCTCATTTGATTGGCAGATAGCTCGACAGGCAGAAGCTACGTTTCTGTCAACCAGAATGCTAGCTAGCTAGCTGACAGGAAGTGGAGTTAGTGGGCGGGCTGTTAGGTTGATCCAAAGTTCGGTTGAGACCACGATTTTAATATGGAGCCCACCAAAGATTGGCTTCAAAAGCAGTTTGAGTCTGCCTATTGTAAGCAGGCGGCTGACATCACGCAGGGTTTGTCCAGTTCTTTCTGTAGTCTGTGGTACAGACACAGCTGTGCTACTTTCCACTGGCATGCCACAATGTGCCAACAGGAAGGAGAGAAACAGAAACAGTGCTGATACTTCTTGGAATGTCATTTTTTTTCTCTTTATCTGGAGGTCACAGAAGAGAGAGGAAATGAGGGTTTTTCTCCAGTAATGGATTACTTTTCTGTAAAAGGAAACTAATGATGGATTTGTCGTATTGTAAAACTAACGTGTTACGGTACTTGTTACAACAATTAAGTAATCTGAGTACTCTAACGCAGGGTTTCCCAAACTTTACAGCCCCTAAAAAAACAGCATATTGCACAGCATGTTCAAAACTTAAATTTTAGGTTGTATTTGACTTTGTACTTACAGTTAAGCACAAATATCACTTAATAACTACATTTTCATTTTAATTTAAACCCATTTAACTTTTTTTCAAATAATAGATCAAATGTATTGTTTTAAATCATGTGACATTTCTCTTTGTTTTATGAAAAACACTCTGCAACCCCCTTTACTATCTCATGACCTCCCTGTGGGGTCCTGACCACCACTCTGGGAACCAGTGCTCTAACCCAGTGTTTCCCACGTTTTAGAAGGTGCAAGCCTTCATGACCCAACATCTTTATTTTAGTACCTTATTGCTCATCGGGCCTGCCTTCTGTGTCATCACTGGTTGGTTGGTTGATCTGATGGTCAGTGCTTGCTTAGATAGGGTGAATTCTGGACTAATGTTAGTCTTGACCCCGCACTGCAAAAGCCTGGAAGCGGCCACATTACCCCCGTCTCCTCCTTTGCACGCTTAACCCTTGGGCCTTCTGAGGCTGTCTGGGAAGTTGAGTTTCTTTTGGATTAGCCAAGCATCAGTTAATGTGACTGTAGCCTGGGTCCTGACCCAGCACTGTTCCTGACAAAAGGCTAAAACATGCTGGTTTGCAGTCATATTAACCAATGCCGCTAACATGAATATCTTGTTTCCTTCTTGAAACCAGAAGAGATGAGTTATGAAAAATAAAAGAAAAAAGTGTGTGCCCATATGACATCAAATATTCCAACCAAACAGTTTTGTGAACCAGGCTTGTAACATGTTTATTTCTGTAAACAGTGGCATTTAGCATGGGTTGTATATGTGACTTGGTGATTTTGCAGCCAGCCTCAAGTGGACACTCAGGGAACTGCAGTTTTTTTACTTTGATACTGGGTTCTTTTTTCAGCCATGGGGTTTGCTGTTTTTCCAGTATGGCACAGTTTAAGGTCTTATTTGAGAATGGTGCACCTTAAAGCCAAAGAGAATCAGGTTCTTCTCCCAAAAAGAAAACATGTCATTTATTCAGACTTGAAAGAGTCTTGGTACATTTTCCACTTTTAAAGGCTATTGAAATGTTGTTGCTGAACTGATCCAAATAGCTACTCATCTATAAACTTAATAGAAGCTCAACATGGACACCACTCCTTAACCACAAGTGGTAACTCTGGGGTTTGGTTTCCAAATTTGCTTCACAAGTTTAAGGCAAGTCTCTTCAAAATACTGTGTTGTTTATTTGTATATGGAGCTGTTTGAAAAATACTGAAAATTCTGAACAATCACTAAAAGGGATTTCAGAGTCAATACTTCTTCATAAAAGATATCCCCTTGAAAGAGTATATGACTCATCTCACTCAGGCTAACCCCATCCATGTGGTAAAAATAAAACAAAGAATATTTACAACTCTGTGAACAAGGTCTGCTACTGATATAAAATTCTGTTTCCAATTTGTTCACATCTCCCCTGCCCTTTACCTTTCCAGATATGAGGCTCCTCCAACTGTCAGCATGTCTGTCCAGGAACAACTGTTAGAACGTTGAGTTTACTCTCCCTTCTTCTTCTTCTGTTGTCCCGCAGACCCATCGTTATGGTCCCAGGACCATGTGCGCCAGTGGCTGGAGTGGGCGATCAAGGAGTACGGCCTCATAGAGATAGACACAGCCATGTTTCAGAACACAGATGGCAAAGAGCTCTGCAAGATGGGCAAGGACGACTTCCTCCGGCTCACCACCATGTACAACGCTGAAGTGCTTCTCTCTCATCTCAATTACCTCAGGGAAAGTAAGTCATGCACCTGAAGCTGCCTTTACATCAAAGGCCTGGTTCAGTTCAGTTATGCAGCTTCACCTGTCTGCTGCCAAATGTTGGGAAAGGTACCGAAATACTGATCTGTACCGTCCCTCTTTTTTGGCACCCTTCTGTTGTGGTACCAAGACTGGCGCTAGACCTTCTGCAGTCTGGTCGAAGGAATCTCAACTTCCTGACAAACTCACAATGGCCATGTTTTGTGCTAAACAGTTCATCTTTATCCCACTTTTGCCATAAACATGCTAAAGGAAACTGTATTATGCCACAAGAAAGATCAGCAAGTAACCCTTGGGGGGTACTGACTTGGTTTAAATGACAGTTCATACAATAGATTACAAGGCTTGTTGATGTGCTTTATGTGAAAGATTTGCTATGTAGAGCCAGCTCTTTTATTTGAATGACAGAACCAGGCTCTCATTTCAGAGCTTGTTTTCTTTTCAGTTTTGTTTGAAAGACATAAAAGGCCAAATAAATACCAGATGGAGAGCCATTTGAGAAGAGAAAAATGATCTGGGTCTCTTTAAAGAGTTGGAATTCCCATCATTTTTCAAAAGCATTTCTTTTTCTTTTTATACCTTTATCATAGAGGAGAACAGTGGATAGAGTTGGAATCAGGGATGAGAGAATGGGAAATGACATGTGGGAAAGGAGCTTGAACCCAGGCTGCCTGCATTCCTTACCACCAGACCATCTGCATCCTGGAATTCCCATCATTAAAGGCAAAGTTTGAGGGAACCGCAAGCAGGTTCAGGATTTACTGTACCATATCAAACTGCTGTAAACCTTCTCCAAGGCTGATCAAGGGGAAACTAGACTGGTTCCAAGGTCTTGAACACGTTTCACCTCTTCTCCAAAAGGCTTTTTCAGTTCTGAGGGTGACAGGGGGAGAGTCGGAGTATATAGCCTAGGCTGACCATTGCTATGCAAATGGCCTGTGTGGTCATCTTTCACAGCAATGGCCTTTTGGAGAAGAGCCTAAACATCTCCAAGAACTTGGAACCAGTCTAGTTGCCACTTGATCAGCCTTGGGAAACCCTGACCTGGATGACTGAGAACCTACACAGACATCTTGCTGGAAACCTTATTGGACCTCTTTGTGCAAATGTACCACCTAGAAGAATGAACAGACTGGAAAATGAAGAACAGCAATAGAGCAAATGCCTGTGGACAAGATAGTGGATATAAGCAAAGGCTGTTTGCAATTGATGTATAAAAAAACGTACAAAACTGATCAAAATATCTATGATAATGGTAATAATATCAACAGCAGCTTTCATAAATGTGCTTGTAGTATTCCTACTTTACATCCTGCTACGGCAGCAGGCGACATTAACAACCCACGCCCCTTCCGTATTTTAGTTATATGAAAAAATAGATTGAAAACGTCCTGCGTCTTTTTGTGATACCCAACAGCAGTATCTGGTTGAAGTTTTCATTCCTTCCTATCGGTAAAAATGTGGACACAGCTGTGCAGCTATGTACATTTTAGTGAAGCGTGCAGTGAGCCAGCTAAAGGGTAAATCCTTAAATTACAAGTCAGTTTAACTCATTCACAATTTTTATGAGTGCAGCATTGTTTCCCATTGCGGTAATGTGTTTACTTGCCTATAGATGCAATTACATATTGTGTTTAATCAGATTGCGTGTCATATGCCTAAGAATGTCACAGAGTGAATATCAAACATACTCTACACTCTACTCTAGGTAGAACTGTGATGTTATCATCCCTCTGGCTTGTGGTGATAACTGAAGGCAGGTGACATCATTACTCCTGCTATGGTTGGCATTTATGCAGTTCTACTACTGAGTCAAAGGTAGGCACAGACACTTGGAGCGTGTGCATAAAGTCTGCACCAGTATAAGCCTGACTGAAGCATTAACACGCTACGGTACATCGATCTCCACTCGCGTTTTGTGGATGTGATAGTCCAAATTTAAGAAATCTGATGTAGAATGATATCAAAATTTACATCCATTCAAAAAGTCCAGTTGTTGTCAGACTAACACAATAAAGCAACATTTTCTAACTCCTGTACAGCCCCTTTTTCAAAAAAGTTGTGGCACTGTGTAAAATGAAAAGAACAAAGAATGGATTGATTTGCAAGTGTCAGAAAAAAACCTATTTTACCATTTCATTAAAATATTAGCTTATTTTGAATTTGATGGCAGCAACATGTCTCAAAAAATAGGTACAAGGCCATGTTTACCATTGTGTAGCATCCCATTATCTTTAATCAAAGTCTGTAAATATCCAGATAGTGATTTTTATCACTAAAACATTTGGCTCACCATAAAATGAAAAATCAGACAAAGAAGCAGATAGAATCCTACATCAGACAAGAATGGGACAACATTACTCTACCTAAACTCCAGCAACTATTCTCACTTCCCAGACATTTACAGGCTACTTGTAAAAGAAGAGGGGATGCTGCACAGTGGTAAACATGAATCTGTCCCTACTTTTTTGAGATTCGTTGCTGTCATGATATGAGCTCATATTTTATATAAAATGATAAAATGTCTCAGTTTAAACATTTATTCAGAAAGCCCAGTTGTAGTCAGGCTAACACAATAAAGCAACATTTTCTAACGCCATGTACAGCCCCCTTGCCAAAAAAGTTGGGACACTGTGAAAAAATGTAAACAAAAAAAATGCATTGATTTGCAAGTCTCATAAAATCCCTATTTTACCATTTCATGAAATGACTAATTCACTTTAAATCTGATGGCAGCAACATGTCTCAAAAAAGTAGGGACAGGGCCATGTTTACCATCGTGTAGCATCCCACCTTCTTTAACCATAGTCTGTTAAAATCCAGGGAGTAACCAATAAAACATTTGGTGCATCATGGAACAGAAAGTCAAAGAAGCAGATAGAATCGTACATCAGACAAGAATGGGACAACATTCCTCTCCCTAAACTCCAGCAGCTGGTCTCCTCTCTTCCCAGACATTTACAGATACCTTTTAAAAGAAGAGCATGCTACACAATGGCAAACATGAAACTGTCCCTAATTTTTGGGATTATATTTTTTAATGAAATGATAAAATGTCTCAATTTAAACATCTATTCTGAAAGTCAAATTGTAGTCAGGCTAACACAATAAAGCAACATTTTTTAGCATTCATGTTTAGCATGCTAAACATGCTAAACATTAATCTGTCCCTACTTTTTTGAGATGTGTTGCTGCCCTCAAATTCAAAATGAGCTCATATTTTTTATGAAATGATAAAAAGCCTCAGTTTTAACATCTGATATGTTGTTTGTGTTCTATCGTGAATAAAAAATGGGTTGATTAGATTTGACAGTCATTGCATTCTTTTTTTTTATTTACATTTCACACAGCGCCCCAGCTTTTTTGGAATAAGGGTTGTGAACAGAGTATCAGTGTCTGAGTTGAAATAACAGTAAAGTGTCCTGAAGCCTTTCCTCTTACAACCATGCATGACAGCATGTGGTGATGTTTCCTGTCCGCTCTGCCATAAATAAGAAATAAAATAATAAAAACTACAAACACAAGCAGTAACTACAGATAAATACCTAATGCATAGCATTTTTACATGTATGTTGCCTATATGTTACTTGTATAAAAATACATTTTATTTACTTACACTTCCCCCCACCTCAGCCTCCCCTGACTCACTAGCCAACAACCACCTTTACTGGCGAATTCCTGTGGGAAACACTGAAGTGTCTTTCCATATACTCCTCTTTACTTTTAAATGAAAAGTGAGAGCAGACAAAAAACCAAACCTGAGGAGTGTCACATTTTTTGTCACCACTCTGCGCTCATATTACCATCAATAAACAAGGACCCTGCTTTTACTGGAAGCTCATTTCTCTATAATAGCTACCCAGTATTAAGCAGGGCTGTGGAAACCAAGAAGGTTCTTTCCAGTCTCGAGATAACCATCGACTGCATCCCCCACTTGACTTTGCAGCGCCTTATTCCACATGGTCCCGAAAGATGAAGGCCAGGTGCATTGCCTCAGGAATCACGCTAGGCCTTTTGTCTTGAGCACGGCAGAGAAAGTTGATCTGCAATTTGCAATGGAGGCAACTAAATTTGAAGCTCTAACCTTTGAAGAGTTCCTCGAATCAATCCTGGTTCATATGTTTCGGCGGGCGGACTAAGCCGTTTTCTGAGGCAGTATGCAAATGACCTTTTGAGTATAAGATGTAACATCTGGCATGTCTGTCGGTTTAAACACGCAGCGATGTCTAGTTCAGACAAAAGGCACACGCTGTTTTCTATAGGAAGGTCATGCATATTGCAACCGTAAAGAGAACAGTGTGTCCATCATTGAATTCTTAGCATTCTGTATAGAAAGAGAGAGCTGCCTCTGCTGTGGCTGCAGGATATCATGACACCACGCTGGGTGGAGTGACTGATGGCTCAACTAAATTTAACATAACTTCCAAAAAAACTGCGATGGGCCTCAGCGTGATGTAATGGGAACTGTATTTTGTGGGTGTCAACAGTTTTCTCTATGCACAGCGTCTGGGCAAAGAAAGATGCTTGTCATGAGTATAACAGCCTCATTGTGCAGCGCTGCAGCGGGTGGATCTGTCTGACCGCCACTGGGCACACTCCGCAGAGCAGTTTTCATTACGGCCACTGGCTGCGGGACTTAGCCGTGGCTTAGGCGTGCTGCACCGCGTCTTTGCCCAACGCTGCCCTTTTTTTGATTTAGACCTTGTGTGTTTTGGAGACAGAAGAGATGTCTCGGGAATCCTCTCCACTTGCCAGTTGAAATTGCTTTGGATCCGTTCCCGACAATCAAAAAGATGAATGCGCCCGTCCCGTGCCTGGACTGACTGACCTGTTTTGGGGCGGCTCTGTGAGAAGCAGGCAGTGTGTGTTATTGACATAGGGAGCCTAAGGGCAAGAGGAACCATGTTAGTAAATGAACGTCTAAGGAAGACTGAAGAGGAGGAGGAAGAGGAGGAGGGTGGAGGCTTAATGTGGACCCTGCAGGGCTGATATTTGGAAACTGAAGCTGTTCTCCTTTCCCCCCGCAGCACAAACAAACACAATCACAGACAAGGAGTAACCCCATCCAGAAAATAGTCCTCTGGCTTCACTCACGAGAGCTGGAGCTCGGCCGAGCTTTTAGAATACAGAGACTGAGCCAAAGCCCTGGAAGTATTAGTGATTCCAGATCATGTGATGTCTTCCTCTTAGTCTATCACCAATCTTTCATACATTATCCCTCATCCTCTAAAAGTTGGATGGTCCTAGGGGCTTCGGTAACATCTGTGTGCATCATGTGTGCCTTCAGTTCTGTTTATTGAACCTTTGATTAACATTCCTCAAAGTCATTAAGCTCTGTATGTACACTCGGCACGGGCAAGGACACGCTTCCCCACCCTACAACCATACGATAACAAAACATTCCTGCCACGTCATGTGCAAAAATATCACGCAGACAGCCACACTGCTGCAACCGCTGGCACAATCTGAACATCTGTCTGGCTTCCCAGCTGCTCGCAGTAACAAGGGTAGTTGCCCATGCATTATTTTGGCCTCATTGTTGGTCACTTATCCAGATTTTTATAAGTAATGGCCGCCCGCACTCCAATGTGCTTTCAATTTGGAATGCAATTTGAGAATTTGTTCAAATTAGTCTGTCAAGGAGGGACCGCGGACTGTTTGCTTTATCGCACCCATGTAGGTCGGTTTGATACCACATGTGCTGGAAAAGGAGCAGAGCAAAACCTCAGACAACGAAAGTCTGTATCCTCCGACACAGAGATGGAAGGGGGGGGGGCATAAATGAGTCAGAGGGCGGACAATTTAGAGTAAATATACTGAGGATCTAAAAAAATAAATTCAGAAATTGGATGAAGAAATATGTCCTTGACGGATGAAATTTACAGTAGTTATTTGAGGACAAGCGCGCAGAGTGAAGGAGGAGAAGCGAGTGTTAGCAAGAAGTCGACTATTTTTTAAGAATCGCGTGGAAATGGTCCGAGATGTTCTTGATTGAGTGCTGCTGGAAAACAGCATCGGTTCTGTTTCCCAGCTGTCGCCATTGCTTGTGCGTCTGGATGGATTTACAGCGAGGGAGTCAAGACACAGTGAGAGAAAGGGAGAGAGTGATAAGTCTGGGCTTCTGCAGCTCGCTCCAGAGTGGGGGACATTCTCGAGCCCTCAATAGTTTATACAGACCATAAACATCTGGGCTCGAAGGCTGAGTAGGGAAAAAGGAGGTCTGGAGAGCTCGCTTTCTCTCTCTCTCTCTCCTTCTCCCCCTCACAACATTTTTATTGAGCTCCCTTTGCATTAGTTCTTTCTATTGGCAGATTATCACTGGTGCAGAGGGGCTCAGCAGTCTGGCTCTGAG
This sequence comes from Cheilinus undulatus, assembly GCF_018320785.1. NCBI lineage: Eukaryota > Metazoa > Chordata > Actinopteri > Labriformes > Labridae > Cheilinus > Cheilinus undulatus. The sequence goes on from NC_054866.1 coordinate 7,496,300, forward strand.
CCCTTTACTGTTAGCTGTCTGCTGTTAGCCACCATTACAGAGCACTTTGTGGCCGCTCACTTGACTGCTGGGGTGCAGACACTTAGCGCTACAGGAATTTATGTACGTATCACATTAGCATAAGTGGAGGTGGATAATAAGCAGTTGCTATTCATGTAAACACTGAGATGAGATCAGCTGTAATTTAAGCATGCTGCTTAGAGGTCTGTTATAATTGGACTTACAGCCAGTTAAGAGTTATGATTAAGTCAGTGACGCTTTCAAGGTTTTATCCAAAAAATGAGTTCAATTATTCTTCAACCCTCAGGTCACGCCGGCGTGATCAGCTCACTCGACATTTTCAAAGTGCTGTAAATAAAAAACTAGGTCACTGCGCTGCTGTCAACTTTATTCAAAAGTGCAGATCTGAAACTTTCTCCCAGTTTTTGTTTGACATTGTTAGGCCTTGTAAAACAGAAGATATGACAGTTTTAATTTGAAAGTACAAAGATATCTATCTGGTAGTTAAAGTGGGATGGGGTAGACTGGATAGGATAAAAGACTATAATTATACATGTTTTAATGGGAAATATTTGGATATCGTTTTACTATATTTCAATTTTATCTTTATATATTGATATTTGCAACTTATGTTTACTTTTTCAAATTCCAAAACAGTTCATTGAGCATGTTTATGATTTTTATTATAATAAATAGTATATTTTTTTCAATCAGATTTGATGATTTTTGTGTATTTTTAGGCCAGATATGATAATAAAGTAGGTTAAAGTGAAAAAAATAATTATCAGATCATACAGAGGAAGCTGTGATGAAAAAAGGTACCAAACATGGGTTTGGTAAAACTTCTTATATGGGGTATATAAAGGCAAAATCCAAAGTTTTCAAAAACAGCCAAAATAGGCTCAGACTGATCATTTATCATACAAGGAAAATTGTGACAATTGTACATGTTTGAAGTGATTTATAACTCCCTCCACCTTTCAGACCTGGTGGATTGAAAAGCTCACCCACTTCAGGCTGTGTTTGCTTTGATAAGTGAGGGTAAATAAAGGAGAAAGGACCTTCCATTAGTTCTACATTTCATTAATCAAGGGTTAAATCAAAGAACTCTTTCAGTTGTTGCACGTTAAATGCATGCACATCTCTTTGGGTAACTGCCCATTTAGGGCGTGGAAGTTGAAGAGCAGTTCACCTACCTTGGCAACGTAATCTATCGATTTGACTGCAAGCTGAGATCAGCCATAGACTTGGACTCGTGCATGGGGCGATGGACTCGCTGAGCAAGACAGTGCGGCATTCCTGGTATCTGAGCATGCAGACAAAAGTCAGAGTCTTTCGGTGTTTAGTCCTTCCAGCCTTACTATGAGGTCTGGAGGCTAACTGATAGCCAGAGGCTCTGACTGGACTCCTTTGTGACAACTTCTCTTTGGCGCATCTTTGGTTATCGTTGGTAAGACCGTGTGTCTAATGCTGACGTGCTCAGGAGAGTGAGGATGGGAAGGGTCAGCTGTCTGATACGGGAATGGCAGATGTGCTTATACGGGCACCTAGCAGGCTTTTGCAGGCCTCACTGCTTACTGGGTGCTCATGACCCAATGGGCTGGTCAAGATGCAATGGGTGGCTTTGTGCGTTGTGGAGATGATACCTGTGAGAATGGGGCGTAGGCCTAGAGCAGTGTTTCCCAACCATTTTTCTTAGAGCCCCCACAACATGCACCTAAGAAAAGTACGGCCCCCCCTCAGGACCCAAGAGAGAAGAAAAAGTGACACACTGCCATCATAAATCAACGTAGATTTTAACAGTTTCACTGATAAAACCTTAAAAAGGCCTATGCATCATTTTTGTATCAAAAGACAGTTTTTTAAACTACTTAATAACTGCTTTATCATTGTTTTAATCAATATTTTCAAAACTAAGTTTGCAGCCTCAGAGCAGACAAAGCCTCACACACCCCCATAAGATCTTTGGCGTCCTGGACCCCAGGTTTGGAACCAATGGCCTGGAGGATGGCCATCAGGAGGCCAGAGCAGTACAGGATCAAGGTTGATGCGGCAAAGTGCCCAACCAGCAATACCTGACCTGACCATTAAAAGTGTTCTGGAAGGGCAGAACCTTTGAAAGGTCTTGGAGGATGTTTGAACATTCTGTCCGTCTCATATGTTACAGGCCAATCAGGGTGACAGAATTGATGTAGACTGCATATGCAGCTAGTCTCGGCACTTGAGCTGCTACGCTGCTACTGCAGCCAGATGATGAATGAAACTCGTGCCAAAACTGGTCAAAGAAGAAAAAAAAGAAATGAACTGCCTCTGTAAATCAGCTTGGTTTGTTTCAGTCTGTGAATGTGAGAACTGATGCTAAAGTGTGACCTGGACAGAGGACTTGAAAAATAGTTGAACAAGCTGAAGTCCATTTACAATGAGCGTTTAATCCTTAACTAAAACAAATGAAATACGACCCCTAAGAATCTGCACTGCTTTCTCATTTACAGTTAGAGTTGCACCAAAGCTGGCAGCTGATTTTAGACTGCTGTGCCTGTATTGAAAGAGATCTGCTCTGTTTAAGATTTTGGGGGCCTGATAGCTCAGTGGGTTACACCACTGACTTTGGTGTGGGAGATCGATGGTTAGAATTGCAGTCAGTACAGAGTCAGTATCTAGTTTGAGGCCTTGGGCAAAGTCCTTAACTCCTGGAACACCTGTCTACCTGTCAGATGTATGTTGCTTAGGATAAAAGCATCTGATAAATAACATTGTAAGATTTAAGGAATCTTTTTGATAATCTTAACCCCCAATGAATTAATCTGCAACTTGATGTAAATGTAACGTTTTCTCAGGACAATTTAATTCACGACCATCTGTGATCAGACATTTATTATGTATTTGAATGAAATAACCACAGAATTCTTTAATTCAGGAGTGTAAAAGCATATTTTTTTGTATCAAGATCATCCATTATTTTGACAGATGAAGGAGGACAACAAAGCTCAGAGTTTAAATGTGATAGAAATTAATATTTAGAGTTGAGTGTACCAGCTGATCAGAATGTAATGACACTACTGATACAGAGCAGTGGTTCACATTCACCAGTGAGACATGTACTGGTGTGCCTTGGGAATTTGTAAACCATGCTTGATTACTACACTAATACAAAAACTAAATATACATCCGCGTGTGTTTTCTCATGTATTTTGATGCTATAATATTGTTTTAAAACTTGCAATATCACATAATATCAAAATATAAAAGCTTGAACAACCTCTTTGAAAAGTTTTTTTTAGTTTTTTCCTCGATTTCTGGTATTTTCTAACTGTGCTTTTGTTTCAAAAGTAGATATTTGGGATAATTTAGTGTTAAAATAGCAAATAACAGGTACAACAAGTTTTTAATTTGCTACACCAGATTTCTTTAATAAACTGTAAATACAGCTGACAGCTGATTTTTTTTTAATTAGTTGCTGCCAAATTGTGTAGCAATGCATGTCTAGGTGTGCACTGTGAATTTAATCAAACATGCATTATTACTACAACAAAACCAAGTAAAGACCACATGTTAAAGAGGTGATTTGGATGGATTTAAGTGTGGTGTGCCTGGAGATTTTGGCTTGGTCTTCAGTGTGCCTTGAGCAAAAAAGTTTGACAATCACTGATATAGAGCTTAAATTTGTGACTAAGTTTTGCTCTGTGCATCAGTTAGATTTAAGCTCTATTTAAGTTAAACCAAGGGGTGAATTTTGTACCGTAGACAGAGCAGACATGAGTCTAAAAAGCCAGACAATAGTGGACTGGTCACTAAAACTCATGCATGATGTATTCACAGACTGATCAATGAAAAAGACATGAAGACAAAGGAAAAAGTCATGCATATGAACATAAAACCCACATAAAGTTTACTCAGACAATGGGCTGATAAAAAAAAATCACTGTAGCAGTAGACTCACATTTGAATAAACAGAATAGTTTCCATTCAACACCTTTAAATGTCAGAAACATGGAGCTGTCCTCCACCCAGCAGGGGCTGATTGCTGAGAGTGTGCGGCAAAAACCTTTACCTCAAGAAAAAGTGAGAAATTATAAAGTAAAGAAAACTTGTGAGATGCTTTTGTTGGTTAAAAAAAAGCTCCTAAATAAAAACGGCATGGGGCCTAAGTAACACGGTCGACAGGTTACCTATTGGACAACATGACTGGCCATTAAATGCATTTCTTTGGCCTTATAAAGAAAAAAAAACATCTTTGCTTTTGGTTTATCTAATAATAATGATAAAAATAAAAATAGATAAATAAAGACAGAAGAACAGAAGACAGGACACAACACAGAAGACAAAAACTAAGTTGAGTGTATGGGGGTTAGGTTTAGGAGAGACTGTAGTCTGTGGTGAACAGGTGGTGCTTGAGGAGTTTTTCAAACATGTCCCAGGATGAGGTGTTGCAGATGTTTTCAGGTAGGGTGTTCCAGAGGATGGGGGCTGAAGTCCTGAAGGATCTTGTCTTCATAGGTATGAAGTTTGGTGGTTGGAGCATCGAGAAGGCCGGTGTCTGAGGACCAAAACCTCCGGGTTGGTGTGTACAGGTGAAGAAGGTCAGAGAGGTGCTGAGGGCCAAGGGCATGAAGGGATTTGTAAGTGAGGAAGAGAATTTTGTATTTGATTTGGAATTTAGCCCTACCCTCATCCACCTGTGGAGGTGGATGAGGGTAGGGCGGATGTCCTGCCAGGCCCTAGTGTGGGTGAGAACCCTGGCAGTGGAGGTTTGGACATATTGGCACCTCTCCAGGGCTTTGTTACCCCAGAGGTGATACGTGCATGTATGAGGGTTTCTGCTACAGTCTGGAAGGTGTTCATAAGGTGGAAAAGGGCAGTTTTGGTCACAGATTTGATATGGGGCTGGAAGGTGAGGGTGTATTTGAATCCTATCAAATCAATAGTTTGACAGGATGGGAAAGGATGGAAGCGTGTTCCTTGGCAATGCATGGTACTCTGGAAAGGTCCCATGAGCGTACATGATAAAACCGGGTGTAACTCAGACTGCTGTCAGTTTAGCTTGGCCATTTTGGGACCAGTCGTCAGTTGTAGCTAAGTCAGATGAAGGTGGTTAGAACGACTTTATTTCAGTCATTTCATGTTTGGAATTTGTACAAGCTAAATTATGGCATCACAGCATTTGTTGGGCACTGGGTGCTGACTTCTGGGTGCCGACTTCACATTTTGGTCTAATTTTGACTTGTTTCAAAATTTGCAGATATATTGCAGATTTATTTCACATGCAGAAGTCAGGAGTTAACATCTTAACCCCTCCTCGGAGCCTATGGATGGATGCTGGGGTTGAGGACCCCAGTCTGAAGGCCGTAGGGTCAATTTAGGTTTCAGTTTCTTGCCCAAGGATACTTAACCATTTGACTGCTGGAGCTGGGGAATGAACCCCCGAATTCACCAGCAGTCTGGTTTAATATTTCTTCTGTACACTTTATAACGCTGGTGTAAAACTAAGCTCACATGCAGTATTATCGTACAAACCTAAACAAATACATTACCGATGGCTGGAGCCCACTTGGCCCCCTCTTGAGGTGGCAAGATGCCCAAAACAGGGTGACTGGAGCCCTCAGTTTGTTGACAAAGCTCCGACCGCATGTTTGAGGCAACAGTATCACACAGAATAAACAGACGGGGCCTGATGGAGGTCAATATTGGTGGGAATTCTGCTTGTTTTAGTGACCTGAACCGTTTGACTCAGCTCAGCAATAAGAGGCAAATCTTTCAGCTCCCATTACAGCCCATAACATTTGGGCTTTTATTACAGATTTTTATTGAATTTATGGTCAAATGTCTGATTTGTGTGCATTGATTTTGAAGAAATTCTTAATTGCAGTTAAACTAACGTGTATTCCCATAATAACACCATGTTACATGATTTTTGATATGAAACATGGTTAAGTGTGCGTGGCGGTGTCAAACAGGAGCCTATTGTCGTCATAGGAGTTGGCATTGAACCTGCATCCCTAGAGGCCAATCACAGTCCAGATCAAGCCCTCTAAGACCCCTGTCAATATTAAAGGGGTGCCGCATTGAAGGATGGGGCTTTTTTTACATATAAGTCATCAGTCATAAAAAGGAGAGAAAAGAAAATTGTTTGTGGATGTTATGTAATCAAGCAGACTGTGAGCAGATGTGACCGGGGAAGGAAAGAAAGCGTAAGGGTTTTAAAGACTAAACACTGGCCAGTCCTCCCACTGTGCTGTCAGATTACCAGGACGTGTTTGTTTTCTGAGAGAAGGAAGAAGCCGTCCAAATAAATAGGCAGCATGGCCAGGACCCCCTCCACTAAACAGGGGTGGTGGACTAAGCACACAACTCGATCACTTTACAAATCCTGGTCAACTATTAATCTAGTACAAATGAAATTTGTTCAGTCTAATCATTACCTCCATAGTTACCCTTAATGCTAGATGTGCACAAACCTCAGTGCAAAGTGAGGATGATCTGGTGTATGATAGCTTATCTGATATGCATGTGGAGGTGGTCTAGGACTCTTTCATCCAGAAGGGTTCGGTGGTGCAGATGATCAGCAGGTACAGTCAGAAGGCTCTCAATCAGGACGAGGGTTCGATCCCCAGCTCCTGCTGTGCTGTCAGCTAGAAAAATGTCAAGTCTGTTAACCATTACAGTTTACATGCATTAAACACTTTCATGCGTGGCTTGCTTAGAGCCATCTAATCTTGTTGTTATGACGGGGATTCCTGCTCTTTTTTAAAGATTGAGGCCATTCAGTTCAGCTCAGAGATAATCTTTTGGCTCCAAAATGGCTCTGGTAACATTCTGGCTTTTTAAAATATTTTATTAAATAAATACACAATTGGAGAAAAGGACACCGCACTCCTGTTGTTCACATAAACATGCTGGCTCTTTTGCTCAATCACAGACACATCACTTCTCTATTGTCCCTTCTTGTCTTGGTATGAGTTGTCTCTTCTATCTAACCAGCACCCCTCAAGCTTAATTTGCCTAATAGTACAGCATAATTTCCTTTAGAAGCATGTTTATGACCAAATGGTGGAGAAAAGCTGTTAAAAAGGCGCTGCTAGCCTCTTGGATTGCGGCCAACTTCATCTCAATTTAGCTTTCGTTGTATTACTAGTAGAGTTTAAGCAATAAAACAATGAGCTGATAAATAATACAAACAAAATCCTTACATTTTAGAAACTAGAATATAAAAAGTCAATAAAATAAACAAAACTGTTGAAAGAACTTAAGATAAGACAATGATAAAACAAAGGAAAAAAGGAGTAAAATTAAACCATATTAAAACCCAGATTGAAAAGATGTTTCTTATGTTTACTTTTAAAAGCCCCCCCAGGTTATTTGTGTCGCCAGCAGCTTTACAGTAGCATGTACTGACATCCAGCCACATACTGGTTGATCAGTTATCTTTACACCTTAATCCCACTTTTCATATTCTTCTCTTATTATATGTTTATATTTCGTTGCAAAGAGTGGCTAATGTTCTTTGCTTCTAAATTGAGTCATGTGGTACTTACCTTCCCAAATTCAAAAAAATTGGGACGCTGTGTAAAATGAAACGATGCTGGCAAGTTATTTCTGCCGATAATCTCGAGGGCAATGGTTCACACCTGGCATGCATCTAAATCCAATCATATGACTGACATCCTCCTGAGTTATTGGTCTATTTAAGCTGCAAGATTTCTGGTCTCTTCCCCTGCTCTGTCCTGGATCAGCACTTTGCTCTCGCTTTCAACCCTCCTCCACCCCAGCATCCACCTGTTGGCTCCGACTGGGGGTCTACGCTGTTATCTTTTCACTCCTCAAATTCTGTATATAAAAATCTGTGAGGAGCGATCAAGTTGGAGCCTGACGCCAAACATGTCATGTTGTCATAATAAATGCTTTAACAAAGTACACCGTGAGATTACTGACTGAGATGTAAATAGTGTTGTAAGATACCAGTCATCTTTGTGGAGACTCTGGTATAGATCCTTTTATAAATTGGGACAAATTTGGAAATTGGGATAAATTTGGACTTCTATGTCTTTTAATAAAGACGATGATGATGAAAAACAGAATGCAATGATTTGATTCACAGTAGAACATAAATAACATATCAGATGTTCATACTGACACATTTTACAACTAAATGAGCTCATTTTTAACTTAATGGTGGCAATACGTCTCAAAAAACTTGGAACATGCTACCAAAAGCCTGGAAAAGTAGGTGTTACTAATGAAAAACAGCTGGAGGCGCATTTTGCAACAAATAAGGCTAACTGGCAATGTAAAATGCAAAGACTTAGAATACCCCACCATCTAAAGCAGGGCTGGAGAATTAATCCAGATTTAGATTAAATTTCAATAAATCCTAATGCAATTTTAAAATCGCAGAAGATGCAACAGTCATATGTTTACCAGTTAAACACATTTTTGAGACAGAGATGTTGTGAGTCTCACTTCATTCCAACATTGTGGTGTCAATTCTTCCTTCTTTCATTGTTTTTGTAAATGTTTGTCTTATAAAAAAAAATGAGAAAGTCATGAAATCATAATTCCCTCTTAAATGTAACAGTTTATATCCAGTTTGCAATGAGTCAAAATAATCTAAATTTTTTAGAATTGTTCAGCATTAGTTGAATTCAACAAATATTGTGTTTGTTACAATCAAGATTGATTAATAGCTTGTTTGTAGAGAAAAAACATACAATTAGGAACGTAAAAATAATTGTAAATTAATTGCAATCGCAATATTGGGAGGAAATTGCATTTAGAGTATTCTCCCAAAATTTTCAGCCTTAGTCCACAGTCCACAATATCACCAAAAGATTCAGAGAATCTGGAGAAATTTTTGTCAGTAAGGGCCAAGAGCGAAGGTCAGTACTTGATGGTGGTGATCTTCGGGCCCTCAGGCTGCACTGCATTAAAAACAGGCATGATTCTGTGCTGGATTTCACCTCCTGGGCTCAGAAACACTTCCGGAAATGACAACAACACAGTTGGTCATGCCATCCATGAATGTAAGTTAAAGCTGTATCATGCAAAGAGCCATGCGTGAACTGGATCCAGAAACGCCGCCATCTTTCTCCAGGCTAAAGCTGATTTAAAATGGACTGAGGCCTTACTTTTTTTGAGAAGGGTTGCTGCCATCAAATTAAAAATGAGCTAATATTTTTCATGAAATGGTAAAATGTCTTAAATTAAACATCTGATTTAGTTTATGTTCTATTGTAAATAAAATTTGGGTTTGCAAGATTTGCAGATGATTATATTTTGTTTTTATTTATATTTTACACAGCACCCCAACTTTTTTGGAAAAGGTGTTCGATGTAAAACTTGTTGAAATGATTTCAGTGTTGCACAACGGTACATTCTGAACAGTTTTGGTGCATTTTAACACCACTGTGATGATTAACTACTGCAATAGTGAAGTAAACGTACCTTGTTGCTGTCCACCATTGCTAAACAGTCAGCTGTCTCTCTCTCTCTCTCTCTCTCTCTTCCTCGTACGTACTCTCACTCTCTCTGTACAGCAGTCGTGATTTTCTCTGCGGGGTGGTTTGAGGTTTTCTCAGCAATGCTGCCTGTTTGCCCGTCTGGGTCAGCCCACATATGTGGCACACAGTAGGAAAAGGGTTAATGGCCCCTTCCTCCTCCCCTCTTTCCCTCTCCTTCATTTTTTCTGTCTGTTCATCTTTCTCCTACACTCTCTGCCTCATTCCAAAGATGGCGCGTTGGTGGCTCGTTTGCCCCTGCGCGCTTACACTCTGCGTGTGGAATTATTTTTGTACGGGGAGCTGCGTTTGATTGCTGTGCAGGGACCTGGCCTCATACAATGGCTCCCCTGTTCTGAGGCCCCCAGGTTTCTAAACTAGACCCAGAGCCTTGGGGGTGCCGTGGAGTAGGTAGAACTGGGAGGGGTGGGGTGTTGGGAGGTGAGAATACATTTGTGGAGCACCCCACTCCCCTCCCAGCCACCCCCTAAAAAAACAGACCCCTGGTCTGCCACCATGGGCCCCTTACCCCCATCCCTCCTGCAGCACAGCCACTTTGGTCCTGCATCAAATCTCAACTAAAGCACATCACAAATCTAACGCTACCTTTGGCTTTTTTTCTTCTTTTTCATACGATGCCATTCAGAAAATAAATCCCCCTTACTCAGCAGCTTTCTGTAGCCATCGCAGTGCTAAATCTTAACACTCCCTGCGTAGTAGCTGCTCTTGTGTTTTCTCTGTGCATTTTTGGCTCTGTTTTTCCACTCGCTGATTTATGCCCGGGGGCAGCTAAAATTAAGAGAGCATTTTGGTGCCGCCCAGGGTGCCTGTGTAAGTGGAGGAATGCAGTGCAGAGTTCTGCTCCATAAGGTGAAATGAATAGGCAGCCATATGCAGACTCTCTCCTCCCTGACTTTATTATTCAGGAGGAAGGATTGCAGTTAAAACACGGACAGGCTCCAGGATTTTCCCTCCTCTTAAAGAGCTGACTGTGTGCTAGATTCACTCTGTTTGGGACCACATTTATGCGTCATGAATTATTGTAGTAGACTATTTTAACGGTAAAAACAGGAGCACAATTTTAAACATGAAAAGAGCTCTGTGTCCTCATGAGCTGAACCCTCTACTGCCTCCTGCTGGCTACTTTAAAACAAAGTGAGCTTTTAACACAGTCATCATACATCCTCATACAGCTTTGTAAATAATGGTCAAAATGTCTGATTCTTAACACTGTAACTCCAATCTGGATTGGTTTATAATGGCTAATTCTTCTAAAACCATTTGAGAGCAGTGTCAGTAGACTCACAGTCATATTGTGAGAGTTGTTTATATCTTCTACTTTAAATATTCACTGCTTGATGGCATCATCCAGGTCTGTATGTTAACACCTGTTGTCTATAGGACTGGAGCGACAGGGTTTATAGTCATGAAGCACAAGACAAAAAGATAATAGGATGATGCTGAAAACATCTGTGACAGCTGTAAACCAAAAGTAGTGTAGTTCATCATTTAGGCAGACTGGCAAAAAGACATTAGTGTTGCATGCACACAAAAAAAACATGAAAAAATGGCTTTTTAATGCTGAAACCACTACCAGAGGAGGGCAAAAGACTCCTATTGCAAATCTAAGTCAAAGTCAAAATGTTTTTAACCAGGGCTGTCACAATTAATGGCATAATCACAGTTAATTAAGGTCCTAATTGGTGCTCACATTTTTAAATCACTGATTGTCCCTTTCAGCACATTTTGGTTGAGCGAATGCAGCATCTCACTAACTTGACACGCCAGATGGATTTGTTTCACACATCCATCTGATGAACCACTCATTGACAGCGTTTGGGAAAGGGCAAAGCCTTTGAAAAAAATCTTGGAGGGTGATTGGATGAACGTTCTGTCAGTCACATCTTTACAGGCCAATCAGAGCAACAAAATATGTGACATAGCCACTACCGAGGAGTAAATTGATACAGAACTGCAGAACTCGAACCATGGCGACTGTAGACATGTCAGTACACGACTTTTGTCGTTTTTGAAAAGAAAACAACTCACTGCTGTTCTTTGTTCTTCTTTTAACAAAGAAACGTCATCAAGTTCTGATAAACTGGCGCTTTAGCAGCATCCACGCTAAGCTTTTCCACCATAATTGCACTGACCTCTTGTTGCTGCTTGCTTACGTCACAGCTCTAAGTACTGCCCCTTCGTGGCTGATTGGTCTTGTCACTTTCTAACTGGACCCAGACTGTTCATATGGGAGCTTTGCAAGATGGATTCACCAGTGAGAAACACAGGCGTCTGCCATCTGCTTTGCAAGGTTAGCGTCTCCCTGCAGCCACAGTGATGTAAGGTGTCTTTCACACTAGGGCCCTTGTAACGATTTCAAGTGCACTTGAGCCCAAAGTCCAGTTCGTTTTGGTCCATGTGAATGCATACAAACCATGCCCAGGCGCTGAGCCCACTTGGGGAGATCCTCTCAAGCACAATCCAAGTGGAATCTGGCACAGTTCCAATGAGATGTGAATGCAGCTGCATCCAGTTTCAGGACAGAGTGTCGATCAGCTGTATGACATCATTGTAAAAGCCAAACTGTTTACCCTGGTGCAACAGTGTACTCACATTTTTCCTCAATACAAGGCGGAAATCATCAGAATCAAGTCAACAAACCGTCTGTTATGACTCGCCTTATGGATGAACACAAGTTGGAGTCAGTAAGGCAAGATGGACAGACAATAAAAGTCTCCTGTCCCCTTAAGAACGTCTGTATGTTTGCAGCGTGAGCCAATTTGATCATTTTAAAAATGATCTAAAAAACATCCATGGTCAAAACATAAAAATTATTCGCTCAGGTCATGACCTGAGGGGTTGCCATGGTAGCTTCTTCTTCTTTCTCCTTTTTGGCAGGTTTGTAAACCAGCATACTGCCACCTGTTGTATCAGACTGAGTACATACACAAGGTGATGTAAAAGCAAACCAGCAGGGAGAAGTACTGAAATAAGTCCTCTGCTGCCCCTGACTGTCTTATTTCATTTTAAAGAACTCACAGACAGCTCATCGGACAAGTCTAAAGTCATCTGCTCTTTGCACAAGATGCTTTCTCCATGGTTAAGTCTTTACAGTGCCTTTCCAAAAAAATCTACACTCAGTACCAGATCAAACAGAATTTTAGAGTTTTTGCAAATTTATAAAAGAGTAAAAACTGAAATATCACATTCACATAAGTATTCAGACCCTTTGCAAAAATAGTTGAAATTCACCTTAGGTCCCTCCCTTTTCTCTGGATCTTTGCTGACATGTTTCTACTCCTTGATTAGAGTCTACCTGTGGCAACTTAAATTGATTGATTATGATTTGAAAAGGCACACACCTCTCTAAAGAAGGCCTCACAGCTGACAATGCATGTCAGAGCAAAAGCCAAGCCATGAGGTTAAAGTGTCTACAGAGCTCAGAGACAGGATTGTTGCAATGCACAGATCTGGAGAAGGCTTCGAAAAAATCTGCTGCACCCAAGATCACAGTGGCCTCCATAATTCTCAAATGGTAAAAGTTTGGCACAACCATGACTCTCTTGTTGCCTGGCCACTGAGCAATGAGAGAAGAAGGGTGTTTGTACTGAGGATGGGCTTCTGAAAATTTTACTATCTGCATAAGGCATGCAATTAAAACTGCTTAAGTTTCAAACTCCATAGTGTTTAAGAACAGTGGGTCCTGACTAATGTTGATAATGCACTGTAAATGAACAAATCCATGTATTATCTCAGAGTAAAAGTAACCTTTAATGGTGGTAACATGAAACTAGCCTAAACCTGTCTTAACTCTGAGGCTGTGTGAGGCTGTGTTGTTCACCTCTTAACCATCACTGTCACTTTCTCATCTCTTTCTCTCTCCATAGCCTTAAAAAACAAATGACAGAACATACAGTTTTAATAAAGAGAAATGTGAATTACTGTATATATCAACATATGATTAGAAGTTGGTGCAGAGGATGAGCACTGTGCCATTTCCCTTAGAGTTGCTACAACAGGGCGAGACAGAGGTCACAGAGAGGGAAAGGTGGGGCGGTAATGGGGAAGTAAGCCAACTGTAACTGTTATGAAACATCACATATGTGACAGACCTTTACAAAACAGTCCAGGTCTGTGGCAGGAATCCTCTTCACAGAGATGACCACCTGTATCATGCTCTGTCTGTATCAGATGCAGCTGGTGATGTGCTCACAGTCATTGTCAACATTGGAGCTATGGCTGCGTGCAATGAGGGAGGATCTCGTATCTAAAACAACAACAAAAAAAAAAAAAAAAAAAAAAGGATGTTTCATGTCTAGAGTCCAGCTCAAGGCTGCAGTTTCAGCTATGCACTTCTCTCTCTTTAACAAAAAAAGCAGCTGTCTGTCTCATCACACTGGTAAAATAAAATAATCTTTGCACTGACTGATATTCTTGTAGCATGTGCACCATATATCTTGCACTTTGCAGCCTTTTCATCGGTTGGCTAACAGTAATTGCTACATGCTAAATCCTACACTATGGCTCTAAAAACCTTTTAGTTAAGGCACTCTGTTGAGTTAAAATAGAAATATTATAATTACGTATGTGAAATGTGGTTAACTAGGCCATACTTAAACCAGTTTAAAGTTAATGTCGGCTTTTTGTTAGAGCAGTCAAAGATTTTCTTTTAAATTTCTGAATTTATTTAGTTATTCATGACTAATTGCATCCCTTTCATTGCATTTAAAAAATCCAATATTTTGTGTTTATAACTGTTTTTGGCTCATTCTTACTACATGCCTGCTTTTATAAGTAGAGATTTTAATATACACCACAGAAAAGGAAACCATAAAATAGTAAAATGGTAAATGTTTGTTAATACAAGGTGCAGATGAGCATTTAATTGTCCACTGAGCAGTCTGAAAGTTTCTTTTTTTTTTTGTTCAGAGAGAAATATGGCATTAAGTAGAAGTGGTGAACTTATTTTACATCACTGTGGCTGCAGAGAGAAGCTGCAGTGGCTCAACCAGTTTACTAAAAGGGGAAAAGCATGAGCTAATTGCAATTCAAAAATGTAATGCACTAATTGGGGATCTTATTTAATTAAGATTAATGCAATTTATCTTGAGAGCTTTACTTTTATACCAAAAAACAAATGTGCACAGCTATGAATTGATTTTAAATCTCTTAAAAAGTGGATTTTGTGATGTTATTTTTGTCTTACCATCTCTCCTTTGTCTCTTTGTATTCCAGGTAGCTCATCATTATCCTACAACACACCATCTCATACAGACCCATCCCCACGCCTGGCTGCCAAAGATGGTAAGGACCCTGTTTATTCAAGTTTTTCTGAGCTGTAATATGCATGTGTGTTTGGTACACTGGGGCTGGTGTTACAGTTAGAAAGAGGCAAGGTGAGACTGTGGCCCTGAAATAAAAAAGAACGAGTTTAATGAGAAGCTCACCCTGTGGGAACAATAAAATGACAAATTTTGAGACAAGCAGAAACAGACAGTAGCACTGAAAGTGCTCACATAAAAGCAACAAATCCACACCTGAAGCCCAGCTGCCCTCGACTACGCTCGGTGCAGGTGCACCTTTTGTGATTCCAAAAGCAACATGTGCCAGGCTGCTGCAGCAGCTACCTTTTTTAGAGAGAGCCTCTACCTGTGAGCACACACCATGTTTATAAAAGGCACTCTGAGGATAGAGGTAAACTAACAAGTGGACAAAAGCTGGGTGTTGATGTGGCCTTTCTGCAGCAATGGGGCTGAAAACAGATGGTAAATGTGGTGATTATGGCAAAGAAGGGGCACATAAGACTGGTGAATGAAGCTGTTTGTTGGAGGGATGTCATAGAGGGGTGCTAAAGCAACAGAGTGGGTGGTAAACAGAGAAGAGGAGTCTGAGTAAAAAAAAGAGCCTTTTGTAAAGCACTTTAGACTGCAATTGGATTTCTGAAAGGAGCTATATCAATAAAGCTTGATTGACTGATTACTTGAGTGATGTGTTTGTTGCTCTCTACAGTGTGTGAAAGTGAACTATTGTAGCAAGGCTGACTCAGCTCCACTTTTAACCATTTTGCAATGAAAACATCATTACGTTGTTGAGGGTTGAAGATTTTCTAGCCCTTACAATTGTTTTGGAATCACGCTGTTACCTGAACAACACAGAATGCCACAAATAGAAGAACACTGCCGTATTCATGATTTGCATGATTTTATCAAAATAATCCAAATAAAAGAACCATACTGTCACAATTTTTAAGTATAAACCCAATTTATGGAAGTCAAAAGATAATGTTCAGCTTTAAAGAAAGTACAAAACAGTTGACTTCAACATCACCACCACAAAACTTTCAACTTTTATTTCACACTCTTACTCAGATTTGCGTATCCTGCGTATTTGGGCTACTTTTGATGTACTGCCGCAGGGACATTTTTTGTCCGCGGGTTGAATGAACCCATTTTTGATGTCTTGTGTATGTGTATCTAATAGGGGTGCACCGATCGATTGGCCAAAATCGGTATCGGTGCCGATTTCCTTAATTTTAGGAGATCGCCAATCGGCCGATCCTTGTAAATGAAATCGGTGGATAAGATCAGTTTCATATGCCTCTGCCTACTAAAATGTGAAAAATGAAAGACTAAAGGAACTGATATAATTTAGTAGTTTGGACAGCAATGGTTTAAACTTTTCATTTATATTTGAGAGAACTATCTCATGTGCAGTTAAAACAACAAGTTTGTATTGTTTCACAGGTATTGTTCAATGTTATTCAATAAAATAAGACTGGAACATTGAAGGTGTATGCTGTAAGTTATAAAAAAATCGGTATCGGCCAAAATCAGAATCGGCAGGTCAGGCTTTTTAAAGATCGATGATCAGTGATCGGCCAGAAAATTACAATCGGTGCACCCCTAGTATCTAATATCCAAAGCAGAATAAAGTACTTTATTTACCCTCTAATGCAACTAAATCAACCAGCAGAAAAGCAGGAAGACACGGCACACAACCAAAGATTCTCTGTGCCACACTCCCACATAGACATACACGCCACACACAGAGGCAGGATGGTATAGCTTTTACTGGCATAGTTTGAATTTCAGTGTTGGGCATGGTTTTGGGCTAGTTTTTATCTGCCATTGGGCTAGTTTTGTCACCCAGACCTGGCAACCCTGCTCTCACCTCTTCTATAAATGACTGTCTTCCTAGTGCAAACTACAAATAGCAACGTTTGAGTCAGGGTACTTAGGGCAAAAAAACAAGCAGATGGTTAGAATAGATGCTAGAATAAATGCTAATTCCACTGACTAAAACTGTGACTAAAAATATTAGTTGGCTAAATTGTTTCCATGAGGAAGACAAGACTAACTAAAATATATCTTTGATGACAAACCTGCTACTAAAAAGCTGTCTAGTTGAGTTTATAATTTAATTTTGGTCTGACATCCTGAATTCATGAGAGAGCACAAGCTGTTAGGCAGGTTGAATCTGAAGCTCTTCTGCCTGTCAGCTGTAGAAAGCAGGGATACCAAGTTTTGCAGGGTGCATAGAGAACACAAGTATGATTTTCACCAATGTCAGGCAAAGAGAAAAAAGTTTTGACTAAGGTTTCGACTTTAAGGACGTTTTAGCGACTTGATTGGACTTGAATGGTGTGATTCTTTTATTGACTAAAGCCACACAGGGCAAAAAGAAGAGACTAAAGAGACTAAATTTTAAATATCTGTCAATAAAACATTGCAATGCACAACATGCATGTTCAATGTGATGATGTTTGACACCCACTTAATAGAAGCTGCGTCTTATAAGATGTCAAAAAAAGCTTCAAAATTCACAGGTAGGTCACTTACAGATGTAACAAATGAAAAGTTGAATCTCTAGAGCTTTAGTGGAGACTTTACACCGGGCATCTAACCACAAATGTGTCCAAAATCCTCCAAACTTTGAGACGGTGGAAACAGTGGTGCTAAAATGCTAATTCAGCCTCAGTCTTAAGGCTCATAATGCAATTACTGCAGTTTCTTAATGCAAGTCAGGTAATTTCTTATGCTCTGTGTGTCCTAAAGTTATCAATGGGTGTTTTTTAGAAACTTTTAAGGAAACTGGCAAATGCAGCATCTTGGGAACTGTTGTTTGTCATAATAATGCATATTAGATTTTTAGGGATTCATTAAGACACATTAGGCAAAAGTTTCTCTCTTTTTTATTATGTGAGCTATTGCTACTATAGCTGAACATCAGCTTACTGGATCTAACACTTTAATAACCTTTACTATTTTTACTATACAGCTGTAAAAAAAATGCAACAGTTAGGTGAGGCCTGCTGTAATGTCAGTAGTTGTGGCTAAAGTCTTCTAAAAGTCAAGCAGAGTTTCTAAGAACAACGCCCACAGCGGCCCAGGATGATTGTCTCTTTCCTCTGGATACCTTTTCACTCTACAAACATTACTTTGTGCTGACACAACGGCAGCTTGCTGAAGGCTACGCTGCATATCTGTGAAAAAGAAAAGCTACACATCCTTTACATCGGCTATATGGTGTCACCACCAGAGACGGGAGAAAGGACTGCAATAACAGTGATAGCCTCGCTCACAGGATGAGGGGCCCTATCAAGGCCGACCGAGAGGAAACACTAGGTCTGATAAGTGTCCGAGAATGCCCTCTGCCTCTCGCTATCGGCCCCAGTGGTGAGCATTAGCAGGCTGTGTACTTGTTCTCGCCCCGCTTCAATACCAATAGAGCAATGGGCAGGCCAGATAAGATTCTGCTCAGTCACCCCCGACCCTGCTCTTCCTGGTTCTCAGCGCCAGGTATTTGCACTGGCAGGAATAGAGGGTCACTCCCTTCAACAGCATTTCCCTTTCACAAGAGGTGACTTCTATTATGGGCTCCAGTAACACTGGCGGTGCCTCTGACTGTGTCTCGTGATCCCAGATGATCTGCTGAGAGAAACCTGGGTCTGAAACACGAAAGGACCTATTATCAAATTATGTGACTCATTAACTTAAAACCTACTATGAAAAACTGGTCTTAAGGAGCAGCATTTCTTATCACTAAGTTTGAGTTTCAAAAGTTTGAGCAGGAAAAGCTGAAAACTGGAATTGTGAGTTTGTGATTGAACATTAGAAGAAAGTCTTACAGCAGGAGAATCCTTTATGGACATTTTCTCAGAGCAGCATTGCCAGATGTTCCAGTTCATATTGCCTTTAGAGAACAGTCAAATACCATTCAGGCTCTTTGGGGTAGAGTAAGCACAAGCATGCAGCAGGAGACAACCCTTAATCTGCTCCAGACTTGGTGGTGTAAAATGCAATGTTATGAATAAAAGAGAGCATATAAAACACGGAATGCAGCAGCTATGAAAGGGTGTGTGTCTGTGTCTACAGTGTGCCTGTGGACAGGCCTGTGTGTAGGTGGGAAGCTGACTGTCTCACATAGCATCTGTTACCCTTTGAATATGGATCGCCTTTGAGTGCACATGTTGAAAAGTTTCTCTATTGTTGTCTAGTTTGTTTTTATCTATCAAGACAACTCAAGTCAGACTATATGTATGCAGAGCATTTCTAAAAACCGGGGAACACACATGCTGAATGCTTCACATCTAATCAAACATTACATTAATCAGTAAAACATTTGTGCAGTCAAAATCTGGTGCCAGTATGTGTGATGCCTTGTTACTACTGCAAACCTGTCTACAAATGAAATAAACCACAAACATAATACAAATATTCAGTTTTTCATCTTCCAATCCTATGAACGTAATAAATTCCCCATAAGGTAAGAACTATAACATTTATTACATTTGTGGGAAGGTAAAAATATAATAATTTCCCATAAATGTAATATGAACATGAAAAATCTTTATGATCATCTGTTGTTTGTGTGGCCTCAAGTCAGCTACAGTTCAAGTTACATCAAAAAACAAGTAAGGTCAATTTTTGTTCGGCATGAAACAGGAAGTAGTTTTTAGAGTTTTTAAAGGTCTCATATTATGCAAAGTACACTTTCCAGGTTTGATTGGCCCTCCCTGCTTGTAAGAAAGTTTCGCCTTCCTCTCCTGATGAAAGTAGCGGTCCTCCTCTCAGCTGAGAAGAGACCCCTGAAGAAACTTTAGGATATAAAAATCTTAATGAGCTCGCATTTCTCACCGAGGTTTTCACGTTTCACTTGTTGCTCATAACAACATGGAGAACGCACTGAGTGGTAGATGCGAATTTTGCAGTCCATCAATGTTAAATTTAACCTGACACGCCAGATGGAAATGTTTCGCACATCCATCTGGAAAACCCTCAATACTAAGCGTTTGGGGAAGGGCAGAGGCTTTGAAAAAAGCTCGGAGGGTGATTGGATGAACGTTCTGTCTGTCACGTCTTTATAGGCCAATCAGAGCAACAAAACATGTGACATAGCTGCGACTGAGGTGCGCGTGCGCAGCTACTGAGGAATAACGTGAACCATGGCGACTGTGGGCATGTCAGTACAAGACTTTTGTCATTTTTGAAAAGAAAACAACTCAATGCTGTTCTTTGTTCTTCTTTAAACAAAGAAATGTCATCAAGTTCTGATAAAACTGGCACTTTAGCAGCATTCATGCTAATGTCTTCCGCCATAATTACACCGGCCTCTTGTTGCTGTTTGCTGACGTCACGACTCCACCATGCCTGATAGTACTGCTTCTGGTTGCTGATTGGTCCTTGGTTACGTTAAATTGTAGTTTTTAGCACACATCACGTCTGTAACATCCGCCTAGGGAAAGTGCAGTCGGATTCTTTAATCACTACTGTTCTCCTTTTCTATCCTCTTACTCCCACCTTTCCTTGACCCTGTTACGTTTTTCACCAAGGTTAAGGGAAAGGGGTTAGAAAAGGACTTTGGTAATTTTTTGGACTTTTCAAACGGACCCTCTCTCTCCCCTAGACTGTGTTGATTTTGCAGGTAACGTGACTTTGGAGACCAATCAGACATGTCTACCCTACCGTATCATGTGACTTTGGGGACCAATCACATTTTAATTTAGTTGACATTTTTAAATCCTAGTAAATTTAAATTTAAGTTGTTGAGTTAAATTTAATGAAAATAAATTTCTGAACGATCTGGATACACATTTTATATGCCTGAAATGTATACCTCAAAAAGACTGATAGCCCAATATTTTATGCTTTCTTCGGTATCGGTAAATTTACATCAAAAAGTGTGGGTATCATATCGAATTAAAAACATTGGCTACCACTCATCCCTAGTACCTAGGATAGGGCTGTAGTGCAGTGCTGCGGAGAGATCACAGCATCTTGGGGTTGACTTTCACCTGTCTGTACTGGTGTTTCAGCTACTTAAATTTCAGTTGTAGCTGTTTGCATTTGTGTGTTTTGTTATGCAGAGCATTTTAGATATGCATTTGTGTGAGACAGCCATGGAGAATAACCCCAATGGGATAAAAACTTTATTCTGAAGACTAATAAAAAGACTAAATTTTAAAAAGCTGCCAACATTTACACTGAATTGGGTTTTAAAGCCATCTGCTGAAAGAATTTGGGGATATGGAGGGATAGAGGGAGATGTAGAAAGAGAAACAGACAAATATGCAGAGCAACAATAACGAACAGATAAATTCACAACTGCAGCCCTGTAAAACAACCATGTATGATAACAGACTCATCGCCAATACCTGGATGTGAATATCTGCTTACAGCACATTTGTCCTTCCTCTGGCAGTTTTGTACCTTTTTTTTTCAAGTTTAAGCATCTGTTTGTGTCGCTGCTATGACATTTTGGAAATTTCTAATTCCTAGCGAGGACACTCATATTCTCCGCTGCTTCTTTCCTCGGTGAACGAGGACAGATGATTCACCCCCGTGAATCTATTTATTTGCTGCCACGTCAAACTGGCGATGCATTTTGGTGTTTGTGCGAGCTGCATTAGATTTACGAGTTTTATTTTGAAATTCAAAGAAGGGTCAGACAGTAATACTGCATGTGAGTTTTCCGTTATTCCTGCATGTGAGCAGCATTGCATCCTGACTTCGTCTAACTCCTGTTCTCTGCTCCTCTCATGGCTCTGTCCTCACACAGCTGGCTTTTAAGGCACCTGTATTACGGGTATTAAAAAAGTTTACCCTGTCTGGGTCTCTCTCCTTGGCCCAGACTGCAGGTTAAAAACAGTCCATGACTCGACTATCGCCTTATCTTCTTTTTCTCTGTCTGCTCACCCTTTAAGCTTGTTTCTCTCCCTCTCTGCCTATCTCTCTCTCTCCCTTACTTTCTATGTCTCTCTGCCTCTCGCTCTCCCGCTCTGTCTAGCACTCCGGCCTTGTTTTGACTAACTGGTCCTGCAGTCAGAGTCTCCCAGGAGCGTGCACCACACCCCAGACCAGAGTGGAAACTGGCTCAAGTCTCAGTCAGAGCGAAGCCTGGAAAAATGAAGGCGAGATGGAGGAGGGGGGCTCTATGTGTGCACATTTTGGTCTGTGTCTGTGTTTGTATGGCTGGCTCGCCCTGAGTACCCCCGACCACTTGGGCTTTGCACATTTTGCCTCTGCAGCTTCTTCCTTCTTGTCCATGTTCCCTTCAGCTTCCCTCCCTTTCACTCTGTTCACTTCACCCCAAAAAGAGTGGCTAATATTTTATCATGCCTATTCTCACTTGTAGGTAGTGATTCTGGTGGTTAAAGTAATATTCTGCCCACCATATGATTATTAACATGTGAGGAAGCATTACCAGGCATCTCATCCAGCCCATACCAGACGGTAGCAGGGTTTGCTGCCTTTATTTTCTTTTCGAATTCCAATGTTGTGTTTTGTCTGACTCTTTTTTTGTTATTTTTCTTCCCCCTCTCTTACGTTTCTTCTTCTCCTCTTTCTCTTTCAGCTTTTTCATGCACCAAGCCTCTCTGTCTCCATCTTCTGCCCCTTTGCTGGTTAATAAAATCTCTTTCTGTGCCTCCAGACAGAAAGTAAAATTTCATTCCTCTTCACTTCTCCCCCATCGTGCTCCGTCCTGTTTATTACCCCCCTCTTTGCACGTGTGGAGGTAGCCCTGGTGTATTTTTTGGGGTGGTGGGGAGCAGTTGAAGGGAAAGAGGGGGGGTGGCGGCTGGCGGTGAGTAGAGGGGAAAAAAGGGCCAGTAAAACAAAGAGAGGTTGTCTGCAAGCGAGGCAGGCAGGAAACGCAAGTCTCCCAGGACTCTCCCCCAGTCGCTGCTCCTTGGCTATCCTGCCGGCCCACACCAGATTGAACCTGACAGCACCGCTGAGCCACGGCAGCCCGCATGTTATTTGTCCCTTTTTCTTCCTCTTTTTGTCTCACTCTCCATTACTCGTCTTTTTTAAATCAATTTATTCCATTTTTCTTTTCCTGTTTTAACTTCTCATAACTTCCATGACTCTGTGGTTTATGCACCGTCACCTGTAGCTCATGCACTTTTACTGTTTTTATTATCCCTCTTTTCATCACAGAAACCCTCCAGTCATCTCCAGACAGGACTGGGAGCTTTGCTGAAAAAGTCAGGGGGTAAAAGTTGAAAAGTTGGAAATGAGTTAAGAGATCAAGAGGCCTCTTAGCAGCAGGAAGTTTTTGCATTAATGGAAAAAGGAACACAAAGCAACAAAACTTCCTTTGAAAGAAGCACAGGACACGTAATTGGACTTGAAGCGTCATTACGTTTTTATCTGTGATTTAAGAAAAAGCTTTGTTTGGTCATATCTGTGTTACTGCAGTCTTTCTGACTTTATCGTCGTTTCTTGTCACCTTTTTACAACTACCAGAGGGTTCAAGGTCCCGTCCACATGGAGACGAATTCAGGAGTATACACAAAAGTTTTTTGTCGTATCGGCATTTCATCCACACAGAAAGGGAATTTTGGGAGATGTGAGTGAACAACTCTGTAAACGCTTACTGTTTTGTCTCCGTGTAGACAGCCAAACATCTCTTTCTTGAAACGATTATGTCACACATAATGTAGTCTACGTACGCCGCATGTGAGAGTCAAACCAAAGCAACAATGGCGGATTACAGGTTTGTGTTCGTGCTGCAGATGCTATTGAGCTTATTATGGCTTTTACAGCAAAATCTGATACCCCTTTACCACCACAGAGAACAGCACACACCAGATGTTCTTAGATCCACCACGGAAAAAAAAACAGACCGGCGACTGGGAGAAAGTTTGTGGCCTTTTCTGTAATCTTCTTCTATCTCTTGGTGCATTTCCGTGGCAGCATTAAGGTGCCACTTACAGGCTTGGCATATATACTACAGCGTTTCCAGTTGTTTTCAATGAGCAATTTCCTGAAATTATCCCATATTAACGGAAAACATATTTTTTCAGAAATGTTTTGGTTTCGTCTCTGTGTGGACAAGGCCCTAGTCAGCCTTAACTCAATCCACATCAAAAAACATAACCATGGTGATTTTTGTTTGCCATGAAACAGGAAGTAGTCTTACAACACTGGCAGAGCCATGAATCCAGGCTAGGGCTGTCACGATATCAGATTTTCACTTCACGGTTATCGTGGGCAAAAAATGTCACGATAACGATATCACGATATCAACAAAAATTTTGAAAATAATGGGACAATCAATCAAATTTATCTTTAACTTTATTTATGTTGTGTTCTCTCTTTTAGCAGATGAATTACACTCAAAATACCTAAGGAGGTACTGAGACAATATGAAAACAGTAACTTTACAACTACATATAAAAAGTGCAATTGCATGTGATAGCTAGTTAAAAGGTAGTTTTATCGAGACATTCATCTTGTGTTACATTGTCAAAGCGTCTGCGTGCTTGTTCAACCCATTCTTGTTTGTAATGTCTTTGTTCAAACCGTGTTGCTAGGTCTGAGGCTTGAGCCTGGTAGTCCTCATCTGTGCTGCAGATGCGACGGATGCGGCTGAACTGAGAGATGGGAAGACTTTTCTTGAGAGGAATGGGGTGGAATGATTGTCCATGCAGTATAGAGTTTCTGTCTGTACTTTTGCGGTACAGGTTGGTTTCTAGTCTATTACAGTTTTTATAGATGAGAATGTCCAAGAAGTTCATTTTAGATGCATTAAAGTCCATAGAGAATCTGAGATGATGATTGTTTGTGTTAATGAAGTTGTGAAACTCTTTCAGTTGGGCCTCAGTACCTGTCCAGATGAAGAAGATGTCATTGATGTATCGTCTCCAGTTAGAGATGAAGGAGAGGTAAGGGTTGCGATGAGGGTTCATGATAAGCTCCTTTTCAAAATGTCCACAGTAGAGTGAGGCAAAACTAGGGGCCATTTTTGCTCCCATGCTAGTGCCTGATACCTGAAGAAAGAAGTCAGAGCCAAAGAGAAAAAAGTTCGATGTAAGCACAATCTCAATAAGATCCACTAGACATTGAGTGCTAGGAGTGCAGTCAAGACGTTGATAGAGAAAAAACTCAGCAGAATGTAATCCTCCCTCAAAAGGAACATTAGTGTAGAGTGATTCTATGTCCATAGTTACCAAAAAGCAGTTGTCACTCAGTTGGATCGATTTAATCATTTTGATGAACTCCATAGAGTCTCTAATGTAGGATGGTAAGGCAGTGACAAGAGGTTGGAGAAAATGATCAACGAAGGCCGAAATGTTCTCTGTAAGAGAACCAATGGCTGCAACAATGGGGCGGCCAGGGCGTGTATGGGTGAAACTTTTGTGGATTTTGGGGAGAATGTAGAGGACAGGAGTGACTGGACATTCAACTACCATGAAGCAGTGCTCTTGTTTAGCAATTTCACCCATTTCCAGGAGGGAATCCAGTTTGTTTTTTATTAGCTGTTTGAAGTCTAGCGTGGGATTATGATTGAGTCTTGTTGTTGAGACCTGTTGTTTTTGTGTGTCTGGCGAGTCCGGTATGGTTCTCTGGAGGGAGGTCTTCTTCCCTCGCCTGCATTTTTTTCCGGAAAAATGCAGGCAGACCTCCCCCCAGAGAACCATACCGGACTCGCCAGACACTCATCGCAACCCTTACCTCTCCTTCATCTCTAACTGGAGACGATACATCAATGACATCTTCTTCATCTGGACAGGTACTGAGGCCCAACTGAAAGAGTTTCACAACTTCATTAACACAAACAATCATCATCTCAGATTCTCTATGGACTTTAATGCATCTAAAATGAACTTCTTGGACATTCTCATCTATAAAAACTGTAATAGACTAGAAACCAACCTGTACCGCAAAAGTACAGACAGAAACTCTATACTGAATGGACAATCATTCCACCCCATTCCTCTCAAGAAAAGTCTTCCCATCTCTCAGTTCAGCCGCATCCGTCGCATCTGCAGCACAGATGAGGACTACCAGGCTCAAGCCTCAGACCTAGCAACACGGTTTGAACAAAGACATTACAAACAAGAATGGGTTGAACAAGCACGCAAGCGCTTTGACAATGTAACACAAGATGAATGTCTCGATAAAACTAGAGTCAAATCTTCTGAACAAAGAATCAATTGCATTGTTCAATATTCTCCTCTTAGTAACAGCCTGCAGTCCATCCTTAATAAACACTGGAATATTTTAGCATCTGATCCATCACTCATAGGTTTCACTACACCACCACGCATTGTTTACAGAAGACCACCTAACCTCAGAAACTCTTTAGTACGTGTCAACCTTCCATCTATTACACAGCCTCACTTTTTACAGTCCATCCCCTCTGGTAACTATAGATGTGGTAGTTGCCCCCAGTGCAACTTCACCCATAAGACCTCCATCTTCAACCACCCTCGGACTGGGAAAGTCTTCAACATCAAAGGTGTCATTACCTGCAACACCAGAAATGTCATTTACATGCTCAAATGCCCTTGTGGCTTAGCATACGTAGGTAAAACAACAAGAGCCCTGAAAACGAGAATCTGTGAACACAGATCCAGCATTCGTAACCATGACAGCAACAGCCCAATTGCACAACACTTCACAATCTGTTCACACAGTGTCTCCACTCTTAGATACTGTGGCATTGAACTGGTTAAACTACCAAGACATGGAGGAGATATCAATTCGATTTTGTTGAAGAGGGAGGCTTTTTGGATTTATACATTGGACACACTGTCTTCAAGGGGGCTCGATGAGGACTTTGATCTTAGGCCTTTTCTCTAACGACTTTAAGGATGTTGTTGATGTGCTTATCTGGTCCTATTGTTTGTGTGGATGTCATTCCCCCAGTCAATGACTGAAATGTGTACGTTGTCTGTTTTCCATTTACTGTGGGATAGATATTTACATTTAGTCACTACCTGTAGTATGAATATTTTTATATGGTTATTACGATAAGATTATCACTTGTCTTTAATTGACAGGGGTAATTTACTACTACTTTTTCTATATATCCTTTGCATGTCACCATGATGAAGATGGTTCTCACCCATATTGAGGTATTTTGGACTCACTTCAAAGTCTTTGATCATAGACTGTGATCTAATAGTGTACAATTGTCCAAAAATATGTGACTTGAAAAATGTCTACAGAATTTAATATGTGACTTGCAGATGTGTATATATTTCTTGGTATGTTTTATCCTTTCACTGACATTATTTTGTCACATGACTTGTCAGGTGATCCAGACCATACATATATGGAGGTGTATCCCCTGTATCTCATTGTCTGATGAAGGGCTTAGGCCCGAAACGTCACATGTGGTGATAATCTTTATTAAATAGCCCTTGGAGCAGCTTCTGGTGTGCGGACTCATTTACCTGTTCTACTTGATTCACTCTTTTGGTCCAGCACCCAGTGCTCAACTTTATGGGATGTGCGTGCCATCGAACTTTTCTTTGCACTACAGACATAGATGTAAAAGGCACTAATAAGGATGTCTTATAATGCAGGGTTCCCCTTCAGTAAGGCTGAGGTGTAGTTATGCTTTGATCCACAGGAGGGCAGTATTGTACAGGGTTTGAAGGGGACCATACATGAAGATGAAGCTGACGATGTATTAAATGTCACTGATGGCTCTCTGGTGTGGTTTTATAAGGGTAGTAGGTCAAGGTTGTGTGTTTGAACTCGACTACTCTGTTTAGTTTGGTGAGACATTGGGGACAGAGTACAATATAGAAACAACACAGACACACAACGCTGTAGGGAGAAACAGATGCTCTGCAGAGGACAGTAAGTCTAACAACTGTTTTTACTGATGCCAAACTCAGACTGCATTAAGACCTCAAATTCAGCATTAACATCTACAAAGTCACAATTAGAATCAACTAATTATTTCATTAACATCCACAAATGTGTCCTTTACATCTACAAATTCAGCATTAAAATGTACAAATAATGCATTTCTAACCTTCAAATTCCTTATTTACATCAAAAAATTAAGCATTAACATCTATAGAGTCGCAACTAGAATCAACAAGTTTATCATTAATGTGCACAAATCTGTCCATAACATCTAAAAATTCAGCATTATAATGTACAAATTATGCATTCATACCTTAAAATTCATCATTTACATCTACGAATTATCCTGAACATTTAAAAATACAGTATTATCATCTCAAAATCAACATTACCATCTACAAATTACTCATTTATTTCCACAAATTCAGATTGAAAATCTGCAAATTCAATATTAACATCTACAAATTCACCATTAGGGCTACAAATGACACATATATATCTACAAATTCAGTATGGACATTCAAAATAAAATGTGACCAAATATGTTGATAATATGATCAACTTATTTCCTATTTCATTATAACTACAAACACCAATATCAGGTTAAATAAACAACAATAAAAACTCATCTGCATTAGAAAGAGTAATGCTGGAGGTAAAGGTATGTAAATCAAGGGCTGGAAAAAAATAGAGATTCATCTTCAGTTTGTACCTTTCTGTGATTGGCGGACCTGTGCATACAGATGATGCTGCTTGCAATGGCAGTGCTTTTTCTAATACATAACCAGTCTAGTGGTGCCAAATAAAAGCCCTCAGTGTCAGCCTTTTTTAATTTTTACTGTGCTCACAGCGCTGAAAACAGTTCAACTTTTGGAGCAGCACTGTGCCCGCCAATGTCACCTCTACCTCTTTGACCAATCAAATCAAGAAAGGGTGGGATATCTACTCTGTCAATAGAAATTTCAATGGAGAAACTAACTAGCAATGTGCACAGTTAGCCAGCTAAGCAGATAAATTCAACATCAAAGTAATTAGTTAATCTGATTATCTAATATTATAACAAACAGGCTTGCTCTCCTAGTCAAATACTCTTTGAAAACTGTAATCAAGCCTCACACCACTAATAGCTGCTGTAGCCTCAGTAAATCACAGTTAAAACCTTTTTATTTTTTTACATTTTATTTTATTTTATTTTGCACATTTAAAAAAAATACATAAAATGACAGAAATAGATCTACAGTGCAGAAAGAGGCTGGAAACTCATAGAGCTTATTTTAAGCCTCCACATAATACAATTTAGAAAATGAGCACAATATTACACAAAATCAAAGAAACTCAAAGTAACATACAGTAACATTAAAAGCATATCAAAAACCTTCCTTGTAGAATTGTCCCTGGCTCTTTGCCAGACATAAACTTGAGAGGCTAAGTAGTTAGCATGTCATAAGAACAGTTCAATACTTTTAACTAAAAAAAACAGAATAAAACTGTAGGCTGTTGAGGGTTATAGTCATGTATAAACCACCTGGTTGAATTGATACGTAACAACATCAAGCATGATAGAGGAATGAAAGCTAGTGGAGCTAGCTGCTAACTTTAGCCACACTCTACTCGGCACAACAGCCTGACATAAACATACGGACACAATGACGATGACAATAATGACAATGATGAATGTTTTGTCAGCATTTTCTCCACTTTGGATGAGTCGGTTAAATGCAATTTAAATGCACGTTACCCAGATATGAAAACAGTCACCTAGGAGCATCGCTGAAACGAACCAGATATCATCATTCAAGGGTTAAATTTCCATGTCTAGAGTTGCCTGATGCAAGAATGGGATGCATGGTTTTATATTTGATTGAATAAGGGAGCTATCTAAAACAGACCTGTAAATAAAATACAACCAAGGAAAGCAGAAGTCAGCATTCATAACCTTGCAATAATTAGCGCTGGTGCAAAAACTGGAGGCCTTCTGCGGTCACAGGACCTTCATTCACCATACAATGTTTTGCCATGTTGCTGTTATTCCCAAACCTTCAGACTGAAGTAAAAAGAGAGTCAGAATAATCTCAGACTGGAAGAGTAACATCAAGAGGGACTTGTCAACATAAAATCGAGACCATTTACGGAGGCACAACACTCACTGCAGGGATCTAACGCTTAAATTCATCTTATCATGAAAGTCCCAGGGTACTTGTAGCTCCCTTCAAAGTCTACCTCCTGTCCCTTGATGCTCTGAGAAGCTGCATGAGGCCAGAGACTTAGAAACATCGTTCTTGTCCTAGTTTTTATCACATGTAGTCATAGAAATGTGCTGTTATGGACAAATGAGCTACGTAGAGATCTAAATGGAAGCTAAAGAAGCAGAAGGGTATTGGACTTAATCTGCAGCAAATATTAAAACCAATTGGATAATGTTATGTGGCATTTGTATGAGTATGATAGGATAGATGCTCAAAGATGGCAGTTTAAGTTGCTCAATGTTTGGTAGCTTGTGAGCTTGCAGGTTACATAAATACAGTGGTTAGAACAAAATTGAGCATAATTTAAAAATGCATAAATATTCATGCTTTGCCAACAAACACCTACGCAGACAAATAAAAACACAAACAGCGCGTTTATTGTCTGGGGTATGCATGAGCCCTTTCTTTTAAAATGTTCAAAACTGATCATTGTATCTTCATAGCATGTACCTGATGCTCTTTATAAGGCATATGATGCTTCAGCTTACATACGCCAGCCGCTGACCCAGAAGAAATCCAACGTGTGCTTTGTTACAGCGAGATGAGTCTCTCGCTGTTAAGATTTTTAGAGATTGAAACTGTCAGCTTTGATCGTCAGTAAGCCTGCTTCTCAAAAATTCCACCTACACTGATGGGAAACAGGATTGCCTCTTGACCTTCTAACAGCTTGCTTATCTCAGCAACAAGCTCTGTCATCCCCATTACATCGACTCTATTCGCTGCCCTATGGGAGAAACACTGCTGACAAAAAGATTTTCACATCATGATAACCCTGTGAATAGCATGTTGCACAAAACAGAGAGTGTAAAGCATATCTGGCCATAGTAGGCATCATGTTTCCCAGTGTTCTGGCAACTGTTTGAACTATTTTAGCCTGAAATAATAGAAAGGGTACTGGCCAGGTGCAGACTGAGTATACCAGGGTGTTTTTGAGACGCTGCCAGGGGAACGTTGCATCCTCTGTTTTATCTGCTTGTGTCAGAGTGATTGATTGTTACTGGAAGCAGTCCAGCTTCACTCTCAGTGGGGTTTGAAGCGCAGACACACAGCAGGTAGAGCTCATGCAAACTGGGCCGGTTTGGCTGTTTGACAAGGTTTGACAAAAGCAGCTTGTGTAGGGAGGGGCATGAGGGTGAATATTAGGAGCATGTATTGTCTATGTGTGGCTGTGTTGTACGTTAATTTGCACAGGCTCTTTTATTTGTGGTTGGAGTGTTGCAAGCTGCTGAACCAACCGTACCCTGTCAAAGATTGTGCCATCATTTACCCATCTCACTGTGCCAAACAAAAACCACATTTCAATACCCAGATATCCTGTGAAGAGCACCTTGGACCATATTTTGATAGATTTATTGATGCCACCTGGCAGCGGCTTTCTAGTTGTTGCAGTTGCAGTCATTTGTTAGGCTAAAAAACTGTGAAACAAAATAACACAGGTTTTCTGTCAAACATCTGCTAATTTGTGCAGCTTGAAGGTGTTTTGACTTATTGACTCCCCTATGGCTAGTGTTGCATACGTACATATTTCAGACCTGACAAAATATTTTGAGTACCACTTGTGCTGTATGACTTTTTTTTTGCAGATTTTTTGCAACTCCTCTGCTTTACACACAGTAATTTCCCCATTCGCTGGCTGGAAATTACTTGATAGATAAACGGAAAGAAGAGAATTGCACTGACTGGAATGTGTGTGTGGGTGTGGGTGTGTGGGTGTGTGTGTGTGTGTGTGTGTGTATATATATATATATATATATATATATATATATATATATATATACTATATTGCCAAAAGTATTCACTCACCTATCCAAATAATTGAAATCAGGTGTTCCAATCACTTCCATGGCCACAGGTGTATAAAATCAAGCACAGCAACTCAGCCACCAAGTGGTAGGCCACGTAAAATGATGGAGCGGGGTCAGCAGATGCTGAGGCAAATAGTGCGCAGAGGTGGCCAACTTTCTGCAGAGTCAATGGCTACAGACCTCCAAACTTCCTGTGGCCTTCAGATTAGCTCAAGAACAGTGGTAGAGAGCTTCATGGAATGGGTTTCCATGGCCGAGCAGCTGCATCCAAGCCATACATCACCAAGTGCAATGTAAAGCGTCGGATGCAGTTGTGTAAGGCACGCCGCCACTGGACTCTAGAGCAGTGGAGACGCGTTCTCTGGAGTGATGAATCGTGCTTCTCCATCTGGCAATCTGGTGGACGAGTCTGGGTTTGGCGGTTGCCAGGAGAACGGTACTTGTCTGACTGCATTGTGCCAAGTGTAAAGCTTGGTGGAGAGGGGATTATGGTGTGGGCTTGTTTTTCAGGAGCTGGGCTTGGCCAGTGAAAGGAACTCTGAATGCTTCAGCATACCAAGAGATTTTGGACAATTCCATGCTCTCAACTTTGTGGGAACAATTTGGGGATGGCCCCTTCCTGTTCCAACATGACTGTGCACCAGTGCACAAAGCAAGGTCCATATAGACATGGATGAGAGAGTTTGGTGTGGATGAACTTGACTGGCCTGCACAGAGTCCTGACCTCAACCCCATAGAACACCTTTGGGATGAATTAGAGCGGAGACTGAGAGCCAGGCGTTCTCATCCAACATCAGAGTGTGTCAATGTGTGACCTAACGACCGCATCATTCTCATTCATGACCACTCATTTAGATTGAATGTTTTCACCCAGAGAGGGGCGGGGCCAGCATTGTTTGGGCAAAGTACCTCAGACTGATTACTCTGATCAATCGGCCCTCTGGGAGCCCCACCCTTGTTGGTTTCTGTTGATAGGTTTGACAAAAGCTCTTGTCACCAGGCTCGTTCACATGTGAAACTATTGATAATACTCTTCAATTTGGAAGACGTTTATTTATTTTTCAGTGCTCTTGACTCATCACGCTCCCCACTCGCCCATTCACTTCTTTTTTTCTCTCTATTTTTCAGACTCTTCATATGATGCTGTACGGCGGACAGGATGGTCAAACAACATGCACAGTGGCAAAGGTGAGGAATGCATTTATGTTCAATTATATCTTCATAAGCAGGATTAAGAAAATGCTGTTCAACCTCTAAAGTCAACATTGGTGAATCTATTTACATGCAAAGTAAAAGTGAGCTACAGCTTCAGCTTAATTAGGATCGACCCGTTTTTAGTCAGAAAATTCAGTCATAATGGTTTGAACTTTGGTTACAGCAGCAGTGATAGTTCAGGTTTGGCAATCCAATCTCATCCGCCCTGATTCATTTAACATGCACCATTTGAGGAGTGATGAGTGAAGCCCACAGGTGAATGCCGGGAAGGTGTATGCAGGTTGAAAACTAGGGTGCAGTACTGATGCAGGGCAAGGCTGGCAATGGCAGAGCAGAGGAAGAGACCAGAGATGTTGCCGCTGAAATAGACTGCCAGTCGGGAGGATGTTTGTCAGGTGATTGGATAATAACGCACTATGTCAAGTGTGAAATCAGCCCAGCTCAAGTTGTCTGCCTGAATTAGCTTGCAGGCTCGCCAAATTACCATCCTTGTCCCCGTCTACATGCACAGCAGGAGCACTGATTTATTGACAGGAGCGTGTTCGACTCTGCTAGATGATGATATGCCCCCTTTCAAGGAGTTACTGTGGACCTTCTTCCTGTTTACCTTACTGACAAGCTGGCCATCATCAGCATCAGCATCAGCTGGCCTGCTATATGTCAGATGGTAAAAATATGAACACATTTTACAACCCCAATTCCAGAAAAGTTGGGGCCCTTGAAAAATGCTGTGTAGAAAGTAATTATGTGCATATCTCATAAACCCATATTTTATTCAACAACATGGAGACATATCACCATTTCATGAAAAATATTAGCTCATTTAAATTTGATAGCAGCAACACATCTCAAAAAAGTAGGGACAGTGCCATGTTTACTACTGACTAGCATCCCCTGCTGTCTTTACAACAGACTGTAAATGCCTGGGAAGTGAGGAGTGCAGCTGCTGGAGTTTAGTAGAGGAAGGTTGTCCCATTCTTGTCAGATGTAGGATTCAAGATACTCAACAGTCTTGGGTCTGCTGTACCAGATTGTTTTATTTTACAACACCAGCGTTGTGCTTTGTGCTTTACTTTTGGTGCAAATGAGATGAAAGCTACATCTGTAGCCTATTGTGAAACCCAAACAGAGACCATAGTGTGACTTCTGCTGTTACTTCCAGGTCAAAAGTTGGTGCAGACTGTTGAGCATGTAAAGTAGGCCTAGTCCTGTCTGGTCAGATTGAGGTGGAGATGTACAAGGTTTAATTGATCTCCAGTTGCACAATCTAGTTGTGTTAGACCAACTTCGAACAATTACATGAGTTGCATTAACATGCATTTTAAACATGCTGTTTCATTCAAAGTTATGCGATAATTTGACTTTTTTAACTGCATGCATACATACTGACCACAAAAGCGTTTCCAGCATACACAATGTCTAGACGTGTGGGACAGGCTCCTAAAGATTACCACCTCTGTTGTCAGAACGTTAACAGACAGTCTACAGAAGCCAGTACTACTGCCTTATTTACTTTGGAACTGTGCTGACGTGCATTCATGTTGTGAAGGGTGGTTATCTGTAGCCAACCTACTGATGCTGTCTCTAAACCTTTCTATGTCTCTCTCTTTCTGCAGGCTCACCAGTTGTTACCCAGAATGTGACTAAGACTGCAGAGCAGCCCAGAGCTCAGCCAGGTATTGGCTTAGATTCTTTCATGATCAATGTATATTTACACAAAGTCAACAAAGCTATAAGCTGTAACTCTGAAGCAGGAATTCCATCTTGCTGTGTAATTATATGTCTGTTTAAAATGGATTTTTACCCTCAGTCACTAGAGTTTGGTACTAATTAATTTAAGCTTATTTTAAGAGCTATAAAATTTGGTGTATGAGACACACTTTCATTCCCTATTTCTACTTTTAAACTAGCTTCATCCTACATAACAAATCCACCAAAATCAGCATAAAATTCTGAAACATGACCATGAGTGCAGCTGCCTCCATCACCCATCTCACTACCTGATGTGACTGAAAACTCACTTCTATTATTGCACACAATAATCACAGCTCACAATGTGCTATAACACAGTAATGCAGACCAGACCAGCAGGGTAGGCACCAGTTTTCTCCCTCATAAGGTCATAATCCTGCATTTAAAAGGGGGTTTACTGAAGTCAACCTCAAGGAGTGGTGCTTTGACTGAAAAGACTCCTCAGTTAAAGACAATATGTAGAGGTGGGTAACGTGATTCCTGGACTGAGTCTGACTCACTACAGTCACTGCAGGCTTAGCTAAAGATGTACAGATGATGTACTATGCACACTGTGATCTTTGCTGAATGAAATTGAAATTGTCACTCAGGAATAGTCAAAATCAGTGTTTGTTTGTTGTTGTTTTTTTGGGGTGACTCCAAAAAACACCAGGGGCTTTCAGACCAGAGCGGCTTATAGTCTGCATTTATGTCGCCAAACCAATCATTCTTAAAAATGCCATATGGTTGTAAACCCACAAATTAAAATGGGCTGTGGACACCCTGATAACTGAAGATTTCCCCAAGTTTTGATTTCAAAAGCTGCTTAATATTCAAGTCTTTTTGTGCTTCATTTAGTGTTACCATCTTTAGTTAAACCTTAGCTCTGCTATCTCAACAGGTGAGATTTATGAGCTGCAGTTTCACTTCATCGCTTTTCTCCAAAGCATACAGATGGGCAGACATTTCAAAACTTATCCTACCTTCACATTCAGTCCATATGACTTAATTTGATGGAGAACCGTAACTGTAAGCTGTTTCACTGATGTAAAGTGCAACCCATCGACTTAGTTACCCAGCAAGCCCCAACATCAAGCGTAGCTGTTGCGTAAAGGTAAAAGGTCACCACGTGTTTTGCGGGATCAAAGATGCTGAGTCAAAGCCGACCTTCTCGCCAAGAAGTAAAGTCTAGTCTAAAACACTATCGTTATACATTTAAGCATTTATGCAAAATCGATGTGCAAGTTTAATTGGATGAGTTAGTCAAGCAGAAACCTCCATATGGACAGATGCAGATATGACAATGCATTCAGAATTCAATTAGAGTTAGTTCAGTTACAGTTTACACATCAGTAGCATGAAACTGAATGAGGGTGCAATAAAGGCAGTAGGTGATAAAGGATGAGGCTGGAGTGGAGGTGAAACTTCGCCTTTTTGCAGCTTGGCACTTGACTTCAATTTCCATGCTTCATTTGGCATTGCTTGTTGTTACAGCAGTGACCAGTCACTATGTTCACAAGCATAGTAAAGTTAAGCTAAAGCTATAGCTCGATTAGGAAGTGTTATTGTCATTGTCCCCGTGTACATGCACAGCAGGAGACTGATTTTTCCCCTTTTCAGGTAGCCTCTGTGGAACTTCTTCCTTCTGTTGCTTGTAAATTAGGAAGCTGCAAACTGGACACATTTTAAAATCTCTTTATTTTGGACATACTCTGTGCTTTACTTAAGGTGCACATTCAGTGCACACTATCCTTCCATAAAGTCAGATGACAATGTGATGCTTAGCATTTATGCTTACTAACTTTGTAGCCCAACTAGGAAACTGTGCACAGACTGCCTCATCCTGTCTGCTCTGAAATGTGTACATCCAAGAGTAGTTGGATTAACATGTTTTCATGCATTTTCAAAAGTCTGCTTTAAGTTGCACTAACAATAGTTGGACTTTTTTAACCTGCATATAAAAATACCAAATCTAACAAAGCTCTCCGTTTGTTCACAGATCCTTACCAGATTCTGGGTCCAACCAGCAGTCGCCTAGCCAACCCAGGTAAGGTTTAGAAAATGCCAAAGTCTCTTTAATGCCTTTGCTGTGAATAGGCAGTTGCCTTAGAACGTTTTTTGAAATGTCCTTACATTTAGGCCTAGGTGAATGGATAAAGGGATGCCTGGCTGTGAATAGAGGATGAATGATATTTATTTGAATGTTACTCCATAGTGATGACTGTTTGTGTACACCGTCAGGCTCAGGTCAGATCCAACTGTGGCAGTTCCTCCTGGAGCTCCTGTCGGACAGCGCCAACGCCGGCTGCATCACCTGGGAGGGCACCAACGGAGAGTTCAAGATGACGGACCCAGACGAGGTGGCGCGGCGCTGGGGCGAGCGTAAGAGCAAGCCCAACATGAACTATGACAAGCTGAGCCGTGCGCTGCGCTACTACTACGACAAAAATATCATGACCAAGGTGCACGGCAAGCGCTACGCCTACAAGTTTGATTTCCACGGGATCGCTCAGGCACTGCAGCCGCACCCCACTGAGTCCTCCATGTACAAGTACCCCTCGGACCTGGCCTATGTGCCTTCCTACCATGCCCACCAGCAGAAGGTCAACTTTGTATCCCCTCACCCTCCATCCATGCCCGTCACTTCCTCCAACTTCTTTGGACCCACTGCTCCGTACTGGAGCTCGCCCACTGCAGGCATTTACCCCAACCCAAATGTGCCCCGCCACCCTAACACCCATGTGCCTTCACACCTGGGTAGTTATTACTAAACACCTCCATCTAACCATTGAAAGAAATCCCTTCCCTCCAATGAAGTCCACGATTGCTGACCTGCACTCCAAATAATGCTGAACCAATGAAGACTTTGTTGAAGAGGATTTGTCCTCTGAAGGAATTCTGCTCCTGATGAAAGAATGATGAAAATGAAGGAGATTTTTTTATCGTAAGAATCTGTAAACAACTGGATGCTATGGTCCAAAATGGAATACTACTTACCTTTTACAAGACTAGTGACTTTTTTAATGTTTTGTATTTTTTTCAGATATGCATCTGAGTTTCCTGTGCCTTCTCTTTCATGTTCTCCTGAAAAAAAGCACCGATAGGTGCTCCCACCCAAAACCTTTAAAACCCAAAGCCTAAAGCCTGGGTGAACAGCTCCATTCTGTCTGCCTCTTTGCGATCCTACAGTACCAGACATGGGCCTAATTTATGGGTCTCAATCTACATCCTCAGTACATTATGTACATTATGCTATAAAGCATCTGTCTTTTCCGCTTGTCTACTGCCTTACTGGGTTTTCT
Source organism: Cheilinus undulatus (assembly GCF_018320785.1). Classification (NCBI taxonomy): domain Eukaryota; kingdom Metazoa; phylum Chordata; class Actinopteri; order Labriformes; family Labridae; genus Cheilinus; species Cheilinus undulatus. The sequence continues at coordinate 7,534,200 of NC_054866.1, forward strand.
TATTCCCACACGTCCAACCTCCTGTTTCCACTGTCTCTGTTTGCTTGTCTGTCCATCTGCATCTTTTATGTGTGTGGAGAGTCTTCTGAAATTCGCTGGACAAGGGGAAGCTCTCAAATAGATGGACTTTTCTCAGCACTGAATGAAATTTGGCAACTGGAATATGCCATTCACATTTTAATTTATCCTCCAAACTGGAAGGCTAGAGAAGAGTTAACTGCCAGTGAAGTAAGCGCTGTATGTTTTGCTGACCTGGGTCAACCTAGTGACTGATAATGCTCCCTGTGTGTGGTGAGGTGGCTGATGTACACAGTGGGCTCCAGTGTGCCGGGGAAGCTGAGGCGGGATATAATTGAAGTCATTTGCAACAATAATTCAACCCAGGTCGGATGTATTCAGGGGGGCACACAGCAGCCTATTAAATGTTTGCCATGATGCCTTTCAGCCATGCCATTTCCAGATGTGTTGTTGCTCGACCATGTCAGTATTAATGTGAATGTCTTCTGGTTTGTGAATTGCGTGTAAAAGGGATACCCTGCAGCAAAATCAAAACTTGTCAGATGTTTTTGAACCCTCCCTCATTTTGCTTGCTGCTCACATCCAAACCTTCCAAAAACAAACATCCAGAAGTGATAATGTGGATGTTATCTGCATGCAAACTTTTTTTGTGTGTTTTTTTATTTCCATCCAGAGTGCCTTACAGTGCCATGTGTGCACGCTTTTAAAATGTGTGTTATAAAAACAAACATATCTCTCACAGTGCCTGAACTGCTGTTTGTATCATATTTCAGTTCTTAAGACAATAAGTGCATTACGTGGAAAATAATACTCATGATTAGATATCTGCACCAGAAATCTGACAACTTTTGATTTTGGATTGCACTCTGACTTTAAAGGCTGCCACACCGTCTCCTCTCTCCTTAGGCCAGTCAGGACCGCAGAGGTCAGTACAGAGAAGAGGCTTTGTAGTAAATCCTGTTAATGGACCATTAAGTTGCATTTTACCAGGGCTGGATCCTAGTTAATGAGCAGCATGGGTGTTTGAATGTTAGTTTCTCACTGATCCACAGGTGCATTTAAAAACAAATGAATATTGTGGAAAACTTTATTTGTTACCTGTTCTTTTTTGTTTTTATCTTGATGACTAGAGCTCATAAAAATCAGTAATCCAACATTTCAGAAGGAAGGAATACATAGGACCAAAAAAGGACTTATTGGTAAGATATGCTGACCACATTTTTGTATGAATGCAATGTGCCGGCAATCAGCCTGTGGCACTGCTGAGGTGTTTTGAAGCCCAGGTAGTCTTATCAGCCTTCAGCTCGTCTGTATTCTGTATAGTCTGTATCTGGTGTCTCTATTCTTTAGGGATGAAGATTGAAACAGTGAGGTTCTGGTTTTTTTAGATCTCTCTGGGCTTTTTATTTAGAGAGAAGGACAGTGGGTAGAGCTGGAAATAGGGATGAGAGAGTTGGAGTGAGACTTGCGAGAAGGAGCCACAGGCCTACACGAACCCTGGCTGCCTGCAGGGCGTGACTTTTTAATTCAAAAACCCTGCAAATCAATAACATTTTAGCAAACGGATACTGCTGTGGGGTCTACCAGGCTCTGTGATCATTATCAGTGCTGTCAGTTAATTAAAAAAATCATCTAATTAATTATGGGCTTTATAGTTAAACACAGTTAATGGCATTTGTCAACATTTGAGAAAGACTTGTAGATTTAAAGATAATATTAACAGTCAGAAAAGACCTGACTCTGAAGGGCACCAAACTTTCTACCAGCTTTTAAAACCAGATAAGTTGAGACCAAGGACAGACTATCCACTTACTAGTTAATCTAAGATTATAATAATCTCTAGAATATGGATTTTATCCAAAACATTATAAAAATTAAGAGCACAGAGAGTTTTTACGTGTTCCAATTGAAGCTGCTTGGGACCGTTGTGTGATGACATCAGAATGAGACTAATCAGCATATATTTTCACCTCCGTGATTTATTAATCTAAATTAAATGAACATTTTGACAGCACAAGTGAATTTTTATGACTTTCCTGATTATCACTTGAGTAAAAACATTAATCTGTTTTTGCAAGCTAAAAATATATATTCTCAGAGCAGTGCTGAAAGTTTTTTTGTACTAAGTCCCTTTATTCAAAGATGATAATCCACTGTTGAAATCGGTGGTGTGATCTGCAGAATGAAAATTCATTTGTAGATCTAACAACCTCAAAGACAGTTTTGTATGATGCATTCAGGTCTGCTTGGAAATTACAGTGAGGCCATTAAAATGCCATGATGCTTTCAAATATCAATTCAAGAAGAACAGAAAAGACATGAAAAATGCCATTTTAATTCATTAAATACAGTTGTGAGTATAAGAAATGTATATACAGTGCTTAACAAACCTAAACAGATTGAATCATAACTTTTTAATGCTCTTCTCAGCTTATACCACTCCTGTTGTAAATGTAATTTTCATCTTTTCACCTGTAGGCAGGCGCCAAGTCCTACTGGAAAAGAAAATCAGAATTTCCCTAAAGCTTTTCAGCACATGGAATTATGAGATACTCTTAAATCTCTTGGTAGACTGCTGCATAGTGATCCACTTTAAGAGAAAGTCAATATTTCTGTGTCCTAACCTTTATTTTGATTGGTTTTATGTAATATTATAGTATTTTTTGGATACTGGACATTGCATATTCATTGTCTATAAGTTGTAATCATCATCAGGGTTAAAAAAGAAAAAGGATTGAATTTATTTCACCTTATGTGTGATATATCTAGAATAAAGGAAAGTTCCCCTTTTTGAATTAAATTACAGAAAATAAATTTCCATGATATCCATTTTTAGATGCACCTGTGAAGCCCGGCCAAATGCATATAAATCTCATTTTAAAACATATCCATCTTCAGGTGTTTTCGTGGCTGCAAATGTATTCCTTTAAAAAAAATGAATGACTTAGGATAAGTAGTTTATCAGAGAACAAAACCAGCAAAATATGACAAGACAAAACAAAGAAATCCTCAGATTCGCAAACGCTGTGCGTTTGTCAGACCTATTTTTTATTATTTTATAAGCATCAGACAACTAGGCATTAAAGCAACTTACTGTATAAATTATGCAGAGTTATTTTCATATGTGACACAGTATAAAAAGTCAAGAGAATTAATACGAGTTGACCTCGGTCAAAAAATGCAAACCTTGAAAGTCCACTTCTGCTAAGTAGTTTGTTCAGCATTGAAGCGTTTTTATATCTGTACATTTGGGCAATACATGTTACCATTTATTTCTTGTAATTTTTATAAGTCCTGAATTATGGTTCTAAGTGACTTTATGCACAGAAGGTATTTTCTTGTATTTCCAAAAGCTAAATAGCCTGCTTGAATAATTATCCAATAGCCAGGGATTCCTTTACTCTGTATGCAACGTAAGTTTATAATGGATCTTCTCCATTGTGGATTCCTTTTCACACCAAACAGCCCTGGGATTGGTTGCTTTACCTGATGAGTCAAGAATGTCAGGTAATTTATGCAGAATTATACAATCATTATTGCTAATCAGAACCAATCTCTCCTGGAAATGTATAGCTTTAAAGAACAAAATCAAGGAGATGTATTTGTAGCATAAGGAAATTATTGCGATGAACCCTTCATTTTCATGTTTCATGAGCATTATCAATGGAAAGGGATCTGTGCTACTTCATATATGCAATGTATTTTGGATATCAAATATATATATATAAATATATGTGTATAATTTTACAATTAACCAGTGTATTATTTTTATTGTCATTCCTGCAATGTATGAAGTATTACCTTTTGAAAAAGGGCTTTTGTATAGGAAATGTGACAAAATAAATGTTTTTACCTCTCAAGTCTTCTTCTGTCGTCTGCCATCATTCAAGTTCTCGAACAGATGATGAAGTTATGGTAGCGTTTCAGGGTCATTTGGAAACAAAGATTATAAAAAGCTGTATAAATTGAGCATATAGCATTAGTTCAGGTGGGAAAGGATTAAGCACTACCATAAGTGAGATCAGCTGACCTCACAAAAGCCCTCATCAGCTGGTGGCCAGCTGATTTGCTCCAAGCAAGCTATAGGCTAATCACTCTTATGCTGCCTTATTTAAGCTGCTCTTACCTGGTCTCTCCAGAAGCTGCTCCTGAAACCCTCCTCCACCCTAGCTCCTCCTTCAGCTTCTGACCAAATCAATGTGATTCTGTTGTCATTAGTGCCTGCTCTGCTGTTTTTTTTTTCTTTCTGCTGCTTCTCTCCCTGCCTCACGTTTCTCTTACCAGCAAAGGAAGACCAAGAATGTGTGCTGTTCCTGTTCAGTGCGTTCCATGTAGGCTTGTGGAAGGGCAGGGGAGTCCCTGAACAGCCACACCGCCAAACATAAACAACAGCATTAGTCCTGATTCAGTATAGCCACATATCATGGGTGTTTCTTGACAAAGTGGTCCTGACTGAAATGGTAAAATGGACCACAATTGTATCCTGTGCCTTAAACTCAACTAATGATCCTTTGTGATGCCCCATCCTCTTTGATAACTGCTCTGACTGACTCATTTCCAAGTAAAAATATGCAATTAAAATTAAATTTGAATGATGATTTAATTTATTATGGGATAAAGCCATCCAAACTTACATGGCCCCGTGTGAAAAAGTAATCCCCTCTAGTTAAAACTTGAATTAACCATGATTGACCACATCTTTTGGAAAGCTTCCAGAAGTGTTGAATCCAGAAACCTTAAATAGAATCTGTCTGACAGGCTAAAAGGTCTCAAAAAGACACATCGTGGTGCACTCTAAAGAAATCCAAGAACAGATGAGAAACAAAAGCATTGACAGCTATCAGTCTGCAAAGAGTTAGTCATTTCCAAGGCTTTGGGACTCCAGAAAACCATCGTGAGAACTATTATCCACAAATGGAGAAAACTTGGAAAAGTGGGAAACCTTCTCAGGAGTGGCCAGCCAACCAAAATTACTCCAAGTGTGCATCGACGACTCATCCAGGAGGTCTAAAGACCTACAGGTCTCACTTGACTGAGTTAAGGTCAGAGTTCATGATTTAACGATAAGAAAGACACTGGGCAAAAATTGCATCCATGGAAAAGGTGAAAACCACTGCTGACAAAAAGAACACAAAGGCTCGTCTCACATTTGCCAGAAAAACATCTTAAAGATCCCCAAGACTTTCAGGAAAATATTGTGGACTGTCTAGAGAAAAGTTGAACTTCTTGGAAGGTGTGCAGCCCGTTACATCTGGCATAAAACAACTGTGATGGTCCGGGGCTGTTTTGCTGCCATAATTGACGGACTGATGAATTCTGATCTCCACCAGAAAATCCTGAAGGCGAATGTTCAGTTCTAACTTGACACGCCAGATGGATTTGTGAAACACATCAAAGCTTCAAAAGGAAACGTTTGGGAAAAGACAGAGGCTTTTAAAAAAAAACTCGGAGCGTGATTGGATGAACTTTCTGTCTGTCACATCTCTACAGGCAAATCAGAGCAACAAAACATGTATCTTAGCCACTATCGAGGACTAACACGAAACATGGCGACTATAGACATGCAAGTACTTGACTTTTGTCGGTTTTGAAAAGAAAAGAACTCACTGCTGTTCTTTGTTCTTCTTTTAACCAAGAAATGTTCTGATAAAACTGGCACTTTAGCAGCATCCACGCTAAGCTCTTCCACCATAACTGTACCGGCCTCTTGCTGCTGCTTGCTTACGTCACGACTCTGCCACGTCTGAAAGGACTGCCCCTTGTCACTGATTGGGCCTAAATGGTTCAGACGGGAGCTTCGCAAGATGGAAAACAAGAAAACGGGCGTATCCTCCATCTGCTTTGCAAGGTTAGTTCAGTTCATCATCAGTTCATGACCTCAAGCTCAGGAGCACTTGGGTTAAGCAGCAGAGGAATAATCTGAAACGCATCAGAAAATTCACCTCTGTATGGCTTAAAAACAGAATGAAGGTTTTGGACTGGCCTAGACAATGTCTGTTTGAAATGCTCTGGCATGACCTAAAACTGGCTGTTCATGCTGGAAAACCTCCAGTGTAGCTGAATTAAAACAATTGTGCAATGAAGAGTGGGCAAAAATTGTTTCACAGCAATGCCAGTTATCACAAATGCTTGTTTGCAGTTGTTGCCGCCAGGGGTGGCACAACCAGTTATTAGGTTTGGAGGCAATTCAATTTTCACGTAGGGCCAGATAGGTTTGGAGGGATTTTTCCCCTTTGGGGTTCCAATTTTGCTTCATTTGTGGATAATGGCTCTCACTGTGCTTAACTTGAGCAATTACCTTCTACATAGAGCCACGTAGGTTTGGATGTTTTTCCTTTAATAAATTAAATTGATATTAAAAATTCCCTTTGGTATTTACTCTGGTTATCTTTGACTAGTGTTTAAATTTGTTTGATGGTCTGAAAGATGAAGATGATTGAAAAATACGTAAACAAAGGAAGAGGGTAAATCCTTTGTCACAGCACTGTTTGCTAGTCTTGAGTTTTTTGTGTTAATTTTTATTTCTCTCTAGTGATCTTAGATCTCTGCCATTAAGATAAGTTTCATTTTCTCAAAGTGAACAAAATGCTCATTCCTTTTCAATTCTAACACATGTTCAAGTGTGAAATCATCAAAAGCAAGGACATTGTAGGTGTAAAGGAATTTAACACTAATGTGCATCAAATTGGAAGTCTGAAGAGTGTTTGACTGTTTACATCATTTAATTCCTCTCTGAGCGCAGCTTTAAATTACAGGCGTCAGTAATTTAATGAGCAGTGTGTCAGCATGGTGTCTGTGTTAAGTGACACTTTTAGCTCTGCAAATTGGTGTATTAGCGTGCATGAACCATGACAACAAAAATATCCTACCAAAACCAGCGCTGAATAACCACAGCAGTTATGTAACATTTTCTCTCTCTTGCTTTTTTATAAAAATAAATCAATTATTTTAAATAAATGTGTTTCATCTTTGTCCATTTAATCCTTCCCTCCTTTCTTAAAGAAGATCCCCCTGTGTGCAGACACACATCAGACAGTATGCAGTTCATCAGAGGGCTCTCACTGGTCCCTCTAGGCCAGGGGTCCTCAATTAGTTTTTCCTGGGGGCCAACATTTTTCAAGAACAGAAAGCCGAGGGCCAGACATGAGTTCTTGGATGTTCATATATATATATATATATATATGTGTATATATATATATATATATATATATATATATATATATATATATATATATATATATATATTATAGATATATACACACATACCCTCACACAGAGTATGGCTTAATTAGCTACTTTAGACAGAGGATTTATTTGCAAGTAATCTAAACAGGTCAGTCATGCTGTCCTTGTATCAGGTGGCATTTTGTCGCATTTTTAACGTTTTTAAGACCCACTGATGCTAATTTTACAAGACTGGAATATTCATCATAAACATTCATTCAGCATGACTGTTTATGGCTCTAAAATGGCAACCTGTTGTCCACAATATCTGATCAGACCCTGAGATTATGTCAGCCAACCTGGGATCAGCGCAGAGTCCAGAAAGAGAGTAAGTAACCAAATTTAGTGTAAATGTTGAGCCTTAAGTGTTTCTACAGATATAGCCTTTTGAAATGATTTATTTTGTAAGTTTTGTTTTGATTTAAGCTGAGGTAACTTTACTTCCTGTTTAACAGTAGCAGACTTTTTCTTTGAAATCGCCGGAAAGGAAGTGACTGAAGTAACACAAGGTAACTTGACTACGGTGAGAACAGTTAGCGGAGCAATGTAAACAAAGAGAGCTACGGTAGAAAGTGAAAACCTAGCACCCCCTGTGCAGGCTTAAAGCTCTTACGGTGAATTTTTTATGCGTTTGGGTCTTCTGCAACTACAATTTGTTGACTTTTCCAGTTAAAATAAACCACGAAAACCATCAGTACGACAGTCAACCATCATTCAGACAGGAGGGATGCTACAAAAAGAGTGAGAGTAGGATCCTGCTGAGATGTGATGGCTGCTCTATTACTGCTCAAAGAGCTATAAGCCCTCACCTACCGAGTGATTATTTCACCCAACCTAGGATGAGTGCAGAGTCCAGAAAGAGAGTCCTCACCTCACCTACTGGGTGAAAACTTGACTTATAAGTACATCTCTGTGTGTAATTATGTCTTTTAGCGCTGCACAAAGACCAAAAATGCTGATCTTTCATGTCATAGGACAGCCTGTGTCCAGGTTAGGAATAGTTATATTTTCAGTTATAAACAATTTGTTTTATGTTATGAGAGTAATTTTTTACCATTTTTTTTTAGGAGACCTGGAGTCAAATACCGTAGGATTTATAAACTATGTCCCGTTTGAACGTTGATGATTAAGACCATAATTGCATGTCTTGTTGACATAAAATTAAACTGTATGTAAATAAATGTAGTTGATACTAGTTTGGCATTACAGATTCTTTATAATGAGGGATTAAATCAGGCTGACATAGAACTAAATCGCCAAAGTGAGATATATGTCTGCGTTTGGAGCCGATGGACAATTATGCAGGGAAAGTGTTTGCTATCCTGAGAGCAGATGTTTTAATCTCCCGCAGGAATAGAAGTTTGGTTTTACAAGGCAAAACCCTCTGACATTTGTTAAGGCCTGAGATGCAGGAAAGCTATCAGAGGTTCGGAAAGGCCTGGACTCAATGAGAGTCTGTGCAGCTGCGCACGGTGTTAAAATTCTTCATCTTCAACAAAATAATCAATATGAAATTAGACAATAAATACTTCTCCTTCAGTCTTAAAAGTCATACAGTCTGTATCAGCCTCTTTTTGGGCAGCATGTTTGCAGAGTTGAGGTGATAAAGCAGTCTGCTGTGCGTGACGCACAGTGCGTCTTTTTACAATGCTCCTCCCTGCTCTAAAGAGAGTTCAATGTATCCAGCCTAACTCATTTATTGCATAGCATTACGACCTCTCCTTGCTATAACTATAGAAAGATAACGATAAATGGGTGAAAATTTGTATTTTAAACACCTAAGAGGGTAAAAATGAAAAATTAATATATTTGTTAAAATTTCAATCTTTTTTCCCAAATGTCTGGCGGGCCAGATGACACCTGCTGGCGGGTCAGAAGTGGCCCATGGGCCGCCATTTGAGGACCTCTGCTCTAGGCTGTTTCCCTGGACCTCTCTGACTCTCTGTGGGGGTTTTAGAAGTTTGGAGGCCCAAGGTAAGTAACAAATTGGGGCTGTTATACATTTTTAAAGATATCATAGTGAGTAAAAAATATTTTGAAGCATTTCTTCTCAATAAAAAAGTTGCAAAACTACATAACTACAAGATATACGCAAATGTTAACCATCATTACTTGCTCATCAACACTCCTTTGAGTAAAAAAAAAAACAATATATGCACTCTAAATGTAAAACCAGCTCTTCCACCACATATCAGGATTTTTATTCATTGTTTTGCCATTTTACTGCACAGAAATCTACATGTGTATTGATTTAATAAAGACACCATGCTGTAATTTGCTTGATATGCAGACCTGATGAGGCTTTTTAAGGGATTTTTAAGGGGCAAAGGCATCATTCAAAGGCACATTTTTGATCATTTAATTTCATTTTGATGCTATTTTAAGCACTCCTGGTGCTTTATACATATCCCATATTAATTACTAAAGTAATCACTGATGTATATGCACACCTGTAAGGCCCCTTGATAACTATTTATACCAGTCTTACATGTGTTATCATCCTTATTAAAAAAAAAAGAAAAAGCTAACCTTGATAACCGCTAGATTTCAGTATTATAGGTGCTATTGTTAATGTCAGAATGATAAGTCAAACATGGTTGTTCCTGCTGATATATTCACAGCATTAAAATCACAGCACACGATCATGGGAACGCCCCCTGGTGGGCAGGGAGACTTCCTGTTGCTGTGCACCATAAATAGTAGACACCTCTCCATCGACTAATCTTTACGGACACAGATGTTTCTATTAGAGTGATCCATGCATTATTGTTCATGGTTGTAATACTTTGCAGCCATAAATTTATCTTCTTGTAGTAGCTGTGTTTGTTTGTCTTTCTTCCTAATCAGTTTAGGCAGAAGTCTGCTCAGTATGCATGTGAGGTTTCTTCCTGATTAAAGAAAGCTGGCCTGTAGCCTCTTTCTCACGTCATACGCCACTCTTCCTCTCCCCGTTTTCTGACTCTATCCGCTGTCCTGTCTGATAAAGGCATCAAAAGCCTCCCTTAAAAACATGAAAATAAGTAAATGCATAAAGAAATACGAATGCTTGGTGATTGAATGTGAGGCACGTCCTTCTGTGTATGAAATGTACTCTATAAATTACAGCTGGCTTGACTCCATATCGGGAGGTTAGCCTCGAGGAAGACCAGTTAAATCTTCATGCTAACCTAAAGTATGTGCTGTTATTTCTCTAAATGGAGAATTCTGGTTTCATGTTCTGAACCTGCGGGCAAAATAATAAGCAGCAAGCAGCCGCTCTTATCTCCCAAACACTTCCACTCTGTTGTCTTTAGGTCTTTGTTTGCTGTCACAACTTCACTTTGTTTATGGGTGAAAGGCTATAATAGGGGTTTGGTAGCTGGCATGATGCTGTCGTGACCTTCTTGATAATAGCCTTTATTTAACCCTTATTTGACTCTTTGCTCTCAGATGGATACGGCCATAAAAGACAGGACAGACTTTTTTGATAAAAATAGACTTTATTCGATTGTATTTTGTTCCTGAGAAGAAAATGCAAAAAAAAAAAAAAAAGACTTTACAAACATTTGTGATTTTTATACTATACACACTGTGGTATGCAGCCCATCAATAAATATTTGAAGACATTTGTTCTCTTGCTGCGTCTTCAATAAAGAGGAAAGACGTCATCATCATCATCATCATCACTTTGAAAAGTGTGGCCCCTGAGCCTAACCCTTTACTAGGGCCTTCCTGGTGTACACCAGCGGAGTCAGGGTTATTGAACAGCAATGTTATCATTCAAAGTCTAAAACACTGATCTTTCAAGTATTCTATGATGTATCGACCTTTTGCAGTTATGTGATGTGGCTTACATTCAAAGGTGGAAGCACTGATGTTGACAAAGCTATGTATTTCAATCGATAATCAAGTTTGAGATTTGGGAGTAATAAAAGTTACAGCGAGGAACATAATACAGTTAGCCTACTGAACACAAATATGAGTGACTCAGTTTAATGAAGAGAGACGACCTGAGGAAGCTAACGGAAAGAGAAAGGTGTGAAGATTGGACTGAAAGAGGTGTTTCTCCTGACACAGGTTGATCTGATCTTTTTTTTTTTTAAAGATGTGTTTCAAGGTCCTCTTGCCTTTATTCGGAGAGGACAGGATGGTGATTGTGTAGAGACTAAGATAAAGAGAGGTGGGAACAACACACAGGAAACTTGTGCTGCCTGACTGGAAGACCAGCTGCATTTATGGGTCTCTATCTAATCACCACTGTCCCACAGGCGGTGATCTTAAAGAATATGAATCCCTGGATGCATATGCCACTGATCTCACAAATGCCTTTTTGTGTAGCTTTTCCTTTAAAATGTCAAAATGGGCTCATCAGAGCTATTATATATTAATATTAATATTATACCATATTTTTTTCACATTCATCTGGGAAACCTCCCATACAGGTGATTTGGAAAGGGCAGGGTTTTTAAAGAAAATTCTTGGAAGGTGATTGGACGAACTTTCTGTCTGTCACATTCATTACGGGCCAATCAGACTGACAAGACAAAATGAGGTAGTAGACACACTCAGCTCTATTAAGCTAGGCAGTAAAGCCCAAAACACACCAGCACCATCTGACAAGCATTAAAATGATCGGCAATTGCTTTCTATGAGCAAACCCAGAACGGCAGCAGCCAGATGTGCATGGACATGCCATGCCGTGGAGTGTTTCCACAAGAAAACAGCTGATTTGTACATCTTGGCTGGCTCTATTTGAGGTTTGAGGGCACAGGAAAAAGAATTTAGTGCCAATTTTGTTTGACATGTATAATAAACAGGAGGCCTCAGCTGCTGTTAAAATACCACTGCCTCTATTGTTATTCACTTCCTTAGTGAGGTGGTGAAGCAATCCTTGAGCAAGCTTTCGGCTCCGGTATCAAGTACCTGGCCATGCAGTGCCTGGCGGAGAGTTTAACCAATGACGCACTGCTGCCAATGTGTGTTTAGGACAGCTATTGAAGGGCGTCAAATGGCGGGACACGTCGGCCCAGTACCGTTGAGATTTGTGCATAAGGTGCTGTCACTGTTTACCAATGTTGGAGCTTGTTGTTGGATAGAACTCATGCCGTGGCTGGTAGGGAAAAGAGCAAAAACATCTGTCTCGCTTTTTAGTGTGGTTCTTTGCTCCTCTTTCAATAAAAAAATCAGACAAATAACTGCAACTAACGTTAAATCCAAGCTAATAGCTTTAACGCAGGCAGTCACTGCCACTGTCTTGCAATACAACTAAACCCCAACCAGAATTATCGCAATCTCATGCTGAAGCAGGTCAGGAGTAGAGCAGAAACATCTTGTCTGCCATAGAAAGCTTTCTGTGCAGTTCTCTAGACTGCTACTAAAGAAATGTGGTCCAGTTTAGACAAAACTTCCAATGTGGCCGCATCCAAGTTAACAGGATTTTATGCCAGCTCACAGTACAACTAAACCTCACCTGTACCTACACAAACTCATGCCAAACCTCCTTATGTAGGAATTGGCTCAGTTCTGATAAAACTGTAGCTATACTACAGTAACATCTAAGCTAACTCCTACTGGGAGCAGCCATTATTACCAACTTTTAGCACTTATAGGTCAGGTTCGTTTTCAGACCTGGCACAATTGTTCAGATCGGAGCTTTGCAAGACGAATTTGCCTGACATGAGATCTGGTTTATCCAGTAACTTTGCAAGGCTGACAGTAAGCAGAGTGTCACTTTAAACCATATCATTTGTATTTGCTTGCAGGAGCATTAACCTATCATATTCTTCTGTTGCAAATGAAAAATTGTTGTGACTACAATAATGAATAATCTAATACTGACATTTCAAGCTTTTTTAGCTTTCATTGTTCAAAATGTGCACTAAACTGTTGGTTGCTATTAGATGGCTGCCAATTTTCCTGGTGTATGGCTGTGATCTGCCTCTGTCAAGACTACATTAGCCCTGTCTGTTGGCACACTGGGAGATAACGTGGTTTAATATGCAGATATTTTATTTGTAAAGAGTAATTATTTATTCAGCACTGGTGTCTGGTAGGTAACAAGTTCCTTTTGCTATCTATGCAAGGGCGTGATGGACATCAGGCGCATTAGGTCAATACACAGTATAAAACATCATTTTGCAAGTAAATAACCACTTATCTTGATTTAAAGCAAAAGCCTGTGTGATTTGTGAGGATTTTTTGTTCTTGATTTGTAGCTCAACCACCTTGCATAACCTGTGTCCCCCTTTGAAAACAGGTTTTTGGTCAGCAGACAGTGACAGGTGTGGTTTAAAATACAAATAGTCCACAATACAGTCCTGCCCCACAGACGTCTTTCTTATCTGTGTTAAACACAATAGAATGACAAATACGTAGGTTTTTAGGTATTTAAATGCTACACAATGCCCTGTCTGCCATCAGGTAACCCCAGCTGCCCCCTGCAACTGCTCGTCCTTAAGGCATTCGTCATTTAGAGGTAAAGGCCTCGACAGCAGTCTCAGTTCTTACTGTTCATTACAGTATATTCATGTCCTCACATCTTTGTGACATTTGGGGGATCGTTGATATCAATCACCTCAAAGCCCTGGTTGTCATGTCCGTTCCTGGAGTGATGATGATGACCCTTGATGTTGTGGAAACAGTAGGCACAGTGCGCAGTGGCCACTGGCACCACCTTGGAGAAGTTGGAGAAATCCACCCTGTACTTGCCCTCCTTGCTTCTGGAGATGATTGGCAGGAAGTTGTAGCCCCACATGATCTCCTGAGGAATAAATGAGGTCCTGACTTGGCAGGAGGAGCTGGTGGACTCAGCGGTGCCATCCAGGAAGACGACAAGCTCAAACTCTTGCTTGTTGAGCGTGTCCACTGCCATCTCAAAGAAGGGGCTGCTCTTGTCGATGATGTGGTAAAGCGTGAGAGGGCAGATGAAGAAGAGGTTGTCCTTCCCTGCGTCCACCATAAAGTCGATGTTCACCTGGTCCATAATGATCGTCTCCCCATCTGGAGTGTTTGTTGTCCTCAACAGCTTCCCGTAGATCTGGCTCCCGATCATGAGGGTCTTGCGCAGGTTGGCAACTCTGATTGACAGGCAAAGAGTTCCGTTTTTGGGGCTGATGACTGCCATGTCGCTAAACGTGATGGTCTTGGCTCTCTTTTTGGGGGATGAGATTTTGGACAGGATGACTCCACACATGAAGCAGTTGATAATGGCTCCAATGAGAGATTGAATGATGAGAAGGGCTACAGCACCGGGGCAGAGAGGTGTGAGCGCTCGCCCACCATACCCAATGGTTGTCTGGGTTTCGAGTGAGTAGAGGAACGCCGTGGTGAGTCCGACAACATTATCAACACATGGAGTGTGATCTGACGCAGGGCTTTGCCACGTGAGGTCTCCATTACTGCGAGCAATCCAGTACCACAGCAGGCCGAAAATGAACCAGCTTAGGGTGAAGGCGGCGATGAAGAGGAAGAGGACAAAACGCCATCGGATCTCCACAAACGTGGTCCAGAAGTCAGCCAGGAAGGCAAAGTGTTTGCTGTATTTGAAGTTTCCATATTCAATGTTGCACCGGCCATCTTTGGTCACTAGCCTGGTTCTGCGACTTTTCCGCTCAGCCAGGAAGTCCTGGAGACGTTTGCTGCACGATCCAATCATTTTCTACAACCTAGAGGACAATAAAACAGGAAAATATAGAAACATAAACTCAGTAACATCAAAACAAACTGAATCAAACTTTGCCATGGAACAAAAGCTTACTAAAATAATAGCTGACTTGTCATGATGATAAAATTCTGGGACACTTTTAATCTTTTGCAGCCCAGACATGTGTTGATCTTGGTGTGTAATACTACAGAGCACTACAGAACCCTTCAAACTGGTAATCCTCCTCAAATACAATAATACTATGTTTAACAGTGTATGCCAATTGATTAACAAACAACATGGAGCTGATTCTCAAAGGAGGGCAGTGTTGCAAAGAACAAATAATGCAATTTAAGGTTAAGGGGAATTTATACCAATGTAGCTACCGTTAGCTATAAGCTATATAGTGGTAGGGTCAAGCTTGGTTAAAAATGGGAAATATTTAAATATAAATATTTAAGCCATTTTTGTACAAATAAAACTAATTTCAGTTTAAGTCTCGCAGTACTAACAATACACATGAACCTTTTTGGTATCTGAGCCATACTAGGAATAGAAAATTATCTTGTGGTAGATCGACAGACTGACAGCTTAAGCAATTTACATCAGAAATTTCTGGACAATCTGCAGGCTTTCTCCAATTATCCTATTAGCTTGTCAATAGATGACATTATCTTTATAGTTGTTCATAGTAATAAAAGACTGTCTATTATCATTCAGTGTTGTTACTGCTAATACCGCTCATACTTTTACCATTACTACTGGCATATACAGAAAAGATGGCCAGGGAAGCCATGAATTATTCCACTTCTTCAAGAGGCAGGACAAAGGTCTTAAGGAATAGCCCCGTTATTATGGGAAAAGCAGCTTTGTTATCACGAGAAAAGGTGATAACTTAGTTAAAATATTGAGAAAACATTTAAATTTACCCATTATCACAGTTAAACAGATGTCCAGTAAGGACTGAAGTACTTCACAGACTGCCACCATTTTTTTCCAGATGCTTGTTTCCCACCCACTAAAAAAACTGCCCCACAACCAACCTTTGGCTCCTGACCCACCAGTTGAGAACCACTGCTCTAGCCAGCTCTCTTTCTGCATTGAGAGGAGTCTGGCTGCGGACCCTACATCAGGGGTCATTAACTAGAGTTGTACAAGGGCCAGGTACTTATGCAGGCCAGGCCCTCAAATAAGCTAAAATAAGAACATTTTGGTCTATTAACCATCTTTGTCTATTACTAATTAATATCTTATTAGTATTTGTATTTCCTGAGTCTATACTGCAGGCAGCCTCAAGGGGTCGATTGAGATATTTTGTGGAGAGTTGACACAGAAAACTGCAGATTCAATCAGGATTGGACTGAGAGGTTATGTGTTTATCATGAGTCATATTATCTAATTATAGCAGAGAGGTGGATTCCTGCCAGAATTCCTGATAAAACTGTTTCAAAATTACCTGTTTTTAGGGTCGATTTAATCACTGAAGGTATTTAAAGATGACAGATACCCTATAAACCACATCTTTTCTATCCCTCACTTATTCTGAATTCAAACATGTTCTACGGGGCCAAATGGGAAGCTTTGGGGGCCTGATGTGGCCCCCGGGCCATCAGTTGATGATCAATGCCCTACAACTCTGATGGCCACTCTCTCGACTGTTCATGTGAGATTTCATCTTTATCTGAATGGAAATACACGCGACAACTTTCAAAATAAAATCACTCTTTGCATTCAAATACAGGCAGGTATAAAGATGTTTTCAGTGACGAGAGGGCAAAGACAAAACTTTGCGAAGCAGACACCACTGTGTCTCGTTTTTTTCCGCAAGTCGTACGCTAACTCACTGATAAGGAAGATATTAAACGTTAATACTGACACTATGGTATGCAGTCATTTACAGTTCTTGGTGTTTGGATTTCTACATCAAATGATAAAGTTATAGTTTTTTCCCTCAATGATGAGGACGAATGAAGGGGAGACTTTGATAATAAAAGTCATGGCAGTTTTAAAAACATAAATATTAGCACATTTTGGATAATAAAATACGGCTCATGGCATGAGCAAAAATGAAAGAGTCTGCTCATGACGATGATGATGAGGAATAAAGTTTGCATTCAGTGAAAGTAATAAATATATATGGATTCAATTTTCAAACTGGCTTCAATTTTCCACCTCGCTGTCCAGAACGTTTGTACGCCTGGGTCAGAGTTAGCTTACGTGTACTCACATTTAATCGACAGGTCCGTGTTTATAGATCACATACTTCGCATGGGAAGTGGCACACGTCAACTTCAGGCCCTGTTTTGTGCGTACGCAACATTTATAGCTGAGACTCCAGGTCTGTAAATACAGAAAGTGGTCAAATGGTTCGTAGTATTAAGGGCTGACCTACTGATGAGCCAGCAGGAAGGATTAAAACAGTTTTACAAGTCATAAGCTTACAAAAACAACTCAACTCTGATGGTTAACTGCTCTTGAACGGCTGGACTGGTATGAGCTTTTTGTTAATTATAAAATCTATTGTTAGAACAAAGTTAATCACTAAAATTGCTACTATTATAAATACAAGCATAAGCATCAGTGTTTTATCTATAGATTGCATTCTATAACAAGGTTTGTTCATGTTTTAATTCTGCCATCCTACAGCGCCTGCAGGACCTTTTTTTCTCTAAACCAGGTATTTGGCATGCTTCTTCCTGTTTCTCTCTGCTTGCTTCCAGTATCATTTTTGCCACCACTATGCATGAGCAGCTCTTGAGATGAAATGATGGCATCTACTGCAAATTACTCTGTTCACTTATTGACATGCTGCATCACCTGTCTCTCTGTTTTGTTCAGGGAAGTCCTGTTTTCATGTCTTTGTTAATTCATTATTTTCCATGTGCCCCAACCACTTTGGACTGTAGTCTGAAATGTTCCAAGCTGCTCTGCCCTGCTGCAGATTAAACTTCACTAAAAGGCTAAAATCTTCCATAGATGCAACACCGTGGGGAAGACATGAAGTTAATGAGGAACAAAGTTTCCACTCAAGTGCAACTCCCGAGTGCTCCAAATAAATTGGGTTGAATTTTGATCCCATGCTAATGTCTCAACACAAGGATCAGCTTTGTTTGCTTGGCTTCATCGCTGCAAAAATAAACATTACATTAAAATAATTTGAACAAACCCAGCCAGGCGGCCTGTTAGTCACAGTCATAACAATCTTTGACTTTATTCGAGCTCTGACTTCTCATAAGTCTGCTACTTGATGGATGGTAACTGGCAGCGTTGGCTGTGCGGAGGTTTCCAAATAAGTATTGCCTCTGTGCTTGCCAAGTCATGCAAACTACCCATTTGGCTCGTTGCATGCTTGTTAGTGAGTGTGAAGTAGTACAGAACGATCAGCGCCATCAGTTTATGTTTTTGTTTTCAGCCCTCAAAGCTCACATCCAGTTATTTTGCAAAAAAGAAATCTGATAATCACACGGTGTGGCCTGTTTGTAGGCTTAAATCCATCGTACACCTTGTCATTCCATACCTAATCATTAGGTCAGCATTTTTTCCCTGGGTAACAAGATATGTGCTGGAATAATTTTAGGTAATAGGTTTGCTGATTGTACGTATGACAGGTAAGTCTAAATGACATGCTTGGCATGAGAAAACTGTCTCCATAAAAGGAAACGGTCAGTGAAAGTTATCTCCTCAGGAGAGTCTGCAACAGAGTGGATGTTAAGCTTTGGATCTAAAAAGGCTTCAACGTTCTGCCATGACTCAGTCAGAGCAAGGCAACCATAAAATCATCATGTTACCAAAGCTAGGAATATATCAGGGAAGGCTAATGTTTTGATCAAACATATTTTCTGTGCAAGATTGCACGTAGATCAAGAGACAGACTTTACCATTAGACTGAGGTACGCAATTGCGTGGAGCCCCCTGAACACATGACAAACCCTCCCTCTCCTGCAATGGCCTATGGTCTGTTCATCTAAAATTCTAGGGCACTGATCATCAACTGGAGTCCCCCCGCTTCCAATCTGCCCCCCCAAAGCTTAAAAAATTCTGAAAATGTGCTAAAGAAAATAAAAATGCTGCTGTATTTAGGTTTTCTTTTAATCTGCACAGATATTTAAGTAACTCCAAAAATGAGTGAGATGGAAACATTCTTTGTAAAGACTGGCTTTACATTTTCAGAGGGATTGAGAATCTATTTTCTACTGCCCAAGCATGAAAACAAAAGATCTGTTTCCTTCATGTGTTTTCCACCAATCATGATGCAGCATACTCACATGAAGCTACATGACAGTCCCAGAAAAATGTGGCTTAAATATCTTAATCGCCCCCTTGTGGCTGGCTTCAGTAAAGGTAATACGGACTGAGTTCACTGCTAAAGGCTAAAAATCAGGAACATTTCAAAGAAAATAATTATTTAGATTAAATTGTTTCTTTTATTTAGGTCATTTAATGGTCCGGCCCCCACAGTATCTGCATAGACATAAGCTGGCCCTTGTACTAATGTGGTTGATGACCCCTGTTCTAGAGGGTTAACACACTCATCAAAAGCTTGAAATTTATAGTACTCTTGGTCTTGTTGTAGTGGCGTTAATGTTTTAAAATTCATCCATCCATCCATTTTCTATACAGCTATCCCGCTGGGGATCACCGGGGGGCTGGAGCCTATCCCAGCTGTCATCGGACGAGAGGCGGGGTACACCCTGGACTCGTCGGCAGTCAGTCACAGGGCTAACATATAGAATACACTGACACTCACACGTACGGCCAATTTAAAGTCACCTATATTAACCTAACCAGCATGTTTTTGGTGTGGGAGGCATGGGGAGAACATGCAAACTCCACACAGAAAGGCACTGACCGAGAAGCGAACCAGGGACCTTCTTGCTGTGAGACAACAGCACTAACCCCTGCGCCACAGTGCAGCCCAGGATTTAAAATGTAAAAGTAAAAATTTTTGTGAATTATGATTTTTTTCCCCTAGTTTTCATTTAAAAACACCAAAAACAAGTCAATTGGTATAACTGTTATGTCATCAAATATTTTATGATAGATTTAATACAAACATAAACAAATATATTTAGCTGTTTCAAGAGGTTTTCATTGGTTATACATGCCAGAAAAAAATCCAAAATTGAACTTTTTTCTTTAAGTTAATTGTCCTTTGTCATTAGAATAAACATGCAAATTCAGTATTACATTGCTCTGATGTCATTTGGTTACCAGATGTTCATTTAGACGTTTTAAAAACTGCCTGGGTTTTTCTGTACAAAAACACTGCTAAACAATCATTTTTGGTTGTATTTTACATCATGTTACAAGTGGCACCTGTTTTGATAGAGAATAATTTAGAAGGGGGATAACAATGGATGTGGAGGGCCTCATGTCTGTTTTCACCCAGGGCCCCAGAATTTCTAAATCCGCCACTGCATAGACCATTTAAAGAGAGGCGTAATTGTTCTGACTTTTCATTTTTTCGACAGTAAGTAAGACGAGTTACCCAGACAAGTGACTATAGCAGGCTATTATCTCATTATGAAAAATACTCCCCAAAAGTACAAAATAAAATCTAAACATAAACTAAACCTACATAGCTCTACAGAGCCTCAGACCCTGTTTAAACCTTACATTATCATCAGTTTAGGGCATTCGGATACTAATCTTTAGGTATGGATGCACCTCAGTGCATAAGACGAACTATCTGATAGCTCAGACTGCATGTAGAGGTGGGATGGGATTAGTTTGAGTCAAAATCATCCAGCCTGACTCTACCTGGGCCCATGCACCCTCTCTCTAAGCCCAGCCCGGCCCATATTAACCCAACATTTCTTTCTCTATGTAGTCTTTTTTAATTCAGATTTTAACCAATCACTCTGAGTTGTTTCGACAATTCTGTTGAGATGAGATTTTAATCAGTGCAACATAGAAGTGCGTACTGCAGACATGGCTCTTTTATTATTATTTTTTTTTGTTTATGATAAACAGACTAGCGAGGATAATGAGTGCAGAGCTTTTTGTGGATGACCAATCTTTTTACAGTTTGCTGCATTGATAAACTGAGGTGCATTCTGATTTAAGTATCTGCTTGTTTTTCCTTTACCTGCACGTACAAATTATTTATCCAAATCTAAAAAAAAAAAAAAAAAAAAAAAAAATAGCCTCACCAGAAGAATATACAAGCCAGAGCTCAGACCTGAATCCTGCTAAAAATCTATGCAGTGACCTGAAGAGGGCTGTGCACAAGAAATATCCACACTCTCTTGACAGTTTGAAAGCTTTTGCTGCAAAAAGACTGCGTGTTTGGGTGAAATCTAAAGAGACTTTCACAAAGTATTGGTCTAGGTTTTGCATATACATCCAGTAGTATCACTTTTCTTTTTTCTTCATTCCTCTGGAAATAATTTTGCTGCTATTACAGTTGAATTATTTACATTATAGGTTACATTAAAGGTGGGAAAAGAGAAGTGCTGTATGTTGGCGTTTTATTAACATTAGAACAATGTGGCATTATAACAGGGGTTCGTGAACTTTTTTACAGCCACTGAAAGGGTTAAACAAAACAACTACAAACACATTTTTACAACTAATACAACAGCTTTTGGTTAACCAATTATGGGTAAGATTAACAAAAATATATTTTTATTTGAAATGTATTCAGCCTTAATTTTAACTCTGCATCTATTTTGGTTGCTCTAATATTAGTAAGGGCTATCTACCATCATACTACGCATCATTAAAGCTGCTACTGACTGTAAAACAATTTCAGCTGCAGCAGGGTAGACACTACAATAAAGGAGGGTTGCAAAATATTATTAGGAAAACACTGATATCAGATAAAAGGGAGTTTATTCTTGGTATTGGCAGATTTATGAACATTTTTCTGCTGATATGTACAGCTTATACATCTATAAATGTGAAAATGTGCCATACTTTTACTTCTAATAAAGTGAAGCATTAAGTTTGTGTAGTTTTAACCAGGACCAACAGACCTCCCTCAGCAGAAGCTTCTTTTTTATCCTCTTTATATGTGGTTTAATGACTGACGTTTCAGCACTGATCTAGTTAAACTTTTGCTCTTAAGAATGTTTTTGTTATTTCAAGCACTTTGTCAGGATTGTCTCAGGAAACCACCCTGCTGTTAAACCTGCTGTTTAATTAGAACTGACTCTAATTTTAAAGTATGAGCTCCTTTGAAAATGTGTCATTTCTATTTAGTTCTCCATGATGCTCACTGTGTGTCTGCAGGTTGTTACAGTCATGTTTGTAGCTCTCAAAAAGGCACATGACGCTTGCTTTTGCATTAACTATTCAAGATAAATTTTGCATTCAATGCTCATGTATTTCAAAGACATTTCTTTCATTTATTTATCTCTAAATGTCTGCAAAAATATATCATTTATTCTAGGATCAAATGTTGTTTGTCTTGCTGTTGGGTTCTAGAACAAATAGACTCACAATAAAAGGAACAGATCAACGCTAATACAGGAGAGACTCTGCTCTTCTCAATTATAGAAAAGGTATATATATATTAGTTTAGGCTACATGAGTTTGGACACCCCTAAATGAAAGAGAATATTGCTGGAATAAAAAGACTTTAAATCTTTATTTGCAGTTATGGTCATATTTATAGGGGGAAAAGTCTTACAAACTACAGTGTTTTTACACCCAATTTCTTTATTTATTTTAGAACAGTCACTAAAAATCCAGTTTTCTTTCTGCATTTAATCTGAACTATTCATACCAAAGAGACACCATCCATCCTACATTTACAGCAGAAAATAAAATGTTTTAACATAAAAATAACTTTCTTTAGCCCAAACTCACCTGTGTGATCTGAAGTCAAACCAAAAAGCAAATCCAGAGACAAATCAATGCCAAATCCCAGCTCCTGTCTGTTCACCACTCACAGAGACTGTAGGTGTGTCATCCTCCTCTGCTCACCAACACCTGTCTGCATTTATACTGTCCTGTCTGAGAGAGCTCAAATCAACCAGGTGATGTTTACGCCCACAGATCTATCAGGTACCCCCTCCCCCCTCCCCAGCTCTGATAATTTGTTTACCCCACAGATGCCTGGCACCAAGGGCCGAGCTGACCTCTATTCACCACACTCCCACTTCACCACAGTGAAGGAAGTTTTCTGTTGTCATGATTTATGAATGAAGTTTTCCTAGAAAAGAAAGTCTCTGAATGTTCATGACTCAAAGCTAAAACCTGTCTGTACTGTTTCTGTAACTGGTTCTGGTTCTCTGTGTCTCAATGACTAACACACTCTGTTTGCATTATTTACTATAGAAACATGCATGCACACCTTTGATTGGCTGATCAAACTGGGGTTGAAGTTTTTGCATGATGCCTGGCAAAAAAAGTAAAAAAAAATGACAAGGATCAGGAGAGAGGGTGGTAGAAACATCTGGAAAAAGAGCGATAGAGGGATACAGGGATGGCGCATTTTTAAAGCCAACCTGGAATTTACCTTCATGTTGTTTCCACAGGAACAGAGGCAGTGTGGTTAATATGATTTTCTCTTTTATTATTACGACTGAAAATAACATCTATTTGGAAAAAAATTGTGCACTTGCAGGTTTTTGTTCGGGAAAATGATGAACACTACTTTAATCATTTTTAACAGAAACACAATTGGCAAAAATAAAAGCAAATGTTAGTTGATTTATTCTTTTTTATTTTGTTTGTATGTAAAGCTCTTTGTGCTACAATGTATGAAAAGTGCTATAAATTAGACCATATACTCAAGTAAAAGCACAGATACTTTGGTTAAAATTAACTAAAGTATCTTTAGATACTGGGTACCAGGCGGTTCTGAGGTCAACTAATCTTAAGTCCTTAACACGTCACTGTACTCTCTATGACTGAGCTGGTTGGCCCTCTTTGATTACTCGTAGGCTTTATCACTAGCATATCCTTATTTACAAGTGTATACGTCACCTGCTTCCATCATACCTGTTTGATTTTATTCAAGTGAAAAGTTCTGGAAACTTCGCTCTGGCACTGTCACTAGGCTTATTTTTTTGCTCTCTGTTCCCAAAGTTGTCTTAAAATAGTTTGAAGGAGTTTCAGGTGCATTGAGTACTGAGTAAAAATCGAACACTGAAAGCCAAACGAGGAGGTTCTAGCCTTCTGCCAACAAGAAAATGTCCAGAAGTTTGACTTTCACATCACATGACCTCACTAGCGAGTAGTGATGTGTCGTTGCGAACGAGCTGGCACTATGCACCAGCTCTTTAGTGTGAATGATGGGAGACGCAGCACCGTTAAGAGCCGTCCACCCCTCCCCTGCCCCGTTTTCCTGCACAAAAGAGCACAGAATAAAGGGAGGATCTTTCCTCCTCACTGTTCTGCCAACACCTTAAAGACACTTCCTCATTAACATAAGCCCCGTGGTTGACTCCATGAAAAAATGCCCAGATCTCATAATGTTGTGTTTACCACAGACCCTGTTTTGGGCGTCTAACTGAAATCTCATTCAAAACTCCCAACAACTTCTAGAAAAATAGCCATTACTTCCATGTTTCAGGACTCATCACTGCATTACACATTCAGGTGGGAATTACAGTTCTTTTTAGTGATCTGGATCATTTTGCTCAGCTCAGTAATAAGTGTCGGCCCCTTTGGCTCCCTAAACAGCTTTTCATTTGGTGCCATTTTTGATTTATTGTCAGCCCAGCTAGGCCTTTTCTTCTTTTTAAGATTCATCTTTTGACTTTTAAGTCTTTATTTGCAAAGGAAAGTGGATAGAGTCAGAAGTTGGAGGGAGATGGTAGCGGAGCCACAGACCGGCCCTGAACCCAGCCAAGGACTCTGCACACTGGGCATGCTAGCATAATCGCTCTACTAGCCGAGCCCCATTCAGAAATCTTTTTAACAAAATATTAACATTCACTGTGGTCAAACCAAACCGTTAAACTCCAAGAATTACAAGTTTTCATGTGTTTGGTATAAAAAACTTCAGAATGCATTACGTGTACATGTGGCAAGGAGGGGTGGACTAAACATCATCCTTTTACTCTTTGGATTATTTCATAAAAGTGGCTTTTTTTTTTTTTTTTTTAACCAAAGACACATTGTTTCCACCCCAGCTTTTCCTCACCAGATCACAACAAGGCAAGGTTTCAGTGTGAGCCCTGGAATAATGTATGTTTTTCTGATTAATACAACTGACATTTTAATGCATGTTTTACTCCAGTTTTTTTGCAAATTATCAGAATATAATTATTTCTAAGACATGGACCTCTCGCCACTACCATCTTTGCTTTGCGTGTTCAAGTCTTGTGGTAGGTTGTCCGAGTTTATGTTGGAATGGACGGATAGGATGAGTGCTATTGGTGCATGGCCCTTAAGATTTTCCAGATCTACACTGCAAAATGAGTGCAATGGGAACTCTCCCAGAATGCTTTGTGATTCATCAGCAAGAATTGATGAAATAATTAAACAAATGCAAGTATATTTTTTAATTTCATTTTTTCATAATGTGATTTTAAAATTGAGACAACCTTTGTATTTTCTAAATTTAATATTGTTTCAATTAGTGATGGGAATTCTCTCTTTTCTCTTTTCAGTTATCCGGATCATTTGACTCGGCTCAGCAAAAAGAGTCGACTCTTTTGGCTCCCAAATGGCTCTTTATTTGGGTACCAGTTTGGCTTCATCTGAGCTGCCACATTAAGCAATGTTATGACAAATGATTGATACGTGGACAGGGTTAGGGGTTAGGGTCAGATGAAATCTGCTCCCTGGTTAACACACCTGATATGAAACATTAATGTTAAATCATCAAGAATGAGTCCCTAATGCATGGTGTGCCTGTAGTAGTGTGGAAAAAAAGTCATCCCTACGAATCCATCAAATAACACGGACACAATATCTAATAGTGATAATAATAAGAACAATAATAATAATAATAATGATAATGATAAAAGTAGTAATGATATAAAAAGACTCTCAAACAGGATCCGGCTCTTAACCGTCACATGAAAGAGCCAGCTCTTTGGTGCCAATAGTCCACGCTACAGCAAATATTCAGGTTGAAGACAGCATACTGTAAGTGCACAGAAACATTGTGACGTCTGTTTATGTAAATTCCACTAACAAGCTCTGATAATGTATCACGGTCTTAGAGAGTTGTTCAACTTTACTAAGGTAATATAATAACAACATTAATCCCTTTCAAATGTTGGAGATGGGACTGAGCCCATGAATCAAGCGTCAGAGCTTCACAGCTCAGCACAACACACTTTTGTTCCTTCACAAACATCTGCAGAGCTGTGGTGGGATAATATATGGAGGCCATAGAGCATAAATGGGTGATAGAGTGGGACAAGAGAAGCTGCAGAGATAGAAAAAAGAAGAGCCAGATATATTGGTCTCTTGGGTCAGCAGAAACCAAACCCGTCCATGGGCTGAAGGTGTTCTAGATGCAAAGGAGAGACACGTTGCAGGTCTTGAAGGGAGTAGTTTTTCAACTCTATTGTTTCCAGTAAAAGTGACGGAAAAAACGCTGTATTACCTTACATGCTGCAGAATGTGTATTCTATTGATGACCACAATACTTTACTGTTGACACACAACAAGATTAGCCTTGCCTTTTTTCTTCTAAATCCACTGTATTGTTATAGGATGACAAGCTTTCCTCAATAAGCCTTTTAATTCAACAAGTGATTTGCCTGTTTGTCAGATCATCTCCCTGGTTTTAATCCCTTTTATTTCCAACAAAAGGCCACAGTGTATGGCAACCAGACCACAAAGCTGCACTGATTGTTGGGCTGGTTTAGCAACTTAAAAGTCTGTGGAGGCTGCATCTGATTGACAACAATGCAATCTGGGGCAATCATGAACAGTGAATGAGGACGGATCAATCACAGATTAATCCTCTTAGACAGAAGATGCAAATACACTCAAACTATTGACCTTTCACATCTGACATCAAAGTGTCTGTCTTGCTCAAGCCTGGATGGCTAAAGGGACATGTTGCCTACTCAATGCTAAACAAACTCTCTTAGAAATATCACAAACCATCTTATTGCAAAGGTGGCATCAATCACAGCACCAGAACGACCCTTTTTGTTTCACAAATGTTTAAGACTTCATGGCTAGGTGCTTGATTTTATACACCTGTGGCTACAGGTCTGCTTGAAACAGATGAAAATTACTGTCAGGTGTGGCCAAATACTTTTGTCCATGTACTGTATGTGCAGAAAAGGTGCTGTCTTCAGTTTTACATTGATAATACAAAATATAACAATGGACAAAAGAAATTTTAAACATTAAAATGTGAAATTAGGGATCAACAATGCACAACAGGAAACCTCTGGTAAGATTTATTTTGATGAAAGTATTTTAACGATAAAAGTTTGAAATGCAGGAACTACTCTGTGGGTACTTTTGGGTCCTTTTTCACCCATTTAAAACATGTTTAGCCTGTCATATTTATTCATCTCACCAAAAAAGCAGAGCTGTTGTATGTAGAAGTTGAAGCTAACGTGTCTGAGTTTGTGAGTTCTGATCTGCTGTATCATGAAAATCAGTCTGCTGTGAGCTTTGGAATCAAGCCATCAGGTGGGGTGGCGGGGAAAGTCCAGCATGTCCAACTTGAAATATTATTCATCATACTATATATAGCAAATAACCATTTTTTAAATAATGGTAAGGTACGCAAAAGAAAGCAAAAAATTGTAAGGTTTAAATGTGGTAGTTCTCAAGCCCTTCCAGATTGAATGGTCATATCTTCTGATGTTGTCAGATGTTTCCCTTTTCACTGCCTACATAAACAAGACTGTGACTGCAGGTCCTCACTGATAAGAACTATGTTTAAAGGATTAACCCTGAAGTGCCGTTGATAATCAGATACATATCAGTGGAAGCAAACAAAGCGCCTGTCTGTCCACATTTGCATCAGTTTCTGTCAATCAACTACAGACATTCAAAACTGCAAATGATAGGTCAGGCCTGGCTCATAGACATAGCATCAGAAAGAGATCAAATGAGTACTGTTAGATTTTTGTAATAGTAAAAATTGAGTTTGCACATGCATCTTTAGGTAGCATTGTTACAGCAATAAAATTCTCTTGTGCCAAAATCTCAACGAATTATCTCATTATTACACTCAACAGGGTTAGAGTTAAGGAAAAAAAAACTTCTTTACAGATGAAAACAACATAAAAAACAATGTTTCAGAGAGACACACTTATTTGAGGGTTTGAATTACTATAACCTGAAAAAACATGACATTTACCATTTTGAACAGGAATGAGGAATTTCAAACTGAATTCACCCAAATTTGAGCTGGCTCACTGGGCGTCTTTGAGAAGTCAGAAATTAATCAAGCATAACATTCAAGCACTAAAACTCATTTTTCTGTTCAGGAATGCAAGTAAATAACTATAATTTGACATATTAATCAAGAAATATTAATGTGCTTTACTATTTTTTCAGTTTTTGGTAAATCAGTAAATTTAAAACTTCATGGATAACAATAATAATGATATTTTAGCATTAAAAATATATATGGGTTAAAGAGCTTCTACATATTGGTGTATTAACCATTGCAGAAACATAAAAAAATGACTTAGGTAATTACCAATGCTGTTAATTTAGGGCAGCTGTGGCATAAATTTTACTTTGGTTAGGGTTAGGGTGGTCTAATAAATTTGTTAAGCACTGTATTTTTATTGCTAATTCAGAAAACATAGTAGGGATTTCCTTTCATGAGCAGATTTTCACGAAGATATGTTAAGTGAAAATTATTTTTAGCGGTGCAAAGATAAACCGATATGGATCGGTTACCTGAGCTTAACGTCAAAGGTCTGGGTGCATCGGCCCGTCGAGGCCCGGATTGGTATAAATGAAGCATGATTTGGTCTTTGGACTGGTTTTAACATTAGAGATCGGTTCACTGAGCCTCTGCAGTTTGCTATCATAGTCTGTTCCACCATGCTGTGGCTCAGCGTCTTTAATCTCACACACCTCACGGTGACCTTTTACCTTTAAACAAGACTAACGGTAGCTGTAGGTGCTCGCTAGGTAGCTGGATGTGTTTCACAGGTCATAGCCAAAACATCCCCCAGTTACAGTTATGCACCTCAGAAACCAAGTCATGTGGACTTAATATGATGGAGGGCTAACTTTAAAATGTCTGCCCATCTGTGCGCTTTAGAGAAAAGAAATTAAGGACAACAGCAGCTCATAAATCTGACCTGCTGAGATGGCAGAGCTAAAGTTTAGCTAAGATGCTAGTGCTAAACATAA
Source organism: Cheilinus undulatus (assembly GCF_018320785.1). Taxonomy (NCBI): domain Eukaryota; kingdom Metazoa; phylum Chordata; class Actinopteri; order Labriformes; family Labridae; genus Cheilinus; species Cheilinus undulatus. Next base: position 7,563,313 of record NC_054866.1, read on the forward strand.
CACAGACCAAAACATAAACACTTTTCTTGGTTAAAAACCTTATCACCGTAATCACAGCTCGTTTTATTGGAAGTTATTGATTTGGTGACAAAATCAATACATATGAGCCCACTGATTGATGTTAGAGTGGATTTCACTGAGCTGGAGATCAACTGATTGCTAGTGAATTAATTCAAGAACAAAAACGATCAAGAACGGTCAGATACCGAGAGATACTCATATTAAGAGGACTTATGAAAGGAGAATTTTTAATGTATAGAAAGCTGTTTTTATTTTGCTGTTGTCAGTATAATTTTAACCCATTATTCTCCTGTACTAGCAGACACACATTATATTATTTAGTAAATAAACCTTACCTTGCAAAGCAGATTGGTTGGCTAAGTTCCATGTCTGTTAGGCAAAGCTCCAATTTGAAACAGCTGAATAGAAACAATTGATCAGCATCATTTGAAGAGAGCGAGGCAGTCATCTACAGTCAGGGTTTAGTTACATACAGCGATGGCTGCCGCCAGTGTAGCGTTCACCTCAGATGTAGCTCCTTTAGTATGGCGGCAGTTCTTAATATCAAGTAAAAGCATGTTGGAAATACTGCAATCTCCAAATACACTATGTGGAAAAAAGTATTTGGTCACACCAGTAAATTATTGAATTCAGGTGTTTGAATCAGACCTGCTGCCACAGGTGTATAAAATCAAGCATCTAGCCATGCAGTCTCCATTTGCAAACATTTGTGATCCTAAATGGGTCGTTCTGAAGAGCTGTGACTTCAAGCGTGGTACTGTGATGGATGCCATCGCAGTTATATGGTTTGTGAATGTTCATCCCTGCAGGATATTCCAAAGTCAACTGTAACTGCTATTAACAAGTGGAAGCGTTTAGGAACAGCAGCTCAGCTACAAAGCTGTAGACACCGACTGAAAGGCACATGATGCGTAAAAGTCGCTAACACTTTCCTGATCCCATAGCTGAAGAGTCCTAAACTTTTTTTCTGAGCTAATTAAAAGCCGTAAAATCCTGATTTTTATCAGTTTGGTGCAAATTTCAGCTATAACATCAACACTGATGTGTTTTATTATAGTTCAGTAAATTACCTCAGTGTACAGATGAATAAAAATGTTAAAGTGTTCACTACCTCTTTAATAAGAGAGATGGAGGTTCACTAGGGCAATAATTATTCTGTTTATTTTGAAGAAACAAATCTGTTGCTGTTTATGAGATGGAAGAATAGTTCATTCAACAAAACATGCCACTGATCAAAAATGACTCACAGGTGGGGTTAACATTTTATTCTTATCAATGTTTGGAAATTAATGAGTGAAATTTAATTTCTGAAGCTCTTTAAAACATCTCACAACAGGAGAGGGGGAGTAACAAATCCAAGCACATTAAAAACAGCACAGTCAAGGGGGTGTACAAAATTGTTTTGGGAAGTGGAAAGCCCAGGAGAGACCTGGTCCCTGGGGGAGCCTCCACAGCCTGGGGCCCATGATGTGGACACTTTGTCCTCAAGTGTTGTCAGTCTGGAACAAAGAAACAAAACCGCACTGACGTATGGATGGCTCTTCAGTGCACAGATGTCTCAGAAATCAGTGTCAACACATTGTGTCTCCAAAAGGCGTTGAGATATGTTGTGTCTTAAGAGTCGTGCTTCCTAAATGCTGAAGGGGGATTTGAGTTATTTATTTATTTTTTAATCTCATCCATTTTGGTTCACATAAGGGTTTTGACTTTACAGAATCATACAGCTGGAGCGATGTAGCTGTTGGTCAGAAGGCTTAGTTCCACCTCTTTGTCTTGTTATGAGGTAGATCTAAAGGCTCTGTTTGAAAAGTCTAAAAAAAATACTTCTAAGTCTTGTCCTGTGCACTTTTTTGTGCACTTGACCTCAATAAAAAACATCACAGGGTCAAGAAAAGGTGCAATAACCCCTCTGTCTACCTCCTTAATTGTCTTAGGCTGCTTTCACACCTAACCTGTTGGTTTGATTTAAACAAACTCAAGTTCCTTTGCAGAGTTAGTTCGATTCATGTTTGCTGGTGTTAAAACTGACCGCCAAACTCTGATGCAGACCAAACCAGACTGAGACCTCTTGAAAAGGTGGGTCTCAGTCCACTTCCATTCACACTCTGGTGCGGTTCATTTATGGTGAGAACACTAACTGACCTTGATCTGGTCTAACTCAGGAAACACTGAGCTTTTCTGGATTAATTCAGCTACCGTAGCCAGAGAAATACGATAAAACCCACAGACACAGCTGAAGGTGCTTCAGCACTTAATCAGGATTTATATTGATTGGTTTACTTTTGGATAAATAACATGATCCAGGATCAATTAATGAGCGCACATACAGATAGCTGAAGGTCTCGTACTGTCATAGCTCTGACCTTTCCAGATGGACAGATGTCTCTGCTTTTTTAACGGCATTACTCAAGGGAAGGCTGTGATTAATTGATTTGTTACTGGAGAAATAATCGTGAGCAATTAATGAACTGCGAAGTTGCTGCAACACACACTTCAGCAGACCAAGGTTATAATAGTTTTGTATTTTTTTCAGTAGTTTTTATTTTTATTTTGTTTTCACTTTCTTTTTTCAATTCCAGTTTAGTTTTTTTGTTTTTTACTGCTGGTTTGTTAGTTTAGTTTTTATTTGTTTTAGTGTTAGTTTTAGTTTTTCGGATAGATGTCGGGGCTGAGGAAACGTCATACATTTATAAAAACATATTAAAACAGGCTACTCTTCACTTATCATTTTATTTATTTAAAGATGATGTTTGTCTTAACAAATCATTTCAGGGAATTGGACACTCTCCAGACTTGTGTGTAGGTGCCAGTCAGTATGGTTGTGTCAAAGACTAAAACAAAGGATATTTTTTCTCTATTTTTATTTTATTTTCATTAGTTTTGTAAGCACACTATGCTGTATTTGTTGAATTTTAGTTTTAGTTATGTAGTTAGTTTTAGTTAACTATAACAACCGGCAGACAGACACACATGGTGCTGCTGAGCATTTTTTTCACAATCTGATTGAGTTTTTTCTAATCCGAGATTTAAACTTTTCTGTTCACATGGATGCTACAGATGTGCATGCTCATGCATCATACATTTAATCTGAAGAAAACTACTCTGACATGTGCAGCGCATGCATCGCACTCAATTGTTTTTTTTTTTTTTTTTTAACTCCATTCTGGCACAAATTATTGGATAGTTCTACTCTGTTGTGTTGTACCTGATCAGTTTTGTTTTGCTCCTGCCATGTTTCTGTTTCTTCCTGTCGGCTAAAGAGAAGAGGGACCATCCAGTGTGTTAACCTGGCGCAGTTCAAAAGCCTGCATCTCTGATGGTATGGGGTTGCATTAGTGTCTATGGCATGGGTGGCTTACACATGTGGAGAGGTTTTAGAGCATTTGAAGCATTGCTCCAGGAAAAATCCAGCAATGAAGAGGCAGGACTGTTGAGCAGCTTCATCAGACAAGAATGGGACAACATTCTTCCTCAAAAACTCCAGCACTTCTCAAATATTTACACTGCTGTTAAAATAAGAGGGGATGCTAAACAATGGTAGACATGGCCCTGTCTCATGTTGGTCACTTGTTTAAATGAGCAATCAATAGTGGTACCACTTGAAATGAAATTAAGGCAAAGAATTGTGGGTCGTCTTTTCATCTGTCCTTGTGTAAAAGGTGGTCCAGGATATCCTCTGCTGAAGGAGATAATAAAGGAAGCAGGGAAGCTCTTTTTGTCATCTTTTAGAGAACATGAGCAGGTCTTATTATAGAAAACATTTCAATGCTTTCTAGTCATTTTCAATATGGCAGCCACCACAGATTGGATTTAAAATCCTTCAGAACCCAAATGGTTAACATCACTCAGACTTTGCCTAATACTTTCTACAGTCTATGGTTTAACCCTGTAACATTAACCTAATGGGGTGGGTTTGGCAAAGGGTCTCTTATCTCTTTTTTTTTTTTTTTTTTTTTTTTTCTGCTGGCTTTAACCATTAGCAAAAATAATCATTATTGTTTTACACATTGATTTGCAGCCAACATGTCTGCCAGCCAGTAGACTCTACTTAGTCAATCCCTTTTTTCTTTTTGAAGTCATTAAGTAATAAATATTAAGTATTGCTGCTTTTGCCTTATTGGTTCAGAGCTAACTGAGAACTAAAGTAAAAAATAGTGTATGATTTACAGATGTGCATGATCAATTCAATAACTAATAAATAATTAATACAAGAATCTCCCAGGCTGTTCCTCAAAAACATCATTATCAGAGTCTCCATCACAAGTAATGAGGGAACAGCTTATTAATGATTCATTGAAGTCGATCCTGATTGACTTACCTTCAACAAAGCATTAGCTGACCATAAATCTGATTAAGAGCTACACATGAACTAATGGATCACCAGCAGTATTCTGCTTTCATTTTTAATTTGTTCCTTGGAAAAATGCTCACATTATCAGTTGTTGAGAAGTATCTTAGGCAGCCATTTTTGATCTCATCCTGCATTCAGATGCAAATTAGTCAAACATGTGACCCTTAATCAAATAAATGGGCAGTAGTGCTATTAGAGCTGTTGTCCTTTAATGACTTTTTGAAGATAGCAGAGCTGACAGTCTCAATTTCAAAGTGCATTTTACTAGCACTCATGCTGCTAGGCTATGGAAATTGGCTCCCTGTTTTACTCTTGTACTTCTCACTAGCTGGGTTTCCATTACAGTTTTTTGAAAAATAAAAGCGTTATTTCTTAAATTTCAGTTAAGTACAATTGCGCTTTGAATGCGTTTCCATTGAAGGGAGTTTTGGGCACAGGCCTCGCAATTCTTGTAAAATCTCATCTCGAGTGAAACCGCTGCAGGGAAGCTTGACGCTCAAAACCAGTTGCGTGTTGGTACGGTTTTGGTTACATCTACGGCGGCTGCCTTGATAATTTTGAACAAAAGACAAAGGCAATAAATGATAGTTCAGAGGTAAAGTCCGTATGTATGGCAAAAGCCACGCATAAGGGTAGAAGTATGATGTAAAGAAAAGTCTGGTCTCTTCTTCTGTCTACATGTACCGCGCCATGTTGTCTCGGAGTGACTGGTCATGTGACACCGTACGTCACGTCTTGTGACTTGTAAATGTGGAGGAAGTGTTTCCATTGCACTTTTGCTATATATTTCTATATCAAAACGCCTGAAAAACCTCCTCATGAAAGTGTGAAAACTTTTTAGCAATATTTTAGGGTCTTTTCGAAATTCAAGTGTTTCCATTACCAGTTTTTTATTGCACTATTTCGATTTTGCGCATTTCCGAGTGCAATGGAAACCCAGCTACTGTCTCTTTAAGCTTCAGTTCATTATGATTGGCCTGGATGTTTGACCACTGGCTGCAAAACAATTTGCCCTTCACAGGGATACTGAACCTTGAACCTTTGTGTTATGACTGCACACACTTGCACAGTGACCCTCAAATTCCACATACTCTGTCATGACCAGCATGTACAGCATTTCAAATCTACGGATCTTCTGAACAAATCTTGCCTTTATAGCAAATCTTTGTAATTCCACAGCACGGGTCGTGATCCATCTCTGGTGCACCACTCGAGATGCACACTTGCTTGGAACTCACTTCGAGCACACATCAATCCATGTAAAGCAGATTGATCCAAACAGGGACTAAAACACACACAGGACCCAGTCAGTTTTAAAATAAAACACAATGCACTGAATTCCTGTCATTAATCTTACCATTCTACATGGCATCCCAGCTGGTGGCACTAGCCACAGGTCATCAGTGGGTCACGGAGGTATAAGACACCATGGACAAGAGAAGTTAGTTTTAGAGGTAGAAAACCACATGATGTTGTCACCTAACTTAAAAAGAATAAACCTTTCAATTTCCTGATACACTACTATAATATTGAGGTAAACAGCCAACTAACCTGCAAAAGCAGAGCAATCCCCTGTTTACATTTACTCTGTTATTGGTCTCAGTTATTATGTGATCTCACAACTCTCTCATGACTTCGTAGTTTTTCTCCGGTCTTTATGAGCTCTCGTCTCGAGCTCATCAGGACTGTGCTTCGGTAACTGATCCGCAAAACCACAGCACCCACAGAACGCTGCGTTCACAGACTATTTGAAATTTAGAAGGGGCTACTAGCCGACTCTTTGTCTTGATTGTGCCTGTGAAAATGTTGAACAGCCTCTAAAAGCATCACGGCAACAGTAGGCATTTCAAAGGAAATTTCTGACATTTTGTCCTGATTTAACTCGCACATGGTAAGCTCTTAGGCTGTCAATGACTGGGCCATACAGTGTTAGAATATAGACTGTTAGCATTAGTTGTGTGTCTTGAACAGCACAGTGAGCTACTGTAAAATCCCAACATGACTTTTATAGAGTTGGCTTGAAATTGCACAGTATTTTCAACAGAGAGAGTTATGGGTGCTATGAGAAAAAGTCGCTGATGCTGGAGCTGTTTTTGGGCATGAGTGATGAAAACACTGAGCTGTATTGGTTTTGTAAAGAAAATGGCTGCTGCCAGAGCACAAAAGGCCTCAGGCCCTCATTCTTTAATATTGATCACTGTCTAAAGGTTTGGGTCTGGACAAAAACTGGAAAGTTAATCAAATGATTTTTTTTTTCTTGGCATCTTTAATGTGTTTAATGAACTCTGTCATTTATTTAACTCCAGTCAAAGCAACATCAAATGCAAAAAAAGACATCAAGATTTATTTTAAAGTAGGATAGTCTGGATTCAAGTATAGAAGTCTAGAGGCATCCAAAGCAAATGCATTTCTTTTTCACAGATATAAAAAATAATAATCTTGATGGGTTACCTTTACTTTTACTGTTTTTGATTGAAGCAAATGGGTATTTGTTGTAGAAATAAAAATGTGGCCAGGAAAATTAGTTTTGAATATCTGTGAACAAGATCATTTATCAGCATAATAATCAACATTAACCAAGTTAACCTAGTAGGACATACTTGAATGTCAAAGCCTGGTGTTTCACCTGACCTGTGGAGGGTTTAGCCAAGCCTACACCATTAAATCTCTGACTGACCACCTGCCGAAGGTGCTCCTTTGAGTATCCACTGCCTGACAGAAGACATATAACACAGGACTGATGATCACTTTCATTTAATATTAACGCATTAGATTAAATTGGAAGTTCAGAAAAATGTTAGCACTTTAGAGTAATGTCATTCCAGTGATAAGCTGTTTTGGTGCATTTCTATGCCTCTGTGGTGGCGAAGGCCAGGACCAGAGGCATTATGCTGTCAGGTTCTCCATCTGTCAGTGTCACACTTATGAACGGGATAGCTCAGGAACACTTCCAAGGGTACCTTTGAAATTTGCACAAATTTCTTCTCTGGCAGAGGAATTACCTGAATAGTAGACCTGTTAATATAAACGTGTTAACGTTTGTGATTAATCTGGAAAGCTTAACATGTTGAAAAAATATTAACGCAATTTAATCATATGACTAAGTTTGACCACAACTACCTCCCGAAGTCCTGCACGGATGTTTTCGTCCCTGGGATGAAATGATTGAAGGCGGATAAAACAGCCAGCAGTGATGAGTGAGGAGACAGACACAGGTCTGCTTCACGGCAAATTTCGATTTAAAAAGCTGCTTAATGGAAGTCTGGATGAAACAAAAGTTGTGTGTACATACTACGGTGACACCGAAGCACAACGAGTCTGAAGTACCACCTCTGGGCAAAACGCATCTTTTCTAATGTTAGCAAAGACGCTAACAACAGCACGAGTTCAAGCAATGATAGCTAATGTTGCTAATGCTAACAAAGACGCCAACAACAACACGGGATCAAGCTACGATAGCTAATGTTGCTAATGCTAGCAAAGACGTTAACAACAGCACGAGATCAAGCAATGATAGCTAATGTTGCTAATGCTAGCAAAGACGTTAACAACAGCACGAGATCAAGCAATGATAGCTAATGTTGCTAATGCTAGCAAAGACGTTAACAACAGCACGAGATCAAGCAATGATAGCTAATGTTGCTAATGCTAGCAAAGACGCCAACAACAACACGAGATCAAGCCATAATGTCAAGCTACACCGGCGCAGTCCAGCAGACCCAGATTTGTCCCCAAAACAACATCTAAGCTAACTAATGCGATCGCTAACGGGTCGCCAGAGGCTGCAGACCATTGACATTACCGATGACAAGGGGCTTCAAGACATCATCCGGGTCGCCTCCGATGACAACAGAACACCTATGAGAACTACTGTCACAAGAATCCGCGAACTGTATGACAGCTAAAAAGGCAACTAAAGTGGAGCAGCTGGCCTTACACTGATTAGACACCACTGGACATCAGTCAGCAACTTCAGCTACCTGGAGGTAACAGCACACCTGATCCTTCACTTTAGAAGTTATTTTGTAGCTGATGTGTTTGTCTTCTGGGCTTGTTTACAGTTTACGGATGTTATTGCTCAGTGAATTAAGACACTTTGATTTACAAACCACAAATAAGTTTAAAAACTCTAGTTTGTTTAATATTACTTCATTTAAACACCATACCTGTACTAATTTATCTCAACCAAAAATACAAGTAAATGGTAGTATTTTAAATGTTAATTGAATTAGATAATTATAATAATAAGAAGAAAAATACATTTTTTCTTCTTCACAGTCCATTGTTGAATCTACACAGTTCTTGTGGATGCTGATCCTAACTACAAACTAACTTGAGTAGTCTGTTTTAAGGCTTTATAATGTGCCATTTGTATAACATATAAACATGTCTAAAGTTTTTCTTTTCGCCCTGCCCTTGAAAAAGTCTGTGCAGGCCACTGCATTTACTCCGTTACATGTACTTGAGTAGTTTTTTTGAAAAATCCTACCTCTGAGAGTAGTTATTGAGCAGAGTACTTTTTACTCCTACTCTGTTACATTTGTGATAAAAAAACAATACTTCTACTCCGTTACATTGGGACTGGTCGCTTCTTTTACTTGTCTATAACTTATTTTCATGAAGTATTTTTTTACACTCAGCTGAGCTCTCACAGCAGCGTGAGGTAAAATCCTCAGCACCACAGAGTAAACGGAGAAGTGACCCCCTCCCCCTGAACTATCAACAGTTGGAGATAATGGCTGAAGATGTAATACCTCCTCCTTCAGAGGAGCGTGTTCATCCCTGGTTTAACATCAAGACTCTCTGCCTTTCAAACGACGAGGAACAACAGCCACATAATGCGCTGCTTACCATGTCTACCTTAAACAGTGGAATCTCGAGCTTCAAAAATAGCATGTCACATCTAAGAAAGCACGTTGTGGTAAGAAAGCTAAACAAGCTAACGACTGCATTGCTAGTCAGCTGAAGCTAAAGTAAGTTGAAATCTCTGTTTTAACTTGCAGACTGCAAAGACACAGTTGTGTCAGTAATAAATGATATCACGTGTCCAACCACCTCTGCAACTCTGCCACAAATGTGATTTTACACGGCATTATGAAAGTTGCGTTGTAGGTGATACTATTATCGTGTGTGGCATATCTCTAATATCAGTGATTATACCTAACACGGTTATAACATGAGGCTAGTGGGCAAAAGTTATTGAGTGATAATCAGGATAAAAAGTCATAAATTGGAGCTTAAAAGTAAAAATTAAACAAAAAAAGGGCAAAAAGTTGGAAATGAGGACAGATCATAAGATTAATTTCATAAATATGAGGCAAAAATCAATAACACATGATTAATATATAATGTGATTAAAAAGTAAGAACTGCAAGGTATAAATTCATGTATGTGAGATACATGTAGAAATAAGATAACTATAATGAGAGAATGAGTCTGTTTTTTTTTCTCATTATATTTCAATAAACTGCACAAAATGAAGTTACTCACTACTTGAGTTGTTTTTTAATAAGGTACTTATTTACTCTTACTCAAGTACTTATTTTCACGAGTAGTTCTACTTCTACTTGAGTAATTATTATTGTTAGTAACAGTACTTTTACTTGAATACTGTAACTGTGTACTCTACCCACCACTGGACATCAACACATCTCTGCCAGGGTCTAGACAGATGGTCTTCATGAATACTAGAAGTGATCCTCCTTTTTTTTTAAGTATCTACAGAAAAAGAAGAGTTCAGTCCCTGTGGCTAAATCAGACTCTTGGAAAATCCCTTTCACTCTCCATGACCTGCCACTGATGGATAAGACCAGGGGACATGACAAGGGACAAGGTGTTGGAATGCATTTTCACCCTTGGTGGAATGCAGTCTGTTAGGATCAGTTCAGACTGAATATTCATGACAAGATCAGATAGATCCTGCAACAGGCTGCTCTGCAACATCTTCAAACCTGTCAGGTTGCACCTCTGCAACCAGGAGAGATGATTTACAGCTCCAAAATGATGACTGCCTGTGTTTCAGTTTCATCTTCTGATTTCAATTTACCTTCCAGGCTGTGGATCTAGTTTATTGATATCACAGTCTGCAGAAGACATCATCATTAAGTACAGCAACACTGTTTTATTTCATAGATATATTTAAAGTTCCTTGCACTGGCATTAGACCCGTAATAGGATAGACTCATTTATTTCTCTTTAATTTATAATTATGACAAACAGTTTAACACATAGTTATGCTCAGTGGCTTTTATATAGTTTGGTCTGCTTGGTTTGAGCTGAATGTGTTGGTACTTTTGGAGTAATGGTTGCGTGTGTGTGTGTGTGTGTGTGTGTGTAGGAGAGAGAGAGAGCACAAAGGGGGGTGTGAGTGGGTCAGTCATGCACTGATGAAGCCATTTTGCTGGGTCATCATGTCACTGAGCATTCATATTCCATATCCATCATCACAGAGTAAAAATGGCAAAGTGCTAAAGGCCAGGCATAGCAATCCTGAACTCTGCAGATTGCTTGTAAAGCATTTACCACTTGTTATGACATTAACATAAGGAGGAGACCATGTATTTTGGTCATTTTCTCAGCTAATTGTTAACAAGACCAATAATTTGAAGGTGTAACGTGAACTCAGAAACTGAGCTTATGTCAGTGCTTTCTGAACTGTGCTGACATGTGCGTTTAGAGAGAAACCCATCTACCAGGATTCAGCTGTCAAGCCAGAATGAGGACAAAGATGAGACGCCTGACCCACAGTTTGTGGGTTTTTCCACTACAGGGCTCATTTTTAATGCATGTCCGCTCTCTGCTGGACTGCATCAAACACAAATGAAATCATGCATGCTTTTATTATGCCATACTTCATACCTCTGAATGTGTTCGTCTCAGCGCCATGAGCAGATGGTCAGGATGTGGCTGCAGCATGTTCAGTACAGTGGGTGATGACGTGTGAGATGAGAAGCATGTATAAAAGTATGTCCTGGTTATACGTGTTGGCAGGCTGCAGTCTAGTTCTCTGGAGTGTGACTATTGTTTTACCTTTAGGGATGCGCAGAGATACAGTGGCAGGTAAAAAGTGCATATCTGTTTCACACACAGAAGAACAAGTCAGAAATCCCTAGAATTGGTATTTTGTTCCTTAACGGCCTGTTATAATAACACTGACTTTGTCATACACATGCATCTTTTCTGCAAATTGGTGCAGTGGTTAGTGCTGTCGTTTGCACCAGAAGGCTCCTGGTTTGAATCCCTACTGGACACAGCTTTCCTGTGTAGTCTTCATGCACAATCCTAGGGCTGGGCACCACCCTAGGGTCAGCGAGTGAAAATATCTGTATTTTGGTGGAATTGTGAAGACCAATCAAACAGGGACCCCACAGGTGATATAGTGCAGTGGTTCTCAATCTCAGCCTTGGGGTCGGTACCCCCTTGGGGTAGCGAGACACTGTGAGGGGCTCTCCAGATGCCCTTAAAAGCCAAGAATATTTTTCAAATTAAACTGTAACCACTTCACACCAACTTTTGTCAATTTTGTTACCCCTTTTCATCATATTTTCCCACCAATTTTAACACATTTTTACCATTTAACACCTATTTGAGTTAATTTTAATCTCTTTCCACCGCTTCTTTTCTACCTGTTGTTGCCACATCTAAACCCATTCTTGCCACTTAAGCTTAATGCTGCCTCTGTTGACCCATTATTGCCACTATTAATCCCTTTTTACACAATTTTTTCCCCCATTTTAACCACATTTCACCATTTGATATGCCTTTTTTGCTAGTTTAAGCAATTTCTGCCAAAGTCTGCCTATTTTTTTTCTCAGTAAACCCATTTTTGCCAGTTTAAAGTAATTTCAACCACATTTGAACTCCTTTTAACCACTATTTATGCCCCTTTTTTGCCACTTTAATCCATTGTCACATTTTTTTTGTTGCCATTTTTATCGAATTTTTGCCAATTCTAACCCATTTCTGCTACTTTTCAAATCCAGTTTCATCGTATTTTCCACCATTTTTTGCCATTACTTAACTATTGTAGCAATTTTTAAACCATTTTGATAAAAAAAAAAATGATTTAAAAATTGCATCTTTAAAAAGAGTGGTTATTTTTTCAGATTAAATATGAAATATGGATATCACATAACAATGCACCATGGTTTTGCTGACCTCCATGGGCCCCAGTTTGGCTGGGCCCCAGAAAGCTCTCCCATTTATCCCCCGTTATGCACGGCCTTGTCTGCACATGATTACTCCGAATTGTGCACGGCTGTGATCAACCACCTTCAGGTACAGTGGGGGTCCCCGGTCTCTGGCACCTGTATTTTGGGGGTTGCAAGCTGAAAAGGTTGAGATAGGGGACTGGGTAAGAGCTAAATGTATTACATTTGGTATAAGTATGTATTATGAATAGATGGAAAAAAGGCCCTTGGACCATCCTCTTACATGTAGAGGAAGTGGACTGGAAATAGCTAAAGGTCAAATTTGGGCATTTTTAGGCGATTCACAAATTTAATATTTTAATGAACTAGTCAGAGGGATTTTATCTGATTGACCACAGAATATTTTCGCTCATACTAGACAACCTGGAGGTGTACGAACTGCGAGTTTTCACCATAGGGTGGGGCCGTGACCAGAGCCCAAACTTAAATTAATTTTTTTGTACAATTTTTTTGTGGTAAAAATATATAAACAATGCCTTATAACTTTTTAATGCCAGTGTCAATCATCACCAAATTTCACAGGGATGCTCACACATTCATCACTCATGCATCAATATCACTACTGTGTCACAGCGCCCCCCTTTGGCCGTTGAACATTTCCATCTCTGATTTTTTTTTTTTTTTTTTCACATTTTTGCTTTAAATATTCAGCCTCCTCTCCACCATTCAGCCTAGGCTTATGATATTTGGTCTGCATATGAATCATCATAAGACCTACAAAAAATCCTTTGGAAGCCATGTTCTTCCCCAACAGGAAGTCAACCAGCTTAATCACAATTTCAAAATAAAGGCATTTTTGATGCTGCCATTTGACTTTAACCCATTATAATTTTAGTATGCAATATTCTGGGATCTTCTGCTCCTTCTTGCTATACAATGATATCTAACTGAACATGCTTACATGCCAACATGTCATCACAGCTCCCCCTACTGGCAGCAGGAAGTGACACAAATGGATCATATCTACATTCATTCTTGTTGTGCGAAACCTATCAAGCTCTGATTTTGAAAGAAAGGCCTAAATAGTTGGCCACAAAAATATATGTTTCACTGCAGGATGTCTCACTGGAGATGGCGAGCTTTCTGATATCTCACCAATTTGACAGGAAGTATATGCAGCTCTCATTCTATACATCTGATTACCTTTAAATTTCAAACATAGGATCAATGTCTTTCCATTTACATAGTCTAAGGTTAATTTGATCATTTTGATGTAGCCCCCCCCCAACTGGCAACAGGAAGTGTACTTATTGGCGAATGATTTATTATTATGCCAGTTAACACAAAGTCACTCCAACTCTTACATGAAACTTCTGATTTGCATCAAATCTCAAATGTATGATTAGAATCTGCCACTCTACATATTTAGATTTGTATTTGAATGTATATTACATGTTTTTGCTAATGGGTCACCCACTATAAGAAAGCAGAAGCATGTCTAACATGTAATGCCCTGGTCTTTTTCTCATTTTATATGATAAATATCAGTCCTAGGAGGATCAATATGCTTTCTATGCTCTGCTGCAGCACACTGCTCAGGTTGCTTACACTCAATTATTCTTACACACTTGCAACACACCCAAAATGTGCAGGGGTGTGGGGGACCTTCAGTCCTGCTTTCAGCCCTAGTTACGATTGTGATTTTAGCTTCCAATGATCATTGAAGCAAGAAAATTGAAGGTAAAAGATTACTGTGCCTTATGCTGTTATGTGCTCATTTTGACATGGAGCACATGCATCCACCCTTCAAAGCACAGTGAGTGCTTGCAGAATTGTCTGAACATGCTAAATGTTATAATTTGTAAAAAATGTAAATGTAGATCAGTCTGGAGCCACCAAATGAGTGTATCTGAGAGGTAAAGACAGTTGAAAACCACTGTCCAGACCAGACTCACTGTATGCATTATGCTGGTCAACAATGTCGGGCACAATTCACTTCCTGAATATGTTTCAAAGTAAAAGCACAATCAGCTCAATGACACAACAGCCTGGGTTTTCAAACATTTTTTATTCTGAAGTTGTTTCAGTATTGGGGTTACTTTGCAAATTTGTTCAAATCTTTATTTAGGCCCATCGAGCTTTCACCAGTCATGAATCACTAAAGCCTTTCAAGATGGACCTCCCTGAGGGGGCGCCACAGAACCATAAACTGAAATAAGGTGTTTTGCATTGCTAACCTCTGCTGTGCATGTGGCAAATTGAACACATTCATAATAAATGCAGAGACATACCAGAGTCGAATATTAAAGTTAGGATTTTCCTGCATTGGTCCTGATGATGCTCCAGAGACACAGTGTTCCACTAACAGAGGTGCACAAGCTATTGATAGCATATGGCTGTGTCAACCCTGGGGTCACTGAGACAAAATTACAAAGTCTAGCGGCTAAGCCAGGGGAATTTTTTGATGGTAAGTTAAAGGAATTTTGGTCACTGGAGGTAACCGAGACATTCAGTGCTGTAATCACTAAGACAGGCTGTGCAAGAGCAGGTTTTTGGCACCCACAATGACAAAAAGCAAATAACAGGTAGTAGTTCTCACTAAATTAGACCTTGGCGCCTTATAATTAGGTGGTATTGGCAATAAGTTCATTTATTAATCCAGAAACTGATTACCTGGGAAAGATGGATGTTGAAAAACACATGCGGACCAAAAATATATATGATATAAAAATATTCGAATAAAGTTGTTTTAATCATATTTTTATGGGTGGTGTCTCTATCTTTCCAACACTTTGAAAACTGATTGAAACCATCAGGCTACGGTGATAATTATCCATGTAAGATCTTACTCTACCTAACTGTGACACTTGCAGTGCAAGCAATGATTTTTGCACCTGTATGTTTATTAGGCTCTCTTTTTTAAAGGGGCTCTATGCAAGATTTAGAAAAATATCAGTGTAGTGACACCGCCAGCCAATAGGCGAACTACAACAACACTGTGTTGCTTGTCCACGACAGCGTGCTCCTTGCTCATGAACGAGCCTCCGTTTTATCAGCTGATACACACGCAGACCAAGGTGATTTACCGGCATCATGTATACAGAGAAGGTAAGTGACGTAACACTTAAAAGTTCCACAAACTAATAATGAAAATGAATAAAGTATATTTGAACCTCTAGTGCAGACACGGCACAAAATTAAATATTGGTTCATATGAGGCAATTAAAAAAGGACAATATTTTCGCGACCAGTTCTATGAATGAACAACTGTGCTACTCAGTGCAGCATTGACCAATTTTATTGTCTTTTTACATGTGTAATGTGTAAAGTGTATCGAATAGAGCAGAAGCAACAGGGCAAATGTTGCTTAGCTCTGATAATCGTGCCTTGACCGCAGATATCAGCACATTATGTGTTGAAGATATTTTATGAACTAAGTATCAACTCAGTAAGTTGAGTCCAGTGCCATGAAGCAAGAAAAGGATGCAGTGTTATTTGGAAAACACTAAATGAGGAACGTGAGATTCTCATTGTTTGGATAGCATCTTCGTAAGCAAGCTAACGTGATGTAGCGTATGGTTTATACAACATAAAACACTACATTGTATTTCATGGTCTGGAGCGATGCATTACCTTTTCAACAGAAAGACGGCCATCTCTGGATCGGTATTTATCCCGAGCGCTGAGCGAAGCTCCTTCCATTTCTCAAATGCTCCACTGATATTTATCCTCGATATCCCCCTGCGTCAGTCACACTCTCTTTTAGCTTGATGGGCTTCAGCAGATAAAACTACCTTAGTTTTGTATGTTTTTGCAGAGTTTGTGTGGGTGTTTGGGCTGAGCTAGCCGGTCGTTTACACACGGAAACAGCCTTCTCCATTAATTGTTTCTCTTCTCCATTTAACACGCCATTGTCAGGTATAAACAGAGCAAGGGGGTGCGCACATTACGTAGTACCCGACGTCACTTCAGTTGAGATTTCTTGCCAAATTCAGCCTGAATTCTTCATGAAGAAATGACTCCACAGGCTTATAAAGGCAAACAAGGAAGACATAAAGAGCCTTATTCTTAACATCGGGTTAAAGTGCACACCATCATACACTCAAAGTGGGAAGTTTTAAAGCAAAAATCTTACATAGAGCCCCTTTAAATAAAGAAAGGTTGTTTTCCTGAGATCTGTAAAGTAATATGACCCATCACCACTCTTCTAAAAGGTTTGAGGTCACAGATCAAACAGCCAGTAAAACAAAGAATGATTAATATGTTCAATTGTAGAGCACTCATTTTATTTTATTTCAATGTATTTTGTTTTATTTTATTTATGTAGTTTTTAATTTAATTTAATTTAATTTATTGAGTACACATTTCTTCAGCCTGTCCTGTAAGATGGAATAAGATCCTATCAAATTTTAAAAACCACAAAATTTGAACAATTTGTGTTGCACAACTCTGGTAGCCTCTCAAGGCAACATAACAACTGGCTTTGCCCTGTATTTGAAGTTCATGCATGCATGAAGATGTAAAATCACTTTATAACTGTGATCTTAATATCAGTCAAAATCGTTGATATGATTTTTGCCATAATCGAGCAGCACTGCTCCTCGTACATGCATGGGTGGTACTGAAGCTTCCTCCTACAGTCCGCTGAGTCCAGTCTGAGTGGTGACTCTAAATTAAGTTTGAGTGTGAATACTTGTTTCTAGTTCTATTTCATCCTTTTTTAACTGGCAGCCAGTCTTGGGTGTACTGACCCTCTCATCCAATGGCAGCTAGGATCCATGGCCTCCTGCAGCCATGAATGGGATAAGCATAGATACTTATGGAGGGGTGGGATGTATTTTTCTTCCCTCAGCTATAGTCTAAAGTCAGATTATGATCTGGTCTTCTGGTTACACCCCCCACCCTAAAGACTGTAGTCTGATGAAGCAGACACATAAGTAACCCAATGAAAGGAGAGGAACATGAATTCAAATTTGTACAAAGTAAAGGGACACCTGGTCAGCAAATCCACTGAGAACACTGAACTGTTGTTCCACTTAAGGGATTATATCTTCTCTCAGTTGTGGATTCAGCCACCGGATCACATTTCAGGTATTTTACACTTCTTTATCCTTTTGTCTCCTATTTTTCTTATTTGGCCTAAATCCAAGTAGACTTGACCCAAAGATCTGGTTCATGTGATCACTGTGAACATAAGCATACCAGCAAACCATGACTCAGTCCACTTGAAAGGGTGGTCTCAGGCTGGATTTATGTGTTTAAACATATTCAGTGGGAAATGTGAAAGCAACTGCGCTCAAGTACAAGGCAATTCTAGTTATCTCCAGTCCTTTTATAAAAATGTCAAAGCTACACAGTTCATGTCGACATAGAGAGAGGGTCACCGTTGTTTTCTCAAAATTGGTAAGAACCTCCAGAGGAGCAAGACGGATTCCAGTGTCCTCACAAAATACAACCCAACACATTGATGATGTGATTAGCTGCTTCTTCTATAGTTTTTTAAGGCAGATTTGTACACCAACTATTTTCATATCACCACCTATCGTGATGAACTGTGTACATGGTCAAGTGTGCTCTTGCAAGGTCAGGTGTGAGAGCTGGTTCAACATTTCACTGCATCAACCTTCATCCTGTGCAAGCCTGGCTTCCTGATGGCCATCATCCAGGCCTACGTCAAGCCCATGCCCCATCTCCCCAGGTACCCTCCCAGCTGACCACTGCACAACGCATGCACCTGCTCCCAACGTTTCCAGCCCAGTGGATCCTGGGCCCCAGTTGAAGAGAGATAAATCAGGCCTGGGAAAGTTCCCCTTGTGCCCATACAAATGAAGCTGCAGCTGGCCCTTACCCTCCCTGCTCTACTGAGCACATTAGCCTTAGACGATACCAACGATGCCCCGAAATGCACCAAAGGGAAGTCGTTACAAAGGCTATCAGTCAGCGTCTAGGCCTCACAAGAGTATAGTAAGACCAGGGGGACCAAAGACTCTGACTTTCATCTGCATGAAATACCAGGAGTGCCACACCGCCTTGCCAAGAGCAAACCTATCGCCTCATGCAATAGTCCATGTCTTTGGCTGATCTTAGCCTTTTACAAAGTCAGGGTAGCTGAACTGCTCCACAGCCTCCACACTCTCACCATTTACAAACACAGATTCAATGGCAGCACCCAAAGCATCCCTGAATGTCTAGATCTTTGTCTAAGCCCATTCCCCCCACTTCAGCCTCCTGACTCAGCAAGTCAAGAGCCTCCACAAGGACATCCACAGTCTCTGCAAGGATCACAGCATCAGCAAAGTCCAAATCAGTGAGCTAAGATGCATCCCTCCCTCACCCCAGAGTCAACTGGGATGAAGTCAAAGGTGGAGCCCCACACTTCACAGCACTCTCTCTACAAGAATATGGGGTAGACATCAGCTGGACAGGTGAATCCCATGGAGCTCAGGAATCCTCCAGAGGGCGTCCCTGCTCACTGAGTCAAAGGCCTTCAAGAAGTCTGCAAAGGCTGCAAGCAACCCTCTAGTGAATTGCCAATATTCCTGAAGGTATGCTCTGGCAGGGCACTAAATGTTACTAATGTGAAAGAAGATGAGTTGACGAGAGGGAAGCAATGGTTTGTTTCTTTGTATAGCACTAATTCATAACAAAAGTTATCTCAACACACTTTTCAAAGGGGGCAGGTCTACTCTCTCTAGTGCTTCTCTTTGGAGTGATACTGGGAATATGTGTCTGTTTGCAAATTAAACACTTCAAATACTTTGCAGTTGTGAAGTACAAGAGGTCTCAAAAGGAGCCCTACCCTGCAGACTACAGTATATCCTCTAACACATAGCTTAGCTTACATGAGGCTTTCTGACACTGGGGGTCTTGACTGAAGCATGGACAGTCATGATGGATGAGCCCCCTGAAGAAGTCAAGTCCACATTTACTTCTCTGTTTAGTAAACAGACATCCAGTTCCAATGCTTAATATCTTCATTGTTTTCCTATGTTTCCCCATATCATTTCTTTAAAGGATTTAATGAGATGCTATAAAATGTGCTTGTCTCCCTGGAGCTATTTGGGGAGTCAGTCATGCAGTAATTGGCCCTGCTTTAGGCTGAAACGTTTGCCCAACATAAACACTCCTTAATGAATAAACATTACTTTTACTCATATTTACCAAATTAGTCTCCGTCAAAGTAATACCAATGACGGCTGTCTGCTCTGTACTAGGAGGGGTGCAACAGCACACTGTGTGCACAGGAGCTCCCCCCTTGGAGGGGGCTGTACAATAAGATTAATAGCGTGTAAGAAATAGGGCTACTACCTGGAGGTTATATGCCTTCATGAGGTATACGATAGCGTGACAGTTAAAGTGCAGTAAAGAGGTGGCTCAAGACGGTTTAGCTCCTTACAAGCTACAATGTGGCGAAAGGTCGCTGCAACCTTACAGAATGTGAGGCCTCAAAATCTCCTCAGTTCATCCTTAAGCCCAACTCACACTAAGAGTTCTTACTGTGCTCAAAAGATCTGAGATCACAGTGACCTTGAAAGTCTCCAAAACTGGACATTTGTACAAAGATCACATGTTCAAAAGTGAGTGATAAACATGAAACCCAATGGCCTTGACCTTTGACCTTCAAAGTCCAATCAGATCATTTCTGTCCTAGAGTGGAAATGTATGAAAAGTTTGAAGAAAACCCCTCAGAGTCTCTGGAGGTATTTTGTTCTGCTTTGGCAGAACTGTTCATTCAAATTAAGCTTTTTTTTTTTTCTTAAAATTGTTTTTACAAGGATGACGCGGATCAACAGATAACCCAGAAATATAACATGTTAGGCCTGGATATAGCCAGCACAGAGGTATAGAAATATAATGAGATTTTGAATGAAAGAAAAAAGTAGTACTTGTTTGGTTTTGTCACTAAAAATGTAGTGCTTGTTTGAAAAAGATACTGCCTCCACTTGGGACGACAACAGGTGGATTCTAACAAATAAAAAGCATCTACCTGCTGTTTATTCAGAAATACCAAAAACAGGTGAAATCCAGCAAACATTACAGTCAATCAGTCCCTTTATGGCAGGGGTCAACAACTACAAGGGCCAGGTTTTTCCTTGATGGGTGCTTTGGGGGCAGGACTTTCAAACAAACTTAAATCAAGGTACATTTTTGTCTAATTAACACATTTAAATATTTTATTCTTTTTCAAATGTATGCCATTTTTAGCCTCTAAAAGTAAGACCAGATTAGAGAAAAACTTGTGCAAGAGAAAAGTCTTTAGTTTTGATTCTCGGGTGGGGAAACACTTGAGGTCAAAAGAAAAGCATTGTTTTAATCAAGAATGCACTCAAAATATGTGTTTGCCATACATCATATTTGCTAACAATTGGTGGCGGGTGGATTTCTATAAAATTAATTTAAAAAATTAACCAATCTGGACATTTCTTATCTATCTCAATTGTTGTTGTTTTTTTTGTTTGTTTTTTTAAATAGTTGAAGGAAATTTACAAAAAGATGCCTTATATGCGTCAGTGTTCTGCGATTGCTGCATAGATGTATGTGGGATTTGATGTTAGGGGGCAGTGAAAAATTGGTGAGGGAGGAAACCCTTTATTTTGTGATAACTTCACATATTGTCATCCTACTTCATCTTTGTCTGGACTTTCTCTACATCCTATTGGCAAAATGTAGTGTTCTGATGATGATAGCTCTAAATGCAAAACAGTTAGAAAAATGTCTTTCTCCTCACATCCAATTTCCACATACAGCAAACGCGCTGGGAATCGTACTGTGGAGCACATCGCTCCCTCTCTGGTCTATCAGAGCATTTCCACAGCTGGTGCTCCAGACCGGCAGTGGCACAGGCCTGGACCGACACTTTGCTCCACTTTGTTTGAGATAGCTGCAGCTCTATTTTCAGCGCTGTTCGCTGCCAAACCGTGTCAATACCCATCAATCAGAAAGCTCCAGAAGAGGAAGTCACAAGCTTAGAATGTCCAGTTCTTTCAAAATACAACACAATGCACGGACTCCTGATCGTAAATCATCACCATATCAACATTACGTCTCATCCTGCAGTGAGAGCAAAGGGTCACAGAGAGGTCGGTGAGTCACAGAGCTACAACGGCGCCATTGATGGGAAAAAGTTAACTTTTGGGGATATTTAGCCAAAAACATTTACATAAAACCACAGATCCTTTAAGCAAACAATAACCTTTTAACTTCCTAATGTACTCACCCAACAGTGGAAGCAATAATATCATGGACTTTTACCAGAAAGGTTGATAAATTAAGCCCAAAGGTAAAATAGTCCACTGTTGACATACTATTCCTGCATGAACTCGCAGTTCTCCCATGATCTCTTCCTGCTGATCAGGGCTGCGTGCCACCATGCAGCGCTGTAGAATTGCTTCCAGTGGGCGAAGTTGCTCACCTTCGGTTGGACCAAACTTGCAGTGCTTCGGTGCAATACAGACAGCCTGAAGAGTTTACATAAAAACAAACAAACAAACAAAAAAAGATAAAAACACCATCTGAAAGTAAAAACCTCACCGGTTTGATACTCCACCAGGCAGTCAAACTAATGTATGGATATAAAATCAATCAAGAGCCTGAATGATACTCCCTGAAGGGTAAGTAACCTGAGATTATAAAGCAAAGGGAGACACCTATGTTTGAAAGATAACGTCTCAGCTCAGCGTCCTACGTAATAAACCAGCTTAATCCGGTGTTACCTTGCAGAAAAGCTGCAGCCTTCTCGTATGCATGCTGAACCTTCTGAGGTACTTTTTTACTCTGTTTAGTTAAATTCCCTTATTTTCATTTTAGCACTTTAAAATCAGTAATATCACTGCAAAATTGCTAGAGCTTTGACACTCAGATGCAGTCTCTCTCTCTCTTTTTTACCTCTGCCAAGGAGGGTATGTGATCAGGATGGTTTGTTAGTTTGTTTGTTCGCAACATAACTCAAAAAGTTGTGGACGGATTTTGATGAAATTTACAGGACATGTCAGAAATGGCATAAGGAAGAACTGATTAGATTTTGGGAATGATCTGGATCACCATCTGGATCCAGGAATTTTTTAAAGGATTCTTTACTCATAGGAGATAGGGCTAATGGCGTAGGTCTGCACTCTCCAAGTGCTTTTCTTGTTTTTTATGGAACCATTTTTTGATAACCGTATCTAATATCTCATATCAGGCGTTGGCTCTGGCTAAACATGAGCTCACACCTGTCATTGGTTCACTTTTACTGATTGAAGAAACGGTTTTAATCGTGCATCGTTTCAGTGCTTCCCTCCAGAATAAGATCCTCCTAAAGGGTTTGTGAAAAATAATCAAAATGAGATTCTTCCGTCGTTTACATTCCATGTACAATTTAAGACCAATGCCATTTAAGTTACTTTGAAAAGAAATAACTTTAAATTCATTACTCTATAAGGGCAACTCCAAGAGAAACATTGACTGATGATATGAAGTAAAGACCAGTGTGGGTGATCATATTTAACAGCTTCATACTTAAAAAAAGAGAAGCATTTATAGGCTCATAACATCCAACATAAACAACATTTACGATCAAACTAAAGCTTAAATCCATGGTCTACCTCTGCTTCAGACCTCAGACATCATTATTTGATGGAGTGCCTTTGAAAGTGTGAGTTTATGGGTTTTTGGATGCGTGCACACTCATCTTCACAGCTGGAGCAGGAAAGAGGACTGGGGTAAGAGTATAACGCTGGTCTGGATCAGTTCTAATATTCTTATTCAACCACAAACATCTGCAGTCATGACCTTTCCTGAAAGAGATGTTGTATGGATAGGAGAATGTGTTGCTCTAAAACCTCTATCTACTTTTCAGCACTGATAGTGCCTCTCCAGATGTGAAAGCTGTCCACACCATATGCACTAATGCAACCCCGTACCATCAGACCCGCTCCATCATTTTACGTGGCCTACCACTTCGTGGATGAGTTGCTGTTGTTACCAATCGCTTCCACTTTGTTATAATACCACCGACAGTTGACTGTGGAATATTTAGGAGTGAGGAAATTTCACCACTGGACTTGTTGCACAGGTGGCATCCTATCACAGTACCACGCTGGAATCCACTGAGCTCCTGAGAGCAACCCATTCTTTCACAAATGTTTGAAGAAACAGTCTGCATGCCTAGGTGCTTGATTTTATACACCTGTGGCCATGGAAGTGATTGGAACACCTGATTTCAATTATTTGGATGGGTGAGTGAAAACTTTTGGCAATATAGTGTATATCTAAGAGTATGAATTCAGATTCACCTGAAATCAGACCCGATCTTATACAACCCCCACAGTATGTAAGTGTTACGTTTTAGGACGTCTGCTGTGGATACTGCAATGTTCAATGCACAAGAAAAAAACATGCTTGAGCATGAATTATGTATTCACATATAACGAGCACAGAGCGGCTCTGAGGGTCTTCACACTCACACAATTTATAATTTAAATGTTAATAGACGTACTTATTCCCTAAAGTTACATTTCTCCTGTAAATAATGCAGCATAATAAACAAATATCGATACGTATTTCTCACTCCAATGCACCAAAATCCTTTTGTTTTTAGCATAAGTTAAACCAACATGTTGACTGATGAATTAGTTTAGGATAAAGCTGGAGAAGCATGCAGAGATAGATTGTTTAATAATTCACACATTTTCCATTGCAAACATACCACTCCGCCTCATGCATTCACCAGTTCTCCTCGCTATTAAACGCTGGTCAGCTGCTCTGTTCTCTCATACCGGTTCACAATGAGGACATGGTTGAAGACTTAAATATTTCAGATCAGACTATGCAGCTAGGACCTATAAGTCCTGAGCTCCTACTTACCAAGGATAACAGTGAGAGACATTTGTTCTGCTGAAAAGGGAATATCTCAGCACAAAGAAATGCGAGCATCCTCAGACAACAAACTCCCTCCATTATGTCCTTGTAGTGATATGTTTACTGTGCTTGTCTTCTGATTTCTATTCTTGCCTTTTTGTTATATGCTGCTAGTCGCAACTCAGTTCATTGCTGTGCCATAAGCTCTGACAAGAAGATCAATCAGAGCTAATGAAGCCTAGGAGGAGGAGAGGAGGGATGGATCCAAGGGAGGGATGAATGGAACTGTAAGGTATAGCGGGGGCTGCAGGGGAAAAAGACAAGAGCCAAGAGAGCAGAGACAGAATGGAGGAAAATGACACTTCTTCTTCACCTTTGCACTCAATGAAAGACAGAACTAATCGTCTCCTCTCTATTATGACCTCTGACATGGTCGCCCTGTCCCCTGATGGCAGAGTCCTAATACACTCTATCCAACCAATCATGGGGCTGCAATGGCAAGGGGGTTTATGTGAACTGAAAATGCTCTCCCATTCATTGTGCAGTCCAAACAGCCACATGGTTGTGCAGAGCATGCTGTTGCTGACAGAGCCAGCGGAGCATCGAGTGGGCGTGCACAGTCAAAAAAGTTCAAACATATTGATATCAACTCAGCCAGGAACACAGAAGCAATGGTGCATACTGAGCCTGAGAACATGAAGTGTTATCACACACAGACACACAGGCATGATGGGAGATGAAAAGTGTGCCAGTTTGAAGCTTTACAGACTAAACAGGCTGGAGAAAGAAGACCTTTATAGATACTTGAAAGTCAGACATTAGTCCGCACCTGAAAGAGGTGTCAGCAAAAGGTGAGTCAGAGTTCCTACAGGTATTCCTATCATGCCCTAAATCCGAAACATTTAATAAGATGGTATCCATGTTATGTAAAGGCATCCAACACAAGAAAGCACAGAATACATAAAAAAAAGAGATGGAAGAGAGCAGGAAATGTGTTATTTCACTATTTGGACAAAAATACTTGACCACAGCTGTCAATTATTCCATTCAGGAGTTTCAATCAGACCCATTCTCACAGACAGGCCTGTCCACAGAACTGACTGGACTCCTGAGAAACCCAGAGAGTGGGCCCTCTCCAGTTGTGGTTTATGATGTCAGTGCATGTGTGTTTGATCAGTGGCATCGGTGCTACCGTCCAGGCTAGCAGTTGTCTCATTTGAAACCTTTTAATGACTTCTGATGTTAAAATCATTTGTTGGGGCTGCTTTTTAAACTGTTCACCACTTTTACTACCAATTTTACAAATTTATTTCCAACTTTCAACAAATTTTTGTCACTCTTATTAAACTTTATGGCTACGGTTAACCCTCTCTATGTCCATTTTCATCCTCTTTTGCCACTAAACTCATTTTTGAAGCATTTGTTTCCCTTTTCACACATTTTCACCTATTTATTTCTGGCTTTTAACCCATTTTTGAAGCTTTTGCCCTGTTTTGCCACTTAAACAGTTTTTGACCTGTTTTGCCCTCTTTTAACCAATTTTTGCAGCTTTTCACCCATTTCTTTTATTGTTTGCTATTTCCAACCCAATTTTGCCACTTTTTGTACATTTTATTCCTTTTTACCAATTTTTGCTGCTGTTTGCCCTGTTTTCCCCCTTTAGACCCAATTTAGCCTTTTTTGCCATGTGGATAACCAAAGTTTGCTGTGTTTTGCTCTTTTTGGTCACTGAGAAGCCAATTTGCTGCTTTTCTCCTTTGTTGCTGTTTTTCACATTTTTTGTCTCTCTTGTCCATTACTTAATTCTTCACTTTTTATGGTGTCTTATTTTAATTTTCTTTATTTTCTGGCATCCAGAAGTTTGTGCAGAGTGAATTTGAATTTGTGTTTGTGTTGTGTCAGAATTTGTGTTTTTTTTAAGATTTTTCTGTTTTAAGAAAATGGGTTTACATCTTGATAAAAGGCTACAATGAACTACAGCACAAAAATATATATGTTTTTTTTTGTTGTTGTTGCTTTGATAAGAGAAGTTATTAGTCAGGTTAAAGATGTAAGACCTCCATGGGCCACCAGTTTGGCTGGGCCCAAGAAAGATCTCCCCTTTATCCCCCTATGGGTGGCCTTGGCTGCAGGTATATTAAACCAAACAGCCAGCCATAGCTACAGTCTCCATTTGCAAACATTTGTGATAGGAAATAGGTCGTTCTGACAGGCATGGCTCGGTGGTGGATGCCACCTTTTGCAATGAGTGGTTTATAAAATTTCCTCCCTGCTGGATATTCCAGTCAACTGTAAGTGATATTATTAGAAAGTGGAAGCATTTAGGAACAACAGCAACTCAGCCATGAAGCAGAAGAGCAGGTTAAATCACAGAGTGAGGTCAAAGGCTGCTCAGGTGCAAGACGTGTAAAAGTCACCAATGCTCTGCTGATTCCATAACTGAGTAGTTCTGAACATTGTGAGTTTTTACAATCTTAAAAATGTCATAAATAATTGTGTTAAAACAAAAATTTTAAAAATAACTACTATTGAGCTTCACTGGGATCTAGTAGAGATGGGGAAGAGTGATTGAGTCGCTCCTGCTGTACAGTCAAATGTATGTGGTGAATAATGGCGGTCTGTCACTCTGCAAATTGGACAGATTTAGCGGAGCCACATCATCTGTGCAGCTGTCAGGCTTTCTTGCACTCTGGAGAAAATCACCTCCTTTCTAGCATGTACCAAAATCTGTCTCAATTCAGAGTCAATCCATGTAGACCCAGACAGGAATGCATACTCACAGAGCATCCATCCATCCATCCATTATCCGCACATCTTATCTCAGTCAGGGTCACGGAGGCTGGAGTCCATTCCAACTGTCATCGGGAAAGAGGCATCTGTACAACCTGGACTGGTTGCCAGTCAATCAAAAACTGCCAGAGTCAAAGCTATGGACAATTTAGAGTCACCAATTAGCAAAACACGCATGTTTTTGGACTGTGAGAGGAAGCTGGAGTACATGGGGGGAGAATCCATGCATGTATGTGGGAGAGCAGGCAAGTTCCACCATACAGTCCATGGAGAATCCAGTCTACGTCAAACACAACAGACTCTGACTGTAAGTCTCATTACTATATTGACATTACATCCCAACTGGTGGCATGAGCCTCTGGTCATCAGTGAGTCAGAAGGTTACAGAGGTAATATGACACCATGGATGACAAGAGGTTATTTTTGTGGTGGAAAAATAAACTTCTTTTCTTATGTAATCATCCAGAATTATGTCGAAATGAACAATCTACGTAAGAAAGGCAGATTAACCTGCTCTGACATGCTGTTCTCAGTTTGTCATCTCATCTGCACTTCCTGCATGAACTCCTGAAATCTCTTGTCTTAGGCTTCTCAGGGCTTCACTCGGTCAGAGGTGAAATGGCGTTGCCAAGTTTCACCAGCTATAAGAGGCCAAACAATGAGTGTAAAAAGCAAACCAGGATGACAGAGCAGGTTTGTAGATTTGTGAAATTGTCACACCTCTTGTGCTATGCAGCTGTAGAGCTGTTTAAAAGTCAGGCCGTGGGAGAGCAGAATGACAGCGCAGTTTTGTTCAGTAAAAAGGGGGAAAGGCAGCACAACCCCTGCAGAATCTCTGTGTGAAAAGGGCATCTGACACCAGTTGTTTGAACTGCTGCAGCACAGTCTGTCACAACAAAAACATTCCTGTCAAAATCTCAGATATTTACAAACAAAGATGCTCATCAGATTCCCCAAAATATACAAATCTTTCCCACATTTGAAATATCAAACACTTTTAAAGCAAAGATCTTAAATTTATTCCCAAAAATCCATCTACCAAAAAGAAATTCTATCCCAAATCCTCATGAAATGTAATATTGTACTACAGCAATAAAATGACTTCTTTTTGCTTTTAAAACAGTGGTTATTATCAGTGTCAATTTTGTAGCCTAAAACTATTTGTCAAAAGCCTTTTTTCCATGACAAAAACTAGACTGAAACTAACAAAAATAGATCTGTGATGACTAAAACTGACAAAAACTAAGTTTAGTTTTCTTAAGATGACTCAGACTAGACTAACATGTAATTTAGTTTTTGTCAGACATTCAAAATCCATGATATTTCTCCACTGTGGGTAAATCTGTCAAAAAACAATGCAGCTGTAGCTGTTCTGCCTTTCAGCTGTAGAAAGCAGGGACCCCAGGTTTGGCAGGGTGCAGAGAACACACTAACATGATTTGGTTCCAGATTAAGGCAAGAGAATAAATGCTTGGACTAAAAGTAAAGACTAAAATAAGAGGACTTTTTATGGACTAAAACTAGACTATAATGTTTTTGAGCTTTCGTCAACTAAAACTCCACTAAAACTAAAAAGGATAGGAATGACTAAAATGTGACTAAAACTAAAATGCATTTCATTTAAAGACTAAAAATAAGACTAAAATTAAAAATAGCTGCCAAAATAAACACTGTTTAGTATTCAGGTTTAATATGAAATATGGTAAACTCTTAACCTGACACGTCAGATGGATTTGTTTCACATATCCATCTGGGAAAGCTTCAATAGGAAACGTTTGAGAAAAGGCAGAGGCTTTGAAAAAAAACTTGGAGTGTGATTGGGTGAACGTTCTGTCCGTCACATCTCTACGGGCCAATCGGAGCAACAAAGCACGTGATGTAGCCACTATCGAGCTGCGCGTGCGCAGCTACTGAGGAATAATGTGAAACATGGCGACTATAGACATGTAAGTACTCGACTCTTGTCATTTTTGAAAAGAAAACAACTCACTGCTGTTCTTTGTTCTTCTTTTAATGAAGAAATGTTGTCAGGTTCTGATAAAACTGGCGCGTTAGCAGCATCCACACTAATCTCTTCCTCCATAACTGCACCAGCTCTTGCTGCTGCGTGTTTACGTTACGACTCTGCTGTGCCTGAAAGTACTGCCCCTCATTGCTGATTGGTCCTGTCACGTTCTAACCAGGCCCAAACGATTCAGATGGGAGTTTTGCAAGATAGATTCGCCAGTGAAAAACAAGGAAACTGACGTATCCATCTGCTTTGCAAGGTTAGATAAACTCTACAATGGACCGTGATTTTGCTGATCTTCATGGACCCACATTTGGGCCCCAGAAAGCTGTCCCCTTTATCCCCCTTACTGACAGCCTTGATGCTAGATTTTTTGTCAGGAGGTTGTGAGGTTTAAGACGTGTTCCTGATGGACCACTACACTTTAGATTTTCAGGGCTGTTGGGTCCCACATCCCTATGACTGTTGGGTTGGGCTGAAAGTGTCTGATATGACCTTGGCTCGATGCTGACTCTTCTAATTTTGATTTACAGTAACACCTGCAATACATAAATCCCTCTCCTCTCTCCTCACCTCCCATGTGTTTTGACTTATAATCAAAATTGTAAATGAAAATACATGTCATACATATTTATTCTAAAGTCTGCAGGAGGAATTCTAAAAATAGCTGCATAAACATGAGCAAAGATTTATGTATGTTTCATATGAAAAAGTCTGCACTGATGAATATAGAATGAGTCCGTACACTCCCTTATTAGGCCGCTTTATTCAGCAGCTCACCTCGCTGGATTATTCACAGCCTGCTAATTCTTATGGATCATCTTTTAAAGGACAAATGAAGAGCCTATTATGTTGTGTTACCCACATCCCTTAGCATTATGCTAATGAGTCTACAGTATACACAAGTTTCCTCTGAGCACTTGTAATAATGAATGTGCCAAGGAGCTTTATTAATGTGTGATGGGTGATTAATGTGAGTAGGTACAGTTAACCGAGCGGCTCTCTCTCCTTAGGATGAACAGCAGAGGCAATAAGGTAGAGGGGGGAGGGCTTTGATCAATAATGGTGTAACCTCAGGGGGGGAAATAATTACACATGCCCTGGATCGGTGCAAGTGTGATCCACCAGGGGCCGGTCCACATGCAGGGTTCATACAGCTCTGTCGCCAAAGGTCCTGAATTTTCACAATTAAGAACCCCAACACCTTATGATCACTGCAGAGATTAGCACTGCTACCCCAGGAGTCAGCGTGAACACGGCCCCCACAACCAAATCCCAAGCTTCTCATTATTTCAGCCTCACTCCTTGATGTTCCATAATCCACTGTCACCGGCTCCCCGCTCGGCCGAGGCTGGGAATAACAGAGGTATCTCCTAGCCATCTCGCTATGCCCCTGCGACTCAGCGGGGAGGAGGTGGGGGGCTCGTGCAGGGCTGCAGAGTCATAAATCTCCCAAACTCAATGCAGGAAGTACATGAAGAGGCTTTGTGGTGATAGCTGCCTCTGTCGCTCCTCCCCCACTTGTCATCATCTCCCTATCGCTCTCCCTCATTGCTCTCAGCCTCATTACTCCTCCTCTGTTATGTCAGGACTACATTCAATTTGTTCTAATAACATCTCAATGTCAAGTATCCCTCCATCTGTCTGCGCTGGATGTCGACTAATGCACAAACACTTTAGAGACATGGAGAACATGGAGCCTAAACAGAATCTCAAATGTAGGGAAGAAATTAGCCTGGGTTGTCCATGCTGTTGTCTGTTGTCTGTTTTACAAATGGAGCCAAGTTCTGGTGATGAACAATGAAGCCAATGTGGAAATGCAAAAAACAAAAGCAGTTCCTTCAGTGTCTACTCAGCTGGCTTAAATGCCCCGTTTCAAAAAACTGATATGGGTCAGAGTAGTCTGTCTTTATGGGCTCACTACGGTGGCCCTGAAGGTCAGCTGCAATAAAATTTCACTAAACACAGAGAAAATTTACTAAACGTAGAAATGTTGAATGAAATGAATGAGAAAAAATCACAAAGCAAATGCAGATTTTTCTTGGAATTCTAAAAACATTTTATTAGGGCTGTCACCATAAATGCATTATTGAAGTTTAGATTAAGATGTTTAATTCATGCATTCAGCCACGGTGATGTAAACAAGCCCATCACTGCTCATTTCACTTTAAAGACTCACAGACAGCTCAGTGGACGAGTCAAAAGTCACATGTTCATTGTGCTATCAAACGTTTAATCTCTTACTCTTTGTTAATTTTTCTTTTTAATCGGTAACAAGTTCCTTTTTCAAATGGTTGAGTTCATGACATAATCTTCAGTCTTCCTTTCTTTCAAAATAAAATCAGGTTTTTCTCCAAGCAGGACGTCAGTTACCCTAAATTTAAGAGAGAAGAAAAATCAAAGATGAACTTTAAACACTTTTAAATGAATAAAATAGAGGAATATCAAAATGAAACTACTGATTAACCATAGATAATATGAGATCAGTCACAATTTAAAAATATATTCACTGGACAGCCCTACATTTTGCCAAACAATTAATAAAAGGCAGTTTATGAAACAAGACATTTTGTGAAACAGAAACCAAAATGAAATGCCAAAAATAAATACATAAATGTCTGACACAAAAACCATTTGTTCTTTCACAAAAATTGAATTAAGGAATTTAAAAAAAAAAAAACTTTAATAAAGTGTTTCATGAAAAGAAAAAGTCTGTAAGAAATGTATCGAACAATTTGTGAGAATTAAAATATCCATCATGCTATTGTTGGGTTGTTGAAATGATTTTTTTCCTAGAAATTTTAATAAAACACAAAAAGATTTAATGCACATAAACTTTATAATACATGGAACGATTTCATAAAATAAACATTAAATTAAAGAAATATATTTTTAAAAAATTCATCAAATGCAAAATACATTTGAAAATAAACGTGACTGCAAACTAATAGTGTGAAATGTCAAAATATATGTAGTGAATTTTTTTTTTTGCTTCATTAAATTATTTATTTCACAAAATATTTAACTATTGAGAATATGAGATTTATAATTTATAATTTTCATAACCTGGCAGCTCTACATTTTTTTATACAAATATCTAATAAAAAGCATAATACAGTGAAACACAATTCAGAAAACAAACAAAAATAAATAAATAAAAATAATGAAATGAAAATTAAAATGATTTGTCAATAGAAAAACACTCAACAGCAGAATCTAAAAAATGCTACATATTTGTTTTAAGAATACAAATCATTCATGCCTTACCCTTTAATACAGTAGAAATGAAATGCAATTTTTTGAAAAGTCTAAAAAAGCTTCATTTTATGAGACAGAGATATATAATTAAAATGCATCAAATAATGAATAATGAATGAAAGTAAAATATTGATTTTTTCTTCTTTTTTTTTTTCATCATGGAAAATTTTAATAAAACATATAAACATTAAACATACATTACATTACATTACTACGGAGCCCCAGACATGACATGGTCAAAAAAATTATATTGTGGCCACAATATAGCTATAACGTGCACAAGAAATACTAATTCATGGCCACAAAATACTTATTTGTGGCCACAAATTAGGTGTAATATGTAATACTAATTAAAAATATTTATATCATTCCTGGACAGCTGGGTAAGCAAATCAAGCGCACCTTCCTATCCTTCCTATTTTTAGCAACCTGGCTCTCAATATTTTGTTTAAATGCCTCTCAGTAATAACGGTCTTCAGAATGTCTCTGTAGCTCATTTCCAGCCTAAAATAAAATCCAATCATACTATCCCTGTCCACCTGTCCATCGTGTAGCTTTAGCCCCTCTACTGCCTCTACCTTAGACCTTAGAGAAGGTGCGCTTGATTAGCTTACCCAGCTCTCTAGGAATGATATCAATATTAATAATTAGTATTTCCTGAGCACGTTATAACTACTTCATGGCCACAAATAAGTTTTTCTTGCCCAACACTTATTTTGTGGCCATGAATTAGTATTTTGTGGCCATAAATTAGTATTTTGTGGCCACGAATTAGTATATTGTGGCCACGAACTAGTATTTTGTGGCCTAAAATTGGTATTTTGTGGCCAAGAATTAGTATTTTGTGGCCATGAATTATATTTTGTGGCCACCAATTAGTATTTTGTGGCCACTAATTAGTATTTTTGGCCTAAAGTTGGTATTTTGTGGCCATGCATTAGTATGTCGTGCACGCGTTATAGCTATATTGTGGACACAATATAATTTTTTTTTTTGACCATGTCATGTCTGGGGCTCTGTACATTACACATATTAAGGCAAAAAATATGAAATACAATTACATTCCATCAAATGAAACATAAAAAAAGACTTGAAGAAAAGAATTTGTAAGTAAAAAGGATTTTGTGATGTTTCATTGATGTTTTTGTTTTGTCATTTATTCATTTATTTAACTTGTCTGTTTTGGATTTAAGAAGGGAAATGTGTTATTAGAGTCATAGTTGATGTGACTGCCAGCCTGCAGGTTGTAGCTGTCTGACTGGAGGCTCGGCCCTCCACGTCTTTATCTGTTATCATTCTGACCAAAGTTACACTTCTTCAATAGGGCGACTGACATGGATTGGCCTCTAAAGTCAGCTAAAGTAACCAAAGGGCTGACATCACTCAGACTCTTTCCAATATTTATAGAGTCTATGAGTTGAACCCATCCCAACAAGCTCATACCCTTCTTCATGCCTGATTTGATGCTAATGTAGCCATTCTGAGGTCAATCCTCTGCCTGCTCCGTTTATTTGATCACTTTTCTGTTGAATTTTATGGATAAATTTAACAAAAGTCACACTAAAGCATTTCCAGACTACTTCTGGTCATAAATTCTTTATTATAATGTTCCTCTCCTCATTACCTCTACCTTACCTTTGTTCCCGCTCTCATTCCACTTCATCTTCTCTTTTCTTGTATTTCTCTTTCTCTTGCTCTTTCTTTGTCTGACTTTTTCATGAAAATTGTTTTCTCTACTTCCACTTTCTATCTCTCTCAAACCCTCGGGGCTTTTTTTCTCAACTGCAGTTTTAGAGCAATTGATTATAGCACACTCCTCTTCACCGCCGCTCTCTCCCCCAACATGCACACACTAAACGCAGCTCTCTTTTCCACTGCGCTTGACTTCTGTACACATATTTCTCTTCCCCCTTTGCAGCAGCGAGGAGAGAGCCATGTAGGGTATACAAGCACAAACACGCATTATCACACACAAATACGCACACATTCATGGATGCTTGACTCAGTGCAAAAAGGCTAAAATACACTTTAAATGAATGACAAATCCTGGGGGACAGTCGTTATGTTTACATGTATAAGGGAGATTTGACTTATTGTGTTATATGACTATAGCTGGACCTCTGAAGTACGTGTAAACACGTCAGATCAAATGAAATCATAGCACATATTCTCAAAGTTAAGGCTGGGCACATGTCCTCTAATGATTTATTATGGGCATTACGATTAAAAAAAAAATTAATCTTTAATGTGGGCATTAATTTTCTAAAAGAAAAAAAATAACTTCTGTTAAATTCTGTCTTATTGGCATGGCTTTCTAAGCACTAGTGTACCACTTCCTGGATATTTAAGAGGTCGTTGAATAAGTGGCCAAAATGCCCGTCTCTGCCCTGAGCTTTCATTGAGAAAAGCTGCTTCACCTACGTGAAGTTAAACTGGCAGAGCTGCTAAAGTGCATCAGAAAGTCTCAGATTAATATAGCCAGAGGTGTCAACAGTATTCACATTCTTTACTTAAGTAGAAGTATAGATACTTGGGTTTAAAAAGACTTCTGTAGAAGTTGAAGTATCAACTCAAGCTTTTTACTCAAGTAAAAGTATAAAAGTACTGGTTTCAAAACTACTTAAAGTATAAAAGTAAAAGTAATGTAAGGAGGGAAAATGCCATTAAGGACAAAAGCTTAGGCCGCTAGTGCACTACCCCACCTCCCCAAAAAAACATTTTTCTAAAGGCCATAATGGCTATAATGTTATATTAAAATGTTAATGTTGAAAAGTTTGGGATGCACCTGTTTCAGCCGGATTTGTGCCCATTGAAAATGAACACATTTTAGTACAATGCAAATACATTCAAGAACCATGTATGTGCTGTAACGAGTTTAGTCGAGTGCCATTCAGAGTCATGTCTGACAATTTAGAAACAAAAAATTTTTTACCTGCACAAAACAATAAATCACTACTTAGCAGCAGTGAAAATACAATGCAATGCAATCAGTGTCAGTAAAACAATTCAGCAACATAAAATAATCAAGCAAACCCAGGCAGATTTTTCAAATTATATTCAACTCAAGAGCAAGAAGGAAAAGGCACAAAAAATAAACTAAACCAAACAATGTATGTGTGGGTGCGTGTGTGCGTCAGTTCACTGTTCTCAGTTCAGTTCAGTTCATCAAAAATAAGAGTCCGTTCCGGTTTTTCTAAATCAAAAGCAACACAGTTCAGTCCAGTTCAATGCAATAGAATTCCAACATCCACAACAGAAGTCCAGTCCGGGTTTTACGTACCCCAAAACTCTCCACAACCCAGTGAAAACCAAAACACCAACATCTCTTCGCAGTTCACAACACCAGAAAGATCACAAAACAATCACTTGGGCACTCACGGTATCACCGCTTGGTCGCTAGTCGGTCAGTCTGTCAGGCTTAGGTTGCCACTCCAACAAACCCTTGGGACTCCAGACCAGAGAGGACGAGGCGCTCCGCCAGATGACTCCACATAGAAAACAACACACACTGTTATCCTTCTTTGTCCGACGTGGAACCAGGACTGAAGGTTACACGCACAATAATAAATGCGACACAGCATTTAACAACGGAGACGTGGACTTCCCTCAACGTGACTATGGCTTTTTAAAAAATTTCATTTTTCAAAACAGTTCCTGTCTGCAGTGAGTCAGAGGGACACATCACAGCCTGTCTGTGTCTTGTTCTCTCCATTATGAGTCATTCAGGCTCTTTTCTCAAGTTTCTAAGTGTTTCGAAGCAGCACAGCATGCCATTGGCTGTCACAGCCCGGTCACAATGCATTGTGGGATACAAACAGAGAGCAATGCAACAGTGTTTGCTGTTAGCAGTGAGGATGATCAAAAAATTGATTATAAATGGATAAAAAGACGTCCAGTGACAGAGTTACTGGCGTGGATTTAATCTTTAAAGACTGTAGAAAGTCAGCTAAGTTTCAGGCTCACTAGAAGATGCACTGTAAGAGCTACGAAAGCGTGGATAGCATCATTAGAATGGCACAACAGAGGACATTCAGAGGAAAAAAGACTAGCAGACCTTTAGTAGTCGTAACTCGCATTTCGAATTGTTTTTCAGACTTCCGACCTGGAAGTGGCAAATGAAACGTCTCCCAAGGTCATATTTGCTGTTCTTGAACTCGTTCTTTCACAGAGCATCCTGACCTCGATCATACAACATGGTGGCACAGAATTTTAAGTATAGCAAAAGCTGTTATTTTGACCTGTTTTCAGAACCTTTTGCTGTTTCTTAGTGCATCTTTAGAGGCTGTAGACGTAGCACTACCTCACAGTTGCCTGTGTGTTGCAACAGTACTGTAGTACTGAGCAATGTGTTGTTTTGACGGCTCATCAGTTAGCATCTGGTCAGTGTTGCTAAAAACAATGACTGGCAAACGCAAGAGCAGCTTTACCTGGGGCGTTCATCTTTTATCCAACTGGTCATACATTTTCCTTTAGCCCTTCAGACTGTCACTGTCTCTTTAATATACACTATATTGCCAAAAGTTTTCACTCACCCATCCAAATAATTGAAATCAGGTGTTCCAGTCGCTTCCATGGCCACAGGTGTATAAAATCAAGCACCTAGGCATGCAGACTGTTTCAACAAACATTTGTGAAAGAATGGGTCACTGTCAGGAGCTCAGGGAATTCCAGCATGGTACTGTGATAGGATGTCACCTGTGCAACAAGTCCAGTGGCGAAATTTCCTCGCTCCTAAATATCCCACAGTCAACTGTCAGTGGTATTATAACAAAGTGGAAGTGATTGGGAACGACCAGACCTCCAAACTTCATGTGGCCTTCAGATTAGCTCAAGAACAGTGCATAGAGTGCTTCATGGAATGGGTTTTCATGGCCGAGCAGCTGCATCCAAGCCATACATCACCAAGTGCAATGCAAAGCGGTGGATGCAGTGGTGTAAAGCACGCTGCCACTGGACTCTAGAGCAGTGGAGACGTGTTCTCTGGAGTGACGAATCGCGCTTCTCCACCTGGCAATCTAATGGACGAGTCTGGGTTTGGCGGTTGCCAGGAGTGTGCAAAGTATAAAGTTTGGTGGAGGGGGATTATGGTGTGGGGTTGTTTTTCAGGAGTTGGGCTTGGCCCCTTAGTTCCAGTGAAAGGAACTCTGAATGCTTCAGCATACCAAGAGATTTGGGACAATTCCATGCTCCCAACTTTGTGGGAACAGTTTGGGGATGGCCCCTTCCTGTTCCAACATGACTGTGCACCAGTGCACAAAGCAAGGTCCATGAAGACATGGATGAGAGAGTTTAGTGTGCATGAACTTGACTGGCCTGCACAGAGTCCTGACCTCAACCTGATAGAACACCTTTGGGATGAATTAGAGCGGAGACTGAGAGCCAGACCTCCTCATCCAACATCAGTGGGGGACCTCACAAATATGCTTCTGGAGGAATTGTCAAAAATTCCCATAAACACACTCCTAAACCTTTGGAAAGCCTTCCCAGAAGAGTTGAAGCTGTTATAGATGCATATTAAAGCCTATGGATTAAGAATGGGATGTCACTTATGTTCATATGTGAGTCAAGGCTCAAAGCTAATTTGTTGGTTTACACCACTTACATGGTGGCCAAAACGACAGTTGCATATAAGGAGTTACTTGTCTTCAAGTCCACATTTAAATAAAAAAAAAAAAAAAGGTCTGTAAAAATTGATTGAATTATCAGGCATTTAACAAATACATGAATGAATTTTAACACTGCTCTTATCACATGAAAATGTTATCTTATCAGGTAACAGCAGAAACACAGCCGGGCAGGAGTGCAGACAGAGGAGGAGAGTCAGGTTCACCCTTTGTACATCTTGCAACCACACTATCAATGCACACAGTCTTCTATATATTAGAAATAATACCAATGAGAGTGTGTACATATTCGGCTCTTAATTTTCAGTATTTTTTTTTTTGTTTGTTTTACTTATTTTCATAATTAATTTTTATTTATGTACACTGAGAGCAAAGCTTGTATTATTATTATTATTATTATTATTATTATTATTATTATTATTATTTTATGAAACAGCTCTAAAAGAGATCCGGATCTTATAGCTCTTGTTAAAGAGCTGGCTCCTGGTTTGTTCATGCATGACACATCACTAATAGGTGAATAAAACTAAATAGTCATGTAAGCAGTGAGAGGCAATATTGTGTGATTTATTTTTGTATAATTCAGTCAAGTAAACACTGAGCCCCTTTAAAAATAACTGCATAAAAATGTTGTTTTATCAGCATAAAAAGCAGAAAGTTGGCCAGGTAGGATTAAAGGCAGAGGAGGTGAGAAAGGAGGAGAATCAGGAGAGTCAGGTTACCTTGTAAAGCAGATATATTAGCAAGATTCCATGTCTGTCATCAGGCTGGCAAAAATCCAACCTAAAATCATGCAAGTTTGAAAATGAACCGGACCAATCAGCATTATTTTATAAGAACGAGGCGGTAGCTATGGGTAGGGTTTAGTTGCACTGCATGTGGTAGTAATGGTTGCTGCTGTTGTGGTGATTAGCTCAGATTTAAGCAGCAGTTTTACCAGACTTGGACTACATTTCTGAATTTAAAGGAGAGCAAATAACAGCACTGAAAGCTTTTCTTGACAGAAAAAGATGTTTTTGCTTTTCTCTGGACCAGCTTCGGCACGAGTTTGCAGTAGTTTAAGGTTAAGATGTTGCAAGCTGCTAGCAATGACTGCTCCCAGTGAAGCATGTAGCTTTAGTGAAAGTTTTTATCAGATCTAGACAGCATGTCTTAATTGAAAGAGGACCAAAGAGCCACTTTAGGCTATCTTGCAGAGAAGACGTGTGTGTTCTTCTGCAGATTGGCAAATCCACCAACAAGCTCCACTACACAACAGTGCTGTCTGCTGAGCTGTGCATGCCTTCCACCTCATTTTGTCTCGTCACTATGATTGGCCAGTAAAGACTTTGACAGAACAATCGTCCAATCAATCAACCTCTGAGAATTTTTAAAGAGTCCTGCTGTTCCCAAATCTATGGGAGGTTTCCCAGATGTATGTGAACTATATCCCATGAATTTATGAAGCAGTCAATCTGGCGTGTCAGGCTAGGCTAGTGGTTTTCAACTTTTTCTTGCACAGGACATACCAGAGATCAAGCCAAAATTTTAAGGTTAATTAAATCCATGTCTATACAAAATTGCCTATTTAAAACGTGTTACAGTAAAATGAACGAATAGCGTTAGTTCAGGCAGGCCAAAGAGTCCAGCATTGCCATGCAATAGAAATCAGCTGATCTCACACACAATGGTTTGCATTTATGCACTCTATGGCTAACTGCTGTATTCAAACTGCTCTAACCTGGCTATGCTTTGCTGCTCCTTCTGCAAGCCACTTTTTACAACCCTCCTCCACCCCAGC
The DNA here is from genome assembly GCF_018320785.1 of Cheilinus undulatus. Lineage (NCBI taxonomy): Eukaryota > Metazoa > Chordata > Actinopteri > Labriformes > Labridae > Cheilinus > Cheilinus undulatus. The sequence continues at coordinate 7,603,133 of NC_054866.1, forward strand.
TCCTCCTTCCCAGAACAGGCACACCACAAATCATGTGTGTCTTGACAAAGTGGTCCTGAACTGAACTTGTATTATTGTATAGTTGCAGTAACTATGTTTGGTTGTACAAATTGCTATGCCACACCAAGACGTGGTGTAAAGCACATCTGAGAACCACTGGGCCAGGCTCAAAGATGAATAAAACAGTAATGTGAGCAGTGAAAGATTAATTTAAGACTGATTTTGTGATTGAGAATGCAATTAAATTTAAGCCAGATAACCTGAAATTGTTAACTAAAGCCAGAAAAGAAAAGCCTCTGTATTTAGGGGTGCATTGTGGATCATTTTTGTGCCCCTACCAATGTCATAATCAAACATACACCTCGCTGAAAGGAGAGGGAATCGATTCTCCTTGGCTGCTTGCCAGGACAAGGACAGCAGTCCGGGTAAATATCCTAATCTAGCTTTAACTGTAGCTCGGCTTAACTGTGCATGGAGACACGCTGAATAGGTCCGATCTCTGTGTGGAAATCAGAAGAGCGCAGCATCCAAGAGAGAGCACACGCTTATTTACATCCTCTCCATCTCTTCTCTCACCCACTCTTGATTGTGCTTCTCTCTCTCCCTCCTCCTCCTCTTCTACCTCCTTCCCTCATGCACACACATGCACAGACAGACCCCCCTCTCATACAGGAGTAGATAGAGAGCGGCGAAGAGCAGAAGGAGCTGGGTGGCAGGAGAGAGGCAGGAGGGCTGTTGTTGATTTAACAAAGCCAGGAAAGGAGTGCGCAGTCCTGGGGAGAAGAGCAGCTGTGAAATGCCTGGAAGGGAGCCTGCCAGCTACTCCTGCAGAGACCTGAAGGTAAGCCTTGTGCACCGCTGATGGAGGAAAAAAGGAGAGAAAAAGAGAGGGAGAGGGTCTTAAAGCCACTGATGCATGGTACGACTGTGGCTCCACAGACGAGCTGCCTCCTCTCAATTTGTCCGTGGATGGCATTGCACTGCATGCTGAGATTGAATTAGGTGTTCAGTTGCACAGCCAAACATCTTACAAAATGAAGAGTGTGCATTACTTGGAGAGAAAAGTACAAGAGTCAGATAGCTAGGAGCAATAATTAAGGAGATAGCAAGAGAAGATGTTAGACAATGCAAGAGCGACAGAAGAGTAAAAAGGAAAGTGATGATGGTAAAAGTGTCAGAATCACCCTCCTACATCAGTTACAGCCTTTATCACCCCATCTTGCCTTCTTCGCCTTCTGTCACCGCAGAGAAACACAGATCATCACCATGCATCTCCTCGCCCTCATGGCGGGGGCAGGGTAATCAAAAAGGCAACTGATATCTCTGACGCAAGCACAGAAAAGCCTGTCAACACTCTGGCTGCTGATACTCGCGTAGTTCTCTTAGTGCAATGCAGGAGTTTTACGAGTGCAGCAGGAGCAACACTGGCGTCAGCGTGCATCTCTCCGTGTTACCGATGGTACATGGGGGGGGGGGATCTTGTAGCGCTTACACACAGCGCAGCATGCTTCACTTCTTTAACGCGTTTAATAAAAGCAGGAGATAAAGCAGCTGACGTGGGATAGTGATAGATGTTTGCAGTCTTTTCATGAATATTGTAAGCTACACCAAAAGCAATGAGAGGAAATCATTTATATTGATTCTGGTGGAGAGCTCTCACTGAGCTGGGGATTAGGACTGCTGGCTTTAATGTGTGATGAACACCACTATTTTCTCCACTACTGTAGCTCCAGTTCAGTGCACACTGCTGGACACACATCCCAAGAGTTGTTGCTGTAAAACTTTGATGACAATGCAGAGGCTAAGCCGCCAGATTAATCGAGCACAGCTTCCTGCCCTCGCCTCATCAGGGACTGTCAAGACACCGTCAAAGCGGCGAGTGGACTCAATCATCATTTTTTAATATCTTTTCTCTCACATTGGAGGAATTATTAGCACCAGCCATCTCTGCTCTCATTAGCAGCCATGTTTTTTGCACTGGAGTAAAAGGAAAGCAACTCTGACATACCTGAGCATTTGTACCACTTCAGGCTACTTTTATCACTGTAATCCAGTATGAACCTGCTCACAGCTGGTTGAGCTTTTATTGGCTATTTAAAGAGTGTAGGGGGAAGTGCTAACAGCTTAGATGTGATGCTTTTTGATGGACGGCCTTTTGACCTTACTATCCATCATTGCGGCTGCAACCTAACACCGTGGATCTCAGTCTCCCGCTCTCATAGTATCACCATCCCAGTCCTGCTAACAAGTGGACAAAGAAGGGCAAAGGGCAGATGTTAGTCTCAACAGGATCTCTCTAAAGAGAAGCCACTGTGAATAATTAATTGGATCTGTTTATTTAGTCAAGACTTTGCGTCTCTAGGGGATGTACTGAAAGCTCTGTTTTTCAAGCAGATCCAAATTCTCTAATACCGCAGAGGCGCATTTGTGTCAAGAGCTTAGCCAGGCGTGAAGATCTTTTTTGTATTTAGTGCTCTGGAAAATGTGTGAGCACGTCAAAGCACTGCATAAATATACTGTATTTTTTCTAGGGCTGTTGATAGACCCACAAAGAGAGGCCTTAATCATGCAACACTATGGAATTAATTGCCATGTATGGTATATATTCTTCAGCTCTCTTTGAAACAATTCATGCTGTATAATTCAAAAGGCACAGCCTTGCACTTTGTGAGCCGTATATGATTAAAATCCAATCTCTTGTATTTGCATAGAACGGATAAGCAGCAAAAAGATCTCACTCAATCTTGTCATCCTCTGAGAAAAATGATTCTGTTTATGCCCTTATAAATCTGCAGCCAATGCACATGCAAGCCCCTGTGTTTGCTGTGTCTTTACATGTCAACAAAGATGGTTGTGCACCGGATTTATGGTGAGGCCCACTCGCAGATTTTTAAAATTACCACACAATGCACGTATTCCACAATAGTGCTGTCACACGTAATGTAGATGTAGTGCTGAGAGCTGCTGCTTCAGCCTACATGCAGCACAAACACATCTTCAGCCTCTGTTTGGTTAAGAGCTTCTCAGATCACTTCTTTATTTCATGTCTGCCCGTGTCCTTATACGTTTAGACTATCCTAAATGGACACGATTGTTTATTTACTGTATGCACACACACAGTCACACCTCTCTGGTCCTGATGATAATAGGAGCAGACATTACAATCTGCAGGTTCATCCATGCAGCTGCTGCCTTTCAAATGACAAGCAAATAAGTAAAAAAAAGTCTGTTTGTTGGATCTGTGCAGGTGGTTTGCAGAATTACAACTAATGTGAGAAAAACCTTAAGTAGAACAGAGTAAACCCACTTCAGACAAGAGAGACAACTATTCACTTTGTCAACCAACAGCTGGTCTTCATACTTAAGGCACATCTTATGTTGAGAATCAGCTAATCAGTGTTTGGGAGCCAAGCGGGGGAGGCTCAGTATAAAATCACATTGTCTACATAAAGATTAACTTTACATTTTTTTATTTGTCCTGCAATGGCATTTGTATACTGAGTAAAAAAAAAAAGTGTCTCAAGGATAAAACCTTGGGGTACTCCTTTGCTGACCTCAGAAAGGCTGACTTGACATTATTCACATCTACTGCCTGTGTTCTGTTTGATAAAAAGTTGTGGAACCAGTTGCATGCAGACTTATCAAAACCAAGAGAAAACTGTGTGCTTAACCGTCTGAGAACGGCAAGAGAAGACATTTGTTATTCAAAGTTATACAACTTCTAAACCACTTGTTTATTCCTCTGATAGCCCTTTCTTGTGCCTTTCTAATGACGCTGTCCATAACTTCATAGTTCTCACAGAAGCTTTTCTAGCAGACCTGGAACTTGGGTGACTTTCTGAGGTCTTCAAAGATGAAATCCACACTAATATCTCCGATATTGAACTTTTTTTTTATCCATTTATAATCCATTTTTTAATCATTTTGGCAGCTAGCTGGATTAGCCTGCTGCCATATTGTCTGCTTGTATCCCAGAATGCATTGTGACTGGGCAGTGACCAGATGATGTTGTCACATCATATTTTGCTGAACAGAGCATGCGCACAGATGAACAGACTCAATGACTTATAATAGAAAAAGACAAAGAGAGGCTGGGATTTGTTTCTCTTTGTCACTGTAAACAAGAACTGCTTTGAATAATGACTAAAATTCCAAAAAGCGCAAGGACTTTTTTGTAAATTTCTCTGTTTTGTTTTGTTTTGTTTTTGTTTTTGTTTTTTTTTTACTTTTTGTGACAGAATCTTTTTTTTTTTTTAATAACAAATTTGGTCTTAAAGAGATTGGAGAAGAAGGTTGTGGCAAAAAAATAAAAAAAAACCTTATTCATTAATATTTATTGTTTAATACATAAAAGTCTTTGAGTTTTAATTTCTGATTTTTTTCTGTTGTCTTCATAGTCTTCCCCATAATTTTGTAATAATTCTAGTGAAAAAAAAAGGATGTTTAGAGCTTGACTGTGCACCACAGGGTTGATGTTTAACAAACCTTTAAGATAGACACAATGGTTAAAAAAACTGCTTAAGGGCTTAAGGGTCCCTTCAGCAGGGGAGGCTCAATATAAAATCACATCGTCTGCATAAAGACATATATTTTTTTTAAAGATTATTTTGCGGTTTTTCATGCCTTTTTTTCTATAGAGGAGGACAGTGAATAGATTCGGAAATGGGAAGAAGTGTGGGGAGAGACACGTGGCAAAGGGCCACAAGCCAGATTTGAACCCAGGCCGCCCGCGTACATGGGTGGCGCCCTAAACCGCCAGGCTATCTGTGCGCCCCATAAAGACAGATTTTACAATTTCCTATTTTCTTTATCCTGCAATGGCATTTACACTCGGTGTAAAAGGAAGTGACCCTGGGATGGAACCCTGGGGTACTCCTTTGCTGACCTCTAGAAAGGGTGATTTAACATTCTCTACAACTGTTGTTTTTGTTCTTTTTAATAAGTAGTTGTGGAACCAGACTTTATCAGAACTAAGAGAAAATTAACAGTGGTCGACGGTGTCAAATGCCTTAAGCAAGTCAATGAAGGTGGCTGCACATGTTTGATCAGGTTAATGGTGACTTTTAATATAAGACTTGTTGCAGATATTGTGCTATGACCTGGTCTGGATCTAGATTGATGGGGGTAAAAAAAAAATTTTAAACAGATGAGAAATTATGTTGCTGATCAACCAGAGATTCCAACATCTTTGCCAAACAAGAAAGCTTAGAGATGGGTCTGTGGTTGTTAAACCACTCTCACTAGTAAATCACTCTTATTAGATGCATTACAAATACGTATGTATTTGTCCAGTCCGAAATAAATCTGCAGTTTTCGGTGTCAACTTTCTACTTTCAGCTCTGAGAGAAAAATTTCTCTGAGAATCATAACGAAAGACCTGTTTCCTGATCATTTTTCACCAAACACACAGTATATTAGCTTCAAACTCAGAGATGAAGAACATGAGAACTCCAGAATTATGTAGTGATAATGTCTTAATTCCCCACTTGTGACTGATGGATGCAGTGCAGGTGGTAGGGACTGATCTCATAGTTAATGCCTTAACATTACTCTATAATGGTATGGTGTTACTTGAAGAAAAACACTTCACAGCAAACGAAGACATGGGGAAAAAAAGTGAGGTTTGCAGTTATTAAACAGCAGTTGAATGTTACAGTGTGTGCAAAGAAATGCCGTAGATTTGCATTAGGCTTGAGGATAAATAGGTACACTGTGACTCCAACGTGTTTACTAACTTTCTAAACCTTCGTTGTCCAACACTGAAAATCTCTGTAGGTCTTTAGTGATATATTCACTGATACACCTTGTGGTCTGTTGAGCTCTCACGCTGTTGTGGGGAAGTGTGACTGTGAACACTTCCTTAAGAGTCTTTTGACCTGACCAGATTCTGCTCCTTGCATCTCCTCATATCAGGGTGATGATTTACCAAGTGGCTCCTTTTTCTATCCTGGCAGTGTCTGCATATTGTTTTTGTTTGTCCGTCACCTTTTCTCCTTTCTCATTTCTTGACACCAGGAAACTGAATTTCTTCCACACATCAGATTTAAAACTGCTGGAGCCTCCATAATCTCTAAAACGTTGTCACTGGGTTCTCCAGTCCCACTTGCCACATTATTTTCATGCTGTTAGACAAGGCAGCAAGTGGATTGCAAAGGATGATGGGTACTCAAGGGCTGATGGTAACTGTAGTTATCCCTTTTGCCCTGACGATCTATCATTTGAAACAGTCCTGTGTCCAAGACGGGATTGAGATGCTCCTGCCACCTCGACATCATGAAATTAATGATACTGTTGCTAGTAATGAGACCAAAATATGATCTTATTTTGTTTTTTTTTTAGTTTACTTGATCTGGCCCTCCAATCAAGACAGCGCTCCAAATCCAGGGGTAGGGGTGAAATTTACAAATGAGGTGGAGCCAAAGTCAGCTGGTCATATCAGTTTGACTTTTCATGAACAGGACTCAGTGGATCGTCCATAGGCTACAGATTATGTAACCTCATCTGATTTAAATTGTCACAGCATCATCATCAGTTGTTGCCCCGGCAAAATATAGTCTTAGTGGTTGGTGTTTGCTGTCCCTATTGGAGGCTTCACCACTCATCGGTCCATTTGAATGACAAAACTGCTCTGTGAGTAACCAGGAGAAATTGACAATAGATGAAATATCTGCAGCCCCAAGCCTGTGGCCCTAAGTGGAGTCTGATCTTTTAGACTTCAACTGCAGTGTGAACAGCCAAACAAAAACACAGATCTGACAAAAGATCAGAAAGGAGCACCAAGGCTTGCAGTGAGATCCAGCCTCTGGCACAAAGAGTGTTGCCGCTAAAATGGTACGTTATCCCCTCCAGTTGCAGCAGTGTGACCCAACTGGTTTAAGCTGTTGCAGAGTGACTTAAGGCGTCACAAGATTCATCTGATCTTGTCATGAATATTTAGTCTGAACTGATCTTTACAGATTGCATTTCACCAAAGGTGCAAATGCATTCCAACACTCGTCCCACGTAATGTCTCCTGGTCTTATCAGTCGTGAGCAGGTCAAGAGGAATGAGGGGGATTTTCAGAGTTTTTATCTGCAGTTATTTTAACAAAGGAGGATCCCTTTGACTATTCATGACCCTCTTTGTCCAGACCGGGCCAGAGATGTGTTGATGTCTCATGCCCAGATGATAACATTCAGGTCAGACAAGTTTAACTTCATCAAAGGAGGTGTATGCAAACTTTGCTGCAGGACTTCTACATGCATGTACCTAAAAGCACCTCATATATACAAAGGATTTGGTATGGTTTAGTTTCTCATATCATTTTAAAAACTAGATCTACCACCTGGTGGTTGCATGCCTCTGAAAGGGTTTTCAATTACTGGACACTGAAAGCACATAGTAGGGTCAAGAAGGACTGGAGTGGTTTGACCTTCAAAGTGTGTTCTGTTTCTCTTTGATTGGATTTTTGTGCAAAGTTTGAAGAAAATCCCTTAAAGCGATCTTAAGATTTTTATTCACCAGTGACGGAAGGACATGCCTGATATCCTTGACCTTTGACCCAAGGCTTTCAAAGCTCACCAGTTAATACTTGAGTCAGTGTTGAGATTTGTTCAAATATGACGGTGATTCCTCAAACCATTCTTGAGGATATGCACTGATAAGTATGACCTGAGCAGAGGTACTTAGATAGAAGGGCGCACTGAAAACATCCTGCCTCCAGCTGCCTCTGTGGAGGCAGCAGAAAAAAATTAACAACCACATGTACTTTGATTGGCTGCTCTAAACCTGCCCACAGATATGATTTACTAGCAATAATCTAGCAAGACACAATTGCAAGTCAGTGAAATCCACACTGTGCACTGATTGATGAGGTGGAAAAGACAATCTAGCTTCACGTGTACTGCAAATAGAGGACTTTGGTTACATGCATCCATTTTATTCAGAGATGATTCTCATCATTAAGATGTAGGGAACATGTTCAGGGAACTCTGCAGGGATTTTTTTCTGGTTTTACTCAAGCATCTAAAAGCATGAGTATCCATTACCCAGGAGAGTCTGTCCTCATAAATTTTCATCTCAATGACACATTTAGAAATACTGTGTGATTAGTAAGGCCGGCAGAGTGACAGCACTGATTTTTATATTCTACATGCTTCCTGTAATATGGTTGTTTTTACAGTTAATGATCACAGAGAGATTTTTTCTCAATCATCGTGCTTCACATTTACACAGCTTAGATTCACTCACTCAGCGGCATCCGTCGACAACAGCAGTTTAAGCTCATTGCGGAAGGACACCTTGTTGAGAAATGCATCAAGCAAAGGGTGTATCACTCAGCTGCTGTGCCAAACAAGCTGCTCTGAGGATTTTTAATATGCAACTGTAGGGCTGTAATCTCATTTTGTCCTGATTTGGCATGTGATGACTATAGACAAGGAGGCTCCTCAAAGGGACAAGCACGGGGACACACTGAAGCATGTCAGGAATTCCAATCAAGAACATTTGACCTTTGGCTCCTCCAGCGTTCCACATGCTCTGCCCGGCTCTGGAGCCCCGCCTCACCCCGCCTGGATCGCAGCTTCCCATCCTCCCCTCCTTGTCTGTCCTCTACAGTGAGGTGAAACAGGAGATTGATGAACCGCAGGCAGTGTAATATGATCAAGTTTGACGTAGAGGATTTCTGCAAAAGCATACTTCCTTCTATGAATAACGTAGTGCATTTTCATGGACTTGAGAATCCCTGTTATGGACCTTATCCTGGTATCGATTTCATCAGGATTTGAAATTTGCATGCCTAGCTTTTAATATCCCTGCACCCATGATTGATACAAGTATCCTGGTTTGTGATTACTACGTCTTACTTGTACAGGCACCAGTCATAGTAATATTTTACAAGACAAACAGCAACAATTTTGAAATCTAGTGAAAATGGGAACATTTTGCCTTGTTGCAAGCTTTACACTGTCTTAGAGCTGATTCTTTAATTCTGATGTTTTGCTAGCCATATTTCTGCAGTTTTTTCCAATGTGGACTAACCCGAGGCTGTACAAAGAATTGGACAAACCCTGTGTGACGTCAGCCGTCTGCTTACAACAGGTGGACTCAAACTGCTTTGGAAGCCAATCCATGGTGGCGTCCATACTGAACTTTGGATCAACCTAAAAGCCCGCCCACTAAGCTCGACTTCCTGTAAACTAGCTAGCTAGCATTCTGGTTAACAGAAACGTAGCTTCTGCCAGTCAAGCTATCTGTCAATCAAATTAGACATGGAATCAGTCCGTAGTGAGGTTTTTCTTGAATATAATCTAAACCATTGTGGTACAAAAAAATTCACCCCCCTACAGTGAGAGCACATGAAGACACTAGCTAATGAGACATGTTTGGTTTTTGAACCAGGCTGTAAACCAGTTTATTTCTAGTGTAAAAACCGGTGTCCAGACGGGACTTCTGGTGTTCCTGCAGCCAGCCTCAAGTGGACAATCACTGTATTGCAATCTTTGCACTTTAGCATTGGCTTAATTTTTCAGGACTGGAGGTTGCCGCTTGGGAATAACGTATCCCACCACTAATGATGGGAAACTGGCATCTTGCCTGTTTTTCTCAGACTTGAGTGGACCAGCATTTCAATGCTTTTTTGTAACTTAACTCCAGATTATAATACTTTGTTCTTTCATCACTGGCACAACTAAGAAGCTCGGACAAAACTCTGCTTCTTTGTTGCTCCAGAAGTGAGACGCTCTTGTTCTTTGCCTTGTTTGTTTTGCTGATGGATCACATAGCTATGCAAGACCTAACAACTGTCAGCAAATGGTTGAAGATGCTCTAGTACCACATTTTTAAACCTTGTTAGTGATAGCAGAGGCTGGAGGAAATATGTTATGTAGTTATCTGTTTGTATGCACCTCTATTCAGGTCGTACCTGTGAATGAAATATCTTACAAATCCACCCTGACTCAAGGACAAACTGATCAGGTTATGAAGGGAAAAGGTCAAGGACTTTGGATCTCAAGTTCTCACCTTGCTTGGAGACACAATACCTTAAGTACAACCACAATTCTAAAAAAGTTAAGGCACTGTGTAAAATGTAAATAAAAAGAAAATGCAATGATTGTCAAATCTCATAAACCTATATTTTGTTCATATTAGAACATAAACAGCATATCAGATGAAATTGAGACATTTTACCATTTCATGAAGTTTATTTTGAATTTGACGGAAGCAACACATACCAATAAGTAGGGACCGGGCCATGTTTACCATTGTGAAGCATCTCCTCTTTTTTCACAACATTCTGTAAATTTCTGAGAAGTGAGCAGACCAGTTGATGGAGTTTTCGAAGAGAAATGTTGTCCCATTCTTGTCTGATAAAGGATTATAGACCAATAGTCCTGGGTCTTCATTACTGGACTTTCATTTTACGATGCTCCAAATGTTTTCTGTTGTGAAAGTTCTGGTCTGCAGGCAGACTCTAAAACCTGTATATACTTTTCAGCATTGATAGTGCCTTTCCAGTAAGTAAGTAAAGTCAGTAAAGTTTATTGGTATAGCACTTTTCATAGGCAATAGTTACAACAGTCACTTTCCATATGTGTAAGCTGCCCACGCAATACCATCGGAGATGCAGGTTTTAGAACTGTGCACTCATAACAAGCTGGATGGCATTCATGGTTTACCAAAATGAATTTCAAATTTTGACTTTTCTGACCACAGAACAGTTCTCCATCTTGCCTCATTTTAAATAAGCGCAGTGAACTGTGTTGGCAGGCAGTGATTTCCTAAAGTGTTCCTGAGCCCATGCAGTGATTCCCAGTACAGAATAATGCCTGTTAGATAGCAGGATATTCAAACTATTCTCAATTTTACGTTGAGGAGCATTTTTCTGAAATTGCTCCACAATTTTTAGACACATTTTCACCTATTGATGAACCTCTGCCCATCTTTACTTCTAATGTACTCTGCCTCTCTAAAATTCTCCTTTTATACCCAGTGATATAACTGATCTGTTGCCAGTTAATCTAGATAGTGGAAAAATTAGCCTCCAGCTGTTTGTCATTTGTACCACTTACTTTTCCAGCCTTTAGTTGCCTCATCCCTACTTTTATGAGATGTCTTGCTGCCATCAAATCCATGATGTGAGCCAAAATTTCTCATGAAATAGAAAAAGCCTCAGTTTCAACACCTGATGTGTTGTTTATGTTCTGTTGTGAATTAAATGTGGGTTTATGAGATTTTACAATCACTGCATACGGTTTGTATTCACATTTTTACAAAGTGACTCAATTTTTTTGGATTGGTGTTGTACATTTTGGGAATACTATTCAAAAGTTTTATCAACGTCTACTCTGACTCAAGAATTAACTGATTAGATTTTGAATGTCATAGGTCAAAGGTCATTGGGCCTCATGTTTATCCCTTGCTTGTGAACGTAGTATCTCAAGAATGCTTGGACGGATTTTCTTCAAATTTGGCACAACTGTCCACTCAGACTTAAAACTGAAGTGATAACTTTTTGGAGGATGTAGGTCATCTCATTGAGCCTCATGGTCTTCCCATCATTAGAAGATCTCTACACATAACACCACAGAAATCCCCCCACCCCCAAACTTTCTTCCTGGCTCAACACTACTCTCAACAGTAAAACCTCACCACGGCAAACAATCACAAAGCAGCTGTTTGGAGTTCCCTAGGGTGCAGAATTGGGATTCTCAGGATTGTGGCAGGATCATGTACCAGTTTTGAAAACTGGATCTAAAATTTGCATGCTCTAACAATGGGATGCTTAAAAAAAAGCTAAAAAAGGAATACTCAGTTCCATATAAACCCAATATATTTAGTACTTAACATATACTTCAGCACACATACACCATCTCATTCTAACTCTCTTTTGCTCAGCAACCCCTGCCTTCTGAGACAGCACATTGAAAATAAGATTATTTGATCCAAAGCCCCGTATCACAGCGAGAGCCTGAAAGAAATGCCTTGTAAGAAAAAGAAATAGGGTGACGGGGAGCATGCTTTGACACCCGACTTCACACATCATCTTTGTATCACATTTCTCGTGCCAGGACGGCGTGGTTGAAGAGGGTGCTGTTTGACTGCACGAGGTGTTGAGCTCTAATCTCATCCTGGCTCCACTCAGCAGCTCTGCCAAAATGTTCTATGACTTTTTTAAAATGTACTCATCTCAGTGGAGGAGCAAGGCAGATCAGAAACATGCAGTGATTGTATTATATTATATTATTTTGCTGTTCTTGACTTGAAAACTGCACTGTTTCTCTGAGATTATGTGACAGATGTACTGATAGAGGGAGATTAAATAAAGGAGAGCAAGACAGAGGGATATTTGTGTAAGAAGAGTGGGGTGAGATAAGACAGTTTTTACTTGTGTTGTTCTCCAGGTGAGGAAAAATGAGACTGAGGTAAAATCCAAACATCTACTCTCATTTTAGGAAGTCCACTATGAGCTGGAAATATAAAAAGGCATCTCTGACAAAGGGTCTTGAAAATATAACTTCAACTTACACCACAACACGGGTACGTTAAACTGAGTCAGCTGGTCTGCACTTTTACCACCAAACATAAATTTGTTTTTTATCTAGTGATAGCTCATCAAAAGCAAATCCTGTTTTCAGCCATGTCTTAATCCAGAACAAAATAAATTTGTGTCGTCTGCAAATGATTCAAGTTTATATGCATCATTTACTTACAAATAACATTGAAATAAAGTATAAATGACCTCGGTACCAGTAAAGAACCTTGCAGCTCAGTACTGGGACCTCAGTTTGAGTATTGAGAATTGTCTTTTTTTTTTCTTTTTGCATATTTGTCACACTTCAATGTTTCAGATCATCAAACTTATTCTAGTATTAGACAAAGATTACCCCAGTTAACATGAAATGCACTTTTTAAAGGATGATTTCATTCATTAAGGAAAAAAATGCCATCCAAACCTACCTGGCTCTGTGTGAAAAAGTAATTGCTCCCCTTGTTAAATCATTGATTAACTATGAGCCACTACATTTTTGCAAAAGCTGAGTTCAGTCTCATAACCATACCCAGGCCTGATTACTGCCAGACCTGCTGAATCTAGAAATCCCTTAAATAGAACCTGTCTGACAAATAGAAGTAGGCAAAAAGATCTCAAAAAGCAACACATCATGAGGCCATCTAAAGAAATTCAAGAACAGATGAGAAACAGTCATTACCATCTATCAGTCTGGAGAGGTTTACAAAGCTGTTTTAAGACTTCTGGACTCCAGAAAACCATGGTGTGAGCCATTGTCCACAAATGGGGAAAACTTGGAACAGTGGTGAACCTACCCAGGAGTGGCAGGTCTACCAAAATTACTCCAAGAGTGCCTCAATTACTCATCCGGGAGGTCATAAAAGAACCCAGAGCAACATCTAAAGACCTGCAGGCCTCACTTGACTCAGTTAAGAGTTCATGATCCAACAATAAGAAAGAGACTGAGCAAAAATTACATCCATTGGTGAGTTATATGGCCAAAACCACAGCTGATCAATAAAAACACATTTGACCAAAAAAATCTTGATGGTCCCCAAGACTTTTGGAGAAATATTCTGTAGACTGACCAGACAAAAGTTGAACATGTTGGAAGGTGTGCATCCCGTTACATCTACAGAAAAAAAACACCATACCAACAATCAAACATGGTGGTGGTAGTGTGATGGTCTGAGGATGCTTTACTGCTACAGGACCTGGACCACTTGCAGTATCTGATGGAAGCATGAATTCTGCTGTCTACCAGAAAATCCTGAAGGAGAATGTCCAGTCATCAGTTCATGACCTCAAGCTCAGCAGAAGAATGATCTAAAGCCCACCAGAAAGTCCGCTTCTGAATGGCTTAAAAACTAACTGAAGTTTCTGGAGTGGCCTTGTCAAAGTCTGGACTTAAGTCTGTTTGAGATGCTGTGGCATGACCTTAAACAGGCTGGTCAGGCTTGAAAACTCTTAAATCTGGTTGGGTTAGTGGACCAAAATTCCTCATTGCCAGTTATCGCAAACTCTTGCTCGCAGTTGTTGCCACCAAGAGTGGCACAACAAGTTATTAGGTTTTGGGGGGGGGGCAATGATTTTTCACATAGGGTCAGGTAGGTTTGGATGACTTTTTCTGTCCCAAAGGCCTGAATTACAGCCCATTTGATATCTTTGGTTTGTTTACACTTTGGGTTTTTGCATGTGCAGAATGCCCCGTGCTCTTATTGGTCAGTGTCACTGGTGTGAGAAGAAAGAACAATCTGACTTGTGAAACATTCTGTCAGGATGTTGTGATTTGTCCCAGATGTGGCCATGATTGTTGGGTCACACTGCATTAGATAAAACCATTGATTTTCAGTGCAGATGGATGCTACAACTGCCATATTGAGCCATACTCATGCATCAAATGTTTAGTCTGACCCCTGCGTTACTCACTGGCTCATCTTACCCCACTCTCCCCTCTGTGAGTGGCAAACAGAGGAGGGTTGGAGATATCATTAGGGAAATTGTTTCTCCAGTGTGAGTCGAACATCTCCGGGCAGCCGTGTCACTCCAGAGAAGGTCACTCATGAGAAGGACATAACAGGATACACTCAGCTCACTATCGGCATAATGGCTGCATGGGAGGAAGGGAGGGATGCTATGAAGTTTATGTGTGTTTGCTGGGCCTGGAGCCAAACGAGCTGGGGCCGTTTTTAGTCATTTGACCCACATGACCTCAAAGTGTCATAAGTGAGCAGAGATAGGAATAAAGCCATGTTATTTTATGGGCCAATCTTAGCCCGAGACCTAATCACGACAGGCCTGGTAACCATGACTCTTTGCTCTCACTCAAGGGGAAGAGTGACGGAGGAGAGGGAGAGAAAGTTCTCGAGCTTCTACAGTCGAGACACGGAGACAGCAGATAAGCTGAAACAACTCCACCACAGTAGATATGTATCTGACGCAGTGATTCGACAAATATAGCTACTCTTCTAATCTCTGCTGCAACCTTTGTTTTTCTTCTCTTCTTCCTTATCTTCTTTTTTCAGATTTCTCCCTGATGTCAGCACTGTGTTTGATGAACTGACTAAAAACTGCAAGCTATGACCGGAGAATCTATGGATGAGCGCCTACTCGTAGTCAAATTTGTATTGTCAAGTGAGGACTTCTGCTGAGTTTGCAGCATCTTGCTGCCATTTGCAACCTTGTCATGCACACCAGCATAAGCAGTGCTGCGAGGTCAGAGCCTTCAGGGGTTACTGAAATACATAAATGTTATAAATATATACACATATTTGAAAAATGCTGATTTGATTCTATTCCCAAATGTGAATTATTTGGTTACACAACGTTGGGACCAAAAGCAGCATCCTCAGCATCTGCAAAACAAGCACGTCTGTGCACATTTCAAGGGAACTGTTTTCCTCCACTGATGAGAAAAACTATTGATCACCTCTATAAAATTGGAAATAAAAATGTAAAACACATAATGAAACAGTTTGAAATTGTGGCCGTTAGATTATTTCAAACCCTCCTGGCTCAGCTCTTATCTTGAAGTACTGCATGCTTCTGAAGCATAAAGATAGCACAGGGAATAGAGTGTCAATGAATATTAGACTGAAATTTTTCAAAATAAAAAAAGTTACTGAGTATTATAGGCCACTTAGACTTTTTTTTAAAGAGGCCACTTTTGTAAGGAGCATGCATTTGTGGGATGAGCAGCAGAGCTGAGTCTGTAAGTTGCCAATGTCAGTTCCAAACTGCTTACTCTGCTGTTGCTATTGACTGTTGTTTTGAGCTTCTGGTATGAAATTCTGCAACCAGTGGCAATCCCATATCTCCACAGTCTGGGACCAAACTCTACCCTCTAAGATGACAACACTCGCCCCCACAGAGCAGGGTTTATCAGAGACTACCTCTAGAATTTGGGAGTGCAGAGGAAGGAATGACCTTTCAGCAGTCCTGACCTTAACCCGACTGAACACTTGTGAGATCAGCTTGGGCATACTGCTCATGCCAGAGTGACCAACACAACCATGTTGGCGGCTTGTGACAAATGTTGGCTGAGGAATGGGATGCCATCCCACAGCAGTGTGTGACCAGGCTGGCGACCAGCATGAGGAGGAGGTTGTAGCTGTTTGTTTAATGAAGAATTAAGTGTCCAGTATGTCTTTTTTCTTCATACTTAAATCATCCAGTCCACCAAATAACATCAAACAAGAGTTCATGGCAGATTAAGCTGTTTGGTATTGGCAGAGAAGATCTGGAACGTTTTCCTAGGATGCAGCCAACATACTCAGCTCTGCTGCTCATCCCACAAATGCATGATCCTTACAAATGTGGCACCTTTCACATGGGGAATAAATGAGCTTTCCAACTGTATACGATATATTGCCAAGGGTCTAAATACTTATATCAGTGTGATATTTCTTTTTTTTTAATACGTTTGCATTAATTTCTAAAATTCTGTTTTGTGTTTGTCATGAAACTTTCTAAATATATGCCGTTTTTGTGCAATGCACTCAAGGTATGCATACCATGTGGCTGCACTGATTTTTGTACTATGGCGTGTCATCCTTTAAACCAGTGGTTCTCAACTGGTGGGTGGGGATCTAAAAGGTGGTTCACCGGGCAGTTTTCAGTGGGTCGCGACTAGATGTCTGGAAAAAAGTGGCAAAAGTCCTGAAGCCCCTACTGGACATGCATCTATACCTTTTATTTTACCTTGTTTTATTGTGAATTGGGTAATTTAAATGTTTGATCAATATTTCAACTAATTTATCTCCTCTTCTTGCAAGAAATGGCTACTTTCTCATGATAATGAAGTAATGTCAAAGTTCTCTGGAAAATTGGCAAAAATTGACACATCAATGATGGGGAAAGAGGGTATTATAAGAGGGTATAAATTTGTCAGTTTTGTCCCTTTTCTCTTTTATATTAGTTATTTTGGTCCAATTTAAAAAAAAATGATCCAAATTGCAACATGTTCAATTAAATGAACCTGCTTTGTTGAAGATTTTTTTGGAAACTTGGGTCATGCTCTGTCGTAAGACAGACTGGTGGGTCCTCAAGCCAGACCAGTTGAGAACCACTGCTTTAAACCTTTAAAATGTCCAGCCTGAGTACAAAGTAATGGAGAGTGGTATGGCTGCATTCTGAAAGATGTTTGAAGAGGAAAAATGCTGCTTTATGACAGCAATGAAAATTTCTCCAAAAATGAAGAATCAAGTGTGTTTAATCAAATGATCCTAATGTAGTGAGGCCTTCATTTGCAGGTTCCATTTTAAATCTAAACAGCTGAACAAAAGATGGCACATAAATAGAGTTAAAGAAAAAAAAAACGTTATTTCTTTTTCGTTAAAGAAGTTACAAGTACAAGCAGACCATTTTAAATGTGTACATAAAGTATTTGTTCTTTGTTATGTTCACCTACTGAGTCAGAAGACACAACAAAATAACCTTGTAACACTTTATTAAGTTAATATATCAGATCTGATAGGTGCTGTTCAACAGTCTTTTTAATTGTGTTTAATATAGCATTGCTGTAGAGCAGTCATAGCTGTTGTACTGGCTCGGCTGTCCAGTGTTTCTGGTAGCAATGTCTCTTTGTGCTGCATACTTTTGCATCTTATGGATTATCTTTTCCTGATTTTAACTCACCTGGAGAAAATAAAGTCGCTCATGGCCGCATGCATACTGTCCAGACATGACAGGGGAATGTATGCTGATGTTTACAAACAAAATAAAAGCCTCCCCTGGCCATGACAGTGTGCTGGACTGGACGGTTAATATAGCAGATGAGTAAAAGAAATGGTAAGCACACAGTTTATTTTTTATTCTTGAAGACAATGGGATCTACCGAAGGGCTTCTTATTTCTTTCCATGCATGTTGGTATTTACTTGTCAGAAATAATAACAAAGCAGAGGCTGATGGCAATGTCAGTGGTTTTGAGCTTCAAATGTCTGACATAGTAATGGTTTCAAATAAGAAAGGGTCCACATTTTTACTGGCATTTCCATCAGGACCTTGAACGAATGTGGTGCTAGCACAGATCCGCTCGCCTACTCTGTTGTTTCTAGAATTATGCTGAAAGCATTATAGCTGAAAATGCTGTTTTTATGCTCTGATATGATTCAGCTGTGACAGGTTAATTCATGTGGTCAAGTTAGGAGTGAAAACCCTGAAGAACACAGGTTGGCTCATGGTGAAAGAATAAAGGCTAGATTGAAGATATTTGAAAACATTTTGTAAATTTGGGAGAGAAAAAAGTAATTCTCATACAGAAAGGAAAGTGCAATTTTAGAAATCAAATCTTAACTAAGGACTTGCATATCTTCATCTGATTGGTTAGAACTTGACATTTTCAATCAATCATCACAAAACTTTTTTATCCTAGTTATTTTATTTTTCAAATTCATTTTGTCTTTTGCATAATTTTCTCATTCATTAGGCCTGCAAAATGGTGATCCTGCACCCTTATAAGATCTATGTTAGCCTGTATCGACTGCTGCTGTGTTTGGCATGATTCTTGTTGTTGAGTGGTGTGCAGTGGCGTACACAGATGTTTTTCAAGGGCAGGGCGAAAAGAAAAAAAAGGGCACATACAGCGCGTTCTCGCCACTGAAGAGGGCACTAAGTTTCGCGTGTTTTCGAGGGCACTTTAGACATGTTTATATGTTATACAAATGGCACATTACATAGCCTTAAAACAGACTAACTAGACAGACTACTCAAGTTAGTTTGTAGTTAGGATCAGCAACCACAAAAACTGTGTAGATTCAACGCTGGACTGTGAGGAACACACAGAAATAAATAAATAAATCCCTAGGGGGTCTGGGGGTCTTCCCCCAGAACATTTTCAATTAAGGAGATGCCATTTCCTGTATTCTAGTGCATTTTAACACCATGTTAGCACCAGATAATCCAAACTGGTTCTGTGAGATATAGATCTGGCGCAAAGTAGATAAAAAAAAGGGCCCAACATAAAAGTCACTGCAACAGTAATGCTTCATAGTATTTCTGGGTCCTAATGGTCTTCTGGAGTTTAGTTTGTTTTCTTCACCCAGGTGGGCAGTTTATCATGTTTTAACCAGGCAAGAGGGCAGTTTAGTGTGTTTTGCCAACCAGGAGGGCACTTTAGCACGAGTTTTTCAACAACTGGGCCACGAGGGTGGGCGACCCCCCCCACCCCGTGCACACCACTGGTGGTGTGATCAAAACTGCTGACATAACTTGAATTTTACTGTTTTTAGATCAACTCAAACTTTTTCGAAAAGCTCCAAAACTTTTGAAGACTTTTCCCCAAAACATTGTGAGCTCTTGGCAAACTAAAGATTTAAATTTCAGCTAGGATTCTACCTCAAATACATTCATGTATACGCTAATGGTATAATTATCCTTGGTAATGCATACTGTACCCAAGCATACTTAAGTCCCTAAATCCAGTTTGTTAGAGCATTGTGAGTGCTCTGTACCATGCTCAGGCACAGTACACTTTGATAACTCTGGCATAGATGACCGAGGTGGGCTTCAGCACGGTACGAATGCTCTTGCACAAGCAAAAGAACAGGCATGTGCCATGAATGTGACATAAGGGTTGCCAATTTTTACTATGCCAAGTAAGGAACACAATATCTTTGGAGCTCAGTGTCACAGCCATGCAGGTTTGATGTGTGAATGCAGTGTATGAGGGAGAAATGTGTATTTGACCCGCAGTTTTCATAAAACTTTTATTTTCATGTAAATAAACCTGTCTTTTATCCTATAAAGTACACTACAGACCTCCATCTGAGGTTAGTTTTAGATAGAGTTATATATTTGAAAAAGTAAATGAAACATGCACCATAAAATGTGACATTCTATCATTTTTTTCCGATTAAATTATTCTGTTGAACCCCACTCAAAGCCCCTTCGTAGTCCTCTGACAGTCCCTGGATTCCAATATGGGAATTTCTCAAATAAACCTAAAAAACAGAATAAGAAAAACATTCTTTTCAGTCCAAAAAAGAGGCAGGACTTTCGTTTGCACAGCCAGAGAAAAGTCCTTCCATGCCAAGTCACATTTCACAGTCAACTATTAGAAGTCAACTGTAATGGGCTGTGTGCTTCATCTGCATCCAGGCTGCATGGCAGTGCAGGGGTTAGTGCCTCTTAGCAAGAAGGTCCGAATCCCAGCCAGGGCATGGGTTCTCTCCAGGTATTGCAGCCTTCTCCCACGGAACAAAGACATCCATGTTAGGTGAATTGGTGACTCAAGATTGGCTATAGGTCCAGTCCAGGGCGTACCATGCCTCTTGCCAATGACAGGAGGGATAGGCTCCACCCCCTCCCCGTGACCCTGAATGGGATATGCGTTGTGGAAAATGAATGGAGGTGTCTGTATCTGGTGATGAAGGCCTGCTAAATGATGCTTTACTCGCTGCAGTTTTGCCATTTCTGATCTTGCTGTTGTCACAAAAAAACTATTAGTGTGTACCTTGTGCTATCATGGCCTTCTTGTGCATCTCTGTAGCTGTGTTTGGTCATACTCACCTCCATGGTCTACTAAACTTCTGACAGCACAAAGTGCAAAAATTTTTCATTTAGTTCCCACCTCTGGCTTTACCCATGTTTTCTCCACATTTCTTCTTAGAGCTGCAAAATGTTTGGGTTTATCCATTCCATGTGTGCGTGAATTGAGCCAAACCATACGGAATTTGGTGCTTTTGATGCTGTAAGTATAGCCGATGTTTGCAAGAGAAAGCTGTGATTGGCTGACAGTTAACACTTAAAAGACGTGATCAGTGCATGATGGGCTACTGATTATATCAAATGATCTGATCTAGGATCACTGAAGTGTCGTCTAATGAATACAGAGGAGTAACATCATTGCTGAAAAAAGGGGTGTCCAGCTTGGCATAAACAAATTTGGTGCAAAATAAAGCAGCAGTCTCCGGTCCCGAAAAACGAAGTTAATGTGAGAGTGCAAAAAATTTGCAATATAGCTGTGTCTTCATTTCCCTTCAGTATACGTGGGGTGAATTTTTTTGTACCACAATTGTTCCAATTTATATTGAGGGTAAACCTCACTGTGCACTGATTGGTGCATCTCATTTAATTGGCAGATAACTTGACAGGAAGACGCTACTGCCAGAAGGCTAGCTTTAGTGATAGCTTTGCTGACAGGAAGTCGAGCTCAGTGGGTGGGCTCTTGTCTGCCGTTAGGTTGATCACAACTTTGGTTGAGACAGAGATTTCAATATGGAAGCCACCACAGATTGGCTTCAAAAGCTGTTTGAATCCGCCTATTGTAATCAAAAGACTGACATCACACAGGCTTTGTTGAATTCTTTTCACAGTCCATGATCAAAATACAGGACGTCCTGGCTAACTCTAAAGGATTGGTTTTGCTGCAGACACAAACTGGTGAGTTCACACCTTACGCCGGCTGCCTCTTTGCAAACGACTGATATTCTCCCAAAAGCTAGGGGGCAGTGTCTTCAAAAATCACGTCCGCAGGCACATCTGCATTTGTAAAATATTCAGCTCACTGTACGGGACACCCACGAAGGGGCGCGTCTTAAGATTTTTGTCCCATTTGATGCACAGACACTCATGACTTTGCGGATGCTTCAAGCATAAAACAGACTTGACAAGACATGCTATGATACAAAAGTTCCACTTTTTAATCATGTTAAACAATGGCAGAGTGCTAAATCTGACCATAAACACTCAGAGGAAGCCACAAAGTAAGTAAAGTTGCTCTAAAGTTATCTTTATATTCCTACATTGTGCTGACTATGGTGTGTCTTGTGAAATGCGTGTCATCTTACAGCGTGATGACGTATCCGTGATCAGGCCCAGTTGGGCTTGGAGCAATGCCAGGGGGGGACTGGGGAGGGGGGACAAGTGTGCCTCAGCACAGATGGACCTAGTGTGAGAGAACCCGAAGGGGGTTGATTGAAAGTGTGGGAGTTATTTTCAGAATAGCATTAGAAAGATTCATAAGTTGATACCTATATTATAAGGAGTAAATATTTATACAAAGAAAATAGGCAGACATTGAAACCCCATATAGATGGAATGGAATGATTCTCATTTCATGAGATTTACTGTCAAAGGAGGCTCTTCTGAACAAATTGTCAACTATTCAGTGATTTGCGGTCACCTGTAGTGATAGTTATAATTCAGATTATTATTCAGTCTCATGAGCTTCATTAGAGTCAAGATTAGTATTGATAAAAGACCCTCTAGGCTCTGCTGAAGGCCAGCTCTTACCTTTCAGCAGTGCACATTTCAAAAGTTCTGAAAGAGTAGAAAATTAAATCATGATTCAGTCGACTACAGACCCTGGGGGAAAATTATAGAGCTCTCCACAGGTTGGAAAGGAAAAGGCCACATTTTGCTGTGCTCTGTGCACATTATTGTTCGCTGTGTGCAGTGTCAGCGAATAAGGAAATGTATGTCCCGTACATATCTCTGAGGAAGCAAGTTCCCTGGTTTACCAGTACCCTTTCGCCTCAGGCACAACAGATGAGTGGTGTTGTTATCAGGGCACAAACACAATTCAGCCAAAGCATCCTGTCACTCTGCTGGTAACAAGATAAATGCTTGTTACCCTCTTAAGGCGCCAAGATAAAACCCTCCAGCTGGTATCTGTGTTCGAACACCTCTCATACAGGCTTGTTGAGCCTGCTGTGGCGCACAGACAACACGATCACAGCCTGGCTGAAAATACACACAGGTCTGGAGTTCACAAATCTCCAGGGAGCCATGTTTAATTCATGAGAGAACCTAAAATGACTCAGAAAGCGAGACCTTGCAACCCCTTTAATGTATTCGGCGAGGTTTTTTTTCAGAGGCTTTGTGTGTGTGTGCCGTGCCTCTGCTGTCCGTCTGTCTGTCTTCTCCTGCTCAGATGCCCGTCACGTCACTCTGCCCTTTGCTTTGGACCATCAATGTCAACACCACATTCCTGTGTGGATCTGACTTGTGACGTGGTCCCCTCACTTCTGCAGCTCAGTCTTTGCATTCTCTCTTCTCACTTGTCAGCGATCAAATAGAGTAGCGTCGAGGACGGACGACAAAGAAATGTCAGATGTAGTTAAGGTCAGGAGTGAGCAGTGGTGACAACAGCTGTAATCTGTGCAGGATTACAGTGCAGAGAGTTTACATTTTCTATCAAATCTAAACTTTGATAAGAGCAGATCTGTGATGCATTCTTTTCATTTCGTCTCTGTTCTACTCTTGGGGTGCATTCTGTGGCTGCGTCCGTTCGCTGGGATAAATTTGAAGACATTTTATTGGTAGAACATGTCGAGGGTTATAAAATCCTAACATTTCTAGGGCTGAAATCAGATGTTAGCCATGTTGAATAAAGTTTATTGTGTCTAGTAGCAAGAATTTTAGTAAAGAAACAGGCAAACACAAAAAACTCAACATTGTTGCAGGATTTTGCAAATCAAAAGTAACTTTGCAGTGAAGCACATTCCGAGAGTTTTATCCTAAAACAGTGTCTGCTAATGTTAGCACCAATAGCATTTTTGGTTTGGCTGCAGGCAGCAGCCAGCAAGTCCATGATGAAATCCAAGAGCCATCCAGGATGGTAGATACCGCCCAATAGACTCAGATATTTTCCCACCTAGCAGAAATCATCCAAAACACTTACCCTCCAGGGTTTTTTGAGCTAAAAATGCAGTTATAGAAAGTTGTTAGAGTCAGTCGTCTCTTCACCAGAAGATTTCAGGTTCCATCCCTGGCTCCTACATTCTTATCGTCAAAGTTTCCTCAGGCATGTCAATGAACCCAACCTTGCCCCCACTGCTGTAATACAGATGAATACAACATTGCAGCCTCCACCAGTAACTAAATGCGGTGTGAATGGGTGGGTGTTTATTATGCAAAGCACATGGATTGGCCAGTCTGTCAGATCCATCTTACAAAGTTTCAATCTGAAATGATTGAGAATGGACCAATCAGTGTCATTTGAGGAGAACAAGTGTGGAGCTGTGAAACGGGTTCAGTTGTATTACAAGCTAGGAGTAATGGCTGCTGCCAGTTAAGTGAGTTAAGCAACTGTAGACATGTCAGTACATGACTTTTGTCGTTTTTGAAAAGAAAACAACTCACTGCTGTTCTTTGTTCTTCTTTTAATGAAGAAATGTCATCAAGTTCTGATAAAACTGGTGCTTTAGCAGCATCCACGATAATATCTTCCGCCATATCTGCACCGGCCTCTTGCTGCCGCTTGCTTACATCACGACTCCACCACGCCTTAAAGTACCGCCCCTCGTCGCTGATTGGTCCTGTCATCTTCTAACTGGGCCCAAACGGTTCAGACCAGAGCTTTGCAAGATTAATTTGTTTTCTCTCACAAGAGATTTGGCACTGTTGCATCCACAGATGAGCCCTGTGTTAATGTATGTTAGTTTGTTTAAATTTATCTGTCTGCTCTGCCTGTATAACACAAATAATAATACACTTAAAATGGTGAAAAGCAGTTCAAAAGTGGCTAGAATGGGTTTTAAGTGGCAAAAATGGGTTAAACATAGCCAAAAGGGACATAAATTAATAGTAAAAGTAGTGAAATAGGGTTTAAATGTAAAAAAATGGGTTTTAAGTGACAAAAATGTGCTAAAAGTCGTTATAAGGGGCAAAGATGTGTCGGGGAACTGTTGAGAAGAGGTTTAAAAGTGGCAAAAATGGGTTACAAGTGACAAAATGTGTTAGAAGCAAAAAGGGAGCAAAAGGAGCCAAAATGGGTTAGCTAAAGTAGTGAGAAGGAAATTATATATTTAATTTTAGGGGCTATAATTTCAGTTTTGGGTATTTGCCCCAGCCTCATGATACAATTCAATCATGAAACAGAGGCCACGGTATGATATATATTGTGATACATATTGATTTGGCATAATAAATATGATGTAATTAACATGTCCTACACTTTATTCGCTACAGTAGCTCGTCTTCACCGTAGAGGATGACTGAAGAGGTGTAGATTAAAAGTTTTTACTCCTTAAAACAGTTAAATTCAGATAATCAGAGATCCACATCTTTTGAAATAGTTCATTTATAATCGCTTATATGTTCATCAATTCAAATACTATAACATTTAACATTTTAAACTTAAAAGGCCCTTCTCTGTTGTCTTGTATTTCATACTTTACATGTCATATTCTGGTTTCACTTTACCATAAAATGGCCCCGCTGTTTATGAGGATTAAACAGCATTACCAACACTCCTGTAGCAGCGCCGCTGTTCTGCTCATGTCCTTAAAATTAAAGCATAACGTACAGCTTATGATCTCATGATCAGAAGCTGTGGGAAACTGAGTTTACATTGTGGTTTGGATGATGCAGATTAGCCCACTGAGCCTAGCTGTTCTCGCTAACTGCAAATAAACTTGGTGTCGATGGAGATTAGTGTTACTGCAGTGTTTCACCTTCTTTACAGCTTGCACATGCCATGTCCACCTTCTGATTTTCTGCTGTTTGAGGGAACCCAAAACAGTCCAGTATCTTTGCATTTAGACTGATAAACACTATCCACTTGATCTGAGTAGTGAGACATGCGCTGGCGCTGCATCATGTATTTCTTTCAACTGCTGCCATCTGCTGGCTTTCTTGTAAACTGCACCATGAGGGATATATATTTTAAAAATTGCAATCGCAGCATTTACAGCCATACCTTTCTGTAAAATCTGTATAGATATGTGTATCAGCAATGTCAGCGTGGTGATGTATTGCCATGTCAGTTTTTTAGGGCAGACAAAGCACTCCAGTATAGTTTTGTAACTATACTGCTGCAGTGTACAACAGCCCGTTACATTACATACATGAAGTTTCTGACTGATGTTAAAGCTGAAACAAGACATGTTAAAGCAGCGGTTGATTTAAAGTTTCAAAGTAACAACTAAAATCCCTATTATCTGTCTCTGCAAGTCTGCATACACAAGAGTCTCATACACAGAGATTCTGCACAGGTATTTAGCAGCAGCATTTAATTATTTCACACCGGTATAATTAACTTTCTATGCGTTTATGCTCATGTAGCCCACCCTGGGGAGGAGGAGGAGGTTGAAACAGGGGCATCTTTGTGATTTTTGTTATTTCCTGTTTAATTTGTAGTATGTCAGGGCAGCTGCTGCTCTGCCTCTCTGTTGCATATTAATCTGATGAGACGGTTTTCACCTCAATGAAAAATCTTGTGACGTGTCTCTCCTTCTTGCTCACTCAGTCACAGTAAACGTGTATGAAAGTGGTACCAAGAAGATGGAAGTCCGACATGTGTTTCTAATGCATGCTATAATATTTGAAGTCACCAGGAACAAGTACAGGTAGTTCAGCCTTGCTCTGAAGCTCTTTTGGTCACAAGGCCCTGTTTATCTGTCGTTCTCTTGCAAAATTAAAAGTAGTCGATTTTCAAACATCACCTCAGGACCCTGATAAATGAACTGCCTCTTGTGGAGCTCCAGAGGTGTTGTGATATTGCAGCTAAAATTAGGGCTTTATCTGAGGTCCCACCCTTTTACAAATACCCACACCCCCACAGCCCTGCATGACAGCAGCTGCTTTAAAACCCCACATTATTCAGGACCCACTGGAAGTATTCCTTTTCTACTCCTCCTGTCACTTTTTATCCACGATAACAGACGTTTAAAAATACCGGTTTGGGCGTACAACTCAAGCAGAGAAAAACTCCTTAAAATCACATCACATAAAGTGTAAACTGCCAGCACATCATCTAGTTGCTCCAGTGAAGCTATAAACAGCCACAGAGATAATGCATAGGCTTGTTTTAGACCAGATTAGATGTAAAATAAAAGAGACATGTGGATTTCCTGTGACAGCGTGTATTTCTTCATCTATCTGCAGCTGATTAAGAAAGCAATCTGAAAGGTGGAAAGAGAGAGATTGGCGCATTTGCATAGAGAGAGGTGTGTGTCAGTGGATGTGTGTGCATGTGGGCACATGTAGTGAAGCAACTGGCCATGCTGGCATTAATGAGCCTGTTCTTAGAGAAAATGACACTGGGAAAAGCACCGCAGCTGAGCCGGCTTCATTGTTCATGCACACAGTGGACACTGCGTCATCTCCCATGTGGTCTGAGCTTCTCATCCATCATGAGTGTAAAAACAGTAAAAATAAGGCGCCTTTATTATGCTTGAACTTTAATTTATTGATGTATGGGATGTGTTTTATGCATTGTTGTTTGTTTTTCTCATTTTTTCCTAGCTAAACAGCACACTTGAGAGAAGAGACAGCAAATTCAGCTTTACTGACATTTAAAACCCACTATAAAGACAAATAAACCTTTATTGTGATTGGAAGGTGCAAGAACAGTGAAACAAAGTTATTTGCCTGCCCTTAACAGTGCAGACGGTCTGAAGATTTTTTTATTTTTTTTCTCTGAGGGCAAAGGGCGAGCTGCAAAGGCATTAACAAGTTTATTTCTTTTCAGGGCAACATGATCAATAGCTTCCTTTTCCTACTTCATGCAAGTTGTTTTTTTGCTTGTTAGAGTTAATTAGCAGAGTGTGATGGAAAAGCACTGCTTTTGAGGCTCAGAATTGTCTTTACAAGCCTTACAGCATTTAAAAGGTACTGAATATCTCAGACATTTACATGAGGCCTTTAATTCATACACAGAAACAACGTTTTGATATATATTTCTTAGTTTATTCCAACCTTGATCAAACCTGACATTACATTAGCATAGTATCTAACAGTGTATTGTGTTTGGAAATGATTCAGCCTTGAAAGGCTAATACATGCGGTACAGTTATAAACGACATGACCAAGCCTGCCCACAGAATTGTCAGTGCCCCTGACAAACCCAGAGAGTGGGCCCTCCCCACTAGAGATTTCCTGATAATATCAATTCATGTGTGTTGGATCAGTGGCATTGGCTAACGGTTAGCACATATTGGAACTCAAAGTGTGTCAAGCTAATATTGGGTTCTGATGTTCATATTATATACTTTTTAACTGCTTTTCATCATTGTTTATAACAATTTTGCCATGTTTGTTTCCACATGAAGCCCATTTTTGTCACTTTTGGTTGATTTCTGCTCATTTTTAACCCCTTCTCACAACTTTAACTTTTGCACCTTTTTGCTACTTGAAACATGTTTTTGCCACTTATAACCCATTTTTCCTACTTTTTGAGCCTTTTCACTTGCTTTTATTGTTCATTTTTGCCTGTTTGTCACTTTGAACAAATTTTTGCCACTATAAACCATTATTGCCACTTTTGAACTGCTTTTCACCATTTTCCACACCCATTTTCCCCTTCTTGCTTTTTTTAACCCATTTTTGTCACTTAAAACCCATTTTTCCCACTTTTGACCCCCCCCCCATTATTGCCCCTTTTTTCTACTTATAACCCATTTTTCAAACTTTCAAACCACTTTTCACCATTTTCTGCCCATTTTTTGCTCTTTTTTCCTACCTTCAATCCACCTTTCCACTTTCAGCACTTTCAGCATTTTCAGCATATTTTTGCCTCTTTTTACACCACATTAAACTCCAAGGGTCCACTGATGGGCCGTCAGATATTTCCTACAACTATTCAGTAATGTAAATATAACATCTTATATATCAGCAGTTCCCAACTCAGGTCCAGGTTCCCCTAGGGGAGGCGCAAAAGATCTCAGGGGGGATGCAGGCCCCTGTCTGCCCTGACATTGTCAAAATTAAATGTATGTATTTCATCAACATCGTGATTAGAAACAAAAAGTAAGATGGCATATTAGGGCCAACCTAAAGATGAAAAATGAGAATTTGTTAATTTGTTAAAAAGCGAAGTTGAGGCTGATAAAAATGGAGTCATATATTTACAAGAAAGTAAACTCAGAATTTCAGAGTTTAAAAATTTGGAAATTTACAAAAACTTAAAACTTCCAAGATTTAAAAGTCTTCAATTTTGAAATTTGACACTCACACATTTCATGTTTTTAAAATTGTAGATCAGTGTATACCAAAAATTTAAAAGAAACCAAACTGAAAATAGTTGGATTTTCAACTTTTCGACTTAATCTCAATCTCGAGTTTTAAATCCTAAAAACTCTAAGTTTCCAGTTTCACTTAGATCTATGACTTTTATTGTAAAAATCACATTTTTTTCTCATAAATGAATGACTTTGTCAACCTGACAATTAGTCCAAAAGAGTGCTTTCTGCTTAAAAAGTAAACACCTCTTAATTTTTTTCTTGAGTATCCTGAATAGACTGTTGTAGGAACAGATATTTTGTCAATCTCTAATTTTTAGTACAAAAAAAATAGGATTCCATCCAAAAAGATCTGTGGGTCGTTGTATAATTTAAATTTACCATCATTGTTCTCAGTAGTCCACTGTATATGCTGTGATAATGTCTTTTTTTTCTACTGTATATAGAAACATGTCTGCCAACCTCCATCCTTTTTGGAATCTCCATTTTGAAGCATTTGGACTTTTCCTCATAAAAACAGGTGCAAAATAATTATTTTCTGTTCTAATGTAATCAACTTCTAATCTGAACTAGCTAAAGCTTCAGACTTTGGTCTAGTTAAGTGTTCCAGCTAATACCTTCCTGCAGTTATCTACACGCCTCTGTTTCAAGTTAAGATGGGAAAGAAGTGTTAACTTTTATGTTGTATTACTCAATAGCAGTATTAGCTACAGTGAATCTGACGGTTTGGGAAGAAACTTCAGAGTTTCAGACGCCTAAAAACACCTCGTTTGTGCTTCTTCTCTAAATGATATTCTAGTTTTGCAGTCAGTGACCCAGTAAGATCACCAGTCTTTGCAAAAATCTTAGTCTGAGACTAAAAGCTCAGAGGCTTGCTGACAAAATGTCTTTAGATGTGAAAGGGTCTCAGATTTTAGTCTTTTTAAAGTCTTAAAAAGTTTCTCTCTAGTGTAAGGCCAGCATTGGCCTGGAATGAAAACTCTGCATATTGTTCCTTTAACTGTGCTCCTAAATAGCACAGTTGAATGTAAATCTTTTCCTGTACTTCTGCTTGAACTGATAACAGTTCTGTTTGTTCCTGTATAATGGTATTTTTTAATTAATAAAAACAGACACTATAATGCTGACGTTTAAGGTTAGAATTAATATTCCACAGAAAAGTCAGCAGCTTTCGTCTTCATTCACAAACAAACTCACAAAAATAAATGTAAAAATCGATAGCGCTGCAGCACCTTAGGGAGCTTGTTGAAGCAGGCTTCATGGGTCTGTGCGGTTCTAATTATACCAGCTGCCTTCTATTGGCATATTGATTAATTGAAGACCCGGTAATTTAAATGACAGAGAGAAAATAATGTCCCCTGGGTGGTTTCACTATACATCAACAGCACATTGTTAGTATAGGAATAATGCATGCACTACTCAGAGAAGACAGGTAATTTGCATGTCAGCGGGTTAAAAGTTTGAAAGCTCAAATGGAGGAAGCTTGTACAGCCTGAGAGCTCACCTTTGACCCTTATCTTCTTGTTGGGGGGGGGGCTGCCATCAATGTACTGATCACTTGTGCTAAAGCAAACATCAGTATTTAAAAAAGAAAATGTTTGTTTTGATTTGAAGATTATTGTACTTTTTTAATATCTTACAGGTGTTGAGCTTCAGCTGAGGATGGCAGGAGATTCTCGAGTCCTCATGGACCACAACATGGAGATAGGAGTCACACCTGCACAGGTACAGCCACTTCTAAAGCTTTAAAAGACACTAAAACAGCTCAGAGACCATGAAAAGGTAATGTAGGAGAGGGATGGGGGAGTGCAAGAGGTTGACTGACTGATCAGCTGAGTAAGGTATGAAGGAAAAGAAATGGGCACTAAAGAAAGATGCATGTGGTTGCATGCATCATGGAGGGGGCAGCTGGGAGGATACCTGGAGAGGTGGGGCATGGACTAACACAGGCCTGGAGGGTGGTCATTGTAAACAACTGATAAATGCTAGCGCACCAATAGCAGGTCAACAGCCTGGTTTAGCACTGTTTTAATCTAGAAAATGGGAATGAAGTTGTCCAGAAGCTGTTTCAGCTTATACTCAAGCATAACGGAAGCACTGCAGGACAGTATTTAGGAATGTGGATGCTAACCTGCTAAAAGGATCAACAGCCAGCGACGCTAGTGCTGCTAATGCTAGCTACATAGTACAAACCACCTTCACTTTTATATGGTGTGATATTTTACCATTGCAGAATGAAACTAGTTTGCAGAATGTATTTATTTGCCTTTGACCATCTGACTAGTCAGCTAAATGCAATTTATGTTGAACCAGATGGGAAATTATACACCAAGAAACATCAGTAATCGTAACCTACACAGACAGAACATCCAATTATATGAAGGGCTATGTGCTCTTTTCTTCTTGCTGTGCTTCTTCTTTCTCATATGGGGTGCTATAGTCTGGGCTTGTCTCCTTGTTGGTTTGCTCATCACAGTCAGAAACAGCGGTCTTTTATTTTAAACAGTAAAGATACAATCATATAAAACCTGAAGGTGGCAACCAAGCCTGCCAGCTCCTCTATAACTTACCACAGTATGAAGCCCTATTTCTCACCAGGGGACGGTTCCATAAATGTGTGACACCCCATGAAAGCTATGCATACAGATACAGATCATGCCCCACAGAGTACAACAATACCTGCATGTGTAGCTCAGATAAATATATGGCTCTGTTTACTGGCAGATAGGGAGACAAGGAAAAGACATCCTAATACAGAATGCTCGGCTCGCACCGGTGATCTATCCTGATTTCCCAGCTGATTAAAACTTATTCTGTGTACCCAAGCGTGTCCAAAAAAAACGCTCAATGGGAGGAAAACACCCAGCGCCTGTACTGCCACACAGTGAGATCTAATGAATTTGTTTATTGACTATCACCCCCACAGACCACATTGACTAAAGAGGCTAAAGATTGGGACGCCCTGCTTTGACAGCTTCATCTATCACTCTATTAGCCTCAGCCAAACGTGGGGAAATGACAGCGTCTCTTTGGGTTGTCTTCATTAAGGAAAGGGCTGTAGAGATTCTAGTCACTAGCTCCTGCTAAGAGTTACTGAGAAAAATTATCAACAATACTATTGTGTATTAGGGATGAGCGTTTACAGTACTTTCAATGCCTGAGTACTCTCATTACCCCAGGACAAAGTATGTGTCAAACAAAGACTGCTGGTCGCCTGCTATGTTTACTATGGTGTTAGTACTATTACTTTAAATTCCACTTCTGAATGAAATAACAAATGATGGTAATGTAACTGAGGGTTATTAGGTGTGCCTATACTGTATAATATAAAGGAAACATCAACAGGAAGCAATCAGAAATCATGTAAACAAAAACATTTTGTTCAGCCATTGGCAGCAACAGTAGAAAAGCACCACATCTCTGTGTTCGGCCTTCAAAATAAAAGTACCCTAGAAAGCATGCTGTAGCCAGAGATGAGCTGAAGAGCTTAAAGCTCTGGCCTTAAGTTGGTGATGGTAACATGTGACAACATTGAAAGACAGGTCCATGAATTGAGTGGGGTCTGGCTGTGGACTGTTCATCAGAGACACCATATGTCTCAGACAAGAAGTGCAATTTCAAATTCAGCTTTATTCATAAACAAAGTCTGGCAGCTACATTTATGAAATATCCACATGGCAAAACATTACAGACCAAGTAACTTTTCATAAATAGAACAGGGAAAAAGATCAAAAGTCTAATCCAGGCCTGAATTATGTATAGACCCATTTTAGAAGTAGTTACACAAACAGTGGCTTGCTTTAACTTTGTTAGCTTTAGCTAAAGCTTTAGAAAAATTAGCTAGAAAATTAATGTTATTACACAAGCCAATGTAGCTTTAGCAAATGTAGCTAAAGCTAATGTAGCTAAGTAGATAACATATCTATGCAGCTAACATGGATGCTTTATGAGCTTATCTTTAGCTACATTAGCTACATAGCTACATTATCCATAGCTAAGTTAGCTTTGGCAAATGTAGCTAAAGCTTATTTAGCTACAAAGATAACATAGATAGGTAGCTTATGTAGCTGCTTTGTGGTCAGAGCTTTAGCTCTGTTGGCTACAAAGCTACATTAGCTATATAGCTATGTTGTCTACGTGGCGAACAGAGCTACATAAGCTTCATTTTCTGCATTAAATGTTTTCATGTGGGATGATCTTTTTCCTGTAAGCAGACTGTTTACTTGGCTTTATTAAACGTTTGTTGTTGTTGCTCTCCATGTCTCCTGCAGCACAGTGATGCATGAGCTGGTGCTGCATGAGGCTCTCTGTCAGGATGGATGGACCTAGTATGATTTTTCAAGGAGTCCAAGAGGCACAGAATCATCTTCACTCTTTTATCTCTCCACTGAGCCAATTTGACATATTCTATGAATTTTTGCTGTGAATGCAAATAAAACACACCGGGCTCAGTGTGCCACATTTGAGTTTTCATATTTCAGTGGAAAAAAACAGATCAGAAACAAGAGACTCAGTGTGCAAAGACCTTTAATATGGGAAAATCTCCAGTCCCCCAGTTTCAGACCACCAGTATATGAGAAGGCAAATCTTCTCTGCTCTGGCATCATCACAGCAACATATATGCTAACTAGCGCTAACAGGGCTAACAATGACATGATATATGGTTAAGCATCAAACTATTTCTGATGTATATCCTATTGTCATCTTTCTGTCAAAGTACTTCCAGACGTCACCTTTTCTGCTGATGTGGTGCATGCATAGCATACACACACTTCTGTTTGTTTTAAGTCTTTTGAATCATATGTCCCTTGAGAGTAGCCAGAGCTGCTGTAAAGCAGTAGTTGTTGCTGTAATCTGCCTTACTGAGAAAAAAAAAAACAACCCTGTGGCAGGAGAAACCACATTCCTGTGTAAGAAAAAGAATAAATTTTATTATATTATCTTCTTACGAGTAAATTTAGAAAGGGAAACCCAGAAAGTCTGGTTACACATGTAGCACTTAATGAACTGAGTTACTATAGCCTACTTTTCTTTATTGATAAACCTGAAAATTCACTTTTTTTCTTTTTTGTAAGTGCAACATCAACAGTTCAGGCTCTGAGGCATGCTTCGGTTCATTTTGTTTTCATAAAAAATCAAATAACAAGAATCTAAAAAATTGAGTCATACTGGACCCGACGACCACAACAGCCTTCAATAAATGAACATTTTGCAATAAATTACCCAAAATGTAGATATGTCTTTTAAAAAGTCAACTTTCCTTTCAAACAGCTGAGAGGCTCTGACACCTTTGGGTTTATTGAGCTAGCCAATTTATTTTTATACCTTTTGAGCACAAAATGGGCCTAAAACACACATTTGGGACGATCTAGTCAATGTTCAGCCCTGAGTGCTTCAGCAGACACTTTAGAGAAGTCAACAGCAGCTTATATATAACTTTATCACTAACACAAAGATGTCAAGGATTTTTTTATTGTTCATTTACAGTTAATATGTGTTTAAATCCTATAGTTTCAGCAGCTGTGGTTATAGATCTGCCCTTTTAAAAATGCCTATTACATTTTTCCTCGCTTTGACTCACTCAGGATTTCTTGGTCGTTGAAATGCCAAAGAGAGTTGTGTTTTCTCCTGGATGTCTTTTTCAGTCTGCAGTGATTTGCACATACATGTGGTTCAGTTTCAAATGCATTAAAAAGTTGAACAAGTAGTCAGCGATATATCTGATCCTTGCTGAATATTGTCTGCACACATCTTTGTCTTGTCTGCTGTTGTGTTTCACAAGGAAACTAAGAGACACTGATAATTTGTTGTAGCTGCCATGCGGATCTGAGCATGCTGTGTTTGGTGTATTCCCACTGTCCGGTCTGTGTAGGAATTCAGGTTTGAATGCATTAGTTCCACATGTTCAAATCAGTGCACAGCTAAGTATGAAAATGTTTAGCTGCAAACCTCTAATGAGAAATACAACCAAAATTAAAAAAAAATTTGGGCGCTCTGTAAAATGTAAATAAAAACAGAATGCAATAATTGTCAAACCTCACAAACCCATATTTTATTCATAACAACACATAAACAACATCAGATGTTGAAACTGAGACATTTTACCATTTCATAAAAAAATATCATTTTTAATTTGATTGCAGCAACATATATCAAAAAAGTAGGGACAGGGTCATGTTTACCATTGTGCAGCATTGTCTTCTTTACAAGAGTCTGTAAGAGAGGAGACCAGATGCTGGACTTTAGGGAGAGGAATGTTGTCCGATGTCTGATGTAGAATTCTAGCTGCTATACAATCATGGGTCTCAAAAAAGTAGGGACAAGGCAAAAAAAAGCTGGGAAAGAAAATGGTACTAAGGAAAAACAGCTGAAGGAGCATTTTGCAACTATTTAGGGTAATTTGCAACAGGTCAGTAATATAACTGGGTATAAAAAGAGCATTTTAGAGAGGAAGAGTCTCTCAGAGGTTCACCAATCTGTGAAAAACTGCATCTAAAAATTGTGGAACAATTTCAGAAAAATGCTCCTCAGTGTAAAATTGTGAAGACTTTGAATATCCCTAACCTTGCATAGCAGATGGATACGGCCGTTTCCTTGTTTCTCACTGGCGAATCCATCTTGCAAAGCTCCCGTTTGGGCCTGGTTAAAAAGTGACAGGACCAATCGGTGGTGAGGGGCAGTACTTTCTGGCACGGCGTAGTCATGACGTAAGCAAGCAGCGACAAGAGGACGGTGCAATTATGGTGGAAGACATTAGCGTGGATGCTGCTGAAGAGCCAGTTTTATCAGAACTTGACAAAATTTCTTTGTGAAAAGAAGAACAAAGAACAGCAGTGAGTTGTTTTCTTTTCAAAAATGACAAAAGTCACGTACTGAAGTGTTTACAGTCACCATTGATTTTTTTTGGCCCGTAAAGATGTAACAGACAGAACGTTCCTCCAATCACACTCTGAGTTTTTTTTTTTTTCAAAGGCCTTTCTTTCCCAAACGCTGTGTATGATATAATGGATAAAATCTTCATGAGCAAGGGACAAGGCCAAAGGTCAGTATTGAATGCTGGTGATCTTGGGACCCTCATGCGGCCGTGCATTAAAAACAGGCATGACTCTACATAGTTGGCCGTGCCATCCACAAATTAATATTAATAATAAATATAAATATAAATATTTTAATAAATTAATAAGTTAAAGTTGTATCATGCAAAAAAAAAAAAAAAAAAAAAAAAAAGAAACCACATGTGAACAAGATCCAGAAATGCCACCCTCCTCTCTGGGCCAAAGCCCGTGTAAAACAGATTGTGGCAAAGTGGAAAACTGTTCTGTGGTCAGATGCATCAAAATTTGAAATTTCCTTTGGAAACCAAAGATGCCATCTCCCGAGGAGAGAGGCCATCCAGCTTATTATCAGCACAGTTCAAAAGTCTGCATCTCTGATGGTATGGGGTTGCACTAGTGTCTATGGTGTAGGCAGCTTACACATCTGGAAGGCACTACCAATGCTGAAAAGTAGGTGGAGGTTTCACAGCTACATATACTCCAATCCAGACTTCTTTTTCATGGGGAGTCTTGCATATTTCAATAAGACAATGCTTAACCACATCCATCACAACAGCATGGCTTCACAGTGGACTGGGCTGTCTGCAGTCTAAACCTTTCACCAACAGAAAACATTTGGAGCATCCAGAATGGAATATCAGGCAAAGAAGCCCCAGCACTGCAGAGCAGCTAGAATCTCAGTTGTTAAAAGAACAGGAGATACTACACAATGGTAACCATGGCCCTGTCCCTATTTTATCGAAATGAGTTGCGGCCATCATATTCAAATTTAGCTTCATGGAATGGTAACAACAATCCAATAGGTTTTTTGTGTACTATTGTTCAATGATGATTCAGGAGATCTGCAATTCATTGCGTTCTGTTTTACTTACATTTTAAACAGTGTCCCAAATTTTCTGGAATTGAGGTTGTAAAACATTACTCGAGTAAGGATGCCCACATGTACCTTAGTGCACAAGTCTCAGTATTAATATCCTGCTGTGTTCTTTTAATGATGCTGTCAGAGGGAAGATCCACTTGAAGAAATCCTGGCCTGACTTTGCCTGAATATATTTGGGTCCAATATCCCTGAGCACAGCTGGTAATAAGGGAGCCTGCTGACATTTAGTGAGTGCACTGTCATCTAGCCACTAATTGCGATGCTGGTCAATAAGCATTGTCTTTCAATTCCTCTTTGTCAAAATGTTCCTTACACAGGGATCACTCAAATCAATATCTGAAAACTCAATACAGCACATGCGGGCCACGACTGAATCGGCATGCACACATGCAGAACGGGGATTATACAGCCCCTGACATCTCAAGGAAACTGAACAAAGCTGGTTTGACAGATTTTATTATCCCGGCTCCACAATTGAAGTCACCGTGAGGATATTGTAGTGCCTTAGATTATTTCTCTCCAGGCTGAAACCATGAGAGTGATCGTTTTTCTGATAGAAGCGAAGAGCAGTCAATGCAGCAACGATAGGACGTTACTCTCCCTGTGATGTGAGCACGTCTCCAGAGAGAGATGGATCACAGGTGTCCGATTAGCAGCAAGATTCATAGGACACACGGGGTGTTTTCTTGCCTCTGCACAATGCAATTCTATTATCAGCTGAGATTGGAAGGTGTCAGTGTGCTGCCAATGTGTCCTTTGTCTGTGTGAGAGGTGCCTGACGACTCTGTCTGCCTTTGTTTGTCCTTTGCCGTCTCTATCTAAACATGGGTCTGTTCAAAAGAGGCAAACTCAACAAATTCTGTGCAGCCCCAGCAGGAACACATTGCAGAAGTCGATGGGCCTCATAGATCAGCATCTTCTGAAGATTCTTCATAAATTTGCTCTCAAGAAAGTTACAAAGAAAAGCCTGCCAATTTTATGTAATGAGGGAGAAAAGCTGTTAATAATGCTCTTTCTACTACAGTGCCTTTAGAATATATTCATCTACTTGGATGTTTTACCCTTTTACTGATTTTATTAATCAGTCATGCTCATTATAATTTGGCAAAAATAAATAAATAAACGCCAAAGTTAAAACAGATTTCTACAAAGGAATATTAATTAAGTGAATATATGAAATGTAAAATAGGTGACTGCATGACTATTCACCCTCTTTAAAGTGACTGACCTAATTCAGAAGAGGACTAGCCAGTTGGTGCTAGTAGTCTCACAATTACTGAAATGGGGATTGACTGAATGCAGTGAATGTGTCTTAAGTGATTTTAGTATAAAGGCACATGTTTCTGAAAGGTCCAGTCACTGGTAACTTAGTATTCCTGGCTACCATTACACCATGAAAACAAAAGAACACTCCAAGCAACTCAGATGAAAAGGTAATTAAAAGGTCAGGGGGTCTGGGGATGAAACAAAAACATTTTGAAGGCACTGAACAGGGTTCTCTACCGGTGGTGTGTTGAAGAAGACATATTATATCTGTAATAGAGTTCATCAAAAGGCATGTGGGGGACGCCATGGTCAAGTGGAAGAAAGTTCTTTGGTCTGACGAGACCAAATGGTGCTTTTTGGGCATCAGACAAGACGCCAAAGACTGCTCATCACCACAAACACGCCATCCCCATTGTGAAGCACAATGGTGGCAACATCATGCTGTGGAGATGCTTCTCAGCAGCCAGCCCTGGAAGGTTTGTAAGGCAGAGGGTGAAATGAATGTAGCAAAATATAGGAAGAACAACCTCACTCAGTCTGGCTTGGGAGAAATGTATTTTCCAGTAAGACAGTGACCCAAAGCATACAGCAAAAGCTAAACAGAGATGGTTTAAAGGGGACATATTATGCAAAAATCACTTTTTCAGGCTTTTCTAACACAAATATGTGCTCCTGGCCTGTCCACAATCCCCTCAACTACCAGAAACATCCATTCCCTCTCCCCCTCTCTTTCTCCACCTTTCAGAAAATGTGTGCTGAAACAAGCCATTCTCAGTTTTTACATCTAGTGACCTCACCAGGGGCCCTGAGCATCCGCCCCCATGTTTGGTTGGCCCTCCCCCACTTGGAAGAAAGTTCTGTCCTCCTCTACTGATCCTCTCAGCAACTAGCTGAGATGTTGGATAGGTCAGTGGGTTACCCTGCTGACTGTTGCCTGGGAGATTGATGGTTCAAATCCCAGTCTAGACTTTGGAAAAAGAAATGTTTGTAATTTTACGAGTGCTGCATCCATTTCCTGAGAGGGGTGTGGTAAGGGGCGGAGTCAGACAGCTAATTAACATTTAAAGCCACAGACACAGAAATGGCTCATTCTGAGAGGGGCTGAAACAGAGGGGTTTATAGACATGCAGAAATCCAATACTGGAGTGTTTTTTCAGCAGTAAATTTCACAGGCATGTTTTGGGGACCTCTGAGACCAATATAAACCTGTCTTTAAAGGGTAAAATATGTCACCTTTGAAGAGTCCCAGTCAAAGCCCACCCCTCAATGCAATAGAGAGTTTGTGGCTGAACTTTGAAATGGACGTTCCCTGTGCAAGCTGACAGAGCATGAGCGGTTTTGCAAAGAAGAAAAGAAGAAGGGAGTAAAATTACAGTGTCCAGATGTGCAAGCCTGATTGAGACCTATCCACACAGACTCAGTGCTGTGATTGTTGTGTGAATGTTTTTAATGGATTGACATTATATCGACCATAATTGATTTATAAAATCAATCAAAGGGAAAAAGAAGTCCCAGGAGTGTGAATACTTCCTTCAAAGCACTCTAGCATCACTCACAGCATTAATCAGGAAGGCCACTTGTAACAACTTTCCTCTTTTATTACGCACGATACACCATATGTAGCACTGCTTTTAATGATCACAGTCCTCAGTTCTAAACAAGGAGTAAGCTGTGGAGGTGGGAGCACTGAGCATCTCATCCGCTCTCCACTCGACCTGGAAATGCCTCGAAGGGCCACAACATAGTGGGGGAGGGGCTCCTTGTTGGCAGAGCATAATCGTGGTCCATCACAAGTAAGCAGCACACACCATAAATGAGATGTAGCAACAAACAGTCCAGTAGCAGTTCATTTTTCCTGATATAGTAGTCTTTATGTAACATCCAGCATTTTCATGGTGTTGATGGCAAATTGTTTCCTGTCTTGTTGGGTTAATCATGACAGCTGATTCAACTAGACACGTCCCATTGCAGTTACTGAAATAAAGAATTTCACTGGCGTTGAAAACTGTTGCAAATATTTGAAGTGCTGTAAGAACCTGACTCAAATTATCTATATCACATAGGAGCAGTATTTTTTGGATTAATGTAGACATTTCAGCACAGTTTTTTTTTTACATATACCTTTAAATTGATGATTGCAGTAATGTCCACACAAGCTGGAAGCTAATTAGCACAGAAAAACCCCATGCCATGCCCACATGAGGGTGTGAAACTGCAGGACGTGGTCATAGCAAAGTATCCAAAAGATCCAAAAGAGAAGTAGAGAAGCTTTGGAGTTAGTTAGAAATGCTGACATGGTTCTAGAGTGGATTTAATGCTGCTTAAAATGAAACTCAAACGGGCCGATTTAATCACGATATTTAACATTGTCAGGAGTGGATACTAAAAATACATTACAAAAGCAGACATCTGATTTTATCACTAGTTCAGACAGCGCTGCAATCAGAAACAATGTACATCACGCTGTAATCAGGACAGAAAACACACCAGATGGAGAAAAAAGATAAGGGAGGGGGGTAATAGGAACAAAGACAACACTGCATTTCATTCTCATATTAAATCAGTGTTTGATGAAAAAAATCATACTGAAAGTTGGGCTTATTCAAACTATTTTTTTTGTATTTTATTTGACAGTACTTAAGTTATAAATATATAAAATGCTCTTAAATATAATTTGAAATTAAATGGCACCCACAAAATAGACTGTTTCATATGTCCACCTCATGGATAGTTCACATTCTTCTGAGAAAACTCCCATAGGAAGCATCTGTGAAGGGCTTGACTTTTCAAAAAATTCTCAGAAGGTGATTGGACAAATGTTCTGCCTGTCACATTGGTGATGGGCCAATCAGAGGTTGTAGGCATGTGCAGCTCTGCAACAAAGTGAGAGGCAAACTCTGCAAAAGTAAATAAACAGTGGATTTTGATGAGGATAAAACGTTTGCTGAAGCCGGACCAGACAAGAGCAAAAATCACATCTTCTCTGCCAAGAGAAGCTTTCAGTGTGGTTCTCTGCTCTTGTTTTAATAAAGTAATGAAGAGCAATTCTGATAAAACAGCTTTCCTAAGGCTATATTTGAGCTAACTGCTTTAGCAGTAGCTGCCACTGTACACACCATCTGACAGCACAACTGAATCCACCTTTAACGATTGAAAGATGATGGCAAGGTAGTCAAGAGAAGCGCTAAAACCTCTTCTCTGTCATGAAGAACTTTCAGTGTGGCCCTATGCTTTTGTTTTCATAAAGAAATGTGGCCCACTGCCCTTAAACAGGCGATGAATCCAAGCTAATTGCTCCCCCACTGTATATACAGACTTACAGTAAAACAACAACCGCCAGACTCTCACAAACTTATGCTGCAGCAGGCCAGCAGAAGAGTGAAAACATCTTTGACATCATGAAAAACGTTCTGTGCTATTCTTTGCTCTTTATTTGATAAAGAAATGTGGCCCAGTTCTGATGTAATTGCTGCTACATGATAGCTACATCAGGGCTAACTGTTACTCTGGTGGAAGCCTTTAAAAGTCCATCTAAACCCTGCTGATTATTTCTCTGAATAATGCTCGTGTGTGGTGTCAGCAAGATTATTTCACTGCTCCAAATCGCAACGTAACCTCCCAGACCCCAAATTGTAAATATCAACCAGGTTTGATATTTGCAAATTCCTAATGGTAATGGAAACTCAGCAGGAAGTGAGAGAAATAACAAGATGTCAATTATGTTTAGATTATTTATTTGAATGAATAAAACCAGGAAAACCTCACTGAGGTTATAAATCACATTTACAAATGTAGAGACAATTGGACACGGGAGCAAGTATAGGAAATACTGTGATAGCACTAAAGTGGATATAATGCCGCTCAAAGTAAAACCTTCAAATTAGAAGATTTAATTATATAGTTAGCACCTAACCTTGCAAAGCAGATGGATACACCCGCTTCCGTGTTTCTCACTTGCGAATCCATCTTGCAAAGCTCCCATCTGAACCGTTTGGGCCCGGTTAGAAAGTGTCAGGACCAATCAGCAATGAGGGGCCGTACTTTCAGGCGCAGCAGAGTCGTGACGTAAACAAGCAGCAGCAAGAGCTGGTGCAGTTATGGAGGAAGAGATTAGCATGGATGCTGCGCACGTGCAGCTCGATAGCGACTACGTCACACGTTTCGTTGCTCTGATTGTTCTGTAGAAATCTGACAGACAGAACGTTCACCCAATCACCCTCTGAGTTTTTTTCAAAGCCTCTGCCTTTTCTCAGACGTTTCCTATTGAAGCTTTCCCAGATGGATGTGTGAAACACATCCATCTGGCGTGTCAGGTCAGTTAGCACCAGAAGTGGATATTAAATATATGCAAACATAAATCAGATGATATCGGTTGTTCAGATAGAGCCTTGATCAGAAATACCATAGATGAAAGGATGCATTACAGATGAATGGAAAAACAGTGAAATCATTGATTTTGTCCACAATCCTCCCAAGAATCAGAAAAATACATTCCCTCCACCCCTCTCCTTCTCCACCTTCAGAAAAAGTATGCTAAAACAAGCTGTTCTTGGATTTTCCCCTGATGATGCCATGTGGAGAGTTAGCCCCGCCCCCAGGTTCAGTTGGTAAAATATGTGACCTTTAATGACATAAAAGCGCTGTTAATAAAATGTTAATAAAAAAAATGCAGTGGAAAATAAATACAAGTTTATTTTGTCAGTCTTACTGTAGCCTGTTTGAATGTGATAGGTGCAACGTTAATCATTTTACTCTATCATATCAGCACTCAGATGTGATTCTGAGTGCTCTGGATTTTGTTCTTACTAAGAAATTACAGATAAGAAAACTTTGAGGAATGTCGTACTCTTCTTGACAACTGCATTAGTGGATTTTAAGAACAAATGTCTTCCTCGGAACAGCTGCTGAATGAGGCCCATTGTATTCCATAAACCTTAATGTTTAAAACATTCACTATTAAACTTCTGCTTGTTTGTGCATGAAAGCAGTTCTTATATAATACAGTGCGTGTGCTCAGGCATATGCCAGTCTTTTTAAGGATGCCATAAGGGTCTATTGGGAAAAGATGGAGGATCTGTTCCTATCCAGGCCTGCCAAAGTCCCAGAGGGTGCGAGGGGAGGGAACACAGGGGACAGGGAGGGAGGCAGGGCACAGCTGTGGGGACAGATCGCCTCGCTGGAGCCGTGCCAACACAGACAAAGACCTGGGTGCCGTTGTGTTCTTGTTGTGTCCTTACTCTCTCTTCTTGCTCTATATAACAGTGCATTCTCTGACACCTACAATGTCACAGTAGAAAAGAACAGAGCAGTGACTTTATAACAGCTCTTAATTTTATTTGCCAGCAGCACAGAGCACTGTGCTTCTGCAAAGGCTGCAAGAAAACCTCGTTAAAAACGTTAACACCTACATCCTCCAGAGCAAGACCAGCACAGATTTAGAGAAAATATTTATGAAAAGAAATCAGAGTGGCTACTGTAAATAAAACCACGTAGAGGAAAACTACAGTAACACTAACGGTGTCCTGCTAAGGCTTAGCATCTTATTGTTAGAACATTTATCACTCCCATGTCTTAGTTACAGCCTGTGATTAAAAACAAAGACGTTTAAGTATTATAGAAGCGTATTAAAAGAGTATTGGTCATTAATGGTGATGGGTAAAGTTCCCCCAGTTAGGATTTCTCTTGCTCCACTCTTCTTGGAAGGCAAGATTTTTCAGTGTTTCTGTGGGAATTTGAGCCCACTCATTATGTAGAGCATTTATGAGGTCAGACTCTGATGTTGAATGAGAAAGCCTGGCTCACAATCTCTGTTCCAGGTCATCTCAAAGGTGCTTGATGTGGTTGAGGTCAAGGCTGTGTGCAGGCCAGTCAAGTTCTTCCAAACCAAACTCATCAAACCATGTCTTTATAGTCCTTGCTGTGTGCACTGGGGCACAGTCATGTTGGAATAGAAAAAAGCCTTCCACAAACTGTTTCCACAAAGTTGGAAGTATAGCACCATCCAAAATGTCTCTGTATGCTGAAGCATACCAAGATCGGCCTTTAGAGATAAGGGGTCTAGCCCAAACCCTGAAAAACAGCCACATACCATTACCTCTCCTCAACCAAACTTCACACTTGGCACAGTGCAGTCAGACAGGTAGCGTTCTCCATTTGACTGCCAAACAGAGAAGCATGATTCATTACACCACAGAATAAATTTCTACTGCTCCACGGTGCAGTGTTGGTGTTTTTTTGACACCAGCGTTATCCAAACTTTATTTCTGGTGACCCACATTTTACAAGGTACAAGCCATCACAACCCAACAACTTTACTTTTCGTACTTTTTGTTGCCTATAAAGTCTTCCTTCTGTGCCGTCCTTGGCTGGTTGGTTGAGCTGATGGCTGGTGCTAGCTTGGGTAATGTCGTTCTGTTTTGCAAGTGTGGAAGAGGCCACTTCACCTCCGTCATATTGGCCTTCTTTGCATTCTTGCCCCTTTGGACCATCA
The DNA here is from genome assembly GCF_018320785.1 of Cheilinus undulatus. NCBI lineage: Eukaryota > Metazoa > Chordata > Actinopteri > Labriformes > Labridae > Cheilinus > Cheilinus undulatus. The sequence goes on from NC_054866.1 coordinate 7,647,715, forward strand.
GTAGCTGTCTGGTCTGGAACAAGGCATTTCTTTTTTAGATTACAGTTATTGATGCTTGAGTAAATAAAGCCAAGCTTCAACAATAGTAATTTTAGTCATTTCTTCATTTTGTCAGCTGCTTTTAGAGCCTTGTTTTGTGTTTTATATTGTTGGAGAGCATGAATGTTGAAGGGTGGAGCCCCTCCATGTGGTTATAATGTGTACCTCAGACATAAATGTGACATTAAATACTGTAGCAAAAAAGTTCTGAAAACTCATTCGGTACTTAGAGAGTTGACTGTGGAATATCCAGCATATTAATCTTATTGCAAAAATGGAATCCATCACAGTACCATGCTTAAAGTGACTGAGCTCTTCAGGATAACCCATTTGGGATCCCAAATATTTGTAAATGGGAACTGCATGGCTAGGTTCTTGGTTTTATACCCCTGTGGCAACTGGTCTGATTCAAACACCTGAATTAAACAACTACAATGTGTGGCCAAATACTTTTGTCCATATAGTGTATACCTGAAGTAATCTGTTCCATCAGCTGTTGGTTTTATAAAGCTTTGGGCACTACTGCCATAACAAACACCAAATATTTTGGTTTGATTAGGTTCATCTTTTGCAGACCTTTACTAAGGGGCGACCATGACCGTGGGGCAGGAAGTGACATACTAATTTTGTTGGATTTTTCCTTAGTTTGTGGTGTGTTATTTTTGATTTTACACCCTCAACCCCAACCTTCAGGGTTTGGGTACCTAACACTCTATGGTTTTTGCTTAGTTTGTCCATCCATTTTCTCTACTGCTTATCCCGTTGGGGGTCTGGAGTCTGTGCTGGAGTCTATCCCAGCTGTCATTGGGAGAGAGGCGGGTTACACCCTGGACTGGTTGCCAGTCAATCGCAGGGCTTGCTTAGTTTGTGGTGTGTTAAATTGAAATCTATCCCCCCTTGGTAAATTTAGATTTTTATTCATAAAATTCTGTTTCTGAGGAAAACAGCCACATATCGTAACCTCTGACAGCAAATGCACTGGGGTGATATATGTCATTTCCCGCCCAGTGGTCGAGGTCACCCTATTGTAGAGGCCTGCAGCTGAGCGCCCCCACCATAGAGGTCTGCAGCCAGATCCTCTCAGATTTTGAACACCTTGCACTCAAATGTTGAGTCTTAGACCCTAACTGGTCAACAATACTACAAAACAAAGTGGTCTCAGGTTTTAGGTACTCTGAATAAATCATGATTCCTCTCTTCATCCCTTAACTTTAGCTCTCTCTCTATTTATCCTTCTCTCCCCTATAGGTGAAGAAGCTTCCTAAACATTTGAGGGAGGCTCAGATCTCAACAGAGAGAACTCACTTGATTTCCGACCCGGCAAAGAAACCACGTCAGCGATACGTGCAGAAGGATGGCAAGTGCAACGTTCATCATGGAAACGTCCAAGAGACCTACCGTTACCTCAGTGACCTGTTCACCACGCTGGTGGACCTACGATGGCGTCTTAGTTTCTTCATTTTCACCTTGGTGTATGTAGTCAACTGGCTTTTCTTTGGCTTCCTGTGGTGGCTGATAGCACTCATCCGTGGGGATCTTCTGCATGCCGACGAGGAGGGCTGGACCCCCTGCGTGGAGAACCTCAACAGTTTTGTGTCAGCCTTCCTCTTCTCCATTGAAACAGAGACCACCATCGGGTACGGTTATCGTGTAATCACGGAGAAATGTCCTGAAGGTATCATTCTGCTTTTGGTGCAGGCCATCTTGGGTTCCATTGTGAATGCAATGATGGTGGGCTGCATGTTTGTCAAGATCTCACAGCCAAAGAACCGCGCCGAGACCCTGATGTTCTCGCACAATGCTGTCATATCGGTGCGAGACAACAAGATGTGCCTGATGTTTCGAGTGGGAGACCTGAGGAACTCTCACATCGTGGAAGCATCGATCAGAGCTAAGCTGATCCGCTCGCAGCAGACCAAGGAGGGGGAGTTCATCCCGCTCAACCAGACTGACATAAACATCGGCTTTGACACGGGAGACGACCGGCTGTTCCTGGTGTCGCCGCTTATCATCTCACATGAGATCAATGAAAAGAGCCCCTTCTGGGAGATGACACAGGCTCAAATGGAGAAAGAGGAGTTCGAGATTGTGGTGATCCTTGAAGGCATGGTGGAGGCCACAGGTACGTACTGGGGGCAGGGACGAAATACTGAAAGGGAGAAAGGTGGAAATGGAGGTCATATACATGAGAGAGAGACAGATTAATGGAGATAGACATCAGTGAAACCTTTGATGCAGGAAGTAACTGAGTGGGAGGGATGGGGAGAAGTATAAACGGATGGAAAGAGAGGCGGATGACATGGAGATAAACACAGCTTAAAAAGAGGAAACAGAAATGAATACATGTAAGTGCTGCTGACTGCAAAAGATAATATGGTAATGGATGGAAAGACAGAGAGAAACATTACCAGACAATCAGCTGCCCAAGAGAGTAATGAAAAAGATTAATGCATTTTAGGACCTTAGGGGGATCTTGGTTCATTAGCTTGATGCTAACACATATTGGAAAATGCCCCTGAAAGGCTAACAAAACAACTGCAATCATTTTCACTGAGGAAATGATGTACTTTTACCTTTGCACTTTCATTTACAGGAATATATTTCTTAAATCCTGTGGAGATAAACCTTAAATCTGCTGACTTGTTATGCCTGATTCACCATTACTCTATGCTAGCTTTATCTGTATCACTTCATGGGTCATATCTCTTTGCTGCCACCTACTGGTGGCTCGTTTAAAATGTTTTCATATGCACATTTCCTTGACATTAATGGAGCGTCTATGACTTTTAGTAAGGAGGAGGTGTAAATGTGTATCTTCAACTACAAGTCCATGAAAGGCCAAATTAACAGGAAATAACCTTAAACATAACACAACATTTTTTATTGCACATTATAGATCTAACTCTCAAACTTTTTCATATATATTTTTTGTGTTTATACTTCAGATAAATGTTTTACACTATATTGAGTGAATGGCTGGTCCGTCATTCTCCTCGTGGGAGTGGTGGAGCGGTGCTCTGGTGCCCTCTATTGACCACGGGTCAGTACATCTTCTACTGGGGAGTTTATTGTTTGTGAAAATTTTTCTTGTTTGTTGTGATCTGACTTGCCAGACATGCTTTTTCACACATCCATGTGATATATTTCACATCCATCAGGGCAACAGCCCGTAGGAAGGGAAGAATCTTTCAAATAAATCTTTGTCCAGTCATCGGAGGGGGAGTGGACAAATCTTCGGCTTATCAAATTCATTAGCGGCCAATGAGAGCAACAAAACATACAACCTAATAGGCGTGCACCAGCAAGACTTGGCCATTTTCATTGTTCACTATCAGTGGAGCCTGTTGATAAATCAAACTTGATGAAACTGGTTGGGTAGAGGGCATAAACATCTTTTAGCTTTCCGTGTGGTTCTTTGAGTCTTCTTTTAATAAAGAAATGTCCAGTTCTGCTGCTATCTATGCCCATTTCTTCACTCTTTGCATTGTTTAGAAGCTAACAGTACAACCTATCCATGTCCAAACATAAGCACTTCTGACTAAGCTTTGCTAGATGGAGCCACCTGAAGACAAAGATGGAATCTCGTCAGTGCTTTGGCTTTGTGCGGTCAACACGACAGCCTAGTGAGGAACAAGCGGACAACAGTAGACTGTAAAAGACAAAAGATGAACAACAAATATTATTCTGATTATCCATCCATCAATTTTCTACACCGCTTATTCCGTTACGGGTTGCAGGGGGGCTGAAGCCTATCCCAGCTGTCATCGGGCGAGAGGCGGGGTACACCCTAGACTGGTCGCCAGTCAATCGCAGGGCTGACATATAGAGACAGACAACCAGGCATGCTCACATTCACGCCTACGGCCAATTTGGAGTCACCAATTAATCTAATGAGCATGTTTTTTGGGAGGAAGTCAGAGTACCCAGAGAGAACGGGGAGAACAGGCAAACTCCACACAGAAAGGCCCTGACCGGGAAGTGAACCAGCGACCTTCTTGCTGTGAGGCACCAGCGTTAACCCCTGCGCCGCCGTACCACCGGCTGATTATTTCCATGATTATTTCTATTACTACTACTTCGACTACTTCTAATAATAATAATGATAACAAATGTAGTAGTCTGAGTCAGATGGGTCTAAGATCCAGATGAATCTGTGAGGCACAGAGGCCATGAAAAACCCACAGCATTGACAGAAATTTGGATCTGTAGAACAAAAATACCTACAGCACATGATATGCAGTAGTATGATATTAATACATTCAGGCAGTCTGGCAGTCTCGGCCTATAGCAGCATAACTAACTAACTCTGAGATATTCAAATTGGTTGGATGATCTGAAATATTTAATTGTGATAAATATGCAAAAAACTCAGGAATCAGAAAGTGGGCAAATACTTTCTCACGGCAATGTACGTATATTTTGAAAATTCAGGTACCCTAAGGGGTACCCCTACCCCTACATACCTCAGACCCACTGTAGCCTATAGATTTATCTACATCACAGCGTTCACCAATCTTGATTCAGAAATAAAATGTGCAAAAAGGTTTATTTTATCATTCCACATACAGTCTCTGTACTAAGAAATAATTCAAACTTTATCTGTTATCTTCACTTTTATGGAAAAGTGAATCAGACAACAGATTTGTCAGACCATTGAAAACAGTACCAGTGCCATTATAGCCCCAGTGTTCTCTCATCCACATTTCCACTGTTGCTACTTCAAGGTTATGTCTTTGATATTGTTTATTTCAAAATGAATGAAGTGTAGCTACCCTCACTGCTGGTCTGTGTTTTGGGTAAAGGCCAAGCAGCTCTGAAAAGTGCTCCAGGCTGGTTACTGTTACCAGGCAGACATGGCCAGGTGTTTCTGTAAAGTTCCACACAGTTTCTGTGGAATCAAGGCTGAAACAGGGAGAATAAAGCAACAAAACAGTCTAAATAATTGGATTATGATGAATTTATTTAACTGAATATCTGATCAGCTGACAACTAAGAGTAAAGTCAGTGATCCAGCATGTTTTCTGTGAGGTATTGACTAACACCAGATTTCTTTTATGACTCGACATCATTGTTTACTGTCCTTTGTTTAAAGTCTAATTATAATCCAGGCATTTAAAGAGGAATAAATTCAACATGATGCTAATTGTTATATTTTGGATCCCTACATGACTCACACTGATTGTGCGTTGAATCTCGTTCACACAGTCATCTTTTCTCACCCGAGCTCTCTAATGCGATCAGGCAAAGCTTTTTCATGCATCTGAAAATTTCTGCTCTATTTCATTTGAGGTTGTTTTCTTCCTCCAAAGCACCAGTAGTCATCATGCTTCCTGCTAGCGCTGCTGGATACTTGACTCAGGCATTAAATCACTTTTCGCTTCAATGGCAGAGACTATAGCATCCAACAGGGTTACACTGTCACTGTACTGACTGCTAGGCAACAGTAGCCCCGCCCCTTATCCTTCACTGTTGACCTCAATGAGGAAGAGATCAACAGGAAGAGATCAACAGGAAGTCCTGGATGCATATTTCTAGGTTTCGTTTCTTTAGGATCTTGAAGTGGCAGTAGTTGCAGTTCTGGATTGTTCCATCTTGTGTTGTTTGAAACTACATGTGGACACAGACTTAAAGGACGTCTCCTGATAAAATACCACAGGAAAAAGAAAAAAGAAAATTTAGTGCTGTTAAAAAGTGTTTGCCCTCTTCCAGTAATGTGCCACTGACTGATTTATTTAAACACAGCAGGAATGTAAGGATGTAAAGAGGCTTTCTTTTTGCTTGTCGCAACTGGTTGTAGCTTTTCTTGGTGTTTTTGTGCCTGCTTCTTCTTTATTTGTTGTTTAAGTAGGTAGCAAACTGTTACAAGCATCATTGCCCCCTGTCCTAGGATAGTTACTGTATTGTTAAGATTGTGTGTATTCCCACTTTCCTCTCCATTCAAGTGTATTTTTTATATGCACCAATGCAAGATATCTGAACTTTGACAGTTTGGACCAAATATAATACATTAAATGTCTAAATTAATAGCAATTAGTTTTATGAAGTGTTTTAAAAGAAGTGGCTGTTTCTGCATGCCTCATCTCCTCAGGTAGGTTGTTTCAACCTGTTGTTAAGGCTATGAATGTCTTTTGATTTTTACTTACAGTATAAATGCTCCTAAATTAACCCTTAGAGCAGTCGCTCCATGCCGCAGGCACACCCTTTGTGAATTATTTGGTAATTTTTGAACCGTAAATCATAGGTACTTACTTGTTTTTCCCTTCGAAAACTCTCTGTTGTGGCTTTCTAAAAAAGTTCTCCATATATCCATAGCTTTTAGAAAACATTTTCCAGCAAGCCTGGAACTTGGCTGAATTTTCAGCAGTCTTTAAAGATTAAATCAATGCGAGTTACTCCCACATTGGACGTCTTTCAATCCAATTCTAATAAAATTTTTTATTTTTTCCTGTTCGCTGGCTACACTGGTTAGCCCACCACCATATTTTCTGTTTGTATCCCAGAATGCATTGTGAGTGGGCTGTGACAACCAATGGGAAGCGGTTCCATTGTCAAGTCATACTTTGCAGACGGCATATGCACAGACTTAGAAAATTAAGAAGAGAGTCTAAATGAGCCATAATACAAAAAAATAAACACAGGGAGTCACTGTACTTTAAATAATGACTCAAATTCCAACAGTGCAAGGACCTTTTTTTGTAAAAATGTGAATATTTTGAAGACTTATGCCTCACAATTATGATTTTTTTTTTCATTCAGTAGTCCTAAAGAGATGAGAGAACAAAGTTTGTGCCAAAAAAAAAACCCTCTTTTGTATGAATGTTGACCGTGTTTACATGACAGTCTTTTTAATAGCTTTAATTTCCAATTCACTTTTTTCTTTGTCTTTGTACTCCATAATTTTTTAAAATTCAAGTGACGTTACTGAAACACACACAGTCTTAAAGCTGTGGTACTAAAAACAATGTTTTTACTTAGCATTCGACCTGGCATCTACTTTTTGAAAAAATTAACCCATAACAGTGTGAACAATATTGTCTTACGCTAACCTTGCAAAGCAGATTGATACACCTGTTTCAGTGTTTCTCACTGGCGAATCTATCTTGCAAAGCTCATGTTTGAACCGTTTGGGACCAATCAGTGTTGAAGGGCAGTACTTTCAGGCGCAGTGGAGTCGTGACGTAAGCAAGCAGCAACAAGAGGCCGGTGCATGGCGGAAGACATTAGCGTGGATGCTGCTAAAGCGCCAGTTTTATTAGAACTTGTCGACATTTCTTGGTTAAAAGAAGAACAAAGAACAGGAGTGAGTTGTTTTCTTTTCAACAACGACAAAAGTCATGTACTGACATGTCTACAGTCGCCATGGTTTGTGTTATTCAGTCCTGTATGGAGTTTACTCCTTTGATACGGCCGCAGCTTGGTAGCGGCTACGTCACGTGTTTTGTTTGTTTTGGTTGGCCCATAAAGACGTGACAGAAAGAACGTTCATCCAATCACCCTCCGCATTGTTTTCAATCGCTCTGCCCTTTCCCAATCATCTATGAGTGGTTTACTAGATAGATGTGTGAAAAATCCATCTGGTGTGCCAGGTTAGTCTTACAGTTATTTGATAGAACAATATGATGCATATGAATGTACACACAAAACATGGAGTAAAAAATAGTTATCAATAAATAGATGATCTAAGGTGTGACATCCTGGAATTTTACAGAGTTAAATGGAGAGAAAAGAGTTCCAGTGGTCTCATTTCTCCTGTGAGGCCTGCCATCATCACTGAGCTGCTGCCTGGTTATCAGAGTAATTATGAATCAGTCTCAAATCAGCATCACTTGTTTTTCAGGCACTCCCACATCATTAAGGAGACAAAACATAACAAGATAATGACTTAGTAGGGATGATTCTGGCCCCACGCTTGATGACTGACTTTAGTAGCTCTAAACTACGTCAAACATACGGCCTTCCTCAAAGTACCAGAGTATACTAAAGCAAATATTTTTAATATCTGACAGTGTAGAGGTTGGTGAACAATGTAGTGACAAACTCACTTTGGCTGATGGGATACAGTTTGTTCCCTAAAAGATATCTCTATAGTCACAGGATCCCTATGATAATCTTCATGGTGGAAACGTAAAGCTGCTCTGCAGAACCTTGTTTTTGTCATCTCTGAGGAGGTTGACATTCTGTTCTTAAGGAATGGTGTTTGAGGTGAAGTTCACTGCAAACCTTGGTATTACTTTGTCTTCTGTGTCTAAAGCTCAGTCAGTGTTGCCAACACATCCACTGTTTACATTATTGAAGTGTCTCTAAGGGCAGCTCTGCTTTGATTCCTCCATAATGAACTGTTTATCTTGACAATAATGCCTATACGTTATGGCGTTTCTCAGAAACAAGAAGCTCCGCAGGAAAAATGTTGCTATGAAAACAAGACTGCCTTTTTTCTAGAAAATCAAAGAAAATGTGGGCGGCTGTTTATCATAAGATATGAGTGGTTCAGGCCGCAATATTTAGTTTAAATTTAGGATAACCAACACTTAACATAAGAAAAACAGCAAGTGAACCTGTCAAACGCCATTTTCACTGGGTGCTGTTACTAGGCTAGACAAAATCTCTGGTCACCTGCCTCCATCCCATTTGAAACAACTGAAATTACTCTAATTTCACTATTTTTTTAAAAATCTAATTCAACTGATTCTTTATTAAACATTTCCCTCAAATAAAAATGAAGACAAAAATACAATGAGTCGTTGAAGATAATGCCCCATTTTATCTTTGCCCCATGTTATTTGCCAGAAACCATAAAATGAGAAAACAGCCCCTTTTTTTTGTTTTTCTGAATTAAAACAGTAAAATGAGGAAACAAACTTTAAAAACAAGGTTGAATTTGGTTTAATGGCTTTTTATTTTGTTATGCAACAATAAGGCAGAAAAAAGAAAGAAAGGATGACTACATGACCTGGAAGTAAATGTAGAATTTTCAAAATAAAAGTCTGAGCAAGAGAAGAGTGATAGATAAACATCATTTGTGCCACTTTTAATCATTTTTTCCACTTTCTGCCTATTGTTGCCGCCACTGACCCATTTTTTCCACAATAAACTCCTCAACACAACTTGTTTATGCCTATTTTTGCCAATTTTAACTGCAGTTCAGTATTTGCTTCGCACATTTTTCCCATTTGAATCAATTTTTGACACTCATAACCCCTTTTACACCATTTCTTCTGCTAGTTTTGGCCATTTTTGACCAATTTTTGCTGTTTTCTCTTATTGTTGGCTTCTTTTCACCCATTTCTGCCACTTTTGAATAATTTTTTTTTCCATTTTAGACACTGCAACCACTTTTTTCTTCCTGTTTTTGCCACTTTCTGCCTATTATTGCTTATACTGACTCATTTTTTGCCACTATGAATCCCATCCCAGTTTTGCCAATTCACTATTTGCCTCTGCTAACCCACTTTTGCTACTTTAAATCCTTTTCAAGTAACCTTGCAAAGCCGATGGATACGCCGGTTTCCTTGTTTTTCACTGGTGAATCCATCTTGCAAAGCCATGTTTCACGTTATTCGTCAGTAGCTGTGCAGGCACAGCTAGATAGCGGCTACATCACGTATTTTGTTGCTCTGATTGGCCCGTAGAGATGGGACAGACAGAACGTTCATCCAATCACACTGAGTTTTTTTTTTCAAAGCCTCTGCCTTTTCCCAAACATTTCCTGTTGAAGCTTTCCCAGATGGATGTGTGAAACAAATCCATCTGGTGTGTCAGGTTACTTTTCAAGTACCTTTGAAATCCTTTCTCCCTACCTTTTCCCACCCTTTTTTTTTCCTTTTTGCCATAATTGACCCAATTTAAATCTGTTTAGAGAAATGGGGTTCACATTTTTAGGAAGGCTACAACAATTGTTCTCAAACTGGGGTCCAGTTTGACCCCTAGGGGACTCCCAGGGGTCTGCGACTCACAGCTTTGGGGTCGATGAAATAATCCAGTATAAATGACCAAAGTAATGCCATGTCATTAAAAAGCAAATAAATACATATAGGGACCATAGCGCCATTAAACAACCGTAGCAAACCAATTCTCCAACATAAGTCAGCTTTGGCCAATAGAAACACAGATGTGATTGTGACATATCAGATAAATATGTCACTCGTCACGCATCAGTCGCTTTGTTCAGGACAGATTTGGTGTGCAGGTCCAGCTAGCATCAATGGATACATTTTTAAGCACGTCCACTTCATCGTGTGACGCTAGGCCCAAACCAGCTAAACTGAGGAAATATGATGTCAGCTATATTGAGTCTGGTTTTTATTGACAACAGTGATGGGAGGACAGAAATGTGTTGTGTGTCTTCATGTGAAGCCATGAAGCCCGCCAAGCTAAAGCGTCATCTGATGCTACATCCGCTAGAAAACACGAACGGTGAACCTGAACACAACCTCAGAAAAAGCACAGAGGGCTTCTCATTTGGCTGCTCAAAGGATCGCAAAAAGTAAGAAGCCACACTTGATTTGACAAGAGCTTGCATTTAGGTTAAAGAGTTTGAAATACAGCATCTAGGAGTACAAATGGCAGTTAGCATATGTTTAATCAGCATGAGGGTTTTGTGGTGGTCCTTGGGAATTTTTTTCTTTGAGCAGAGTAGTTGTTATTCAGGTAGAAAAACAGAAAATGGTTATGAAAGCTTTACTTTAGAATGGACCATGATTTTGCTGATCTTATTGGGCCCCAAATTTGGCTGGGCCCCAGATAGTCTCCCCTCTATCGTCCTTATGGGCAGCCTTAGTAACATTGAAGCTCTAACCAGAACATCACATATTACCAGTATTAAAAATGTTTAATGCACAGCCTGTGTGTAATATTGTACACTATGGCCAGATAGTGAACATATAAAGGTTTTTACATCTGTCATTCTGTTATCAGGCTGCAGACTTATACATGATGGGACTCACATGAAGGAGTAGATAAAAGAGTCTGTTTTTTTTAGTTATTTTTTAAAGTCACACTACTCAACACTGTCAATGGGCAGATGAATTATAACACGTCAAGGCAGTAAGTGCGTATACGTATAGTGTTCACCATCACTAAAGAATATTTTATCAATTAAAATGAAGTGAAATCAAAATTTGCTTCTCAAGCAACCTTCAGCATCCTGGTTTCAGTGACATGAATGAGTCAGACACGAGCTGCTGCTGTACAGCCTACATGCTGTTAGATAGCTGAGTCAGCACATCATCACACCATGTAAACAGAGTCTTAAGGGCTAAGCATAAGTCATCACATTAAATACATGAAAATGATAGAAAAGAGGAATGATCGTGACCTTTTCACCCTTAAAACAACAGAATTTCTTTTTTTGATAGGGGCCGTGTAGTCGCCTTGGGAGTGTACTTTCTAAACAGCTTTTTAGGAAAACTTTTGTGTTATTCTGTCATAATGAATAATGATACCTGAGGTTATTTTGTGTGCTTGCTAATACAAAATAGTAGAAAAAAACTCGATGCAAACATCATGTCCCAGTCAGCTGACTTTGTACAGTAATTCTAGATGACATAGGATTTGACGTTGTAATTTTCTGCACAAATGCGTCAACATTTCTGAGAAACAAGAGCAGTAAGACAAACTTTCCCCCAGGCTAATTTGGAGTCCGAGTTTACAGGTGGATGCTTGGGTGGAGGTGAAACTCCCTCATAAAGAAACACATGCGACAGCAGCTGCAGCGACGGCAGCATGTGACTGCAGCAGTTAAAGCTGCAGTGTCATCATGACATTTTGACACATCAACATTAGGACAGCAAGGTGTGACCAATAACGTTATTGATGGCGTGTCACAGCGAGCTCAAAGCCGTGACCTTGGAGCAGACACACCAGCGGTTATTTAAGATGCTCGTGTTTGACGAGTCAAAAGGCCTTTGGGTCAGAGCGGGGACTTTGTTTCCCTCTGTTCCCCCTTCACTCATGCATATTTTACATTAAAAGATCATGCCGGTGTCAGGCACTATCCTGTTTAATGCGTTCGAGTGGAAAAGTGCTCTTGCTGCTCTGCTTTTAAGCTGTGTGTGCTCTTACATGCTGTGGAAATCCCCCGCTGCAGCTTTCGTAACGTAAGAAACTCTTCTCTTTCAAAGGAGCCTTGTTTGCTTATTGTTCATGTTTGTTATTCTGCCACCGTGGGCCTGACAGAGAACCCCAGCTGAATACAAAGACATTATGGATGTCAGCAATTACACTGATAAATGTGACTCTGAGCCGCGTTGTATTAGCATATTTTAAAAAGAGAAATTCCAAAAGAGCATGAGACAGAATGTGGGCTCAGCCCTATGCATAGTGAAGATTTGAATATTGAAATCAGAGAGAAAATTGCCAAAGCTCATTTCAGTTTTTCTAAAAACTGAATCCAAAAATCAAAGAAGACAACACGGCTGAATCCGGTAACCTCCTTCATTACAAAGGCGGCTGCCAACTGTCGAGTCTCAAAGCACATTTTCAACAACACAACAGCATTTTTATTTCCTTTATAAAAGACTCAATAGGAGAATATTTCTCTGCAGCCAAGATGCTGTCAGCACAGGAAAAAGAGGCACACATTACCACACAATGTCTGCTACTGTTGATGCTGAGAAATGGAAAATATGTCCTCAGTCAGTTGGATCCCTTATAACTGTTTCCCAGAACTGCATGTTTGAGTCAAACTGTGCAGCAGATGGAAGTTTAACTCCTTTCTCGTGTTTTTGTCCCTCAAGAAATGAATATTTAAACCACAACAATCAGAAATCTGTTGTAGCAATGTTTAAAAGGCTTTCATTCGTCATGTCTTATCAGCATTTTGAACATTTTTTAGAAAACATTTACTAGAACTAACTCCTCTGTGAGGTTGCAACTGCCACACAGTGAAAGTACCGGAAAGACTGTACTCTGAGTGGTAGAAATCTTATTTTTTTTACAAGCTCCAATAAGGTACAAGGTGCATGTTCTTCCTATATGCAAGGTTGCGGAGACCTGCAAACTACAGTAAAATCTGTTAAATTAGGAGAGACTTATGTATGCATAAGAGAAGCAGAGGACCTATGTGGAACAAGATGCTGATGAACCTAGTGGAGATGGCTGGGGTTGAAAGCTGTGGCAGAAGCTTAGGACTTAATAGAGTTGCAGAGACCTTTGGCCCGCAAACTAAATCTAGTTCATTAAAAAAAGACATGTATGCATTAGATGCGCAGAAGACCTATGTGGGCCTAAATGCTGATGAACTTAATGGAGGTTGCTGGGGTGGAGGGGGGTTTCAGCCTATGGCAGAATCTGATTAGCTTGATACTTAATAGAGGTTGCAGAGACCTTTGATCTGCAAACTGAAACCAGTTCAATCAGGAGAGACTTGTATATTCATGTGATGAGTGGAAGACCTACCAACAGCTAGATGCTGATGAACTTAATGGAGGTGGCTGGGATGGAGGAGGGATGGAAGCTTTTGCAGAATCTGAGTAGCTTAGTACTTCGTAGAGGTTGATTTGACCTTTGACCCACAAACTAAATCCACGTCATTCAGGAGAGACTTATGTATGAATGACATGAGCAGAGGACCTATGTGGGTCTAAATGCTGATGAACTAATTGGAGATGGCTGGGGTGGAGGAGGGTTGCAAGCTGTGGCAGAAGCTTAGTACTTAATAGAGGTTGCAGAGACCTTTGGCTCGCAAACTAAAACCAGTTCATTAAAGAGAGACATGTATGCATGAGAGGAGAAGAAGACCTATGTGGGTCTAGATGCTGATTGAATTAATGGAGGTGGCCGGGGTGGAGGAGGGTTGCAAGCTTTGGCAGAATCTGGTTACTTTAGTACTTAATAGAGGTTGCAGAGACCTTTGATCCACAAACTTAAACCAGTCTAATCATCAGAGACTTAATAAGAGTTTGACATTCATTTCCTTTACACATTTTTAAAATTCCTTATAAAAGAGGAATGTGTTATGTCTTTGGTGGTTACTCTCCATCATAATGACTTCATGAACTTGAAGGGATAGTAAAGCAAACAGCAGGAATAGGATACCCCCTTTCAAGTCTAGAAACTGCCTGTTGTGTTAATGAGGGATGCAGGAGCAGATGAGGAGTAGATTTCTGAACAGCTGGACCTGGAAACCAAAGAGATGACTCGGAGGAAGAAACTGAGGTATGCAGGATGAGGAGAAGACCTGTGAGGATCTAGACTAGCCAGTGAAGTTAACGGAGGTAGTTTGGGTGGAGGGTTGCAGTGTCTATGCTGAAACAACAGGCTAACTGCAGGAGGGCAGATTTAAAATATAACAGGTGCATGATGATCAGTCAATCAAGGAAGTGGCAGAATCTGACTAGCTGAGTACTTAAGAGAGTGAATGCCCACAATCAGCTGATCACCAGAGCAGGAATTGAGAACGAATGGAAGAAAGGAGAGATAAGAATGAGTGGTGACTAATGAGTAAGTAGAAACAGTCTTCCTGCTTGAACTTTCCTTGAGTTTCGTATCTCCCTAAAATTCAAATATAGGTGTGTGCCTGATTTGACAAAATCAATGAAGAAGAGTGGGGTAAAATGAGCCAGTTTCTACTTATGCTGTGCTAGACGTCAGGAAAAATGAGGCAGAAGTAGAATGACAGCATGGACCTTTATTTCAAGATCTTTGCTATTAAAAAAATCATTGGCAAGAATCTACAACAATGCTGTCAGAAAATATGAAAAATGAGCTCCTGGAGCTCAAATAGCCAGAGAAAAGGGGTTGATCTGAGTCAGGGGGTTTAGATGAGCCATCATGGGGTAACCTGAGTTTCAACTTTAAGTTTACAATGAAAAAAGTCACAACTACCAGATCTGACATGTCTGATATGCTTCTGAGTAAAAGACAGATCATGATGTCAAAAACAGGAGGGTGGAGGTTAGACCTATTCTGCTCTGTGATCAGTTCATAACCAGAAAAATCCCTGGCACACAGAGCAGCAGTCCCATCTGTTTTTTTTTTTCCTAATAAATGATGATTCAGAAAAGAATTGAAAAATACTTATATACTAATATAAAATACTAATTTTGCTTGCAAAGACAGGAATTTGTCCTTGATGTGCTTTGGAAAAACCTGAAAAACTCAAATTTTAGAAGTGTATTTTCTTATTAAAATAAAGAAAAGGTAAAATATACGCCACACATGCCACACTCACTGGACAAGTCGGGGAAAAAATCTAATTTCAAGATATAAAGGACAAAAATAAAGCCTGGTGTGCTGATAATAAGAACAGAAATATAAAAGCAGCAGTATGAAGTTGTATTCGTTAAGTGTATTGAATTTAATGATGTCCCTTGGTGAATAATTTCAAATCTGGTTAATAGCTTTCACACTTCAGAAATTCATTGATTTTGAATGACTCAACTTACCCCGCAGTCCCCTTACCTTTCATCTGACCTATGACCTTCAAAATCCAGTTGGTTCATAAGTGAGTCAGAGTGAACATTAGTGCACAGTTGAAGAAAGCCCCATGTCTGCATTCACAAGAATGAGCCATACGGATTGACAACCTGGAGACACAATATCTCTGCCTATCACTGATGCAGAAGCATGAAAACAATAATAGTAACTGTAAAATCTTTGATGAACTATTTTGACTAAAGTTCTGCTCAAACACAGACTGTTTTTGTATGTGGTCCAGGCCCATCCACAAAAGAACTGGACTCCTGGCATGAATAACTTCGAAACAAACACTTAAAATGCCAGATGTCTCACAGAGAAAATTTTCTAATGTGTTCTGACAGATTTTTCTATTGCTTTTATTGAACAAGTCAGAGAAATAACAAACATTTCATAAGTTAAATGTGGAAACCAGGCCACGTATCTCCAGAGGGAAAGCAGAAGAAAAGGTGCCAACGCCCCTCCTTCCACTGTGACAGAAGATACCTTATCATCTTCATCTATTTTAAAGCTTGTGTCTGATGATGTTATGCATTTAGAAGCAGATTATTATGTAACTATCTGCCTTTTAAGCATTAAACACTCCTTCCTTATAGGACTGAAATATGATCTAAAAACCAGTGGCTTTCTTTAGCTAGTGGACTGTTTCCTCTGGACTTTTTCTCCACAAGAGGGCTTTTTTAGCTTTCATTTTTCAGTCATTTTGGCTGTATTACTATGAAAAAAATGTTTTCTTCTCAATGGCTTTTTGGAATTCCAGTGCCACTTTTTGCCTGTTATTCAAATTCACAACTCTTTCACACAATCAAGGATAAAAATGTCCAGTACCAAACATATTCAATAAAATATTTTATTCAAATGTTTTCCCCCTACTTTAGGTGAAAACATGATGTTGGTGTGGCAAATCCTGTCTTCTAAACTAAAAGCTGAATAACAGTATTATGGTGCTTGCATTCAGATATGGTTCATCATTGATGAGCAGGTTTATGGACTGACTGAGTGAGCTATGCTACTTCCAGAGGCATACATACAGAGTTGCACTGTGGGCGGGGTTTAGTTGTTTTGAAAGCCGTCAGTGATTGCTGCCTTCACTGCAGTGATTACCTCAGATGTAGCTTTAGCACTGCGTCTGTTTTACAAGGACTGGACCACTTTTCTGTATGAAATTAAGAATGAAAACAACCCTAAAAGCTATTCGTGCTGTGACCAGTGTTTTTGCTCTTTTGCTTACCAGCTTCAGCATGAGTATGTGATAATTATGGGTTACTTCTTGAGTGAATGCTTGTATACAATGGCTGCTAGTGGGGTGTATAGCTCAGACTTAGCCACAGCAACATGTATTTTTAAAACAAGCGCTGAGGGCAACACTGAAAGCGCTCCGTGAAAGCAAAGGTGTTTTCACCCTTCTGTCGACCTGCTTTGGCATGAGTTTGTTATTGGTACAGGGAAAGAGTTAGTTGTTGTAAAGCTCCACCATTAAGGTAGCGGTGGCCTGCAGAAGACTAGCGCATGCACACTGACTTATTTGCTCTGACTGGCCCGTCATGAATGAGATGGACAGAACATACTGCAGTCACCTTATGAAGATTTTCTGAAAAGTCCTGCCCTTCTCAAACACTTTCTATGGGAGCATTCTCAGATGACTGTGAAATATATGTAGTTGATCTGGCATGTCGGGGTAGCTGTTTCCTGCCATCAGGGCTTTATGTTTAAACTTTAAAGGTCACATATTTCACCCCTTTAAGACAAGTTTATATTGGTCTCACTGGTCCCCAAAACATAACTGTGAAGTCTGTTGCTGAAAAAACACTCCAGTATTGGATTTTTTGCATGTCTAAAAACACCTCCATTTAAGCCCTGCTCAGAACGATCTGTCTCTGTGTCTGTAGCTTTAAATGTTACTGAGCTGTCTAACTCCACCCCTCCCAGGAAATGGATTTTGCTTAATTTATCAGGCTCTCCTGATCCTCCTCTTCACTGGTAGCTGAGAGGAGGATCAGGAGAGGAGGGCGGAACTTTCTCCCAAGCAGGGAGGGCACACCAAACCTGGGGGTGGGGCTAACTCCCCACATGACATCATGGGGGGGAAATCTGAGAAAGGCTTGTTTCAGGACACATTTTCTGAAAGGTGGAGGGGGGGGGCTCTGATTCTCAGGGGGATTGTGGACAGGCCAGAGGCACATATTTTTGTTAGAAAAGCCTGAAAACATGATTTTTGCATAATATGTCCCCTTTAAGTGTCCTTTCATTCTAAACCCACAGACATTAGACCCCCCCCCATTCAGTCAAGCATTTCAGCAGGCATCCATGATGGTTGTGGTCAGCCATATATTAGGTTTTAACCAATTGTTAACAAACTGAACACCTGAACGCTTCCAAGAAACTCATGCAAAAAAGAGTTCTGGTCCTAAAATCCCCCCTCTGCAGCTCTTTGCCATTTTTGTGTGCAGTTCCAGTTAGACCATGAATAATTTACTAACGCTGTCTCTTCATTTCCTCTTTTTCATCTGTGTGATCTGTGTGTCTTTGTGTGTATGCGCCCCGTATCGATCCCCTGCCCTTGTTCATGTTTGTCTTTGTGTGTGCTTGTGGACATGTGACAGGGATGACATGTCAGGCACGGAGTTCCTACCTGGACACAGAGGTGCTTTGGGGCTACCGCTTCACGCCGGTCCTCTCCCTGGAGAAAGGCTTCTACGAGGTCGACTACAACAACTTCCACGACGTCTACGAGACCAACACTCCTAGCTGCAGCGCCAAGGAGCTAGCTGCTAAGCTCCGGGAGGGGCCGCTATTGCCTCAGCTTTCGCTCCTCAGCCCGGAGCCTAAAATGCATACTTTTGACCCCCTGGACCGCCTGTCCGAACCGGACCCGCTGAGTCCGGAAGAGGACAAGGAGGAGAGAGATTCAGGCGGGGACAGAGGGGAGACCAATGGCTCGGCTGCGGCTTTGGAAGAGCCGCCCCTTGTTGATGGACTGCCTGACTGACGGCTGCATCAGCTAAAATCCCAGGAGAGGACAGGACGATATAACGCTTCATTAGCCAATGGCCAGCTTGTTCCATTGCAATGCCTGGAGATACAAGACATCCGTCTCCAGCCCCCGACTCATGCAATACTCCTCTACTAGAGTGTCAATCTATAGCATAGATTGGTTTTGTAGACACGTAACAAGACGTATAAGGCACACACATACAATATCTATATCTACACTTAAAGGTTGGTGGTTCAGATTGTCTTTTTATAATCGCAATGACCACTTTCTGCTATAACAGCTCGAGTTGTATTATGTAAATTTGAGTTGAAACTGGTAGCCATAACAGAGTACCATTGGCTTATTATGGATACTCCAATACTCTCATTTTAGATTGTGTTGATTCACCTTCATTTGATAAGTCTAAGCTTCTGCGTCTGACAGCATCTCTGCGTGGTAATGGAACCTTTTTTTATAAACGTGGGGGCTCGTTGTTCACTTTCTCTGTTAGTGTTGTTCTTATTCTGTGTCAGGAATCTCTCCACCTTTAGTTTGCATAAAAAAGACGTAGGGAACTGCTCTGTAAAAGGCAACGTGTACTGAAAACAACTCTATTTGGTTTCTTTGTTCACACCTTCCTGCTTGTTCATTCTTTGTCTGATCGTCTCCCCTAAATACTCGGAGCCTTGACCCAAAAGAAACCAGTTAGTACCTCATTTTATACTCATTTTCAGGGTTTGAAATGATCAATTCGAGCTACACAAAAGTTGTTAAAGCTGTATTTGCTACTGACTCACTATTTTGAAGAATATCTTTGTCAGTGAAGGATTGAATTCCCTCTCCATCCCAGCTACTAAAACATTAACTCCAAGCTCTGTTCTTGGTATGTAAAGCACAATCTCCCAAGAGGCGTCTCCACACTGACCTTACCACCCCGCCCTCGCCACCACCACCGACTGATGCATGTCAGTCCTAGTTAAAAGAGACATTCAAATGTAGAGACAAACATTTATATGAAGTATTTATGCTTAACTGCTCTTTGAGATGTTTCTGATTTTTATATACCATGCATATGAATATTTCAGATGCTCCACAAGCAAAATGAAATATGTATCATTTTATCGTTGTTTTGTTTTTGCTTTCAATATTTTACAGGAAATCAACCTTGACTTTTTCAGCTGCATACATTTGAATCTACTAATGAAAAGGGCAGAATTTTATATCTTTTTGCTGCAGTGTTTGCTTAGTCATTATTTTCCTCTGACTTCATGTTAAGCTTTCACTATTGAAGTCATTTTGTACTCACAAATATCAATATGCACTTTGGCCCTGTTCCACAACTTGCCCCCAGGTTTTTTCCTTGAAAATTGTTTATGGCCCTTATTTCCACTCATTTTGAAGTGGACACATATCCTGGAACTGACGGAGCTTATGGTATTTTAGGGTGCTTTCACAACCGGATGGTTTGGAGAAGTTGTTCCAAAACAAGGAGGCGTTACTTACCAGCCTGGATTGTTTGGAGATAGGGGTTTAAATCACCACTTTCATCATGAAACAATAATAATTCTTATATCCTTTAGTCTGCCACATTATGACACGGTTTGATTCACAAGCATACAATCAATATCTGACAATAGTATCTCCCAATTTAACACAGTTCAACAGCAGTTTTGAGGGTTTCATTGCTGAAGGGTTTTTGTGTTTTATTGAAAATACAAAAAGCATGGACCTTTGTTTTAGTGCACAGAGTGGTTTTAAATGTTAAATTAGGGCTGTCATCATTAATCACATTAACCTTGATTTTCTTTAATAACAATCAATGGCATGATACTTTCTTTTTTTTTTTTCAACCCTTGTTAAACCAGGGGTGTCCAAACTATGGCCCAGAGGTCAAATGCGGCCCCCAGTGTGCTTATGTTAAATTTCAAAAATTAAATGAAGTATGGCCCATATCAGAACATGAAGCTTTTGCCTGACTCTGTTGTACTCTTACTCTGTAAACAAACATTTTGACAAGAAGACTTTATTGATGTGTTTTTTAAGTTGTGATTAAAATTAAAACAGCACTTAAATGATAAACAAATTGACAACAAAATAGTACTGATGTCTTGATTTATAACAAACTAATTGATTACCAGAGCAATAGTAGAATTAATAATGTTCCGGGGGCGGAGCCAGTGGTAGCCCTGGTCAACCAGGGTCCCCTGAATTCTGATTGGCCTTCCAAAAATCCTTAAATCGATTGCCTGTTTGCCCTGTTAACCACTAACTAGCTGGGTGTGCATGCTCAGTCACTAAGTATATCTTAACCCCGTGGTTGCCAACCTATTTTCCATTGAGCCCCCCCTTCACATGTCTAGGAAGAGCTGTGGCCCCCATGAACCACATGAAAGAATAAAGTGACTTATTGCTGTCAAAAATTCACATCAATTTGAATTGTTTTCATCATTTAAGGCCAAAAAATAACCCAAAACACAAGTTTGATTACCAAAAGACTTTGGTATGAACCATTCATGTGTTTTATCATGATTTTAGAGAGTCTGAATGACCCTAACTTTAACAACCTCAGAGCAGATGGACTCTCACGCCCCAGGTTAGAAGCAAGCTCTTAACCTACTTAGGCTGGATTTAATAACTTTAATATCCTTAAGGTACAGTATATGAAAGAGCCCCCACCATTCTTATATGGAAAAAGTCAGCATCTCCCTTCAGCCACAGTGATGTCAACAACCACCACTTCATTAATGTTAAACTGACATGCCAGATAGATTGCTTCATCTGCATGGATAAATTTCACATTCATCTGGGAAAGCTCCCTCAGAGAGCATTTGGGAAGGGCAGGACATTTCTCAAAATGTTTGCAAGGTTATTGGAGAACTGTTCTGTCTGTCACATTCATGACAAGCCAATCAGAGCAACAAGACATAATGAGGTTTTCCGCATGCACAGCTCCTAGGCTACTGCTGCAGTACTTGTAAATGGCAGAGCTACCTGGAGAATAAAATTTATACCAAGGCCGGTCAGGACACGTGCAAAGTCATTTCCACTGCCGAGACTAGCTTTTGGTGTCACTCTTATTACTTGTTTTTAAAGAGCAGCCATTGTATACAGCCACTCACAGTACAACTAACCGCCACCTCGAGACCATCTTCTCCATCATGAAAAGTGCAGTGATTTTTTCACTCTTTATTTCATTTAGAAAAGTGGGTCAGTTCTGATAGAACTGCTGTGATGTTGTAGCGACATCCGACCTAATAACTGCACAAGAGGCAGCCATTGCGTACGGCTAGAACAACTAAACCCCGCCCTTAGCTACCACCTTGTGCTCCTTTAATGACACCTGGTCCTAACAGTCTTCAGTTCGGCAAAATTGTTGAGGATTGGAGCTTTTCAGGATGGATTTGCCTGATGACAGAGAAGGAGTTTGGCAAATCTATCTGCTCTGAAAGGTTACCTAAATGTCCCATGTTACTTTATAAACTCAGACAGCTCAGCTGACAAGGCAAAAGTCCTCTGAACCTTGTGCTATCAAACATTTAGCACTATTCTGTTCCCTTAATCCATAACAAGTTATTTTTTTCCACTGATAAGTTAATGTGATAATTTAATCTGTCTTTAAAAGCAGGTCTGTATTCAAACAGGACATCAGTTCCCCTCATTAGGACAGAAAAATCCAACAACACAAAAACAATTATAAATGGGAATATAGTGGAGTTTTAAAATAGGATAAAAAGGATGAGATTAATCACAATTTACCTTCAGAAACTCTGAGATGAGTTACAATTAAGAAAATTGTTAGACAGTCCAAGTTTAAGTGCATATGCTTTTTTTAATTACTTGAATTTAAGGGCCTGATAACCTCTAAATTTGGAACATATAGGTATTTGTAACATGTTGACTTTAAAACCAAACTTTTTCAGTACTAAACATTTTCTTTCTGATCCTGTATTCTGACCAATCTTAGGCATAAATATGAATCTCCATTTTTGATGAGCTGGTCTCTACTTTGACATACAGTTGTCAGAACCTCTCTGCAGACACTGCTAACAGGCGTAATGATTTAAAAAGTACTAAATGACCATTAGCTCATGTCAGTTACATTAGAGACATACCTATCATGAATATTAGGGCTGATACCCATACTGATGTTTGAACAAAAAAAAACAATTAGGGCTCTTTTTGAGTAAGACTCCAACTATGCCATCATTTTCTCTTACATCATAGAAACAGACGAGTTTGTCCAACAGTATCTGATATCTGTTCATACCACATTATTTGCAATAGGACAGTTTTTATCAACAGGGCTGATATTGGCTACCTGACAGGCCAAAAAGACTGTTGCAGCTATTTCTTGGAATATATTTCATATTTATAAGGAAAACCTCCCAAAGTTTTTGGGGAGAGCAGGACTTTTTAGAAAACAAGACAAAATGAGATAGTAGGTATGTACAGCTCCAGTATATAACACTAGCTTGGCAGGCTGGCACTGCCCTGGTTTACAAGTGGAGCTTGTTGATGGATCAAACTCATGCTGAGACCAGACGGACAAAGAGCAGAGACATCTCCGCTAAGAAAGGCCCAAACATGTACAGGTCTTTGCTCCTTTTCAATGAAGAAATTTTGTCCAAATTTGATCAATAATCACTGAGGCAGTCATTGCAATACAACTGGAATTCTGCCCGTAGCTACCGCCTACTTCCCTTCAAATGATGCTGACTGGTCGTTCCGCTCTCAGTCCTGGCATATTTGAACTTTGCAAGATGGATTAGCCTGATGACAGACATGGAATCTGGCCAATCCATCAGCTTTGTAAGGTTTGATATGAGCTAACACTGTTGTTGAACTGATGCATTGGTACATCCCGTACAAAGGATGTTTAGTCTGGTGAAAAGACTTATGAAAGCCTCTTTCTTAAAGTAAATATCAAAACTAGCCAATCAGACTGGCCTTTAATGCGAAGAATGCTAGTTAAGCCGGGTGTACACTGTGCGATTTTTCCTGCGATTCAGCCACAAATTTAGAGTTGCACGACTCACTCTGAAGTCGGGCCGACTTTGAGTTGGATCGGGAGTCATTTGTCGTGCTGTGTACAGGGGGGTACGACAAACAACCACAGCCCGACTATGACCTTACCACCTCCTCCTGACTGGTCGGGAGGATTTCTGGCATGGTTGATATTTTGATTGTAAGGCTCCAGGCACTTCACAGAGAGGGCAGAAATGTGAGCAGAATAAACAACATTAGGGGATTGTTTTCCTATGTAAACTGTCAGACAACGTCCTAAATTACCAAATTTATTACCTGGAATCACTTTCTGACCCCCCCCCCCCCCCGCCATGATAAAGGAAATAAACGAGCAGGAAATATTCCTACCCGCAGACCTGCAACTGACACAGAGGTGATGCTGTTTGTGTGTGAGAGATAGAGAGGAGAGAGAGAGAAAGCATGAGAAAGAGAGGATATGACTGGAAATAATTCACCCTCAGACCCTGAGACTTTTTAAAAAGGGAACTCTGCAGGTTTCTGTCACAGTCTGTCCGGACTTCAGTCGCACAGTGTGAGCACTCAGGTCGTGTACGACCATCGGATCATACAGTGTGAGCACAGAACTCAAACGATTCAGTCGCACAGTATGAGATGATATTCTGCCTTGACTGTCGTACGGTGGGCTTGAAATCACACAGTGTACACCCGGCTTTAGCATGGTCACATGTCAAACCATAACACTAGCAGAGCATTGAAAGCCCTTCTCATTCATGCAGTGAGTTTGTTAACCTCTGATTTGGTGTGAGCCATTGATCAAATGTTTAACATTCATTCTGTAAATTTGGATGCCAAGCACCAGTGGTGGTTTGGTGTCCAACATTGAACAAATATGCCCATCTGCTCCAAGTCAAACCACAGCTTGCTTTGTTAGTGGGTATACCAGCAAACTAGCATGTTGAAGACATCCCATAATGCAAATTTTGACTAATGCAAATGGCATTGTTTACCTTTGTAGTAAGACTGATACAATGACTTTAGGACAACTGTTGGTTGGCGTGTGCTTCGACTTTCTTTACAAAAATCTAGAATGAACACAAAACGACCCTGGGGAGAAATGCAACAATATCACTTTAACCTGAATCAGATCACAACAGACCGTCTATTGGAGTGAAAGCACCCTAAAACAGCTCATCGTTAAAGGACACGTCAGGGCCAACATGCATGAATCAGCCCCTTTGCGCCTCATTGCTGGATAGGTTTATAACAGTAAGAAATACAGGGTATTTTCTAGGCATGCGATTATGAGATTTATACTCTATATTATCAGATAATGTATTAATATTCAATGATCTTTTCTTGATAAAGTCAAATACCTAATACTTTAAAATCTCCCAATTTTCCTTTTTTTGTTTTCATTTTTTACAGATGCTTGTCCGACCAGTTTGTCTTTTTTTTTACTGTGACATTTTAGCATCTTACTCTGTACTCCATTATCTAAATGGTACGTTTGTCATTAGAGAGAAACCATCTTTCATTGCTGGAATGTCATCTGTTTTCTGTGTGTTCTCATGGGAATAAACATAATATGGCCGAAAGAAGAGCTCTTCTCTGGTAGATAATGTGTGTGTGCAGGATTCAGTGTTAAATTATTCTCTACTTTATTTTACCATTGAGTTTTAGAAAGTATGATTTAGCCTTTGTTAAAATTCATCATATTAGCTGTTGTGTGACAGATTTAACCTTTGGTTCCCTGAACAAAAACAACGGATGCTTACATAAAAGCTATCTGCGAGTTGATCGGCTCTGTATCGAATCATGAAAAGGAAACTTAAGCAACCTTTATCAGCGTGCTGAGATCTTGTTTTGTTCTGAAGCTCCAGGCAAAAAACGGCTTCGTGCATCATGGGGACACAGATTGGAGCGATAACATCAAGAACATTGTCATCCCTTTTTTATTTCTTATTAAGAAATAATTAAAACTGCGTGGTGGAACGTCTGGATACTCGGGTGAAGCCAATATCACATATTTGATGATTCATTCAGAAATGCCTCATTCTGCTGCCAATCTCATGGTCGGACACCTGCTTATGAAACAAGGAGCGTTCCCTTCCAGTGATATGGGGCTGCTCAGGGTCTAATTTTACAGAGATTTGCCTGTTTTCTCCCAATACATCATGACTCATATCCTATCTGGATTTAAAAATAATAATAATTCTGGAAATATCTCATGTACTTTTAATTAATCTCCTTTAAAACTAAAGAGATAAACCTCTTAATTAAACTTCATTAATCATTAAACTCAGGAAAAAGGATGAATCAAGGAAGTAAGTTTTAAATTCTCACAGGTGCTAATTTAACAAATTAGAAACACTGTTTAAGTTGTTATCTTTATCAGATATACAGTGCTTATAAAAAGTATTCACCCCCTGGGATGTTTTATGGTTTAAATCATTTTATTAATCAATCATAGTCAAAATTATTTGGCTATTTAGACAAAAAAAAAAAAAAACACTAAAAAATCCTTTTTTGATGTCAAAGTTTAGACTGTAACAATGAATTACATGCACCCTCTCAGGCCCAGTGTTCAGTAAGTAAAGAAAGACATCCATGCATCATGTTGTTGAACAGGACTGAAGCATCTCTAGTCGTCACCTCACATGCAGCTTTTCTGAGCTGCTGTCTGCGTCGTTGGAATAAAACACCATCATGAGACATCAGAACTTATTGTGCTTCACATTTTACTTGGGAGAATTTGCAACAAATGTGTGCCTGCCAAAACCCCAGCCTGCTGGATATCAGTCAGCTGCAGCACTCTGGCGAAAGCTCGAGCCAATGTTAACTAGCATTAATGGAAGACTGCTGGGCTCAGTCCAACTCAGATCAAAACACAGCACAGTTCAGAGGCAGCTCAGAGAGACTGAAGCAATTAATGAAGAGACAAAGTGTTTTTTAAGGTGACATAATGTTCATTAATGTGTTTTCTCGCTGATTGAGTGGTTTAAAATGGGGGTTTTGGCAGCCAGCTGTGCTCCCCTCTTTCCTATGGAGCAAACTGCCTCTGAATCTGAATCTCTTCTTCAGTAGTAAGAAGAACCGGATAGTCCCACTATAGGTACCAACAGGGGCGTAGCTAGGGATTTTGGGCCCCCAGAAAGAATATTACACAGCCCCCCCAACCAGCTAGCTGAGCAACAAATGTTGCATCACTTTTACCTATATCTATGCATTAACATGTGTTTCTGAACCATAATGTCCCGATGTATAAGCAATATTTTTTTACTATGGTTGATTTCAATTTACATGCATTATTTCGCAGTGCTAGATGATAACATTCGGACATTTTTAAGGAAAAGAGGTGGACTCCAATCAACGTGTAGAAACATAAAACATGAATAACCTGTGCTGAATTTCAAGTGACCTTTCAAAGGGTCTAAGTGCATATGCCAATCTCATATCATTTTTTTTTTTATTTTAAACATATTTGAAAAAAATAAATTTCTGGTTTCACATCATGATTTTTTTTTAACAGTAGCATAAAGCTTCAAAATAACTACACTGAAAATGAAGGGGGTCAAAAAACTTTCTGAATGCACTGTGAATTTATGGGGTTGATTTTCAGCCTGCTAGCATTCCTAAACTGATCCATAAGCTACAAAATGAACAAAAATGACTACAGCAACCACCACAAGAAAACGCTACTTGAAAATATCCACTAATAAATATAGATAACTATGTCGTGTATATAGATGTATTTTTTCAATCCAACATACAATTTTGAGGTTTTACAAACTATTTCCTCAAACTCCTGACAATCAGCCAATCACAGTGTGCCACATCATCATACCAACGTACACCCAATCAAAATGTGTAACATAACTAGCAGATGCAGGACCCCAAACAGATTTGACACCGTGAGAGTATCTAACAGCCTAGTTTCACTTCCAGTCCTAACACAGAATGAATTGTTCTACCATGCCTGATTGATATGGTGTAAGTCTAAAAGTCCTTGCACACCAGACATGATATTTTCATGCGAATAATTCGCACAAAATATTTATTTACCTGTGCAAGTCAATGCAAGCTTCCACACCAGCTACAAAGTTCTGCACGGACCAGAGGAGAGAGGGAGAATCCTCTTTTTATCTTCCGCTTCTATACCTCCCGCTGTTTATCAGAGGACAGGAGAAAACACACCGCAGACTTTAACATTCACAGCGCGAATGTTTTTTAGAATGTGCATAATTTATTCGCAAAATCGCATTGCTCTAACCTGACACGCCAGATGGATTTGTTTCACACATGCATCTAGTAAACCTCTCATACACAGTGTTTGGGAAAGGGCAGAGCCTTTGAAAAAAAAAAAAACAAACAAGCTCAGAGGGTGATTAAATGAATGTTCTGTCACATCTTTATGAGCCAATCAGAGCAACAAAACACGTGACGTCGTAGCTGAGCAGTAAACTCCATAGAGATCTGCATAACGCAAACCATGGTGACTAAAGACATGTCAGTACACGACTTTTGTTGTTTTTGAAAAGAAAACAACTCAGTGCTGTTCTTTGTTCTTATTTTAATGAAGAAATGTCGTCAAGTTCTGATAAAAATGGCACTTTAGCAGCATTAGAGGAGATATATTTTACCCCTTTTTCCTTTTAAGTATGTCATTTTGGGACACCTTTAGAATAGTTATTTATGATGTGCAGCTCAAAAAACTCCTCACTTATCTTATACTGGCGATAGGAAAACCCCTATTTTCAGCAGATCTCGCCTACTGCTGAAAACTCTCCGTTTCAGTCCTGTCTCTTTAAGACTCAGAGATGTCTGTGACCTTACCGTTCTCTGATTGGCCAGCTTGGTCAAAGCTTCCTGGGGGCTGAACAATGGGCCGAACTGTTTTCTCGGCCCACTGATCTCCGAGTTTTGCTTAGTTTACTCATTGGGCTTTTAATCAGCACAAGTCAAGACTTAGTAATGTAAAGGTGCACAACGTTTCACGGCATAGTTTTGGGTAAAAGGGTGGATAGTTATGAAAACAACTGATGACAAAGTTTAGCACACATTAGCTTCCCACTGACTCATGGCTTGTTTTAAAGTAATGTTAAAAAGTGACTTACAGCTTGTGGTTCTAAGCCTCCCTGGGCGATCTTTACAGAGGGAACAGCTCCATGTTTTAGCAGCAGATTAGAAGCAAATCCAGCGTCTTGCTGTCTTTAATTGACGAAACAATCGTTGGTGAAGTCACGAGCGCAGAGAAAAAAGTTCGCAGGCGGTTGGCTCGATGAGACAAACAATTCCCACTGCTTCCTGCTGCTTTCGTCCTTCGGGAGCGCATACAGAGTAGATTTATCGTCACAACCAAAAAAACACAAATAAGTTTAGAAGACATGCTGACCGGAATAAATCCACACGAGAGCAAGAATCCAAACAACAGCAGCGGTGTATACAGCGCCGGGGAGGGGGCGTGGCTGAGAACGAGCTGCCGGGAGGGCAGGTCTGAGAGCCTCCTGTGGGAGGAGGGGAGTCATCTGCTCAGAGCCGTCCGATGGGGAAGCCGGAAAATGAGCTGACGTCAGCTCGTATCAAGTCTCGCAACGAGCTGTTCAGAGAGACCGGTAATCTTGTTTGCAGGGTTTATGGAAAGACGCGTGTCTCTTGTTTAAATAAAATTGGTATGGTTCAGAAAGGATCCTCAACATTGTAGCATTGTATGCAAATGTTAAAATATGACTTAGTATAATATGTCTCCTTTAACACTAAAATCTACCTCCATAATTGCACCGGCCTCTTGTTGCTGCTTGCTTTACGTCACTACTCTGCCCCACCTGTAAGTACTGCCCCTCGATGCTGATTGGTCCTGTCACTTTCTAACCGGGCCCAAACGGTTCAGATGGGATCTTTGCAAAGTGGATTTGCCAGTGGCAAACATTGAAGATGTTTGCAAGGTTGGCATCACTCCTGATGAAAGGCATGACAAAATTTGCCTTGCATTTTCATGCCGTTTATTCGTGTCGTCCTTAAGGTGTAAAAGCCTTAACCTTAACTCCACAGAAACCCCACAGTTTCTGCAACCCAGAGCGACCTTACCTATTCCTGGAGCACTATGCAGCACCGCGCATGAGCAGAAGAAGAGCTCAGAAGAGTTCACACGAGAGGAGTATGTAAACAACAGAACATCGTTCATTTTGGCTTTATTCCTTGATTTTTTTGCTTCTGCCATTGGTGAGAATGGAAGATTACTGTGATCTATTTTTTAAGAGTGAATTTTTATTTGTCAGTGGCACTGCAGTAGCTTTGTGACCTACTGACAGACTGGTGGGCTGTAGCTTGTGCCACAGGATGGGACATAATATTAATATTTAATTAATATTTAATTAATATAATATTAATAATAATGATCATTGATAATCAGAAGTCGATGCGTTGAGTTGCATTTTGAAGCTGACTGGATACCCTGCACATTTTCTGGCTGACTTGTTTTGGCGGTGGCTGTGCTGAATATAGACCTGCTGCATATCTTGACTGGAGTGCAGCAAAGTCCCACTTCTGGGACAGTCCTGAGACGGACTGGAGCATGCGCAGGGGAAATGGACACTACTAGAGAGGGAACTATTTGCTCCACAGTTTACACAAATGAACGTGGAATTTGGGATTATCTGGGAACAAATTGGATCTACGAACTTGTTGATGTCTAACAAATTCTGACCAGCCCAGTTTGAATTTAAATTCTTATTTGGGACATCCCTATCCTCCCTCTGCTTCACTAAAGTTAACAAGCTTGTAGATACAGTCAGTATTAAGAGAAATGGCCAGGAATATCACATCCATTTCACTCCAAGGAGGGAAACAAACCATTAACTTCAATGCAGAACAGCTGATGTTTGGCTTTTGCACTTCAACTAAACTAAAATCAGAATCTTTTATTTGTAGTTTTATATTTTACCCAAATAAGACTCTGATCTGAGTAGGAGAACCCTGTGGCTGCAAACTATCCAGGAGGAGGATGAGTGTGGTCCAAGGGAGCTAAACTCACTTCTCAGTTTAACATGATGTCTGAACTGTTGGACTGTTTCAGCGGTACAGAGAATGCTAGATTGATTAAAATCAACTTTATTTCCTCTTATCTAGTGACTATGACATTATCTGTAACTTATTAGAGTCTGCTGGTGTCCTCAGGACTTCTACAGCATCCCTGAGTCAGCTTTGTGTGTAGGGAAACTGCAATTACACAGACCCCTGCACACACGGGAAGACACAATCACAGAAAACAGCTGCCAGACTGATGAAGGCCCCCACAGCTATTAACCGGCCACAGAGAAAACACCGCAGTGTCACATGGGTAATCACATTTATTCAGCGTCTACAAAGCACGACCATAAAACGAAACCTCATGTAACATTTTGTGGCCAGCGTGTCAGAGAATCTCTAAATCACGGCAATATGCTGTCAAGGCTATTCTTGTATGAGCTATTAAATTTGGAAGCCGGATCGTCAGCATGCTGACAGCCCCTGATTCAAATCTGAATAATGTACGATGATGAATATAATGCAGCCGTTGAATGGAGCATTGAAATAGGTACGAGGCAGGTGCATGTGGGTGAGCATGGGTGTGTAAGAGAGGGAGGGAGTGAGGCAGAGACATGATCAGTCATCACAACCTTAAGCACAGTTACACCCACAATCACAACAAAACAAAGATTTATCCATTTAAGCTTTCGCCAACTTAGATGTGCCCTTTCAACGATGAGGAAATTATGAAAGGAAAAGAACAAAAGCTAAAGCTGATGAATGGCGCCACACCAACAAAATAACCAGCTATTGTTCTTTCTCTTCCACAGCTAGCTAATACCCTTTCCGTCCCCTTTAAATAATGCATGCATGTGACGAGGAAGGAAGCACATAGGCCATTAACAACTGTGTAGTCAGAATAAAACATCCTGCTTAAGAAAGAGAATTAAAGTCCCAGGGAAAAACAGCAAGTGGGAGGAATAATCCTGGCAAAACACACCAGTGAGCACTATCAGTATTCTTCTTTTGTCCTTGAATTCAGCTTATTCCACTCCTGGAAACAGTCGTACCCTGTCAGACAAGCCCATCGCTGATTAACATCCCACAGAAGCAAACTGAAGGTTCCCCAGATTTCTTCACATTTTCCTGAACTGCCTGGTGATTTTTAAGCATTCTTCACCATCAGGATCAACGCCTACAAACAAGAAAATGACCACTAAACCTGGCTGTCACCTCTTAAACTGGGACCCTGTTTATACCTCACATTACCATCCATTTTTTGCTTTTGATACTGAATGATAATAGTTGTAGTTGACAATACAAGTACCGTATTTTCCTGTTTCTATTGAGGATACCCAATACTTAACCCCCTCTCCTATGAAAAAGGCAACAACAAGTAACTAGAGTATATCAGTACATTGCTTTGTATCACATTACCCCTAAAAATGAACTCTCTGACCATCAATTTCCACATACAACAGCTCTATGTGACAAAACAATATGGTTTCTAATGCTAAGCTAGCAGCAGAAGCAATCACAAATGGATTAAAAATGGTTAAAGAAAGACATTTGACAGCAGAGTTACCGGTATGGATTTGATCATAAAATGCCTGGAAAGTCAGACAAGTTCAGGTTGCCAAGAAAAGCTTCCATCAGGGCTACGAAAGCATGGATAGTGACGTTAGACCGGCACAACAAAGGGCCTCCAGAGAAACAAAGTAAGTGGCTTTGACTTGGTTCAACAGTTACTGAACTTTTCATACACAACTACGTAAGGGGACTAGGGCCATTTTTGATGGAGAAATAATTTTGGGCAAGTCGAGATTAAAGTCGAAATGACGAGAATAAAGTTGAAATTTCAAGAAAAAAGTTGAAATGACGAGAATAAAATTGAAATTGCAAGAAAAAAGTCGAAATGACGAGAATAAAGTTGAAATTTCAAGAAAAAAGTCGACATGACGAGAATAAAGTCGAATATTGTTATTAATAACAGTGGGTCATAGACGCTGTGTGTTTATGTGGCAAAGAGAGGACCTCTTTGTTGTTAAATCCAATAATGAGATATAATTTCACATATTCATTGATATGAGGCATAATTGGCATTTTGTAGAGACAGTTATTCTCTATTATTGTCTTAAATACTCATACATTAACAGCAGCACAGCAGCGCTCTTGTCTCTCTTCCTCTTCTTCTCCGTCTGATCACCTGTAGAGACACACAGGTGACAGACACCCTCATTATGTAATGGGAGAGCGAAGGGAGATTGATCGCTCGTTTATCGATCATAGACAAGTTGGTGTGATGACAAAATGTTAGAAAAGGTAAAAAAGGAACACTTTGTCACGTGTTGTTTTGGAAACTCTAGTTAACAGTATTGTGTGTGATACATGAAGAAGATGTTATACCTGCAAAACACCATGTACATGATGTACATTACATTTTTGTATGGAATTTAGAAATAAAAATCCCCATGTTTTTATCGCTGCTTTCATGCAGCGTCTCAAAATTGTGTTTCAACTTTATTCTTGAAATTTCGACTTTATTCTCATCTTTTCGACTTCAATCTGTACTTGCTCGAAATTATTTTCTCCATCAAAAATGGCCCTAATTCGCTTCTTTACACAACAGTGTTCTTAGAAGGTTAAGATTTTAAAATGTCACTTGTTCATTTAGCTATTTGTTTATTTTATTTTCGTGTTTTTAACAGTAAATTTGACTTATAAAGATAGAAAAATAAATATAATACATGATGTGATTTCGACAGAGGTCTGTTGATGGAATATTGAGGGCAACAAGAGAAGAAAAGGGACTAGACTCACCTCAACTCTCAGGTAAAAGTTGACTTTTTTGTCTCTCCTTTATCAATCTGATTCACAGTGATACTGTACTGCAGCTTCTGCTGATTGCCACTCTGATACTGTCTGCTTTTTTTGCTTTAAAAACATTTCATAGTGAGACTGACAAATCCCAGAAACAATCATAGAAAAGACAGGCGGTAAGCTGGACATTCTGCTCAACCAGGCTTCAGACTGAGGGTTTTAGTCCTTATCAGATGACATTCCTCCGTGAACTTTTCAAACTTTTTTTTTTTTTTTTGCCAAATGTGTCACGGCTTTTGGGACTCAAAAGTAGCTCAATGTTGTTTTTCCTTCTTTCTTTTCAATTGCAGTTTAAAGGGTGGGAACAGTCATTAACTGAACATAAATGGCATTCTCTATACAGAAATCCCTTCCTGCCCCCCGTCTGGAGCTCTCCACTGTGACGTGGGGTTATGTGCAAAGAACCTACAGGTAAGTGGCTCAGACACAGGCATTTATTGGGCTGCATCACAAACAATAAAGTGTGTCTGTCAGTGTGACTGAATATGCAATCAGAGCAGATTTCATCAGACCCCAAAATGATTAAAAGACATTGATGCTGCTGAAACAAAACAGTTGCACATAAATCACACAAACCCTGTTACATATTTAGTTCCTTTCATTTGGACATGTTGGTACCAGTACACAATTACGATAACGGTCCCTTTCTAAGACAACCCTGATAAGTGACGGTAGTCCGCCAGTCCAGTCCTTGCTTGTAGTAGCAGAACTTCCCATAAAGCTTTTCATTTGGTACCACTTTGGTTTCTTCAGTGGAATGAACAGAAAAAAAAACATGAAACCCACTTTTAAACAGAAAAGTTTGATCTAGCCAGTACCCCACCCAAATAGTATATCACTGTCTTCCTTTGAAAACATGTTTACGACAAATAAGGGAGAAAAGCGGTTAAAGAACTCTTGCCTCGTGGCTGATATGCCTCCATCTATTGTATTGTTAGCTGCTTCGTTGCACAAACTATGCATAAAAAAGGGCATCAGTAAGCCTGAGAGCCATGGCAATGATGCATGGACATGTTATGCAAGTCAGAAACCTACTGTCATCTTTCTCCAAAAGTTAACTGTCCTATGCTGCATTTATTCATCAGTTTTTAAAATTATAGTTTGTGTTTACTCTTTATTATAATGGCATCCAAATGTGCTAAATGATGTTTCGAAGACAGGTCTGGACGTCATTACTGTGTGCCTCAATAGACATCTTCAGCTAAATTCAGCTCATCATTGACAGTCAGCTCGGGTACAAACAGAGGGTAAACTGCAACAAATCTCCTGACCAGGAGTTTGGGAGCCGCCTAATGCCAAATGTGGAAGTGATGCAGAAATGCAGACAGTGTCGTGGACTGGAACAGCAGTGGCATTGTTGATTCTGAATTTACTTTACTAAGCTGCTGCTCTTCTGCAGTGCTGAAGTCTTCAGTTGATGTTACTTACAGTTGTCTTGCCTTGCTGCACCCCCCGTCATGACACCGTGCCCCCCTGGGGGGCCCATGGCCCACTTTGGGAACCTCTCAGTTAATGCATACTGTAGACCACTGATCATTAACTGGAGGCCAAATCAGGCCCCCCACAGCTTCCCATCTGGCACCTAAAAGATCATAAAATTCAGAAAATATGTGGTAAATGTGTTATGGTGTATTTGTCTTCTTATTTTAAAAATTCCTACAGCTGTAGGAACCCCAAAATTAAAGGACATTAAATTATTTTTTCTGGATTGGCTTGGTGCTTGGACAGTTTTACAGAAACCCCCCATTAGCAACTATAAGTAAATGAGATGCATGACAAATCCGCACTCATCAGTCCTTTCTTGATTAAAACTGAAGGTTACAGTATCGACCTACAAATTCAGGTGCTTTGAAAATGTATATTTCCCTAACCTGACACGCCAGATGGATTTGGTTCACACATCCATCTGGAAAACCTTCCATAGACGGCGTTTGAGAAAGGGCAGAGCCTTTGAAAAAAAAACTCAGAGAGTGATTGGATGAACGTTCTGTCTGTCACATCTTTACGTGCCAATCAGAGCAACAAAATACGTGACGTCGTAGCCCCAAACCGAGCGGCACCGCTACCGAGGACTGAACTCCATAGAGAGCTGCATAACGTGAACCATCATGACGGTAGACATGTCAGTACACAACTTTTGGAGTTTTTGAAAAGAAAACAACTCACTGCTGTTCTTTGTTCTTCTTTTAACAAAGAAAGGTCATCAAGTTCTGATAAAACTGGCGCTTTAGCAGCATCCATGCTAATCTCTTCCACCATAATTGCACCGGCCTCTTCTCGCTGCTTGCATATGTCACGACTCTGACACACCTAAAAGTTCTGCCCCTCGTCACTGATTGGTCCTGTCACTTTCTAACCGGGCCCAAATAGTTCAGATGGGAGCTTTGCAAGATGGATTCGCCAGTGAGAAACATGGAAAAGTTAATTCTTCCCTGCATGGATATCAAAAATAAAAGACCTGTTCCATGCATGTGTTTTTCACCAAATCAGGATCTGACATTTTAACTCAAACCCAGGGATGAACAACGTGACGTGGCTAAAATATCTCAATCGCCCCTTTGTGGCTGGCTGCAGTATAGGCGAGAGGGACTGAATTCATTGCTAATGGCTAAA
Organism: Cheilinus undulatus; assembly: GCF_018320785.1. NCBI lineage: Eukaryota > Metazoa > Chordata > Actinopteri > Labriformes > Labridae > Cheilinus > Cheilinus undulatus. Next base: position 7,683,626 of record NC_054866.1, read on the forward strand.
AATAAGGTTAATTTCAAAGCAAATTAAAAAGCTTTAAATTAACCTTATTTCTTTATTCAACAATCTGGCCCCCACAATGTCTGCCAAAAAAACCCATTGTGGCCCATGTGCAAATATAGTTGGTGATCCCTGGTGTAGACGCATCAACTTTGCAGACAAACACCCAAAATGAGAGTTCCTTTTAAAACAACAGGGTCTGTGCCTCCCTGCTGCAATTCTCTATTAGGGAAACTTCAAGCATCCTATTACATGCTTCTTTAATGGCTCCCTTGTCCTGTTCCCCTTTATGCTCCCACTGGGAACAGAAGACTTTATGTATGTCATTTCATCCTATTCTTTTTTGAAGCATGTAATTGAACTCTTTTCAAGCCCTCAGAAATAGTAGTGTATAGGTCGAAGCTTCCTCAGCACATGCATCTTCATGTGCTGCTTCATATCTCTGTGCCAAAAGCCTGTTTATTTCCTGGGAATCTTCCTCTGCACTGTTAGTCTGAGCAAAAGCTCTAAGCCTCCAGAATCCAGCGATGAAGATGTTACAAAAACCTTATGTAATACAGCTTCACAGAGAGCAAGGCAGCCAATCAGCAGAGGCTCTGAGGTGACGTGTTTTAGTCTGCTGTTTGTTCACGGTGAAAATGTGTTTGAAGCAGTTTGGTTTAACAGTTCCAAGCAATTATTCAGGGAGAGAAATGTGATCAGAAATGGATGAAACTCGAACACAAAACGAGCCACATGGAAGCTACTCAACAAACCACGTTTTTCTGGAAAGTAAAAAACTGCATTACAGCCATGTGAAACAAAATAAATCACAATTAGTGGCCAGAAGAATAAAAAGAGACAACCACTAGCTCTGCCAGACAATTCTGTTTGGTTCTGTATAAAAGACAGCCAATAAAGGAGGTTTTTCCTCAGTTTGAATGGAAGAGGCAGACACAGAGACAGAAACCTTTGCCTTTTTCCCAGCCAGGAGACAGAGGTCTGCTCTTTGATGTGTTTGGGTGATGGCAGCCTTTGATGAGGATTTCTATTGCTGCAGAGTGGCTGTGGCTCTGAGTCGATCTGGCCCAGCTTCACCTGCTCGAATTCACATGCACGACACAAAAATACATCGAGGTGCAAAATATATTGTTGATGCAGAAGCCAATCAATGTCGCCTTTTATAAACATGACTTCCTTGCAGCTTTCTAGTTTGTTTTTTGACTTTTTCTGTAGGAATAATGTACATTTTAGGCATCCTAAGCCACGGAGCAGGGTACGCTCTCAGACACCCCCGCCGTGGAAAACAAAACACAACAAAACAAAAAAGCAGCAACCACACAAACATCGAGACCACTGCTGCAGACACAACACTATAGAAAGCACATTTCTGATGGACATAGTGATGCTTGGAAGTCAGGCATCAGTCAGTCATAGATGAGAGAAGTCATTCTGTATGATGTTAAAGATCCTGTAAAGAGAAATCCAAAATTTGTGTTTTAACATACTAGATATGTTGGGATATATTTGCTGTAAACATGTGAAACACTGAGATCTACGTGTGACTGAATTCTGGATTTGGACTGTCAGAAACTTTTTCAACTCTTTCTTGGCTTGGTTTCATGTGGGCGGGGCCAATATGTGGGCTGATGATGTCATAAGCCCAGAGTGGGGAATGACCCCGCCCCTCTAACATGACAATATAAAATCTCAGAGCAGTTCATCTCAGTGCGGTCTGTTGTAAGCTGGTGTTACTGCCTTTATTAAAAGTAACAGTCAGTTTAATGCTGTTTTGCTGTCCATTGTGAGGTAAATTTGCCAAATCTATCAGCCACAGTGGTCCATGGATCATTTAAAGCATCATAACAGAGATTTGAGCCAGAAAACTGACTTTGTCTCTTCTTCTCTTCAACAAAAGGTCAAGAGGAAGGATAATGATGTGAGAACTTTCCTCTATTCGGATTGTAGCATTTTTAGCATTTGTATCGTATTTCTACTGTGGGCGTGTCTTCAGCTCATTCGACAGACACACCCACACCATCCTAGAGCAGATTTTACTGCCTCATTTTCATGATTTTGAAGCTTAATTTTCTAAACTTAGAGATGTTCTATTTAACTAAAATTTGACCTGAGGGGTTCATAACATGGTGACCTGTCATTTTCACTTTACAGGGTCTTTAAAGAAAACAAGACATTCAGTGCAACTGTCTAAAACAGTTACAAGCTGCTGAAATGAAACAGTCTTCTTTCTTAAACTCATGCATAAGCTTCATAAGAACATTTTAATACCCTTTTTTTTATTTTTTAACTAAACATTTATAGCTACATTAAAACGTCTCCCTTGATTGTCTGTAAGCTATAGGTGAAGCACACATTACCAAGGTTAGTTTGGAGTTTTCAGTAGTTTTTATTTTAATTTCTTTTTTACCTTTTGTTTTGGATTTCAGTTTAGTTTTAATTAGTTTCCTGCTAGGTTGCTAGTTTAGTTCAGTTTTTGTTTTGCCAAAATTCTTCCTTTTGGTTAAGTTTTTATTAGTTTTAGTGTTAGTTTTATTTATTTATTTATTTTTTTTTTTTTTTTGCAACATCGGATACCTGTGAGGGACGAGATCCACTTCATTTTTTCAATTTTGATGTTTCTACTTAAGACCAAAAACAACCATTTTGTGAAGCCTCCTCCAATCAAATCAGGGGATTCCACTCTCTTAGGCATACATGTCAGTCATTATGCTGCTGTCAAATACTAAAACTAAGGATTTAATTTTATATTACTTCAGTCAGTTTTCTAAGCACAGGATTCAGTTTTATTTAATTTTTGTTTTCTTTTGAAAACTTAGTTTTTATTTAGTTTCAGTTAACTGAAATGATTTTTATATTTTAGTTTTTGTCATTTAGTACGTTTTAGTTAACTATTATAACCTTGCACATTACAACCAATGAGAATAACTAGAATAAACCACATCTAACTAATCTGAATGACATTTTAATTATAACATTATTAAATAAATATCCAACATTAGAAACAAATCCTGTCTTGTTTATTCCCTCCACCAAGGAGGTTATGTGACCGGATGGGTTTGTTCGTTTGTTCATTTGTTCGTTCGTTTGTTCGTTTATTAGCAACATAACTCAAAAAGTCATGGACGGATTTCCAGGAAATTTTCAGGAATGGCGGAAATGGCATAAGGAAGAACTGATTAGATTTTGGGACTGATCCGGGTCACCGTCTGGATCCAGGAATTTTTACAGGATTCTATACTATTGGGAGATAGGGCTAATGACAGAGGTCTGCCTGCGCTGTTACCACTTTACACCAGGAGATGGCAGACATGAGTAACTTATTCAAAGTTTTGGAGTTTATAGAGTTTGAAAGACACACGCCCGGTCGAGGAGATGAGTCAGAGCATAACAGAGAGAAAGACTGCGCTCTCTGAGTGCTTTTCTAGTTTGATTTTGTTTCAGAAACGAAAATGAGCCAATTATCAATCAAATCTTAACTGAAGAAATGATACGGAGAATGAACAGAGACAAATAAACCGAGCATTGTGAGAGCATTACAGTATGTGAAATGTTATGAGGCTGACTGTAAATATGTAACCTTGCACAGCAGATGGATTTTTCCAGACTCCATCTCTGTCATCAGGCAAATCCACCTTGAAAAGGTCCAATCCACAACATCTGTGCAAGCACTGGGCTCTGTTTGGACCAATCAGCATCATTTGAGGAGAACAAGGCGGTAGCTGTGGGCAGGGCTTAGTTGTACTCAAAGATGTTTGCAATGGCTCCCTACAGTGTGGTAATTACCTCAGATGTAGATTTAGCGTGGCGTCAGAGTAGTTGTGTGAATGCTTGTATACAATGGCTGCTAGTGGAGTGATTAGCTCTGACTTAACCACAGCAGCAGTTGTGCCAGCGCTGGACAGCATTTCTGTAACACTGAAAGCATTTCATGATGTTAAAGAGGTTTTTTCTCTTCACCCGGTCAGCTCCAGCATGGCTTTGCAATCGTAACAGGTGGAGTTTGCCGGTGAATCCAATGGCTGCTGCTACGGTAGCTGTTGGCTCGGATGTAGCTGAAGAAAACGGCAATTTAGTCGGACTGGACCGCACGTCTTATTAAAATCAGAGCAAATAGCCACACTAAAGGCTTGTCTTGGCAGAGAGGATGTTTTTGCTTGTCTCCTGACTGGCTTTGGTATCACTTTAATTCACCAAAAAGCTCCACCATTAACAATCTAAAGCGGCAGTAGCCTGTTAGCTCAACAGAAGTGCATATGTACAAGGTTATTTTGTCTTGTCGCTCTGATTGGCTGACATGAATGTGGCAGACAGAACGTTCCTGTGGAGAAATTTTGAAAATTCCTGCTCTCCCCAGAGGCTTTCTGTGGGAGTTCCCCAGATGATCATGAAATATATCCATGCAATAGATATTTGAATTAATCTATCTGGCGTGTCTGAATGTTGTATGACTTTCTCAACATTGCAGCTCTCCCTAATCTTACAGAAAATGAGAAGGCTTACTCAGAAACAGATCTCCAGGAAATAGAGGTTGAATCATCAATTAAAGCTTTTCTGGTAAAGCAGGGCAGGATGGTTATACCAGAGAATTTTAGAAATGTTTCCAGGAAATGTCTCTAGTATCGACCTTGCTATACAAGAATATAATATTATATCATCCCATGTCTATTAGCATGAATACAGCTGTTATATTTTTATTATCAAAACCAATAGGACATGGGTAATTTCAAGAACTGGATAGTCTCCTATCCAATTACTAACCAAGTCTGACCCTGCTTGCTTTTGAGATCAAGTGAGATCAAGGTGGTATGGCAGTAAAAGGCTTTATACACTGTAAGTCACACTCACCCATTCACTGATGGTAAAGGCTGCTTTGATGAGTATTAACCAAACCCTTTTAAAGACATCTGTACACATCTTCATGCCTCTGGAGATCAAGTGTCTTGCACAACAGCACAAATCGACATGCAGCCTTTAAGCTGACACAACCCACTCCTGAGCCACAGCCACGCCATTCTCTTTATTCTCTTTCTTGATGAACTTGTGAACTCGTAGCTTGGCTGCTCTTCAGAAACCGACACAGTGGGCACGTGGTCAGTCGGAGCAAAACCCACAGTGCAGAGGCATCGCTGCGGACCGGGACCCTGTGGACCCGACTTTTTTTACAAGCTACCGTGAAACTGGGCCGAGCATGCAAATGAGACTTCATTCCTCGTATCTCATTCTCAGTAAGGGAGTGAAACAAGGTTTTTGGCTCGTCCTGGTTAAAAACTGAAGGAACCAACAGAGCATGCAAAGCTAGCTTAATTAACTCTGACCCTTTAGCGGCACAGTTACATATCACTGCTACAGCAATTCTGCAGAGAAACATGCAGCTTCTGCAGGAGGTGGAGAGAGGAGTTTTTAATCCACTACCACTTCAGAGGCTTACTGACTCATCGTCATGGCTCTGCACAGAGCACTGCAGCAGCACTCGATGCTCTGATACCTGGGATGAGGGAAAAAAAGGTTTATGATGAAGTTGTGTTTGCATTTTCAAACTTTCTGGCTTTGCTTTTGTTTTTTTTATCAGACTGATTCTGCAGAGTTTAATTTAAGGAAATGCACTCCTTAGCTTGTATACTTTCAGCAGTTGGCCATTATATTATTCTACCAATGTCTCTGCAGACGTCTTAGATAACAGAGGCTGAGTTTTATGAACTTTAACAAGTGACCTTTTGGTTACTTTTGTTTCAATGTTTAATAACAGTCTACTCATCTTGGAGAACTTTACAGCCACTTATGACATGAAACATTTTCCACGCCTCTTATCTTGGTATTGCACTGTTGAGTGTAGAGAAAAAAATGATGGAGATGAAGGTTTCTTTTGAACTCAAGAAGGATTTAAGCCCACTTGAGAGCCTTTGAGTGTGTAGGAGAAGGCGAGAAAAGTCTGTGAGATGTGAGAGATCCCACATCATTGATAGAGAGAAATCAATAGATCCACACAATGGCTCTAAATGAAGGCATCTCTTAGCTTTGTCTGGGCGCCGTTAGCGTGAAGCACGCTGTTCTAACAGGATTTTCAAGCCTCTGCAAGGCCTGCTCTGCATGCTGGCACAGGAAAGATGCAGCACATATGCATGATGCTGAAAAATATAGCTGATAAAAGGACATGAATGCCTTTGGACACTTTAATAAAGGGGTATCGATTTGTTTGTTCACTCGAACTAGCTATGTCTAAATCAATATCCAGGCCAATGCGGCCTCTATTTTCAGAGAAAATCAAATCAAATTACAGCAGGGTTTTCACAGTTTCTTCGCTCCCTGCAGTGAGGGAAGTGTATAATATTTTAGTGAAAATAAACAATGAGTTTACTCATTCAAACCACATGATGAACTTGTTTAAATGCATTTAAGAAAAAGACACTGATGCAAATCAGATTTCTCTGCACACTGTAACGCCACACGCCTGTCTGTTAAATGCATCTGTGGGAAACCGAATGACTTCATGCAGAGATAAGTTTGTTCTCTATATTTATCTTTTCACTCCTCTCTTTCTCTCTTTCTATCCATCTCTCTAGCTCATTGAGTAGGTAACCCTCATGACTCCTCTCCCTCCCACGCACCAAAACAATACTAGAAGAGGAAAGAGTGCTGTCCGGGTCTCACCTACCTCGAGATGACTAACCTGTTTCAGGGCAAAACCACCACAACATGAACACAATAACAAACCCACACCCACAGCATTTAAATCAACGAGTAATTTAAAATACATCATGACACAGGCTATTTGAATGTATCACAGGAGCACCTGTCACAGGGTCTGGAATAATGGAGCTATCTAAAATTCATTGCTTCGTCACAACACCGAAATTGCTGAAGAAGTGTTTTCCTGCCGATGAGGAAAATTGCTACAAATTTTCATTTTCAGCACAAGCTCCAAAATAGCAGCCTCTTAATGCTTATGCTTATAGTGTGTGTTACGAAAGCAGCACTCCGCCAGCTGACAGAGAGAGTGCAAAGACAGCCAAATCCTTTCCTCTTAAAAGATATGCTGAGTTATTACTCATACCTCCTAATCTCATCACCGTACAGTGCAAATGCTGCCTCACTTCAACTTTTGTGGGCTGTTTAAGTTTGGAGAGAAATATCAAATATTAATAGACAGTGACTAAACTATGCAGGCTTGAATTGAACTCAATTGAAGTTTTTTCAACCAGGCTTATTGTCTCTGTTGGGAGCTGCTGTAGACCAGGGCTGCTAGATACATGCTGAAATTTTGAATCACAATAGCTCAGAATTTGCTCCCATGATTCTTTATTTCCCACAAAAACAAAGTTTTGCTCCTAATTTGTTAAATAACACCACCAGGGGGGTCTCAGCCAAAATAGTAACTAATAACTGCACATCTCTGTTGTTTACTTGTTGTTTTGAATTGAGGACTCTGCTCAATAAAAAGGGCCCTTCAAAAGTCGTATTTACTAAGAGAAAACCAATGTTTTGTTTTCATTCATGGATTTCTCATGATGTGCGAAAAATGTAACCTGACACCCCAGATGGATTTGTTTCACACATCCATCTGGAACACCTCTCATAGACGTCATTTGGGAAAAGGCAGAGCCTTGGAAAAAAAAAAAACTTGGAGGGTGATTGGATGAATGTTCTCTGTCACATCTTTACGGGCCAATCAGAACAACAAAACAAGTGACGTCGTAGCTGATACTGAGGACTAAACTCATATAGAACTGCATAACGCTAACCATGGCGACTATAGACATGTCAGTACATGATATTTGTCGTTTTTGAAAAGAAAACATGTTACTGTCACTGTTCTTTGTTCTTCTTTTAACTAAGAAATGTCATCAAGCTCTGATTAAAAAGGTCACGACTCTGCCACACCCAAAAGTACTGCCCCTCGTCACTGATTGGTCCTGTCACTTTCTAACCAGGCCCAGACTGTTCAGATGGGAGCTTTGCAAGATGGATTCACCAGTGAGAAACGGGTGAATCCATCTGCTATGCAAATTTAAGACAAATGCCCTTTTAAAGGCAATTCCATGTTGTGCTGAAACAGTCCTGGTCCTGGTAACTGAACAGAGTTCTTTTAAAATAATCAGTAGTATTAAGAATGAGGCTGCAAAGGTTGATGGAGCTGAGCAGTGCTGGTATTAGCTCGCTGGGAATGCAAAGTGTGAGGGGGTCCATGTTACAGAGGTGAGTTTAGGAAATGGAACTCACAACCTAAGACATCAATTTAAAAAATATAACAAAGGAATGTTCAATTTTCAGATTAGTTTTGGTATTTCAGTGCAGAAATTCTGCTGTATCATGAAAATGTGTGGGGCTTTCTACAGACAACCCATTATAATTAATGTCAGGTCAGGTATGATACCCAAAGATGCACCACAGAGGTTGACACAAAGGAGTCAAGTTGGTGCCTCTGGCCATCAGCCAACATTCAGGCCTCACAGGGGTATAGCAAATCTGGAAGGACCAAGGACCAAAATACTGACTTTCATCTGCACCGGGGATGCCACACTGTCCATGTGAGTCTGGGGTTAGCATCTCCATGCTTCATACTACATCACACGTGGTGCTGAGGTGTCGTACACCGGTTCTCAACTTTTTCAGCTCAACTTTCAGGGATAATAACGTGCTGGACTTGAACGTGTCTTGTAAATGCTAAAGTCCACATCCACAACAGAGCTGCTGTGTTTTAACATGTCCTAAACCTGTGCTAATGACAGAAAAAGAAAATGTCCAATCCACAGAGCATGCACAAAGGTTGAATTAATACAAACTACACACATACTGCTCTGCAAAGCTGACAGCATCCTGTCCATTTTGCTTGCATTTAAATTAGGGAAATGTATCATCAGTATTCAAAGTATCTGCAAAATTGCTCATTTTCTATGCACACACAAGCCTCAGAGCAAGAGTAGCTTGGGGTCAGCACAAACTGCCACAGGCAGGTGCAATTTTACTCTACAATTTAGTGCTGTCTTTAATCGCTCTTGTGTGTCATTAAAACTTTTGTATTTACATCTATGGAGCACAGAACCAGAAGAGCCTGGTTATGACCAGTCTAGATGAAAATAAAAACTATTTCAGCCAGTAATCTCACATTGTAGTTTGTTTAAACATTTATGATGCAACATAATATGTTTGGCATCAGGCTCCGACTTAATCACTCCTCACTGATTTTACATACAGAATTTGAGGAGTGATAAGATAACAGCTTAAACCCCCCAGTTGGAGCCCACAGGTGGATGCTGGGGTGGAGGTGGGTTTAGCGCGAGAGCACAGTGTTGATCCAGGTGCAGCGATGCAGCAAAGGAAGAGACTGGAAATCTTGCAGCTTAAATAGCCCACTAATTTAGGAGGACGTGGGTCATGTGATTTGATTAAGATGCATATCAGGTGCGAATCATTGCCCTAGAGATTATTGACAGAACTATCTCGCAGGCTTCATTTCATTTTAAAAAAATAAAACACGTTGCAATACAGCACTGTCACTATAAACGGCCCCATCATGTCAGTCTTGGTGCTATATTAGTTTGCAATCCATTCTTTGTGGATCTGGCTCATAGTCTCTGGTCCATTCTATTTTTAAAACTCTTAAAGAACACTCTATTGCCTGTGGTTTGTGCTGACTCAGTCAAAATAAAATACTAGTTCAATTACACAAAGACAACCCAAGTAAATGCAAAATGCAGTTTTTAAATATTCATTTCATTTAAAGGTGCAGTGTGTAATATTTAGCCTAGTAGCATGTTTCTATGGCGCCATAGAAGCGACTAAATAACAGATATCCTTTTTTTTTAATTCTATTGGTTGCCACAGTTTTCACCAGAGAAACATGCAAAATGCAAAAATTCAAGAATGCAGCGCCCGTGGAGGGGACCCTCCCACGTGTATGAATAGATTGCTTATTCTGAGTTAATATAAAAAAACACATTTTTTTTTCAGGTGGACAAACACTAATTAGGATAGACCTACGTATACACATCATGTTTCATATAACCAAGTTTGTTTGTTTTACTAAATGTTACTAGGCTAAATATTACACACTGCACCTTTAAAGAGGAAAAAAGCTATCCAAAAACACCCGGTCCTATGTGAAAAAGTAGTTGCCCGCTTTGCTATATTATAAATTAACTGTGATTTACTACATTACTAGGAAAATTGAGTTCTATTTTACTAGCCACACCCAGGCCTGATTACTGCTAGACCTGTTAAATCTAGAAACCTTAAATAGAACCTGTCAGCCAAAGTCAAGCAGGCTGAAAGATCTCAAAAGCAACACATCATGGTGCCATCTAAAGAAATTCAAGAACAGATGAGAAACAAAGTCCCTGACATCTATCAGTCTGGAAAAGACCATTTCTAGGGCTTTGGGACTCCAGCGAACAACAGTCAGAGCCATTATCCACAAATGGAGAAAATTTGGAACAGTGGTGAACCTTCACAGGAATGGATAACCTCCATCCATCCATCCATCCATCCATCCATCCATCTTCCTTCACTTGTCTGAGGTCGGCTCGCGAGGGCAGCAGCCGAAGCAGGGAAGCCCAGACTTCCCTCTCCCCGGCGACTTCGTCCTGCTCTTCCCAGGGGATCCCAAGGCGTTCCCAGGCCAGCCGAGCAACATAGTCTCTCCAGCGTGTCCTGGGTCTTCCCAGGGGCCTTCTCCCAGTGGGACCTGCCCGGAACATCTCACCAGGGAGGCGTCCAGGAGGCATCCGGACCAGATGCCCAAGCCACCCCATCTGGCTCCTCTCAACATGGAGGAGCAGCGGCTCTACTCTGAGTCTCTCCCGGATGGCCGAGCTTCTCACCCTATTTCTAAGGGAGAGCCCAGACACCCTGTGGAGGAAACTCATTTCAGCTGCCTGTATCCGTGATCTCGTTCTTTCGGTCACAACCCACAGCTCATGACCATAGGTGAGGGTGGGAACGTAGGGCGACCAGAAAATCAAAAGCTTCGCCTTTTGACTCAGCTCTTTCTCCACCACGACAGACCGATGCAGAGACCGCATCACTGCCGACGCCACACCGATCCGCCTGTCAGTCTCCTGTGCCATTCTTCCCTCACTCACAGATACTTGAACAAGGCCAAAACCACTGCTGACAACAAAGAACACAAAGACTCATCTTACATTTGACAATCATCTTGATGATCTCCAAGAGTTTTGGAGAAATATTCTGTGGACTGAGCAGACAAAAGTTGAACTTTTTTGGAAGGTGTGCGGCCCGTTACATCTGGAGTAAATCTAACAGAGCATTTGATAAAAAGAACATCATGCCAACAGTCAAACATGGTGGTGGTGGAGTGATGGTCAGAGGCTGCTTTGCTGCTTCAGGACCTGGACTACCTTGTGCAATTGGTGGAACCAAGAATTCTACTCTCTACCAGAAAATCCTGAAGGAAAGTGTCCGGTCGTCAATTCATGACCTCATGTTTAAGAGCACTTGGGTTATGCAGCAGGATGGTGGTTGGGTGGCCTAGTCAAAGGCTGGATTTAAATCTGTTTGAGATGCTGTGGCTTGACCTTAAACAGGCTGGTCATGCCCCAAAACCCTCCGATGTGGCTGAATTTAAACATTTGTGGAAGAAAGAGTGGCTCAAAATTCCTCCACGCTTGCTTGCAGTCGTTGCTGTCAACTGTGGAACAACCAGTCGGTTTAGGGGGAAATTACTTTTTCACAGGGGCCAGATAGGTTTGGATGGCTTTTGTCCATTGATAAATTAAACCATCATTTCAAAGCTGCATTTTGTGTTTACTCAGGTTATCTTTGTCTACTATTTAAATATTTTAATAAACTGAAACATTGAAGTGTGACAAATATGCAAAAACATAAGAAATAAGGAAGGGGCGGATACTTTTTCCTGGCACTGTAAACATGAATTGAGATCTTTATTTCCTTTACTGCAGCCCTACTGTGCACTGTAACTCATCATGCATGAAGCAGCCATCTTTCATGACTCATACTATAATCACTTCAAGCATACAACATCACAAATAGAGTACTTGTGTCTCACATGCTTTCACAGCAGGCCACTTAGAATTCACCTCTGAGGGAAAGGCTCCCCATCTCGGCTCCTCTATGCAAACTAAGCCGATGAGACTCAAAGACCCTCGGAGTCCCAGAAGCTTTCTGCATCTTCAACACGTGCCTCCTCGTCACTGCATGTCCTCCCTCCAGCCAAGCTAGTTGTTTTGCCTGTGACCTTTTAACAAATTCCCCTGGCATCACTGCAGCCTGCAGTCATTTGCAGCTTGCTCTGTCACAAGCAGCATAGTAAACGTTTCTAAAAGGGTCATAAACTGTATGTCGAGGTAGATGTTTGATGATTTTTACATAGATTGTACATGATGTTGCCATGAATGTTGATGTTGATGTTGAATGGATGTTGAATTTCAAGGGTGGAGTATCAGTAAAAAGCCTCCCACACATGCTGATTTGCTTGTTTGCCCTTCAGCACTGGATTAGGACTATATTTAGACAAATGAAGTATGCTAATGAGCACCTAGCTTCTGGAAGGCATATCTGACAGCCTCCACCACACGCTCTGCCAAGTCCATAATCTTAACCCCAAATCCTTCTATTTTTTCTTCACTCTATTGTAATCTTTTTGTTTAAAATGCTTATGGAGTTGCATAACATAAGGTTGTTTCACATGGATGAGGGTGCAAAGGGTGAGGGGAGTTCTCACGCTTATTAGTTCCTGAACTGCATCTTAATTTGACACTTAGCAAGCCCCCAGAGGAAAAAAAAAACTCTTGCATAACTGTGCGCTGTCAGATGCAGATAAGAAATTAGCCCCCTGTCAGGACAGTGCTCACTGTCCAGCTGAATGACGATCAGGCTCACGCAGCATTTGATGCTAATTCTGTGATCCAGATCAGACTGCAAAGTCACACATCTTCTGTGCTATCTCTCATGGTGGGAAAGAGTAGAGTCTCACTCTTATGTGGGAGTTGTATCACAGCAGACAGGATTTCTCGTTTCATCTAAAAATAAATAAACCTTATTTTTAGATTCATCAGAGAGGTGCTACTTTCTTTATAAGATAAGAGCCACCTGCAAACAAACAGGGACAATCAAGCCGAAGAAAACCAGCCCAATCTTTAATGTATTAAAGCTGAAATGGTGAGGTTTAGTAAAAGGAGGAAAGCATCGGCTGTTCAGTGTCTCTAATTAAGAGGAGCTCATGGTAATCAATGAAAGTTATTTTCTGGAGTAAGCCTTTAAACCAGCGACATCAATTCTTTAAAGTATCTGCTTCAGTCTTTAAAAAAGTTTGCACCTTTATTGAATGAGAGAGGCAGAGGCAGACAGGAAAACGGTAGATAGGAAGGGGTGATGTGCAAAAAAAGCAGGCATGGATCAAACCTGCTTTGTGCAAAGGCCAAACGGTGAACGGCATGCACCCTAACAACGTGGCTCCAGAGAGCCTCAGAGACGGGTTTTAGGCCTCAGAGATGGTGCAGCAGAGGGTCGAGGCTTTATGTTTCTGTCTGTACATGTGTAAATCCATCTGGACCAGTCTTGTAAAGACAAGAGTGCTTTGAGGGCTTTTTCTTCAAGCCATGCACCATTCCCCTCTCAGACTCCAAAATGATCTGATTAGATTTTTGGAAGTCATGGGCCGTGGCCATTGGGCCTCATTGTCATGGTTTATTAGATCTCTAAGCACCACACTACCCCGGCCCTGCCTCTTGGTCCACTAATGTACTTTAACTGTCTGGCAATATTATTTTTTGTAAAGGATCATTTTTGGGCTTTGTGCCTTTCTTTGATACTGCAGAGAGACAAAAGTATAAAGAGGGAGATTAAAAGATGAGGAGGACATGCATCAAATAGTGTCAGGAGTGGGATTTGAACCTGCGTAAAATGTAGCCTCTATATAAGGGTTCCTGCTCTACTTGGGCTTTTTGCTTGGGCCTTTTCACCCCTGGTGATAGCTGTTTTCAGGCTCTTGGAGACCCCAGTAGCCTATGCGGTGCTTATTTTTCACATCCATCCCTTATTCTGTACTAAAGCTGTGGACTTTGTTCTTTTCTAAACATTTTTTTTCACATACCCTCGGTTATAAGCAAGCACATCCAGAGCACAGCCTGGGTTGTGTTAATCCTCCTTTCTGCTCGATGGTGCCCTCAGGTGGGCTTACTCGCCATTACAGACTTTATTTCAGCCTCATTTTTTGGCCCAAACCTGCCTAAAAGTTCTGCACAGTACTTTATGTCTATCTACAGGAATGGTCACTTTTTAAATTAGTATGAAGATTGCAGTTCAATAATAAATATCATAATTTTACTATTGAAAAACTAAGTATACCAGCCTGTGATCAATTTACAAATTAAACCAGAAATGTTAACTATCCAGCCTTCATTCATGTTTAGTGTTATTTATGGTGCAGATGTTGGTTTGATCACAGCCAACATGTTTCTCCAATTTCTGTCTCTAGACTACAGATTAATTTAAAAAAAATGAAAGGATGTCAATTATTATTCCTTCTTAATACTAGGTTAAAAAATATACACTCCTGATCAAAATTTTAAGGCCAGTTGAAAAATTGCAAGAATTTGCATGTTGCACTGTTGGATCTTAAGAAGGTTCTAAGTAGAGCTTCAAAATGCAAAAAGAAGAAATGGGAAGGGGATAAAAAAAAAAATGTAGGCAATTTTTTGAAAACAACAATTAAACTGAAATAGGCTGTTCATCAGCTGATCAAAAATTTAAGGCCACAGCCTTTAAAAGCCAAAATCTGCACAAAAATGTGGATTCAATGTCATTTTCTGTCAGGTATTCACACTGTCATGACCTGATGGAAAAGGCAAAAAAGCTTTCCGTCTTTGAACGTGGTTGGTTTGTTGAGCTGCATAAGCAAGGCCTCTCGCAAAGCGCCATCGCTGCTGAGGTTGGACGCAGTAAGACAGTCATTCTGAATTTCTTAAAATATCCTGAGGGTTATGGAACAACAAAGTAAAGTGGTAGGCCCCAAAAAATGTCACCGGTGCGGAGCCGGAGGATCCGATTGGCTTTCCGTCATGACACAGGACGATCCTCGACCCAAATTAAGGCTGTTACTGGTGCCGACTGCAGCCAGATAACATTCAGACAGCATCTGCGAGGGAAGGGCTTAAAAAAACAAGAAACTTCTTCAAAGGCCTCATCTCTTTCAATTAGGCAAAATTGCCCATTTGGACTTTGCAAGGGAGCACCAAACATTGAAAGGTGGAAGAAAGTTTTATCCTCTGATGAGAAAAATGTAACCTTGACAGTCCTGGTGGCTTCCACCGTTACTGGCATGACAAGGAGATCCCACTGGAGATGTTTTCTACATGGCACAGTGGAGGGGGCGCCATCATGATCTGGGGGGCTTTTCCCTTCAATGGAACAATGGAGCTACAGGTTGTGCAGGGGCGTCAAACGGCAGCTGGCTACGTGGTGATGTTGCAGCGGGCGTCCCTCATGACTGAGGACCCTCGTCTTAAAATTTTGATCAGGAGTGTATATTTTAACTAGCCTTGGATATTAGTCTCTGTGAGGTATTTATCTGGACCATAAAAGTACAGTTGTGAATCAAGAGGAAACACAATATTTGAGGTTGCTGGACCTTTGACCTCCAAACCTAGTCAGTTCTCCCTGAAGTCCAAATGTAGGATAGGGCCAAATAAGCCAAATTTATATTTTCAATACTAACAGCTGATTTTGATTTACACTGATGCAAATTTAGAAGGTTAGGTTTAGGGTTTGGTGATTTTGTTTGCTTGTTTTCCTCAGTCAGTGTGAGCCCTGATATTGATTCTTTAGACTAATGATTTGAATCCTTTATCACAACATTTGACAGTGCCATTTACTTTCCTGCACATAAAAAATAACAATCAAATGGTGATTAAAAGTCTTAAAGGAGTCCAAAATTCCCCAAAATATCCAGGAGGTGTGGGTCAGTCGAGTCATACAGATTCAAGCTGCATCTCCATCCCTCATGTACCACCTAATCACACAAGCCCATGATAGGGCTCTCATGATGGCTCTCAGGAGATGATGAATGATGAAGAGTGACTCCTTGAGTCCACTAAAGTATTGGTGACTCAGATGCAGCTAAAACTGTGATTGGCTTTAAAATCAGCTATTGCCTTACAGAGTACATCAAATGTTGTCTTCCTGATCAACAGGAAGAAGTAGACGGGATGAATCTGTATGCATTTTAATACAAAATACAAAGAACCAGTCTAGCACCTTTACGTACTACACTACATGGACGTGCTTTGATTAGCCCTCAATCCGACAAAGCTGCAGCACACCTCCACAAAAATGTATCCGCCTCTCAGAACAACACAGACTTAATCGTTGGTCAAATGGATAGCACTTGTGACTGCCAATCTCTCAGTGGTGTCTGCAGACAGACTGTTTACTTTAGAGTGAGATAAAGTGGCTGCAGATGGCGATACAACTAGTCAAATTTATATACCAACATCTGAAAATATCAGACGTGCATTTCCTCTATTCCTCTTTCAGTGGCTGAACAAGTGCAAAAAAGTTGCCCAGCAGCCGTACTTTCTATCTTTTTCTTTTCTGCATAATAATTTACTACTGCTCAATATTTATCAGCTTCCCTCCAACATAATATGCTCAGTTTAAGTTACACAAACAAGCAGGAAAAGTGTCAGTGGGATAGAGAATTAGCATAAAAGTTTTACTACAGAATAGCACTTGGGCAGAGCATTCAGAGTGTTAGACACACCTAAATAGCAGCGGTTTGGGACAGTATCTGCCGCCCGGCAGCCTAAAGACATGCTTGAAGGCCTCATGAATGAGCCAGCTTCCTTCTTCACTTCACCCTCCTCTTTTAGCATTCTGGCTCTCTAAAGTCCAGGCAAGACAGTACTCAATCCACCGCTGATGTCGGTCCAGCCTCACTTGTTGTGACCAGAAATCCACCTCTGCTTAGAGATCTGGATCATTTGGCTCAGCTCAGGAAGAAGAGCTGGTCTTTTGGCTCCCAAACAGCTCTGTGTTTTGTACCAGTGTGGTTGTATATGTGTGTTAGCATTGGATGACAAGCTGTTAAATGGCTGTAGCTAGCCTTTTTGTAAAGACAACTCCACACTCCTTCATCTGGCAAGATGGTCTGCAGGACTGTGTAATATGTGATATCAATTGCCTCGGGACCTCAAAGTGGGCCACAAAGCTCTTTCTAGTGGGTCGTGAATGTGTGTCAGGAAAAAAATAAATGTGGCAAATAGTCTAAGTACAGATCCCCTGAGTGGATGTCTTCATACTTTACATATTTTTATGTGGCAACCATGGGAAAAAATCAAAGTGTAGGGATCATACTCAAATTGTCAACGGAGAACACCCCCCATACCAAAGACTACCTCGAAGGACACCTTGGGGAATCCCAGAATGCAGTGGAGGGACGATATATCCTGTCTGGTCTGGGAATGCCTCACGATCCACAAGACAGAGTTGGAAGTATCGCTGGGGAGGGAAATGTCCAGGTTGACTTGCTTAGCCTGCTACCTACACAACCCAGCCCCAGATAGGTGGAAAACGCTTGAGTTGATGGATGGATGCATGTAAGCATGGATGGATGGATGCACAGAATTATGGATGGATGAAGACATGGATGGATGGATGCATGGATGGATGCACAGAGTTATGGATGGATGAATGCATGGATGGCTGGATGCATGGAAGCATTTATTTATTTTATTTATTTATTTATTTATAAAGTTTATTTGATAGGGACAATGCAAATTACATAGTAAAAGTTCAGCCTGTTACAAACAAGCTAAAAGTAACTGATGTTTCACATCTAGAGATTATAGCTATTGCTAGTTTCCATCTCCTGTCCCTAGGAAATGAAAATGAAAAGAAGGTAAAAGTAATGGATGGATGCAAGGAAGCATGGATAGATGAAGGCATGGATGGATGGATGCAAGGAAGCATGGATAGATGAATGCATGGATATGTACAGAAACATGGATGGATGGATGCACGGATGTATGGATGGATGCGCGGACTTATGGATCATGGATGGAGCATGGATGGATGGATAGATGAAAGCAGAGATAAATGAATGCATGGATAGATGGATGGATGGATGGATGGTGATTGAATAGATGAAGGGTTTGTTGGATGTATGGATGTATGGATAAAAGCATAGGTGGATGGGTGGATGGATGGATGGATGGATGGATGATGGTGAATGAATAGATGAAGAGTTTGTTGGATGTATGTATGGATGGATTAAAGCATAGGTGGAAGGGTGGATGATGGATGGATGGGAGGATGGATGGATGGATGATGGATGGATGGATGGATGGATGATGGTTGGATGGATGGATGGAGCAAAGAAGAATGGATGGAAGGATGCATGGAAGCATGGATAGATGAATGCATGCATGGATGGAGCATGGATGGATGGATGGATGGACAGACAAATGGATGGATGGGTGGATGTACAGATGGATGGGTGGATGCATGCATGCATGGAAGGATGTATGTATGGATGGTTGGATGCATGGAAGCGTGGATGGATGGATGGATGGATGGATGGACAGACAAATGGATGGATGCATGGATGGGTAGATGGATGGATGGATAGACAAATGGATGGATGGGTGGATGGACAGGTGGATGGATGGAGGGTTTGTTGGATGTATGTATGGATGGATAAAAGCATGCATGGATGGATGGATGCGTTAATGTGTTGGTAGATGGATTACTGGATGGAGGGATGGCTGGTTGGATGGATTTATGGATGGATGGATGAATGCATGGGCAGCAAATGATGGATGGATGCATGGTTGGATGGACGGAGGGAAGGATGGAAAATGGATAAAATTAGCATTTTTACCGCTCAAACAAATGATGGGGTTTTAGGTCACAAATCTGTCCCATCTCTGCTCCCTTCGTCCCTCCTTCATGGGTGGCCTTGGCTGTAGCTACAGAGTTAAATTTGTGGCAGAAGTATTACCCAGACTTTAGATCCCCTGGTAGGTTACTGTTGGTAATATGCAGCTACATCAGGCAGCTCAGTGCTGCACAAAGACTTTCTGGATTTTGTTTTATGAATTTGTTAATTTATGAGCAGAAGAGAGGCTGGTTGGCTTCAATCAATCGTTTCATCTAACTCCCAGCAAGAACTACATGTATTTTACAAAATGTCCAACTGTGTAAGGGAAAAAAGGGAAAACTGCAGGCAAAGTAGTAAGAGCACAAAAGCTGTGATAAGAGTTGTTCTTTTGATGTTTTTAATGAGGCTCCACGTATGGAGAGAGTCCTCTGATCCTGAGTTAAAATGTGGCTCATTACATAAATAAAGCAGATGAAGACAGGTGAAATCTAAGATAGAAAACTGATGTTTTCTTTTTTGGAGTCCTGATGCATGCGACTGTGGCGGGCAGTCCTGGCCTCATACGTGTTTATCTGCAGGTTTTTGTCATTCTGTGCCTGACTGCCTTTGAATGTGCTCTTATTTATACGAGGACTCAGCTGTACAAGGTCTTTAATTAGGAGTGGATGAATTCTGGATAATCTCAGCTCTTTCACAGGCAGCCCTCCTTTGGGACAAGCTCTCTTAAATTAGAAATGAAGAACTACTTTTCGCCAAGATTTACTCAACCATTCTGTGTATTCATCAAAGAGCAAAGGCCTGGCATTTCCCTTTGTCATCTGATGTCATGCATCTGGGACCATCTTGTGGCCATTCGACTAGAAAATGTTTAATTAATCTCTGATTAATTTAGAAAACAGTGTCTTACAGTTAACTGCTTCTGCTTTGTGCTGTATCGCGGCAGCATCACAGCGGTGAAAAAGCAACTACGGGGGCGTACAATCGTGCAATTTACAAAACAAAAGTGCTCCATCTGACAGATGCCTCCTGGTGGTTCTTGTTAATGTCATTCTTAATCTGCACATATTCCTGCTGGGTAGACGCTTTGAGTGAAGGGCTGTCAGCCATCTGTGCTATGACAGAACCATCAGCAAAGTGTCATGAGACTTGATGAGCCCAAGTGAAATCTTGGTGACAGTGTGACACTTATGGGATGCTGTACAACTGGACATGAATGGGAAAATATACAAGAGAAACACTGCAGCAGTTACGGCTTTTACTCCTCTCTTCTGTTGGCGACAGGACGGGCAGTAAATCCATTCAGAAGCATGTAAAACAAGCACATGATTTCCATCTTGTTCAAATGTTTTAACAGTTTGATTATAGCACAGAGTAATTCCAGTTCTGAGCCGACCAGACGCTTTCCTGCTGGCACTGACAGAATCATCACATAGCCGTCTTGGATCCTCCCAGTTTAAAAGGTAATACCCTCTGACAGCACAATCTGCTTCGCTCAGTGTGCCAGCTCTAAAGGTGGAAATTCCTACTTATAGCACTGCTGTGAACTGCATTGTGAAGCTTTCAGGGCCCATGAAATATCATTTCTTTGCCATTTTTTTCCACATATTCCTCCATGGAATAAAAAGGTCACTTTAAAAAGGCATTTTCCTTTAGTTTAGCCTCTAAATGAGCCCATGGACAGGGGCATTTGGAGGGCTGGAAAGAGCCTTCCTCATAGCCACTGAACCAGGGTTTAAGTCATTTTTAAAAAAACATAAATCTGACCAGCTTTTTATGAACTAATCAAACAAAAAATCTAAACTGAACAAAAGCTCTTATCTTGTTAAAAGTCCCACTTTTCTGATTCTCCTTGGATTGAGCCCTCTGTTAGAAACTTTTATTTTTTTTGTAAGATTTATTTTGGGGCTATTTTGCCTTTATTAGAGAGACAGGACGGTGTATAGAGCCAGAAACATGGATGAGAGAATGGGAAAGACATGCAGTGAAAGAGCCACAAGTCAGACTTAAACCTGGGTGGCCTGCGTACATGGGACAAAACTGAACCACCAGACCATCAGCGTCCAAAGGGACTTGTTGATAGAGTTTACTAACCTGACACGCCAGATGGATTTGGTTCACACATCCATCTGGAAAACCTCCCATAGACTGTGTTTGGGAAAGAGCAGAGCCTTTGAAAAAAAACCGAGGTGCGCTGCTACCGAGGACTAATCTCCTTAGAGAACTGCATAATATGAACCATGGCGACTGTAGACATGTCAGTACATGACTTTTGTCATTTTTGAAAAGAAAACAACTCGGTGCCGTTCTTTGTTCTTCTTTTCACGAAGAAATGTTGTCAAGTCCTGATAAAACCATAGACTGTAGAAAGAATTGGACAAACCCCGTGTGACGTCAGTTGTCCGCTTACAATAGGCGGCTTTAAACAGTTCTTGAAGCCAATCCGTGGAGGCTTCCATATTGAAATTGCGATCTCAACTGAACTTTGGATCAACCTAATGGCCCGCCCACTGAGCGCGACTTCCTGGCAGTCTGCTAGCATTCAGGTTGACAGAAACGGAGCCTCTGCCTGCCAAGCTATCTGTCAATCAAATGAGACACACCAATCAGCTTTCATCCTAAATATAATCCAAACGATCGTGGTACAAAAAAAATTCATCCCCTGTACAGTGGGAGCACAATAAGACACTAGCTAATGAGACACGTTTGGTGTTTTGAACCAGGCTGTAAACCAATTTATTTTGTGTGTCAAAACCAGCTGTTTAACATGTGTGCAGATGAGACTTCTGGTGTTCCTGCAGCCAGCCTCAAGTGGACACTCGCGGTATAGCAATTCTTTGCGCTTCCTCATTGGCTTCATTTTTCAGGACCGGAGGTTGCCGCTTGGATAAAACTGGCACTTTAGCAGCAACCACGCTAATCTCTTCCGCCATAATTGCACTGGCCTCTTGTCCCTGCTTGCATACGTCACAATTCCACCGCGGCTGAAAGTACTGATTGATGATGGAATCGCCAGTGAGAAACACAGAAACGGGCGTACCCATCTGCTTTGCAAGGTTAGGAGAGTAGTACAAGGAAGAGCAAGTTATATGCCGAACCTGCAGAGGAGAAGGCGAAGGCTGGGTTAACCCAAACACCAGACTAAATAATGAATGAACTCAAGAAACCGCCTGAGTAACACGGAGTAACGTCCTCCAAATTTTGTTCTGCTTTAACCGGTGGGTGTTTGCCAGATGGCACAAAGGTTCTGAGACTCCAGTGCTTTAATAATTACTTTTTAAAATCACTACTCTGATGAAAGTATATTTTTGGGGAAATCTTGCACTTAGTTACATTCCAAAAAGCATAAAGTACTGACTGAGTAAAACATAAACACTAAAAGCCAAAATGAGGAGGTCTAAACTTTCTGCCAACAACAAGAAAATGCTTTCAAGTTTGACTTCACAACACTTACCAGTCACTAGCAAAAAGCAAGAGAATGATACCACATTTCATCCTGTGGAATTTCACTTTTAGGTTAAGCAACACCTTATAATAAATAACCTTGTTGGAGATCCATATGTTCTTGCTGATACTGCACATTAAAGAAAGATCGTATTTCACCTTGAAAATTGCATGGGGATCACAGGAAGCTACTCAGTACTCAATAATCTGAGTAAACTTTAAAGAAGTACTGAACTCTAACATTTTTTTCCAGCTGTACACTAGAGTATCTGACTGAACTATGATAAAACACATCAGTGCTGCTGTTATTTCCAATATTTGCTCCAAACTGACAAAAAACTGCATTTAACGTCTTTTATTAGCTCAAACGGACATCTGCTTTAAAAATCTTTTCTGAAAAGGGGGGGCCTATGTGACGTAGAAACCAAACTCTATATAAAAGGTAGAACGTTACCGTCTCTAACTGACTTTACCATTCCCATCCTCTCCTGTCTGCACCTGCACTGCTTCGGCTCAGACAGCTACGGCTTTACTAACGCCGGTGCTGGAGCGAACGGCTCAGACAGGTAGTGCTCAGGACGACCACGGTATGCCACTACTTCACAGCCTGCCTCAGGGGATTCTGGAGTGGAAAAATCCTCCACCTCTAAAGATCGCTATGAGAAAGCAGTGCTGTGGGACTCTGTTACTATCACTGTCACTTCCGCTTCATCTGGGAAACCCCGTCCTCTAAAATAAATTTAAAAAAATAAATAAAAATACGTCCTTTCTCCCTCTCTCCTCAGTACCAAACTGCCCTCTTTCTGTGCAATTTTTGAAATCCTGAAGTGGGTGGAGTTAGCTCTGAGCTGGGGGTTCACTTAACACTTTAAATGACTTATTTTTTACTTTCACTTGAGCTGCACTTTTATTTCTGCTTGAGTATATTTTAGGCAAAGCAACTGTACTTTTACTTGTGTACGATAGTCTGGTACTTTTCCATCTCTGGTGGTCACAAGCACTCATAGTTTGGGGAGTAATTCTCCTGACAGCTCCACTCAAAATTTAAATAAGGACTTGTTTTTTTATTGTATTAGTTTCAGAACTATAAATCCAATAACCACGAGAAAGTCAGATGAAAATTGCATCTACTCTGACAAAGATTTTCCTCAAAAAGTCTCCCAGAACATCAAATGTCCCTCCCCACTTTCCATGCTTCTGATGCCCATGCCTTAATAAAAAACTGAACATATATTATTGATCATGAGCTTTTTATCAGTGTACTCAGACGATGACAGTGGGTTTGCTATGTAGTCAAAGTTTGCTATGACTCTGATCTCCAATTAAAATCTCTGTTTTGACCAAAATTTACAGCACAGATGTCTTCTGAGTAATTAAATTCAGATTTGATCTTCAAACCTTTTCCAGTAAAGCGTTTTTACTTTGAGATACTTTGTCGCTGATGCGCTCTGTCAGTCACTTTTACCTTTAATTTCAAATGGATAAAGAAGAGAAAATCATAGAACCGGGGGAGACCGTGAGTTTTTCCTGTCTTCTTGGGAAATTCCTTGAAATAACCAGGAACGACTGTGGAGAGAGTTTACTGACAGTTCCAGTCAGTCGTATCTCCTTCACTCTGCACAGCGTGACACCAACACTACACTACTCTCTCTACTTTAGATAAAGTGTCAGTCTATCTCTCCGTACATGGTCTGACAGCTGGTTTGACTAAAGTTTTACACACGTTTCTGTAATACGCAAAAACTCTTTCACAAGGAAGCAAACAAAAGCACTGTAGATGCAGTGTTTCCTGTAGAAATCTCACCAGGTGGAGCACTGACAAGAAACACTGTCACATGAAATCCTGTATAGTTGTGAGAAAAAAAATAAACTCCAGGGCCTCACTGTAATTTAAGTGAACCCCTGATAGACTATTTATACTTGTACATTTACATGAAGTTGGAAACAACCCATTTATTTGTGTTGATCACACCACAACTGGACTTTAAAATGTTTGTTTGAAAAAGATAGTCCAGCTGAAATTGTACTTTCTGACTAAGATACCCTGACCATGTGAGTGAAGTTTGATGTAGGCCTATATCACCACTGATGGACTGGTCATCAGGAATTTGGGCCAGAAAAACTATCCAACGCTGGGATGTTTGTGTCAGTCAGAATTTCTCATGTATTGGTTGATTTTATGTTCAAAAGGCAGGTAAGAAAAGAAAATGAGAAATCAAAATGACAGGCAGAGTAGGTTGCTCATTGTTTCTTCTTATTATGTTGCTGATGAAGCCAGAAGCATTGTAGACCCAACTTGTTGTAATTCAAAGTTTTAAATTTCAGTGGATTTCCAGTTTAAAAGTCAATTTTTTCGTCGTCAATGATCCCTCATTACCTCTGTGACACACTGACCTACCACTGCTCTGTAGCTGTGCTATCAGATGGGCCCTGATGTTGATAAAATGATGATTAATTATCCAGAGTCTGTGCATTGTCCTGTATTTTGAAGCTGACCGGGTGCTTTGTATGTTTTTACAGCTCATTAAATTGACCTGCTCTGCATGAATTGACACATCTTGGCAGCAGCTGGCACTGACAACAGAGCTGGCACGTGTCTCAAGCAGAATGGCACTTCTGTGACGGACTGGAGACAGGCCGGTGTGCGTGCAATGGAACTGCAAAGACTGACAATAAAGGGAGTACTCTACAGCAGTGATACTCAACGCGTGGCTCTGGAGCCACATGTTGCTCTGCTGTGATGATTTGTGGCTCTTTTATGGCTTCATTTGAAATGTTATTCTCCAGAAAACCTAAAAAATGGAAACTTTGACCTCAGAAATTAATGTAATGGTCAAACTTAATTGTAAACCTTTATTTTTTCTCTGTCTACTTCAATCACCCTTATTTGCATTTTTTTTTTTTGTACTTTTTTTTTACTTTTTTTTTTTTTTTACATTTTTTGCCACTTTAATCCATTTCTGCTGCCCATTTTTTTTACCACTTCTTGTAGCAACTTTTCAACCATTATTGCCACTTTTATTTCATTTTTGCCATTTTTCATCAGTTTTAGCCATTTTTATCCTGCTCCTTTGCAGTTTTTTGCCCATTTAAGCTGCCTTTTGCCGTTAAATGCCAGTTTTTCCCACCTTTTAACAGTTTTTTTGCCCATTTGTCACTTTTCACTCAATTTTTGCAGTTTTTTTTGACCACCTGTATCTAAATTTGTTGTGACGTTGCACCCATTTTTTTCCCACTTTTCACCCAGTTTTCTCCATTGTATGCCTATGTTGCCCCTTTCCCCTCATTTTTGCCACTTGTTTGCTGCTTTTCGACCATTTTGCCACCTTTGACTTATTTTCATTCTCACCAGTTAGATTGTGGCTCTTGCAAAGGCATTTTTTCATCAGTTTGGCTCTTTGGTTGAGCTGGGTTGAGTAACGCTGCTCTACAGTGTGCTTCACAAGTGGATCATGGTGCAGGCGGAGTATGTTGAAACTGGGGATGACCCCCAATTTCCACAATAATATCATAGACTCATGATGATGGATGATAAATCAACCCAAAAAAGTTCAAATAATAGGCTGTTGTCAGACTATTCCTGTGTGAACTCGCAGATCTCCCATGATCTCTGACATCCTTCTAGTGGGCGATGTCACTCCCCTTCGGTCAGGGCAAAACCTTGGCGGTGCGGAGTGTGGCGCAGAAGTAGTATGTGGAAATTGTGGGTGTCTGTTAACTTTGGATATGCAGCCTCTGTTACAGTGCCAATAAAAACTATTCACCCCACTACCTCTTTTTGATTTTATGAATTAATCATGTTCAAAATAGTTTGTCTTTTTTGACAAAAGGAGTTTCATAAAATACACTCTAATGCCAAGTGAAAACAGTAATGTCAGTTAAATAAATCTATGTTCTATTAAAATAAGTGACTGCATAAATATTTACTCCCTTTTAAAGTGACTAACCCAACCCTCATATTTAGTGAAATTGAGATCACCTGAGTGCAGTGAATGTGTCTCCAGTGATTGCAGCATAAAGACACCTGTGTCTGGAAGGTCCAGTCACTGGTTTATCAGTATTCCTGGCTACCATTACACTATGAAGACAAGAGAACACTTCAAAAACTTCAAGGCCTTTTTATGTCCCAGTCTGTTACTGACTCTTGCATTTATACACATCAATCAGCCACACAGTGGGTTAGCTAGGTGTTCTGTGAATGCTTCCCCACTCTTCTTCTTCAGCATACATGCTAACAGGAGCAGGAGACGCCTTGTTGTCTGCCTTTGGTTATCACCAGAGGGATAGCATGCACTGCATATGTACTATACGGAGCCTCAGACAAGACATGGTAAAAAAAAAAAAAAATAATAATAATAATAATAATAATTTTGGGACAATATAGTTATAACAGGCACATGAAATACTAATTTGTGGCCACGAAGTAGGTATAATGTGCACACAAATACTAATTAATAATATTGATAGCATTCCTGGACAGCTGGGTAAGCAAATCGAGTGCACCTTCCTATCCTGGCGTCCAAGTCGTACCTTTGCCAGTAAAGCAACCTGGCTCTCTATATTCTGTTTAAATGCCTCTGGGTAATGATGGTTCCTTGCAATGCCAGGCTTTTCAGAATGTCTTTGTAGCTCATTCTCAGCCTAAAATAAAATTCAATCATTCTATCCCTGTCCATCATATTTAGCTCCTCTAGTGCCTCTACCTTAGACCTTAGAGAAGGTGCACTTGATTTGCTTACCCAGCTCTCCAGGAATGATATTAATAGATATTATTAATGGTAGATGATATTAATATTAGTTTTTCATGGCCACAAATTAGTATTTTGTGGCCACGATTTAGTTTTTTTTTTTTTTTTCCTGCGCATGTTATAGCTATATTGTGACCACAATTGTTTTTTTTTTTGTTTGTTTGTTTTTTTTTACCATGTCATGTCTGGGGCTCAGAAGAACTAAGAGTAGAGCGTTGAATGCATGCAAAATCTACAGACTTGCAAAGTTGTCCGTTTTTTAATTGTTCTGTGTGCAACTGGTTTGCTTTGAATTAGCACACTAACCAGAGGATGCATGTTGTTAACTTTAACTTTAAAGTGCTGTGGGAAACACTGTAATGACGTGTCCAAAAGTAAGGCATCTTTTTCTACACATAATTGCCTATTTGGTTCCAATCCAACCAGCTTAGCTGCTGCAGGTGTTTGTAGAGTTGAACTGAAGCCCAGACAGGGCTAACCCCTTGTGACCACATCATTAAGAAGACAGGAGCATAACAGCTAAAACTCATCCTCATTTTAATTTAGTGATGCTTTTGTCAACAGCATCCCTCTAACGAACTCAATTGGCTGGGAAAAATGACAGCCCGTCTCTGCTTTTCCAATGGTCGTCCTCTCATTTTGAGTCTAATTAATGAACAAACCAGCTAAAGCTGACAGCAGCCCTTTGATGTAAGGCTATCAGTGTGTAACATGCCCCTGAGGCTGAGTTTTTATTAGCCAATGTTTCGATTCAGCAAACATGAGCTGAGGTTAAGGGGCTCTTTTGGCCCTGACTGGTTAGAGGTAGGCTGTTTAATAACCATAATCCTGACCCTCAAATCCATCCTAATTCAGCACACCTCACCTGTTAACAGCCAGCATGAATTTTTGTTCACTGCTCATTTTAACTATTTCTTTTAAGCCCGCAGTCAGCAAAGAATGTCCACATTCAGAGAGGTCACATGTGAAAAACCGTGTTCTTTCACAGCCATCTGTCGATATGTCAATTGCATATCGACAGATGGCTCATACTGAACCCTCATATAACTATAAAATGTTCAGAACTGTGCATCTATGCAGATTTTTCCCATCAGTTACAGTTGGCTGCCTCTGAATGCATTGTGAAATGAAACTGAGACATAATTGCAAGTTCAGTTTTGTGCACCAGTCAGTGAAAAATTAATGCATTTCACGTGCTCAGAAAGAATAATAAAGTTTCATTTTGAAGCGCTGACTGCTGCGGTGCAGATGACTTCATTGTTCTGTTTTATACCATGAACCAAGGCGGCAGTTCTTCAAGTGAAGGGTCAAGGTTTACAGCCAGCCTGTGGCTCCTTAAATGTCTGTCCTCACCTTCTCTCCTGGTTTTCCACTCAATCCACAGTCCTATCAAATCCTAAAACAACTAAGACTACCACCTGGTGGTTATGTCCTCTAAAGCCTTGATTTTCAATGGTGGCTCAGGACCCAAAAGTGGGTCATATGGTCATTTTCAATGGGTCACAATGAGGGACTTGAAAAAATGAGACAAAAGTCTATTGTTTGCTTTTATTTTTTTTTTAAATATATGTTTCCATCTTTTTAGGGCTCTTACCTGCAGCTTGTGTCACAGGATGGGAAGCAATATCGATATAGTGATGATTTTGAATTTGATTGGATGATTTGCCCTTTTTCCTTTGTGTTACGATTGATCTACTCTACGTAGACCGATGCATTTAGGCAGCAGCTGGTGCTGAGTTAGCCCTGGCACATATCTGGAGCAGAGCGGTGTGGCGTAAATTAGACTTTACCCTCAGCTCTCTGCACCACGTCATCATGTAAAAATACTGACTGCCAAAGATGCACTGGAATGTATTCATTAGTGATGAGTTACTCCATACTCTTTATCAGTGGTTCCCAACCTTTTTCCTTAGGAACAACCCCCCCCCCCCCCACACACACACACACACACACACACACATCTAAGAAAGCTCCGCCCCCCTTTGACCCACTCAGAAAAAGTACACGTCATTTGTAATTGTTTTCATTGACAAAATCCCAGCATAACAGGCCTATAGACTAAAGAGTATGCCTAATTTACTCTATATTACGACTGTGTATTAGAGCCATTCTAGGAAAAAAAGAAATGCTAATTTCAAGAAAAAAAAAAAAACTAAAAAGTTTTAAAGAAGTTTTATGTAACTTTTAGAAAAAAATCAGTGTAGCGACACCACCGGCCATTAGGCAAACTACAACAGTATTGTGTTGCTTGTCCACAACGGCACACTCCTTGCACATGAATGAGACTCCGGTTTATCAGCTGATACGCAGACCAAGGTGATTTACTGGCACCACGTATAGAGAGGAGGTAAGTGGAGTGACAAAACACTACATGAGCAACGTGATGTTGGTGTTGTTTGGATAGCATCTTTGTAAGCAAGCTAACGTAATTTAGCATACATTTAGTACATAAAACACTACATTGTATTTCATGGTCCGAAGTCATGCCCGACCATTCTACAGAAAGACGGCCATCTCTGGATCATTATTTATCCCCAGCACAGAGCGAAGCTCCCTCCATTTCTCAAATGCTCCACCAATATTTACCCTCGATTTCCCCCTGCGGCGGTTAAGCTCTTGTTTAGCTTGACTGCTTCAGCAGACAAAACTATCTTGGTTTTTTAATGTTTACGCTGAGTTTGTGTGGATGTTTAAGTTGTGCTAGCTGCTCGTTTACGCACGGTAGCAGCCTTCTCCATTGCCGTGTCTTTCCATTCTACACACCATAGCCAGGTGGGGTGAGTGTACTACGTAGCACCTGACGTCACCTCTGTTGAGATTTCATGGAAAATTCAGCCCAAGTTCTTTACAGATAAATGACTCAACAGGCTTATACAGGCAAACAAGGAAGAAATAAAGAGCCTGGTTCTTCACATCGGGATAAAGTGTGCACCATTATATACTCAAAAATGGAAAATGTGAAAGCAGAAAACTTACATACAGCCCCTTTAAAAGTTAATTTATGGGGAAAAAATACATTTTAATGACTTTATAAGCAGCACATGTGCCTGAACCCTGGATTAGAATTTTTGACATTATAAAGCCCAAAAGTCAAAATCTGACCAGCGTTTTCAGTTTGGATCTTTGATTTGATTTTTTACTCTACGCTGTAAAATTATTATTTAAAAAACTTGAAGTTTTTGAGTTCCTAATGTCAAAAATGTACGTTTTTATAAACTCTGAAATCAGTTTTCCTTGTTTTTTCCTGACTTTTGAATCTCTGAATCTTGTAAATAAAAGACTTTATATTCTCAGAAATTTAGGTTTTTTTTCCACCTAAATTTTGACCTTTTTGACCAGAGATCAACAGATTGTCCATCTTTTAATCTTTTAGGTTGGCTCTCTAACACAATTGTACATTACGTTTCTAATCATGTTTAATGTTTTAATATTAACATCTAATTTTGATTGTGTCAGAGCAGACAGGGTCCCACACCCCGCCTGAGATCTTTGTTGCCCCCCTAGGGGTCCCCGGACCCAAGGTTGGGAACCACTGTTGTGTATCATGCTCCAAATTAAGTTTCAATTATCATCTTTACATTTCTACAGCTAAAGATTTTCAACCTCACATTTTCCAAATCTTTCTTTAACATCTGACTGCAAAGATGATCTCAGCTGGTGAGTAAAGCTTTGTAGGTCTACTTGTCACAGAACTGCCTGAAACTGAAAATAGTTAATGAATCCTCTCTGCTCTAATATATGTCTTTTCCCACTTTTTTAAAGCACAGAGTTAAAAAAAAAACATAGAATTAAGGACACGGCTGTAGCACAGGCTGTTGGAGACCTCAGGCATCTTCTTATATAAACAGCAAAGGGGACTAGTGAGAAATCTGAGGCAGGAAAAAAAGGGAAGTGCACTCATTTAAAGCACATAGCATGTGCCAATGTGGTCATTACTCCAGGCAATGCTCCTTTAATGAGCCATGCTACAGAAACTGGTTACTATTACTAGTGATTACATGTGTTTTCAACTGTGGTACAAAGGTTTTTCTTTTCTCTATTATATTTTTCTGTTTTAATGAGAACC
Organism: Cheilinus undulatus; assembly: GCF_018320785.1. Lineage (NCBI taxonomy): Eukaryota > Metazoa > Chordata > Actinopteri > Labriformes > Labridae > Cheilinus > Cheilinus undulatus. The sequence continues at coordinate 7,714,731 of NC_054866.1, forward strand.
AATGTAATGAAGCTTCATCACACCATTATTATTAAGGAAGACTGTGACGTGGAGTAGGAGCAGTTGGTCCTCTAATGGGTCGATCCCAGAGAGTAGCCATGGGGGGAGTCGGAGCTGTCAACACTTAATGTTCAGGTCAGAGCAGTGCAGTACCCTGACATGCTCCCTTGGGGAGATTGTCCCCATTATGACAGTTATAAGCTGTATTTTTTTCATAAAATAATACCTTAACCAATAGAAACATACATTATAATTGCTCAGTAAAAGCACCCACCCTGTTTAGAAATGTTGTCAGTAACGAGGTCAGAAACAGGGCAGGGTAGACTGTGACAGCTTTGCTGTGTTATTTTAAAGGAAAAACTTTAAAAACTAAACTTGTGTCGCTGAGGAACATTACAGAATCTAGCTCCTGTATTAGCAGCAGATTAAAAAACATCTACATATACAACTCCTCTTGTTTGTACTCCTCTCATTTTTAAAATCAGAGCGCTGCTCTTCAATCACTCTCACAAGTAAAACTCAGTGTGTCGCTCTCATCAGCGATGACACAGAAATCACTTGAACAGATGCACACAAACTGACGGCATCTTACGCATCCTGTTCTCAGATTTTGTCTGTCAACAAGATAAAACATGAAACCGAGACAGAAACTGGCTCACAGCGTCAGTCAGAGGGAACTATCTGCCAAAGTTGCTCAGGGTAGAATAATTCTGGGTTTCAGTGAATAATAAAACAGGAAGGTTGATTTAGACTCTTTATAGAGGGGTCACAACCTCATGTTTGCTGTGATTTGGTGTCACTGGAAAAAAGGATTGTTTGATTAACTACACCGGCTGAACACAGGTAGAGTGAGATTGATTTATTGTAAAAACACTGATGTATTAGAATTTCAATAGCTGGGCACACATCTTGTTAATTATTGGCATTGATTTTGAATTATTTTTGCAAGGATGATGATTTTAAAACAGTTACTGAAACATTTAACCCCTGTTAAATTTGACAGTTTCTTTCTTCTTTCTCTTCTGCTCGTAGGCTGACTACTTTAATGATTCTAAAATTCAAATTCTTTTTGGTCTTTAGTGTCTATAAAAAGTTTGGATTGCTTACCTTTGTGTTGATTTTTCATAAATCAATCATGGCAAATATAGTATGGCCTTTTAAAATAAGAAAAAAAATACAAATAACTTCTTTAATGTCAAAGTGAAAACAGATTTCTGCAAAGTTATGTCAATTAAATAAAAATATGTAATGTAAAATAAGTGACTGCATAAATATTCACCCCCTTCAAGTCAGTATTTACGTATTAGAGTCACCTTTGGCTGCAATCACAGCTCTGAGTCTGCGTGAATAGGTCTCAATCAAACTTGATTCAATGATTCCTCTTTGCAAAACTGCTCAAGCTCTGTCAGGTTGCACAGGGATTCGACATGAACAGCCCTTTTCAAGTCCAGCCACATATTCTCTATCGGATTGAGGTCTGCTCCTCCAGAACATTCACCTTGTTGTCTTTAAACCATTTCTGTGCAGCTTTCACTGTATGCTTCAGGTCACCGTCTTGCTGTAACTACTTTTTCTCCAAAGCCTCGCCCAGTTCTCTTGCAAACTGAATAAGATTGTCCTCCAGGATATTCCTATATTTTCTGCAATCAATACCCGCTACCTTTACAAGCCTTCCAGGGCCGGCTGCCAAGAAGCATCCCCACAGCATGATGCTGCCACCACTGTGCCTCACAGTAGGGATGGTGAGTTTGTGGGGATGCGCAGTGTTTGGCATCTTGTCTCATGACCAAAAAGCTCCATTTTGTCTCATCAGACCAAAGAGCTTTCTTCCACTTGACCGTGGATTCTCCCACATGCCTTTTGGTGAACTCCAGTCCAGATTTAGCCTGAGTTTTCTTCAACAGTGTCTTTCTCTTTGCCACTTTCCCATGAAGCTTTGACAGGTGAAGAACCAGCAACAGTTGTTGTATGCAGAGTCTCTCCCTTCTCAGCTGCTGAAGCTTGGAACTCCAGAGTAGTCATAGGTGTCTTGGTGGCCTCTCTCACTACTCTCCTTCTTGCACGGTTCCTTAGTTTATGAGGACGGCCTGATCTAGGCAGATTTACACATGTGCCATTTTCCTTCCATTTCTTGATGATGGATTAAACTGAACTCTGGGGGATGTTCAGCACCTTGGATTTTTTTTCTGCATCCATCCCCTGACTTATACTTTTCAATAACATTTTCTCTGATTTGCTTGGAGTGTTCTTTTGATTTCGTTGCATAATGGTAGCCAGGAATACTGATGAACCAGTGACTAGACCTTATACTACAGTCACCTGAAACACATTCACTGCACTCAGGGGATCCCCATTTCACTAAGTGTGAGACTACTAGCACCAGCTGGCTGAACCTCTGTTGAATAAGGTCAGTCACTTTAATGCGGGTGGATTTCTATGCGCTTATTTTATATACATATTTTCATGTAATTAACATTACTTTGTAGAAATCTGTTTTCACTGACATTAAAGAGGGGTTTTTGTCAGCAAAGCCAAATTGTATTAGCTGTGTTTGATTAATAAAATCAATAAAACTATATCATTAGTCATATTTCTGCACACCAATTGTGCTGATAACTGTTCTTATAAAGAAAAAACAACCTCTGGGTTGACTGCTGGACCTTCAACACTTCTTAACATTAATACTACTATTAACTTGTATTTTTTTGACAAAATAATCGATTACCTGCTGTGAATCAGCTTTCTTTCTTACGACAGTATCTCTGACTCTTTCCTTTCCATGCATTAAACATTCTGTAGATCCTTCCTTATGAGGGATGAGTAATTTTCTTCTTCTCATAACTTTATGATGTATCTGTCCCAGAACACCCACAGGAATAGCAGTTTAGTTTCCAAAGCTCAGGGCTAGGCCTGGGTTCGCCTTGAGGGTGATCAATTTTTAAAAATGATTCTAAAATTAATCAGAAGCCAGAGGAAGAAGGCCAAGATAGGAGGGATAAAAATAATGTTTTCTTGGCTTTGATGAGGCTGCAGGCTACTTTTTGGTCCTGCTGACACAGATCTAGCTCAGGCTGGCATGAATAAGGGAAGCAGAGGTAGCTGTCTAGATGGCCACAGGACATTAAAGGCTGTAATCCTGGGATGTTTCTCAACTTAAGACACCAGAAGGTAACAGACCTATAATTTCAACAGCAACAGAAAATGATGTAGAGCAAGTTTTTGCAGACATTTCCATTTTGAATGAGTGATTGTATGCAGTAATCCTCATTTAGCATCATCATCTGTCTCTGTGGTCGAAATGATTCCTCTGACAGAGGCATCAGGAGTTTGTAAGCCTCCGTTTCTTTGACAGCCAGGGGCCAGGTTGTCTGTCCGTACATCCATCGGGACTTTTCTTGTGAACTCGAAAGCTCAAGAACACCTGGAGGCATTTTCCTCAAACTCTGACTCAAGGATGAACTGACTTACTCAGAAGGTCAAAGGTCACTGTGACCTCTCATAAGGTTAGCACAATAATTCAAGAATGCATTGAGGGAATTTTGTCAAGTTTGGTACAAACATATTTGGCTTTAGGGTGAGATGATTACATAATTAAGGTCAAAGGTTATTGTGACCCTTCACATTCTAAGGTTTTACTGTGTTCCATGTAAAAGTCTTTCAGGAGCAAAAGACCTTTCATGGACACATAACTACCATGACATCTCTCACTTCCGTGGACAGTGGAAGTACCAGCGTTGACATGAGCGTTACTTTACAATTTAAGTAAAAATAAGGTTTAAGATTTATTTTATTGCCTTAAAAGTATTCAAAAATAACACTGCAGGATTGGCTACTTTTGCAAATTTATTAAAAATAAAAACAGAAATTCAACAGAAAATCATTCTTTTTGAATGATACAAGTTTTACACATCTGAATTGGGGGATTTCCTGCCATTCTTTTTTTGCTCTCAAGCTCAGGTTGGACGGAGACTGTTGGTGTACAGCCATTTTCAGGGGTCTCCAGAGACGTTTGATAGGCCAGGGGTTCTCAACCTTTTCAGCTCACGACCCCCAAAATAAAGGTGTCACAGACGGGGGACCCCCACTGAACCTGAAGGTGGTGGAACACAATCATGCACATTCAAGAAAAGTCCTGTGGAGACAAGGCTACCTATTAGGGGGGAAAACTGGGGGCCAGCAAAATCATGTTTCAATGTAAAGTTAAACTTTTGTATTTTATATTTAACCTGCATCATAACCACTCTTATCAGAGAAACAAATATCTTTTTAATTCATTTGTGTAGTAAGTAGCACTCTTAAAATTGTTAATCCTTTTGTTTAAAACAGAATAAAATACATAAAAAATAGCTCAAATGGGTTAATAATGGCAAAAATGCTGGGAGAGTTGGTTTAATTAGAGTTTAAAAGCAGCAGAAGTGGGTTAGGAGTGCCAAAAAGGATAAAAGTAGCAAAAAAAAAAAAAAGGCAAAATGGGTCAAAGTGGCAAAAATGGGCATATTAAGTGGTAAAAGAGGATTTAAAAATTGGTTGAAATGGCATTAAAGCAGCAAAAATATGTGGAATTTTGGTGAAATGGGATGAAAAATTGATATAAACTGGCAAAATGGGTTAGGTGAGGCAGAAATGGGTTAAACTGGCTAAAATGGACATACTTATTGTGAAATGTGGCTTAAAATGTGGTAAAGGGGGGTTAACAATGGCAATAATGGATCAACAGAGCCAACATTAGGCAGAGAGTGGCAAGATTTGGTTTAGAAGTGGCAAAAACAGGAAGAAAAAAGTTGTGGAAAGGGTTTAACTGACAAAAAAATGGGTTTCAGGTGGCAAAATTGGTGGGAAAGAAGTGATGATGTTGGTGTAAAGTGGCAACAGTGTCAATTAGAAATAGTCCTAGTTTTTTTAAGGCATCTGGAGACCCCCTCTCAGTGTCTCGTGAACCTCAGTGGGTCCCAACCCAAACATTAAGAACCACTGAGATGGTTCAAGCTAGGGCTCTCTGGTTGGGCCACACATTCACAGAGTTGACCCTAAACCACTCCTGTGCTCTCATGCTTGTGTGTTTAGGATCATTGTCGTGCTTGAAGGTGACCCTTCGTTCCAGTCTGAGGTCCTGGTGATGAGTGGAGCCTGGTTTCCTCCAGACGTAATGTTTAGAATTGAAGTCAAACAGTTCAATCTTCAAGCGCTTTGTTGCAAACTCCAAAGGGGCTTTCATGTGTTTTGCACTGAGGAGATGCCAAAGCTCAGATCATTTGTGGGCTGCAGTGATGGATGCCCTTGGGGATACTTGTCCCATCTCCACATGAGATCTCTGGAGCTAAGTCAGAATGACCATCAGGTCCTTGGTCACCTCTCTCACTAAGCACCCCTGCACATCGCTCAGTTCCAGCTGAAAACAAGCTCTTGGAATAGTCCTGGCAGTACCAAACTTCTTCCACTAATATGATACTTTTGTTTGTGTAGCATCAGGCTGCACCATAACAAAACTAGAAAATTGACAGGGGTCTGAACACTTTCTAAATGCATTGTATGCAGCTGTCCACTCAAATACTAATAGCTTCCTGGGCAGCACCCCAGCGCTATTCTTAAAGCGGCAACTTACACTGAAATCTGTGGAGGCGAATGCCACTGACAACTACTGTATAAAACCAAACTTCAAAAATACTGAAATGTCCTTTTAAAGTTGTTGACTCAGTTGTCTTGTTGTCTGGTTTCAGCTCAGATATAAAGTGTTAACCACAGTTAAAGAAGGTGAAGAGGTCATGCTAAATTTTGAATATGTTGAGATTATTTTAAATAGAAACTGGATCTTTTTAAAAGCCATCTATAGGTAGCCTTATTTGTATTTAAGTAGCCCACAAAGATCCCTTAACTTGCAACAAGAAAATGATCCATTATTGTATTTTATTAGAATTGTTTTATTATCATAATTGTATTATTACCCCCATAAAATATTGTTGTTTTCAATGTTGATTATGAACTGAACTGAATCATATTACAGGTTCAATGTTTGATATCCTGAACCTTCCCTTGAGGACGTTTTTTTCCAGCCAGCCCAGAAACTGATGATCCTTGCTCTAGATTAATGTAAATATGAAAGGACAGACAACAGAACACCAACAATGGTTAGTAAGGCACTTTGGCGTATGACCACCAGGCGGTAATTCTAGTTTGTTCTAAAAAAAGAAAGGATTTGTGACTATGAATGACAGGACTCACACACATTAAACTCTTCAGTGTACTCCATACAACTGTATTAGTGTGCCCGGACGTGCACTTATATAATATGTGTGTGGGTATTTGTGTGTGCATGTGTTGGTGTGTGTATGCTTGTGTCTAAGCCCATGCTAATTAATTGGGACAGGAACCAAGGGAGGATGGATCTCCAGCTGCTCCTTCCCGCCTCTTTACCCCTGGGTTAACTCATTTCTCTTAGACCAATACACAAGCATGCACTTTCATACACATGGTAACACACGCAGTCACACACAGCCTAGAAAGAGCGAGATGTGGGCGTCAGTGAGAAGAAAGAACAAGAGGTTAACACTGATGGTTTAGATGAGGAAAAATGGGAATCAAAAGTGACATTTGCAGCTCCTCATAGACCGCTCTACTTGCCTTCAGAATCTTACTGAGAAAACAGCCCCCAGGAAACTATGACAGCAGCGTGGTACTGAATACTAAACCGCCCTGGACTATTACTTAGGACGCAGTGATCAATGATACTTGGGGTTCATGCAGGCTGTAAGCACCAAGTGAAGTCAATCGCTGCCCAACGAGCATCACAGATTCTGTTTTCAGTTTCTGATGTGTGGGTTACTCTGCTTAGTTTGCTTTAAACTCGTTCATTGATCAGTTTAGTGGGCATGAACAGTCAGAGATGGTTGCAGATGTTGCATAAAAATCACAGTTTGATGCTGCCTGTGCTGCTGAATAAGCACAAGGCCTGCTGGGACCTTGGTCACAGGCTCTGCTGTTAAAAGTACACTTTTAACCAATCAGAATTTGAAATGTGATGATTGGATTGATAGAAGGCTCCCACTGGCTTTATCTTTATTAATAAAAAAATAACACATTTCCTCCTACTGTGGGGCTGTGATGCTGGATTGTGAGTGTTAAAACTAAGAAGAGTGGCAAACAATGTAGACATCATGAGTTATTTGCTTCAGAAACCATTTCAAGGAAATTTTTCAAGAAAAATAAACCATGGAAAATGGAGAGATCGAGACCTGAGCTGGATGGGCTCACACCAGCAGGCAGTAAAGAAGTCTTTACTGTCGGCCATGCTTGCTTGAACAACAGATGGATTATGTTTACTGGTGAGTCCTGCACTGTTGTTATATTAATAGAGTTGAGTAAAAATGTTGTAATGCACGTACACCATATCGACACAAGTGTTCGGCCGCCTCGCTATTACACCACCAGGGACTGTAATGACGCTGTATTCAAACACATGTACTTTAATACTGCTGCCCCTCTTTTCAAGCTAAAACAGCCTCCACTCTTCTTGGAAGGCTTTCCACTTGATTGTGGAGTGTTTCCGTGGGAATCTGTGCTCGTTCATTCTGTAGAGCAGTGGTTCTCAACCTTGGGTCGGGACCCCTTTGGGAGTTGGAAGATGCTGAAAGGGGGTCGCCAGATTCCATTAAAAACTAGGAATATTTTTTAAATTACACTGTTGCCATTTGTCACCAATTTTACCAAATATTGACCTTTTTTTCATCACTTTTTAACACAACTTTTTCCCATTTTTGCCGCTTAAACCCATTTTTTGTCAATTTAAAACCCTTTCCATCACTTTTTTATGCCTTTTTTTTCCCTCTTCTAAACCAATTCTCGCCATTTTCTGCCTATTGTTACCTCTGTTGACCCATTAATGCCTCTATCAACCCCCCTTAACACCCCTTTTGCCCATTTTACCACAGTCGACCCATTTTTGCCAGGTTATATAATTCTTTTCATCCCATCCCACCTAATTTCCACCAACTTTTTCCACTTTAAAGCTATTGCAGCCACTTTTTAATCCCCTTTTACCTCCATTGGATTTAAAAAAAAAATCAGTTTCACCACTTTCTCTACCATTTTTGCCATTATTAACCAATTTTAGCCATTTTTAACCCTTTTAAATTATGTTTTTGATAAAAGTTATTTTCATTTAAAGAAGACTACACAAATGAATAAAGATATTTGTTTGTTATGGTTTTCACAGCCTAACTTTACAGTGGACCATGGTTTTGCTGACCTCCATGGGCCCCCAGTTTGGCTGGGTCCCTGAAAGCTCTCCCTTTATCCCTCCTTATGGACAACCTTATCTGCACACTTTGAATGTTCATGGCTGTTCAACCATTTTCAGGTAAGGTGGGGGTCCCCGGTCTCTGGCACCTTTAGTTTGGGGGTTGCGGGCTGAAAAGGTTGAGAAGCACTGCTGTAGAGCATTTATGAGGTCAGGCACTGATGTTGGACGAGAAGACCATGCTCGCAATCTCCATTCCAGTTCATCCCAAAGGTGCTCAGTGAGGTTGAGGTCAGGGCTCTGTGGGGGCCAGTCAAGTTCTTCCAAACTGAAGTTACTAAACCATGTCTTTATAGTCCTTGCTTTGTTCACTGGGGAACAGTCATGTTGGAATAATAAAAGACCTTCCCCAAATTGTTGCCAAAAAGTTGGAAGCATAGCATTGTCCAAAATGTCTTGGTATCCTGAAGCATTAAGATTTTCCTTCACTGAGATAAAGGACCTAGCTAACACCCTACAAAACAGCCCCATACCATTATTCATACTCCTCCAAATTTCACAGTTGGAACAATGCAGTCAGGCAGGTTCTCCTGGGATCCACCAAACCCAGACTCTCCCATCTTACTGCCAAAAAGAGAAGCATGATTCGTCCCTCCAGAGAACAAGTTTTGACTGCTCCACAGTCCAGTGCTGGTGTGTTTTACATCACTTCATCTGACAATGGGGTTACTGTGGCTTAGCAGGTAGAGACAATCGTCTCACAATCTAAGGTTGTGGATCAATCCCCAGCTCATGCAGTTGCATATCGGTTTGTCCTTTGGCAAGACCCTTAACCACTGCTTTGTCAGTGGTGTGTAATTGGGTGTACGAATGGGATCAGCTTAACCTTGCAAAGCAGATGGATATGCCCGTTTCCGTGTTTCTCACTGGGGAATCCATTTTGCAAAGCTTCCATCTGAACCACTTGAGCCCGGTTAGAAAGTGACAGAACCAATCAGCGTCGAGGGGCAGTACTTTCAGGCGCCGCTGAGTCATGATGTATGCAAGCAGCAGCAATTATCGTGCTGGTGCAATTATGGCGGAAGACATTAGAGTGGATGCTGCTAAAGCGCCAGTTTCATCAGAACTTGACAACATTTCTTTGTTAAAAGAAGAACAAAGAACAGCAGTGAGTTGTTTTCTTTCAAAAACGACAAAAGTCGTGTACTGACATGTCTATAGTCGCCATGGTTTGCAGATCTGTATGGAGTTTACTCCTTCGGTAGGGGCGCAGCTTGGTTGTGGCTATGTCACGCATTTTGTTGCTCTGATTGGCTCTTAAAGATGTGACAGACAGAACATTCATCCAATCACCCTCTGAGTTTTTTTTCAAAGGTTCTGCCCTTTCTCAAACGCTGTCTAACAGTGGTTTTCCAGATGGATGTGTGACAGAAATTCATCTGGTGTGCCAGGTTAGGCTCAGCTAATACTGATGGTCAATTCACCATGGCAACCTCTGCCATCAAGTGTGTGAATGTGGAATGAATGGGTAGGTGTGGCCTGGGGTGTAAAAGTGCTTTGAGCAGTCTGCACTATACAAGCTCAAATCCATTTACCATTTACAGCTGACATTGGACTTGGTGATGGGAGGCTTTCATGCAGCCGCTTGGTCATGGAAACTCATTCCATGAAGCTCTTGCTGCACAGTTTTTGTGTTTACATTAATGTCAGTGGAAGTTCAGAACTCTTCAGCTATGGAATCACCAGAGTGTTGGTCATTTTTACACCCCCTGTACCTTAGCAATCATTTAATTTGACTTTCTGTTGTCTCCTGCTCCATGGCTGAGCTGCTGTTGTTCCTAAACTCTTCCACTTTCTAATAATATCACTAACAGTTGACTGTGGAATATCCAGCAAGGATGAAATTTCACAAATCGTCTGATTGTTAAGGTGTCATCCGTCACAGTACGGTGCTTAAAGTCTCTGAGCTCTTCGCAACAATCCACTCAGGATCATAAATGTTTGCAAACGGAGACTGCGTGGTTAGGTGCTTGATGTCATACACCTGTGGTGACGGGTCTGATTGAAACACCTGAATACAATAATTAACAGGTGTGTTCACTAAGTTTATAATAGTTTTTGATTTTCATTAGTTTTTATTTAGTTTTTGCCTTTATAAAATTTCAGTTTAGTTTTAATTAGTTTCTACTGGTTTGTTGGTTTAGTTTAGTTTTTATTTTGCAAAAATGCTTCGTCTTTGTTTAGTTTTATTAGTTTTGGTGTTAGTTTTAATTTTTTTGGCAGTATGGGATACTGGTCAGTTGTGAGACCCAAAAGAGCTCTTCACTTTTCATTTCATGTTTGTTAGTTTCATTTGTAAAGAATTGAGTTTTCATTTTCATTTTTTTCTGCAAAACTTTTTATGTTATTAAGTGTCAGTGAACAACATTTATTTTTACATTTTAGTTTTAGTTAGTTTTAGTTTACTATAACAACCTTGATGTTCACTGGTATTAATTTTAATCTTTCAAACATGATGTCCTTTTCCATGGGTGTCTTGATTACAGCTTTTAATGTATGGTATCTTTCTAAGGTTTTTTTTTTAACGTCCAATAGGGGAAGCTCTTGGCTTGCACAGCAAAAAATGAAACTGGTTTTGCACATTTTTAGCTTCTGTAGTTGGTGGTTGTGAGCTTGTGAGCTGACTGACTGGTGTTAAATTAAGATTTTTCTATGTGCAATCAATGGTTCATTCTGTGTATGGTTGGTATTTTAAATATGAAGCAATGACTTTACCAATGTTAGCACGTGTGTGCACACCAGCATGCATGCAGGTCATAAATCTGATCACTGAAGACTCAGTGTGAGACCCCACTGAGACCCCCACTCCAGAGCACACTGAACTCAGAGAAAAAGATTCAGTCTCCCTTTCTAATCACTTCACACTTGCCTGAAGCTCCCAGTCGGTACGTTTACATGCACGGTTACAGTCATGGACGAAAGTATTGGCACCCCTGGATTTTTTCGAGAAAATTCACCATTTCTCCCAGAAATTGTTTCAATTATAAATGATTTTGGTATACACATTTTTATTTCCTTTATGTGCACTGGAACAACACAAAAATCAAAAGAAAAAAGACAAAATTTACATAATTTTACACAAAACTCAACAAAATTATTGGCACCCTTTTAAAACTGTGGGTAAATCATTTTATTTCAAGCATGTGATGCTCATTTAAACTCACCTGTGGCAGTAACAGGTGCTGGCAATCTAGAAATCACACCTGAAGCCAGTTAGAACGTCTAAAAGTTGACTCAACCTTTGTGTTGTGTGCCTGTGTGTGTCACACCAAGCATGGAGAAGAGAAAGAAGAGCCAAGAACTGTCTGAGGACTTAAGAAGCAAAATTGTTGAAAAATATGAACAGTCTAAAGGTTACAAGACCATCTCCAGAGATCTTGAGATTCCTTTGTCCACTGTGTGTGATATAATCAAGAAGTTTATAACCCATGGAACTGTGGCTAATCTCCCTGGATGAGGATGGAAGAGAAAACTGGACAAAAGAATGCAACGCAGGATAGTTGGAATGGTGGATAAACATCCTCAGTCAACTTCCACACAAATTCAGGCTGTCCAGACATAAAAAAGCCAGACTGGAGTTTGCAAAAATGTACCTGAGTAAGCCTCAGTCCTTCTGGGAGAACATTTTGTGGACAGATGAGACTAAGGTAGAGCTTTTAGGAAAAGCACATCATTCTACTGTTACAGAAAACAGAATGAGGCCTACAAAGAAAAGAACACAGTACCTACAGTCAAACATGGTGGAGGTTCAAGGATGTTTTTGGGGTTATTTTGCTACCGCTGGCACTGAGTGCCTTGACTGTGTGCAAGGAATCATGAAATCTGGAAAAAAAAAAAATGGGCCGCAATGTAGGGCCTAGTGTCAGAAAGCTGGGTCTGCGTCAGAGGTCATGGGTGTTCCAACAGGACAATGACCCCAAACATACCTCAAAAAGCAGCAAGAAATGGTTGGAGACAAAGCGCTGGAGAGTTCTGAAGAGGCCAGCAATGAGTCCTGATCTAAATCCCATTGAACACCTATGGAGAGATCTTAAAACTGCTGTTGCAAGAAGCACCCTTCAAATCTGAGAGACCTGGAGCAGTTTGCAAAAGAAGAGTGGTCCACAATTCCAGTTGAGAGGTGTAAGAAGCTTGTTGATGGTTATAGGAAGAGATTGGTTTCAGTTATTTTTTTCCAAGGTTGTGCAACCAAATATTAAGTTGAGGGTGCCAATAATTTTGTCCTGCCCATTTTCTGAGTTTTGTGAAAATTATGTCAGTTTTGTCTGTTTTCCTCAGATTTTTTGTGTTGTTCCAATGCACATAAAGGCAATAAACACATGTATACCAAAAACATTTGTAATTGCAACAATTTCTGGGAGAAATGGTGTATTTTCTAGAGAAATCCCAGGGGTGCCAATACTTTCGTCCATGACTGTAAGTCTAGCTTTGGTTATAGCTTGAGTCGGCCATTTAACAATTTAAGTATTTCTGACTTTGCTGTGACAACAGTCACCATTCTGTTTTCATTTCATTCGTTTCCTTCATTTTGTTTCATTCCTTTAGCTGACACAGCATAAACTGTGTCTTCACTGATACCTTTATCTTGTTTCTGTCCCACTTTATTTATTCACTTCAACTTCCTGATGAAAATCCAGCCCCTGTGCTGTAGAGCATGCTCAAAACACAGCCCAGGGCAGACCTGAGTGATGGCCCAATAATTTAAGCCCACCTTCCCACTCTCTTTTCCAAAAACAGAATCACCACCTCAATCTGCACCCCAAAGATATCCGCCCCAGGGGCATGTCAGCCAGGACAGCATAACCATCTCCAATACCTTCACTTTCAGAGGGTCAGTCACATCCCACCAGATGGCCTGCTTCTTTATACTCAGCAAATCTCTGCCAAGAATATCCACCAGGCCTCCACTGAACTCAGAGTTTATCCAGTGGCATCTGAACTTGGTTCAAGCCAGTCCAGTGTTGGATGAGAGGCAAAATGTTGTGGGGGACTTTGGCTGATTCCAGTTTCTTTTGGATCAAATTTTAATCCAGATGAATGAGAACCCTCATTGGATCTTTAAACTCTGCCCCTCAATTACAAAAAATCTGCTGTTTGAGGTCCTCAGTGTTTTTCCACCTCTCATCATATCCTCTGTTAGTATGGGTCAGCAGTTTTCCTTGGCTGAGAATCAACATAAACCAGGCCTTACTTTCCCCTACTGAACCGTCTACCAGTTTACCAGAACGTTCTTGAATATAGACATAATGTGAGCCCTTCTCCAAAAATTCTCCGCTCCTCCTATCCAAAATTTCTCCTTTCATGACCAACATAGCTGCAGCCGTCATGGCCACCGGGAGCCCCCTGGGCCGACCTTCTTGACCTTATTTAGTACTTATCACTTCTATATGTGACCATTATGGTTCCCTCATCAGGGTACAACAGAGACAGTCCCATATGTTGTTCCTCTCTTGTCTAAGACATACGGCCCCAGATCTGATGATATGACAACAACGTTAATCTGTCTGTCTGTACCATGGCCTGGTTTTCCCTTCAACTAACCTTCTCCCTCCTTAAAAAATAAGGGAAAATATAATATAGAGAGAAAGAGAGAAGGATGGAAGATAAGAAAGTTGGTCCTAAAAATGGAAGCTTCAGGCCTTGTCCACATGGAGACAAAAACGATATAATTCCGTTTTGTTTAGAGAAAGCTTTCCATAAACATTTCAGGAAATGTCAGCATAAGCACGGAACCACTGAAAACGACCAAAAATGCTGCAGCATAAATGCCAAGCCTATAAGTGGCGCTGCAACACTGCCATGGAAATGCACCAAAAGAGAGAAGAAGATCACGGAAAAATGCCCTTAAACTTTTTCCTGAATACCCTTCTGGTTGTTCTCCACGGTGGATCTAAGAACATATGGGGTATGCTGTTCTCCATGACCATTTGTTGTTGGTGGTGGTGGTAAAGGGGCATCAGATTTTGCTGTAAAAGCCATCATGAACTCAGTAGCCTCTGCAGCAAGAATACAACCCTGTAATCCGCCATAGTTGTTTTGATTTGACTCATGCATGCAGCTTAAGTGTACTATGCTACGTATGACGTAATCATTTCAAGAAAGATGCAGTTGCCTGTCCACACAGAGACGAAACGGTAGAGAGTCATCTGGCTGCAGACCTTGAGCAAACCTCTACGCTGGGGCAATCAGCCGCAGACCTGCATGCTGGGGCGGACCTCTGCGCTGGGGCGATGACGTACATTACCCGAGCTGAATTTTCTGCTCTAGCTGCTTGCCCACTGGCTTACCCTAAATCTGAGCACTCGGGTTTTAATAGTGTAGACCACTAGGGGTCAGGGTCTGCTGCTGCATGCCCCAGTGTACAGGGCTACACCAATGTCTAAAGCCCGTTTTATGCTTGATGCATCTGCGAGGTCATGAGTGTCCGTGCATCTAACGTGTACGGGGCTACGCCAATGTCTAGTAAGAGTCAGTAAGAGTAGTAAGAGTCAGCGGTCTAGTCATGCTAACAACAGCTAACATGCTGCGCGCCCCAGCGTAGAGGTCCGCCCCAACGTGCAGGTCTGCGGCTGAATGCCCCAGCGAAGAGGTTTTGCAGCCAGACCCTCTTGAAACGGTAAACATTTACAGATTTGTTCACTCTAGGACCCAGTTTCAAACAGTAGCATTTACGGCTTCTTCAAACGCTGTTTCTGTGTGGTTGAAACGCAGATACCACAAAAACTTTTGCGTATACTTTTGCGTCTTATGTGGATGGGGCCTTAGAAGCTTATGCAACCAAATATGCAAATTTATTTTGTTATCAAATGCTCAGAGCTGGATTTAAACATGTCAGGTAGGCATAGCACAGGTAATCTAGCAGTACTAGGTGTGTAACAAAACACATGAAATAAACTTTGCAAAACCCCGTCCAAATTTATGATTCAAAACAATAAACTGTTTGGTGTTATGGTCTACAGAATAATGTATATATAGTTATACAATACAAATAAGTGCTTTGTAAATAGCTGTGTTTAAACATAACTTTGTTTGATGCCCTTCAGTGAGCGTTAAAAACACCACAATATAGACCTGTTCTAAATGAATGGTGCCCAGAAAAACTCTAAGCAGTGGTTCCCAAAGCGGGTCAGGGGCCCCCTCAAGGGGTCATGGCAAGGCTAGGCTAAGCAACACCAGCTAATATTTTCAGCACTACAGAATAGGAGCAATTCACTGATGCCATCTCAGATTCAACAATGCTACTGAAGTCAAGTCCAACACAGTGTCTGCATTTTAGATTGGAGTAGAAAAGGAGAACCTTCTGATAAGCAGAACTCTTGCCACATTCTTACTACCTGAGATGGGGTTTTCTGCCGTAGCCTCAATCAAGAGAAAAAATAACAAGTTAAATGTGAAAGTGAACAGTATCAGAGAGAAGCACTTTCACAGCAGCACCAAAGACCGAAACAGATCTGTAGCACCATATAGGCCACAATGGTCACTGAAATTGTTGCAGGACTTGGGCGATAAATCTTAAAGATGTTCATTAAGTTTTTATTCATCTTCAGAAAGTCAGATTTTCAAAAACTTTTAAGGCCATGGTTGATTTTACAATTTTCTTAGATTTTATGTTGCTGTAAATTCTAAAAAAAACAGAAAAAAGAAAGTTGTTGGCAAAAATCATGACTAAACCCATTTTATGCTTGACGCATCCGTGAGGTCACGAGTGTCCGTGCGTCTAACGTGACATCAAATATTAAGACACGCCCTTTCGTGGGGGTCTCATGCGGCCAATTTTTGTCTGGCCTAAGCACATCCCCGAAATTTTAATAGACGTGGACGCAGCAGACATCAAAATGGTTGATGTTGAGGAGCTTTTGGTGACAGAAGTCAGAAAATATAAACACCTGTATGACTCTTCTTCGAAAGATCACAGAGACTGCCATGTACTTCCGCATCTATCTCTCGCATTGGCCGTATAAGAATATTGTACTCCCCCTCGTCCTTCCTGTCTTGATTGAGTGGCCGTATGGACCAGCTCCTCTCTCTTTTATGCTGTAACAACAGTGAACACAGCAGCTCTTCTTTGTGATTCTCCACAAACAACAAATCTTTTTCTATGACTTGCATTAAACACACTATAGATGTGATTCTTGAAGACACTACTCCCTAGCTTTTGGGAGAATATCAGTTTGCGGCAAAGAGGAAGCCGGCGCTCGGTATAAACGCACCAGAAGTTTCCACACCAGTGTTTGTGCGTGCGGAAAGCATAACCGAGCCTTTATGGCGTGTTAGTCGTATGTTAACATTTTGACGTGGATATATACCGCGAGGGGTGGGGGGCCTGAAAATATTTTTATTTGCCAAATTGGGGCCCAAAGGAAAAAGTTTTGGAACCACTGGTCTAAGCTATGAAATAGAAATTTAGATTTTAATTCTAATTCTTTTTCTAGTCGTGTAAACTGGCTTTTACTAACTCAAGAAAATATAGTGCTGTGAAAAATATTTGCCCCTTTTCTGATTCCTGATTTTTTTTTGCATATTTAAAACACTTAAGTGTACCAGATCATCAAACCAATTTTTATATCTCACATAGACAACCCAAGTAAACACAAAATGCAGTTTCTAAATGATTATTTTATTTATTAAGGGAAAAAAATCCAAACCTATCTGGCCCTATGCTAAAAATTAATTGCCCCCCCCCCCCCTTGTTAAATCATGAGTTAACTGTGATTAACCACAGTTCTTGGAAAGCTGGATACAATTTCACTGTCAAAACCCAGGCCTGATTACCACCAGATTTGTTGAATCATGAAATCCCTTAAACAGAAGCTGTCAGACAAAGTTAAGTAGGCTACAAGAGCTAAAAAAGAAACGCATCATGACACGATCCAAAGAAATTCAAGAACAAATGAGAAACAAGGTGATTGAAATCTATCAGTCTGTAAAAGTTACAAAGCCATTTCCAAGGCTTTGGGACTCCAGTAAACCACAGTTAGAGCCATTATCCACAAATGGAGAAAACTGGGACCAGTGGTGAACCTTCCCAGGAGTGGTCAGCCAACCAAAATGACTCCAAGAGTGCAACGACGACTCATCCAGAAGGTCACAAAAGAACCCAGAACCACATCCAAAGAACTTCAGGCCTCACTGGCCTCAGTTAGGGTCAGAGTTCATGACTCAACCATCAGAAAGACACTGGGCAAAAATGGCATCATAGGAGAGTTCCAATCCTAAAACCACTGCTTACAAACAAGAACATAAAGGCTCGTCTCACATTTGCCAAAAAACATCTTGATGATCCCCAAGACTTTTGGAGAAATATTCTGTGGACTCACCAGACATAAGTTGAACTTTTTGGAAGGTGTGCGTCCCGTTACATCTGGAGTAAAAAAACAGCATTTGATAAAAAGAACATCATGCCAACAGTCAGTCATGGTGGTGGCAGTGTGATGGTCTGGGGCTGCTTTGCTGCTTCAGGACCTGGACCACTTGCTGTGATTGATGGAACAATGAATTTTGCTGTCTACCAGAAAATCCTGAAGACCAACGTCCAGCCATCAGTTCATGCCCTCAAGCTCAAGAGCTCTTGGGTTATGCAGCAGGACAGCAACTCAAAACATACCAGCAAGTCCACCTCTGAATGGATCAAGAAAAAACAAAATTAAGGTGTTAGAGTGGCTAAGTCAAAGTCCAGACTTAAATCCAACTGAGATGCTGTGGTGTGACCTTAAACAGGCAGCTCATGCTGGAGAACCCTCCAATATGGCTGAGGCAACACAATTCTGTGAAGAAGAGTGGGCCAAAATTCCTCCACAGGGATGTGAAAGACTCATCACCAGTTATCACAAACACTTGATTTCAGTTATTGCTGCCAAAGGTGGCACAACCAGTTATTAGGTTCATGGGGAAATTACTTTTTCACACAGGGCCAGATAGGTTTGGATTTTTTTCCCTTAAAAATTAAAATCATCATTTAGAAACTGCATTTTCTGTTTGCTTGGGTTGTCTTTGTGAGATATTAAAATTGGTTTGATGAACCGAAACATTTAAGTGTGATAAATCTGCAAAATATCAGGAGTCAGAAAGGGGGCAAATACTTTTTCACTGCACTGTAATTCTTTCATTTCAAACTTGATTTTTGTCTCAGTAACAGCCCCAGGATTTAGCTCAGTGTGACTGTTGCTGTCAGTAAAGCACAAGGCAGCTGTTGTCCTGCAGTGTGTGAATGTTTGTTTATGATAAAACTGGTTCACACAGGGGTTCAAGACAGCAGCCTTCCCCATGATTGTGGTTGTGTGTTCTGAAGGCTCAATAAACCTTTGTTAACTGGACTTTTCCACAATATTCTAATATTTTGAGATGGTGGATTTCTGATTTTCATGAATATAATCATCAAGATTTGAACAAGTCTTGAAAATCAAGGGGGAAAACTGAATTTTAACATGATATTCTAATTATTTGAGATGCACTTGCATGGAGAAACAGAAACAAAGAAAGAGAGAGATAAAACACCTCCGTATGATTTTTTTTTTGCCCATATTACCTCGCCCTAGTTTCACTTCATGAAAAAAAAAACAGTTTAGACTTCCTGCTGTATAGAAGTTCCACCCCCCTTACCCTGTTTCCTGTCAAATGAACAAAGCTGTTATCTTTTTTTCACATGCAGATGAGACACTCAAACACCAACGGACCAACTGACAGAAAAAAAACCATCATTTTCCACAGAGAGTGGACAGAAGGAGGGAATACTGGGAGTACTGGTCATACTGGGATCCTAGGAATACTACGACTTTAACCAGGTACTGGATCCACACACAGCCAGAGTTAAAAACAAAAAATAATCAAAGTGAAAGTAACTTTCAGGGCGAGGGAATGTTTGTTTGTTTGTTTGTTTGTTTTTTGTGGCTATCAGTTTTGTGCAGGTTACTGAAAAAAATTGAGACCCCATTTCTTTTTTTATTAGAAAAAGGAACGGATTTTGAGATTAAACTCAGAATTCCGACTTTAACCCTCATGCCCTGTTCAAAACAAGTTGCTTTCTGTTTGTTCACTACATTTGTAGTTTGACCTTTAAAATGGAATAACTTTATGAAAGATCAATATTTTTCCAAACTTTTTTTTTTTACCAGTTTTTTCATAAAGGGGTTCTTGATTAATTTATATCACGATTTAATGAATCGCATTAAAAATTAACCCTTAAAGGGATACTTCAACATTTTGACAAATTCGCCCATTGCCATAATTCCTATAGTCTTAGTAATAGGTCCGTTTCCTTTAGTTGTCGGTGCAAGATGGTTCTAGATCTGGGGGGACTGTTAAACCAGCTGCACAGCTAACGCTATTTTAGTAGAAGGAATTTTTGCTTTCCCTCATCAAACTCATTAAATACACAATCCAACAACTCCAAAACGCTCTCATGGACAAGTTGTGACCTGCACATTCACCACGCTATGAAATAATAACATATAATCATGTAACATTAGGACACATGAAGCAAATACTCGGAACTATTTCTTCAGTGAACCACTGGGCGGAGTGACACAGTGCAGCAGCCATGTCTGGAGTGTAGTTCCGGCGTTGCATTTAGCGTTAAAACATCTCCGTCTCATATTGTTCCATGATTATTTCATAGCGTGGTGAATGTGCAGGTCACAACTTGTCCATGAGAGCGTTTTGGAGTTGTTGGATTGTGTATTTGATGAGTTTGATGAGGGAAAGCAAAAATTCCGTCTGCTAAAATAGCGTTAGCTGTGCAGCTGGTTTAACGGCCTCCCAGATCTAGAACCAGCTTGCACCGACAACTAAAGGAAACTGACCTATTACTTAGACTACAGGAATTATGGCAACGGGCGAATTTGCCAAAATGTTGAAGTATCCCTTTAAGATGCCATTTTTGATCGGATACCGCTAACTGCTTTTTTGAAAAATACACTAGAAGTCAATATTCAAAAAATTTTTTTGACTTTGTTTGTTATTAGTATCAACGGCTTAACTATCATGATAATACGTGAGAAGATTGATTTTGGTGCATTATTACTTTTTGCATAATGTCAGTTTGTCCAAAAAAGTTAGGTTCAGTTTGTTCACTACAAGGTTTGTAACACTATAATAACATTATAATATTATTATAATTAATATAATTTGCATTACAAACACATTTTTTGACCCCCCATGTAAAACAAAGTGAAAAAAATTATTTTCCCTGTAATTTCCCATTTTTCTGCAGCAAACTTCATGAAATTAAGTTAAAAAAAAAGATAATTACAAAATTGACTCATTCTATCACCTCAAACAACACTCACCAGATCTTGTAAAATAACAGCATTTATCACAACAGATATCAAACAACAGAACAAATAATTGAATTGAAAAGGGAAAGTGGTATGTTTGTGTGTGTGGGTGTGTGTGCGTGCATACATGTGTACGTGTGTGCACGCACGAGAGTAAAGAAATGGAGGGGATACAGATTTGTAGCCCAATTACCTACAAACACACGCACACACACACAATTTATTTTGTCATGAACATGCAGGTAAAAGTCCTTACCATCCATATCAGAACAAAATTCAACAAATGTGTCTTTTCTTTTGGGTCACAGTGGCCTATAATCCTGAAGTTTGACAGAAATTCTGCAAATTCCTGTTTTTTTCTAGTTTATTTGTTTGTTTGTTTGTTTATTTGGATCCACCATTAGATACAGCAAATATGCAGTAGCTACTCTTCCTGGGGTTTATGACAGAGGCATGGCTGTTCCTCAGTGGGAAACTATATGAAATATAAAAAAATGGCTAAATATGAGTAAAAACATAAAATTTGAGGCCTAACCTTCAAAATGAATGCAAAACCTGATGAAAATCTTGATTTTATCCTGCCATTGCCAAGGAATAACAAATACTAGTTTTATGGCTTTTTATGAGCTTACAAATTTGCGTATTTTCCGATAAGGATTTCATTGTCTGTGAGTAGATTCCACACTGACACACACCTTTTTCATTTCAACCATTCTGACTGAAAGATCTTACCACTAACTACAGATCAAAACCATTTTAGTTGTAAAAAAGTTTGTTTTAACTGGTCTGCAGCCATGCCAATTACTTATGTGGCCAATGGAAGTCAGTATTTTTTATTTGGGTGGGTGGGATGATGTGAAAATGGGGCAATTTCGTGATTGACTTAATTTTTACAAAACTTCAAGTAGCTACAGAGAAATGGGAAATTACAGGGAAAATATTTTTTTCACTTTGTTTTACATGAGAGGTCAAAAATGTGTTTATAATGGAAGTCTATGGTACAAACTTTGTAGGGAATAAACCAAGCATAACTTTTTTTGACTGCACAGTCAAAATACAGTGGATATGGATGAAACTCAAAAATATCAAAATTCATGCAAAAACACATTCCCTGTCCCTTTTTGTGGCAAGGTCACAATCACAGCCAAAGTTATTTCATATAATGCACTCCAAAATACACAGATTTCCCTGAACAGGGCATAAGGGTTAAACTTCTGACTTTTTTCTCACAAGTAAAAAAAAAAAAAAAAACTGAGTTTTTTTTTTTTTTTTTCAGAGGCCTTATCCTCTTTCATAGCAATGGATGAGCAGTGTGCTGAAATAGATTCCAATTAAAAACATTAGGATTGTTTTCTGACCACATTTCTTCCTGGAAGACGACGGTTCCCCACTATCCTTCCAGTTTTTAATAACGCGTTGGACAGTTCTTAACCTAATTTTAGTAGTTTCTGCAGTGTCCTTAGATGTTTTCTCTGCTTGATACATGCAAATGATTTGACCCTTCTTAAACAGACTAACATCTTTCCCACGACCTCAGGATGTGTCTTTCAACCTGGTTGTCTAAGAAATGAGAAGTTACTCATTGCATCAGCTGGGGTTAAATAACTTGTTGCCAGCTGAAAGATAATCGCCCATGCAGTAATTATCCAATAGGAGGCTTGTACCCATTTGCTTAGTAAAATCCAGGTGGCGACTTTTTTTTTGGCCAGGCAGTGTATATAGAATGTAATAATATATATGGTCCTGCATCATCCAGCATTTTAATTTTCTGTGCAATCTGAAGATGAGGATTTTCTCATTTGTTGTGATGAATTAAAATGATGTCAGGATTTTATAAAAGGAGAAATATAATTTAATATGGAGAAAATGTACTCAAATCTCTAATATTTCACGTTATATCAGGTTGTATGTGGAGGGAGACTATGGGAGACAAGCTGATCCTCATGTCCAGCTTTACTGCTAGACTGTGTTGTGGGGAGGGCATGACGTGATGGATGCCTTCATTCTTAACAACACTACCACAGCACAAGCTCTTGCAAATAAAACAAAGTGTTGACTTTGTATTTATGGTTACACAAGAACATACCAGCGGTAGCTTCAAAAGGCTTGTTTTATGTAGCTGTTAGCTGCAATGCTATCGCTATGATGTCTAGCTCTCAGGTTCCTCGTGTTGTCTGAGTTCTTGACTCCTGTCGAAGCCTGTACTATCTTCAGCATTTTGGAAGCCAAAATAAGTCCACATATCCGCTATAAAAGCAGTAGAAGCTGCTCTGCTGAGTAGGCACCAGCAACCAACTTGCTCAGACCTGAAGGCTCAAGTGATCTTGTTGTCTAACCAGAATAGAAGAGGGAACAGTAAAATGCCTGCTGCCAGCTAGCAGTGTCTGCCGTCAACTAGTGGTCTGGGGTGAAATTACACGACATAACTTAATACAACTATGTCTACTGTTACTTACTTAGTAGGCGTTTAGCCAAATGGGGAAAAAGACCCCTGGGAAGTGTCTTAGTTAAAACTACTTCAGTAGAAGTAAAAGTACTCAATTCAACATGTACAAAAAAAGGGCACGTACACAAAGAAACGAGTAAGTTACAGTAACTTCAGTAAATGTATTTAGTTACTTTCTGGTTTGCTGGTTTGTCTTGTGGAAAGGAAGAACTGCATCCCAACCCTGCGTACAGTACTGTACAGAAGTTCACCTCTTCCATCCATACCAGGGTCAAGGAAGTACGACGGAGTATAAGGCCCACACAAAGAGAAAAAAAATAAAAGAATAAAAAAAAATAACAATAATAAAAAAAAATGATTTTACCAGAAAAAAAGTTGTAATATTACGAAAAATAAGTCGTAATATTACAAAAAATAAGTCGTAATATTATGAGAATAAAGTCGTAATATTACCAGAAATAACTCATAATATTATGAGAATAAAATACTACAACAGTCTGTCGTTAAAATGAGCAGTGTTGTTCTTGTGAATATATACTTTAGTATCGGTTTCACAAATAAGGAAATACTTCATCTTTTGGTACATCAGTATCAAATTATTATCCGAATCCGGACAATACTCCATCGTAGATCCGCGGCAGCGCGGCAGACTGTCTTTCTTGTAATATTTTATTTTCGTAATATTAAAACTTTTTCTCGTATTATTACAACTTTATTCTCGTAATATGACGACTTTTTCCTCGTAATATTACAACTTTTTTCTCATAATAGTACGAGTTTTTTTCCTGTAATATTATGACTTTATTCTCATAATATTATGACTTTATTCTCATAATGTCAAAAAAAATTATTTTATTTGTTTTCTCTTCGTGTGGCCCTAATACTCTGTCGTAAGGAAGTGTTCAGAGCTCTCACTACTTAAACGTATTTGGGTACAGTACAGATTGTCTATTATTAGAGCACCCTCACTCTGTTTTTTTCTTTTTTTTTTCATTTGAAATGCGCTGTATAAATAAACTTGACTTTCTCACCTTCTGCTGTCTTTAGGTTCACTCAGAGACAAAATGGAGTCCAAGTTAGAGGAGGATCTGTGCTGTCCAGTTTGCCTGGACATCTTTAAAGATCCCGTCATCCTGTCCTGTAACCACAGCTTCTGTAGAGCATGTATGGAGAAGTGGTGGAAGGAGAAGGACAAGAAGTGTCCTGTTTGTAAGAGGATACACTCTAAGGACTGGTTACCTCCTGAATTGTCTTTGAAGGTCCTGTGTGTGAAGGAACAGAGATCATCAGAGGATCTCTGCAGTCTGCATCACGAGAAACTCAAACTCTATTGTCTAGACCATCAAGAGCCAGTGTGTCACGTCTGCAGAGATTCAGAAAAACACATCAAGCACCGATTCAGACCCATCGATGAAATTGCTCGACCTTTCAAAGTGAAAATTGAGGAAAGTCTGCAGCCTTTAAAGGATAAATTAGAGGCTCTAAAAGGAGTAAAAGTGAAGTTTGATCAAACAGAAGCTCACATAAAGGTCCAGGCCCAAAACACAGCCAGGCAGATTACAGAGCAGTTTAAGAAGCTTCATCAGTTTCTAGCTGAAGAAGAGGCTGCCAGGCTGCGTGCACTGAGGGAGGAGGAGAAGCAGAAGATGCAGGGGATGAAGGAGCAGATGGAGGCTTTGAGTGCACAGATAGCAGCTCTTTCATGCACAGTTAGAGCCACAGAGGACCAGCTGACGGCAAGCGACGTATCCTTCCTGAGAAACCATGAGGCTGCAGTGGAAACTGTCCAGCAGTATCCCCAGCTAGAGGAGCCACAGCTGCCCTCGGGAGTTCTTATAGACCAGGCCAAACATCTGGACAACCTGAGCTTCAAGATCTGGGACAAGATGAAGGACCTGGTCTCCTACACACCCATCATTCTAGACCCAAACACTGCTGGTTCATTTGTCATTGTGTCTGATGATCTGACCACTGTGAGAGGAGGACAGAGACTGCAGCTTCCTGATAATCCAGAGAGGACTGATCGTTTCAACGCTGTCCTGGGCTCTGAAGGCTTTACCTCAGGGACTCACAGCTGGGACATCCAGGTCGGAGACAATGAACACTGGTGTCTGGGTGTGTTAGCAGAGTCTGTCAAAAGAAAGGGAGACATACAGTGTGAAATATGGGGAGTAGTATTAATTGATGGTAAATATGGAGTACAGTCACCACAAGGTAGATCCACTGATCTCTCAGTGAAAAATCCGCCAAAGAGGATCAGAGTGAATCTGGACTGTTCCAGAGGAAAGCTGTTGTTCTCTGATCCTGATACTAACACACGCGTACACTCCTTTAAACACACTTTCACTGGAAGGGTGTTTCCCGTATTAGGAACTGAGAAGAATCACCCACTTAAGATTTTACCAGAAAAAGTCTCAGTGACTGTGGGGCAAAACTGAAACAACATGATGACTTATCTTTTACTCCATAAAGCCCTTGTGCAAACTTCATTTTTGAACCCTTAGTGATTTTTATAGTAATACATAATATATAATATATATATTGTAAAATATAATATTAGTCACACTCAAACTGCTAAGTGCAATGCGCTTTTCATACAAAAGCTATAAAATTAGTATACATTAATATTTTATTCTACTTTTATTGAGCTGTTTCTTTCACCTTCAACTGAACTAATTATTGATATCAAAAATTCATTAATTTTTTAAAGATTTTAACCCTTTGAATGCCAATTATTTTTCATGCTGCCACTATGTTTTTCAATGAAAAAAAAGGAAATGATTATTAATATACTAGTTTGACTGAGTTTAAAGGCACATATTTTGCTCTTAACAGCTTAAGTGTAATTTTTGCTTGTAAACAGTGTATTTTAGACTTACTGTAGGAGCTGAGCTGGGAATAACAAGATCAAATAAAAACACACAATCTTGCCAAACTCATGCCATATACATGAACACAGCCAAAATTATAAAAACACATCAAAAGAACGTAAAACCTGCACAACCTCTCCTAAGAATTAACATGCTCATTTGCTGACTTGACAACAATGATGATGTTAACTATAAGAGTAATGGTGATGATGAAAACAGTTATGATCAACGTCATTGAGTCTGTCTAGATGTTCTGAATTTAATCTCAGTCTCTGAGACATGTGACCCTGCTGTTCTGATGTTCCTGGACATTGTTTTTACAGCGCTGAGATAGACAACAAAACAATAAATACAGTTGCAATTAAAATGATTCAACCGCCATTGCAAATCAGGTTTCTGGTAAAAGTGTAAAAACTTTTTGCCGTTTGCAATGAACACATCAAACAACAGGAATTGAGAAATAGCTCATTAGAACTTAGCCTTCAGGTTATTCCCCCAAATTCAACTGAAAATGCAACTTATAATGACTTCTCCAGTCTCTAAATTTGTCAACATCTTAATGGCAAGCATCTTCAGTGCTCAGTACAGCACCCTTTTCCTTCTATGACCTTCTGCAAATGAGATGTATATCTAGACACCAGCTTTTGGCAGCACTCCTGAGGAATCTTAGCCCATTCCACATGTGTAATGGCCCCAAGTTCAGTAATAGTCTTGGGTCTGCATGCTGCAACCACCTCCTTGAAATCCCACCAGAGACTTTCTCTGGGGTTCAAGTCAGGCGACTGTGATGGCCATTGTAGAATCTTCTAGGACCAAGCTTTGGTTGAATTTGAGGTATGCTTGGGATCATTGTCCTGTTTGAAGGTCCAATGATGCCCAAACTTCAGTTTCCTCACAGACAACATGATGTTTCCTCCTAGGATACTGATACTTCAATGAATTCATCTTGCCTTCCACACGCTGCAGGTTTCCAGTGCCAGAGGATGCAAAGCAGCCCCAGAGCACCTCCATCATACCTAACAGTGGGCACAGTGTTCTTTTCAGCGCTTGCTTCATTGTTCTTCCTCCAGACATAGCACTGATTCATTGTGCCAAGAAGTTCCAGTTTTGTTTCATCACTCCACAGAACAAAATCCCAAAACCTCTGTGGCTTATTTACTGTATTTGATTTTGAGCATACTGAAGCCACCTTTTCTTTTGCTATGGTTCAGTAGTGGTGTATGTCTAGGAGTTCTGGAGTAAAATCACCATCTCCATACTCCAGAACATTCACCTTGTTGTCTTTAAACCATCTATGTAGCTTTCTCTGTATGCTTCAGGTCATTGTCTTGCTGTAAAATAAATCTTCTCTAATTTCAGGAACTGCACAAACTAAAGAGAGAAATGTTAAAGTTCTGACTGAGCTCTGTATCTTCTCTGAAGGATATAAGATCATGTCCCACCTCCTTCAACAAAAAGCCATTGTCCTTATGTAAAAACTGATGTGAAGCTGATAAAGTTTGCTAAATTCACTAGTGAACCTTATCTGAGGTAATTTCTTAATTTTGTCCTCTCCAGTGGACTGTAGAGGAATAATAATAATATCCCTTTGATGATGTTTACATATTCTTATTTCCAAATCATCTCATTACTTATGCACAGTCCCAGTCTGGCAGAAGGGACCAAAAGCTGTACCCACATTTCATGAGTAGGGCCTGACCGAGATGGACTTTTGGGGGCTGATGCTGATATCTCTATTAGGGAATACAACATTTTGATAACCGATACACCTGCCGATTAAATATTAACTTTTTTTTGGATCAATAAATAAAACAAATACCTTCATCTGATCCGTTTATTAGACTAAACGTATTACTTTAAAAATGTTTTTGACTTTCAGGAAGCTAATAATTCTTCTGTATTCTTCTTTGCCAACCCTACTCACATGTACCAGAGGGTCAAAATATTAGGAACACCTCTTACAACAACAGCAACACTCACTATAATCCCAGTAAAGAATGAATCATCTCTCTGACAGTGTCAACAACATTTACAAAGTCATTCATTCAGTGAAGTAGAATTCCTGGTAGAGATGTTGTTATTGTTGTGCATACATAGCACAGATGTGTCTAATGAAGTGGTCAGTGAGAGTGTTTTCAAATGTATTATTTCTGGAAGTGGTGGGTGAGTGGATAAGCACCATCATAGAAGTCTAGAGTAAGACACGATTTGAAATGCACCTCTCTGATGTCCTCTGACAGGCACTTTCTCTCCTCTGTTTTCCTGAATGGTTGATTAACAATTATTTTTGTCAGGCTATTATAGACTGATTAATCAGTCGGGTCCCAATGCAAAATGGGAGCCAGGAAAAAGGTGGACAGAGTTTACTGACTCTACTGTGATGTCACTCTAGTGAACAGAGGAAGTTGTGATGATTGTTATATTTTTTCTACCTTTTGATCCTATATTTTAATACTTTTTATATTTTTGCTAAGTATGTTTTGTAATACTCTTGGTGTTATACTTGTTCTGTTATTAACTGTGTAAAGCACTTTGAATGTGATGTGTATGGCTTTGTTTTACAAATAAAGTTGCCTTGATGAAACATTATATTAAAGTATTCTTAAATGTATCTCTAGTGACTCTTCTTGGCATACAGAGTTCAGAGATTATGGTGATTATGATTGTTAGACTATCTGTAATCTGACACACCAGATAGACTGATTCATATATATAGTGCATGGATATATTTAACATTCATCTGGGAAAGCTCCCATAGAAAGTGTTTGGGAAAGGAAGGACTTATCAAAAATGTGTGGAAGGTGATTGTAGGGAATGTTCTGTCTGTCACAGTGAGGGGCCAATCAGAGTAACAAGAAAAAGTAAGGTTGTGCTCGTGTGCTTTACCTGAGCAGACAGGCTACCACTTTAGTAGTAAATAGTGGAGTTCTTCCATGAAAAAATTAAAGGCCAAGACTGGCAAAAACATAGCACAGAAAATGTTTTGGCATGTCTCCCAGGTCTTGTTTAACTGAGAAAGTGTGGTCCAGTTTTATCAAACTGCCGCTACAGCTACATCTGAGCTTATAGCTACACAACAGCAGCCATGGGCTACACCAACAGACCCCATCCGTAACGATCCAAACCCACGCTGAAGCAGACCAGGAGGAGAGCGGGAACATCTTTTCTGTCATGAAAAGCTTTCAGTGTTGCTCTTTTAATCAGTAGACGTTGCCCAGTCCTGTTTATAAAACTGATTCCAGGTAGAAATATTGCACCTTCTGTGATTTGAAAATTGAAGTAGAGCATATTGTGATTTAATGTAAAATTGTGATTAATTGCCCAGCCTTCATTTTAAAAGAGTAGCCCAACTGTAGTGTGGCCCAATATAAACACTTTTAAATTATTTGATTTAACTCTATATGAGTTTGATTAATCCTGTCAATTTTATTGTGTATTTTACTGTACTATAGAGGTGTGACTTTACCTGAACAACCTGGTTGGAGATCTATTCTCTTGTTTTTGCCACAAAAAAAAGATTGTGTTTTACCCGGCTACTCAGTACTTAAAGTAAACTTTAAACTCAATACCATTTACTTTTACTTGAGTACATTTTAACTGTATTTCTACCTGAGTAAATTAGTCAAGTACTGTTTCCACCTCTGCTGGTGTGACTGCAGACTCATGAGCCAAGACTCAGTAGATGAGGGACATGTTTATAAAGGAGGATGCTGACCATTTAAGATTGACTGATTGATGATTTTAAAAAATTACTAAAAATTAGTCCAAAGGCAACTATTTACAACTAAAGCCGAGGGTTTAAGCTTTGGAATAATTTTTATTTCATGTTTTTTCTGGTACCAATGCTGCAAAAGAAAGATTTATGTAAATTATAAAATTCTGTAACCTGACACACCAGATGGATGTGTTTCACACATCCATCAGGAAAACCTCTCATACACAGCATTTGGGAAAGGGCGGAGCCTTTGGAAAAAACTCGGAGGGTTATTGGATGGAATGATTTTCATTTCATGTTTTTTTCTGGTAACAATGCTGCAAAAGAAAGATTTCTGTAAATGTTAAAATTCTGTGCAGTTTTTCAGAAATCCTTCAGGTTTTGGGGGAGTATTTTTATGCAAAACTTGTGTTTTTATGGATATTTATTCACTCAACCTTTGGTCTTAACGGGTTTAGGGCTTAATGGGGTATAGGGATTTCTTCCCTGAGCACTTACCTTTTCTGTACTAGTATCTTGTGTTTACCTGAAGTAAAGTGTTGGGACATTTGAGTGAGTATTGTTTTCTGCTATCACAAATGTTAACACCTGGTCATTTGTATTCTGTGACTGGTACATGCAAGCTTCATAAATCACACATGGACCCTGATGATTTCTGCACCCAAATCTGTGCTTCTTTCTACGCCTGATCGATAAATGAGGGCCAGTATGACCCAGAATCACACTGTAAGGAAAAGCCTTTTTGTTAGCATGATCTATTTTTCTCCTGCTTCTGGTCATAGCCACAACACATCTATTACATGAAAGATTTTCAGATCCTCAAAGTCAGAGCCCACAGGATTACCTTTTGAAACCACAAAGACGTGAAGCAATACAGGCTTAAGTTCTTTATAATTTGGTGCCTCAAGACAAGAAGGCGTACAGTCCGCCAATCTCTCTCTCTCTCTCTTTGGCTCATAAAAACACAGTGGACAACCTCTCACCAAGGTCCTTTTCATTGCTTTGAGCCAGCAGAGAGGCAGCTAATCAAGGCCCTGTCGCTCATCTGCTTACTGTAGCACTTTTTCTCCCTCTTGTACAGGATGAAATAAATTCAGGTGTGTCAGTTATGGTCTCCTTTTGAATAATCTGTGGGGAGGTATAATACGTCATTCAGAGGAGAATGAATTACTAAGTACGTGTGGCCCCACACTGCTGAGCACATTGATGATTCCTCCTGAGGCTCCGATTCTTATTTAATCATGTTTGGTTCAGACTACTTTCCTCCACCATCCCCCCCGACTCTTCTTTAATTAAATATATGTGGTCTGCTCCAGCTCAGATTGTGTCCTTTATTTAAAACAAAAGGCTCCAAAGCTGCACTGATTGAAAGAGGGGTGCCATCTTATTTCATCAGCCAGAGTCTTTCAGCTAAAAAAAGGAGGTGAAGTTCACAGAAATCAGCAGAAAGGGGCCAGTAGATGAGCAGCAGTGCTTC
The DNA here is from genome assembly GCF_018320785.1 of Cheilinus undulatus. NCBI lineage: Eukaryota > Metazoa > Chordata > Actinopteri > Labriformes > Labridae > Cheilinus > Cheilinus undulatus. The sequence goes on from NC_054866.1 coordinate 7,745,804, forward strand.
TAATGACAGCATCATCTATCACTGTCATTTAGTGCTCAGGGAGAAGCAGGCTTGACTCTCTCTCAAGTCAGTCCCAGATAGCCCAAACTCAGCTCAGCATAGAGAGAGCCTCGCTCTCCTCCTGGAGAGGCAGGAATATGAAAAATAAAAATAAATACATGGAGATGGTGTTGAATATTAAAGCAATAAGATGGAAAAAGTCGACTAAAGCTCAACAGGCAAACAGACCAGGCCGGTTTATTTATAGAAGACTTTTCATAAAGCACTGAAAGTGTTTTATAGAGTTAAAATCAGAACATTTATGATATTAAGAGCACTGAAAGGCAGCAAAAACATGATAATATTAGAACATGAGGTAGAAAGATATAAGTAAATGACATTTACAATAAAAAAAATGTATAAACATTATGTTAAAGTATTCTTAAACTGGGTTTCAGCGTTGGGTCCCTGACTGCAGAATCTCACCTCTAATTTCCACATACAACAGCACCACAATCCGCCAGTGGAATGACATACGAGTAAATAGTTTCCTCTCGGTTCAACTGGAGCACCCCAGAAGCGCCACTTCACTCTGCTTCATTGGAGAAACTCTGCATGTCTATTTTTGGTGCTGGTTCTGTCTAACAGCATCAATCCACATTGAGCAGCTCAATCTTAACAGAAGAATGTGCAAAGTATCACGTCAGCTTCAAAACACAACACGCTGTACGACTCATGATGGTAAATCATCACCATGTCAACATCACTTGTCATCCTGTCCACAAGTTCTAGGTCACTGTTGAGTCAGTGGGTCACAGAGCTACCATCAATGAAAACAAGGTAACTTTTAAAGGGATATGTCGAGACTTTTGAAGTTGGGTTGTATCAGATTCTTAGCTACAGTAGTGGCGTTAGCCTCCAGTGATTTCTGTGAAAGTTGCTCCTGATGTTATGACGAGCTCAGAGAGATCAGCAGCATAATGGTTGTAGATGGGAAGGTTCTATCCGCTTAGTTTAACGAGTTTACGTAAAAAAGCACCGAGTTGACTCACCTGTACACTGTGTCGAAAACAAACACAGCACTTCATTTCTCCCCCCCAAAACACCCTCTGTGTCAGGCACTAGTTTACGATAAAGCTTTTGGCATTTAGTCTCCTTCCTCCACGCACTGATATCCTCTGATCAGCTGTGACATATTATGCAAAAACAACTTTTTCAGGCTTTTCTAACAAATATTTCCCCCTGACCTATCCACAATCCCTTCAAATACCAGAAAAATCCATTCCCTTCAACCCTTTGTAACATCAGGAGTGCCACATCCATTTTCTGAGAGGGGTCTGGTCTTGGGGGGGAGCCAGACAGCTCATTAACATTTAAAGCCACAGACACAGAAACTGCTCCTTCTGAGAAGGGCTGAAACAGAGGGGTTTTTAGACATGCAAATATCATATACTAGAGTGTTGACCCTTTTAAGACAAGTTTACATTGGTCTCAGAGGTCCCTAAAACATGCCTGTGAAATTTGTTGATGAAAAAACTAGGGCTGTCAAAATTGAGGCGTTAATGCGGATTAATCCATCATCACGATTAATCTGATTAAAAAGTTTGACGAAATTAACCCATCTACAGCACAGAATGACAGAAAATCCCTGAAATGTCTCTGGCAACGCATTTCGGGCAGTTTGTCCAAGTAAGGTCACCGTCAAGCATGCCGCCGCGCATGCGCAAATGGGCTGTTGATCCAGTAGTGACCAACCAACTCCATATGGAAGATGCTGAACAGCACATTGGCCCTCTCAATGGGAAATTTGAGTAAAAAAAAAAACCAAAACGGAACAGTTGACTGATATAAAGTATTATGCACATTCTGCAAGAAGGAGTTTTCTTTTCACCGAAGCACTTCAGAGCACATTTTCTTAACGGTGAAGAAAGAGAGGGTGGAAAGGAATGGATTTTTCTGGTACTTGAGGGGATTGTGGATGGACCAGGGCCACATACTTTTGTTAGAAAAACTTGAAAAAGGTATTTTTGATGATATGTCCCCTTTAAGTCCGGCTGATGCACAGGGGAGAACTTTAATTCAGTCGAACCTTCTTGCTCTATGTCAGGTGTAACGTTATGCCAAGGTGTACGACCGGCTGGTGCCCTCAGTCTCAGCACAGCTATATGGTCCAAAAAGAAACTTACTGATAGTTATGTTGGGTGGACCATGTAGTGATAAAAAAACATGAAAAATAAAGAAAGAAATACAGATGAAAAGAATATAGAGTACAGACAGGAAGCTCCCTCCGTATCAATATGTTTGAACATAGAGCATAAATAAGCCTTTATTCTAATCAATAAGTAAATCACCAAGTATACAGCACAGTTTAAAAACTCTGTTCTCTCAGGAGTATGATCTGACCTCTTTTACCTGACATGTCATTAAACTGAAGTTCATCATGAATAAGACAAAGGTGTTTATATGACATTTGCTCAGTCAATCACCGAACAGCATAAAACCTGTATACAAAATAGACACTCATCTGTGTGACTGCTGACGAATGGTTTTTGTAAAAGAGCTCTTTCCCTCTCAGAGTTTTCGCTTCAGAGTATCATTAGACAGGAAAAAAAACAACTTAGTGGCTTTATGGAACCATCCACTTCTGGCGGTATTTTTAACATTTCTGTGTATGGTCATCACTCAGACCTGTGAGCTATGAGCAGACAGGGAGAGGGAAAAAGAGAAAATTGACCTCTTGATAATGTGGGTGGGCATTACCACATCGAGAAGTGGTTGACAGGTACAAAAGGCTTACTCCAAAATACTCTATTGGAAATGTAAAAAAGGGAAAACACATTATTATGTAAGTGCACATCACTAGTCTAAAAAGTTCACCTCCGAGTGGAATATACTGGGTAATTATTCACAGCAGCTCCAAGTCTATGACTAAGAGACAGAAAAAAGTACATTTGCCCAAAGCTCATAATATTAGCATGCACGCAGACTTTTATTTATCTGTATATAACAATAACAGTAAGATCCTGCACAGCGTGACAGATTCTATCATCACTCCTCTCTGAGCTTTAGTCTGGATTTACAGTCAACACGACGTGACACAGGGGACTGTGTCAGCAAACAAATCCATTGAAGTACAGAAACTCCTGGTGTGCCATGAAGGGACAGGAAGTATGAGGGACTGTCTCTGCTGTGCCCTGCTTGGATCAGAGTGATTGTCACGTGCTCATATGGAGCAAAGAGTGCTCATGAGTTCAGAGAATTCAACTAGGATTTATTATCTGTCATAAATCATAAATGTTTATTGTATTCACACTGGGCACTGGTCAGAAGTATTTGCACTGATCATTACACCAACAGGGACTGTAATGACTCTGCATTCAAAAACATGTACTTCAATAAGGAGCCAGGCCCCTTTTGCATTTATAACAGCCTCCACTCTTCTTGGAAGGCTTTCCACAAGATTTTTGAGTGTTTCTGAGGGAATTTGTGCCCATTCATTCTGTAGACCATTAATGATATCAGGCGCTGATGCTGGACAAGCCTTGCTCACAATCTCCGCTCCAGTACATCCCAACAGTGCTGGATGTGGTTGAGATCAGTGCTCTGTGTGGGCCAGTCGAGTTCTTCCACATCAAACTCAACAACCCATGTCTTTATAGTCCATGCTTTGTGCACTGGTTAACAGTCATGTTGGAATAGAAAAGGGCCTTCCCCAAACTGTTGCCACAAAGTTGGAAGCATAGCATTGTCCAAAATATCTTGGTATGCTGAAATATTAAAATTGACCTTCGCTGGAGATAAGGGGCCTGAGAAACAGCCCCAGACATGATCCCTCAACAGGTAACATTCCCCCAACATCTGCAAAACCCAGACTCTCCCATCTGATGCCAAACAGAGAAGTGTGATTCCTCACTGCACAGAACACATTTTCACTGCTCCACAGTCCAGTGTCACTGCGATCTACACCACCTTACTTTCTGTTTGGATACAGACCTGCGTTAATTTTCATACAAAATAAGGAACTTTGGGAAGATGTAAATTTTGCCATGTAAAAAAGAACTTGTTATGGATTGACAGGGAAACTAGGGACAAGTCAAGACAAAGATGAATGTTTGATTTGATAAGGAATAGATGACTTTTGACTTGTCCACTGAACTGTCTGTGAGTCTTTAACCCTTTAAAACCTGAGTTTCTGGACTCTTTTCTTATTTTAACCATAAAAGGCCCAGAAAATGTCCTGTGAGTACGTGCTTTTGCCCATCTTTCCACAATAATTAGAACTTTTAATATATGGCAGTTATTTACATTTTACTGCATGTTAGGACTTCTGGTTTGTAGATGAGACTGTAGACAGCTAAAATGAGGAGCTCCCAGCTGAATAAATTTAAAAAACAGAGAAAACCCTTATAATCATAACTCAACGACGGAAAAATAATTAACATGGATAAAAAACATTTTACTGCATGTTAAGAGTGTTTTAACAGCTTAAAATGAAAAAACACAAAAAACTGAGGAACTTTACGCTAGAATCTTAGTGAGAAAAGGGAAATTACAGTAATAACCACGTGCTGGCTATGAAGCACAGTTTGTCCGCTTTCAGAAACTATTTGAATTTTTCCGATAACACAAACAGTCATGCAGTTATGGTCATGCAAAGTGTGTTTCAACAGTGTGTCGTCGGCGACGTGCTAGGATTTAAAGGGTTAAACAGAAATAAGACTTTAAAGAGCAGTGTTTGACTTATTTTGCATCACTGTGGCTGCAGGGAGTTCTTGCAATTAAACGCATAAGCAGACAGTCCTAGCTGTTGAGTTTAACTATTGATTTTAGTGAAGAGGGAGACTCCATGGTCAAGTGGAAGAAAGTTTTTTGGTCTGACAAGTCCAAAATGGTGCTTTTTGGCCATCAGACAAGATGTCATGCTAGCACACCATCCCCACTGTGGAGCACAGTGGTGGCAGCATCACGCTGTGGGGATGCTTCTTGGTAGCCAGCCCTGAAAGCCTTGTAAAGGCAGAAGGTTGAATGAATGCGGCAAAATACAGAAGGAGGAGGATTTTATTCACTGCAAGAGAAGTAAAGCTTGGGAGGAGATTTATTCTCCAGCAGGACAATGACCCGAAGCATGAAGCGAAAGCTGCAGAAATGGTTTAAAGTCAACAAAGTGAATGTTCTGGAGTGACTGAGTTAAAGCCCAGACCTCAGTCCAGCAGAGAATTTGTGGCTAGACTTGAAAAGGGCTGTTCAAGCCTGATCCTGACAGAGCTTGAGCAGTTTTGCAAAGAAGAATAGAGGAAAGTGTCCAGATGTGAAAGCCTGGTTGAGACTTATCCACACAGACTCAGTACTGTGATTGCAGCCAAAGGTGATTCTACTAAACACTGACTTGAAGGGGGTGAATATTTATGCAGTCACTTATTTCACATTACATACTGTATGTTTATTCAATTATTTCAGAAATCTGTTTGACCACTATTAATTCATAAAATCAATAAAAGAGTAAAACATCGAAGGGGATGAATACTTTTTAAAGGCACTGTACATGCTGTTGAAGTTATATTATGATATAAGGCTCGTAGTCTACTAAAATATAAACATACAGGTGGGGAGTGCAAAAAGAACGTAAGAAGCTGGAACACTTTTATATCCTGCCATGAAAAAAAAAAGCCAGAGAGCTTTGCAAATGTTTGTTTTCTACCTTGAGTCATGGATGGATGTTTTTAGGCACACCTGAAAAGACACCTGAGACTCCTTTTTTTCTGTGTATTGTTTGAGAAAAACGAAGACACACAATGAGGCTCCATGGTGCGTCTGTGCAAGGAGCCCAGCGGACAGATTGTGTGGGATGAAGCAGAAGAGGTGCAGCATGCAGCCAGCTACCTAGAGAGAGGGCACCTGGCCTGGCTCACTGATAACTCCCCCACAGCCCAGAGAGCGGCCGTGAGTCAGGTGCTCATGCAAACACTGCCATGGGAACCGAGAGCATGAGTAGGAAATGAGAGTGTACGAGAGAGAGCGAGAGAGAGGAGATAAGCTGCTTTTCTCCTGTGTAAGTTTCGCCAGTTTTGCTCTTTCTTTCATAAAGCCCCTCTCCCTGAATCTCGTGGGTTCTGCCTACATATGATGTAAAATTTCACTGTGATTCCTTCCGTTACTCCCCACAGAGACTTTAGGCTGAAAGAAAATATTATTTTCTCTAACTGAAAAGGAAAACTGTCAAAAATGAAAAAATAGAAGCAGGCTAATTTACTACACTTTAGGCTAAGTGGTTCCATGAGTCTGTTGCACAGTCCAAAAGGTCAGCCGACTCAGCTGATTTAAAGGCTAACACGCCATCATTGTTTCCTACCAGGGAGCCAAAGGAACGTTTTCTGTTAGCTCAGTATTTGTTTTTACTGTGCACTCTAAACGGCACAGCATTCTGCTTTCAATGTAAACGGGAGGCTGTGATGTAAACCTGAGCTCCAGTGATGGTTTTATAGGTTTTATTAAAACATCACTGAAGGGTATGAAGTGGAAGAGCATGCAGCTGTAGACCTATATTTTGGAGACATTAGTATTTAGTACCCTAACCCTGTCATCAGGTAAGTCAATCTTGCAAAGAAAGGTCCAATCTGAAACAATTGTGCTGGGTTTGGCAATGGACTGGACCAATCAGCTTCATTTGAGGAGAATGAGGCGCTAGCTACAGGCTGGGTTTAGATGCATTAGAAGCTGTTGGTAGCAGTTAGCTCTGATGTAGCTTTAGCAACAGTTTTTACCAGATCTGGGCAATATTTCTTCATTGAAAGAGGAGTAAAGAACCACACTAAAAGCTTTTCTTGGAGAAGATGATGTGCCTTTCCCAACCTGCTGCGGCTTGAGTTTTATCCACCAACAAGCTCATAAACCTTGATGGTGCCTGCCCTCTTTAACTCATGGTACTCCCTGGAGCTGTGCTACTTCCTCATTCTGACTTGCTGCTCTGATTGGCAAGTGAGGAATGTGACCAATGGAGCAATTATAGTGAATAATAAAATATGAGGCATCTCTTTATAAGTAAGAAAGCCAAAGAAAAATAGCCAGAGCTCCTGAGGCCAATCTGCAGCAGATGTAACATTTATTATGGGCCAATTGGAGTTACTTCATATCTCATAACTCCATATCTTTATTCAAACCAAAATAAAAAGTCCCCTTGCACATTGTGTTTCCATGAATTATTCTGACTTAAATCAATTTTTAACCCAGCTGTAAACATGTTAATTTCTGCTGAAAAAATCTGCATTTTATCACTGAGTTTGTGACTTCCTGTTTTTATGCAGCCAGCCTTAAGCGAACAATCAATGAACTGCACTTTTTAATACTTCTGCACTGGCTTCATTTTAACCACAGAGGATGCCTCTTAATTAATGCCCAAATCCCCAACTGTTCTTGCTCATCACCTCTTAGAAGAGTATATCACAGGAGTATCTGGAGGGAACTGCAGCATGCAGGGAGAACATGAAAACTCAAAACAGAAGGGTCCAAAGACGGACAAATCAAAGTCAAAACTTTCTGTGAGGGGACAGCATCACCCACTGCAAATCAAAATATAAAATGGGTCATACCAGTACACTGAATACAAAGAAATAAACACAGTATAATCATCAGAGTTATTTCAACTCCCTTAGAGTTAAATGTAAGTTATATAATGCTCACTGGTTCTGACTTGAGTTGTCAATTTGGAAAGTGTAAGTAATTTAACTCTTGTACTGTTAATTAAAACACTAACATTTTTTATGATTATCAATTTGTATTTAACATCTGTGGCAAGGTCAAGTGTTTTCTGGCAAGGATGGATCAATGAGACAAATGCATAGCTATGATATACCTTTTGATGAAAATCAGGACATTTCTCTAAACTAGACCAAAAGAACTGGCCTGCCCCCCCTAAAAAACAGTTAATGGGTCCTCCCAGGTTATTTATTGATAATATCAATGCATGTGTGTTGGATCAGTAACACTGGTGCCAGCATCCTGGCTAAAAACTTCATTGTGGAGCTGAAAAGTCTGTCAAGATATCATTGGTTACTGATGTACAAGTTCCATTCATTGATGTCACTTTGTGACTACTTTTCATCACTGTCTGGTCATTTTGCCACATTTTTTCCACTTCCAGACAATTTCTGCTACTTTTGACCTTTTTCAATACTAAAGCAGCATAATGAACACCTTATAACCACATCTAACTGGATTTTTTCCCTTTTGAACCACTTTTCAACTTTTTTGCTGCCCATTTTTGCCACTTTTAGACAATTACTGCTACTTTTAACCCTTGTTACTACTTTAGCTGCCTAATGAACCAATTACTGCCAAGTTAAACCCACTTTGGCCACTTTTTAACCACTTTTCACCATTTTTACTGCCAATTTTTGCAACTTTAGACAATTTTTGTCACTTTTAGTACATGCTGCCACCACTTTTCATCATTTTTACAACCCATTTTTTGCCACTTTTCCTTTCTTTACCCATATTTGCAGCTCCATCCTTTTTTTGTCACTTTTGTCCAGTTTTTGCTACTCTTTAACCACTTTACATTACTTATTTCTGTCAACTTTTTGCCACATTTTAACCACTTTTCACCATTTATGCTGCCGATTTTTGCCGGTTTTATACAGTTTCTGCTACTTTTAACTGTTGTACTACTTTAGCTGCCTAATCAGTCCATTATTGCCAAGTTAAACCTACGTTGGCCACTTTTTAACCACTTTTCACCATTTTAACAGACCCTTTGTGCCACTTTAAACCCATTTTTGCCCTTTTTTAACCACTTTTTCACCATTTTTACGGCCAATTTTTGTTACTTTAAAATCCATTTACAGTACTTATTTCTGTCAGCTTCTGCCACTGTTAACCCATTGTTGTCTCTTTTAAACTTCTTTCTCCATTTTAACTGCCAATTTTTGCAACTTTTGGACAATTTTGCCAGTTTTAACCCATTTTTGTCACTCTTAAGGCATTGTCATCATTTTTACAATCCATTTTTGCCACTTTTTCCTTTCTTTACCAATATTTGCTGCCCTATCCCTTTTTTTGCCCCTTTGACCAATTTCTGCTACTCTTTAACCAGTTTACATTACTTTTTTTTGTCAACTTTTGCCACTTTTTAACCACTTTTCAACATTTTTACATTACTGCCAAGTTTAACCCACTTTGGCCACTTTTTAACCACCTTCACCATTTTAACAGACTATTTTTGCTACTTTAAACCCATCTCCACCATTTTAACCACTTTCCACCATTTTTACTGCCACTTTTTGCAACTTTGAAAAAGGCAATATTATACTGCACCGTAAATACATGATATTTTTTTTTTTTTTTTGGTTTCTTTGATACGTGTGGTTACTCTTCAGTTAAATGTAAAGTATGGTTTTCACAGATTAACTTAACAATGGATCATGATTTCCCTGAACCCCATGGACCCCCCATTTGGCTTGGCCTAGAAAGCTTTCCCCTTCATCCCCCTAATGGGCGGCCTTGCAGGCAGGGAGTGAATAGCTCAGAGGTTAGCTTCGCTCATGGTGCAAATGTGTCTCACATCAAAAACAACAATAATCCACCAGAAACATGAGTAGAGGTACTGCAGTAGTAATCACTGTACAGGGGGTTAAAGTCTAAAACCTATCTAAAAACTCTGCTCAAGGGCATGATGGGAAAACTCTGCCCCCCAGATTTGAAATGGCAGTGGGCGGGGCTTAGGTCAATCGAATCTTTACGAGTTGGACTAACACTGTCAAATAATTTCAACACTGAAGGCCATTTCACTCAGAATGGATTTACACCTTAGGAGTTAAAATCAGATCACTGAAAAAATCAACACTCCAGGTTTTTCCTGTGTATGCTATTTATCACTACAAACTCTAAAGGAGTCTTAACCACTGTTAGCTTGGTCAGTTTGCAGAATAAATCTGTTGTTAAAAAAGTTGTGCCCTGGCTGCACTCTGACTTGAAAAATTGCCATGTTGTCTTTCATAGATATTGCGACGCAGTCTTTATAAATGAACGGCATCAAAAGTGTCTTCCATGGAGAAAGATTAAAAGTAACAATCTTTTCATCATCAGGGAACAGTGCTTCAATAATTTATGCTCCATGTCTCTTCACTGATTTCTCTATTCTTCTCGAGGTTGAAAGGTCTAAGGAATAAATATATCGGGTGTTGCATCAGATCTAAGATAACCCCACATCTCGTTCCTAAGACATGAAATTAACAATAAATATGCAACAGTTTGTCTGATGGCTGAGACACAGGTGGATTTATTCTGAGCATAGGTCAGAGCAGATAGGCGTTAGAGGTCAGCCTCTGTCTGACTGACCTCAACATGCCCTGTGGAATATCAATCTCAAAGTTTCTGTGTTTGGATTTGCTCCTGTTTTCTTGTGTATTGCTGCAGATTCTTTGCACACTAAGCTATAGAAGACAGATATACCTCTGGAGAGTCTTGACCATCCTGTCTTCCTTCTGCTGTGCCAAAGAGGCTGGAGTTTGATCCTGGCACCACTCTGTCTGTCAGTCTGTTGGTGCATCTGTCTGCCTGTCCTGGAGGACTGCATGTCTGGAGGCGACAGGCAGTGTGTACTGTTCCTCAACAACACACCACCCTCTATTTGATTTTATTTTGTGTCACTGAAGATGGCAAGAGACTTGCACATGACCATGACCTGTATTATACACCAGGTAACTTTGTTTCATAGTGGCATAGAGGTTTGTGTTTGTGTGTGCGGGGTGAGAGCATCAGGTTCATGTCAGCTCTGATGATGAATAGATTTTAAAAAAGAAAGCTAAGATATAGATCAAACATTCACAGTCTAAGGCGGGAAGTAGATGCTGCCTTGTGCTGCATCATCAGCATAATTGTAAAAATACTCGCCTACAACATTTGACTGGAGGACACCTCTGGAGCAGTGGTTCTCAACTGGTGGGTCAGGGCCCAAAAGTGGGTCACAGAGCTGGGGTTGTAAGGTTGTACCAGGAAAAAAAAAATCTGTGAGAAACATTTACGATGTACTGAGGTCAACACTGGGCAGACATTAATTTACTACATTTTTCATTGTAAGGAAATTTGGCTCATTCTCTGAAAATTTTAAACTATTTATCCCGTTATCTCAGAATATTAAAGCTGGCTTTCTCAAGACAATATGATAATAAGAGATTTCCATGCTACCTTTGAAAATGCAACACACAGGAGAGCTTTAAAAATTAAATCAGATAAAACTTTGGGTAAGGAGCCACACGGTGGTGTAGGAGTTAGTGCTGTTGCCTCACAGTAAGAAGGTTCCTGGTACGCTTCCCAGTCAGGGCCTTTCTCTGTATGGAGTTTATGGACTTCTACCCCGTGCATACGTGTGATCTCTCTGATTACTCAGGCTTCACAAAGACATTCTCGTTGATTTAACTGATCACACTAAATTGCCCATAGGTGTGAATGTTAGTGTGCCTGGTTGTTTGTCTCTATATGTCAGCCCTGCAATCGACTGGCAACCAGTCCAAGGTGCCCAGTGGGACAGGTTCAACCCCCCTGCAGTCCCCAACAGGATAAGGAGTATAGAAAATGGATGGATGTAAAACTTTGGGTAAGGTTTAGGGCAGGCGTGTCAAACGGATTTGCTCCAGTGTGATATCCTGCAGGCCAGACCATTTTTTAGCCACGTCAGTATCACCAAATACAATAAATGATATAAAATACATATATAAAATCAAATAAATATATAAATAATAAATAATCCAATATTAGATACACATACCATCAGTGAGTACTGAAGGTTCAAACACAAAAATGTTAACTAGCTACTTCAGACAGGATTAACCTGGGAGAATTTTAAACAAGTCAGACAAAAATATGCCATCTTTTTATCACATTACATTATTTATTTATTTAGATTTTTTAAAATGTTTTTTAGTATCCACTGATGATGAGTTTACACAACTGGAATATTCATTTAAATACACATTTAGAATGACTGCTTTAAAACAGCAACCCGTTGTCCACAATATCTGACCCTGTTATTATTTCAGAGAGGAGACAGAAAGAGAAGGAGAGAGGAGGAGGATAAGGTCTGGAGATTTACCTCTGACTGGTGCACTCATTGAGCTGCAAATTTTCTCACACTGAGTGGAAATTTAACTTTTAAGTACGTCTGAGCATGTATATATATAATATTTCTCTGCAGGTCAGTTCGATCTACAGTGCTTAACAAATTTCTTAGACCACCTGTCATATTTGTCTCAGAGACCATCCAGCATCATGAAGTGCTTTATTGTGGACTCTTTCATTTTCAGTGAGCTCTACACGTTTTACCATTTTGAACAGGAATTCACCGTTTTATACCCAAATTTGAGCCGGCTCACTGGGCTTCACTGAGAAACCAGAAATTAATCAAGTATCACATTCAACCACTAAAACTTATTTTTCTCTTCAGAAATGCAAGTAAATAACTATAATTTGACATATTAATCAAGAAATAATAATGTGCTTTACTATTTTTTCAGTTTTTTTGTAAATCAGTAGATGTGAAAATTCATGGATAACAATAATAATGATATTTTAGAATTAAAAATATCATTTGTGTTAAAGAGCTCCTACACATTGGTGTATTAACCATTGCAGAAACATAAAAAATGATTTTGGTTTTACCAATGCTGTTAATTTAGGGCAGCTGTGGCATAAATCTTACTTTGGGTGGTGGTCTAATAAATTGTTAAGTACTGTACTTCTTTATCAAAATGTCTGGAAAACCTCCTCATGAGAGCGTAAAAACTTTTTGGCAATATTTGAGAGGTTTTTTGAAATTCAAGCATTTCCATTACCAGTTTGTTATTGATTATTGATTGTTTAGATTTTGTGCATTTCTAAGGGTAGTGGAAACAAAGCTTATTTTGCAAAGAGTATTTTTCATCCTGAGAACAGCTTTTTTTAGCCCACTCAGGGGAAAAAGTTTTGTTTTACAAGCTAAAAATCTCAATCATCAAGGCCCAACATGTTTGCAGCAACTTTATTCCAATATATCTAGTGTGTTTAGACACAAAGGTTCACTTAACAGGGACTTTAAGTGAAAGAAAGCAAGACAAAATGTGCAGTGATCAATAAATAGTCAGTGAATAATACTGATCCTACTCCTACATCACTGGAGCTGCGTTGCTGTTATCTTGTTTACCTCTCTGACGGCTGATGGGACAAAGCTATTTTTGTATCGCTTGGTTTTACAGGCTGGTGCTTTAAACCTTCGACCAGACAGGAGAAGCTGGAATCCACCATGTAAGGTGTGGGAGTCATCTTTTAAAATGGATCCAGCTTTCTTCTGTAACTGTCTGGTGCACAGAGATTCTGGGTTAAGCTGTGTCTGCCCAGTCCTCCTTCTGGACCGAATGATGAAGACAGTTTCTATTTTTAGAGACAGGTTTCCAAACCATGAAACTAAGCAAAAAAATAAAACCAATTTCATTTTCTGTCTGTGATTTCTCCATGATACTCTTAAGATTGAAAACTTCATTGTTTGGACTTTTAAAATGATGGCGTCATGTGGGGTCAGAATTTGGAGTTAACAACATGAAAGCCTCCCAGATCATCGACAACTATGGCACACTGAAAGTCTGAAAGTCTAAATCCGCTTTCTGATGCTCAGTTTGCACTTCAGCAGATTGCCTCAATCATTTCAACATGCCTTTATGCTTTGGTTGCTGCCATGTGATTGGCTGATGAGGTATTTGTGTTATTAGGCAGTACTGATGGTACTATAGTAGTGATATACTGCACCTTGATGTGCTGAGTTTAACACGTTATCACACGATCCATCTCCGGAGCAAGATTTCTAGAAGAAAACAACTGCTTTAAAGGCAGACGTTGCACTGAGAACACTGTGCAAAGAGCAGATGGTGTAATGAGAAACGCTGTTGTAATGATCACACGGTCAGAGCTTCTGTCTGCATGAGACTGCACTAACGCAGCAATCATCATGGGCCATGTGTTTCTCTATGAAATTGCAGCAATGTAAAATTACATACAATGCATTCAGGGTCACAGTGCACAGGGGGTCTGCCTGAAAGTTCAAAGCTATGCATTTCAAATGAATGTTATTGTTAAGTGCATCCATGGACTCATTTGGTCATGATAACATGCTTAAATGGGCTTATCGGACTTGGATGGTTCTCCGCAGTATGATCAGGAGTTGAATCCACACGGGAGCAATCCAGGATATAAATACAAACACAGTCACTGTACCGTAAGATGCTCTGCAGCACTGCACATAACATGTTCTTCTGCAGCAGGACTTGGGGGTTCAAAGGTGTGCTTACAGTACAATAGCTCCTGCTGAAAAGTCTGACCTGATTTTGAGTTGTCACATAAACAGCCCACAGACTCACACAAATCCTCTTCAATTATGTAACTCCCTGTTGTGTAAGGGAAGTGAACACAGCCTGTCATGTGTGACATGATGGGGCGCTTTCTTTGACGACTCGACTGTTTTGTTTGGAAAACAAATGCATACATACAGTCCGTCTAGTTTCACGTAACGACCAGCGGCACATTTAGAGAGGTGAGAAGTCTTTGTATAGCTGAGCAGAGACATGTGGAACCTGTGCTTTTAAAACGCATTGAATGCATGAGGAGGGGGTAGAAAGGATGGTGTTACAGTGAGAAACAATGCCCCCTCCATTCATAAAGGTCTAAGCTTTAAATGGGATGAAAACACCTGGTTTCTGTAAGATTGGGTTTCAGTAGCAATTAACAGCACATTGTTTTTAAATTATATCGATAGATTTTCAAATGAGATGCTGGGAATGACAAATTTGTGTCTGTTCATACACAGTAGTTCATGTTGAGTCTCTGACTTTATCTGACTGAGTATGAGATGTCAAATGAATTGTTTAGAGCAGAGTTTGTCAACGTTTTAAATCTGTGACCCCCAAAATAAAGGCGCCAGAGACCAGGGAGCCCCACTGTTCCCGAACATAATTGAGCATAGCCATGAACATTCAAGAATAGTCATGTGCAGACAAGGCCAGCCATAAGGACGGATAAAGGGAACAGCATTCTGGGACCCAGCCCAACTGGAGAATCATGAAGTCAGCAAAATGACAGTCAAATTTAAAGTTATGCTGTGATATCCATATGTTATATTTAACCTGAATAATAACCACCCTTATCAAAGCAACAAATAAATATATACAGTGCTAACAAACTTATTAGACCACCTGTCATATTTGTCTCAAAGACCATCCAGCAACATGAAGTGCTTTAATGCGGACTCTTTCATTTTCAGTCAGCTCTCCACATTTTACCATTTTGAACAGGAATGAGGGATTTCAAACTGAATTCACCCAAATTTGAGCCGGCTCACTGGGCTTCTCTGAGAAGTCAGAAATTAATCAAGCACAACATTCAACCACTAAAACTCATTTTTCTCTTCAGGAATGCAAGTAAATAACTATAATTTGACATATTAATCAAGAAATATTAATGTGCTTTACTATTTTTCAGTTTTTTTGTGAATCAGTACATTTGAAAATTCATGGATAACAATAATAATTATATTTTAGCATTAAAAATAGCATTTGGGTTAAAGAGCTTCTACACATTGGTGT
Organism: Cheilinus undulatus; assembly: GCF_018320785.1. Lineage (NCBI taxonomy): Eukaryota > Metazoa > Chordata > Actinopteri > Labriformes > Labridae > Cheilinus > Cheilinus undulatus. The sequence goes on from NC_054866.1 coordinate 7,761,382, forward strand.
ATTAACCATTGCAGAAACATAAAAAATGATTTTGGTTATTACCAATGCTGTTAATTTAGGGCAGCTGTGGCATAAACCTTACTTTGGTTAGGGTTAGGGTGGTCTAATAAATTTGTTAAGCACTGTATATCATTATTTTTTTATAGTATATAGCCATCTTTAAAATGCAAATACCTTTTCTCAAAAACAAAATTAAATAAGTTTTAAATTGCTGAAATGGGTTAAAAACGTCAATGGTGGAAAAGGAGGTGAAATTTAATTTTAAAAGAAGCAGAAATGGTTTAAATAAGGCAGAAAAATAGGCAGAAGTTGACAGAAATAGGTAACACTATCATAAAAAATAGTGAAATGTGGTTAAAATGGACAATAAAAAGGGGTTAATAGAAGCAACAATGGGTCAACAGAGGCAATAATAGGTGGAACGTGGCAAGAATTTGTTTAAAAATGGGAAAAACAAGCAGAAAACAGTGGTGGAAAGGGTTTAAAGGTGACAAAAATATCTTAAAATGGAAGAAATGGTCAGAGGAGTTAGTGATAGAGGGATTAAGAGGTGGCAGAAATGGGATTAAAGTAGCTAAAATGCCTGTATTGTGGTTGCTCTCCAGTGGCGAGACTTCTCTAACTGGGTCAGTAACTTCACTCATGGTACAAAAGTGTGTAATAGCCGAAGGCATTCTTGGAGATCAATGCAGGTTAAGGGTTGATAGTCAAATAATTTGAGTAAAATTTCAAAAATAACTTAGAATGTTTCAGTACTGTTTACTTAAAATAGTTCTGAAATTGCCGTTCGAATTTTGAAGTCACAATTTTTTTTGTTTGTTTGTTTGTTTGTTAGTTTTAAACAGCCTTCACCTGTTCGGTATTACAGTCCAGGACAGTTGTGTGGTTTCTCAAGTACAAGTCAATGTGGATGCATGGTTTCTCCTCTCTGCTACTTCTTAATCATGAACAGCCAAAGTAGGAAAAGGGAAGTTTGTCATGCTCTACCCACATGAGTGCAAAGATGGTCATAATTTGTTAAGGATCTGCATATTATCACAAAGCTGTAGACTTACAATCAGAGTGAATATGCCATTCTAGGTCTCATAATACCTAGGCCCTACCTTATAACTTCAAAAACATCAACAGGGCTGCACAAAAGTTGAAATCACAGAAATGTTGAGCTGTCCTCACTTCTGTTTACAGCACACAGTCAGACAGCTCAGACAGTAAAATTTCTTCTTCTTTTTTTGCTTGTTTGACATTTGCTTCAACGTAGTTACCGCCACCTACTGGGCAGCGGTGTGAAGAAGTAAATTGGCTGCACTCAGATGTTACTATTTACTTTAAACAACAGTTAAATGTCTCCTTCACATTGCTATTTAACATTACTTGATGAAACCTAGTAATAAGTACATTTAATTGATTATCAAGTAAAGTTGGCTTTGTGAGTCTGGACAGATATCAGGTCTTACAGTGTAGATGCTTTGAGGGATTTTTTTCAAACTTTAAACAAATGTTCATCCTGGCTCATGTCCAAACTGATAAGAGGAAACCGGAGTTGGTTGTCACACAGGTTGGTTGTCACCTCCAGAAGGTGCTGTCTCCTAAAATTTGGTATGGAAATTTCCAGAAATGGAATCACAGCTGACCTACATCCTACATAGTCTTTTCTGGAGGAGGACAGCTCAAATTAATGTGAGAGGACTTAAATTTATTTATTTATTTATTTTTTTTGGCAATTGTAATTATTCAGCTACTCAGTATTTTTATTCTAGGTTTTTACACAATGGATTTATAACAAAACAATTGTTACCCTTCAAAGTGTAAGGGAAAGCTGTAGTTGAGATTGTTGTTAGCTAGCTTACTAGTTGCCTTGATGCTAGCAAGAAACTCCAGTCGGGGTTGGTCGTCACATTCTCTATGGGGTTTGTTGCATAAGGAGACTTGAACATGTACGGCTTAATTCACAGCCAATCAGAGGAAGTATGGGAGAAGTCTTGGATGTGCAACCAGTGGGTACGCAAGCTCTGCTTAGTTGGGGTGCACTAACCCTGCATCACTGTAATACAGACAGTGAATGCTTGTAGCCTAGCTGAGTAGGCTGTTATTGTTAGACCTATTTGTTTTGTTCTTTAGGCCTAAAGGCTGGCCTGTAGGTGTTCCTGTTCGTGCTTCTTGCTCATTTTTTTGTGAAGATACATAAATTTATGTATTAATTAAAATTTAAAATTTAGTTCTGCCCTCTTCCCTTCTTTTTAAGAGTTGTCTTATTAAAACAACACTGTGACATCCAACCCCATAGTGTGTGACAACCATCCCTCTAATGGGTTGGTTGTCACAACATGTCAGAGTGTCCTTGATAGTTAACTACCTCTCTGTTTCAACACCTTAAGCTTCAATTGAATTTAGAAATGGCAACTGAAAGATTTGATGATGAGCAATTCAGACTAGAATAAAAAGTGTGACAACCAACCCCGTTCTCCCCTAAACTTCTTAGATCATAGGTCAAGGTCATGGGAAACACACATCTGTTGATAATGGATACCATTTAGAAAGGTGTATAGCACTGCTTTAGTCATCTTACCATTCAAAGAGCTATTTACACCATTAGTCAGACTTACCTGTTTACAGCCATTCACTCCTGTACAGCTGGAGGGAATACTGCTACGTTGTATTAGCAATATGCATGCATACACATTCACAGGGCACTGCCACAGCAGTAGGGGCAATTTAAGGTGACTTGCCTAAGGACACGTTGGCATGTGACTCATGGAGCAAGGGATTGCACCACAACCTTGCAAATGAAAGACTCCCTGCTGATCCAAAGCTGCCCCACAAACTCTGCACAGATGCAGGTCAAAGGTCGAGGTCATGGGGCTCATGTGCATCCCTTGCAATATCTCAAAAACACTTTGTGGGATTTTCTTTGCAGAGATGTCCATCCAGACTCAAGGATGAAGTCAAAAGTCAAAGGTAAAGGTCATCACTGTAGTAGTTTTAGGACAGTTATTTTTGTGACCATAGTATCAAACTGGTTCTATAACCATTTGATTTTTCCTGGAATTAAATCAGGGTTTATAATACTCATAGCCTGGCAGTCATTGAGCTATTTCTTTACAGAAAATATTAAGATATTTATCATGCATCCCCATTCAGCTACATTTTTCCAGGATATGTTCCATATCAGCTGGCCCTTGCACCAACAACTGACATAAATAGTTAACTGAACATGAAAGTAGGTGTACAGTATGATTGTGGTCTCTTCCCTGCGGCAGACTGAACTCCCCTCTGTATCATCAATATGCAGGCAAAACACCCAGATTTAAACAGCACAGAACACACAGCTGAGCTAACAAACAGTAGCATCACTAAGTAGAACTAAAAACAGTCAGACGCAGATGTGCATTGACTTTCTATACTATAAGAGCAGCCACCAGCACTTTGTCTTACCTCCTCTACAAAGGCACTTATCATACCGTCTGACCTTGAGAAGGTCTGCATCACTATTCAAAGATTCAGCGCTGCACTCGAGTGGGAATCGCTTGAGACACCAGTTTATGAAGAATGTGGTGCATTGAGGAAGCTGCCTCTCTTAGTAGTAGGTTTGTAGTATGAAAAGTAAAACAGCACGCCTCTATGACTGACAGCTCATCAGATATTTCCTGTCACTCAGATCTCAGCTGACCATGTGGACCTTGTCTCAGCTGATGTTGTAAACATATGAGTAAGGCTAGTTCATACAAGCCAAGGGCACAGCCTTATTCATGTCAGCACTAATTTATACAGCGGTGTGTACAGAGAGCAGAAACCATCATTAACATCTGTCCCTGCAGGGGAAATGTGTTAGTCAATCGCAATTATTAGTCCTCTGCAGTTTTCTGGTATTCCAGATGTCCATACTGCTCATGTGCTCCTAACACATGTGCTGTTACTAACACCCCAGGCACTTTAAGACGGGCTGCTGCATGGATGCACCATGTGCAGTGCAGTAAATTATCGGCTCTGTGAAGTCAATGCTACAGAGGCGCTCTGCCATCTAGTGGCGATAGTGATGTCAACAGGAACAGCAATAAAGCTCACAGTTCTCATTCATTTTGGCTCAATTGTAAAATGAGAAAAGAATCAGAGTATTCAGCTTAAACTTCTGAAATGTCTGTTGTTTAGAACGGATCACAGTTTCTGACTAATTCAAGCGAGTGTTCAGGAAGATGTGTGGAAAGGTGTGCACAAAAGTCACCTCATCAGGGCTCAATGATCAAAACAGATTAGTTGATTTTTCAGTGAAATCGACAGACTTCACAGTTCCTAAATATTCTTAAATCCTTTGAGCAGCACTTGAAAAATACGCACTCAACTATTAAAACCTGCCAGACATACATGCATAGGTGTGTTGGGAAAAAAAAGGAATAATGTGAGAATTTCTTCCCCATAATTCACTCTCAGTCAGGGATGGACAACTTTGGCTACCAGAGGGCCACCTAGAATGTATTCTCAACACCTCTCAAGATCTTTATATTAACATCTAGCCCAGTGGTTCCCAAAGTGGGATTCATGAGACAGTGAAGGGGTTGTGGAGGCTTTCCAAAAGAAAGAGAAACTTAATGTGAATCAAAATCATAAATTATTGTAAAAAAATATTGTTAAAATAAGTGTAATTTAAGATTTAAAAAAAAAAAACATAGTTATCGAGTGATTTCTGTGCAACAATGTAAATAAAAGTTATACAAACTACCTAAAATGCAAGTTTTGTACATGATGCTTTGTGCAACATCATCTCCCTCAAGGGAGGATGGGGTCCCCGATTTCTGACGCTGTTATGTTGGGGTCACAGGCTATAAAGTTCTGGAAACCCTGATCTAGTCAATAGTTATGTATAATTTCACAAAAGAAAAGCAATGTTTCCATGAAGGTTTAAGACTACAGAAACACTCTTTATACACATGCAGTTGCTTATGTCTTGAAGCCATTGGATACCATCTACACTCACCGGCCACTTTATTAGGTACACCTTGCTAGTACGGGTTGGACCCCTTTTGCCTGCCTTAATTCTTCATGGCATAGTTTCAACAAGGTGTTGGAAACATTCCACCTAGACGTTGGTCCATATTGATAAGATAGCATCACACAGTTGCAGATTTGTTGGTTCCATGATGTGAATCTCCTGTTCCACCACATCCCAAAGCTGCTCTGTTGAAGATCTGGTGACTGTGGAGGCCATTGGAGTACAGTGAACTCTTTGTCATATTGGAAAACGAACTACTTCCACATGTCGATTTAAAAGTCTCTGGAGCCTCTACATGCCTAAATTCATTGAGTTACTGCTATGTCATTGGCAGTTTAGCTATTTGTGTCAACAAGCAATTGAACAGGTGTACCTAATAAAGTGGCTGGTGAGTGTATATAACAGGTCTTATCACATTAACTATGATGACAGATTCCGTACTCATCAATGTGACCTGTATCACTTATTTTAGCTGGCTCCCTTTGGGTCAAAGTAGGAAACAACATGCATTATTTACAGGGTTCTCATAGGTAAACTCACCTGAATTCTCTTCTATCTATGAACATCTCCATACAACCAAATCTCAGAACTGTTTGTTTTCTTCCTGCTTTGTGTTTTCCCTTCACTTTGGTTGCACTCATTAGATTTACCTGTGTCAAACTGGCTGACTTACAAGGATGCAGTTCAATCTAGTAAAAAGTGTATTGATGTCCATAGAGCTGATAAATGAACCTGTTTGTTAATGTGAATATATAAGCTGAGAAAAGTTGCATTGGTTTAAATAGCACTCACATTAATTTTGATCCCTCATAATTAAAAATTTATTAACTTCTGTACAATAAAAATATCCAGTGGTACCAGTTACCGGTATTGTTTCAAATAAAAAAGATTAAATAAATTAGAAAACCATCACAAATGAGGAAAATACAAAAAGTATTTCCAGTCCAAGAGTTCTAACCGTAAAGAGAAGTTTCTGCAGCTGTGTACATCAGAGTTTGATCAGTTCATTGTCCTTTCATTTTAACCAAAACATTTACAGTGAAGATTTCAACAACCTCCCCATTAAATGTAACGTATACCTCCACCTTAAATCACATTTCAGTACAACAGCAAGAAGATCCAGACTTGATCAAAAAGAATGAAGTCACACCATGATTGCTGAGGTGAATGTGGCAGTAAAAAGAGTCTGTTGATTATTCTAACAGCTTAATTCGGTTCATGAAACGTCCAACATGAGAAACAGAACAAAAGTTTGAGTTGTAAATGTGAAATGCTCCCGTTAAGCCGAGGTCAGACTACACAATGTTTTCGTCTGTTATGATGATCACTGTGTCATGTGTGTGATCCATAAAGTGGAGCATTGACCTGACTGACAGCCATAACAGATGATGGTACTCAACATCTCCTGAAAAGACAGCTGTAAAGAGTAATGCCAGATACTCACTGTGTTGCTTAAGCTAGCTGCTCTTCTTCTCATTATTTCTCTTTTTTCAGTCTGTGGTCGTCCCTCTACAACACAACATGACATATAAGGCAGGGATGTTGATGCCAAATCTCAACAAACTTCCTTCTCAGCCCCCTTGTTCTGTCTTGCTGCACCAAATTCATCATATTTTTTTTTACAATTCATATCTCTTGAAAAAGAAATTTTAATCTCAATGAGTTTTGTTCTCCTGGTTAAATAAAGGTTAAATAAAAATAAAATAATACTAACCCCAGACATAGCCGACCTGAAACCTAACCTTGCAAAGCAGATGGACTGGCCAGATCCCATGTCTGGCGGAGTAGGCGGGTCCATCTTGAACAGCTCCAATGTAAAACAACTTTTCCACATCTGAGAATTGACCAATCACGCAGAGTTTAGTTGTACTGTGAGCTGATAGCAATGGCTGCCACTGGTGTAGCAATTAGCTCGAATGTGTTTATAGTGTAGTGGTAGTTTTGTCAGAACTGAAACACATTTCTTAGAATCAAAAGAAGAGAATAGAACCACACTGCAAGCTTTTTGTGATGGAAAAGATTTTTTTGCTCCAGTGTTAATTTCGTCGACTAAAACTATGACTAAAAATGTTCATCGACAGCCTTTTGATCCATGACAAAAACTAGGCAAGACTAACAAAAATAGATCTGTGATGAGTAAAACTGACAAAAACTAAGTTTAGCTTTCTTCAAGATGACTAAAACTACACTAAAATGTAAAGTAGAGTTCACCGGACATTCAAAATCTGTGATATTTCTCCACTGTGGGTAAATCTGTCAAAAAACAATGCATCTGTAGCTATTCTGCCTCTCAGCTGTAGGAAGCAGGAACCCCGGGTTTGGCAGAGTGCATAGAACACGATTCCATGACTTGGCACCAGATTTAGGCAAGAAAATAAATGCTTGGACTAAAAGTAAAGACTACAGTATGAGGACTTTTTATGGACTAAAACTAGGCTAAAATGTTTTGAGTGTTCGTCGACTAAAACTAGACTAAAACTATAAACAGTAGAAATGACTACAATGTGACTAAAACTAAAATACATTTCATTTATAGACTAAAACTAAGACTAAAATCAAAAATACCTGCCAAAATCAACACTGTTTTGCTCTTCTCTCAACCTGCTTTGGCATGAGTTTGTGATAGCTACAGGTGGGATTTAGTTTTCAAGCCAGTAGCAATGAGTGCTGCTGGTGTAGCAATTAGCTTGGAATTAGCTTAAGCCAGTGGTTCTCAACTGGTGGGTCGGAACACAAAAATGGGTCTTGTGGCTTATCATTTTAATCTGATGCAATGTCGTCCCAGTGCATTATGGTGGTTTCATTTTGAACAAACAAGTGAAAAAAAAAAAAAAAAGTTTGTCATCTGGTAATGTCTGATCTGTTGATATACTGTCTACGATTACTGATGACAAATCATGGTCTAGAAGTTTACCCACCACCCCTCTTAACTCTATTCTTCAAAAATTAGGGGTAGGAGTAAAAATTGTAAATCAGGACTGAGCCTATAAAATGACAATTCAATCTCTCTTTTGCAACCCGGAGAGAAAGTATCAAATAATACGCTGACAGTCAGGTTTATACACGATTTTAAAAATCAAATCTAAGACTTTTTAAGACCTTTTTAAAACATGAGCTGATAAAAATTACCAACACATTGCACCGCAAACAGTAAAAAATAAAAAGCTTGAGATATTTCCCTGTGCACTGGATCAGGGCTGAAGTTTCTGATTGAATTAACAGTTTATGAAATTCCAGACGGTTAGAGCAAAGACATTTCCGTGCCTTAAACTCCCAAGTGTTATGTGGCTGTTCTATCAGTATACCAGTTAGTAATATTCATCATAATAAAATTTTAACAGGTGTGCTGAGCTAATTCAAAAGTTTAATGCTTTTTGTCAGGGAAGACCTGCATGAATTTTTTTAGTGGGCAACTTGGTAGCCTTAAGCACTTTACAGTGGGTCAGGAATGCTTGCAAAAAGGAGACAATGGGCATAAAAGTCTGTACACGGTAGCTCAAAGTGGACATACATTAAACTAATTAATCTATTCTTTGAATGTTCCTCTGATGATGGGTGAATTTCAGTGATTGTTTTAAGATTTCTCCTTTTGTATCTCCTTTTCTTTAGATAACAAAGCTGAGCTTCCCTAGACAAGAGGAAATTCCTAAAGAAACTACCAAATTTCTACCAAATGTCTTGTGGGAAATGGAATAAAACTAGTTTTATGCATGCATATCCTTCTGTAATGGGTCGCTTTTAACATGTTTTGTCTTTCTCTATGTTCAGTTATGTTTTGTTCTATTTAGGGTCCAAAGTACAGCATACCTTATAAAATACATTTGAGTGGTTGGCTCAGTGCCGGCGCTAATGCCACTGCCTCGCAGCAAGAAGGTTCCTGGTCCACTTCTTGGTCAGAAGCTTTCTGTGCGGCTTCCCCGTGCATGCGTGGGTTCTCCGGTGCCCTCCCAACATCAAAGACATGCTCGTAGGTTACTGGGGACTCTAAATTGGCCATAGGTGTGGATGTGCCTGGTTGTTTGTCTCTATATGTCAGCCCTTTGATTGACTAGCAACCAGTCCAGGGTGTGCCCCGTCCCTTGCCTGATGACAGCTAGGATAGGCTCCAACCCCTGAGATCCCTAACAGGATAAGAAGAGTACAAGATGGAAGGTTGAAAATGTCTAAAAATTTGGGTCACAATGTCTCTCAAGGAGGCGGTGGGTCCTGACACCAAACTAGCTGGGAACCACTGACTTAAGCAACAGTTTTTTTTTTTTGTTTGTTTGTTTGTTTGTTTTTTTTTGTTTTGTTTTTTTTATCAGGCCTGGTCAGCATTTCTTTATTGAAAGAGAAGCAAAGAACTGCTGAAAGCCTTTCTTGGCTGAGGTGATGTTTTTGCACTTCTCCCGACTGGCATGAGTTTTATCCACCAACAATCTCCACCCTCTGTAAACTACAACAGCACCTGCCTGTCAAGCTCAAGTAACTTGCCAGAGCTGCACATGCCTACTACCTCATTTTGTCTTGTCACTCTGATTGGCCCGTAATGAATGTGACAGAATTTCAGATTAAGTCTTGCCCTTTCCAGAAACTTTGTATGGAATGTGATATATGTCCCATGCAAAGGAGATATAAACAGTTTATTTGGCCTGTCGGGCTACCTAAAATCCCACAATACCCAGATTGGGCCATAGTGGTTCTTAAAATGTGTAGTCTGACTTCGGCTTTAGATGGTATGTACAACCTTTGTTGCATTGCCATGAAACAAACATCAAACATTGAAATTATCCACCTCCAACATAATCTGACTTGTTTTCTGAGAAACTGTCACAGTAGACGTGTGGTTTTGCCATGAAAAGTTATGATTATGTAACTTAGAAAGTCGTTCGAACATTATGCAAAGTGCTAAGGTTACTCTACTCGACAAATCATCAGAAATATAAGGTGCCGGTGAAAACATTCATTGGAGATAGACCTGTGACACTCATGTTACAAAATGATGACTCAACAAAATGTCTTTCATCCCAGCGCAGAAGGCACAGAAAGATTGGATCCTGATTGATGTGGGCCAAACCAGGATTCAGACATGACGGTGTGTTCAATCATTTTCATGTTCAAGTGATTGAACACAGGTGGATATCATGAATGAGGGTGCAGGTACAAAATGGCTCCTGAATCCTCCAGTCTTTTTAAGGCTTCTGCTTCGTGATTGAGGTCGTGGTAGGAATTCTGCAGAAACAGAGGAGATGCGTCAGCATTCAGAGAAAGGGATGACTTCTCCAGCATGAGGTAACTACTGTCCTGTCACAGTAAAGCAGAAGACTGCTACCCACCTTCATAGACTTCATGGTGTCGTATCCATAGTAGTGGATCGGTTGTCTTTGGCTCTTGGAGTTTGGGTATCCAAAACCAGCAATGTGGACCACATCACAGTAGTTAAGAGCAACGAAAACAGCAAGGATACCCGTGGTGGGGTGCACTGGCTGTCGGAACAAAATAATAGGAAGATTAAAAGTCTGATACAACGACAACGAGTACATCAATGCCTTGCCAACCACAACCAAGATGTCTGCTCAAGCAATGACAAGAGGAGTAAAAATACAAATAGTTTCTTCTGAGGTAAGATTTGAATATTATGACTACCATCATTGACTCGATATAATGTTCCAGTGCATAATGGTCGTTTTATTTTGAACAAACTTTGGAGAGAAGAAAAAAAAAATCTTGTCATCCAGTTACGTCTGGTCTGTTTACATCAATACCATCAACTATTACTGACGACTTATCAGGGTCTACATGCTTTCCCCACTACCCCTCATAACTCTTTTCTTAGGGGCAAGAGTAAAAACTGTAAATGGGACTAAGACTATAAAAGTGACAGTGCAATCTCTCTTTCACAACCCAAACAGGAAGTCACACATAAAAATACCCTGACAGTTAAATATCAAAGTGCCAAAGAGTCTGACCCGAACTCACTACTTCCCCAAACAACTCTGCAGGTTTTACACTTTGCTTCAAATAAAAAAATAAAGTCAGTTTCACAACAGAACACATGACCCTAATGCACCCATTTATTAAGTTTCAGGCTCTGCATTATATCATGTTGATTTTTAAATACATCAGTTTATTTTCAAATGAGATATTAAAAGGGACAGCATGGTTAAAATTGAGTTATTTTGTCTGAAAATAAGATAGACGCAAGGTCCAGTGCTCAGGAAAAAAATATGTCAGTGTTTACAGCAAGAAACACTGACATTAATGTTTGTTGGATTATCTGTTTATTTGTTTATTCTAAATGGGAAATGATGGTCTTATTTACTTTTTAGATTTAATTTAGGAGCATTTGTATTATTAGTAAAAATCAAATTATACTGATACCGGTTTGATAGTCAAATACACCCAGTATTTAGAGATGCACAACACTGGATATATATAAATCAGTCCTTGAAACACACTCTAAAGTTTAAGGATGAACAAAGGAACAAACTTTAGTGTGAGGATATATCAGGGTTTGAGTAATGAGGATAACCAAATGGAAAAGACTTTAGCTGACGTAGGTCTGTTGGTTCGACCTAAAACTCCACAAACGTATTAGTACATGCTAGGGTGGGAAATTAGACCCCACAACCAGACACAAAATCCAGCTCAAACTATCTGCCACTAGGGCAGGAGACAGAATGATTTCATGACATTGATGACATAAATTGAATCCATGTTTTTAGCTTGTTTCTACCAACTTTATGACCAGATTGAAGAAACCCCTCCCTCCCTGTGTCAGAGCGACTGTCAAATGTCTACATTTAGCTGTGTGCTGGGACAGTTGGACTCAGTAAAGGTGTCTTGAAACTAATGTGGTACTTGTTATAAATTCAGAATAATTACACAAGGCCTGGGATCCTGTGCAAAATATTTAGCCCCATTGTTTCAGCCACTGTTTTTGTGCTGTTTTCTGGAACAGACTTTAATAAGGATGAGCCCTCTCTCACACTGAGGGTGCAGGACTGACCCACACTCAGGTTATGGGCAGGCAGCGCTGCTGTTCCTGCTGTAATTGTAAAGTAGAAAAACATACAAATGCATAAAGGAATCATCGGAATTATGGCTGAACAAGTTGGGAAAATAATCTAATTGTTTTTTTTTTCTCCAACATTGTGATTATTTTGTAGTTCCTAATATTGTGTATTATCAATAAACACAAGTTAAAAAAATCATTCAGCACAGGGCTGAATGACTTCGAAAAAATGCCGTATGAACTGTTGTGTTGAAGGGAATGATCATTTCTATGTCAATCTCATTTTTAAAAAGAAAAACTCAAAATGATGAAAGTAGGACTTTTTGCACTGTACTCTGGAAAAACTGACACTTGGATGTTTGCATAATGAGCACTGGTCATCAACTGGCAGCATGGGGGCTATGTCAGGCCCCCTAAAGCTTCCCATCCGCCCCAAAAGACTATTTAATTCATAAAACACAAGGTCTCTTTTTTCTTTATATGTCTTTAGCTATTATATCATCCAGAAAAATAATCAATATCATAACTGTTTCATCAGGACTGGCTTACGTTTGACCTATTCTTTTCAGAAATTCCCCCGTCAGCCAACATTACATGATGTAAGACGAACATGCTAATCATTCAAGTCCTGATTAAATCTGCAGTTTTTGTGTCAACTTTCCACTTCAGACTATTGGAGAGAGCAATTTTCCCTGCGTGAGACTGAAAAGAAAAGACTTATTTCCTGCATGCTGTTCTCACCAATCAGGACACAGCATAGAGGTGTCAAACTCAGTGATGGATAACAGAAAATATGGAGCTAAAATATGCCACTGCCACTATAGGTGGCAGGGACTGATTTCATTGTTAATGCAAAAATTGAAGGAAATACTAATACAGTAATATGTTAAGTAGACAAATATATATATATATATATATATATATATATATGTATATAATTTAGCTCAGTTGAAGGTCTGGCCTCCACAGAGTCTGCCAAAATAAAATCTAGCCCAGGTATGAATGTAGTTAATGACCCCTGGTATAGAGCATTACATCTCTGCTGCAAAAGGTGTTTTTTAACAGGTATTTGACACACATTACAGGTAAAAGAAATACTGCCCCTGCTGTGATTTAAAAATGGTAGTAAGAAATAGCATGATTTTATTCAAATTTTGATTAATTGCCCAGCCCATTTGGAATCAATAACATGGGCAAAGATCGAAAAAAGGGTGTCTTAATCAACCTTCAAAAATCTAAAACATCTCACGAGTTAAAATAAGTCTTTTAAAGGCCTTAAATTTCAAACATCCAATATAAGACATTTTAAGAAAGGTCTACAGCAGCGGTGTCAAACTCAGTCACAGCAGGGGTCGGCCTACAAGGGTCAACATTTAACCATAACTGTCAACCTCATTTCACCAGTAATAAAACATGAAAAAAACAGCACTGATGATAAATCCTTTGGAAATTAAAAAAAAAAAATAAAGTAAAAATGAAAAGTTTAAAGGCTAAAATCTGAGATAAAAATTCAAACTTATTGGTTCAAAAGATCAGAACACGAGATTAAAATATAGAAAAAAAATGTTTGTATAGAGCAAATATATGAGGAGAAAGTTGAAATCACAAGTTTGAAATGTGAAAATATGAGATCAAATTTGAAATAATGAGTTTAAAGTCAAAATATGACTTAAAATTTTAAATTGTGAGCCTGATGGGTCAAAATATGGAATTAAAAAGCCAAATTTAGGAGTTGCAAAGGTCAAAATATGAGCTAGAATTCAAAATGATGAATTAAAAAGTTAAAATTTGACTTAAATTTAAAACATGGAGTCTAAAAGGACAAAATATAAAATAAAAATAGAAAAATAATTCACTTGAAAGTGAAAATATAACTTAAAATTTTAAATTGTAAGTCTGATAGGTCAAAATATGGGATTAAAAAGCCAAAATTAGGAGTTGAAAATGTCAAAATATGAGCTAGAATTCAAAATGTTGACTTAAAAAGTTAAAAATATGACTTGAAATTTAAAATTGGGAATGTAAAACACAAATTTGTGATATATAAAGCCCAAATTATGAGTTGAAAAGGTCGAAGTATGAAATGAAAAGTCAAAATCCTAAGTTTGAGATGCAAAATTTAAAATTTGAAATAAAAACACAAATTTATTTCTTTCCCCACATTCTTGACTTTTTATGATTGAAATCTACAGGCCTCATTCTGGTAGGCCAGTAATAATACAAACATGATCTTGTGGGACGGATATTATCATTCCACGGGCCGGATTTGGCCCCCAGGCCTTGAGTTTGACACCCCTGGTCTACAGGAACCCTGTAGTTTACTTACAGAAAAGAATGTTGAGATATCTATGGTGTACAATGTCATGATATGAGGTGTGATATCAAACAACAAGGACAGTGAATATGCGTGGAACTGTTTCACAATATAAAGGGAAATATTAAAATGAAAAATTTGGTGTAAATTATAGGACATACAGTCCAAGGGAAAATGAATGTCTAAAGTGCAGTTTCTCTTTTTGAACACTAGATGGTAGCAGAGGTCAGAAAAACATTTCTGCCTTGACCTTTCTGTGTAGTTTATCAACACATGCATTAGACATGTGCAGAATCAGTCCATAACCTCAGCACTGACTGTTGTGAAACCTTCAAAGCTTACAACACACTGACAGTCTCCAGTAGCGTCTAAGCCTTTCCTTCTTCATAGGCTCTTTCCTCTTCTATGTGAACGTTACGTAGCACAGGCTCATCACTGGATCAGAACACACAAATCTGAAAACCTCAAGCTCAAGTATCAACAACAAGACTCCAAACTGCTCATCTTTAAACACAAGCATATTTGTCTGACTCAGACCCAAAGTTGTGCAAACCTCTGGACACTGTTTTCATCATTTCGGACACATTTTTCACACAGAAAAAACACAGGCCTTCAAACAACACTGACTATCAATAAGTCTCTCTTATATAGAAACAGTGCAAACTGACTCAGGAGAACACATCTGCCATGTTCGTTTGATCACTGTATAGCAGCAATGAATAAATACGTCTTTTGTTTCCTTGTATGATTTTCTTTAAGGTGTTTCTTAATGCACTTTCACAGGTGGTGAGAATACAGAGTTGACCTACATATGACATATACAAGTGACATTTGTGTTGCATGTACATGTGTTACTGTAAATGTTACTAGGGATAAATTTCCCCAAAAGGATAACAAACCACACTCCTGTATGCAGATGTAACATGGCCCAATGAAGCTAAAACTTACTTTAGCACTTAACAATTGTGCTCTATTAGACATTTAACAGCTCTTTGTGTTGTTTTGATGTAGTAAACAGTTTCAAACATGAATTTGAGTTATTAGTTTTGTTGAGGTTTGGTAAACTAGTTCACTTTCTCAGTTTTGAGAAATGGTGCCTCACTTTGTCAAAATGTGTTGAAACATTTGAGAAAAACTTTAAAGGTAACCTAAGTAGACATGCACTGTCTTGTTAGGTTAGAGCAAAACATAGCAGTCCTTTTTTAAAAGTCTTGGTTCCCTGACAGTAACTTTAGCAACATTTGTAAGCCTCACCCTGTAACCTGGGCGCTTTCCAGCAGCTTAGTCACTCCATTATCACTGCCTCTTCTTAGGAAAAGGAACTCATGATGCAAGTTACCAAAACAACTCCAGGCTGATTTCCACATGATGTTTTTGAACAAAATTCTCTAGAAGTAGTACTTACGGAAATTTAGCTTACTTAGTCCAGAGTCAGCACATTGAAGAGACCGTTTTGGTCAAAGAGGGAAAACAAACTATAGGAATGGACTTGGACACCATGACAGACAAAAAAGTAAGGGAACTGTGTATTTTCTGCTTCTTTTGTACTTCCAAACAGGATTTTTTAGAAGTATGTGCCACAAACTTGTAACATGATTTACTACAGAGGCCTTAATATATGCATCGACATTGATTTTAGATAATGGCCATATTCTATGCAGAACGCACAACAACAGCTTTTATTGTAGAGAAATTAAAAAAGGCATAGTTTAGAGGATCTTACAATGTAAAACATTTTAAAATACAGCTATGGGTTACACCACAGGCGCCATGGCGGCGCAGTGGTTAGTGCAGTTGCCTCACAGCAAGAAGGTTGCTGGTTCGCTTCCTGAACAGGGCCTTTCTGTGTGGAGTTTGCATGTTCTCCCTGTGCACGCGTGGGTTCTCTCCGGGTACTCCGGCTTCCTCCCACCACCAAAAACATGCTCATTAGGTTAACTGATCACTCTAAATTGGCCGTAGGTGGGAATGTGAGCATGCCTGGTTGTCTGTCTCTATGTGTTGTCTGTCTCTATATGTCAGTTCTGCAATTGACTGGCGACCAGTCCAGGGTGTACCCCTGCCTCTCACCCAATGACAGCTGGGATAGGCTACCCGGAAAGGAATAAGGGGTATAGAAAATGGATGGGTTACACCAGCAATCGGTTCTTTGCAGATGATGTCAGCAGAAGTAGGGTCTACCCCTACAGGTAGTGATTTCTGCATAGAGAAGCTCTACCAAAAAGACCATGTTCTGAGCTGTTTACAACAATGCCAAGCATTCAAAGTGCAAACATTAAAAACATTCTTAATTCTTGAGCTACTTCTGCATCCCAAAAGTAGTGAAATATTCCAGCAAAAAATTCAAAGTTTAAAAAAATACTCAAAAAACAGCAGCAGGTAGGAATAATAAAAGCCTCCATCCAAAGCTTGGACAAGTGGTGGTGTCTGTATGGTCTGTTTCCACAAGGTGGTCTGGTTTGGTTCAACACAGTTTTGCCATGATTTAGCTCAGTGTTTTTTAAATGTTTCTTCTGCCTAGGCAGACCTGAGATAAAGCCAAAATCTTAAGGCACACTACCTATATATCCATGCAAAATCGCCTCTAGATTTTCATACAGTATCTTTATTTGATGTATAACTGTAGTGAGTTAGAAATGATACGCATGGTAGATAGAGTTCCTCTTCCTTTCCTTTCCTTTCTCATTGTACACTGTTTTGGACTGGTTGTTACGGAGGAAATAAACACTGGTTAAGCTGTTTTGGAATGTCCAACAGTCTTGGATGCACCATGCCAACAGTGCATGCAAAGCTGTGACTGTGTCACCTTTAAATGACATCACAAGACTCAGGTAGTGGGGAACGCTGCGACAGAGAGAATGAGAAGACACCATCTTGTCAACGGACTCTACAGCAAACCCATTCCCACAGACTTGAATCAAATATGTTCTTGTTTTTGAGTTAAAACCCAACTGTACTAAAACTGAACTGTAATGAAGCTTGAGCTCGCAGACCACTGCAACGCTTCTAGAGTGAACTAGGCCAGAGGCCTGGATGACACCAGTGTGCAGGTGAGCTTACCCAGCCTGTGTTTCCTAAACTGAAAACCAGTCCAGTCTTTTCTCCCTTCCTTTTCTTTAATACACAGGATGTTAGGGCTTCAGATTCTGGCTTTTTTTATTTACCAGGGTTTAGCCCGAAACATAAGAGTGCGTGTTTGTTTCAGTTCACACCCCATTTGGGAACAACTGAATAACACAGTTACATACCAAAATGTATGTTTTTGCAGCCTAATTTTCAGCCATATCCGTGTTATTCACAGTTGGTGATGAAAGCAATCTACTGTAGCAAATCCAAAACTTTTTGTACCTGTTCTAAGTCATTTTTACACCAAATTTTCAAAAAATAAAGTGCATATGCAACAAAGGCGCAGTAAGAACATGCCAGAAATACTACAGGAAATGCTCACTTTCTACAAGGTTGTCCAATTTTTTGATACTTTATAATCACAGTAATAGGGCATGGTTGGACAAGTTGCAAAGGCATCCCTACACCACGTTCCAAATTATTATGCAAATGAACTTTTTTTTTTATGTTTCTGACAATAAAATCCAATTTGCATCATACTTTGGAACACGGTGTAGACTAGCCTGAAGGCACACCAGTTTGCCTCGCCACACCCTTAAAGGATCACTGGTTTAACTCATTATACTCTGATCTTGCCTGTGTTTCCTCAGGGGATGTCTTATTATATTTCCAACTGACAAGAGATACTCACTTGGAAACATGCAGCTAAAAAATAAAGGGTAACAATTAAATGTGACATTTAAAGCCTGCTGTAGACATGTGGGGGAAAAACTGATTGATGTGATTCACAAAGGATGATTTCTGAGATCAAAATTTCCTTTTTAATGTTTTTTAAGTAAGACAAAAGAGCCATATGTGGCTCAAGAGCTATGCGTTGAGTATCACTGGTTTAGATGTTTAGCTGGTGTTTAGCCTTTCTAGTTAAGACCAATCTTCAATCTCTGCAGTGCAGCCAATCAACTTAAGTCATATTTCTACTAGTTTAAACTTTGGGTTGAGAGTAAACTTTACACTTAAACTTAAGACATAATTTACGAGAAACTGGTGAAACAGACTGCAGGCCCACAGAGATCCAGGATGTAAAGTAAAAATTTCTGTTTATGTTTTCTAACCCTGGAAATGAAGCAACAAACATTAAGCAAGAATAAAAAGTGATCAGTTGTTGGTAATCATTTTGGATTATGTGTTCTTGCATGTACATATGCATGCCTATATATTACAGGTAAATATTATTGTGTACCCAGTAATGCCAGTGGTACGGCAATATGTTTTTTATTCAGTTGACTTTACTTTTCCCCTCATTGTGCATGTTAGAAATATTAAAATCATTGTCATTATTATTTCAGAACTCATTATCAAGTTTGTTTCTCCCCTTTTTCTCCTCCTATCTCTCTCACCACATTTTCCCTCACAAAAACCACACCGCCGTTCTTCACCCAATCAGACAATACAGCGATATCTCTGCCTTCAAGACATGCAACCAGACATGCTCATAACGCCCACAGCTATACAAATAGGTCTTATTTATTCTGGTCATTAATCCAATCCCCCCTCCTTTCCTCTTGTCTCCTGCTCTGATGTTTTAATTTCTTCCATTTCCTTATTTTTCATTTGAACATGCTGTCGTTACTACTACCGTTACTTGTGTTTTATCTCTTTCTCATGCTGATGGTCCTCAGTCTCCTCATGCCAATGGTTCAAGTCTGTCATGTCATTTCACCAATGATAGAAAGGTAGGCAGACAGCTAGATGGATAAATATGTATAGATACATATAATCTAGATAGGACTGCGATCCCAGAGATATTAATAAATACAAATCCAATCTTCTTTCACTTTTAAACTTCAAATAGCCCCCTCTGCTGTTCTCTTACTATTGATGTTAATTGACTATGCATCCAACAGCATTTGCAGGAATGTCTTTTATATCTCCACAACTTAAGCACTGCAGTTTCTATTATAAACTGACGAGTAAGGATTAAATAGCACTGCTCAGTCTTCATAAGCAGCTGCCAGAAGCCTTCATTATAGCTACACTGTGCTGCTCAAGTCTATACAAATACAGCATTAAAGTTCTTTTGTATTTGCAGCTTAAATTTGGTCCTGTAACTTGGTCCAGTGCTTTAATGAAGGACTTAAAAACACAAGTAGCTCAAAATAAAGCAGCTTGTTGTGCTTTACAGTGCTCTTAAATGTAACAGACATGCATGACAGTCTTGGCTGTCTAACTGTAAGACAAAATAAGACTTTGAGACAAAGAAGAGTCCTGTACAGAGCCAATGTTAGGCTGGAATTCTCTGCCAGTGTGTTATCCAAGAGCGTAACAGAGATCAGTTGAAATGTATGTTAAAACCACACCCCATAGTATTTCATCAACAACCTAATTCATCTGAGTTAACTAACAATATCCGAATGGTTGGCAAAGTCTTAGATGTTTCTCACCCTCTTTTCCCTTGGAATTGCTGTGTAAACATAGGGTAATTTGGATATATCTATAACAGGTCATCCACTTGTGTGTGGTTATTACAATGTGGCATGCATAAATACATTGAATACATATAGGTGCATGCACATCATGATATCTGTTGGTAGACAGACACCAAATATGACATGAGTTTAAGATGTGAGATTATGATTTTGTGTTTTTCTAAAGTGTTTGTTAAATGGATGGCCATTCTGTTTCTGTTCTGTTTGTTTTTATATATATATTTTTTAACTTTCTGAAAGAATTTTTTTATTTTTTATTTATTTTTTTTTTGCACACTGGCCTGGAACTAACCCAACACACCAGATCGACTGCTTCAAACACGAGTTGCATGGATATATTTCACATTCATCTGGGAAAGCTCCCATAGAAAGCCTTTGGGAAGTACAGGACTTTTTCTGATGACAGAGGCGGAGTCTGGCAAATCCACCTGCTTTGCAAGGTTAGCCTGAAATAGCAAGCCTAGCTTTTGGTTCTAGCTGCAGTTGGTCATGTTGCTGTAGTATTCTGCCTTGTCTTTAAATGGTAAATGGACTTGAGCTTGCAAAGTGCTTTTGTGGTCGTCTGACTACTCATAGCACTTATATATCACAGGTCACACCTATCCAGTCACACCCATTCACACATTTGATGGTAAAGGTTGCTATGGAGAATTGTCCATTAGTATTAGCAAACACATCCATACTAATTTCCACACCACCGACAGAGCAGCTGGAGCAAAGTGTGGTTAAGTGTCTTGCCTGAGGGCACATTGATATGTGACTGCAGGAGCTGGGGCTCGGGATGACAGACTCTACCTCCTGAGCAACAGTTGCCCAAAAATAGCTTGCATATTGTAAGACTAATCTCCAAATCCCAACTTCCAAAAGTTATCAAAACTCTGAAATGTTTCCATTAACATTGCTTTCACTTTGCCTGTAGTGACCTGTCCAGGGTATCTGGCTGTAATGTTATCAGTGTCAGAAGCAGCAGGTAGATGACTGCTATGTGCAACACCAGGGATGCCATGATGGCCTTGTTTGTTCAAGATGAAAAATGCAAAAAAACAAACAAAAAACAGCATAGACCAGGCAGTTCCCTGAAAGATCATAATGCATTACGTACTTCCCACCACAGCAAAACATAAACAACATCTTTCCGAGGCAAGTAGTTTATTGGTTTTAGCAGCATTGACAACATTTGGTTTATTGTGTTCACCACTAATGTAGTAGGAACGATGATTCTGCATTTGTGTGTTTCATGCGGGGATGTACTGTGTAGGGAAAACTGCAGATCATCTTCCCCCTTCAGCTTTGTCTGCTTGCTTCTCATCACTGCCGCTGCTTAAAAACTGCACCCATACAAAATGCGTTGGTATTTATAGTGCTAATTGTCTCAGTTACTTTTATTCTGGTGACTCTGTCTCCAAATTTGGGTGCTTTGACTCAATACAACACTGGAGTTTACACGGCCTCACACTGTCGTTAGCTATTCCTGTGGTTGAGAAGCATCATCAGGACCAACCCTGGAAAATCAAAACTTTAAGTAGTTGTGGTTCTTTTTCATTTGATTCTACTCACTCCAGAATATGTCTCCTTTCTCTGTAGTCATATAAATCAATCCATCTTGCCCCATGTAGAAGTCAGCTAAGCCAATCACGTTCATTCTGGTTTTGTTTGCCTCCCCTGAAGTCTCCTGGCACCCCTAGAGGAGGCCAACCTCACACTTTAAAAACCACTGTCACAGACAATACAATCATCCTTTCTGCTTGAATGCACTCTTTATGATTTGTCCTGCAGTTAAAGAATAGAGTGACTTCAAAAAGCTGCCATGGGGACCGAATAAATATGATCTAAATTAAATCTCTTTGTGAAGAGATTGATGGCATTCAGTCATTGTTTTCTAAATGGGTTCTTTGTTTGCACAGTTCTGTAAATTCGATAAACTGATGTGGAGTCATTACTGAATGCTGCTATTCATAGACGCAGCATCGATTTAAATTAAGATGGGTAGGAAAAAAGTAATAATCTAAATGCAGGAGTAATTAAAAATGGCTGTGCCATGGGTCATGGTAAATGAGTGATTCAACATTATTAAACAAGACCTCACTAATATTTAGAGTTGGTGCATGAAACATGAGATCTGAGGCATGCCATCCTCCAAATGGATGAGCTAAAGTAAAAGATAAAAGCACAAAAGGATGGGAACAAAATCAAACAAACTCCACCCTTGATTATTTCAACCTCCCGGCTAACATTAAGGTGATTATTAATGGATAAAAGGGCATCCTTTTGGTCAAGGTGAACCATATTTACAAGTCTCTTGCTTGGGATGTTTGTAGAAAATCTTCCTTTTCTTGTAAGCAAACAACGGCATCCTGCAAGCCTGGGCACATAGACAATCTTTGTGCTAAAAATAGTGCTAAAATGCATATTTACGATCTTTTTTCATACCTGTCACTTGTAATCTTCCTTTGCTGGAACGTAAAAAATAAAAGGTCCTTTTCTGACCCTGCTGGCACCACTTGAGAAATGAACCTAGTGAGAGTTTTAATGTGAAGAGACATGTTTGTTGTGTTGTCCCCAGTGGGTCTTACAGTGCACAGATAATTGCCTGTGTTGTTTGCCGTTTCCCATATGACTGTCAGTGATTATCCATGTCCACGAGGGGAAGAAGAATCACTGCCACATGACTGCTAGATAGAAGAAGCTTTTTCTTTCCATCCCACTCTGAAATGCAGCACCACTTCCCACAGCCCTTCATGTCTTCTTTACCACTTTCCATGTAATCATCGAGTTCCTCTGTGAGAAGTCTGTCTGCATGGATTTTGACGACGCGTAGCGGTTTTTACCGAGTCTATCCGCTAGTGTTTCCACTATCCAGGGTTAACTGATTACCTAAAATATTGATTTTAACCAAAAACTGGAGAGCTTTTGTGAACTGACTGTTGATACAGACTAAACAACATATGTGAATTATTTACAATCTAAACAGCATCTTTAGTCTGACACACAACCAGAGGAAATGGGGAGTTGGGGCTTTATATGATGCTTAGTCAGTGTTTTGCAATTTCATGCTTTAAGTGAACAAGCTCATAGTTAATTTTCACAAGGATTAAAAATTTAATATTTATAGGAATGACGTTCACAGTCCAATAAAGTTCATGCTCTTTTTTTCTCTGCCAAAGCTTCACTTTTTCAGAGAAAATTATTTTTTTCTTGCTGCCATTTACTTTCAGGTATTTCCTACATTAAACCCATAAATTACAACTGTCCACATTATTGGTTTTGAAAATATCATAAGGATTGATTTTATACAGGAAAGGGCAAAGAGCTGAGCACTCAAATAAATTATAGAGAGGGGTCTGGAAATTGTGGGCCTACTTAATAACATGCAAAAGAACCAGACAGTTTATAGTCATAGTTCTTTTTACCAGGTTTTTTTCCTGGTAAATGGAAGTTTTCCTTTCCACTGTTATTTTTCTAAATGCTCCTTGCTGCTGTGTCCATGGTGAATTAATGCTGGGTCTTTATATAACAAAGAGTAGAGTCTAGATCTGCTCTTATTGTGAAGTGTTGATTGGGACAAAGTCTTATTCTAAGCTAAGCTAACTGTCATGCCACTTTGTCACAAGATTTGCAGCTATGATTATGTCTTTATTATCAGTATTACTTAGCACTTACTGCTGTTATTTATGTTCGTCAGTGTGGCTGCACATATTTCTGCTCTATGCTGATAAGGAAAGTATGAGGCAGGGAGAGATGAAGCAAAAACCCAGAGTAGAGCAGGCATCAATGACAACAGAAGGACATTAAGTGAGAAGCTGAATGAAGGAGGAGCTGGGGTGGAGGAGGGCTGCTTGCAGAAAGAGTGGCAGGGCATAGCAAGGCAGGAGCAGCTAAATAAAACAGAGTGAGAGCAATGAGCTAGCGTTGTATTACTCAAGAACGGTCTTGTTCTTGAGACCGGTCTCAGCACCACATTTTACTCACTTCACTTGCTAAAACAACAAATAGCTACATCTGCAAAAACTCGGACATCAGTCCATCTTGTTTCAGAAATACCCCTGAACCCTTACTTTAATCTCATTTTCAGATATGTAAAATGATTCTGGACCTTTCAGTGGCTGGTTCCTGGACTGGCAGAGGAGACAGTTATTGATCTACGAAAGCAGCACTTGGCTAATTGAATATTCATAAGATAAACACGAAGTAGGAGCTGGTAAGCATGCTAAAGGCTATCCAGGCTCACAGCAGTAAAGACATAACTACAGTTGATGGAGGGATTAACGACAAAAGGACAGCAATAAACTATCAACAAGCAGAGGACAACATTTAACTATTACTGAACCAGAGGACCCATTTTTGTTTGAATTGATCAAAATCGTCAATCGGTGAGCAACATAGTTCATTTAAAATGCAGAGTTTTTTGTTGGTGTTTTGTGTGGAGGATATGTGGCTGTTAGTTGCTAATAATGGCTAATGGCTAAGTGGGAGTTTACTGAAGCTACTGGTTGTTTAATGTGTGAAATGCAACAAAAGGCAAATAAGAAGCAGATTGCCATACTTTCTGATCTTTTCTAGTCAACTTGCAAGCAAATAGATGGAATTATGTCTTTTATCAGTCATTTTTAAGTTCAGGTCATGTGTAATCTGTGTTAAAAGACGGGCTGTAATAACAGGATCATAAGGTTGGGCTAAGGTTGGATTCGGTTTTTATTGTCTTGAACTCAGGTGGAACTTTGTACAGAAATATGTGGCTCCAGCCTTGCTCTTGTGAGAAATGATACTGGATCAGTGTTTGTGTTTTTGTCTATTTTGTTGCTGTTAATAATGGTTATGCCCAGTAATGGTGTAGGAGTGAATTCTGGAGGTTGGTCAGTTACGAAAGTCTAGTGTGAACTCTGGACCTAATTTCACCATTTTTTAACGTTATTTTTTAAATAGCCATTAGACATCAGTAAAATCCTTAATCTGTGAAATATAATTTAAGTCATAGCCCTCTGAGAACGGTACTCTTGTGGTTCTGTAAGGTTTTTATTACAAACATCTCTGCTGCTGTCACAGCGTGCAGATGGTAGTGGACACCAAAGTTCCACCGCAGTAATGGTGGCTGCTCAAGATGGCAGCGCCCACAAATCAGCCGTAGGATTAGTGTATACACCCTGCTAAACCTGGGATCCCTGCTTCCTACAGATCAGAGGCAGAATAGCTACAGATGCATGGTATTTGACAGATTTACCCACAGTGGAGAAATATCACGGATTTTGAATGTCAGACAAAAACTACATTGCATTTTAGTCTAGTTTTAGTCATCTTGACAGAAACTAAACTTAGCTTTTGTCAGTTTTAGTCATCACAGATCTATTTTTGTTAGTCTTAGTCTAGTTTTTGTCATGGGAAATTAACACTGAATCAGACAGGAGACGTGGGGGCGTTGTTTTTCTGATGTGATGGTCTAAGAATGCAATAAAGCTCAGCAGTGGTCACCCACTTTTTGGTGGCTCTCAATCTGGAAGTAAATTTCCCATTCAAATCTTCCATTGACATTTCTAAGATCCTTCTATTTATAAACACTTCAAATGCATGAACTAAGCCAACCAGCAAGCCCTGTAGTCATGGCTGTAAAACATTTGATTTGGTGCAAAAAAGCATCTGAAAACTGAGAAAAAGGTAAAGGTACAAGACTGTGAACATATCTTTTTCCAAAAATGAAGGGACTACATGTCCCAAAATTTACTGCGTTTCATTTTAATCATTGGTAAGGATGGTTTTTTAAATGTTCAGACCATATATGGACCTTTATCCCACATGTATCTTTACAGTGTTGCTAAACTGAGTTTATCGGAAAAAAAGCCCTGACAAAAAAGGAATTAAAAATGTGTGCTTACATTTTTGATAAAATGTGAAATACCATTAAAAGACCTGAGTTATAAACTGAAAACCAGCCTTAGTCCTGTACTCTTCATTCCTCTCCAGCACATTACAGGCAGACTTTGCTGCTATTGTACTTTTTCTTCTTGAATTTAGAAACTAATGAGCACCCTGCAATGGGACACAGCTGACATTCTGTGTGTATTAGCCTCATGTGGTCACCAGCTTACGGGCCAACAGCAGAGCTCTGCAGCGGCCCGGCGCATAGTTTGGACGCAGGCCCATGGAGCCTTGGTGAGCAAGGGCAGCAAGGGGGGCTGCATACTATCATTCCTGCAAGCCAGACCTGCAAGAGCTCGACACAAGGCTGTGCTTTGGGAGACGGGTGTGAACATAAGAGTTATGAGTGTGTCCAATGGATATAGGTTAAAAAAAAAACACTGAAGAAAAAAAGAGAACGAGTTGCGTGTGCAAAGATTGTGAGTTTGAGCCTGTGTGCGTTAAGGGGGTCCTGGTCTATCTGGCAGGATCATTAGCTGAGGGAGGCTGCAAAGAGGAGGTCTACTTTCTGAATGCAGGACCCCATGCTGATTTATGGTGATAGATGATGAAATACCCAAGGACATAAAAAAGGGAAAGAAAAAAAAAAACGACTCTGTTAGGGTAGAATGAAGAAGATGTTTATGTTTCATGTGTGTTTAAAGAGGAACTAAACCCTTAGACTACTTTTTGCAGATAAAAACCTAAGTCTGTGTATATTTAGTGGTCCAGAAGATTAGCTAGGGTCCAAATCTTGGCATTTATACACAAAGTATTCAAATTCTGCATTTTCATGTTTAAAAACATGCATAGTGACTACCCTCTACAGGTATAAACTGGCTACTGCAACAGAATTTTTCTATTGGCTTCTCTGGTGCCAAACTGTTTGTTTCCCTATTAGCAGCAGACAACCAAAATTTCAGCAGCTTCCACTAATCACAGACAGGCTGTGTCACTTTGAAATTATGGGTATTGTGGGCTTTTTGCCCAATATGCAGATAGACCGTGTCTTTTTTCTTAAAAGTACTTAAAAGTATACTGGCTTGTGTTTTCACATATCATTGTTTCCCTGTTAAATTTACCTTTTGTCAAAGAGACAATTGTGAATTCACTAGTAGTGTCAAAAAGCAGAAGTTTAGTGGGTAAACATAGGATCAACCAATCACAAATGCTGTTATGATACTCTAGGATTGTGGGTAATGTAGTGCTACATGACCTTATAAAATTGTTTCACACTCAGGCAACAGTAAGAAGTAAGAAGTGGGTGTGTCTTATCATCCCTCCCTCCCAGGCCTTTCTAAGACAGTTTTACTATACACTTGTGAGGCCTGGACACTGACTGATGGCCAGAGGCTCAATACATTTTAAAAATTCGCAGAAAAAAGCTAATCCCTGTTTAATAAAGGATTTTTACTACATCAGAGTGCCTCGGTTTCTCAGTTCTGACTGCCATCAAACACTATGGACTGTTTTTGATAAGTTAACGGGCAAGTCATCACTCCCTTTTTTATGCATTTGAATACTGTTGGCAGGACCATGTGTCTAATGCTGCTGGGATGGGAAGGGTCAGCAGCTGGATAAGGGAGTGGCGGCTGTGCTTCTATATGCACCTGGTGTGTTTTCTCAGGCCTGATCCAACTCATTGGATACTGGGTGCCTGGGAACCGAAGGTCTGGCCTTGAAGGCAGTTGGGAGGATACCTGAAGAGATGGTGTATTGGCCTGGAGTAGGCTTGGACGATGGCCATGAGGACACTGGAGCAGGACAGGGCAAAGGTTGATGTGGCAAAGTAACGACTCAGCGTATGCTCCCACACCTTACCTCACCTATCACAAAGCAGAGCCTGGAGGTAGCCTGGTTTGATTGGTGATGGATGTGAAACTGAATTAACGTCAAAGTTTGGCTTACTTTGAGGCTTCAGACTAGCTGTTTCTCTGTTTTGCTGTGATTCATTGTACTTTAGCTTATCTGTAAAAGATTGTGGTTGCTGAATCTGTTTCAAAATGAGATTTATATACCTGGGCTTTCTTTCTGAAGATAGCTAAATTTTAACACATAATAACTTCAATAACTTTTTAACTTATTTTTATTTATTAAACACATTAAACTGTTGTTACTGAATTTTTAGGTTTAATGTGATTAATACAAACTGTACAACTGTCAAATATCATATCATCTGAAATAATTGGTCCAGTCTGAGAATGAATGGACCAATCAGCATCATCTGAGGAGAACAGGGCTGTAGCTATTTAGGGGGTTTAGTTTTACTGTAAGCAGGTAAATGATGGTAACCAGTGAAGAAATCAGTCCAGATGTAGCTACAGCAGCAAACCGAAAAACACTTCTCTATTAAATAAAGACAAAGTACTAAACTGAAATTGTGTAAAACATGTTGTTGCCCTTCTCTCGGCCAGCTTTGGTAAGAGTTTAATTTTCCAACTGGCTCCACTGATAGTTAACAACAACTACCTAACCAACAGAGCTCCCGCTGCATAGTTCTCCCTGGGGCTGTGCATGCCCACTGCATCACATGTTTTGTTGCTCTGATTGGTCTGTAATGAATGAGACTCTTGGAGAGTGACAAGACTCTCTGAGATTCTTTTCAAAGGTCCTGCCCTTTCTAAACACAGACTTTGGGCTGTCGGCCAGATGGATATGTGATATATAATGGATATGTAAAACAGTCTATTAGGGCTTATCGGTTACACTGAGGATCTTGGCTCTACTTACTTTGACTTGGCATGGCAGCCCAGGGTGGCAGAGGATTTGCTTTTCCACCACAATCGAGCTACCTGTTTGAGGGCACGTCGATGACGTGGCGTTTTGGATCCATGGCGTTAAGCTTCAGTAAGCATTTGTTTATTCTGCCAGAAGAAAGAAGCACCAATTGCTTCTGTTTCAAAGTTTCTTCTTCTTCTTCTTCTTCTTCTTCTATCGATTATCTGGCAGGTATTTCAAAGTTTGGTTGCTACTTTAACACATATGTGAGTCCTCCCCAAATGATGGCTAACTGCTGTGAAGTCTCTGCAGCACGCTGAGGGATGGGGCGGGAACGCTTGGCCCCTGCTCCTCAGACATTGCAGGGTGTTATGTATAGGTATAAAAAAGACTCCAGTCTGTATATGCCTTGCCGACCTAGATGCTATTTCACTGTATGGTTTATCTGCTGATATTTAAGCTTTCTTATGGTTTAAAGTAAAAACAAGAAGAGGGAGAAATAAATGGACTTCAAACTTGTGCTGAACTGAAAGAAAAATCAAATTGCGATTATTTTGATTCATATTGCAATTGTGACATGAATTGCTGTATTGATTAAAATGTTCATTTTATATCATCCTTGTTTTGATTGAAAAAAAACATAAAAATATGTATAGTACCATTTTTTGCAACCTATTCTATAGAAACGACACTTAAATGTAGCATCATGTGTAGACAATATCATTTCTGCTGCAAAAAATGTATTAGATTGAAAGGGTGCAACAATTCATCGATGTACAGTGCTTAACAAATTTATTAGACCACCTGTCATATTTGTCTCAGAGACCATCAAGCATCATGAAGTGCTTTAATGTGGACTCTTTCATTTTCAGTCAGCTCTCCTTGTTTTACCATTTTGAACAGGAATGAGGGATTTCAAACTGAATTCACCATTTTATACCCAAATTTGAGCCGGCTCTCTGGGCTTCTCTGAGAGGTCAGAAATGAATCAAGCATAACATTCAACCACTAAAACTCTTTTTCTGTTCAGGAATGCAAGTAAATAACTATAATTTGACATATTAATACAGAAATATGAATGTGCGCTACTATTTTTTCAGTTTTTTTGTAAATCAGTAAATGAGACAATTAATGGATAACAATAATAATTGTATTTTAGCATTAAAAATATCATTTTGGTTAAAGAGCTTCTACATATTGGTGTATTAACCCCTTGGTTCCCAACCTGGGGTTCGGGGCGCCAAAGATCTCGGGGGGGGGCTGCCAAAAAAAGATTTGCAAATATTGACTAAAGCCATGATAAAACAGTTATAAAGTAGTTTATGCAAAGGTCTTCAGATAATAAAAGCATTCGTAGGCCTCTTTTTAGGGTTTTATCGGCGAAAAAATTCAAATCTTTTTTCATTTTTTTTTTCAAATCATTTTTGGCGTCAGTGTGTCACTTTTTCTTCTCTCCTGGGTCCTGGGGGGGGGGCTCCGCTTTTCGTAGGTGCATGTAGGGGGGGCTCCAAGGAAAAATGGTTGGGAAACACTGCATTAACCATTGCAGAAGCATAATATCTGTTTTTGCCCTCTTATTTACATTTTACTGTTTCTCTTTTAATTTCTTATGTCTTTAATTTTGGTCCTCGGTCTCAGCCTGTGTAGTGGGTTCCTGCATTGCCTGGGTTCCTATCATTTTATGGTACTGATGTCTGTGTCTTGCCTGCATCCTGATGTTCATGATGTCTTAGCTGTGCAGTATGGTTTCATGTCTGCACTCTGATTGATGTCTGTGATGTCTTAGTTTGCATGGCATCACAGGTCATCTAGGTTTGGTTCTATATTGTTGCTCTTTATCGATGTAGATGAATTATTATCTGTCTACATGTCACGTTCTGTTTCTTGTCTTTTGTCTAGGTTGTTGCTTTGTTTTTGTACTTGCTTCTGCACTTGTCAAAGCACTTTGTAAACCCATGTTTTTAAAATATACAATACAACAATATACTATACAAATAAAGTTATCATTATTATTATTATAAAAATGATTTTGGTAATCACCAATGCTGTTGATTAAGGGCAGCTGTGGCATAAACCTTACTTTGGGTGCTGGTCTAATAAATTTGTTAAGCACTGTATATATCGATACATCGATTGGTTGATTGATGATCCAATCAGATCGATGGAAAGTCAAAAAATTGATCCAAATTGATGCCTGAAGCTACGCTTTTGTTTTGAAATTCATACCTGTTGACAGTTTCTGCCCCTGGCAGCATGGGAAAGAGGATATCCTCTCCTTTCTTGGCTGTGTGGACATATTTCAGACAGATGCTACTGCAGGATGGGCCTCTACCCTTAGTTTGTCGACTACAGCTACACTTTTATCCGTATACAACCACCGTATTGGATCGTTCACAGATAAAAAAACACTTAATCCGTTATGTTGAGGTAGCGTGAGTGTTGTCTGCTGCAGCAGACTCCAGATAAACAGAGAGGGAAAAGTCAGCTGCATCATGTCCCCTGATACACTGATTTTATTTCGCTGTCTAATGTTAGATTTATAATGAAAATATAAGCTACCCAAACATACTGTGGTTTATGCAGGCCAGCTGCTCTATTTATACCCCCCATCCCCTCGCTCTTGTTATGAGGCTGCTTATCACAGGAGTATCTTTTGAATTAAAACCTTTTTCTAGTGTAACATCTCCATTTATTAAAACCAAGGTTGCAATAATTCAAAAATAATAAAAATTCCCCTATAGCAAATCGACTTGAATTCCTATCGTGGAAGATTTTGTGATACCTGTAAATATCGTATTGTTGCCCAAAATACTTCTATGAACATATTCCATCAGCTGAGGATCCAGATGCCGCAGTGAGCATCATCAGGGAATGATTATTGAAAAGAGAATTTTTCACATGAATTAAAGCCATTTTCTTACTCCCTACTGATTCCTGTCATCAGTGTGAGCTTTCTGCCACTCCGCGGCTGGAACTGCAGTGACTCACGCTGACTATGACGTCACGTGCATGCATACCCTCATTAAGCAGCCAGCAGTGACTCTTATCTTTACATTTGAATCAGAATACCTATGACATTAATTGAAGTTTAGGCCACTGCAGTTGTAACGGTACATTAACGTTGTCCAGCCTGTAGCTGCTTCTGTGTGATGTGACCTGTAGCTTAGTCCCAATGCAGTGTCCATAAACTACTGCCACTGACGTGATCCTAGCTATTACAGACAACAGTGCCTGTTCTGGGGAACCATGATATGAAATTAGGAGATTGTTTCAGTAATTTTCCATGAAAGACAAAGATTTTCTAGGACATTTTAAGAAACTGGTCATTGGTTTTCCCAGTTTTCTAGGATGCATTGGACCCCTGACTGTTACTGAAATGATATAAATCACTGAAAAAAGGGCCATTCCTTCTCTGCACAGCCCCAGCCCTTCCTATCACTATGTTCCTCCGTCTTTCTCCTCCTCCCACACAATCGTCTCCATACAGTCTGTGCAGATGGCGCAGAGCTCCTGTCGGGTGAGCCTGCTGATCGCCTGTCGGATCGCTGCCTTCCCACTGCTCTCTCTTCTCATGCACCAGCCAGTTGTGTTTGTATTGCAGTCCAAAAGAGTAACACCCCTCCCCCCCCCCCCAACTCTTGAACAAAAAGGGCTCAGGAGAGGGGGAACAAGCAGAACCAAAACAAAACTTGGCTCGGATCAACAGCGGAGACAATCCCCACCAAACACGCAACAAGCCCCACTTGGCAGAAAGGACGCAATGGGCCGGTAAAAGCTTCCCTCCAGATGAGTAACGGTCCAGTTTGAATAAGGGGAATGAGTTATCGGACTCAAGAGGGAGTCGAAGTCCAGTTTGTGCAAACAACAACACAACAGTTTTACTTTAAAAATGTAATGCGTCATGTTTTCTTATTGCACAATCACTTCTTATTCATTTCATCGTGGTTGCTTCCTCTTTAGCTTGTTGTTGATTTTACTAATTCATCCTTTTTTCTGACTCTCCTTTGCCAAAGGACAACTGTCCCTCTCAATGAAGATCAGACATAAGAAAAACTGAGACATTACAATGTCTGGACTCTTTCCAGATGAAAAAAAGACAGAACAACTTTGCAGGGAAGGATTATAGGGAGCTTTCCTTTTCTAAAAACAGCATCTGGTTGAAATTTGCACAATTTTGGCTTTCTGTCAAAAACCAATTATTTCCTGAGGAGTCACTCTGCAGCCTAGAAGACATGAGAGGCTTATCTTGTAATGAGATGCCAAAATGCTGAGCAGAAGCTAATCTTCGTCATGTTTTGCAGTAATTGGATCCACAAAATTACTATTGACCCGGCTACATTTCAAGAGGAGTGCCTCTCCAAGTAAACAGTTGATCACAGCACTCAAGATGTATCACTGGAGGAGCTGTAGCTAATCAGGGGATGTTCCATCCAGCCTTGTTAACATTCATGTGGGTGTAGTGAAGGGCAAAAGGAGAAAGAAGGGGGCATGGAGGAAGGGAGCAAACAAGAGAGTGGGTTCTCGTGGGAAAATACAGATAAGGACTAAATTATTTTACAATAACAGTGGAGGGGCATCATCAAACAGAGACCAATGAATACATGAGTTATGTTGTTAACTGCACTCTCGCATTAAGGCTGGATATTTCCCACAACCTCACCATAAAATACTGTATATATTTTAATGCAGAGATCTTTAAACCATACCTATCCCAAGACACGCCAATTCAAGATAATAGCTATATTATGCACAGTATTGACAGCTGCTGCTCTTCATTGTAGAAGATAACAGCAAAAGCCCTATCCGTACATGATTAGTATTACCTAGGGACCTCTGTTAATTGTAATAATCATGTGGGATGTCTCTGTTTTAATTACAGCTGGGAAATTAATCACAAATTACATTAAACCACAAAATGGCATGCTCTAATTTACAAATTGCAGAAGATGCAATATTCCCTTAACTTTAAATGTCTTAAAATACCATTTTTTGCAGCAGCAATTATTCACATTATGCAAACATTCAAGTGTCATTTTTTTTCTTGTATGTATATTGCATTAAAAAAACTTCACTAGATATCCTCAATGTCTGCATTTAGAATAAATTTGAGCTCAAACACTCATCAAGACACCGGAATCTTTTGGTCCGCGCTGGTAGCGTTGCTATGCATTAACCGTTTCTTCGGACGGTTTTGTTGCTTGCAGCTGTCGCTGCCATAACAGCTTTCATACCAGGCATGAGTTTGCTGCGTCTTGGTTTTGCCTCCCTGCTGTCAAAGCTCTGTCATTCCTCCTAGGTTTTACATCAATAAAACTCCCTTCAAGTGACTGGATTCAGTGTGTAGTGGAAGCATGCTGGGAGCTTTTCAAAATAAAAGCATTATGTACATACGAAGGGAGTTTCTCCAAAGAAATGCTAAAGTGGGCTTTTACTTTGAAAAGCGCAAACCGGAAGGGTTTTCATACTGTGTTTATCTTTACCTGCAATATTTTGAACCGTGTGGAAACAGAAAGCTTCATAAATAGCAGAGGTTTGGGGGATAACTTCATTAAACAGACACATCTTAGCCCGTGGCCATCATCTGGTTCATCAAAAACAGATTTCAAACATATTCTACATATGTGGAAGTAAATATTTGCTACAACAACGTAAATATGGCTCTGTATTTATCATTTTCCTGCCTAGTTTGACTGATAACAGCTCGTGGTGCAGGGGGAAAATAGAAGAGACCACAAATTTTAAAATTCTGCGTGTGTGAGACGTCCAGTGTCTCTGAGATGCAGCCACTGGCTGTCAGTCTGAAACAGCGGTTACTCCATAGGAGCGATGCAGCACTGTGACATCACAGCACCAGTGCAGACCAAAAAATGGCAGCATCCTGGTGAGTTTATAAACTAAAAGTACTCAAAATGCAGGTATCTAGTGAGTTTTTTAGTTCAATATACATATGAGAGACACAAATATCTAACCAACAAGATGAAATTGTCTGATCATGCAGGGTTCCTTTTAACAAAAATCCTCCTTATCCTGTTTAATGTATGTTTTTTCTTTATCAAAACAAATAACATGAAAATAAAAATCCCCTTCAAGAAAGCAACAGATAAAAAAAATGCAATATGAGCAAAACTAATTGCTATTATATATTTTTTATCATTCTGCCCTAATCTAATACTGAAAATGCTTAGCGTTAGATCAGGAAGTCATACCCCCAGCCAAGATCAGCTGATACCAATGATTGCCTCCCAGCTCTCACAGCCAATCACAGCTCTTTCTCTTAACTCAGCGGTCCATCTGAATATGAGGTACTTCTCACTTCCCTGCTTGCATTAATGCAGATGCAACAGCAGAGTTTAAAGCTTATTTCACCCTCAGTCATGCCACTATGGATTAAAAGCTTCTGGAATAATTTCATTGCTTTCAATACACACTGTCATAAATGCATCTGTCCATACACCACTGCCTCTGATAGATAACGGTGATGTTCTGTACATGCATGCATCTTCTCAATGCCTTAAATCTTCAGATACTGTGTACGACGGGGCGCTGAGGTTGATAACGAACCTTAAGTCCTTTACTCACTATCGTACTCTATATGATTGAGTTTGGCCTACTTTATCAAAGCGCAGGCTAAATCATTCGCATATCCTTGTTTATAAGGCCATAATAAATCTGCTTCCATCATACTTGTGTGATCTTATTCATGTGAAAAGTTCTGGAAGTTACAGTCTTTGCTCTGTGACTCAGTCACAAGACTTGTTTTTGCTCTCTGTTCCCAAAGTCCTTCTTAAAAAAGGAGTTTCAGGTATGCTGCTCCTGCAGCCTGGAATCTGCTCCAGGAGACTCTTTGATTTAGGGAGCTGGACTCTTTAAATCTATTTCAAAAAACGCTGGAGGATGATGCTTCAAGTTGTAGATGTTTTGACTAATGACTTTGAGCTCTGTGATAGAGAATTTGCTTGAACTGTGTTCTCAACTGTTATTTTTCAGGTCCGTAACTCTGTTCATTGTGCTGCTGCCTGTCTTGGCCAGGACACTCTTGTAAATGAGATTATTGATCACAATGAGGTTATCCTGGTTAAATAAAATAAAATAAATTGATTAATATGGGTGTTTCT
Organism: Cheilinus undulatus; assembly: GCF_018320785.1. Taxonomy (NCBI): domain Eukaryota; kingdom Metazoa; phylum Chordata; class Actinopteri; order Labriformes; family Labridae; genus Cheilinus; species Cheilinus undulatus. Next base: position 7,796,948 of record NC_054866.1, read on the forward strand.
AGCAACGCGCTCCCTGGAAAGTCAAAGCATGCTGCTTGACTAACCCAGGGAGCATCTTTAGAGCAGAGCTTTCTCTGTCAAGTAAAACTATATATCCATTTTGCAATAAAATGGTTAAATGTGTGATGAGGCTGTTCCCGACTAAATGTAGGTTATAATATAGAGTGATTTAGTGTTAGAATATGCCGAGGAACCTAAGAATAATCGCAAATTAAATTCCAATTGTAATATTGGGGAAAAATTGCAATTAGATTACTTTTCAGCCCTAGTCTGATCTTGTTGAAGTTTCTTCATTCTTCAAGTCTGACATAAACCTTAATAAAACAATTCTACCACTAAAATTTAAATCTCCCCACCTGCTGCATTATTACATTGAAACAAATGAAGATGAGGTGACTTCTCACCTGTCTTGTCTTAGGATAGAGAGGGATCTGGAGCAGCCTGTCTGCCGTCTGGTGCAGAAAGTGGGGGTCCAGCACTCTGATTTTACTGACGTCAGCCAACCAGATCTGGGGAGGAGGCTTCCAAAAGCCTTTCCTGACCTGGAACGCACACATAAACAGAGGAAAAGATAAAACACAGGCTGTTTTTAAAACTAAAAGGAACAAAAGGACAGAAAGTGAAGTCAAAGACTGCCAGTGCTTCTGAGCACATTGAGTTTATTTGCACAAACAGAGATGCATGCGAACCTACAACTCCTTCACACCCTGAGGCAACCAATTTGAAGTGCAAATTAGAAGGTAAATGATCTTGCATGACTTAGCAAAGGAAGCCTGGAGGTGCCGGGAGCAACAGAGAGACGGATGTCTGTGATGGAAACTACATTTAAATCTAAAGGGTGCTGGCATCAGTGAAGTAGAACCTTTTAAGTGTTTGCTTCTGCTGTGGATGGCTGGTGAGACAGGAACAGAGACTAAGGAGTGTTTACATTAGGCAAAGAGGGAGGAAAGAAGTGAGACAGAGTGGCATGTTGAGTGTGTGTTTGTGTGTGAGAGTGCATTCTCACACATATCCTGTACCCTCTTCTCATTATAAAGAATCTCTTTAAGCCATCGTAGATCTTGCTGCTTAAAAGGCACCAGGACCATCAGCGTGCTGGGTTCGTTGTGCAGTCCAGGGTTGTAAGACGCTGACTCGGGGTAGAAGAACCTCATGGTGGTCTTATTCCCCACGTCCTCTTCATAGCCTCTGACTGGAGCATCGTTCAACCTGAGATGGAGACAAGAGAACCACATGTATGAACAAATTAGACTTGCTGTATTTAGAAAGGTATTTCAGTCAACAAAGCAAAGTTGAGAGTTGCAGCAAGCCAAAGAAATGCTCATGCTTCTGTGTAGTTTCCTTTTCTCCTGCAATGGATTCTAAAAGCTTGAAACACAAAGAGGCGCCTTTGTATGGAGAAAATTCTCACATTTCCACCATCAGATGTGAAATGGACCATGGGTCATGCTGAGCAGACTTCGTCACTCAAGAGAGAAATGCAAATTACGCGGTGATTTTGTTGGTTATTAAAGTGTCTAATCAATAAGGCTGATCTGACATTCATGTCAGCCTTTCCTAATGATATCAACTATTCTGTATTTCACATTTAGAGCATAACATCAAGACGTGAAAGACAAGGGTTGTGTCTGAAATCACACTCTGATTCCCCACTCCCTTTTCTCTCTATAGGGAGCTATCTACAGTAGACTAGTGAACTAAAAAGCACAATTTAAAAAAGTGCTGGACTTTCCAAAAATAATAAATTCCTCATTTTTATTTTGGACTCTACTCTGACTGCCTAGGATGATGTTATCGCTGTAAAGTCTATAATATAAGTTGGCCCAGTATACAGTGCTTATAAAAAATAATCACCCCTTGGATGTTTTACCCATTTAATGATTTCATAAATCAATCACAGTCAATATAATTTGGCTTAATTTGACAAAAAAGCTCTTTAATGTCAAAGTGAAAACAGATTTCTACAAAGTAATATAAGCTAAATAAAAATATGCCAGGTAAAATAAGCAACCTAATAAATATTCACTCCCTTTAAAGAGACTGACCTAATTCAACAGAGGTCCAGCCAAATGGTGCTAGTAGTCTCACAATTAGTGATACAGGAATCACCTGAGTGCAGTGAATGTGTCTCAGGTGATTGCAGTATAAAGACATGTGTCTGACAAGTCCAGTCACTGGTTAATCAGTATTCCTGGCTACCATTACAACATGAAGACAAAAGAACATTCCGAGCAACTCAGAGAAAAGGTTCTTGAAAAGTATAAGTCAGGGGATGGAGACAAAAAAATGTGCAAGGGACTGAAAATCCCTGAGTTTCAATAAAATCCAGCATCAAGAAATGGAAGGAATATGGCACATGTGTAAATCTGCCTGGATCAGGCTGTCCTCACAAACTGAGTACAAGAAGGAGACTTGTGAGAGAGGCCACCAAGACAACTATGACTGCTCTGAAGGAGTTACAAGCTTCAGCAGCTGAGATGGGAGACTGCATCAGTGTTAATTTCGTGGACTAAATCTATGACTAAAAATGTTTGTCGACAGCTGTTTTTCCATGACAAAAACTAGATTAAGACTAACTTAAAACAGATCTTTGATGACTAAAATGACTAAAACTGATTAAAATTAAGTTTAGTTTTCATCAAGATGACTAAAACCAGACTAAAATGTAATTAAGTTTTCGTCGGACATTCAAAATCCGGGATATTTCTCCACTGTGGGTAAATCTGTCAAACAACAATGTAGCATTTCTACCTCTCAGCTGTAGAAAGCAGGGACCCCAGGTTTGGCAGAGTGCAGAGAACACACTACATGGCTTGGCACCAGATTTAGGCAAGAAAATAAATGCTTGGACTAAAAGTAAAGACTAAAATATGAGGACTTTTTATGGACTAAAACTAGACAAAAATGTTTTTGAGTTTTCATTGACTAAAACTAAAAAGGGAAGAAATTACTAAATGTGACAAAAACTAAAAGACATGTGATCAAAAGACTAAGCCTAAAATTAAACATAGTTGTCAAAATTAACACTGCTCTGCATACAGCAACTTTTGGTTCTTCACCAGTCAAAGCTTTATAGGAGAGTGGTAAAGAGAAAGAGAGACTCCATGGTCAAGTGGAAGAAAGTTCTTTGGTCTGATGAGACTAAAATGGTGCTTTCTGACTATCTGACAAGATGCTATGGCGGACACCAAACACTGCACCATCCCCACTGTAAAGCATGGTGGTGGCAGCATCATGTTGTGGGGATGCTTCTCAGTAGCACTGGGAGGCTTAAAAATTAAAATGGCAAAATATAGGAAAATCCTGGAGGACAGCCTACAAGAGAACTACTGCAAGGGAGAAGATTTATTTTCCAGCAACACAATGACCTGAAGCATAAGCGAACGCTACACAGAAATGGTTTAAAGACATAAGGTGAATGTTTTGGAGTGGCTAAGACACAGCTCAGACCTCAATCCAATAGAAAACTTGTGGCTGAACTTGTAGGGCTGTTCACACCCCATTTCAGTGCAACCTGACAGAGCTTGAGTTGTTTTGCAAAGAACAGAGTAAAATTGCAGTGTCCAGATATGCAAGCCTGATTGAGACCTATCCACACAGACTCAGTGCTGCGATTGCAGCCAGAGGTGACTTTGGCAAAGGTGACTTGAAGGGGATAAATATTTATGCAGTCACTTATTTCACATTTTATATTTTATTAAATTGGCATTACTTTTTAGAAATCTGTTTTCACTTTGACATTAAAGATGCTTTTATTGTCAAAAAAGTCAAATTGACCATGATTGATTTATAAAAAGAATAAAAGGGTAAAACTTCCAAGGGGGTGTAGAAATATTACTTATGGGCACTCTATAATCCACAGTCTGGTATTTGGAATCTCACAAAGGGCAAAAAAAGTTTAACACTTGAAAGACAGTGGCAGTCATTCTGACTGTTTTTACGTTTGTTAAATGTATAACTTTGCTGAGTTATAATCATGCTGCTGGTCTCCTTTTCTTTAAAGTGTCTGCATTTTAACTGGTCATTTAAACAAATTCCAAAAAAGGCAGAGCAAATGGGATCTAGAGAGACAACAGGCAGTCATTTTAATGCACAGATTTTACTTCATTTAAATAGCTCTACATTTTTCTGCAGTGGCAGCTGCATCTTTGCTGCTTGGCAGAATTCACTGTTTCTCACAGTACTGGCTTAGTGGACATGGGGTATCAGTAGAGCCGCTGCCCTTTATTCAGACGCTACAGCTCTCGCTGCACTGGTTGCAGGTTCAACTTTCAGTCCAGATTCACTTCAGGACATCTTCATCCTGGGTCATAAAAAACAGCAGCTATAATCTGATTCAACTTAGGTTCTTCCTTCCGCACCCATATACCAGCTGTCATTTCCCAGAGCTGCCAATCTAACAATAACATACCCTAAAACAAGTCTTTATTGTCCCAGAGGGGCCATTTAGTCTGCAACAGAAGTTCACACAAGCAATGCTCCCATGGATTTCATCATGACACATAGATAGGCGGTGAGCTTTGACACACAACAGTCCAAAATTACACAATTCCACCAGTCCAGGATGGTTAATAGCCTACAGCTTATTTAAAACCCAACAGCTGAGGGAACAAATGACCTCAGGTATCTGTTAGATCTGGCCCTCCTGGCAAAAGTAAACCTCCTCCCTGATGGCAGACGTCTAAACTCTGCATGCTGAGGGTGCTGAGGGTGTCCCAGGATGGCCTTGCTTTCTGTGCAGCCCTCTCTCAAAAAACAGTCAATGTCATTTAAGTCAAATCCCACTATCTTTCTGCAAAGTTTAACACTGCTTCCCAGCCTGTTTTTGTTAATTATTTATGGGGTAAGGACGCATAAAATGAGTGAAACATCTAAATATTGCAAAAGGCCAAGCGATTAGGTTCTGCCCCACGTTGGAAAATCCACTATTTTAAACTCTATCCACTGTACTTCTCTAAAAAATACACTTGTGTACTCCCTGACACTAATACCTGTATTTCAAGCAGTATTGGACATATTTGTGATACTGGTATCAGAATCTGAACAACCCCAATTGTAAGGATGGTGCGTGGGTATTTATACTGGCTCACTGTCCTCACAGCAATGCCACTGATGAGTGTTGGTGCAGGAACAGGCCAGTTTAAATAAAAATCAATTAGCATGTCTTTTGTCTTGGACACATTGAGATGCAAGGAGGAGTCATTACACCATCTGACAAAATTGTCCAGACATGGACCATGGCCCACCTCATGGCCCTGGAGGAGGCTGACTAACTGAGTCATCAGCAAATTGTACACTAAAAAACTGTCACTGCACAAACAACTTTGCTTTATTCCTTTGAACAAGTTCAACTCAAGTTCATCTTAGGAAACACCCTGAATCCTTCCTTAACCAGTAATGGGGATGACGGTGTTAAATGATGACACTTCACTTTGAAAATCCAGACATGCTTTAACAGAGGCTAGACATGTTTCTATGACTGAAACAGCAGGTGACGTCAAAGTCTCAGGCATGCAGTGTTAGTCTAAATGCCAGTAACCTTACTTTACTTACTATACTTGGCCAGTGAACGATAAGCCTCTGAGAGGAGGGGGAGTGAAGGAGGGAGGGGTTGATAGGGGGAGAAAAATGCTTCGTGGCCCGGCCAAAATCTGGCTAGTTGAAAGAGGCTTATAAAAACTCAGAATGCATGGATTCATTCCAAGGCTGTAAAGTCAGATTTGCTGAGTGCCTTTGTCCCTGAATAAACTAAAACCTTTCTGTTCTGCTTTGTAAAAATCCACTTGACCGAAAAGATTGCTAATTGCTGAGAGGAGGGCTCTATGTCAGGGTCAGACGGTCACACAGCCGGATACTGTCAATCATTAGCTCACAGCCAAGTGTGCTTCAGATTCTGATTCAGATACCAATGCCAAGATTTCACCCTATTCCCTTCAAAGGTCACTCAGAAATAATCTGTCAGTTCCTCTAACTTAGTCCTTTAAATCCTGAAAAAGGGGGGTGGATATTTTAGTCTTTGGGCTATATCTTTATTATCAAATGGTAACATTTCACTGGCTATTAAAGATTCTAGACTCTCTGCCCAGGACTGTTGTGACATGACCCGCAGGACCAGGTCGGGCCAAGATCCAAGCCCAGGCCAAGTCAGGTCAGGCTCAAAAGGGGGTCAAAGACAGAGCAGCATAACAGTATTTTATCTATATTTTTAGTTTGTCCATTTTTCTCGTGTTAATTTTTGACCAACCTCCCTTGGTGCAGACCCACTGCATAAATTACAAGATGCACTGCCAAGCACCACTCATGTTTCATGAATTATGAAGTCTCCTCAATAAAAGCTACACTCCAAGCAGCATTTTTTCTAAACATTATAGCACTGTTTTCTCTAGAGGCATGTTTTTGAGTGAACAAGTGAGAAAAGCTGTTAAAAAGTGGCACTGCCAGCCTGCTCCACTCCATGAGCACACAGTGAAAAAAAATGCAGTGGGGTCACGAGTGCAACTCAGTTTACCAATGAAGTGAGTGAAGAGCAGATGTTAGCTGTCAGTAAACAGACTGATACTTTCCACGATGCCCTGCACATTTCACAGTGATGTCAGCACGTCCACTAATCTTAACCGCTGTGTTTATCATCAGCAGGAAATAGGCCGTGTCTGTAATACATCCTTTCTGTCATTTTAACAACTCTGAATTGTAGTTTAATAAAACAACCAGCTTATTAGAAATGTCGGGTCAAAATTGTGCTTGGACCATTAAACACATTAAATCAAATGGGCTCAGAGAATGTACACAGGCTCTTTCTTTAGTGCTGTAGTACTTGAGAACAGTCTTGGTCTTAAAACCAGTCTTAAGACCACATTTTGAATGTCTTGGTCTTGTCTTGGACTCGAGAGCATTTTTACTCGGCCTTGTCTCGGTCCCGGACTTGCCAGACTCAGGATTTTCCATCAAGACCGCTTGAGACCAGCACTGATCTGCTATTCGTCAACTTCATTAATGTGATAATAAGGAGGAGCACTTGCTAAAATAACAAATAGCTACACCTAAAAAAACTTGGACATCAGTCCATCTTATTTGTAGTCAGAAAAACCTCTGAACACTTACTTTAGGCCTCATTCACCTGACAAATCAAGATAAACATCTCATTTTCAGATATTTAAAATAATTTCTGACTTGTCAGTGGCTTTGAAATTCATACAAGGATTTGTTTTTTACAAGAAGTTAGTTAAATAAATTTAAGGCTTGAAATATTTGCATGTTGTGCTTTGAAAGAGTTGCAGACACCTTGTTTTTATCCCTCAAATTTATTGAAAAGAAAACTAAAGTTAAAAGGAGAATGCTCTTTAACTGTTCAACCTTGTCATGGCTTTTTAAAATGGATTTTTATGGTCTCGTTTTGGTCTTGACTCAGGTCTCGCCCCCCAGAAAGTCTTGTCATGGTCTCAGTGCGCTCCAGTCTCGGGCAGCTCTTGGTCTCGGATAGTGTGGTCTTGAGTACAACACTAGATCTTTCACTGCATGCCATTCTTTCTCATCCCTGATTCCAGCTCTATCCACTATCCCATCTTGCCAATAAAGCCAGTCTTTAAAAAAATATATAAGTAAAACTGTAATTGTTAAATTTGGTCGCTGATGCAGTAGAGCAGGTTTGTTTGTTTACTGATCCTGTCATTTCCTTGTGTCCAGACTACAAAATATGTATATAAAAAACTGTGTTGTCCTTGATGCTTACCGAATGACCACGTCATATTTGTTGATGATGCTTCCCAAGGAGCTGTTTTTAATGGCATAGCCATTTCCTATGACTACACAGGTTCTGCATTCAAGTCTGTTGAGATAAAAAAGATCCATGTCTACACAAAGACAAAGACACAAAGTTCAAATATGGCACTCTGATGTTCAAATATCCCTCTTATGCTGGGGTTGTCAACTACATTTGTACAAGGGCTGGTGTTTTTTTTTAAAGACGCTTATAGAGCTGGCTTCCCAAAAATTAAACTTAAATAAATAGTTTAGTCCAGTTAACTAAGTTTGGCTCAATTCTTTTGTTTTCCTTCAAAAGTATAAATATTTTTTTGACTTTGGCAGTGAGATCAGTTCTAATCGCATAAACTGCAACTGCCACTAGGGGGCGATTGCAATATTTTGGCTACATATTTTTGGGGGTGGCATGTAGTCCACCACTGGTTTTGATGTAAAAAATTCTGTGCTGTGATTGGTGGGAAAAATAGGCAGGAAAATGATCTACTGTTGTGGTGAATGGATGTGGAAAAGGCAGCTTTAACCCCTAATGCCAATTGTGTCATATTTGATGCACACTTTTATGGGGCCTCGATCTAATCTAAATGAACAATAAATTACTCAAAAATATTTTTAATACAGGCAGATAAATGATAAAAAGCCCTACAGTTGTTTATCGTTTGCCATAAAGTCCTAAATGTATCAAATATGATACAAAAAAATAAAATACAATTATATATATATATATATATATGTGTGTGTGTGTGTGTGTGTGTGTAATTTTATGGCAATTTTTCTTTTTTTGGATTTGGGTAGAAGGCTAAATAAATATTTCAATTACAAAAATGAGATTTTTCTGGCTGTTATTTGAGTTAACAGTATTAAGCGGTTAATGAAGAACAGACTAATGTGCATGTTTATCATGCACTATATTCACTAATAAATACAGATAGATTTTTATAATTGGATCATTTAAGCCAGTGTTTTAAAGCCTAAAGAGGTTTTTTAAAGTAACATACTCTAAATACTACAACATATTTTTCCACTGCACATTTTCTGGTTTTAAAAACCTTCCAGGGGCCAGATGGGAAGCTGTGGCAGGCCTGATGTGGCCCCCTGGGCTGCCTGCTGATGGTCACTGCTCTCATGGATGCTGGGATGAGGGTTTGATAAAATGATGTAAGGTCAGGAGTCATCAGCCTAGGTAATTATTGGAGTTACTGCATTTGTTCGCTCATCTGTTTGGTACAGATTTATTTATTGAAATTAATATTAATTTGGCTCCACTCTGAATTCTGTCTTTCCCTGGCTCTGTTTTCACCCTCCATGGTCTCATGTAATGACCCAACAACATCATCTGATGGGCTAGATGTCACATGGGTAGTAGCAAATCGACACAGAAAGTGCTAAATCTTTCTTTCTTTAACAACAGCTCAGTTCAGTTGAGTTTTTAGTTTTATTACACATTCATAGTGTTTAATATTTTACATCCTGGATCTGATAGACTCTAGCTTTGACAAGTGCCAGTTTGGCTTTCAGCATGCTCACACTTACTTTTCTATGTTGGTTGGCAGCTGATAATTTGCTGTAACAGCAAGAACTTTGAGCAGCAGCAGCTCTGAGGGGAGGAAACACAGGAGCAGTTAAAGATATGAAAAAAAAAATCCTTGGGATACAAAAGTGCTATTCAGAGAATATTAAGCCTTATTTGAGCAGTAACATATACCTGTACAGATGTGTGAACATGCAAAAAAGCATACAACAGTAACACTGAGACATAAGTGAGCTGACATGATGGAGGATCATGTAAAATCAACATACCACTGCCCTTAATGCCATAAGGCAATGCCAGCTTAGACAGATGTTCCCGCCAGAAGAAATCCTCCAGTTTCAGAAAGAGATTTGTCTGCCTGCTAATGCTGCGTAAAAATGTTAGAGCAGGAATTACAAAACAATGCTGGAGTGCACACAATTTCACTGCAAAGATGAATAATATTACAGGAGGATTTGTGGCTGAGAGAGCAGGGGGGATATGAATGAAGTGTAAGGCATGAAAAAAAGCCCTTTAAATATTCTGGCTTTAACCGCTATAAAACCACACAATGGACAATAGCAGCTGTGCCGCCAAACAGTACAGTGTTCATATCGGCATATGGAAAAGTTTTATTTGCACTTTCTTAAGTGGTCTGGTATCTATTAAGCAGGTAAACCAGACTTATTATAAGCCGAGCCTCCATTTACATGATGTCATTCAATAGAAATGTTCCCTTATTAAAACTCTCTGTTGGCATTTCTGTGCTGAGAGGAGGGAAAAGACAACAATAACATTCACAGAACCTGTGGAGACAAATATACAGCAGGTTGTTCTATGTGAAAGTGTTGTCTTTCCATGTTCACTGGCTGCAGACTCCAGCTGTTAATGACCTACTGTCTTTGACAGTGAGTCCCTCAGACATTTATTACCCTTGTGTGCCAGCTATCTGTCCGTAGGAGATCAGGATTAATCCCCGGGGAGGGGACTAATTAGAGAAATGTCACAGTGACTGCCTGTAGGCCTCTGTGCGACTGTAATGAGTGACGCAAAAGTCCAAGAACAACCAGCGGCAACATTATGTTACAATGCAGTTCGTGTTCTTTAACGGGATTAAACATAGCAAACTTGAACTTTGACTGTTTGAAAGGCCAAAGGGGGGGTAGAGAAAGGTCCGCTGAGCTGAGCGCGGATTGGGACAAACCACATATGGAGACTGTGTCTCTATTTTGTAACAGAACAGAGGCCACAAAAAGAGCAAGAGTAAATACACAGCTGAACAAACTGATAATAGAGCAGGGAAAATAAATGAGACGAGGCTCAGGGCGGTGGAACAGTGATTACTTAACAAGGCAGAACCTGAGCAGGACAAACAAGCTTTTGTCTGGCTAAAGGAACTTTATCAAGCCAACTTCTTAGCCAACATGAACTCCCTCTCAAACACTGCAGTGTTTCCCGCTAGGAATGGGCCATAATACGGTAATAAGGTATCCCAGGGTTTTTAAAAATAGCCACAGTATTGCTTTAATTACCATCATTAGGAAGGTGCTGTGTAATGAGCATATGTTTATAATAAATACCTAAAGAATGTGTGTATGTTTCTAGCAGCAACATGTTATAAATTGAAGATGCTATAAATATTCTGTAATGGGATTGAATGAAATGCCTGTAGAGGACTGTCGCTTCAAATTTTCCATGTATGATCGAGCTCTGCCTCTTTACACATCCACAGGTTTGTGTTCGTGGTTTTGCGTCACCTACTGGAAGAAGCCAGTATCATCGCTTTGCATTTATTGTCTGATCTTGTTTGATTTTTACAAGATAAACATTGGTCCTGCCCTCATTACTTTATGCATTAGCATCATGCTTTGTCATACTGCCTCCTAGTGTTGACAGCCAGTACTACCTCATATACAAAGTGACTTAATGACAGGCCAGGAGGATCTACACGGCCTCTCTGTTGTGGCTAACGGTTGCCACACACCTGACATGCACCAGGGTGCGAAGGCCCAACAGTCTGAAAGGTCTGAACTGCAGACAGGCCAGTTCAGCACCCAGGCTCTTCTATAGTGAAGCCATGTTGTTGTGATGGATGCAATAGGTTTAATGTTGTCTTGCTGAAAAATGCAAGCCCGTCTCTAAAAGAGAAGCTGTCTGGAAGTTGCTCTAAAAACTCTATATATTTTCAGCATTGATAGTTCCTTTCTAGATGTGTAAGCTGCCCAAGCCATAGAAACTAATGCAATCCCATACCATCAGAGATGCAGGCTCTTCAACTCAGCCATGATAACAAGCCGGATGGCCCCCTCTCCACTTTGGTCCATAGACACAGTGTCTGTGGTTTTCAGAAAGACTTTCAAATTTTGATTTTTAGGCCACTGTGGCTGATAGATTTGGCAAATTTACCTCACAATGAACATAAAAACAGCATTTAACTGACTGTTGACTTTCAACAAAGGCAGTGACACCAGCTAACAACAGACTGGACCGAGATGAACTGCTCTGTGATTTTATATTGTCGTGTTAGAGGGGCGGGTCATTCCCCACTCCGCCCATATTAAACCCAGCCAGGTCAGAGATGAAAAACGTTCTAACAGTCTAAATAAAAAATTCTGTTACAGATCTCAGTGTTTTCACATGTTTACAGCGACCTTATTCCAACATATCTGCTGTGGTAAGACACAAATTTTGGATTTCCTTTTACAGGGTCTTCAAAAGTTAAAAACCTGACCTGATAAACCGGATTTGCAAAACGTTTAATGAAGCAGAGTAAAGAGCCTGCTAACAGGAAAAAAGCTCATTCTCAAGGAAAACACACTTAAGCAATAACATAGCTCGGTTAGCTGTGTAAGCTACGTAGAAAATGGAGCTAACATAGCTATGTAGCCAATGTTGCTAACATAGCTAAAGCTAAGCTCACAAAGCAGCTACAAATCTATGTAATCTATGTAGACAAATAACCTTTAGCTTCATTTGCTAAAGCTCACTTTGCTAAAGATAACTTAACTACACTGACTTATGTAGCAACGTTAATTATGTAGCCAGCATACCTATGTTAGCTTTAGCTAAAGCTCAGGAAGTCAATCGTTCCTGTAACTACATCTAAAACGGATCTATACATAATTTAAAGACCCTGTAAAGTGAAATCCAAAGTTTTTGTCTTAACATAGTAGATACAGTGCTTAACAAATTTATAAGACCACCCTAACCCTAACCAAAGTAAGGTTTATGCCACAGCTGCCCTAAATTAACAGCATTGGTAATTACCAAAATCAGTTTTTATGTTTCTGCAATGGTAAATACACCAATATGTAGAAGCTCTTTAAATGAAATGATATTTTTAATGCTAAAATAGAATTACTATTGTTATCCATGTATTTTCGAATTTACTGATTTAAAAAAAAACAAAACTGAAAAATAGTAAAGCACATTAATATTTATTGATTAATATGTCAAATTATAGTTATTTACTTGCATTCCAGTACAGAAAAATGAGTTTTAGTGGTTGAATGTTATGCTTGATTCATTTCTGACTTCTCAGAGAAGCCCAGTGAGCCAGCTCAAATTTGGGTATAAAAAGGTGAATTCAGTTTGAAATCCCTCATTCCTGTTCAAAATGGTAAAACGTGGAGAGCTGACTGAAAATGAAAGAGTCCGCATTAAAGCACTTCATGATGCTGGATGGTCTCTGAGACAAATATGACAGGTGGTCTAATAAATCTGTTAAGCACTGTATGTTGGAATATGGCTGCTGTAAACATGTGAAAACACTGAGATCTACATGAGACTGAATTCTGGATTTAGGCCAATAGAAAGTTTTTCACCTCTTTCCTGGCTTGGTATCATGTGGGCGGGGCCAATATGTGGGCTCATGATGTCACAAGCCTACAGTGGGGAATGACCCTACCCCTCTAACACTACAATATAAAATCAGTGAGCAGTTCATCTCAGTCCAGTCTGTTGTCAGCTGATGTCACTGCCTTTATTGAAAGTCAACAGTCAGTTAAATGCTGTTTTTGTTCATTGTGAGGTAAATTTGCCAAATCTATCAGCCAAAGTTGACTATGGATCATTTAAAGCATCATAAAAGAAATCTGAGTCAGAAACCGGACTTGGTCTCTTCTCTGGCACAGAGCCAGGCAGATGCACTCTGGTCATAAAGTCAACATTTAGATTGTAACATTTTTTTAAATTTGAGAGGAAAAAATATTTTTCCTGAGTGGGCGTGGCTTCAGCTCAACAGACCCGTCCACACCACCCTGGATTTTACAGATTTTACAGCCTAATTTTTCATGACTTTAAAGATTCATTTTATTAACTTTGAAATGTTTCATTTGACTGAAATTTAATTTAGGGACTCATAAAACAGTGACCTATTATACAACAAAGCTAAATACAGATTCATTTTGACTTTACAGGGTCTTTAATCCTGGATAACACCACTGACTTTGTTCTCTTATCAATTAAAAGTTGTTTAGTCGTTAATGTTTGAAATGTGGTTATTTCACGAGTGTAACTGTTAACAGAATAAGTTGAATTAAATAAAAATCAAAAACTTGAAATTCGATGTACTGGCAAATTGCAGCATTTCCATTCTGAGACATACAGTGTCTCAGATGAACGGCATGCAGCTAGACTTTCTTACAATTAGAGTATTATTTTTTTGCAGATTGGTGAACCTCTGCCTCTCTTAAATGCTCCTTTTATACCCAGTCATGTCACTAACCTGTTGCCAATCAACCTTATTAGTTGCCAAATGCTCCTCCAGCTGCTTTTCATTAGTACCACTTACTTTTCCAACCTTTTGGCATTGAGTGGTAAAATGTCTCAGCTTCAACATATTTTCTATTGTGAGTCTTTGCATTTATGTTGTGTACATGCACTTTCATTTACTGTGATAAATGCATATGTGACATGTGTTTTCTTTTTATTCATTTCAAGCTCCATATATGAAACACCTAGAGGCTAATGACTACCACCTTAAACGGTGAGTTCACCGGGATACACTGTATTTCATCAACACAATAAACTTCAGTGTCTGAAACTTTCTGTAATCATGATTTAAATGGAAATAATTTTTATATTAAGTCCTGTTATTTCTCACTAAAACACATTTTTTTCTTTAATGACTAGTAAAGAGCAGTTCTTCCATTTCACAAGGGCCTGGCACCTCATGTTCAAATAAAAATGTTGGAAATCTTTCTCCCCTAATAAGGCATCCACTCCCTACATTAAAAAAAGCAGACATGCCATTACTTACTTAAAGTTAAGGCTCTCCCACTTCTTCTGTGTAAGCCAGCCGCCACACAGCGACTTGCTACTGTTCAGAGACTTGCTGGTGCCTCCATAACTGAAAGACAGACAATAACCACAACCAGCATGAGACTCCTGCTGATTCAATAAAAACACAGCGCCAATAACTGGGCCCAGAACATTCAGAGAGCACAAGAATGGGCAAATGTGAGCTGCTAGATTGACCAGAGGCTCAGATGATCAGAAAGCAGCTTGTCTTTCTTTACTTTTAGTGACTCAGCACTACACAGACGTCATGAGCTCACTTTTACCAGAAATGGTCGATTCTGTACCGGAGTGAGTTCCAGAGCAAACAGACAGAAAAAAAACAGATAGACGGTTGTAGGAATGAGTGTAATTACCTCTGAAGTATGACGTAGGAGCAGTAGTACGTGATAAAGGAGATGAAGAAGAGGAGAACTGGGAGAAGCCTAAGGCACCATGCTGGAGACAAAGAAGACAAAAAACACAAATCATTAAAAACAGGTTAAAGATTTTCATGTGAAACTTAACCTAACTTAAAGTACAGACACCCTTTAGAGGATTTTAAGTTGTCTTTGATTTAAGACCATAGAAATTGCATTAAAATGGCCAGTTATACCTTGCATCATATCTGTTTTGTGTGATTGGATGCCAAGCAACCATACTTAATGCTGGGTGTTAACATACCTAAGTGCATACTGACGACAATGTGATATCTGATTGCTCAAACTACATACAGAGGTGTCCTGGGATGTGCTTATCCTCACTGGTTTGGTGGTGTAGACACCTGTAACTGATGTTAATCCTCAGGTCTCAGAGTCAAGTGTCACATCTCAAAATTAAAGAAGCATTAGGTCTCATGAAAACCTATCATTTGCCAGACTTTAATAAAAGGTCTCAAGATAAAAGATGTCAAGCTTGAGACAAAACTACAAAAAATCCCTTTAATGTCAAACAGATTTCTACGAAGTAAGAGAGTCCATCAAGACACCCATGAGTACTCTGAAGGAGTTGCAAGCTTTAGCAGCTGGGAAAACTGGCAAAGTTAGGAAAGTGGAAAAAGAAAAAGCCAAAGAGAAAACTCAGATTAAATCTTGACATCAGACTCCAGGGTCAAGTGGGTCTCCATCCATCCATCCATCCATCCATTTTCTATACCACCTAACAAGCATGTCTTTGGTGGTGGGAAGAAGCCAGATTACCCAGAAAGAACCCACATGTGCAGAGAACATGAAAACTCCACACAGAAAGGCCCTGACCTGGAAGTGTACCAGGAACCTTCATGCTGTGATGAAACAGCGCTAACCGCTGCACCACCGTGCAGCCTTCAAGTAGGTCTGATGAGTCAAAAATGGTATTTTTTGGTCATCAGACAAGGCACTTTTTTTTTGGTGGACACCAAACTCTGCACTTCACCACAAACACACCATCCCCACTGTAAGGTGGTGGCAGCATCATGCTGTAGGGATGCTTCTCAGCAGCTAGCTAGTGGCTTAATCAAAGCCCTTTTTTACATCTTTTTTGTCAAAAGGCCAAATCATATTGACGATGATTGATTTAGAAAATCACTAAAAGGGTAAAACGTCCAACGAGGAGAATTCTCTTTATAGGCACTGTAGCATGCAGAACCTGAACAAGTAAATGTAGGTTAAATTTAACACAGTAAGCATGAGAAAACACATAGCTTGGTGTTCTCATGCCCATAACGGATGTTAGTGCCAGGTGTATATGACCCGAAAGGCACCAGAAAGCAGTCCAGATAACCACAAAATGGTTTTGAAAACAGCCAACAGGTGGGTATCCCCTGAAAATCAGTGTAAAATCAGTACCACTGGGTGGGTACTGAAAAATGAAATTGAAATGATTATCAATAGCTTTCAGACAGGTGCTATCTGCTGTCCACACAGGTCCTCAGGAAATACCCCACCTTCTTTCTCTTTTTGACAACAGAGAACTAATCTATACAAACGTTTGTGAATACCTAAACTGTTCAACTGAAAATCACAGAATTAAAAGGATGAGTAGAATAAAGACATTCAAGTAATTTAACTTGAGTAAAAGAGATGAAAGATGATGGATAGTAAGAGGTTTAAAGCCCTGTAATCATGCGTTCTGTGATACTGTTGAGTCGTGCTGCAGTAATCGATTATTTCTGTAATTGAGTATTCTATCGATTCTCCTGTCAATCAATTAAGTGAGCAATACTGTGCTTTCAGAACCACTGCTTTATGCAAAAGCAACCATACTAGACCAGGGGTGTCAAACTCAATCACAGCAGAGGCTGGAATCTGAATTTAGGTCTAACCTGAGGGCCTAACAGGATCAACATTTAACCATAAACTGTCAGTCCTTTTTAAGCAGTAATGAATTATGGTATAAAAAAAAAAAAGAATAAAAAAGAAAGAAAAAAAGAAAAAAGAAAAACAAGGCAGTGATGATAAAACATGAGGTAAGACTCAAAACCTGACAAAAAGTCAACTTATTGGTTCAAAAGATAAAAACATGATATGATAGGTCAAAATAAGGTTTTTCAAAAATCAAAATATGAGATAGAAAGTTGACATCATGAATCTTAAAATTTGAAATATGAGATAAACGTACAAAGTATGAGTTTTAAAGGCAGAAATATGGATAAAAGTAAAAACTATTAGGGTTTATGGGTCAAAATATGAGATATATTTCTAAATAATGAATTTTATAGGTCAAACTGAGATAAAAGTCAAAATTATGGGTTTCAGAGATCAAAATATGAGACAAAATTCAAATTCATGAATTGTTGAGGTCAAAATATGAGATATAATTAAAAAACATGAAATTTATCCATCAAAAGAAGATGTATAATTCAAAATCATGAAATGTAAGGGTCAAAATATGAGATATAATTCAAAATCACAGATTTTAAAGGTAAAAATATGACATTTATGTCAAAATAATGAGTTTTAGGGTTCAAAACATGGGATATAATTTAAAATCATTAATTTTAGCAGTCATAATATGAGATGCAATTCAAAACATTAATTTTTAAAGTCATATAATAAAAATATGAGTTCTAAATCAAAATAATAAAATTTAGATGTGAAAATATGATATATAATTTAAAACCATGATTCTTAAAGGTCAAAAATATCAAATAACAAATCAAAATTATGAGTTCTAAACTTAAAAATATGAGCTAAATGTTAAAATCATGAATTTTTAAGGTCAAAATATGAGATAAAATTTACAATTGTGAATCTTAAATGTCAAAATCTTTCTTCTCTAATTTAAAATCATCAAAGTAAAGTTTACATTTTTATACTGGAGGAAATCTGCAGACCTCATACAGGTGGGCCAGTTATGATAAGAAAATTAATAAAGAAATAATATTAAAAATATGAAATGATCTTGCGGGCCGGGATTAACTGTACCACAGGCCAGATTTGGCCCCCGGGCCTAGAGTTTGACACCCCTGTACTAGACAAATGAAAAAAGGAGCTGGGTCTCTTAAATGAAATACTTACGTTTAAGAAACTTTTGATCATTTGATGACCACTTTGAGTTTAAATCCAGTTTTTGGTTAATTGTCTGCTCTTCGGTTTTTTGTCTCTGTCTCCTGTTTCTTCTTTTAGCATTTTGAAGCACTACTTACAACCTAGGTAACAATCCACCAGCACAAAACGCAAATTCTTGTCATTTTTCCCTCGGTCTTAAGATTTTATTCAGGTGTGTATAAGGGGACATGACTGGTTTAGACTAATCATCACTAACAGTCATTCCAGCCCTGAATCAGAGTGTACGGTTTGAATGTTGTTCCTCTTTTAACCAGGCGTGAAACTACATCCACATTGAATTAACCTCTTTACACTGTCTTCAACATTTGTCCATGCGTTTTCTGGGACCAGCACGTTTAACACTCTACATCACTGACATGCTGTCGATTTTTCACCTTTGCATGTGCAATAAAAACAATCCCATGATGGGGCAGAGCCCACAGCAGTTCTTGTAAAAGTATTTACACATGTGCAGCCGTAGATTAAATGGAGGTAGAAAAACTAGAGCTACTTCATGATCGTCGTTACAGCCGCCCAGAAACCTGTGCTTGCACATGTGCGTGTTACTCCCCTGGTCTGCGCCCAACATCCACAAGTGTAGACCACACTACATCCTATCCAAAAGCCTCTTAAGATGATAGCACTCTCATATATGTTCACAAAAGCTAGCTTTGGTCAGGGCAGACATTAAAAAAAAATTAACATATCTATGTAATTTAGCAAGCTGCAGCGCTGAATGAGAGGATGTGTGAAGCTTTTTCTTGCCATGGCACAATGACTTCCTGGAGGTTCTGCTGGTTGTCTAGCAACCTCGATGCAATGACAGGACTTAAAAAATGTGTAAGTATTCTATAAAGGAGACGAGAAATCTGCTGTAGCCGAGACCAACAGTCAGTGACAGCCGCATTTCAAATACTCAATGGCCATTAGGAAATATACAGCCACTTTCAAAGCATCTGCCGCTGTTGATTTGAGCTGAAAACAAATCACTGTAAAGTCTTTGTCCGTGGTACAAAGGCCAGGGCCTCTTTTTCAAATCAGGGGACAAAAGTTTAAAAAGCATCCAGACGGCTGCATTATTTCCCTTGATAATTTATTGGAGGAGCCATCAAGAGGAAGAAAGACTTGTAATTTTTTTGAAAAGTGACTGTAGGGTTGTAGGATTGGCTGTCACTGTGAAGCTCGGTGTGTGCTGTCATGAGTTGTCGTTCTACACCCTGAAAACTGTCGTTACTATAAACTGTGTCGGAATAAAAAAAGGCTACTCCTAGCACTCAGCTCTGATAATCCTGTGAGCCTAGAGCTACCACTTGACTGAAACAGGCCTCTGCAACCTTGCTTACCATTGTTGTTGTCCTGCTGAAGTTTAAATCAGTAAAAAAACTTACATGTTTGCAATGCAATTATCTTCTCATGGAGGAGGCTTTAAAAGCCCCTGTCCTACACCAACAGACCTCAATCAGCTGTAGTCTTTTTAATTTATTTATCATCATTGCCTACGAGGACCGTAACGGTACCCAAAAATTTCAGCTTGGTTTTTAAGGCATGGTTTGATATGCTTTTGGTATGGTAGTTCAAAATGCAACACAAAATAAATAAATAAAGAAAATAATGTATATTAAATAATAATTAATTACATTTTGATGAAGAATAATGCTGCAGCCTCCTATCAAAAGGGTCAATTTATAAAAATTATCAAATACATTGTGCAAATTCTAGGTTATTTGTATTTATATATTTACACATTGATACCCTTTCCTCTTATTGTCAAATTTCCCAGCGTACCTTGAACACATCATAATATAACCATTAACTAGCTCGTTAAGTGGGATAATCAAAGTCAATTTCTACACGGACTTCAGCATTGAGATTGCTGTTTTAACTGATGGGACTGACTACAGTTTAGTAGTGTTTGGAAGCTTTTATTTTTCTTTATCCCATGAGAAGATGAAGAGGTTAGAGTCTGCCTGGAGTCTGAGGACACTGCAGACATGATGGAGTCAGTCCCCTCCTCCCCTCTCCTGAGGCTGACATTCGAAGGCTCCGCATTCAGGATTAATGTGATTCACAAAACCAGAGCACCAGAGTGAGAAGAGAAATGCCAAGTCATTGGAAGTTCATAAAGGGCTAGTGCGTATTTTTTGTTGAAAGACAGATAAGATTACTCTTTATTCTGTCTCTGTTAACTTAAACAGGTGTTTGAATTCTGCATTTTCAAAAAAGTTTAGGCAGTTTGGCCAAAATTGTCATCATCTCTCAAAAACTGCCAGGAAGAGGCTGTAAATCTGAGTTTGCTCTGTTTATCTCTCCCAGTCACAGTTACGTTCATGTCTGTGGTGTGCCGTTTCAAATGCTTTAATTGATCTGACTGACATGCTGTCGGTGATGCGCCCACTGAATAAAGTCCAAACTACCTCTGTCACATCATTGTGTTTGTCTACTGTTGTATTTCATCAGGAAACAAAGTGTTCTCAGACTTTTATCTGGGAATATTGAGGCTATTGGTATCGTTTGCTGTGGTTGCCTGGACAGAGTGGGCTGTACTCCTGTTTTTTTCCAGTTCGATTGTTGCACGTCTGCACTGTACCGAGAGGCCTGTACGGATCGGTATGGTACGAATACTCGTACCTTTACACCCCTATTCCTTACACCTTAAAGCAGTGGTTCTCAACTGGTGGGTCAGGACCCAAAAGTGGTTTGCGAAGCTCATTTAAGAGTGTTGCAAATGTGTGCCAGGAAAACAAAATTGGCAAAAAAATCTGTGTACAGAAGCCCAAAGAGGACATACAGTAAAATCATACATGTACAGCGCTCAACAAATTTATTAGACCACCCTAACCCTAACCAAAGTAAGGTTTATGTCACAGCTGCCCTAAATTAACAGCATTGGTAATTACCAAAATCATTTTTTATGTTTCTGCAATGGTTAATACACCAATATGTAGAAGCTCTTTAACTGAAATGATATTTTTAATGCTAAAATAGAATTATTATTGTCATCAATGAATTTTTACATTTACTGATTTACAAAAAAACTGAGAAAAATAGTAAAGCACATTAATATTTCTTGATTAATATGTCAAATTATAGCTATTTACTTGCATTCCTGAAAAGAAAAATGAGTTTTAGTGGTTGAATGTTATGCTTTATTCATTTCTGACTTCTCAGAGAAGCCCAGTGAGCCGGCTCAAATTTGGGGGAATTCAGTTTGAAATTCCTCATTCCTGTTCAAAATGGTAAAATGTGGAGAGCTCACTGAAAATGAAAGAGTCCGCATTAAAGCACTTAATGATGCTGGATGGTCTCTGAGACAAATATAACAGGTGGTCTAATAAATTTGTTAAGCACTGTATAAGGGAATTTCAGTGTTTTTCTCAAGATTTCTGTTTATTTCTTGATAAATTACCAAATTTTCATGGTGTCTTAAAAAAATGATAAAATAAGATGTACAGTTGCAAGAAAAAGTATGTGAACCCTTTGGGATTTCTTGAATTTCTGCATAAATTGGTCAGAAAATGTGTTCTGATCTTCATCTACAGTCATGGACCAAAGTATTGGCAGCCATTTCAAAATGCACCATTTCTCCCAGAAATTGTTGCAATTACAAATGTTTTTGGTATCCATATGTTTATTGCCTTTATGTGCATTGGAACAACACAAAAAATCCGAAGAAAAAAGACAAAATTGACACAATTTTACACAAAACTCAAAAAATTTGCCAGACAAAATTATTGGCACCCTTTTAAAACTGTGGGTAAATCATTTTATTTCAAGCATGTGATGCTCATTTAAACTCACCTGTGGCAGTAACAGGTGCTGGCAATCTAGAAATCACACCTGAAGCCAGTTAGAACGTCTAAAAGTTGACTCAACCTTTGTGTTGTGTGCCTGTGTGTGTCACACCAAGCATGGAGAAGAGAAAGAAGAGCCGAGAATTGTCTGAGGACTTAGGACACAAAACTGCGGAAAAATATGAACAATCTCAAGGTTACAAGACCATCTCCAGAGATCCTGAAACTCCTTTTTCCACTGTGTGTAATATAATCAAGAAGTTTATAACCCATGGAACTGTGGCTAATCTCCCTGGACATGGACAGAGGAGAACAACTGACAAAAGAATGCAACGCAAATTTGAAGTTTTCAAAAGAAGAGTGGTCCAAAATTCCAGTTGAGAGGTGTAAGAAGCTTGTTGATGGTTATAGGAAAAGATTGGTTTCAGTTAGTTCTTTCCAAAGGTGTGCAACCAAATATTAAGTTGAGGGTGCCAACAATTTTGTCTGGCTCATTTTTTGAGTTTTGTGTAAAATTATGTCAATTTTGTGTTTTGTCTTTTTTCTTCAGATTTTCTGTGTTGCTCCAATGCACTTGAAGGAAATAAACACATGTATACCAAAAAAAAATTGTAACTGCAACAATTTCTGGGAGAAATGGTGTATTTTCTGGAAAAATTCCAGGGGTGTCAGTACTTTCGTCCATGACTGTAAGTCACAACAATAGACAAACACAGTCTGCTTAAACTAATACTGCACAAAAAATTATATGTTTTCATGTTTTTATTGAACAAAACATGTTAACATTCACAGTGCAGAGTGGAAAAAGTATGTGAACCTTTGGATTTAATAACTGGTTGACCCTCCTTTGGCAGCAATAACCTCAACCAGACGTTTCCTGTAGTTGCAGATCAGACCTGCACAACGGTCAGGAGGAATTTTGGACCATTCCTCTTTACAAAACTGTTTCAGTTCAGCAATATTATTGGGATGTCTGGTGTGAATCACTCTCTTGAAGTCATGCCACAGCATCTCAATCGAGTTGAGGTCAGGACTCTGACTGGGCCACTCCAGAAGGAGTATTTTCTTCTGTTGAAGCCATTCTGTTGTTGATTTACTTCTATGCTTTGGGTCGTTGTCCTGTTGCACCACCCGTCCTCTGTTGAGCTTCAGTTGGCGGACAGATGGTCTTAAGTTTTCCTGCAAAATGTCTTAAAAAACTCGGGAATTCATTTTTCCGTCAATGACAGCAATCCATCCAGGCCCTGAGGCAGCAATGCAGCCCCAAACCATGATGGCCCCTCCACCATATTTCACACTTAGGATGAGGTTTTGATGTTGGTGTGCTGTGCCGTTTTTTCTCCACACATTGTGTTGTGTGTTTCTTCCAAACAACTCAGTTTTGGTTTCATCTGTCCACAGAATATTTTTCCAGTAGTGCTGTGGAACATCCAGGTGCTCTTTTGCAAACTTCAAACGTGCAGCAATGGATTTTTTTGGACAGCAGTGGCTTCCTCCGTGGTGTCCTCCCATGAACTCCATCCTTGTTTAACGTTTTACTTATTGTAGATTTGTCAACACAAATGTTAGCATGTGCCAGAGATTTCTACAAGTCTTTAGCTGACACTCTAGGATTCTTCTTCACCTCATTGAGCATTCTGCACTGTGCTCTTGCAGTCATCTTTACAGGACGACCATGCCTAGGGAGAGTAGCAACATTGCTGAACCTTCTCCATTTGTAGACAGTCTGTCTTACCGTGGACACATGAACATCAAGACTTTTAGAGATACTTTTGTAACCCTTTCCAGCTTCATGCAAGTCAACAATTCTTGATCGTAGGTATTCTGAGAGCTCTTTTGTGCAAGGCATGGTTAACATCAGGCAATGCTTCTTGAGAACAGCAAACTCAAAACTGGTGTGTGTTTTTTATAGGGCAGGGCAGCTTTAACCAACACATCCAATCTCATCACATTGATAGGACTCCAGGTTGGCTGACTCCTGGCTCCAAATAGCTCTTGGCTCTTAGAGAAGTCATTAGCCTGGGGGTTCACATATTTTTTCCACCCTGCACTGTGAATGTTTACATGTTTAGTTCAATAAAAAACATGAAAACATATCATTTTTTGTGTGGTATTAGTTTAAGCAGACTGTGTTTGTCTATTATTGTGACTTACATGAAGATCAGAACACATTTTATGACCAATTAATGCAGAAATCCAAGAAATCCCAAAGGGTTCACATACTTTTTCTTGCAACTGTATGTAAAACGTGCTGTTGACCTTTTTTGTTGTTGTTGTTAGTCTTATTTAATTATGTTTGATTCCATTTGGGGTCCAAACTGTATGATTTTACATCAAATAAATTGGAGTGGTCAGAAATTTGTATAAATTTGGGTCATGATTTCTCTCAAGGAGATGGTTGTGGGTCCTGTTGCCAAAAAAGTTGAGAACAACTGCTTTACAGCATGCTTCAGGGACTGGAATTTGTTGGTTTGTTCACCCTCAAAAATCAAACTGTCTGTATTTTAAGGACTGATGTTTCAGGTATAAACTACATTTAAATATCTGTATCTATATAGATATAAGCTAAATTTAATTTATAAATATGGGCATATCTGATATTGGCAAAATTAATTATTGTGCATCCCTAGGATGTAAGGTACAGTAAAACTTCAGGTATGTCTTTCCAGTTAAAGGAGACTGACTTAGTCTGGGTTAGGAAAAACGGATGGAGTGACTGGATGAGGGAGATTAAGTTGTTGCTGGTGTAGACTGGGCTGACTGCGCAAGACAAGCACTGCAGCAAATCCTGAGTGTTTTGTAAAAGCTCTGTATACAACGCTCGCTACAGTGAGCTTTATTTTACTTCTCATATTCCCCCGTTTCACAGCTCCATGCTACTTACACATAGCCTGGCACTGTGTACAGCAGAAATGACAGAGCAAGAGAGGAGTAGTAAGCTAGCAGCTCATGAAGATTTTCTACAAAAGTAACATTAAAACGTTCATAATAACATATAAAATACACAATATGATGTGGTGCACATTTCTTTTTCATTGGTGTTGTTGGTTCTGTCATTCAATTAACAAGAATACTCATCTGTCTTTAGCACACACGCCCCGTATGATACAGGCAGAAAGGAAACAGTGAATGATGGAGGGAGAGATATGTAGAAACAGTCACACGAATTACAGCTCCACACTGAAGAAACTGAATCTGAAAATGTGTAGTGAGATTTTTGATTTACTACTACTACTACTACATTCTGCTTGTTAATTAAATGGTTTATTTAAATCCTGATTATGATTTTTGCCATAATTGAAAGGTTGTGTTCACATGCTTAAAAATAAACAAAAAGCTAATTTTTGTAAAAACAAACATGTAGTAACTTAAAAAAGAATGCTTTAAAGGAAGTATAGTATGGTACAAGTTCACTACAATTTCATAATATGATCTCAGTGACCACTGACCTCTAAAATCTGACCAGTTCATTCTCAAGTCCATGAGTCGGTTTGTGCCAAATCTGAAAAATTAAAATCCCTCAATGCATTTTTTAGACATTGTGCTCACAAGATTCAAGTTCAAAGTGTCCTTTACCTTTCATTTCATAAATGTGAGCAATTCATGCTACTGTCTAAGTGGACATTTACGCAAAATTTAAGAACATCAATGTGAGCTGCTTATTCCATCCTTTGGTTGGAGTGGACATTTGTGCAAAATTTAGAGAAAGTCCCTAAAAGCATTTTTGAGATATTGCATTCACAAGAAAAGCCCAGGGGTCAGAACAGACAACCCAAAAACATAGCGGCCCATACTCAGCTATCACCACTGTGGTGGCATAAAAACTGTAAGTATAATGACAGAGATCTTAGCATTAATCTGTGACACAGAACATTTTGGTCCATAATCCTCTCATCATTGCATTTGAAATAACACACAGATCAGCTTAGCGCCTCTCTGGGTATCAGCCCAGAGATAGTCCCATTCAAATAATCTACTCTACGTTTGCAGCAGATCAGAACAAAGAGTTAACAATATGAGGTAAAAATGGAGAGACACTGTGGTCCTACAGCTTACTTTTAGTTGCCTTCTGGGACATCTTCAGGTGCTCCTTGGTCCTCTCATGTCTGTGCAGTGCATGAGGTTATCCTGGAGAGGGGTCAAAGAGGAGAAGGTACACAGTTACTGGCAGTTCCTCTAAGCTGACTCACTTTCAGAAGCACCAAGCTTTTCTAAGAGGATGATCTGAAAGGAGAACTAGTGAAATACAAAACGCAGCAGTTAACACTTACAAACAAATAAAGAGCTATACTGACAAGGCTACGGCTAAGAAGGCGTTGGAAAAATGGGAGTGGCAGAGAAACAAATGAATGCAATGAGGCAGAACCAAGAGAAGAAGCAGAGAGACACAGATGTAAAGAAAGAAAACAACAGAGGCGTCAGAGGAAGCTGAAGATGAATGCTGATTAGAATAAGTGGATCTGAAATGAGGAACACACATTACATCTGTGTTCAAAGTTCAACTTTCTTCACAGCGTTCAGACAGAGTAAAAAAAGTCACACAGCACCTATAAAAGTATCACCCCCACTGATCTTTAACACTTTTAGTGATTTTATAAATCAGTCATGGTCAAAATAATTTGGCTTTTTTTTTTACATCAGAAATAAAAATAGAACCCTCTTTAATGTCAAAGTGAAAACACTTTACTGCAAAGAATTATCAATTAAATAAAACATGTGAAGTAAAATCAGTGTCTGCATAAATATCCACCCCCTTCAGGTGAGTATTCAGTAGAGTCACCTTTGGCTGCAACCTCAGCCCTGAGTCTGTGTGGAAAGGTCTCAATCAGGCTTGTACATCTGGACGCAGCAATGATAGTCCATCCTTTATTGCAAAACTGCTCAAGCTCTGCCAGGTTGCACAGGGGTCAGGAGTGAACAGCCTTTGTCAAGTCAAACCACACATTCTTTAGTGGATTAAGGTCTGGGCTTTGACCCCGCCACTCCATGTTGTCTTTAAACCATTTCTGTGTAGCTTTTGCTGCATGCTTCGGGTCATTCTCTTACTATAAAATAAAACTTCCCCGAAGCAATAGCTCTCTTGCAGACTGAATAGGATTTTCCTCCCACATTTTCCTCTATTTTGCTGCATTCATTTTATCCTCTACCTTTACAAGCCTTCCAAAGCCAGCTGCAGAGAAGCATCCCCACAGCATGATGCTGCCACCACCGTGCTTCAAAGTGAGGATGGTGTGTTTGTGGTGCAAAACATAATGTTTTGTCTGATGGCTTAAAAAGGAACTATTTTAAAGAACTTTATTCCACTTGACCATGGATTCTCCCACAGGCCTTTTGGCAAACTCTAGTCAGGTACCTTCAGCAGTGACTTTCTCTTTGCCACTCTCCCATAAAGCTTTGACCGGTGAAGAACCAGCAACAGTTGTTGTATGCTCTCCCCTCTCAGCCACTGAAGCTTGTAACTCCTCCAGAGTAGTCATAGGCATCTTGATGGCCTCTCTCAGTAGTCTCCTTGCACATGTGCCATATTCCTTTCCATTTCTTGATGATGGAATAAACTGAACTTGGGGGAAGATCAGTGCCTTGGAAATGTTTTTGTATCCATCCCGTGACTTTGACTTTTGAATAACCTTTTCTCTGAATTGCTTGGAGTGTTCTGTTGTCTTCTTGGTGTAATGGTAGCCAGGAATACTGATAAACCAGTGACTGGACCTTCCACACACAGATGTCTTTTTGTAAACACTTATTTTACCTTACATATTTTTGTTTAATTGGCATTACTTTGTAAAAATCTGTTTTCGCTTTCACATTAAAGAGGTTTTTTTGATTTTGTTTGGTCAAAATGCCAAATTATATTGGCCATGATTGAGTTATAAAACCAATAAAAGGTTAAAAAATCCAAGGGAGAATATTTTTTATAGGTACTGTATCAGTGGCGGCTGGTCAATAGGGGTCGATACGGCGGTACCCCCCCCATGACTCTCCACAAAGAGAGGACAGATCTTAAGTACACTGAATCATTTTTAAAACAGTTGCTTTAAATATCAATAAATTTATATGAGTATAGATAAACTCCATAATGCACTGCATAAAGATGATTTATTACGAGGTTTAAATGTATAATGTGCAATAAATCAGTAGATCATGAACGTTCTAAGCGTTTGGCTTTACTTCCTGTTTACTCATTTCCTCCCTGGGGCACAGGGCTCCTGCGCCCAGAGCCTTCCATTGACTGCCGTTTTAAGGCTGCGCGTGCACATTTGCTCCTCTTCAATACAAGAGACAGGAGCTCTCTGGACGCAACATGACTGCACCCCAAAGGGACTTGCCAGACGCCAACAGGTGCCAGCAGAGAGATACACTTCATAATGTGAGACACACAGAAGAAGTCATGCACCGTCGGGGTAAATACTGGCTTTTTGCCAGGTATTGCGCCTGCGTTCCTTTTTTAGCTTATCAAGAGATGCTAGGAAGACAGCATAATGCAATAAGAAAACTCAGTTGAGTGTTTAAGAATAAGGCATTTTGAGAGGAGGACACTGAAGGAGAAACTTAGAATTAAAGAGCTTGGACCTGACTGGCCAGATATCAGGATGAAGCAACAAAGCTGTAACTAATATTAAGAAGTAAGTAAGTAAATGAATCAATAAATAATAGTTTTGTGGGTTTAAGCATTTTTGTTGCATTCAGGTCAGATATATCTATGTTTTTAAATCAACCAGTCACTATTGAAGCAGTGACTACTTCCACCTTATGCCTTTTGTAAATTTTTCTATTTAAAATAAACATTCAATCAGCTCTTTAAAATAATTTTGTAATTTGAGTTGACTGTGATAAGAGTTAGTTACTTGTGGCTGCTGATGACCCTTATTATAGCCATCTTATTTTAATATTTGTTCACCTTCCAAACAAATGCAGATGTAAAAAAGTCATATCAATATAACTTAACTCTCAGTGTTGTAACATCTTTTGATGTACCTCACATATATAACATATCAAACTGGGATTTTGTTGTAGCCACCCTGAAGAAAAATGCACCAGCTGCCACTGTACTGTATATCTCTTCTTATCTGTAAAGGAATAACAAATGGTTGCTATGGTATCAGAAATATAATCTTTAATGTGAGTCAAGTAAAATTAAATAAAAGAACTTATTCAGACATAAAGTTACCTTAAAAACCTGCAACTAAAATCTGAAAACACTGTCTGAAAACAACCTCCCAAAACCTGAGCACTGTCATATTGGGGCAGCTCTAAAAAATAGAGAGGATCTGTTGATTTCTGAGCATAAACTCTACATTTTTAAGTTTAAAAAGCTACACATTCAATCCAGTCCAGTTGCCCTTTTGACCACGATTGATTTAACCATGACCTGGATGAACGAGATCCCACAGAGACATTTACATTTTTGAGTTCAAAAGTTGTAAATAAAGGATGAAAAAAACTGAGTTTAGAAAGTCGTACAGAACCTAAACTTAGAATTTTTAAGTTATAAACTGTGTTAATTTAATCGACTAAAACTCTGACTTAAAATTGTCGTTAATAGCTTATTATTATTATTATTATTATTATTATAGAAAGACTTTATTATCTTTTTTTAGTTGGGGTTATCTTACTGTGACAAACATGGCATTGTTGAAATAATGAACAATCTGACAATTGCATTATTTTGTAAAAGATGCAAAAGGAATAACATAAAATAAAAGTAATTAATACAGTTGCATGTAATCAAAGACATACATATACTCACATATATACATATATCTATAAATAACCATAGCATATAAAGGCATACACATACAGACGTGGGAACATAGGTGTAGTGACAGAAGTACATTCAACAAAGGCTAGGACAATACAGATAGTGTAATTTGATAAATGCATGGATTTCTGTTTTATTATTGATGTTTAACATAGGTTACTGTGAGCCATCGCCCCCAGCAGCAATTTCTGACTACTAGCCTACCACTTTTTAGATTCAAGAAACTCCATTAATCTCCCCCATATTTTTTCAAAAATGTCGTGCTTCCCTTTTTTAATTGGTTTCTCCATAGCAACACATAATGAGAGGTCCTTAATATATTGATTCATGCTGGGTTTACTAACATTTTTCCATTCCATAGCAATTGCCTTTTTAGCTTGTAAGAGACATAAATCTATTAATGCAAACTGGGTATGAACCAGTGTTAATTTCATTTACTAAGACTATGACTAAAAATGTTTGCCTGTTAAGATGTTTTTGATTGAAATAGCTTTGATTTCAGTAAATATGACCTCCTAATGCTGCAAATTCAATCAATGACCATTTTCAGTTCTTTACAACCTATGAAATCTTTTAAAAGTCTGTTTTGCATAATAATGTGGAACAGTGCATTTGGAGGTTTTTATTTTATTTTTTTAATGGCTATCATTATGAAGTTTGTTCAAAAACATTTGAATTATGATCTAATGGCTGATGACATGAAAAATATTATGACTGTCATTTGCATTAATATTTATGAATATAAGAGAAAAATGTCATTTGCATAATAATGTGGGAAGCGGTGTACAACGGGTAGAAAAGACTAAAATGTGACAAAAACTAAAAGCCATTTAATCTAAAGACTAAGACTGAGACTAAAATTAAAAATAGCTGTCAAAATTAACACTGGTTATATAGTCAATGAATAAAATAAAAAGACAAACCCCATTTACATTAAATATTTCATTTAAATTAGATGATCTGAAGGTCAATAAGCAAATCCCTGTAAACAACATGTAGTAGCAGTTTGTTCTTGTCAATTAACAAACAATTTCAAAACTCAAAAATCAAACCGACCACTGTGGCCCGGGGATAGTAGATCTTACGCAGGATCAAAAATTTCAATGTCCATGCAAAAATTATAACTTTTGAGGCGTTTATTCACAGAGGTTTCTCACAAACAATTGGCGTTCTCCAGGTGTGTCTGACTCATAACTCCCTGGTAAAAAAACATTCACCTTCCCCGTTGCTCACCCATCCTATCCTACCTGCCCATAATATAGATGTCACCTTGTGCCAAACTACCAAATATATCAAAACAAAAAGCCCCAGTCAATAATGAATTACTCTATACGATAACATTAGCTGTATCAAAATTAATCCTTAAATTCACCCCAAACAAATAATGAATAAATGTAAAATAATCAGACTAAAGAAATAATGTGAATAGCTACAACACAATCTTTCTACTGCACATTAGACCTGGCATACATTTTGTCTCCTTTAAACCAACATTAACATGAACTTTATAGATATGAACAACAGTCTATGACCCTGTATCTTGCTTGAAATATATTTGAGTGTCTTAAATACTTGCTTTATTTCCCAGCTTTAGCACACAAACCCACTGTTTCATGTTCAGCGTATATCTGAGTAATGATTTACAGAGGCCAGGACCTTCTGGAAGCCTAAACGGCTGTACTGAACAAGCATGACGCCGTTTTAGACCCAGCAGGTCATTGAAATTCACCAGCTAGCAGCAGGAGTGCACAGCTGAATATCTATTTTGAGACATTTGTGTGTGCTCATACTTGCAACATTGCAACAACAGTAATGTTATACTGCTGTAAATCTACTTTTAAATCACACACGCCCTAAACCTGCAGCGGAAACCACATGATCGATTAACACCACCACGGGGACTCTGAGTGGATTTCACTTCTTAGTCTGAGGACATTCGGCCCCTTCCTGTCAACATTAAAACCACATATGAATATTCTCCTTCCTCCTGTATCAGGGCGGAGAGTGTTTGAGTTATAATGGAGCGTAAGCTTCATCCTGAGCCGGATATGAGGCCGGGCTGTGTTTATTTCCTAACTTATTGTTTAGGACATGATGAAAACACTGAAGAATGTGGAGAGGAGAGACTTCAGATGCAGCTTTTTTCTTTTATAAGACACGCAGGATTATATTTTCTTCCTTTCACTGAGCTCTCTGCTGAGGTTTCACTAAAAAAAAAGTCGATGTCAGTTATTAAACAAAAGAGGTCAAGTAGTGTCTGAGTTTCTCTGAGAATAAGATGTCTTTATAAGCATAGTCAATAAAATATTGTTGGTTTTCAAGAAAATAAAAATAAAATCCAATTGTTTCCTTTAGTAAAAATGATGTTTTAATAATAGAGGTATCCTGATGCTCCACTGATGTAACTATTGACCTTTCTGGCTCTCTGATTAGCATGGTTAAAGGTGTCTCTGGGTGTCTGCAGAAGCAACTCAAGATATCAACATTGTAAAACAGCTAACATTTGCCATCAGCTCTCCAATGAATGCCTATTACCGGCACTTGGAAGATAATTAAATCCAGAAAATTTAAGAGGAAGAGAATGCAAAATTTTAAAGATATATTTTTGGGCTTTTTATGCCTTTATTGACAGTGAAAGGACTGTAGTTGCCATGGTTAACATATACTTAACAGTCTTATCTTGATTAAAGCTGTGGTTTTTCACAGCAATTTTCCACACAAGTCTCTTTGAGGGTGCAGTTTCCCTTTCTGAGAATCAACATATACTGATTATCTGTTTCTTCTATGTGTTTTTGACCAATCATGACTTACCACATCAGTATTAAACTCAGTAATGGACATCATGAGAGGCTCAGAAACATGTAGTTTAATATTTCAGTCACCCCCTTGTGGCTGACTGCAGTATATGATCTCAAAAGGCTAAAAGTTCTGTTAAAGGACAATATTTTCAAAAGAATATATTAGATAAAAAAAAATTGATTTTTACTGTAGTTAATTTCAATGTCTGGCCCCCACAGCGTCTGTTAAGAAAAACATGGCCCTTGTTCAAATGGAGTTAAGGACCCCTGTCCTACTATTCTTAGCCTGCACTCTTTCACCAAGACTAAGTTTAAGAAATAATCAAACCAATGAAATCTAAGTAAAAGAAAAACAGTAATAGAGTGTAGTAGGACAGTACCATACTACAGAATTTTAAAGTTAACTGTTCTGTGCAGCTTATATAGCTGATGTAGCTTTTAGCGTCTCAAATCTTGATATGAATCTTACAACACATCCAAGAACCAACACAAATGTAAAAACTGCATGCATATCTACAAATGTAAATTAATGTTCTACTGAAAGCAGAAAGCACCAGTTACATGTTAACAAAACACACAACATCGTTACAGGACATCTTACCTTTTCCCTCTTTCATTGCCAATGATTAAATCCTCAGTGTTACAGATGTGATGTATTCTGGGCTTCTCCCTGGAGTCAAAACAAAACACAAGTGAGATATTAACAGAAATACCAACACAATCTCAATTCTTAAGGTTCCCTTTTCAAATTTATTTTTATATTTACTAGGAAATAAAAATCCAGATCTGATGAGAAAGTACCTTCTATAAGGAATCTGCAAACAGGGCAGAAATTAGTATGAAAGGGAAGTGAGATGGATAAGTGCTGAGATGAAGTAGTGCAAATGTTATTTTGCTGAAGTACAATTAAAAAAATCGAAATGTCATCTGAATTAACAGCCTTGTAAAGTCCTGTCACAAACTATGGGGTTGTTTGTCACAATGTTATTTTAATAAAAAAAAAAAAAAAAAATTAAAAGGAAGGCAGAACTTAAGTTGAAACTTTTATTGCACTGACAAGTTTACAAATCCATAATGCATCTTAACACAAAATGAGCAAGGAACATGACCAGGAGCATCATTAGGCCAGCCTAGAGGCCTTTAGCAACATAAAAAACAAAACAAATAGGCCTAACAGTAACAGCCTACTGAACTAGGCTACACACATTAATTATCTTAGTTACAGTGAGGGCACATGTAGGGTCCGTGCACTCCAACTAAGAAGAACCTATGTGTCCACTGGTCTCACATCCAACATTTCTCCTATACCTCCCCTGAACGGCCATGACAACCAACCCCAAAGACAATGTGACAACCAACCCCAAAGAAAATGTGACAACCAACTCCAAAGAAAATGTGACAACCAACCCAAAACAGAACATGACAACTAACCCCAAAGAGAATGTGATGACCAACCTCAAAGAAAATCTGACGACCAACCCCAAAGACAATCTGACGACCAACCCAAAACAGAACGTTACAATCAACCCCAAAGAAAATGTGACAACCAACCCCTAAGGGAATGTGACAACCAACCCCAAAAACAATGCAACAACCAACCCCAAAGAAAATGTGACAACCAACCCCCCAAAAAACGTGACAACCAACCCCAAAGGGAATATGACAATCAACCCCAAAGACAATGCAACAACCAACCCCAAAGAAAATGTGACAACCAACTCTAAAGAAAATGTGGCGACCAACCCAAAACAAAATGTGACAACCAACCCCAAAGGGAATGTGACGACCAACCCCAAAGAAAATGTGACAACCAACCCCAAAGAGAATGTGATGACCAACCCCAAAGGGAATTTCTTGGCCAGCAACCGTCTAATAACTAGTTAGCCAGCTAATAAAAGTCTTAACTGTAGTGTTCCCTTTACACTTTTTAAGGGTAACAATTGTATTCCTATAGAACCACTGTGTAAAAGCCTAGAAGAAAAATACTGAGGAGCTCAATATTTACAATTTGACATGATTACCACAAAAAGTTTTCTCACCTCAAGTTCAGCTGGCCTACAGAGGAGACTATGTAGGTGAACTTTGGTCCCAATTCTGAATTTCTATACAAAATTTTGAGACAGCTCCCCCTAGTGGTGAGATAAAATGGCTGTGACAACCAACCGGTGTGACAACCAACCCTGTTCTCCCCTACTTAAGATGTTTGCTGTTATTGAAACAGCATGTTTTAACACAAATGTCCATATCATTTTCCTAATTCAAAGGTAATCAGGGGCCATTCATTGAAAAAAACAACTTTTAATGCAAATTAAAAACATTTGAAACAACAAAATGTCACTGTAGTGAAACACAGGTCTTTTTCTTTTGGAGAAGAGATTGTTTCTTTTATTAAATACAGAAACTTTTGAGTAATTCAACTGCCTAAACTACCCATTTTTCCCCTAACTCTTAGGGCTGAACAATTCTTGATAATAATGTAATTCTGATTTTTTCCCCTAATATTGCGATGGCAGTTTACAATAAGAATAAGTTTAGGTTCCTCATCTAATGTGTGGTTAAATAAACATAAGTTACTAATCGTTCTTTATTATAGCCAGCACAATATTTCATAAATCAAACTAGGAATAAATGATTTCCAAAAATAATCTAATTGCAATTTTGGCTCAACTTTGGCCTAATATTACTTGCAACATGATGGGGAATATTATCTCTTTGATATTCTTGTTTTGAATAGGACAAACATATACATAGAGAAGAAAAGTAGATTTTTTTTAAGAAAGAAAGAAAAAAGAAACTTTAATGTGTGCATAATGTCTAGAACATAAAATCTCTGCTGTAAAAAAATTGTATCAAACTGGTATTTTTACACATTTTAGGTTGAAGAGTTATTACACTGTCAGGGATTTGAAAATTGCAGCAGGCCATACTGCAATTTAATCGAATTTGCAATTAATTGCCCTGCCCTAGCAACCATGTGAAATTTATGCATGCAATTGTCTGATATTGATTGTAGGCTTCTTCATCGAATTGTATTGAAATCATATCGAGGCAGATCGGAAAATATAATTGTCCAAAATATTGAAATTGTATAATATTGAGCTAAAACAGGTTATTTACACCCCTACTAGAAACAGCAACCAAGGAGTGCATGGCTGGACAGTAGATCACTTCCTGGTGAAGGCTGGGCTTGACATCGCGCAGTTTTCTCAGCTGAAATTCTTTTCCTACAACTATATTATTGTAGTCTAAATATACATCACATTTTCCCTGTCAGAAATAGCCCATGATTTATAGAGGCTAACTTAAAATCTTGAAGATGTTTACAGGTCTTTTATAACTTAAAAAAACATCAATTTAAGCAGCACATTATTACTCTTTTTTTTTTTATCAATATCCAGTACATAAGAGAGCCCATAACCCCAACCCTCTACAACATGTGGGATTTAAAAAGGCTGCACACTGCAGCTCCCTGGAGCATGAAGCACAGGAAGCACAGAAGGAAAAGGACCTCCTCCGAGACCCTAAAGGCAACATGGAGATGAGAGCAGCACAATAGCTGACTGTGTGATACAGTGAGAGAGGAAGATGGGCGAGGCAGGGCTGGTTCAGAGAGCACAGAGGGTCAAGCAGAGAGAGATTTAGTCATGTCAGAAATGCCCTTCACCACAGATGTTCCAAAAGCACGGCTGTAAGTCTAACCATGGATCAGGATAAGAAATGCAGACAGACCACTTAAAGAGCTTAGTCACACACTGTAGTGATTAAAGATGAGTCAGGCAGGCAGCACAGTGAAGTTAAGTCATTCCAGTAAAGGCCCTTCGTGGGAAATACTGTCCCTGATTACTGTTTAAAGCTCTTTGTTCCATGTATAAGATGTAAAGGAGATTAACAAGAACTCTTACCATTCAACCACACTGATCAGATTTATGTTGAATATTTGGATGATGTAATAAACTGAGGTGTCTGTTAGGCTACGGTGATATGAAGCAAAACTGGCAATAGACAACATACATCGCAATGTTTTTCTATAAAAAATAACAAAAGGCTGTCAAGATAGCAGGATTATGAGCTCTGATAATTCTAATAAACATCTAACAATCATGATACTGATGCTGTTTAATATCAGAGCAACGAAAACAAGTCCCAAACACCAATCATGGAAATGTTTTACCTTTTAAATCCAAAAAAATGCAGACGGACTCTGATACGCTGTGTGGAAGTTTGCAAAAACATTGGAAACATTTCCAAATATCAAGATTGTCAAAATTAGCTATACTTAAAATTACCATACATATAAAAATTATCAATATGCAGTAGACAGAAACTTGATTATATTCAGTCATATTTTAACCAAAAGAGAGAGAGTGCTGCCCTAATTGCATACACAGGGATGAACAATCTTGAAAAAAATATCTAATTGCAATTATTTGATACTGCAATAGTTTTATTGAAGAGCTTGATCATTTTTTTTATGTCACTCTCATTTTGGAAAAAAAAAAAAAAAAACAAATGTAGAAAAAAACAGTACATATTTTTGTTTAGGATTTTTACTTTTTTTGAATGTGTGAAATTTTTAGCCTCTAAGAGTGAGTTCAGATCCTATACCACAGCCAGCCACAAGAGGGCGATTGAGATATTGAAGCCAAATTTTTCTGAGGTGGTCATGTTGTTGATCACGGGGTTTGAAACTAACATGCTGTATAGTGATAAATGAAAAATCCCAAGCAGGAAAACTGCACTCCCAAAGACGCCTGAAACCAACAAGTAGACTTTCATCAACAATGGACTCATAAGTACGTGTTAAATGGCATTACATTTGTAACAGCTGACAAGGTGGATTTCTGAAGAACTGAAGAAACATAAAGTCATCCCTGATGAAATTTTTTCAACCTCAGTTGTTTCTGGAGTTGTTTTAAAGGGAACATATTATGCAAAATAAACTTTTTCAGGCTTTTTTAGCAAAAATATGTGCCCCTGGCCTGGTCACCAGAAAAATCCACCCCCCTTTTCTCCTTTCTTCACTTTACAGAAAATGTGTGTGAAAAAAGCCGTTCTCATATTTTCCCCTCATGATGTCATGTGGGGAGTTAGCTTCACCCCAGGTCCAGTTGGCCCTCCCTGCTTGGAAGAAAGTTCAGCCCTCCTCTCCTGATCCTCCTCTCAGCTGCCGGCAGAGAGGAGGATTATGAATGTTATTTGTTTATTAAATTAGCCAAAGTTATAGTAAGCTGTTACTGAAATGTAAAAAGCTACATGATGCCCTCTCTCTCCTTCTGTGTGTAATGAAGCCCTGAGCAGCATCATCCCCCCTTCACTCCTGCTTTTCTTCTACTGATTGGTTAAGCACACAGACATAAACACATCGACTCAGCTGCAGTTAGAGAATGGCGAGGGGAAACTACGCTCTTTTTATTCAGTTCGGTCCAGTTTGGAGTAAACTGCAGCGACATCCAAGCTAACAGCTAACGGCAGACAGTACTGGACAAGCCCACCGCCATGATCGGAAAGCCATGCCGAAACAGACCGGGAGTAGAGCAAGAACATTTTTCTGTGACGGAAAGCTTTTAGTGTTGCTCGCTGCACTTGTTTGGATTTAGACACGTTGTCCGGTTCAGACAAAAGCGCCGCTTCAGCTCAGTCCCAGCTGAGGCCTGATAGTGCAGTCATTAGCTGGGACACAACAGCTCTTTAGCCGTATACAACAACTAACCCTTTCCCCTTAACCATCATAGTCATGCTAAAGCAGGGCGGCAAAAGAGCGACAATGTTGTTTTCTGTCGGAGAAAGCTTTCCACGTTGCTCTCAGCAGTAACTGTGAAGAAATGCTGCATTTCTGACTGAAGTGCTGGTCTGGTGAGGGCCAAGCTAACCGCTCTGCTAACAGTTATTGAAAACAAGCATTCACACAACTAACTCTTTCCCCCTTAACTATCACACACTCATGCTGAAGCTTATAGGGCCCTATGAAAACTGTTTTATTTTTTGCCAAATTCCGTTTTTTCCATTTTATTTTTTTGGAATTCTGTTTTTTAACCTTTCCACTAATTTTAACATAAAAAAGAGTGTCCTGTTTATGTAAATGAATCAAATGTTCACTTATTAAATAGAAATAACCTTAATTTTATTGTAAAAGGGCCACAGTTGGCCCAGGAGCCATTGTTTGGATAACCCTGATATAAAATAATTATAACCAGTGTAAGTCAGATATTTCCAACATTATAAGGCACATTCACGAGTATAATCACATCCTAACTTATGTTTAATATAAATGAAGAAACCTTTCTGCTCTCTCAAACACAGAGTGACAGTAACTTATAGGTCACATTAAAGTTAAATAGTTAACAGTAAACCTGTTACCTAAACTTTTCTTTACTCTCTTAATGAGTAACAGTGCAGTTTGATGCTGCATTGTGTTCTGTCCTGACTGTAACGGTTCTCTCCTCATCTCTCTCCATCCTCGCTGTCTGTCCATCTGCCTCATATCAGAGCACTACCTTAATACAGACAGGTGTTGTCTCATTAAGCAGCATGAATGGGTTACATTTGGGAAAAGGGGCACAATTCAGCAGAAAGAGGTAAAAAAAAAAAGTCAAACAGTGGCATGAATACAGAATTTTCAAATCAGAACCCAATAATAGGCTTAGCATAGTTTTCAGCTCTAAAATAAAGTAACTGTTATCCACGGGGCGAGCCCCAGTACTACTGATACTGATACTGACACACATGCATTGATACCATCAATAAATCACAACTGGGGAGGGCCCATTCTCTGGGTTTTTCAGGGGCCTGGCCTATTCTGTAGGCAGGCCTGCACCTACAGGAACAGCATACTGTGAAAACATTTCCTTTTCACCATAAATATTGTTTGAACAGTGAAACTAAGACCCAGTTTACAGTGAAATCTCTAAACACAATCCAAAAAGAAGAGTTCATATATTCCAATGATGAATGAAACAATCTCCCTTGTTAATCCACTTTCACCTACTGGCTTATTTCTGAACAACAGACAGACACTGGGAATAAAATCACATGTGCACTCTCCTCACAATAGCAAATCACCTCTTAAACACATAATCCCTGAATTTAATCCGGCCAGAAGAGCTAAATCTGGTGCCCATTTGTAACATTTTGACCGCTCTCATGAAGAAAACCTTTCAAAGAATTTGCACGCTATAATCAAGCCTCTCTCCCTCTTAACAGCGTCTACATTTTAAGGGCAACTTTATGGAGCCCTAGGACTGCAGAGTATGCGGTGATGAGGTGTGGGGATTCCCTGCAGGGTTTAGCTGAGGCAGTCAGAGGGGATTTAGTCTTGTCGGAAGGTTTTTCTCTGGTTCTCCATCCAGTGCTACAGGATAGATAGCAGGCTCGTAGAGGACAAAATCTCAAGTAGAAAACAGACAAATGTTGAGACTTGAGGCTAGTGCAGGGTCATTGATTGAATTTCAATCACAATCTTGGCTTCCCATGATCATGACAACAAGATTAAACAATTACTGTGCTGCATGCTGTTTTTTTCTCTAAGACTTTGCCATGTGGTAAATGTTTTTTGGCCAAAGGAGGGTTTTTTTGTTTATTTTTATTACAAATTCTGTTTGTATACATTTATATTTTTCACATATTTACATTCATCAGTCCTTTTTAACATATTAAGAGTGTTGAAATTTGATAAATGCTTATCATCATGTTAAACATGATCTCAGTATCAATCAATATCATCATGTTAATAACTTTGCCTATTTGAAGCTAAAACTAAAGAAACTAAAAACTAAACCCTTTTTGGCAACTCTTATTCTGAAGTAAATGTTCTCATTCAACTCCTGTGTAGTTAAAAATGGCAATTAACTTCAGTTGTAGCAGCCAACATCTTAAGTTAACTGGGTGGTTACCGGTGTTAACAGGAAGCTCCACTAATCCGAGACAGTGCTGTGACACTAGGATTGTGGGTAATGCTGTCCTTTTCCCCAAGAGTGTGTTTTTTGTTTTCACCATGGATTAAGGTTGATAACAAACTCATGTCTTCTACAGGTGCATGATCCATCATTTCACTCTCAGTCAGGTCTAACGTTGCTTTCAACATTTCTGCTAATAATTAATTCTGCAAAAGCAGCACAGACTAAGGGTTAAGATTAGGCAGTATCCGGTCTTAACACCATTGAACTTTCCCCAAGTTTTCCCCTGGTTTACAGTATTACCACCATGTGCATGCTTCTACATGTGTTAAATCCAATGTTTTTACAAAATGCTTCTTCTAACATTTGCTAAACAAGAACAAGACACTGCGCATTACAAGGGCGCTGAAGGAGACCTATAGTTGCAGTGTTTTTCACATACCTACACTGACCAGTAAACTGAGTTTCAAATAGCGATATTATTGGCAGATATTTGCTTTTAAAGTCAAATGTTGGCATTGGCATCTACAAATATGACAATTTATGCTGATATTTACTTCCAGTATATTTGCCGTACATATAAGCAGTATATATCATGTATTGCCCTTAAGTATTTGTAAATTATACCTGTGTGTACATTGAGTACAGGGTGTCACACCTGTGAGCCCTGAACATTTTGAATGAAACGCCAAACATAAAACATCAGCCAGACTGTCTACTTCCCCACTCCTCTCTGCGTAAGAGACACTTGGTGTTTATTTTTCACTTTAATTTAAGACGTGTCTGTATGGCTATCATTTATCGAGCCTACAGTGTTAGTTCAAGCAGGCCAAGGGGTCAAATCAATAATTGAGATCAGATGATCTCACACAAGCCCTCATCAGCTGCTGGCCAGCTGATTTGCTCTAAGCACACGTTTGGCTAATCACTCTCATGCTGCCTGATTTAAACTGCTCTTACCTGGCTATACACTGCCACTCTCTGCAAACTGCGTTTGCAACCCTCCTCCACCCCAGCTCCCCCTCCATCCTCCTTCTGACTAAAGGCCCGAACATACTTGAGCGTACTGTGAGCCGAGCGGACTCCGCGTGG
Source organism: Cheilinus undulatus (assembly GCF_018320785.1). Classification (NCBI taxonomy): domain Eukaryota; kingdom Metazoa; phylum Chordata; class Actinopteri; order Labriformes; family Labridae; genus Cheilinus; species Cheilinus undulatus. Next base: position 7,838,352 of record NC_054866.1, read on the forward strand.
AATGTCCGCAGTCATCAGAGCTTCCATACTCGACCGCACTGCCGCGTAGTAGTTTCCTGTGAAATTTCTGTGAAATCCTACATATCAATACAAAATGAAAACCATTACAGGCTCCAGATCCCATGATATCAAAACAGGGAGCAAACAAACAGTGAATTAACCTCACATAGGTAAAGCAACAGGTTCTTAAATGTTGTTCTCCTTATTCCAGCATGAACTTGTGAACTAATGAGCAAGCTGCTCACTGCACTCTTCAGCACTCTGCTTCTGAAGTAGACCCAGTAGGTGAGGGCACAGGCCATGAGATGGAACAAACCAAAACGTGGACAGATCACTATGGACATGGACCCTGTGGAAACTGTTGGTAACTGCCTTCTTATGATAACTGATATTCTGCAGTCTTGATGCGTTCACCATTGTAATGTTATTGTAAATTATCCATCTATCCATCCTCTTCTGCTTGTCCCGGGGTAGCAGGTTAAGCAAGTCCCTTCCCCAGCAACACTTTCCAACTCACTCTGGGGGATCCCTAGGCGACCAGACAGGACATGTAATCCCTCCAGTGCATTCTGGGTCTTCCCTGAGGTCTCCTCCCAGTGGGACATGACTGGAATGCCTCGACCAGGCAACCAGGAGGCATCCTGATTAGATGCCTGTACCACCTTAACTGGCTCCTTTCATGCGAAGGAGCAGCGGCTCTACTCCTAGCTCCCTCCTGATGTCTGAGCTCCTCACCCTGTCTCTGAGGCTGAGCCCAGCCAGCCTCTGCAGAAAACTCATTTCGGCCGCTTGTATTTGCAATCTCATTCTTACAGTCATTACCCAGAGTTCATGACCATAGGTGAGGGTTAGGAGGTAGATCGACCGGCAGAAAGGTCCGGCACAACGCCCGCAGTACTGCTGATGCTGCACAAATCTGCCTGTTGATCTCATGCTCCCTTTAACCCTCACTCGTGAACAAGACCCCAAGATACATGAACTCCTTCACTTGGGGCAGAACAATAAAAACTACAAAACAATGCTGTGTTCATGCCTTTGTGTACGAACACTGACTTACAGTCTAAATCAATGTGGTCATAATTAGTGAGATGAAAGTTGAATTTTGGCAGCAGCAGATCTTTTTCCATTTAGTCATCACAGACCACATTAACATATTGAACCAAGATTACATATCTTTACCATGCTTTCCCTCTGCAATCTGCAGCTCACTGTGTCAGACTGACTAGTGTGCATAATCAAAGAGCTTATACAGAACACTTCATGCTATAAATGGATATTAAAAAAGACTGTAATGCAAAAAAGCCACTTTAGATAAGGGAGCTTTTGAAGGGAGACATGCATGAGGAGCAGAGGCTTTATTTTCTCTCGAAAGCTGACTCATAAAGTAGGAGCTCTAGCAGCGTTTGGTTTAAAGAGCTGACCTCGGGATGATGTTTGACAAGAAAATCTGTTTTAAAAGATTAGAAATGAGCGTGGACAAAATAGAACCATATTCACTGAATGCTGCATCATGATTGTAATTACAGCGTTTACATCCTTTCTATTGTTTATTCCACTGTCTCCTCCTCTCCATAACATAATCCATCATTAAGTCTAAGTAAATAAGTAATCTGATCCAGGAGCTCCTTTGAAAGAGCGGTTTATCTAAAAAGTGAGACAGATTTTAGATTATAATGGCAATTCTTAGCTGCATTTAAGGCCAGATTAACCTATTTTTGGCCCTTGGAACTAAAATGACATGTGGGGGGTCCTTTTGCCCCTTGTCACCAATGTTTTATGGAGTATTTGTCTCCCTTGTCCCTAATGTAAATAAAATTAATAGGACTTATTCATTTCTCCTATGAGTAAATTAGAATAAAAGAGTAGTGATGCCATGACGGCGGTCTTATGCCATCATCTTGACATATTTATACCCATTCTTTAAACACTAAAATTTCCCAGGCAACTTGAACACATCATCGTACAAACCTTAAGTTAGCTTGTTAAGTATGCTTATTAGTGTCTATCCTGCTGATTTCAACAGACTTCAGCACAGGATGACTTTTTAACCAACGGGACCTACTACAAAGTTTGGGAGAACTTTTTACAGTCCATCTTGGCGGATAAAGAGGTTAGAGCCGTGTGAAATCTGAGGATAACTTCACCTCTGACGCAGCTGCAGACATGATGGAGTCCCTTCTACCCCTCCTCCAAACTGACAGTTGAAGGTACACTTTTAGAATTAATTTGATTCACAAATCTAGAGCACCACTGTTACAGTAAAAACATCTTAAATCATATATATACATATGATAATCTGTGCATGTTCTTTTCAGTTATTTGTTTTAAATTATGCAAATATTTGCAGCACAAACAGAGTCAGGAGTGGGGGGGTGGGATAATTGTACGTCAATCATAATCGAGGTAAAAAGTTGAATTGTGATTTTGATTACTGCCATAATCGCCCAGCTCTATGCCCAACTATACTGATGTTAAGGAGAAAATTATTCTAAATAGAGCTGTCAAAATATCTAAACACTTTGATTGCAATTATTCACAGGTCAACTTTTGTAGTTAATAGTGACTGCACCTTTTTCCCTTCATTTTAACACTCCGCTATTTGCATTCAGAACTGCTTTTGGGTTATTTTGGATTTTTCTACTGTCTTAAACTAAGGGTACCTGACTTCCTGTTTGGATACAGACCTGCTTATGTAGATCGAAGATTAAAACATAGGAACTTGTTATGAATTGTAAAGGGAATTGGGGAACAGTCAAAAGGCAAATTGTGTTTGATTACACAATGCACAGATGAATTCTGACTTGTCCACTGAGCTGTATGCACGTTTTTTAAAGTTAAATGAGACATTAAGGAGTAGTGGTAGACTTATTTTAATCCATGTGGCTGCAAGGAGACACTAATGTGGCTTAACCAAAGTGTGCTGAAAGGCACAATAAAAAACATAACATTAATCATGATTAGATAAATCAGTGCAGTAATCAATCATAATTAATTTAATTAATCTTGAAAGCTCTGATATGAAATAATAAGTTAAACAGATTGAGTAATTAATCATTTACATAAGAATGTTCAGATGAGAAGCAGAGTTTGTTTTCTAAAGACTCTACAGTCTTAAAAGCCACAGTTGTGTCATTAAACATTCCTGCTCTGTTGTGTTTTTATTTAACGGGAATAAGAAAAAAGTTTCAGATGCATAAAGCCACCATCTGCTGGTAGTATCACATGGAAACTAGGGCTGGTAAAAATAATGGAGAAAAAAATGCATTTTTAAATTTCAGTAACAGTCACTTGTGACTTTTTTGTTAATTCCTAGATTAATGACTGTTTAAATAATCAAGGATCATAATCTATTTCTAGAAATGGCCACACAAAGGCTCACTGAGGTCACCAGCTCACCAGAGTATGATCAAATTAGCCTGCGATGGATGTCTGCAGGGCAGATATGTGTATTCATCATATCCTTCAATCCAAATTGATTGATTCAAGCAGAAATGAATCATTTATGCAGAGGGAATGCTGTGTTGTTTCAGCTGCTACTTGAAATCCAACCGACTGAGACTCCATCCCAATCTCACCCAAAATGGTGCCAGCGAATACCAGGCTTCTGTTTGGACTGCAACCAAGTATTTTTCTACCTAAAACAAAATGTTCCACAATATTTATACAGGAAAAGATGGTAAAAATTCCATTGTTTGTCCACAAAGAATATAATAACATAACACATTTCCAAAGGGATGCTATAATGCATTCTGCATTACCACAACTAACTGTGGAGTTCCCTCAGTCTGAAGACTGCAAATACAGGTGTACCATCACCTGACAAGGTAGAGCTGGAGAGTTAGAATTAGACTGAACAACTTTAGTGTAAACAATTTATCATACTGTACGTCCCTTCCTGTTGTCACTCTCCTTTACCTCTCATATAATTTTTCACAAGGTGATCTATAGAAAACTGTTTCCTGTCTGCATCAGGTTTCAAACAAGAACCAACGACTCTTCCAGGATAAAGTACCCTGACATGGCACATGAGTGACAGAAGTATTTTTACCAGCATAACTACATGATATGATTCGTCCCCTTTCAGCTACACATCTTTTCTTCTTTGTTAATCTCTCTTCTGTTTAATTTATGTAGCACATCGACTCAAACACCAGTGTTGACTTCAGTCACGTGAAAGATGGCAAATAATGGACCAGTACTCACTGATTTCTTCTTTTAAATGATGAGTGAATGGTCTGGGCTTTTGGGATGACTACAGTTACAGTTCCATCAAGTGCTGGGAAATTAAACAAGCTGCCCTTTCAGACTCAATTCTACCTTTCCACGAGCAACAATAACAGATAATCCTTATTAATAAGGTTTTGTCCATGGAATTGTAAGGCTTTAGTATTTGTTGTTGCACTTTGAGCACTTTCTTACAGCTACATCCGAGCTAATAGCTACCACAGCAGCAGCCATTGGATACACTAAAAACTCCACCCATAATGATCGCATTTCATGCCGAAGTAGACCCGGAGAAGAAAGAAAACATCTCTTCCATCATGAAAAGCTTTCAGTGTTTTGCGCTGCCATGTTTTAACAAAGAAATGTTGTCCAGTTCTGACAAAACTGCCCCTGTGGCTAAGTCCAAGCTCATCACTCCACTAGCAGCCGTTGTATACAACCACTTACACAACAGCTAGCCCTTTCCCCCTGTAACTTTCACAAACTCATGCCAAAGAAGATCAGCAAAGGGCTAAAACATCTGTCCCACCATGAAAAGCTGTAAGTGTTGTTTATATTCTTTATTTCGTGCAGAAACATGATCAAGTTCTGGTAAGACTGACGCTACTCTAGAGCTATATCCGAGCTAATCACCCCACCAGCGCTAGACACTGCAAAAGGCTCTCAGCCCAACTAAGCCCTGCCCATAGCTACTGCCTCGTTCTTCTCAAATGATGCTGATTGGTCCAAACAGTGTTCAGTTTGGCACGAACCTTGTGGATTGGAGCTTTTCAAGAGGGATTTGCCTGATGACAGAGATAGAGTCTCAGGTTAAAGTAGCTTAACTAGCACTACTAATGTTAGCATAACGCAATACTGGCGTTGTTTTTCTGCAATGTTAGCTAACGAGTATAAGCATCAACTTACACTCTAACATTTGTACTGGTCTAGTAAGGCTGATTACAGTGTCTTATACATTTTATCTCATTTTGCACAACAATCGCTTTGTTGATGTGCAACAGGGGGATGGCTAACGTTAGCTGGCATCACTAGCTTTGGATTTGGAGTTATCCTCATACACACTTCTGTCTTTATTCTTTCAACAACGCAAAGTTTATAATAAAATCAAACCAACTGATAAATCAGAGCAAGTCAAATCAAAGGGTATTGCTTCAAACATAAAGGAGCCCGGCTTCAAGAGATTTTGTCTGACCTAACAGTAACCAAGGAGGGTTAGGCTTGACAAAGGGTCTACTACTATTGCAGTGTTTCCCATACATTCATTTATTTGTGGCGGACCGCCATTGTCCCTGAATGCATCTCTCACAGCAGAGAGCTGTCTTTTTCTCCTCCGCCCATCCAGAAAACTCCTGCACATGTGGCCGGGGTTTTTTTTTATTTTTTTAATCAGTGGTGAGAGAAGCAAGGGAGAAGAAGGTAAACAGAGCAGCGTGGTGAGTTAGCGGCTAGTAAGATGCCTGATGGATACCGAGAAACAGCGCTGGATCTGCAGTGTTGAACAGTCGGTCAACTTTGAAAAGGAAGAGGTCTAACTCACGCGGTATTCGTTAAAATATGCAGCAAGATGACTCTGAGATAACGGCGGCAGGAACACAACACACCGCTAAAGACATGAGCCCCGTGTTGTTGCAAAGCCAGGATTTAAAAATCTCATAAAGACATTTAACCGAGAATATGAGATTTGCCTGGGTGCAAACATTTTGCTGAAAACTCCCTGCCAGAGTCGTACATGTCAGAGAGACCCCCCCCCCGGGCAACCCACCACCACAAATAGATTCCAGTGGGAAACACTGTATTGTGCTGTGATATCTTTGATTTTAAGTTTGATCTTACTTTTAGGAGTACATTTTTGTAGTTTATGTAACAGTTCTACCAGTTGAGGGTGAATCCTGCTTCTAGCCCAGTGACACCTGGGAAAGGCTCCAGCCTCCCCAGGACCCTAAACGGGATAAGCGGTGTAGAGGATGGATGGATGGATGGAAGTAACGGTTTAATATCTCTGACACCTATGTACTAGATAGGTGAGAGTTATTGAGTCTGAAGCTCCTGTCTCCCTATGTAGAACCCTGCCAAAGTGAAGCCATTTTTAACTTTGCCAGACACTAGAAAAGTCATCAGTGCTATTATTATCTAATGCTTTAACTGCTCTGACTTCCTCTCAGGGGTCAGTCAGTTCTTCCTGGCACATCTGTGAAGAACAGTGCTGCCAGATTTTAACAGGTACACACAACAGAAGCACATAAACTCTCTCCACTGGCTCTCTGTTGATGTTGTAACTCTGTTAAAAGTGTTATTCCTTCTTTTAAATCATGTATGGGTAAACTAAAACATAGGGGTGACTGCTCTTTATCAGAAGCAGACCCCTGTAGGGATGAAGCTCATTAATTTTCCTTGATAATAATACACTTAGTAACACTCCTTATTGGTCTTAGTCTTTATCAAAACCACCACTGTAGAGCTTGAGCTAACAAGACAAAAAGGTCATGTGTTTAATAGTAAGTACATATTTATATGATTAAACTTGACTTGCCTCATTTCACTATGTGCTCACTATTAAACACAAAGATGACCTCATGTGGTCATATGTAATTCCACATATGAATCTAGATTCTGCAACCCTCCAGCTGTGATGGACATGAGTCATAAACTGTCCTGATGAAGCTGGAAACCGATACGCTCAGTGTTGTGCCATAGTTGAAAGGCAGGGCATCCTTGTTGGGGAAAAGAATGATTTAACCTTAGCCTGCACAGTGAACTGGCATGGATTTTAAACTCCAGTGCTAATGCTAACAAGCTGTCATGGCCTACATGACTGGGAAGAGTCAGGAAATAGTGATACATTAAAAACCTAAACAGAATAGGATGAAGTTACTGTCGGTATGTTAAATAAGACTGAATGAACGATCCCTCTCAGTGGCCTGACATGTCATCCCTAGACATCTTACTGCCTGGTTGAATCACCCGGTAAGAGATAAAATCAAATTTACTTCAAATATCGTATCAAGGTAAAACTTATGATGAAGCGCCAATTAAAGCTATAATACACTTCATGGACAGAAGTATTTGGCCACTCCTGCTAATTGTTGAATTCAGGTGTTTCAATCAGACCCGTTGCCACATGTGTATAAAATCAAGCACCTACCCATGCAGTCTCAATCTGCAAACATGCATGATATAAAATGGGCTGTTCTGAAGAGCTGCAATGGATGCCACCTTTGCAATACGACAGTTCATGTATTTCTGGATATTCCACTGTCAGCTGTAAGTGATACTATTAGAAGTGGAAGTAGTGGAAGCTTTTAGGAACAACAGCAACTCAGTGGTGCATGGTGCATAAAAGTCGCCAACACTCTGCTGACCCCATCACCAAAAAGTTCTGAATTTCCACTAGCATTATGTTAGCACAAAAAATGTGTGGCGAGAGCTTCATGGAATGGGTTTTCATGGCTGAGCAGCTGCATGCAAGCCTCATATCACCAAGTCCAATGCTAAGTGTCGGTTGGAGTGGTGTAAACCATACTGAAACTGGACTGTGGAGCAGTGGAAACAAATCACACGTCTGTGTCTGGCAGTCAGATGTTACCTGCCTGACTGCATTATGCCAATTGTGTAGTTTGGTGGAGGAGGGATGATGGTATGGGGCTGTTTTTCAGGGTTTGGACTAGGCCCCTTATCATCATTGAAGGCCAATCTTAATGCTTCAGAATACCAGGACATTTTAGAAAATGCTATGCTTTCAACTTCAGGGAAAAAGTCTGGGAAATCCTTTTTCGATTCCAGTCCTTGCTTTGTGCACTGGAGCCCCCACCATATGTCTTTTTGTCTGTTTTTTTCTTTGTCTTGTATCCTCTTGACAATCTATGCCATAAAGAAAAGCTGCTGTACTGTTATTACTGTTTATGATAGCAAAGATCCTTAACTTGCTGTTGTCCTAGTTCTGCAAAAATAACTGACACCCATCACTCTTTGTTTTAATATCATTATGAAGCCATCCAACGAGAGATTTATTCAACTGGCCTAAAATGAACCTTCAGACTGCAGATGTGTGTCAACATGGTTTGATTCAAGGACGAGCGTTTCCGAGCAGAATCCCTGCAACACAGGAGAGGAGGAGCCGGCCAGATTGCCTCAAGTTGCCATGTGAAAACTATTAAATGCAACATCAGTGGTTACAAATACAGTCATCACTGGGAAAATGGACCGGTGTTGCATTGCTGTACAACTAGGGAATGAGAGAAACAGTACTAATTCTAAAAAGACAAACAGAGTATCTAGGTCTACAGCAGACAAGAATAACTGATGAAAACATTTTAAATTCACTGATGAGGATTTAGCTCACTGTCCATGCAGCCCCTCTGTTACATCACTCTCCAGAAATACTTGCTAGTATACAATATCATCACCTTATTATTAGAGGTGCTTATAAAAAGAACTAAGACACTTGTGGTTGGGGGCTGGTGTGTGACTTCATTTGCACATCCCTATAATAGACTGGGGCTAGGGCTGGGGTGATTAGATAATAGAGTGTAAGATAGTATCATTTTCATGTAGTTTAGCTTAATGCTAAAAAAAGATGCCAGACCTAATGCCCACTAGAACCACTAACAGTAATGTGCTTATTTATCAAATACTTGCCTATTTCAAATGTTTAGTCTAAATGGGAACTGACATTTTATTTATTTTATTTAATGGAGAACTACGTATATTCTTTATAAAAATCAAATGACATAATAGGAATACATTATCAAAAGATACCTATGTCAGGTACTGATACAGTACCATCATTGCTGTCACTGCAGGGGTGTCAAACTCAATCACAGAAGGGGCTGGATTCTGAATTAAGGTCTAACCTGAGGGCCTAACAGGGTCCACATTTAAGAAAACCGTCAACCTCATTTTTGCCAGTAATAAAATTAGGGGATAAAAATTAGCATTGATGATAAATGCTTTTGAGATTTAAAAAGTTAAAATGATAAGTTAAAAGGCATAAAATCTGAAAAAAGTCAAACTTTTTAGTCTGAAAGGTCATAACGTAAAATTAGATGTTAAAATAATGCTTTTAGAAGGCAAATGTGTAAAAAAAGAAAGTTACAGTCAAGTTTTTAAGGCAAACATATGACTCGCGAGTAAAAATGGTGCATCTATAATGTCAAAATATGAGACAAAGGTTGAAATAATACATTGAAAAGGTCAAAATATTAGATAAAAAGGCAAATAAAAAATTTAAAAGGTCAAAAAATGAGATAAAATGTCAGAATTATAAATTGAAAAGGTCCCAATATGAGATAAAAAGTCAAAATAAAAAATTGAAAAGGTCAAAATATGAGATATAAAGTCAAAATTATAAATTCACAAAGCTACGATTATTAGATAAAGTCTAAATATTAAATGTAAAACTTCAAAATATGAAATAAAAGCCCAAATAATCAAGTCAATTATAATTATGCAACGCAAAATTAAAAAATTTAAAATGAAAACACAAATGAATTTCTTTTCCCACACTTCTTTTTGTCTAATTATTTTTACTCTTTATTTTTTCACATTTTTATGACTTATGGATATTTGCTATCATCAAGGTTAGGTTTACACTGGAGGAAATCTGCAGACCTCATATTTTTGGGCTAGTTATAATAAGAATATGACATGATCTTGCGGGCCGGGTGTAACTGTTCCACAGGCCGGATTTGGCCCCCAGGCCTTAAGTTTGACACCCCTACTCTACTGGGTAGCATTTCCAGCACGTTTTCTTATCCTTACTGGTGCAAATAAGCAAAGGTGGAGCTGTGTCTTCAGAAGGGATGGGTGCCGAATTCGGCACTTTTATATGCACGGACCACCAGTACAAGTATTGATTCACGTAAAATCTAAACACATCCTCGCAATTTTACGGTTTTCTCTTGGAGATTTTTTCATTTTGTAACACGATATTTAGGAGTATTGAGTATTTTGAAAAAAATCGATGCATGAAAATGTTGCCAACATTCTTGTGCAATTCAGTAGGAGTTTGTATAGGAGTTTGTGATATTTGAAAAATTAAAAAAACAAACTATAAAACAGTAGGGTGGAAAGAAGGTGGAACTAAAAAGGGAAAAAACAGTGTCTTGCCTGTTCCACCCACTTTTCCATATGTTGTCAAGATATTTGCACAATTTGGACATCTGTTTTTATGTTGTTGGCAAAAAAATACTACTGAAGATCATTAAGTTCAGTACTTCTGATTTCTCTGATCATTGTAGATTTTTCTATTTTGGTTCATGGTATTTAAAAGTTCAGAAAATTGTGATGACAATACACGTTAGCAATGTTTTTGCACAATTTAGACAGTGTGTAGGGGTCTGTCTGCAATTTTGATAATTACAAAGACCAAACAAAAACAACTGAGTTGAAAGTGGTGAGGAAAACCTTTCCTCCTTTACAATTTCAAATGTTGCCAACATATCTGAGCAATTTAGACAGTGCTCTCTCTCTCTCTCTCTTTTTTTTTTTTTTTTTTTAAAGAACATGGCTGAAGGTCTTTACGTTTCAGTACTTTCCGGTTCTATAAGTCGGCAAAATAATGGAGATTTACGAGTGAAGACAAGTTTGACAACCTCAATATATAAATGTTGTCAATGTTTTTGTACAATTGAGACATTGTGCTGGAGTTTGTGTGCAATTTGTGAGACTAAAATGCTAAACAAAGTACGCCTGTGTGGAAAGTGGGAGGGATTGATGAAGAAAGACTTAACCTTTGTCAGTTCAACCACTTCTCATAAAGGTTGCCAACATACTTATGCAATTTAGACAGGACTTTCTTTTTGCTTTCCAATGCGACTAAAATAGTTGAAGTACTTTTTTAATGAGCCAACAATTACATCAATGGAGATTAGATCATTTTAAAACTCATGATATTCAGCAGAACATAAAACTTTGACAACCTCACTGCACACAAATGTTGCCAATTTTGTGTACTGTTGGGACAGTTTTAGGAGACTTTTCTGCAATTTTTGCTGATTAAAAACAAAACAAAAACAGCTGGGCATGACATAGGTGGGACTGAAGTAGAAAAACTAGCATGTTGCCGGCTCTTTCCATTTTTTTCCCAAACATTGCCAATGCATTTGTGCAATTTCAACACTAATCTCTCTGTTTTGTTCAAAATATGCCTGAAGATCGTTATGTTTCTGTACTTTTTGATACCACTGATCATTTAGCAAGAGTAGATTTGTTTATTGTGGAACTCATAGTACTAAAAAGTATAACTTTTAATAATTTTAATATACGGAAATGTTGCCAGTGATTTTAGACAAAATGCTTAAGTTTGATTTTTTATAATCAAAGGCAAAATGGAACTGTTCAACTGTCTGGAAAGTGGGTGGGATTGGTGAGGAAAATCTTAAAGACCCTGTAAAGTGAAATCCAAAGTTTTTGTCTTAATACACTAGAAATGCTGGAAAATATTTGCTGTAAACGTGAAAACAATGAGATCTATACGTGACTGAATTTTTCACTGAGACCGGTCGAAAGTTTTCCACCTCTTTCCTGGCTTGGTTTCATGTGGGCGGGGCCAATATGTGGGCTCATGATATCATGAGCCCACAGTGGGGAATGACCCCACCCCTCTAACACTACAAGTTCATCTCGGTCCAGTCTGTTGTTATCTGCTGTCACTGCATTTATCAAAAGTCAACAGTCAGTTAAATTGTGTTTTTTGTTCATTGTGAGGTAAAATTGCCAAATCTATCAGCCACAGTGGTCTAAGGATCATTTAAAGCATCATAACAGAGATTTGAGCCAGAAAACGGACTTCATTTCTTTTTCTAAGGTCAACAAAAGGTCAAGAGACAGGCTAAAGGCATAAGTGCTTTCCTCAATTCAGATTGTAGAATTTTTTTTTAATCTGAGAGGATCACATTTCTCCCAAGGGGGGCGTGGCTTCAGCCCCTTCAAAGACACGCCCACACCATCCTAGAGCAGATTTTACCTCCTCATTTTTCTTGATTTTGAAGCTTAATTTTATAAACTTAGAGAAGTTTTATTTGACTGAAATTTAAACTAGGAGTACATAACAGTGACCTGTCATACAACAAACCTAAATACAGATTTATTTTCACTTTACAGGGTCTTTAACCCTTGTCAGTGCCACCCACTGTTCCAAATGTTGCCAACATATTTGTGCAATCTAGGCAGAGCTTATTATGTTTAGTGACAATATCACTAAACATAATAAAGTTTCTTTTTTAACTCAGCTGGTGATTAAACCAATGAAGATTTAATCATTATGAAAGTCATGGTATTTAAGAGTTTAGAAAATTTTACCTCAATTCAAAAAACATCAATCTTGCCAATGTTTTTGTACAGTTAAGACAGTCTGTAGAAGTTTGTCTGAAATTTTGACAACTAAAAAAAATTTAAAAACTGGTGGAAAGTGGGCGGGGCTGAAAAGGCAAAACTAAATTTGGCAATGTATTTCTGCAATTTAGACAGCGCTCTCTCTTTTGGTTAAAATGTGACTCATTACATTTTTTACTCTTTGATTCCTCTGATCGTTGCATTTTTGTAGATTTTATTATTTTAGCACAGTGTGCAGGAGTCTGTCTGCAATAATCTATCCACCAAAATTGAAAAATTGTCCAACTCTAGGTGTTTAGGATTCCTAATTTTGTTGTCATCTTTAATGTTGTTTGATTCTAAATCTACAAAATCATACCAAAGTCAATAATTCTGGTATTACAAAAGCCTTCCTTGTTTCTTTATTAAATTGAGATATGTATTTTGTATTGCAATTAAAAAAAATAATGAAGATTTGATTTTTGGTCCATGTTGCCCTACCTCAGACTGAGCCTCTATATTTCAGCCCGTAAAGACAATGAAAAAGGCACTGGTCCAAATGTACAAGTCAGGTCTCGTGCCAGACAAATTCAGCCCGATTTCCTGTGATCCAAACACACCAGTTACACCACATCAGTGTTTCTGTTCCTCACCAAGCCCACTCAGAACTCCTTCACACACGCTGCAGCTCCGCGTTAGCTCCAAAGCTGTGCTTTTAGTCCAGTCTACTCACCAGCAGCGCTCCCAGACAGATGAGCTTTAATCCGTGGAGCGAGCCTCTTGTACTGTACACTGATGTTGAAACCAAGTTCACGTTGCTTTTGGGTGGCAAGCCCTGCGTGGGAAAACGAGGAATACGTGGTGGAGCCCGCAGAGCACGCGCACGGGTAGAAGCAGTGATGTGACGTGAGCATCAAAGCTCATCCCTCCTCTGAACAATGTAGCGGAAACAAGAACCGCGCAGGGTAGTTTACTGTGGCTCTGAGTGGCATGCAGTCCGCAGGCTGTTATAGCGGTTTACTGGAACGCTTTCTCTGTTACAGCGCGTTCCCCTTCCTCTGAAGTATAGGCACGCATGCGCGTTTGGGTACGCGCTTTGGAGAGAGCAGATCCACATACCGTGCCTGCTTAAATGTACAAGCCCAAACCTCTGGCGGTGCTGGCGTTAAACTTCAAGGACCAGGGGCGCTTTTAGGAATTTAGGGGCCCCTGGCAAAAATAATATGGAGCTTTACAACGTGTAGTTTAAAGAGCAGCTCACAGGTTGAATATCTTATAACAATAACACTAAACCTTGTCTATAGTGGCTGTTGAATTTGTTGTATACTTGATTTTAGTACCATAAAGGTGTTTGGGAGAAAAGGGAGACAGTTTTTAGTAAAGCTGCAAAAAAAAAAAAAAAAAAAAAACACCTTTCTCCTTCATGTTACACACTATTACAGCGAAACATAGGGTGAGGCTCTGGAGCCACATGTGGCTCTTCTGTGATTGTTTGTGGCTCTTTTATGTCTTAATTTTAAATATTATTCCCAAAGAAAATCTTGAAAAAGGGAAGCTTTTTTGCCCCCTTTTTTTTTTTTTTTACCATTTTTGCTGCTTTTCACCCATTTAAGCTACCTTTTCTTATCAAATTCCACTTTTTTCCTATTTTTTGCCCATTTTTGCCACTTCTTTTTAACACTTTTCCCAAATTTTGCCTCTTTTTTCCAATTTTTGCCCTTTTTCACTATTTTTTGCCACTTTTTGCCCATTTAAGCTGCCTTTTGCCATTAAGCACTTCTAGTTTACTACTTTTTGCTCATTTTTTGCCACTTCTTTTAGGGACTTTTATCCCATTGTTGCCCTTTTGACTTTTTTTTTTTTTTGCCCATTAAAAGAATAGTTTTGCCATTAAATACCATTTGTTTCCTATTTTTTGCCCATTACAAGCATCCTTTTGCCATTAAATACCACTTGTTTCCTATTTTTTGCCCATTTTTGCCACTCTTGACTGCTTTTTGCCCATTTTAGTCACTGTTTACTCTATTTTTTGCCTAGTTTTTGCCTCTTTTGGACCATTTTTTGCCACCTGTTACTCATTTTTTTGTAACTTCTCACCCATTTTTGCTACTTTCTGACTCTTTTTCCACCTTTTCTCCCATTTTTCGCCCCTTTTCATTGAGTTCTACTGCCTTTTGACCATTTTTGATATCTTTAACTTATTATTATTGCTATTTCAATCTGTTTTTGCCACTTTTCACTACATATATTACAGTTCTTGCAAAGGTATTTTTCAACAGTGTGGCTCTTTGGATGAGCAGGGTTGATTAACACTACACTATTACATTGTCCAGGGGCAGGTCTTGTAATTTAGAGACCCCATGAAGAGACCAATAAAAGACCCTTCCTATATGTGCTCAATATTTGTGCAAAGCTACCACAAATCATACATTTGTATTTATTGCATGCTATTTCACAACACAGTAAAGGATCTACCCACCTACAACTGCTTGATATGAAGATTTTTGGGGGCTATTTTAGGGGCTGGACCTTGCTGTTGGAGTCTCTGGTCCTCCCCATAATCCATTTTGATTTCACTCTATATTCACGTATTTGTATTCAGAATGATAGTTGTGGAGAATCTGATCAGTAGGGTTATTTTAGATGTACAGAAAGTATTCAGACCCCCTTGAAGGCAGTGTGAGCAGCACGTTCAACATGTGCCTCCCTGAAGCCAAGCCCCCATCTTCCCTTTTGCCTCTTCCCTCAGCGGGAACATAAGAGATCCTGTACAGGATCATGTATGATAAACTGGTGCGGTGTCGAGTGATCAATAGAGGGCATTAGCTGTGATAGCCATTGTTTATCCTGAATAAAATCCACTCTTATCAGAGCAACAAAACCTATTGATGTATTCATGCTGTAATACAGTATAGTGGTTTTTAAATGCAAAACGCTTTTCTTCAAACAGAATGACCCTTTTCTTTGGTATTGTTCAGAATGTGGATGTGTACACTGAACTGAACCATGAGGAAAGTAATATTAGACTTCACAGTTAAGACATAATGGGAACTTACATCAGGATACCAGAGAATAAAGTAGAAGAAACTGAGACTGCTTTGATGGAAAACAATTAAATCATTGTGAAAGAGACAACAATGGACAGGAAGTGGCAGAAATGGTTAAACAGTTGCAAAAAGCTGTGAAATGGGGTAAAAATTGCAAATCTGAGTCAAGGGGGGTAAGAAAAGTGGCAAAAATTGTTAAATGTCAGTTGAAGGTGGCAAAAATAACAGAAACAGTATTGAAAATGGTTTAAATAGTGGCAAAATGGGCAGAGAAATGGTGAAAAAAAGGTAAAAGTAGGCAAAAATGGATTGAAAAAGTGGTGAAAAGGGTTTTAAAAGTGGCAAAAATGTGCAGAAATTGAGGTGAAAAATGATTAAAAAGTGGCAAAATGGATGGAAATAGTATTGAAAAGAGGTAAAAAGTGGCAAATATGGACAGAAAGTGGTGAAAGAGGTTAAAAAGTGGCAACAAATGAAGGACTAGTGTTGTAAAGGGGTCAGAAAGTGGCAAATATGGATAGAAAGTGGTGAAAGGGGTTAAATAGTGGCAAAAGATAAAGGAAAAGTGTCGTAAAGGGGTCAAACGTGGAAAATATGGACAGAAATAATGGCGAAAAGAGGTAAAAAAGTTGAAAAAATTGATGGAAAAGGTGGTGAAAAGAGGTTAAAAAGTGGCAAAATGGATGGAAATATTGGTGAAAAGAGGTCACAAGTGGAAAATATAGACAGACATAGTGGCAAAAAGAGGCTTAAAAGCATCACAAATGAACAGAAATAATGGTGAAAAGAGGTTAAAAAGTGGCAAAAACGGATGGAAAAATAATGTTAAAGTTTAAGTTTAAAGTAGGGTTTAAAGAGGCAACACCGATTAAATGTCATTTGAAAATGGCAAAATAGAAAAAGTCGTGAAGGGGTTAAAAAGTGGCAGAAATGGGCAGAAATTATGGTGAACAATGGTTAAAAGTGGCAAAAATTGATGAGAAAAAAGTGGTGAAAAGAGGTTCAAAAGTGGCAAAAATGGGTAAAATGATGCAGGAGTTGGTTGAGTGGCATAACTGGTTAAATGCCAGTTGAAGAGTGGCACAAATGGACAGAAATGGTGTTGAAAAGGGTTAACATGCTTTTCAGCTCCAAACCAATTGGACGCATGCTAGCACTAGTGCTTCTGATCCAATACACATGCATCGATACCATCAATACCAGCCAATTCTACAGGCAGGCCTGTTGATGCCAGGTGGACAGTTAGTGAAATCCAACACTCACCCTCAGACGGAATCAGACCCAGCCGGATTTCACTGATTTAAAGCACTTTTTTGGCAAAAACAAAGGAGCATACAATATCCATCTTTGTTTAACCTTTTTTTAACAATCAAATGCAGATATCAAAATAAGGTCCACTCATTTTATTTAGCACACAGTGAAGTGATATCTGTTCCATTCTAAATGCACAGAATTGTGATATTGTCATTGCTCCCAAAGAAGAAACATGAACCAGTTGCCAGTGTACCAGCAGCCATGTAGCTAGGATGTGTAGTTTAAAATAAATGACACACATTTTCAAAATCAAGACACTTGTACACCGCGTTCCACATTATTATGCAAATGATATTTTTCTCTGATTTTCCTAAATATTGATGCAAATGACAGTCAGAATATTTTTCAAGTCATCAGCTGTTAGAGCATAATTCAAATGTTTTTGAACAAACTTCATAATGACAAAAAATGATTAAAAAAAAAATAAAAACCTCAAAATGCACTGTTCCACATTATTAAGCACAACAGCTTTTTAAAACATTTTATAGGTTGTAAAGAACTGAAAATGGTCATTTGTAGAAATTGCAGCATTAGGAGGTCATATTTACTGAAATCAAAGCTATTTCAATCAAAAACATCTTAACAGGACAAGCTCCATGTTAACATAGGAGCCCTTCTTTGATATCACCTTCACTATTCTTGCTTATATTGAATTTTTGAGTTCTTGGAGAGTTTCTGCAGGAATTTCTTTGCAGGATGTCAGAATATCCTCCCAGAGCTGCTGTTTTGATGTGAACTGCCTCCCACCCTCATAGATCTTTAGCTTGAGGATGCTCCAAAGGTTCTCAGTAGGGTTGAGGTCAGGGGAGGATGGGGGCCACACCATGAGTTTCTCTCCTTTTATTCCCATAGCAGCCAATGACACAGAGGGGTCCTTTGCAGCATGAGATGGTGCATTGTCATGCTTGAAGAAAATTTTGCTACAGAAGGCACGATTCTCTTTATGTACCATGGAAGAAAGTGGTCAGTCAGAAACTCTATATACTTTGCCGAGGTCATTTTCACACCTTCAGGGACCCTAAAGGGGCCTATCAGCTCTCTCCTCATGATTCCAGCCCAAACATGACTCCACCCCCTCCTTGTTGACGCCCTGGCCTCACTGGGACATGGTGGTCATCCACCAACCATCCACTACTCCTCCATCTGGACCATCCAGGGTTGCACGGCACTCATCAGTCAACAAGACTGTTTGAAAATGAGTCTTCATGTATTTCTGGGCCCACTGCAACCGTTTCTGCTTGTGAGCATTGGTTAGGGGTAGCTGAATAGTAGGTTTATACACGACTGCAAGCCTCTGGAGGATCCTACATCTTGAGGTTAATGGGACTCCAGAGGCACCAGCAGCTTCAAATACCTGTTTGCTGCTTTGTAATGGCATTTTAGCAGCGACTCTCTTAATCTGATGAATTTGTCCGTCAGAAACCTTCCTCATTATGTCTTTATCTGCACAAACCCATCTGTGCTCTGAATCTGACACAAATTTCTTCACAGTACAATGATCATGCTTAATTTTTCCTGAAATATCGAATGTTTTCATTCCTTGTCCAAGGCATTACACTATTTGACACTTTTCAGCAGCAGAGATCCTTTTTCTTTCCCATATTGCTGAAACCTGTGGCCTGCTTAATAATGTGGAACATGTGGAAAAGTGCATTTTGAGGTTTTTATTTAAAAAATATAGTTATCATTATGAAGTTTGTTCAAAAACATTTGAATTATGCTCTAACTGTTGATGACTTGAAAAATATTATGACTGTCATTCCCATTGATATTTAGAAAATCAGAGAAAAACGTCGTTTGCATAATAATGTGGAACGCGGTGTATGTGCATGTTTGACTAACTTTACAGCCTCCAACACTCTCAAAAACATTGTTAAGCAAGAATCACAGACCCAAACCACTGAGCAATGCAAACAGCAAAGAACTGATATAAACTCTTGTGAACAGCACTATTTTGATCTAGAAAATGGGGATACGTTGTTTGTAGGTTGTGTAAGGTTATAGTCACATACTGGAGCTCTGGGGGACCATATGCAGCTCAGGAATGTGGACGTTAACATGTAAAGAGAATCTAAGACTGGCTGTTCTAGCACTGTCAATGTTAGCTATACATTATTACTGTTTACTAACTGCTGGCGTGATCCCAACTTAAGCAGACAGTGCATAATGAATAAGTTATACTAAGTTATACTTAGTGTTCAGTGGGATGTGGAATTATTTACCGAGGAACGTCACTATGATGACTGATATGCTCCATTTTAAGCGATGCAGCAGACAGAGTGTGCCATATCTTGAGAAAGCTTATAGGGATTTCTTCAGACTTTGCTCATATGTCCACTAAGACTCAAGGATAAACTGATCAGATTTGGATGTCAAGCATATGTACTCATCCCTTACATTTAATTATTCTTCTTATCACACTACCTCAGAAACTAGCCCAGCCCTTCCTCTTGACCCACTGCTGTACTTTCACTTTCATGTGGACCTTTTAGAAGCATAAAAACACCAGGCAGTAGTCCTGCTTTCACTATCAGGGACAAGATAAAGAATGGTTTCTGTTATCTAATGTACAGGAGTGCAGAAAGTCTGGTATATTTGGGGGTGCTGAGACAAGTCTTTCTTTATGCTATCATACATTCTGCCACACAAATTCACATTTTGTCAGCTGATTTTAAAGTGCAGGATTTCTTTTTTTGAACTTCGAGGGTTCACAGCAGCTCATACAGATTTTAGCCTTTATTATAGACCATGATCCGTCTATAATTTAGAGCAGTTAGGACACATTTGGTCAGTGACGAGCCGAGAAGCAAACATCAGCGTGCGCTGGATGAATGCTGGAGCAGATACATGATGCAGTATCCGTCTATTGACAGACGCTGTGGTCTACAGTTCTCACTGGTAAACTGAGTTTCATCAGCATGGGTGATCAAATAAAGGCTTAGCTTTTATTCACTTAAACTCTCTGCACAGAAGCAGTCTCTCTTTCTCTCTCTCTGTCTTGATCATCAGTCTGAGCTTGGAGAGACCAAGGTTATTCCCCCCCTTTTTGGGTCTGTAACATGCTCAAAAAGCAAGAAAAACTAGCACACACATGTGGGCGCTGAAACATACAAGGTTGATACAGGTTTTACAGGTGGCCCTTAGGAATTGTCTCAATAGCACCACCTTTCCTGCATCTATGGAAGAGCCCCAAAAATGACTTTCACTTAGAGTTGTGGAAAGATTCACCATGGAGAGCTCTATAAAAATGTGTCTTAGAGTAAAACCTTAATTCCAACAGGAAATCCACCATTGTTGATAAATTAGTGAAAACTTGGGACGCCTGTTCCAGGGGTCATGATTGATTGAACTAGTTTTCATGTGGTTTTCACATTTGGTTTTATATTTTTCTTCAGTTTTAAATATTTTTTTTCCGTCTGATTTCTTAGTTAAGGGCTTTTTTTTTTTCTTTTTTTCGCTTCCTTTTAGTGTAGCTTTTATTTCTTCTAGTGTTAGTTAGCCTCCTGAGACCTGAACTTTTGTTTGGAATGCATTTTCATTTTCCCCCACTTATCTGGGATGATTTGGACCTCATACATTTAAAAGTTCATCCTCTGAATGTGAAAAGTTCTGGAAAACATATTTTTGTGAAGTTCTCATAACAACACCCCTGTATTTCTTTAAATAATCCACTAACTTCTCAATGAAACTTCATCATAAAGCCTGCATTTTTAATGAACAATTCCCCCAAATTCTATTTACATTCCTGAGAAATTCTCAAAGCAAATTCCCCAGAATGTCCAAATATATATTCCCCAAGATTCCACGAAAAATGACTGAAAATTTACCCAAATATGCCAACAAATTCCCTGGAAATTCCATTAAATTCTAGAAATTTCAAAGGATACCCCACTTCCAAATTTATGATCAACCCCCCCCCCCCCCAAAAAAGAAGAATCTTCCAAATTTCCAAAAATTTGGAGGCAGTTTCCCCAAATAAGTTGAATAAAATGCCCCCCAAAATTTCCCAAAAATTATGAAAACATTTCCTCAATTAACACAAAATGACTGAAAATTAAAATAAAATAATCCCTCAAACATACAAAAACAAATCCAGATTTATCATGCAAATATCAATGCAAAAACCACTTTAAATGAAGCTCTCAAAAAGAGACAAAAGTCTACTAAGTTTTCCATGAAAATTATGGCAAATTTCCATATTATCGATGAAAAATCCTGAAAATTTGATTGCGAATTCTTCCATTACTTTTAATAAAATCCTTATACTTCAATGGACAGTACAGACAATTTCACAAAATTTCTAATAGTAGAATTTACTATTATGAATTGTCTTCATGCATGCAGGGTCCTAGGAGGTTAACAGTGATACAGGACACTTTTATGGGGCTAGACCCCCAAAAAGTAGAAGTTTAAGATGGTGGGTGCAGGAGTAGCTAAGTGGGTAAAGCAGGCACCCATAATCAGAGGCTGCATGTTTGGTGCATGTCTTACCTCACTCATTTATAAACCAGTCTCTAGTGTCCCCCTTTTTCTCACAAAAAAGCCAAAAGGATTAAGGATTGGTGACCAGTCCAGGGTGTACCCTACCTCTCGCCCAATGACAGCTGGGATAGGCTCCCAAAACTAGAAAAATCAACTATAAGTGGCAAAGAGAAGATGCAGAAATAGACCACAATTGGCAAAAAAGTGTGGAAAAGGGACAAAAGTGGGATAAATGTTACTAAAAGAAGTGGTAAAAATGGCAAAAAGCAGCAAAAATAGGTTCAAAGTGCCAAAAGAATTGCCAAATTGGTAGAAAAAGTGGTTAAATTGGTTAATAGTTGCACAAATAAATAATTCCAACATTGGAACCCATTAACAGCTTGTCACACTTTTCAACTCTGTAATGAGGGAACTGTTAGCCAGGACGCTAGCACCAATGCTACTGATCCATCACACATGCATTGATAACTTCAAAAAATCACAACTGGTTAGGGCCCACTCATTGGGTTTTTAAGGGGCTCAGCTAATTCTGTGGGCAGACCTGGCTACAGTACTTTCATAAAGTTGTATACTGTACAGTTGTACAAATTCCCAAGACACACCAACACCATTTGAGAGCTACTGATCTAAAGAATGAATGGGCACAAATTCCCACAGAAACACTAAAAATCTTACGTGAAGCCTTTTAAGAAGAGCAGATACTGTTAAAGCTGCAAATGAGGGGCCAACTCTAGATTTAAGTATTTCAGTGCATTGTAATTACAGTCACTGTTGGTGTTATGGTCAGGCAGCAAAATGCTTTAGTGCAGTGTTACTCAACCCTACTCAACCAAAGAGGCAAACTTTTGAAAAATACCTTTGCAAGAGCCACGATTTAAGTGGTGAAAAGTGGGGGAAGGTGGCAAAAAAAATATATCAAAGCTGGCGAAATAGGAAAAAAAATAAATAAATAAGCAGCAAAAAGATGGGGGGAAAACAGTGAAAACAACTAAAATTGGCAAAAAGCAGCAAAAGGGGAGGGAAAATGAGTGCAATATAACTAAAATTGGCAAAAAGCAACAAAAGGGGAGGCAAAATGAGTGCAACATAACTAAAATTGGCAAAAAGGTGAGGGAAAATGAGTGAAAACAACTAAAATTGGCAAAAAGGTGAGGGAAAATGAGTGAAAACAACTAAAATTGGCAAAAAGGTGAGGGAAAATGAGTGGAAAAATAACTAAAATTGGCAAAAAGCAGCAAAAGGTGAGGGAAAATGAGTGGAAAAATAACTAAAATTGGCAAAAAGCAGCAAAAGGTGAGGGAAAATGAGTGGAAAAATAACTAAAATTGGCAAAAAGCAGCAAAAGGTGAGGGAAAATGAGTGGAAAAATAACTAAAATTGGCAAAAATCAGCAGAAAGGTGGAGGGAAATGAGGGACAAAGTGACATGTAATGGAAAGAGGCACCTTAAATGAGCAAAAAGCAGCAAAACAGGAAAAAAAGTAATCCGCGAAAAACACGATAAAAGAGGCAAAAAAGGTAAACAGGGCAAAAAAAATTGCAAAAAAGGGCAATGGAAATATACAGACAACAAATAAAGGTTGACAGTTAAGTCTGACAGCTAAAGCCTCCTGTAGAACTGTGGGAAACAAATTGCAATGGATTATTCTGAGGTCAAAGTTCCCATTTGTTATGTTTTTTTCAGGGGGATAATATTTCAAATTTAGACATAAAAGACCCACAAATCCTGACAAAGAGACACATGTGGCTCTAGAGACACTCGTTGAGTATCACTGCTTTAGTGTATTTCTCTGTATCACATGACTTGGGCTCACGTGAAGAACTGTGGGACAGAGAAATACGACTCTGATGATAATTCCTGTAATAATAATGACAATAATTATAATAGTGTGTACAATAGTGTGTACTGCAAGAATACCAGGTTTTAGACCTCTCTTTTACTCCTGCAGCATTAATCTGGTGCTCATTGCTATCAGTTCCTGCCATTTGGCTTTGTTTTGTCTTCACAAGGCCACATCTGCTCTGAACAGATACGTTTGTAACGAAGGGAAAATCTCACGTTACAGTGTTTCCTGAACATATTCAGGCCTTTATCATGCCAAAATAGTGGTTGACTGTGGTGGAGTGTTTTGCTCTTACCTTTTAGTTGAAGGTTTTTTAAGGACAAAGTGAACCATGGTAATGCACAAGCAAATTTGGAGAAATATTTGTTTTTTCAGGGCTGCCCACAGGAAAGCAGTGATAACGCTGAGAGCATCAGAGTTCATCTTCAATGGACTCTGATCCAGGAACATGTATAAACACAGGCCAGCAAAACTAATGGCAGCTGTGTTGGAGGACGCAGGTTAATGAACTTCTCCATGTCAGTGATCTTCAGCTAATGATGCTAATACGCCACATCCTTCCTGCATTTCACTCGTTTGTGGGGTCTTGTTGCCCTTGGCTGAGATTTTATGCCTCTGTTTATATAGAAGTCAGCAGCGTGAAGCAGCAGGGGCACTTAACGCTGCACAGATAGTAAAACTCATTAACACAAGATAAGTTTTATAAGACTGCCAACACACAGACAAAATTCATCATCTAATATCCTCTTTGGCAACAACATTGTTTTGCACAAACGGGAACCTAAAGATTACAAGTTGCACAAATGTTTGCTGGCTGTGGATCAAGGACAGTCCAAGGGTTCTGTAAATATTCTGAAATAGCCTGAAGGTTGCATTGTTGCTTTACAAGCCTACTAATGCAATTCCGGACTTCATGATCGAGTTACGGCGTCCATGATTCAAGTCAGACTCAGCGTAGAGATGCAGCTGTTCATGCTTCAGATTTGTAGAAAACATCTTCTCTTGGAGTGACTTTGTATGTCGGCTGGCATAATCTTGTATGAAATTTCATTTTCACGTGTTTGGCCAAAATACTGTAACATTTTTTACAGATCTTTGGGACCTGTGTTTCATTTCATGTTCAGTTCAAATCAAATTTTACTGTCACACAGAAGGAAAACTGCTTAGCAGGAAGTCAGCACTTATAAATCACAAACTATTACAGACATAAAGACAACGAAACAATGGGACCATTTAAGGCTTTTAAAGTTTTTTTTGGTGATGCATATTTGTTCTGTGGGAAAGTCAATGTTCTACCATGTCTAGTAAGTTAAAAACAATTTTGAACATCTGACCAACTGTGTGTGAAACCATTCTGATGTTGTAGATTCTTTATGCCTCATTTCAGGTAAAAAACCCAATTAATATGTCTTCAACTGTGCTTCACTGCAGGAACGTGACCTGAATTAACACTCCAATCAGCAGTTTTACCGTTTAGCAGTGCGTAGGGCCTAGCCAAGGGACGGACCTATATCTACAGCAGATATGGAGACTTTCATCCGTATTTTTCTCAGGTAAGAGGTCATAAGCAAGCACCGACCTAGGGTCGGTGAGGACCCCTATTATATCTTTATGTATCACTTTTTTTTTTGGCAGAAGAATTGCTAGTTTGCGGGCTTTAACATGCTCAGAAACTCATCAAACTTTACAGAAAATTGTTATCCGGTGGAGATTTTTGTAATTCAGAGGAATTGTGAGAGTCCCACTGGAGCCCCATGAGATAGGGGACTGGCTAAGAGCTATGAATAGAAAATCTTACACATTTGTATCAAGGGGCCATCCTCTAAATCAGGGATGTCAGACTTGATCATAGCAGGGGCCGAATTCTGAATTTGAGTCCAACCTGAGGGCCGAGCAGGGTCCACATTTAACCATAAACTGTCAACCTCATTTTCACCAGCAATGAATTATGGGGGTAAAAAACTTCAGCACTGATGATAAAGGATTTTAAGATTGAAAAAGGTCAAAATGATAAGTTTAAAGGCTCAAAATCTGAGATAAAAATTCAAGTTTATTAGCTCAAAATGTTCAAAACATCCCATTTGAAGTCAAAATGATGTTTTTAAAAAAGGCAAATATATGAGATAGAAAGTTGAAATCGTGATTCCTTAAAGTTGAAATATGAGATAAATTCAAAATCATTTGTTAAAAATGAGAAAAACATTTAAGTTTTCAATTTGAAAGGTCAAAATATTACTTAAAATTTTAAATTGAGGATCTAAAAGGTCAAATTATGAGATTAAAGTCAAGTAAGGAGCTAAAAAGATCAAAATGTGAGAAAAAAATAATAATCATGAGTTTAAAAGGTCAAAATATTATTTAAAAAATAAAACTGAGGATCTTTAAGATAAAAAAAAAAGATAAAAAGTCAAAATTGTGAATTGAAAAGGTCAACATATGAACTAAAAATTCAAAACCATGACTTTGCATCATAACTGTGAGGTGCAAAATTAAGAATATGAAATGAAAACATAAATGTATTTTATCACATTCCTGACTTAACCTAATTATTTTGACCTTTTTTACTTTTTCTAATTTTTATGACTTAACGAGGATATTTAAGATCATCATGGTTAAGTTTACATTTTTAAACTGGAGGAAATCTGCAGACTTTAAACCAGTGGGCCAGTTAAAATAAAAACATGACATGATCTTGTGGGCCAGGTGTAACTGTACCACGGGCCAGGTTTGGTCCCCGGGCCTTGAGTTTGACACCCCTGCTCTAAACTGTACAGGAAGCACACAACAAACAGCTAAAGGTCAAATTTTGGCATTTTTGGGTGGTTCACAAGTTTCATACAAACTAGTCTGAAAACTAGTCTTGCTCGTACTAGACAACCTGGAGATCTAAAGTTGTCTGAACTGTGAGTTTTCACCATGGTGGGGCCGTGATCAGAGCCCAAACCAAAACTTCTTTTCTGTACATTTTTTGCTGTGAAAAACAAACAAACAAACAAACAAACAAACTTCACAGGGATGATAACACACTGATCCTGAATACATTCATATTGCAATGTCATAACCTTGTCACAGCGCCCCCTTCTGACAACTAAACATTTCAAGCCTCTGATATTCTTGATTTTCCGTTTAAATATTCAGGTCCTGCACACCATCCAGCCTACGCTAACTGTTTTTGGTCTACATGTGGGTCAACATAAGATCTACAAACAAGCCTCATAAATCCATGCCAAAATCCCAACAGGAAGTCAACCAGCTTCATTTCTATTTCAAAATAAGGCATTTTTGAAGGTACAAAATGACTTTAGTGTAACTTTAGTATACAGTAGTCTGTGATCTTCTGCTCTTTTTTGCCAGATCAATGAAATCACACTGAGCATGCTCACATCTAAACATCTCATATAGCGCCCCTGCTCACAACAGGAAGTGACACAAATGGGTCATGTCTTCATTCCCCTTACATCAGCTACGTAGCTCCATTAGCCGAATAGCTGTCCATTAGCTACATAGCTCTATTCACTACCTACCTTAGCTACATTCCTCTCTTAAAGCTATGTAGCTCTGTTAGCTACGTAGCTAACAGAGTGACATAAGCTACGCTTGCTACATTAGATCGTTGTCATGGGCTATGAGCCTTTTTTCCCTGTAAACAGACTCTTTTCTCTGCTCTATTAAATGTTTTGTAATCAGGTTTATCAGTTCAGGTTTTTGACTTTTAACTTGTGGTATCCTTACCGTTACCTTAACCCTTCACCTTAAGCTCGAATGGAAGTTTAATCTGATTTTATTTTTTGAAGTTTGAGGGTCTATTTTCAAGTGAATGGTGTGTGAGAGTGGCTGTGAGAAATGAACCGTCTGCAGCCTGACATTCTGTTTTATTCACATTTTACACAGTGCCACAAGTTTCTAGGAATTATGGTTGTAATTCCATATTCATTATCAGACAAGGTAAAAGAAATCTTACCTGTGAGTTGCTCCTTAAGCTAAATGGTGAAAGGCCTCATGCTGCTCTTGGTCTGTGGCCACCAAATGACTAAAACTGCCCCTGAACCTACCACAGATGGATATGTCCAGGTCAGCTCTGCTGTCTGCCACACCCAGGGGAGACCACCGCGGTGACTAACAGCTGAGTGCTTTTCCATACAGTAGGTGGTCCAAAGCATACCAGCCTGCCACTGTGTGGCCTGAACTCTCTCCTCTCTTTTATTTATTGCACCCTCCAGAGTTCTGGGAATCTAATATGTGACACAATCACTGGGTTTTGTGTTGATTTTGACAGCTATTTTAGACTAGACAAGTCAAGTCAAGAGAGATTGTGAATGAGGATTTAAGTCAGCCTTCAGCAGACTGTTTAAAGTTAATATTCTTTCTATACTGATGAAGTAAACTAAAAGGAGTCCTTATTAAAACAGGGGGGAAATAGAACTACTGCCTCCCCAGTTATGTCTTCCTGCAGTAAACAACTGTCTGACATTGAAAGTTCAAGACTGGACCAAAAAGAAAACCTGGGCTAGTTTCTGTCATAGACAGTCTCTAATGGGTCGTTTCCACCAAGCGGTCCAGCTCAGTTCGGTGTGGAACGGCACGCATTTTGTTGTGTGTCCATAGAGCGAAAGTTGGAAAGGGTCTCAAAAAAAAACCGACCCGTACCAGCCCACTTTTTGGCACCTTTCTGTAGGGGTACAAATCTTAGAAGAATGGACTCATATCTATTTAAATCGGAGATATTTGGACTGGATGGAGATCCAAACTGTGTCCTGGTCTGTGGATATTGATATCTGGCCACAAATCAAGTTTCCTGAATCATTCTTTATTGCACATATTGAACAAAGAAAAGGAGAATAAAAATTAATACAGAATAAAAACAAGAAATACAATACATTTCAAGTCAAATAATGACTAAATGTGCAGGAAAAGCCAAAGAAACCCGAGCGGGCTTGTCAAGTGGCCCTCCTAAGTGAAAAATTAAACATTCAAATGAACATCACAGAGTATAAATTATTACAATGCAATTCAAAAAAATGTTAAAAATATAAGCAACAATATTCTGGCAGGGGAAAACACTAAACAGAAGTTAGATAGACTATAATGTCGGAGAATAATAAAGAGTTTGTTGTGTTTAATTGGTCCAACAAAAAATATTTAGTTAGTTTCTTGAATGAATTTAAGTTACTGCAGTTTCTAATATGAGTCGGTAAGTTGTTCCAACAATGAGGTCCTTAAATTGGATGGAAAATTAGGAAAACAGTTGTCCTAAAAAAGGCAGGATGGAGATTACTGGCTGACCTTGTATTGTAATGATGGATTTGAGAATTAAACCTAAATACATTTTGAAAACAAACAGGGACTAAGTTGTGAACCGAATGGAAAACAAATAAGCAAATTTAAAATTGGTTTATATCATATATTGATGTTTATCTGGACCTGATTTTAAGCACTCAAAGCAGAGCCCAAAGCTCACATAATTTCTGACTTAATTTAGTTTGATTTTAACACCAGCTGAACTTTTACTTTATTTTTATTGCTGCAAATTCTCACAGTACAGCTCTGAACTTTTATATTTTGTCATATAAAGATAAGATCAGATCAGATAAGAAAAGATAAGATTCTTTTATTAGTCCCACAAGGAGAAATTCCAATAAACTGTTATAGACTAGACATATTCTTTATTAACGTACAATTATGACAAACCATCTCTGTACACGTATTCCATCAGCTGATGATCTGTGCTGACAGTGGTTAACATCATTAAAATGTAGTTATTTTTTGAAAAAACACTTTCAGCTGAAATAAAGCTGTTTAATGTTTTTTCCCTTCTGATTTCTATCACTCATCCTTTCTATAACTCTGCAGCTGGACCAGCAGACTCGCACTGCATGGGACTTCACATTCATGCCTTTACAGTCCGCCCACCAAGTGAGAGCACGGGTGTCTGTGGAAACGCCAACTATTTTGGGCTTTAGCGTACCAAACCGTACCAAACCGTACTGAATCAAACTGGAGCCCCTGATGGAAACACTGCTTAAGAGCACAGGTAATCAAACACCTTGGGCCTTTTGCTCCAAAAGGCTTTAGGACATGGCCATTGTTGGTGTGCATCAAAAATATGAAGTAATTCCAGTGATTTAAATGACTGTAAGTGATTTGGATGTGTATTTTGGATAAAAACAACAAAGAAAGAGTAAATGACGGCATCAAAAGAGGGGCTGATTTTCTAAAAAAAACCTAGGTGAGAACCTTTGGCCCAAACAAGCCCCTGAAAAAGCCCCATTTCTGGTTTTAATTGAGGACTCAGCTCAACAAATTAAGTCCCCATACGTTCCCAGTGGGGTCTTGGGCACTGTTCCCTCTAAGGGGTTTTACTGCGCAATTGCGCACCTCTCTGCGCAGAAGAAAAAAAAGTTGTGCACTCAAAATCCCTGATGAGTTTTCACTGTTATTTTCTAATGTAGGCTGTGATCAAAGGTGCATTACTGCAAAGGCTAGCTGATACTGTAGCCGAGGGTTTCTACCTCCATGGGGGCCTCATACTGGGAGATGGACAGTGTGGCTATCACATAATGCCACAGCCTACACCCCGATGGCAGGGCCTGATATTGACAGCCGCTGAATGCTCAGGAGTTTGGAAAATTAGAGGGAACATTGGTCCTGGGCCTTCTTGAGTGGGCTCCCAAGATTTCAGGATTTTGTGTGCTCTACATACTAGATCAGTAATTTTCAACTGGTGGGTGGGAGTGGTTTGCAGAGTAGGAAGAACAGGCCAAAAAGTCTACAAAATCTTTTAAACCATGCTCATTTTCCTCTTTTTCTTTGTTTTTTCACATGCTTGGTTCTGTCTGAGGTCTTAACTGGGACAGTCCCTGTTAAATATTGTCTTGACCAGTTGAGAAACACTGTACTGGATCATGTATACAAAGGCCTGTGAATGTGTGAAGAATTCTTCTGCTGTGATTTATTTATTTATTTATTTATTTGGTAAACAATCAAGATTAATATAAAGTTTTGAAAAAAAAATGTTGCTTTTTACATGTAGGTCCTGGAGAGGCTCAGCTTTTCTTAGATGTAATTAGGGAGGCTCTAATGAAAAAGGTAAGGAACCACTGCCATGATGTGTATTCACTGAACAGTGAATCAGTGCTTTGGTTTTATCAGTTAACATCACATAATGGGGGACACATGCTGTTAAAAGTGGCCTTCCTGATTAGGGTACAAACTATTTGCAAAGCCTTCTGGGATTGCACTTATAACAGCTTTTCTCCCTCATTATGTGAAATTCATCCATTAAACCAAAACGCTGGGCTCAGGTCAGGTCAGGTAAGGGCTCACATGCCGGTTCGGCACTTCGGCACGTCAACCCTGGCTCTGTACTGCTCTGGCCTCCTGATGAACACCCTCCAGGTCTGTGCTAGACCCATGCCCCATCTTCCCAGCTTCCCACCAGGTCCTGTACTCCCAGTGTGCAGTGAGCTGGATCACACCCAAAGATGGGCTGGAGAAGGGTTGTTACAAAGGAGTCCAGATGGCGCTGCTGGCCATCAGTCAACAAGCAGGCCTCCAAAGAGTAGAGTTAGACCAAAAGGACTGAAAGATTCTTAAGAGCACATTCACATCAGAGCTGTTTGGTCAGCTTTAAATGAATTCTGGTCTGTTTTCCTGTACAGTCCAGTTTGTTTGGATTGGTGTGAAAGCTCAAGTGAACTCTGTTGCGGACCAAACAAGCGGACTCTGGTCTGCTTAAAAACTTGAGTCTGGGTTCGCTTCCAAACAAACCCTGGTGTGGTTTGTTTTAGGTGTGAAAGCAAAGTGGGCCAACTTGTGAACCACAGGCATAAGATGGCACAAACTGTAAAAATTTTAAGATCTATATATGTGATTTAATACGCTCAAATACATGTCAGTACCTCGCTCAAAATTTGTGTAGTCATAGTAACACATCATAGTCTCTTTGCTTACATGTTGGCTCACCTTTTCTTTGGTACCGATTAATTCGTCTCATGTTACGAATGACATGCTGGACAACTCACTGCTTCACTGTCTGCTCATAACGCCCCAAAACAAAAGCAGAAATCCCAAAACAGCATAAGTTTGGTGTCGTTTCGTTGTTTATGTTGAAAAAGACCAGCAGAAGGAGTTGGATCTCCGATTTCATCTCCTTTTTTTGTCTCCTTTTCTTCTTTGCTGGTCTTTGTTTGGGATGACCACGCCACAACTTATAGTTTGGCCTGTTGAGTAAAAGCAATGTGAATGGGAACCAAACCATAGGAAAGTGCAACAATGTTGCTATTTGTGTCCCGAACCAATCCAAGTCTTCCGGACTATCTGGTGTGAAAACAACCTTACTTTCATCATGCTCAGATATAGGGAAGGCCGCACTGTCTTGCTCAGCGAACCCATCGCCCCATGCGAAAGTCCAAGTCTGCGGCTGAGCTCAGCCTCACAGTCAGTAGATTGATGGATGATGCTGCCAAGGTTGGGGAACTGCTCTGCAACTTGATGGCAGCATCTAAGGTATCCCAAAATGCCTGGGTCTTGTTTTGACCCAGACGTACATTCCCAATGTTTCAGCAAGTTAAGAGCCCCCACAAGACATCTGCAGTCTCTGCAAGGATCACAGCATCATCAGGAAAGTCCAGATCAGTAATCTGGACGTCACCAAATGACAATCCACAGTTTGCTGCCCCTGTTACCTGCTCGCTTATCCAGTCCATACAGTACAAATGCTGATTTATTGTTTAGTCAGAAACTAGGAAAATAGGCTGTATCCCATTGCTGGATTTCTTTGGTATCACTATTGACCCATTTTACATGAACATTGTGATAATGGAGATACCCTGGCTCTCATAAGCCAATAAGAATTTGATTTTCGTAACACTTTTTCATCATAAATATTCAAGAACTTTATGTTCAATTATATAAAACAAGCTTATATAATGTTTACCAAAAACTGGGACATTTTACCCAACTTCACCCTGGTATCTAACACATAGATGGCAGATGGTGTCTGTAAAAAAGAAGGAAAAAAGCGTTTCCTGTATCAAAAATAATTATATTGGACAACATCTGTTATGCCCCAGTTCAATAAACGCTTGGTATTCTGTCTGATATGAAACTCTGCCAGCATGCTCCATCAAAAGATCAGGAAGCTGCCAAGGACACTGAATCATACCTACAGAGAAGTGAAATTCTTTGGATGGGGCAACAAAAGGGTGTTCCTTCAAGGCCAACAACATGTTAAGACTTTGCACCAAGCAGCTGAGCTAAATCTGCACTGTCAGAAAAATAGTGGCTTGTCATATTGATACCATCAGAGCAGAGGAAGAAGTCTTATTGTGTTTAAAGTGTTAGCTCATAGAAAGGCAAAGGAAGTGTAAATTGTCTCCTTTCTCAAAATGACAAGCACTTCCTGTGCTATTATTTAAAGTCCAGTTCAGCAGAAAAGTCAAGCCTCTGTCAGCAGGTTCCTCTGGGTGGGTGTTTCCTTTCCCCGCCTCTTCTCTCTAATTCACATCCACAAACACATCCAGATAAGACACACACAGTAACTATGGGTTAATCAGGTTTGTTTTGACATTAGCAGAAGAAAGCTTTAGTCAAAGGGCTGATCCCTCCTTCATGCATGGCTTTACAGCAGCTTCAGTCTCTAATGGACAGAAAAGGAAACAGCACCACCTGGTGGTCAGCTCAATCAAAGTCACAGTCACCATCACAATGTTTCAGAGTAATGCTGTTGTCGTGTATGGACATTTTCTGCTCTGTTTAAAGGAGGTCACATGCATTTATGGGCCTTCTTTGAAATCTTGAACACCAAGCTTAATCAAATAAAGCGTAACAGACTTTGAGCAGAACTTCTCACCAGTGGAGGACTTACAATGTTTGAGAAGTGAGAGCCAAAATAAGAAAATTGTGATGCTCGAATTCATAATCAGTAAATCACTACCTGCAGATGTTGGCTTAAAAATGTAATCATTGTATTCGTAGATATGACTATTGTGTTACTTATCTATATTATCTATTTATTCATATTTATTCACCAATATATTTGCTGTAAATATCCACCTAATACGACTTCAAATACCTGCCATATCTACAAACAAGTTTGTGGAGTTCTAGCCATGACCAACACACCTTTCTGCTGAAATATTTTTCTTTGTTCATCCTCATTCCTTAACACCAGAACCACAGCAGATATGTTGACCATTTTCACATCTGTATTACATTTAAATTTTCTGAAGTAAAAGATAAAATTAAAATGCTGATGGTCCTTGAAGTTTACAAAACATCTGGATATTCTATTTTAGAATGTCATTTAACAAATTATGCAAAAGGTGAAGAAAATATGATCCTCTTAAACCAGGCAGAGAAGGTTTTAGTCTGTTATTAATCAGTCTGTGGTGCTGATCAAGGGCCGTTTGAATGACAATTTCAGTATCATAGGTGACCAATCTGTGACATCCTCTATCCCACTGTTATAGAGAGAGATAGAAATCACTGTTTTGGATTTTATCGACACATTTCATCATGTTTACATCAACAAAATTTATCCCAAAAGTCACAATTAAAACACATTATTTCAGTACAGAGAAATACAAACTAAAATGCAAAAATAGCATAGGCAAAAAACAACCAATTGGTTTGATATAAAAGCAACGATAAAAAACATCACAGAAAAACAATTACAACAATAAATTGACATAAACAATAATAAATGAAAAGGCACATTGCTGTAGCCAGTGTCTTTCACTGTCTTGCTTTAGCTTAGCTTGTAACATTTCTTCTGAGTGAAGCTTTTTATATTGTGAAAGTTTTGGGGTTTTTTACTCAGTAATTGATTCTTTTTAAGATCATTAAAGTGCAATACTTACCCCAAAATATACTGAGATAAAAGTAAAATTTCTGATTTTGGAATGTGCTCAAGAAATTAAAGCAGAAAAATTACTTAATTACAGAAATTTGAGTAGATATAATTATTAACTTTTAAACCCTGCTAGGAAGACACCTCAGATGGTACTTTATCACATTCTGTCCATTGAAAGGTACATTATCATTTTATCCCATATAGAAGGCATTAGAGAGCTCTTTGCTACATTTTTCCCACTAAAAAAGCGTCCTACAGGGGATTTATCCCATTTTGTCAACACAAAGGACACTTTACTGCATTTAGTCCACTGAAAGGTCACTTTGGAGGGCAATTCATCCCATTTTGTCAACTAAGGAGGCACACATTTTGTTAATTTAGAGGGCACAGTTGGGGACTTAGTCACAATTTTTCCAGTGAAATGACAATGCAGGGGGCATTTTATCATAATTTGGAAACTAAGGAGGCATGCTGAGAGGGTACTCCAGAGCAGTGGTTCTTAAATGGTGTGGCAAGGGCAAGTCTAGGTATCCCTTGGGAATTTGTACAACCGTACATTATCAGTAATGATGTAGTAATAATTTATTACTACAACTTTATGAAAAGTACTGTAACCAGGTTTTCCCACAGAGTTAGCTGAGCCCCTTAAAAACCCAATGAGTGGGCCCAAAGCAGTCACGGTGAAATTATGAAATTATTTATTCATGCTACTTATTACCACTTTAACCAATTTCACTACCAATTCGTACCAATTCTTTTGACATTTTAAACCCATTTGCAGCTTTTTGCCATTTTGTCACTTCTTTTAGTCACATTCACTCCATTTTTGCCCCTTTTCTCCACTTTTTTGCTAATTGTGACCCATTTTGCCCTCTTCTCTTCACCAATTTAAAACCATTTTTTTTAGTTTTTACCATAACCTTCCACTTTTGACCCAATTTGCTACTTTTTTGCCCAATTTTGCCACATTTGTAAATCACTTTTCTTGCCACTGTTAACATGTTTATGCAACTGTTTGGCCACTTTTTGACCAAATTTGCCATTCTTTAAAACAATCACTTTAAACCCATTTTTGCCACCCTTTTGACAACTTTTATGCCCAATTTTACCACATTTCTTAATCCCCATTAACCACCTTTGCCCATTTCTGTCTTTGTTTGGCCCCTTTTAGACCAATTTTTGCCACATCAACCCATTTTTGCCAATGTTCACCCATTTGTTGTCTCCTTTCACAACTATTCAGTTCTTCCTAATTGAAGTTTTCTCATTTCTTCTGGTTTATTTTCTGGCATTGTGATATTTGGGAATATTATGAACTAGCTACGAAGTCAACATTACTTCTCTAATTATTTAGTCCAGCATACCTATCCACATTTATAACATGACCAATAAAAAGGTAGTTATGTTTTAAGAGGACTAGATTTTGAAGAAAGCTGTATCATTCCAAAGCACAAATAAATAAAATGATTTTTTTTTCACTTTGATAAGAGTGTTTATTCTTCAGGTTAAATATATTGGTTATCACAGCTTAACTTAAAAATGGACCTTGGTTTTGCTGACCTCCATGATCCCCCAGTTGGCTGGGACTCAGAAAGCTCTTCCCTCGATCCCCCCCATGGACGGCCTTGACTGTAACATTATTTAAAGAGTCTTTGTATCAATTTTGAAGTGCATTGACATTTTTGGCTTAACCTTAGGTGTGCCTTTGGCAAAAAAAAAAGGTTGAAAACTCCTGTTCTAGAGGGCACTTTATCACTTTTTTGTTTTGTTTTGTTTGGATGGCACTATGGTGAAGTGATACCAAACTGAAGAGGGGGGTCACAGGATGCTTTCCAAAGGCTGAAAAGTTTTGGAACCCCTGCCCCAGAGGGCATCGCCTATAAGGCACTGAGTCAGCTGAATACAGGGCCCTTGTCACATTTTGTGCACTTAGAGAGCCCCCTAGTGGGCACTTCAGCAAATTTCATCCACTCAGAAGGCCCTCATAGAGGGAGATCTATTTTTTCCCTGGAGGGAAGGAAATAGGATCATGTGCTTCTTTCAATCACAGTTTTGCTGTTTATTATCTTGCAGCTTTTCTCATACGCTCTGGCTTAAATAAGAAGAGGGAAAAAGATTAAAAGTTCTCATTCATTCAGGTTGATCACATTGTTTTAGTAGATGATTGCACAAGATAAAGTGCGATTCTCTACAACACTGCACAAAATCCCTGTTACACGGCTCACAGAGTGTTCTAAAAATAAAAACATAAATACAGCTTACAGCCTGCCTGGCCTCTCTCTTCCTCTGTTATGTTTCCGCCACCACGCATTAAAGCGTCTGTAGGTTCCTCGTTGTAGAAAAGCAAGAGTGACACTGCTGTTAGAGAGCTCTACATACACTGATTCACAGTCTATATGAAAGTTCACACAGCAGAGTCACAATCACTTTTAAACAAAGAGGAACCTGAACAGAAGAAGAACAAAGAGGAAGAAAAGGTGAGAGAATGTGTGGTAGTAAGTAAGGGTGGTAGTGAATGTCACAATAGAGGAAGAGAAAGGTCTAAGAGTCAGAGATATTGTGATCTACTGAGAGGGTTTATGTTTTGTTTTTCAAATTATAACACTCACGTTGCTCTTATCCAATTAAATCAAGAACGCTCCAATCATCAGTCAGAATAAAAAAGAGGCCATGGAGATTATCAAGGAAAAGGAGGAAGAGGATGTTGAAGGTGGGACAAAATTTCCAGTGAAATGCACTCACATACTGACGTAATCAATCATGGCCAAACTAGGACTTAACTGGTTAGTGAGCCACTTCATGGGATATTACAATTAATGATAAAAGATATTTTTGTTGCATCTGATTTTCTTTGTAGTATTTCTCAGTCTACAGTGAAATTACTGTGTGGGCGTGATCAGCCCTTTTCAAGTCCAGCCACAAATTCCTTATTGGACTGAGGTCTGGGCTTTGACTCGGCCACTCCAGAACATTCACCTTGTTGTCTTTAAATCATTTCTGTGTAGCTTTTGCAGCTTGCTTCGGGTCATTGTCTTGCTTGAAAATAAATCTTCTCCCAAGTAGGACTTTTTCCGCATTCATTTCACCCTTACAAGCCCTCAAGGGCCAGCTGCTGAGAGTTATCCCCACAGCATGATGCTGCCACCACTGTGCTTCACAGTGTAGATGGTGTGTTTGTGGTGATGTGCAGTGTTTTGAGTCTTTTCTGATTGTCACAAAGCTCCGTTTTGGTCTCATCAGACAAAAGAACTTTCTTCCACTCGACCATGGAGTCTCCTGCATGCCTTTTGGCAGACTCTAGTCCAGATTTAATATGAGTTTTCTTCAACAGTGTCTTTCTCTTTGCCACTCTCTCATAAAGCTTTAACTGGTGAAGAACCCAGCCAACAGTTGTTGTCTGCAGTCTCTCCCATCACAGTTGCTGAAGCTTGTAACTCCTTCAGAGTAGTCATAGGTGTCTTGGTGGCCTCTCTCACTAGTCTCCTTCATGCACGGTCTCTTAGTTTATGAGAGCAGTCTGATCTAGGCAGATTTACACATTCCTTTTATTTCTTAATGAAGGAATTAACTGAACATCCATGGGATGTTCAGTGCCTTGGATCTTGGACAGTGACTAGACCTTCCAGACACAGGTGTTATTATACTACAATTACTTGAGGCACATTCACGGCACTCAGGGGATCTTCATTTCACAAACTGTGAGACCATTATCAAATATGGCTGGACCTCTTAAATTAGATCAGTCACTTTAAGAAATCTGTTTTCACTTTGACATTAAAGTTTCAGCCCCAGACTCACCACTCTGATTAAAAGCTAAAAACAGACGCATCCATCTCATGAATCAGCTAGATTACTGGGCTATAGCCTGGAACATTGGTTCCCAACCTGGGGTCTGAGACCCCTGGGGGGGCGCAAAAGATCTTTGTACTGACATGTCTACAGTCACCATAGTTCACATTATGCAGCTCTCTATGGAGTTTACTCCTCGGCAGCGGCACACACCTATGACATCACGTGTTTTGTTGCTCTGATTGGCCTGTAAAGATGCGACAGACAGAACATTCATCCAATAACCCTCCGAGTTTTTTTTTCAAAAGCTCTGCCCTTTCCTAAACAACATCTATGAGTGGTTTCCCAGATGGATGTGTAAAACACATCCATCTGGTGTGTGAGGTTAGGGGAAACCGTTAACTTGAGGATTTTTCCTCGATTATAAGTTAATGTAGCCATACCATTTTTAGTGGTGGACCTCCAGACCCCCCATTTCTGAAGTAAATCTACATGTTTCGCTACTTAAGGGTACAATAGTTTGCTCTTTGGTTGTTTTAAGTTTTAGAGTTTAGTTAAGGGAAGGATAAAGGTAAATAAAGGTAATGTGTGAAGGACAGTTTTAAAGAAAAAATGAGGAAAGGACAGAAAAACCCTTACAGAAGAAGATTCTCAGGAAGGAGTGAAACAGCAGAGTCAGGAAAAGAAAGGGAGAAATGTGTGATGAACCAAGAGAAGAGAATTATTACAGAAAAGGCAGAGGTGGAACTGACTGTACAGATTTGAAGATTCATCAAACATGAAGTAAAAGAAAAAGTAAAAAGAGAAATGTGACCGAGCCAGATAAAGTTCCTGCAAGTCAGCATTCTGGTGGTTGAAAAAAATGGATACAGTCGTTTTCTTCAAAATGATCATTTTTCGTTTTTTTTCTCATTTTATGCAAGTCCGACATTTAAACTACTCATTTGATGAAAAAGTAACACAAATGTGATATTCAAAAGCATTAATTTTGTGTTTAAAAATGCCCTCTTTTTGTAGTTTCAGCGGGGAGATTGAGGGGAGGGGAAAGCAAAACTGCTGGGTGATAATTGGCCACTCAGCCTGCCATTGTCCCCAGTTTCGCCCATTGAGATGGACAATAACAAACACCGCATGGCTCAAACTCCAACCCCTGTCGGCACGTAACTACAGCTGTTTCTAGTTATCACCTTTATCAGCAAGCCTCAAGATGCACCCTGCAGCAAAGAAAAGTAGAAGAGACGATGAAGAGGCAGCAAGAATTATCAACAGACTCGTGAAAACTTCAGGATCACTCGACAGTGAAAGTTTGATGAAGGCGGATTTCCTATGGGAATATTTTGATGAGCCTCACCAGTCGATTCAGAAGCTTGGTTTGGGTGGACTTTATGTAAATGTGGCCCTATTGTTCACGCCCATCTCCCGGCCTGCCTGAAGGTAGGAAAAGTCCTGAAACTTTGAGCCTAATTTTCTCTGAACAAACAGAAACTAGAAGTTAACATTCAAATGAGCATATCTTTGTGAAATATCCCCAGATTAAGGTGTATGATACACCTGGAATCTACGCTTTCATAATGTGTAAAAAACTCAAAAATGACCTCGGACGACTTGCAGGACTTTTTACCAGCTTTGGTCACAAATTAGGGAAGAGGAAGTGAAGTCACTACTTGTTTTAAAGCAAGTGAAGACAAAGAGGCAGGAGATGAAACTGTTGATCAGGTAAAGGTGAAAAGCATTGTGACAGAAAAGATGTATATAAAACTTTCTCTTTAAATGACAATACCATTGTCATAAATCTAAAGACTTCTTGTTTTAAGTTCTCCCAAATAGAATATGTGCATCCCATGATTACAAATGTCTTAAAGTCGGTGAAAATATCATCTGTAAAGGAGAAAAAATCTCACAGGGAGGACGCCCTAGTCTTGGGCTCAGCCCCTAATGTTGGCAACACCTAGCTCCACCCCTCAGTGGAAGCAGTTCGATTTGAGACAAGAGGACATGGTTATTAGTGAGTGAGTTGGGTACAAAGTGTTTGATTTTGCAAAATATTTGTGGAGTTTTGACAATGTGGTAATTTCTTTAGTGTTCAGAGTTTGGAGAAATTAAGCCAGTGTTTCAGAAAATGGGTTTAAACTTTCAGGAAAAGCTGTTAAAGCTAGGGGATTTTTTTCTGTTTTGTTTTGGTTTTGCTTTTCCCAAAGATGTGAACATGTGACAGTCAAACCCCTGGTGTTATTATGGTGAAAAAGTATCTATAAATGCCCCAAGGGTTGCAGGTACTGCTTGACACATGGCACCAAATTGTTTTCTCCACAACTTAAAATGCTTAATTAATTCATTATTAGTTGTAGAGCATTTATCAGGACCTATAATCTGGCTCACTCTCTTTTTTACTTGGAAGAATGTCCTTTTCTGAGCCTTCAGGAGGTCTTCCTTGTTTCTAATAACAGCCTGAGTGAGTTTAGGAATTGGTATTTAAAGGTCTATATGCTGGAGTGAGTTCATGGAAAAGATGTTGGAAAACCTACCCATTAATGCATTTATTGAAACATAAATGTGGTATATAATATCTAGAAATATATTTATTATTACCCACGCAGATGAAATTGGCAGGGGGTTATGTAAAGGGTTCCATATCTTTATTTGTTTGTTTGTTTGTTTGTGCACAAGATAACTCGAGAACAGAAAGTCGGATCTTCACCAAACTTTCAGGGAATGTTGGGATAGTGACAGGGAAGAATCGATTAGATTTTGGTGATGATCTGCACACCCGTTCGGCTTTTCTCACACTTCAAATTTTGAACACCATAGTAATCATTGGGAGCTTGAGTTCCTCGGTGGCGCTGCTTAGGCGCGGGTCTGCCGCCTCAGACGGCCATTCTAGTTCCTCTCTTTCTTCTTTCAGGCTGCTCATTCTTTCCAAATCAAACTAGTTTATTTCTGCCTGCCACTGATATTTCTCTATCTGCAGACAGTCTATACCAGTGGAACTCAGTCTTATTCTACCCGAGCCATATTGTCTTAAAATACTTTAGCAAGAGCCACATTCCAAAAACGTCCGTAGATCAGCTGATCCACAGTTGAAATAAAATACAACAGTGAATTGCTGGATTATTGTGTAATTAAATGGGATGGAATAGGCCACATGAAATGTCTATAGTGTTAGAGGTAAGGATATGTTACTGATAATGAGCAATTTTTTTTCATGTATGCAAGTTCCACCTGGCCTAAAGATTTTTTTAAAGATATTAGAATGTGCTGAGTTTGAGCTCTGAGATGCTTTTCAAAGAGCTGATGAATTATGGTTGGCTATTTGGGTATTTATCTCCCACACTGGGACTTTTACTGTAGTTCTGTGGCTTTATTAACATAAAAAA
This sequence comes from Cheilinus undulatus, assembly GCF_018320785.1. NCBI lineage: Eukaryota > Metazoa > Chordata > Actinopteri > Labriformes > Labridae > Cheilinus > Cheilinus undulatus. The sequence continues at coordinate 7,879,587 of NC_054866.1, forward strand.
GATGCTTTCTAATTTTTTTCCACTCATTATTGATACTTTTAGCTAACGGGCCTTGAAATGACTAAAACCAGCCCTGCCTCACACCTGCAGCTCTCTACATCGTTTCATCCCACCTCACTCTGTGGTTTTGGTTTCCTGTTTCTGCTCTTTTGACAGTTTTTATTATCAGCAGCACATTAAAGAACAAATCAAACACCCACATTTGGACAAGTTTCACTAGATATTACGTTATCTCAACATGTGATCGGTGCTTGAGAGGGTTGCTGATGACCAACGACGCATATCGCAATTATCATCATAAAATACCAGTGTGGGAGAGCATGGGCAGGAAGTGACTAAAGAAACTTGTTAAACAAAGGTAAATGTCTGGCTTCACAAGGTGCAGATGACTTTTGACTTTTCCACTGAGCTGTCTGCAATTTTTTTTTAACCGAAACAAAATATAAATCAGTCTTGGTGGAAAATCCCAAGTCCAGCCAGTCCGAGACTAACCTGACACGGCAGATGGATTTTTTTTTTTCACACATCGATCTGGAAAACCTACTATAGACGGCATTTGGAAAAAGGGCTGAGCCTTTGTAAAAACTCGTAGGGTGATTGGATGAACGTTCTCTGTCACATCTTTGCGGGCCAATCAGATCAACAAGACACATGACGTTGTAGCCCTAAACCGAGGTGCGCTGCTACCGACAAGTAAACTCCATAGATAGCTGCATAACACGAATCATGGCGACTGTAGACATGTCAGTACCCGACTTTTGTCATTTTTGAAATAAAACAAGTCAATGCTGTTCTTTGTTTTTCTTTTAACAAAGAAATTTCATCAAGTTCTGATGAAACTGGTGCTTTAGCAGCAAAAGTACTGCCCCTTGACGCTGATTGGTCCTGTCACTTTCTAACCGGGCCCAAACAGTTCAGATGGGAGCTTTGCAAGATGGATTTGCCAGTGAGAAACACAGAAACGTGTGAATCAATCTGCTTTGCAAGGTTAGTCCGGGACAAGACCAGGTAGAAATGCTCTCGAGTCTGAGACAAGACCAAGACAATCAAAATGTGGTCTGGAGACTGGTCTCAAGACCAAGACCATTCTCGAGTACTACAACACTACAGTACTAGGTGTAAGATTTAGGTTCAATATTAGGGCCTTTGTTGAAAAATCTCAGCTGGTGCAACACCTCCAGTGATATAGAGCTAAAACCCTGTCAGTTAAAACTTCTGTTCACAATCGGCCACATTTTAGCTTCTGCATAGCTGATGTAACCCATTGATGCTTCTTAGTTCACAAAAACATGACTGAAACACTTGTCACACAAGTTAAAACTGTGGCATCAAACACAGCACCATGGTTTATTGACACTAGATAGGACATTTTATGAAATACTACTTCTGTATTTTCAGGTTTGGCTCCTGCTGCTTTGAAGACATGACATCCAACATGTTTACATGTGATCTATCAGTAGGGAAGTAAAGGTTTAGGGAACTGCACTGATTAGAGACGGCAAAGAAGGTTTCCCAAAACCACTTTTCATGAAGTTCAATAGAATGTAAAGATAAAACAGGAAAGAAACAGTAATAAAAAGCATAATAATTCAACAATATCCAGCATTAGCTGTGTTTAAAAGATTCAGTGGTAGTGGTTTTGGTGGCAGTTTGGTTTTTATAATAGTCTGTATTTGTCTTTGGTTTTAAATGTTTTTAAGCATAATGAGGTTTTAACCTCTGTGATTTTTAAAAGAGCAACTTAATTCCTTTAGTATTTTGTGTTGTAGTGGGGGTTTTTTTCAGATTGAATATCTTCGTATGTCAACATGGTTTTGCAATTAAGGGGAATAACCTGTTGTCACTAGGTGGTGGAAGTTGGTTTTAGTCTTACTTCTCAGTCAGTAAAGAGGAAGAGAGAACGGGTTTCTGACACGCATGAAGTGCAGCATAACACTTCTAACCAGAGGGAGACAGTCATAATATTACAGACTATCCATCCATCCATTTCTACACCTCTTATTCCGTTTAGGGTCGCAGGGGGCTGGAGCCTATCCCAACTGTCATTGGGCTAGAGGTGGGGTACACCCTAGACTGGCTGCCAGTCAATCACAGAGCTACAGACTGACTGAATGAAATTAAAACTTTTTTTTTTCCTTTTTTTAACTTTTTGATCATTGCTATATTTGTTTGGTGTGACAGAATAAAGAACACAGGAAGAAACTGTATTGACACTGAGGGAGCAGGAGGGCAGATGTATGACCTCAAAATGATAAACTGTAGTCAGAAAGCACTTCAGCTTTGATGGTCTAACGGAGATAAAAACTCACGAGTGCACTAGAAAAGAGAATATTTCTGATCATGCTCCACACTAGTAAGACCATGGCAGTCATTTTGACTGTTTTCACATTTGTATTATAACTTTGCTGAATTAAATTATAATGCTGTTGGTCGCAGACTTTTCCTAAAGGAATAAATATGATCACTTCTTTCTAGAAAGAAGGCAGGGGCAGATTTCTTTTCTGAATGCACAGATTTTGCTGCACTTAAATCGATATTTTGATATGTTGAATTTTTGAATTTGGAATTTTTTTTAGATTCCAGTAGAAATTGAGCTAAAAATTTCAGTTCCAAAAAATGAGAATAAATCAATATTTTTTTCCTACAGTGGCAGCCGCATCTTGGTTGCTGGGCAGCATCAGGGCTGCCCCTGGTCAGGTGAGGCCATAGACTCTGGTACGAGGCCCTCCAACACTGCCCCCCCCACCATTGCCCCATCATCTTGCTCTCCGTCTCTGCATTTTTCCTCCTCCATTGTCCTCTTCTTGCTCTCTATCCCTGCTTTCTTCTCCTTTATCATCCTCATCTTGCTCTCTGCCCTGCTTTCTTCTCCTTTATCATCCTCATCTTGCTCTCTGCCCTGCTTTCTTCTCCTTTATCATCCTCATCTTGCTCTATGTCCCTACTTTCTTCTCCTTTATCATCCTCATCTTGCTCTCTGCCCTGCTTTCTTCTCCTTTATCATCCTCATCTTGCTCTATGTCCCTACTTTCTTCTCCTTTATCATCCTCATCTTGCTCTCTTTCCCTACTTTCTTCTCCATTATCATCCTCATCTTGCTCTCTGCCCCGCTTTCTTCTCCTTTATCATCCTCATCTTGCTCTCTGTCCTGCTTTCTTCTAAATCATCCCCATCTTGCTCTCTGCCCTGCTTTCTTCTCCTTTATCACCATCTTGCTCTCTGTCCCTGCCATCTTTTCTCTTTATCATCCTCATCTTGCTCTCTGTCCTTTCTTCTCCTTTATCATCCTCATCTTGCTCTCTGTCCTGCCTTCTTGTTCTTTATTGTCCTCATCTTGCTCTCTGTCCCTGCCCACTTGTTCTTTATTGTCCTCATCTTGCTCTCTGTCCCTGCCCACTTGTTCTTTATTGTCCTCATCTTGCTCTCTGTCCTGCCTTCTTGTTCTTTATTGTCCTCATCTTGCTCTCTGTCCCTGCCCACTTGTTCTTTATTGTCCTCATCTTGCTCTCTGTCCCTGCCTTCTTTTTCTTGATTTTTCTTATCTTGCTCTCTGTCCCTGCTTTCTTCTCCTTGGATATTCTTATCTTGCTCTCTGTCCCTGCTTTCTTCTCCTTGGATATTCTTATCTTGCTCTCTGTCCCTGCTTTCTTCTCCTTGGATATTCTCATCTTGCTCTCTGTCTCTGCTTTCATCTTCTCCATCATCTGACCTTTCTCTTCTCCTCCAAGCTCTCCCTTGTAGTGCTAGGGGTGGACTATAATACTTGGACTTTCTGAAGGGAGGGGCAGGGGTTCCCCAGTATTATTTTGCCCATGATAAAAAAAAAAAAATCAGTTTCCTGACCAATCATTTTAGTGCCTTTTGATTCAATAATGACATCAATTACTAAGAAAAAATAAACTAAAATTCTGGACTTCTTAAGGGCCCCTGACTGCTCTGGGCCTGAGTAATCTGTACCCTTTCCCCCCATGCTACACCCATCACTACCAGGGTTCTTTTGCTCATGTTTGTTATGGATTGTTTTTGTTTGTGATATCAGACTAATTTCCACCATAAGTGAAGATATTCACCGAGTTAGGAGTTGTAACCTATGACTTAAGGTGTTCCTGAAGGGTGCATTGCTTTGCTATGAGGTTAACTCTCTGCTTTGTTCTTAACAGAGGAGATCCACATTGCCTCAGATTTTCAAGAGTTACTGAAGTTCTGTGATATTTCAAAAGAATTAGCACTCTCATACAGTGTTAATTTCGTAGACTAAAACTATGACTAAAAATGTTTGACAGCCTTTTTCCATGACAAAAACTAGACCAAGACAAACAAAAATAGATCTGTGATGACTAAAACTGACAAAAACTAAGCTTAGTTTTCATCTAGATGACTAAAACTGGACTAAAATGTAATTTAGTTTTCGTCAGACATTCAAAATCTGTGATATTTCTCCACTGTGGGTAAATCTGTCAAAAAACAATGCATCTGTAGCTATTCTGTCTCTCAGCTGTAGAAAGCAGGGACCCCAGGTTGGGAAGGGTGCAGAGAAAAAAAATACATAATACATAATACATAATACAATAAATGCTTGGACTAAAAGTAAAGACTAAAACGTGAGGACTTTTTATGGACTAAAACTGAAATGTTGAGTTTTCATCAATTACAAATAGACAACAACTAAAAAAGACAGAAATGACTAAAACGTGACTAAAGCTAAAATGCATTTCATTTAAAGACTAAAACTAAAATTTAAAATAGCTGCCAAAATTAACACTGCTCTCATAAGTGTAGTTTAACTATATGTAGTGTGGACTAGTGTAGACTTTTACTTTATTGTAGGATGTAGCTTTACCTGGTTGTAGATTCTTTTGTTACTGTTAATAAGGAAAGATCATATTTTACTGTACAGCTCCTCAGTAGGTCCTCAGAACTTAAAGCAAACTTTCATTATATACATTTTACTTTTACTAAAGTAACAGTACTTTTACTTGAGTACTGCCTGTGGCTTTATAGCACTAGTTCACACACCAGCCATCAGCTAAAAAGAAGCCAGTTAGTCTGTCTCTGTACTGTTTGATACAAAGGCTGAAGCTAAGAGATGGAAGAGGACGGAGACAATTGAAGACAGAGATTGACCGAGCCAGACACTGAAAGAAATGCAACAATTAAAAGGCAGAGCGTACATCCTTTCACATTTTATTCATAACAGATTGTACAAAATCTTTAGGCTTTGTTGTTGTGTGTCATCACATTATCATGTGTAGAGGCTTTACACAGTGCTGAAGGTGATTTCACCTGAAGTATGTATCAGGGTTGCATACAAATAAATAAATAACCCCATCTTATGCCCAATGTTTTCTCTTTTTCCATTTTCACCTTAGTTTTAATAGTTTACAAACCTGTCTCACCTGCCAGGTAATAACTGACCAGTGTAGTCATTTAACCACAGCCTTTAGACATCATGGTAACAGTTAGACACACATACCCATACTCCACATACAAACTGTTTGCCGTTAGAGACTAGCAGAGTCATGTTTGCACATCTGTGCTATTTACTACAGTGCAGTTGCACTTAGACACTCTTGGTTGAATTCCTACATACTGTTGCTTTAAATGACTTGCACCTTTATTTTAAACAACCAAAAAGCCCAGGGCTGGTAAAGATTGTTTAAAATCATGTGGCTGTTGTATTGAATGCAGTTGAAACAAGTCAAAAGCAGCAGTGCTGTCCACAAAGAGCAACTTCTTTCTCATCAGTTCTTGAACCGTTCTGAAGCTCCCGTCTCTTCCTTTTATCACCAGTGGAAGTAAACTCTCAGCTGAATGATAGGTTTATGTCCAATTTGTCTTTTTGAACAGAAATCTCCATTAAATTATTTGCCAGAGTGTCCCAAGTAACAGTCACATCATCCATCCTTCCATCCATTGCCCACTTATCCGGGGCAGGGTCACGGCGGTAGCAGACTAAGCAAGTCAACCCAGACATCCCTCTTCCCAGCGACACTTTCCAACTCCTTCTAGGGGACCCTGAGGTGTTCCCAGACCAGACAGGGTATGCAATCCCTTCAGTACATTTTTGGATTTCCCTGAGGTTGCGGAATACGGTTTCGGGACGTGCCCAGAATACTTCCAAAGGGAGGCGTGCAGGAGGCATCCTGATCTGACACCCGAACCACCTCAACTGGCTCCTTGATTCGAAGGAGCAGCAACTCTACTCCTAGTTCCCTCCTTATGTCTGAACTTCTCACCCTATCACTGAGGCTGAGTCCAGGCACCCTCCAGATGAAACTCATTTCGGCCGCTTGTATCCACGATCTCATTCTTTGGTCATTCCCCAGAGTTCATGACCATGAGTGAGGTCTGGGAGGTAGATCGAGGAGTAAATTGAGAGCTTTGCCTTCTGGCTCAGCTCCCTAATCACCACAACAGTCCTACACAATGCCAGCAGTACTGCTGATGCTGCACCAATCCACCTGTCAATCTCCCTCTCCCTTTTACCCTCACTTGTGAACAAGACCCCAAGATACTTGAAGTCTTACGTGCAGTCACGTGTCTTTATATTTCTTAACCAACTCTTCCAGGTCTGAAAAAGAAGAAGAGATTATTAAAATATATTACTTGTATCAATTAATTAAGTGGTCAGGGTCATTCTTCCTGCAAGTATTTACAACAGTTCCCACTTTAACTGACTACAGACTTCACACCACCAGTTCACACAGATGTGGGCATCATTGGAGTTTATACTGAACAGAGCAATATGGAGACATTCATTTAATCTGAGACAGTCTGGCTGTAGACCGTACATCTCTGAGGGTCACGCTCACAGACCGTTCATCTTAGACAGGTTTATCTCAGAGTGGAAACATGATAAAACTTTCAAGTTAAAATTACATTTTAGGTTAGGGGAAAGGGTTAGGATATCAAAAGTTTAAAGCAAAAAAAAAAAAAAAAAAACTGACCTGCAAAACCTGATTACAAAATGTTTAATAAAGCTGAGAAAGTAGTCTGCTTACAGGAAGCCCGTCTTCCATGAAAATATTCTAGCACAGCAAGTGTAGCTTATGTAGCTCTGTTAGCTAGCTAAATAGCTTACAAAGCTAAAGCTAAGCTCACACTTTTCTTGTAATATTTTATATTTTTAGGGAGCCAGATTTAACATCTAGCCAGGGACTGCAGATGGAAAGTAGCTTTTTGGCTAACTCTGGCATTTTTAAAGCAATGTTAATTAACATGCAGTGTCCCTGTAACATAAATAAAACTAAATGAATAAATAAACAATGCTGCTACAGTACGTATGCTACATATTTATGTTATCTACTAAGCTACGTAAGCTTTAGCTACATTGCTAAAGCTCAAGTTGCTAAAGCCAACTTAGCTTTAGATAACAAAGCAATGTAGCTAATGTAGCTACATTAGCTTTAGCCATGTTTGCTAAAGCTCCCATCGCTAAAGCTTACATTGCTAAAGCTCATGTTGCTAAAGCTAACTTAGCTACATTGGCTTATGTAGTAACATTAATTACAAAGTCAATATATCTACATAGCTAACTTTAAGCTAAGCTCACAAAACAGCTATGTAATCTATGCAGATATGTTATCTGCATAGCTATATCAGCTTTAGCCATGTTTGCTCATTTTTCTAATTCTTACAGTGCTGAAGGGAGCTTAATTACATTAGCTTATTAAGTAACGTTAATTATGTAGCTAGCATAGCTGTGTTAGCTTTAGCTCAAGCTTACAACACTAAGCAACCCACAGTTTGTGTAACTACTTCTAAAAGGCTCTAAACATAGTTTAATCCTGGAATAGATTCAGACGTTTTATTTATGGACTATCGCTTAGTCTGTGATGTTTCTAACATGGTGATTTAATGAATGTAACTTCCAGACTTTGTTTAACGAATAAAGTTGAATAAATAAAAAACAAAACGGAAAATAGGTTGTACAGGCAAATTTCAGCAGTTCTGTTCTGAGATGGTGTCTCAGATGAACAATCTGTGAGAGTGGCTGTCAGAGACGTGTGCTCTGTGTAGCTCGTTTACTGTAGAAGAGGAGTAGATATGTATTACTGACTATATTAGAGCAGTTTGTATTAGGGATGTGTGCGGTTAATCTGTAAAACAGTTAAATTTGTTCTTTGAATTAGCTGACGCAGGATTTACCAGTGGGTTAAACTAATGACCTATCATGTTTTATTAACACGGGCTTGAAATCCTGGTCTGTAATGCTCTCTTAAACTGTAATTAACCTCTTGCCACAAGATGTCGCTGTAGCCTCAGTTAATGGCCGCTGCCTTCCTGTCTGACCCTAAATGTAAATAAAGTGGTTCGTTGGCTGTTGAGGGTTAAACTCACGTGTAACTACTCAAATGAAGTGAAAAGAGGCCACACATCAAAGCTCGATTAATCTGCAAAAAGGAACAAAGGCTGGCGTTGCTAGCTGCTAATGTTAGCCACACTGTAGAAAGTCCATCAGGCTAACATCACACCCGCTGACACAAAGACCCTGTGAGGAATTTGACTGTTTTCTAGGGATTTTCTACCCTTTAAGACTAGTCAGTTAAACGAAATTTAAATGAGCATTTAGCCGAATAGGGAAATAGACGCTTAGGAACATCCTTAGTTTATATGAAACAGCATCAGTGCGTTAACAGACACTACAGTCTACAGTGTTGTTCAATGCTTAACCAGTAAAATGAAACTAAAGTTCTTAAGTGATGTCTTGGTAAAACCTACACTGCTGACATATATTCTGGTCTTTTGTATGTGACATGATAACAAAAAGAAATCAAATCAGTCAATCAATCCTTGAGAGAATAATCAAATAAAATATACAGATTCTGGAGTCTGACAAAATAATCTGACATCTTTGATGACTTTTGTGCTGAAAATCACAGCTCAGTGTGTGCCTGGTTATGGAAATACTGCCAGTTGTTTCACAGAAAGTGCTCACAAGGTTCAGACAACTAGCTATAGAAAATAGGAACACAAACACGGATCAAATATCTGTAATCTTCCTCTTTGTTTCCCATAATAGGGGTTAGGTATAACTGAAAACTTATTTAGAAGCTGGTACTTTTAGTTGTGTCTGATTTTAAGACATGCAGTACGTACAGTGCTTAACAAATGTATTAGACCAACACCCAAAGTAAGGTTTATACCACAGCTGCCCTAAATTTACAGAATTGCTAATTACCAAAACCATTTTTGATGTTTCTGCAATGGTTAATACACCAATGTGTAGAAGCTCTTTAACCCAAATGATATTTTTAATGCTAAAAGATAATTATCATTGTTATCCATGAATTTTCAAATGCACTGATTTACAAAAAACTGAAAAAATAGTAAAGTACATTATTGTACTATTGTTTTAGTGGTTGAATGTTATGCTTGATTAATTTCTGACTTCTCAGAGAAGCCCAGTGAGCCAGCTTAAACTTGGATATAAAAAGGTGAATTCAGTTTGAAATCCTTCATTCCTGTTCAAAATGGTAAAACGTGTAGAGCTCACTGAAAATGGAAAAGTCCGCATTAGTCCGCAGCTGTGGCATAAACCTTACTTTGGGTGGTGGTCTAATAAATATTCACAAATAAAAAATCCTCAAATAATATTCACAGTGATACTACACTACTTCATTGGCATAGCCCTCCAATTAACCATTTCATTTTCTGTTTATATCATAAAACAGTTAGTCAAAGCTTTTCTAGAAGAATTATTATGTATTACATAATTAAAATATACAGTGCTTTGAAAAACTATTAGGCCCCTTTGCATGTTTCACCCTTTCACTGATTTTATAAATCAACCATGGTCAATATAATTTGGCTTTTTGACAAAAAGCCTCTCTAATGTTAAAGTGAAAATAGATTTCTATGAAGTAATGTCAATTAAATACAAATTTGTAGTATGAAATTAGTGACTGCATAAATATTCACCCTCTTCAAGTCAGTATTTAGTAAATGCACCTTTAGCTGCAATCACAGCACTGAGTCTGTGTGGATAGGTCTCAATCAGGCTTGCACTTCTGGATGCTGCAATTTTACTCTATCCTTCTTTGCAAAACTGCTCAAGCTCTGTCAGGTTGCAAGGTGATCAGGAGTGAACAGCACTTTTCAAGTCCAGCCACAAATTCTCTATTGGACTGAGGTCTAGGTTTTGACTCGGCCACTCCAGAACAATCACCTTGTCGTCTTTAAAGCATTTCTGTGTAGCTTTCTCTGTATGCTTCAGGTTATTGTCTTGCTGAAAAAATAAATCTTCACACAAGCCCTAGTTCTCTTGCAGACTGAATAAGATTGTCCTCCAGGATTCTCCTTTATGTTGCTCCGTTCATTTTACCCTCTACCTTTAAAAGCTTGGCTGCCAAAAAGCATTGCCACAACATGATGCTGCCACCACCGTGCTGCACAGTGGGGGTGGTGTGTTTGTGGTCATGTGCATAGTGTCTTGTCTGATGAACAAAAGGCTCCATTTTGGTCTCATCAGACCAAAGAACTTTCTTCAACTTTACCATGGAGTCTCACATGCCTTTTGATGAACACTAGTCCTGATTTAATCTGACTTTTCTTCAACACTGTCTTTCTCTTTGTCACTCTCCCATAAAGCTCTGACTGGTGAATAACCAGCAACAGTTTTTGTGTACAGAGTCTCATCTCAGCTGCTGAAGCTTGTAACTCCTTCGGAGTAGTCTTGGTGGTCTCTCTCACTAGTCTGAATTTAACTGAACTCTGGGGGATGTTCAGAGCCTTGAAAATGTTTTGTATCCTTATACTTTTCAATTGCCTTTTCTCTGAGTTACTTGGAGTATTCTCTTGGCTTCATGGTGTAATGGTAGCCAGGAAGACTGATGAACTAGTGACTGGACGTTCCAGACACAGGTGTCTGTATACTACAACCACTTCAGACACATTCACTGCACTCAGTTGATCCCTATTTCACTAAGTGTGAGACTACTAGCACCAGTTGGCTGGACCTCTGTTGAATTAGGTCAGTCACTTCAAAGAGGGTGAAAATTTATGCAGTCACTGTTTTAATTGTACACATTTTTATTTAATTGACATTACTAAGTAGAAATTTGCTTTTGCTTTGACATTAAAGAGTTTTTTTTTTTTTTTTGGTATTTTTAATTTGTAATAGAATCCAAATTACATTGACCATGATGTACAAATCAATGAAAAGGTAAAATGTCTAAGGGGGTAATACTTTTTAGGCACTGGAGTTTACTGACCAGTTATTTTTAAAGATATATTCCTTTCAAAAGTGGGTTGGGTCCTACAGGTCCTACTAGCTCCACAATCCATGGCTAAACATATATTCAAAGATCAATTAAACCTTAAGCTCAAAAACCCAATTAATTCTCTCTGATTTGAACAAAGGAGCAGAATTATTCCAACTACTCACAGCAGAGCACTGTTCGATGGAGTAGATTGTAGCCTCGGTCAGGGTTGTTGTTCAGGTCAATGTTGAAAAAGAACCTCAGCTCCCGAGGCACCTGGGAGCGGTGCAGGTTCTTAACCAGTGGAATAGTCCGATGGGACATCGGCCCCTCTGATAGAGCCTGCTGGGTCACAAATTGGCACCAATTGTCCTGTAGAAAGCTTGGGGTGATTAGCAGAGCCCATAGGTGGCTGTTCTCCACAGCGTCACATAGTTCTGTAGAAATTGCCCCTCCTGGACAGCTGTCTCTCTCCCGAAGAAAGCACCTAAAACCACTGGAGGAAGCCTCCAGGAAAGAGACGAGGCGTTGAGCCTCTTCAGCATCACTGTCCACAGAGCTGTGACACACCAGCACATCATACTTTCTGCTCCATCTCTGTGGCGAGCTCAAAGCAAAAGATGGCTGGAGAGGTTTAGATGGGGCTGTGCCCAGTGAGGACAGTGCAGCTGAGGATGAGGAGGAGGTTGAAGACTGTGCCACTCTCGCCTTGGCTCCATGTTGTGCTGATAAAGGCCCTTTTGATTTCAACAGTTTCTGGAGCCAACCTGAAATGTAAAACTCAAACTTAAAAATGTAATCATGAATACGGTTGAAGAAGTTTAAAATGCAACCAAAGAGATCATGCTAACGTAATACATAACTGAATCCATAACTCACAGTGCATGCTGTTTTAAATGTCATTCCGACTGCTAGATGCCTTGCCAGAGTCCTTCAAGTCAAAAAATGATCCCATTTCACATCCAGACAACAGCCAGCAAAACACATGTTGCACTGACAGGCGAGGCAGACTAACGGAAAACTTTGCTGTGCATCACTGATAACACCAGTAAAAAGAGGAAGCTCCAATACTGCTGAGAAAGACGCCTCCACAAGCAGCTGTCACATGCAAATTGCATCAGAATTTCTACTTGTGTGGTGAAGCCTTTTGAACCTTTGTTTAAGGCATAATTTACCTTCTTTGTACATGAGACTGGCTCCTTTTCAACTGAAGGACATTTATGCTTCAATCAATCTGCACCAAGAGCTACAGTGCTTAACAAATGTATTAGACCACCTGTCATATTTGTCTCAGAGAGCATCCAGCATCATGAAGTGCTTCAATGCGGACTCTTTCATTTTCAGTGAGCTCTCCACGTTTTGAACAGGAATGGGGAATTTCAAACTGAATTCACCCAAATTTGTGCCAGCTCACTGGGCTTCTCTGAGAAGTCAGAAATAAATCAAGCATAACATTCAACCACTAAAACTCATTTTTCTGTTCAGGAATGCAAGTAAAAAACTATAATTTGACATATTAATCAAGACATATTAATGTGCTTTACTATTTTTTCTTTTTTTTTTTTGTAAATCAGTACATTTGAAAATTCATGGATAACAATAATAATTCTATTTTAGCATTAAAAATATCATTTGGGTTAAAGAGCTTCTACATATTGGTGTATTAACCATTGCAGAAACATCAAAAATGATTTTGGTAATTACCAATGCTGTTAATTTAGGGCAGCTGTGGCATAAACCTTACTTTGGTTAGGGTTAGGGTGGTCTAATAAATTTTTTAAGCACTGTACATGGCACACCTCTTAGCCAAGGACTCTGATTGTGTGTTTAATCCTTCTATGATTCTATGCCTTTACTGTGTGGTTGGTGCAGGAATTCCTAAGTGTCTACAAAACTCTGAACTAGAGATCTGTTGAGGGTGTAGAAACAGTTTATTTGAAATTAATAAATTGATGATTAATCATTTACTAATGTGTCAGAGAGCATGGGAATTATTTTTTCAGGTTTTACATCAGTCATTCAGAGCAGGGGTTCTCAACCTTTTCAGCCTGTGACCCCAAAAATAAAGGCGCCCCCCCCCCCCACTGTACCTGAAGGTGGCTGAACACAGCCATGCACAATCAAGAATAGTCATGTGGAGACAAGGCCGTCCATTAGGGGGTATAAAGGGAAGAGCTTTCTGAGGCCCAGCTCTAAAAAACAAACTTGGGGCCCATGGAGGTTAGCAAAACCATGGTCTATTTTATAGTTAAGCTGTGATATGCATATTTTATATTTAACTTAAAAAAATAACCACTCTAATCAATGAAACAAATCTCTTTTTTAAATCATGTTTGTAGTATATAGCCTTCTTAAAAATGCAAATCTATTTTGTTAAAAAACATTAAAATGGGTAGAAAACTGAAAAAAGGTTAATAATGGCAAAAAAATTGGTGGAAAAGGTGGTGTTATTGAATCTTAAAAGTAGTAGAAATAGGTTAGAAGTGGCAAAGGTTATATAAGAATGCAAAAAATAACCAAAAAAGGCAAAAATGGGTCACAGTGGCCAAAATGGGCATAAATAGTGGTAAAAGGGAATTAAAAAGTGGCTGAAAAGGCTTTAAATTGGCACAAACAGGTGGAAATCTGGTGAAATGGATAGAAAAATCAATAGAAACTGGCAAAATACTGCTAACGGAGAAAGAAAAAAATAGGCAAATATAGGCAGAAATTGGTCAAACTGTCAAAAATGGGCATATCAGATAGTGAAATGTATTAAAAATGGGAAAATTTGGGCATAAAATGTGGTAAAATGGGGTTAATAGTAGCATTAATAGTTCAACAGAAGCAATATTAGGCTTACGTGGCAAGAATTGGTTTAGAAGTGGCAAAAACAGGCAGGAAAAGGTGGTGGAAAGAATAAAGTGGTCAAAAATAATTGTTAAATGGCAAAAATGTGTTAAAATTTGTGGGGAAAATGATGAAAACTGGTTAAAATGAGCCAAAAAATGGTGTAAAGTAGCAACATTGGAATTTAAAAAATATTCAAAGTTTTTTTAGGGAATCTGGAGACCCCCTCTTAGTTTCTTGCAAGGGGGTCCTGACCCCAAGGTTGAGAAACACTGATTTAGATAATAACATCTACTGCTACTCTATATTATATCCCCTTTTATTCAAGAAATAAAAAGTGATTTCTATGATCACTTAAATATAATCAACTGAAAGTAAAAGCCAAATAATGTTCTGAAACCTTGAGGGTTTATCATGTGGTCTTGCATAACCAGTCAGCACTTCTACAACAATAAAAACCTCCATAACTACTATCTATAAGGATTAACTATTAATTCAACATGAATTATCACTTAAAGCCCACTTGAATGCTGGTTGCAGACCAGGCTGTAATCAAAGTTTGCTGCTACCACGTCATCCTTTAAAGGGGACATACTTTACCCTTTTAGGATAAGTTTATATCCGTCTCAAAAGTCCCAAAAACGTGCCTGTGAAGTTTGTTGCAAAAAAAAAAAAAAACCCTCCAGTATTGGATTTTTGTGTCTAAAAACCCCTCTGTTTCAGCGCTGCTCAGAACAAGCTGTTTCTGTGTCTGTGGCTTTAAATGTTAACAAGCTGTCTGACCACGCCCCTCTCAGGAAATGGATGTGACTTAGGCCGGCCACACACTAGACAATTTTTTAATCTGAAACGATTTTAAAACAGTGAGAGACCACAGACTTCAGGACAATGTCCAAAGATTTTTCATCTTTAATCCTCTGAACGCACACACTAGACGACTCAGCCAGACTGTCAGATCACCAGAGACCACACACCTCCCGACCTGCCTATGACCTCACGGGATCAGATGACTTCAGGAAAAAAGCAAAACACGGATGTCTGTCGATACCATCTTGCTGTCTCTCCACAACAGGCTGTCCTGGCATGTTACAGGTGCAGCAAAAATCATAGAACATGGGAAAGACTCAGGATGAAATCCTGGCTGAAATTAAGGTACAGTTTTGTTTGTGGTTGTGAGTGGTGAAAGTACGTATGATCCGGCTGTGACGCTACCCCGTCCGCTCGCTCTCATTGGTTGTTGTGGGTACTCCATCAGCAGCACTACAACCTAGAATCATAAATATCAAACGTGTCTGATATTTATGAATCGGGATTTCGGAGGCTTTGAGACAATTTGGAGCAGTCAAACAATCGTGTTGACGCCACACACATGAGGATTATTCCGACAAATAGTCATTTGTGACGAGGCTCCTCTCGAAATACACCCCCACGATCATCGGGGGAGGCGAATCTTGCCCTGAACTGTGCTTAAAATCCTGTGGTGTGTGGCTGGCCTTAAAGGATGTGGCTCTCCTGATCACCTCTCAGCGGGTGGAACCCTCATGAGGGGAAAATCTGAGAACGGCTTGTTTTCTGCATAATTTGGCTGTGATATTTTGTGATGTTAAAAAAACACAAAAGAGTGGGGCAAGCCAAATTTACACTTGCAGTGTGTCATGAAGTTGGATGTTCTATTTCAAGCAGTGGTGACCAACTTCCTGCTAGTGAAAGTCCCCTAAAACATCAACAGAGAAAGCTAGATCTACCCACCGGGGTTGAAAATGAACTTTCTGCCTACCTGTGGCTGCTGGAGTCAAAACCAATTACCACCTTTATATTTATTTTTTTACCACAAACTTCGTTTCAACAAGCATCATAAGGTAATGAGGGATTGTATTATAGTCCAGGCTTGTTGTAGTGAAGTTATGGGCTGTTTAATAAATGGAAATGTTTCAACAATTAAAGAAAATACTGGCATTCTCTCTGTTTTGTTCATAAACAGAATACAGTTCTGGTTTTTTTTGTTATTTTGAAGCTGATTAGAGTTTCCATCGCAGCCAGGACCTTAAATGCAGATTTAAAAGCAACTTAACCTCAGCTGAGAGGCAAAATAATTTGCTTACAGTGTGAATTAGACCCAGAACAGTGTCACTGCACAAAAATTTGTGGTGCAACAGAAAATATTTTCAGTTTTGTTCCTTTTGGTCAGGTGAAAACATGACATTTAGGTTAGGTTATACTGCTGTACTCATTTGAAAAGATATTTGGCTTGTATTGACTTTTTCTGGAGTCATTTCAAGCTGTCTCTGTCTTGTTTACATATAAATCAGATATTGATCATTTCACAGTTGACTCATAATATCACTCATAAAGCTATTCGTCTTCTATTTCAAATGCAGGAAAGTCATAGCATGACACTGACCTCATGTAGGAAAACATTTATAGGGGAATGCATGTTTAAGACAAGCTGACTGTTTATCTAAGCGTCAACAAATGCAGAAAATCCCACCGTTTAATGATATAGTTACAGCTGCAGCTCTTGCCTTTCCGGTAAATGTACTTTCAGTCAACACTCTCTCTGGATTGGCTCAGGCTCATCCTCGTCCAGTAAATCATGATGGACTAAAGCTGAATTGCAACCGCAGCAGACCTTTTTAGCACAGGAAGTGAGTAGGCCTGCACGCTATTTTTGTTCGTGTGCTGGCAATTAGTCAGCAAATGCCTCCAATTCTGGTCCACCTTTTGATCTCAGTGGAATATAGAAAAACAGCTCCTTCTGTGAAAGATATCTTATCCTGCAGAGACTTTTTATTGGAGATTAAGCCATAAAACAATGGCCTGTTTTGTTATCCCAGTTACACGCTTTATCCCCAGGCCATTTTAAATGCAACTATAGATAAGAAAAACCCCAGAATGTGCACTACAAGTTAAAGTTTACTTACAGTACTGAGTACTAGAGATACTACTGACACCTGAGGGGGTTGAGAAGAGAAGAGAAGAGAAGAGAAGAGAAGAGAAGAGAAGAGAAGAGAAGAATTAATTCATCCTGAGAAGGGAAATTATTTCATCATCGCCACACAATGGCCACAAAGGACAAAGGTGGTAAAATACAATAGAATTTGTATTATGATAAGCAAATAAAAAATAGCATTAAATTATATACAGAGCAATGATATGCACGAACATATGTTTGTAAAAAAATGGTCCAATGAGAATGGGATGTTATAGTATGTGCAGTAAAAAAGAACAGGGCAATTAGATAATACAAAGATATACAGATAACAGGGCGGTTTGGTATCAAAGAATGAATATTAATAGAACTTAAGAATATTTATGAATAAAATATGTGTGGTTAAGAGTTTAAGAGTAAGAAATATATAATATAATGTCATATAATATAATTTAAAATAATACAATATAATATAATATGATATTAAATAATACAATACAATATAATATAATATCAAATAATATAATACAATACAATATAATACAATACAATACAATACAATACAATACAATACAATACAATATATTATATGCAGTATTTATGGCATAATGAATCTGAACAGTGAGTATTTTTTTTAGTTTATTTATTTATCAAGTGACAGTGTTCAATGGCATTGATCATTCATACAAAGTAAATGAACTGCCCACACTGCCAAAGATACCAAAAGCTGGTTCAATGACCATGGTCTCACTGTGTTTGGCCTGACCTAAACCCCAAAGAGAATCTATGGGGTATTGTCAAGAGGAAGATGAGAGACACCAGACCCAACAATGCAGATGACCTGAAGGCCACTATCAAAGCAACCTGGGCTTCCATTACACCTGAGCAGTGCCACAGCCTGATTGCCTCCCTGCCACGCCTCATTGATGCAGTAATTCATGCAAAAGGAGGCCCAACCAAGTACTGAAGGCATAGAAATGAACATACTTTTCAGAAGCCTGACATTTCTGTTTAAAACATCCTTTTATTATTGATCTTATGTAATATTCTAATTTTTTGAGACACTGAATTTTGGGTTTTCTTATCTGTAAATCATAATCATCAACATTTCAAGAAATAAAGGCTTGAAATATATCACTCAATGTGTAACAAGTCTGTACAATATATGGGTTTCACTTTCAGAAAAGAGTGACAAAAAATATTGAACTTTTTCATGATATTCTAATTTTTTGAGCTGCACCTGTATAAAGTGCTGAGCATTATCATAAAATAACTATGGTACAGTATTATCAATATAGAAATACAGGAAGGCAATTGATATGTCATGACCATTACACATTAGTAACATTAAGTAGTGCCTAAAGTGCCACACAGAAGTAAAAGAGAAACCAAAATTCACCTCTAGCATTTTGAGCTACCAAGCTTTAGAAGCTACATTATAAAATAACCAAGACGCAAAAGCAGCAATATAAAAACACAGAATGGCACAATGGCAGCATTAAATAGTGCTTAAAACAGTGGTTCTCAAAGGGTGTGCCGAGGCACACTGTTGAGCCTTGAGGCAAGTCTAGGAATTTTTCTAACTGCACATTATAACTACAACTATGCAACAAAGATACTATAACTAATGCCTTTACTGCATGCTAGTGTCAGACATTGCATTGCATCATGCAGCACTGCATGCTCACTATCTGTTATGTGTTGAATATGCAATTGTCTGCCCTATAAATTGACTGTTTTCCACACGTAGGAATATAACATCTCATGCTTTTACTTAGTGGAAAATTGGAGTTGTGGTGCCTTGTATTGACTAGCCTCTTATGGCTATGAGCCACATAGCTTTGACTCCATGTTAGCACAAGTCAGACCATAACGTTTCATAAATGGAGGATATGCATGCCCAGAGTCCCAGGTGTGCTTGCGCCTAGGAAATGTTCCCTTCCGGTTCACTAACCCTATCAATTTTTTATGTCTTTTAATGTCTTTATGGCTCAAGTTATAATCAAATAGGAAACTTTTACTTATCAGTTTAACTTTTAAGGATGTTTTTAAACTGTCTCTCTACTTAGCTACTCATTTTTTTTTTAACATTTTTAAATTTAATCATTAATTTAAAGCTACATGATCAAAAATCTGTAGTTTGACCTGACAATCACAATCTCCACTTTGTAAAACAAGCCAACAAGTTTTAGGAGTGAGAAAAGTAGAAGAAAATTGAGATTATCCTCTGGTAGGACACTCCTGGTGCCTTGTCATCCTCTGTGCTACCTCTGTGCTACCTCTGTGCTACCTGCTTGTCCATCTCAATGCAATAGAAAGGAAAATAGTAACAGCATGACTGGGGATAAACCTTGCATTATTGAGCTGCATTGCACTCCATCACTCACAGGCTGTCAGGATACTACAAAAGACAACTCAAAACTGATTTTGTAGTTGGCGCTCGCCCACATTGCGTGCAGCTGTGACATATTTTGGCACGTGTAAAAGAGGCTATTTTGCAAAGATGTGAATATGGTGTGCCTCGTACAAAAAAACTTTGAGAACCACTGCCCTAAAATACAACAGTTACATGAAAGAGTAACCCAGATTCATCAGTTGCATTTTGAGCTACTATGATTTAGGAGCTACATTATAAAATGACCTAGATACAGTAGCAGCATTATAGCATCATTAAACTATAATAACTGCATGACTAAGTAAACAGGGGATGACAGCTATATTCTGAAGTGACCAAGATACTAATGCAGATTCACTGCTCTGCACATCTGAGGCAGTAGGTGCTAAGAGAAACTTGCTGGATCATTGCTGACAAAACTGATTACTCAGAATCCAGGTTTTAACACCGTGGGTGAAACTTTGAAGCTTGCATATATTGTGCACGTCATGTGGAAGTTTATTCCATTCTTTAACCGCCTTATAAGAAAAGGCTGACTGAGAGAGGGCAGAACTACGTTTTGGGATGTTACAGTCACCTCTAGAGGCCGAGCGTAAGGCTCTGCTCAGTGACTCAGAGCGAGGCTGCACAAAAGATTTTAAGGGTGGAGGAGCAGCGTTATGGATTATTTTATGTACTAATCTAATATCTGAAAAGGTGATGAAGTTATCAAAGCTCAGCAATTTGTGTTTCTCAAGTAGTTTGCAGTGATGGTACTGCCTTGGTTTCTTATCCAATATTTTAAAAGCTTGGTTATAAAGTGATCTCAGTGGATTCAGAGCAGTCATGATAGCCTGTGACCAGGAGGTTATACAATATGAAATATGGGAAAAAATCATGGCATACAGATAGGACTTGGCTGCTTCCATGGACAGAGAATTATATTATAAATTGTATTATGAGTATAGAACAAATAAGTACCAGCTTTTATGATAGTAATAATATTACAGTGTGGTGCATCCATTATGAGCAATAAGTTAAACTATGAAAGATAAACAGTAGGGATGTCTACTTGAGGATGGTGTCAGCGTGCCAGTTGAATGAGCTAAAGCCACGCCCACTCGCGAGACATACGATCCTCTCAGATCTAAATAATGCTACAACCAGACCGGAGGAATAATCTGTCCGCTATGTTAGTGTATTACAAGCCACCAGACAAACAATCACATTTATGTTGTGACATACAGAGAGTTTAGAGGTAATAAGTCTTAGTTTCATTGTCATCCTGTTTTTAACACTTCAGCCATTCCTAATTTTTCATTTTCTGAGTTATGTGAAGTTATGTTTTGATCCAGTTTATGAGATGTCTTGGATGGTTAGCTCAGTGGGTTACCCTGCTGACTTTGACCTGGGAGATTGATGGTTTGAATGGTCAGGTCCTTAACTTTGGATAAAAGTGTCTGTAACTGTAACATCAGGAGTGCCACATCCACCTCCTGAGAGGGGTGTGGTCAGGAGCGGAGTCGGACAGCTCATTAACATTTAAAGCCACAGACACAGAAACGGCTCGTTCTGAGAAGGGCTGAAACAGAGAGCGTTTTAGACATGCAAAATCCAATACTGGAGTGTTTTTTCAGCAACGACATACGTCCCCTTTAATATAGATGAGCAATTAGCCCACCCTCTGACCTCACAGTGAACTCTAGCCAGAGCACAGCTGTCTGGCTTTGTGCCAGTGTAGAGACTGAACACGGAGACTAAGTTTACTGTTTTCTGGCACAAATCTCTCTGTTATGATACTTTTAATGATCCATAGGCCACCGTGGCAAATAGATTGAAACATTTGGAAAATTTAACTCATAATGAACAAAAACACAGCAGTTAGCTGGCTGTTAACTTTCAATGAAGGCAGTGACATTAGAGAACAACAGACTGTATTGAGCCGAACTGCTCAGTGATTTTATATCATCAAAGTGCTAGGGGGCAGGGCAGGGTCATTCCCAAAAGCAACCAGTGACTTCATTGTGCGCAATATTTGCCCTGCTCAAACTTAACATACCTACAAAAGTGGTGAAAAACCTTCTGTCTAAATCTAAAATTCAGTCACACATTGTTTTCACATGTTTACAGCAACCTTATTCCAACATAACTTGTGTGTTTAGATGCAAAGTTTGGATTTCACTATACAGGGACTTCAGTATTGCAACATGTGCACATGAAGTATCTTGTACAGATAAAGACAAGAAAAAACCATAAGTGGCTGGCAGATATACGAAATCGGCCGCCTAGTTTTAGGCCCCGTCCACACGGAAACGAATTCAGGTGTATACGCAAAAGTTTTATGTTGGCTTGGCGTTTCATCCACATGGAAACAGCATTTCGGGTGACTGTAAACAATACTTTTTGAAAACAGGTCCCAGCGTGCATAAATCTGTAAACGACTACCGTTTCATCTCCGTGTGGACAGCTATCTGCATCTTTCTTGAAACGTTTACGTCACACATAGCGTATCTCCCTTAAGGCGCCTACGCGGGTCCGCCCAAAACATTAATGGCAGACAACAGGGTTGTGTTCATGCTGCAGAAGCTACTAAGCTTGTTATGGCTTTTACAGCAAAATCTGATGCTCCTTTACCACCACCGCTAAATGCATAAACCATATGTTCTTAAATCCAACATGGAGAACAACCAGAAGGAGAACTAGAAGAAAGTTTGTGTCAGTTTTCTGTGATCTTCTTCTCTCGTTTGACGAATGTGGCAGCGTTACGGTGCCACGTACAGGCTTGGGATATGCACTACAGCATTTTCAGTTGTTTCAGTGGTTCCTGAAATGGGGTGTTTACATGCAATTGTGCGTGTACTGGGTGGAGAAAATGTAAATATATTATTTTAGCGCACGCAAAGTGATTTATCAAACCTGAAAGCAATTTTGCTCATAAAAACTGCCTCTATATTTAACACGTCTCGAAGGGAGGTGCAAACTGTTTGTACGTGTAATTGCACACACATGGATGCGGTTATTGTGGCAAGAAGGAGACATCAAAATGATGAAGGAGGACACAGAGAACATACTCTATTTTTCACCCTTGTGTGAACATTTTTGGAATGAATGAGGAAACAGTCATTAAAACATATCGCCTATCCTTGCCATGTTGGAGCTGTTGGAGGAACTCAGAGCAGATTTGGAGCCAGCCATGAGAAGGAACCACGCAATAACTGCAATGACAAAACTCCTTGCAAGCTTACATTTTTTTGCATCTGGGTCATTCCAGCATACGGTAGCTATTACAGCTGGGATGTCCCAGTCCCGTTTTTCTGATGTACTGTGTAAAGCTGTAACACTTGGCTTTCTCAAGCTGGCGTTAAACATAGGCACACGTCGTGCGTAAACTCAAATGAAAAGTAGGTCACAACAAAATTCAAGATTTTATCTCAGTCTTTATGATTTCATAATGAACTAAAAGTCTAAATCTAACAAAAACAGCAACCTAGTCCTTATCCAAGCACTTTTAAGTGCCTTTTAAGTCTTTTTAAAATGTCTGTGACACAAAAGTCAACAATCCACCAGTCTCCCCCCCAAAAAAACACAATAAATCTACATAGCAAAAACCCCAAAAAACAAAAATATGCGACCTAGCGCTAATTACTGGTATACCAGGTAAAAAAACAAAAAACAAACAAACAAACAAAAAAAAAACAAAACAAAGAAGACAATTCCATTCCAGACCCATTCCAGGGAACATAATCCAAAAGGGAAAACTCTTTTTCTTCTCCCTGATGCACACTCAGTGTCCATGTCCAGAAGCTGTCTCCAGTCGTAACTGCTGCTTATTCATTAAATTTTCCTGTTTTTCGACTTAGTTTACGTGTACAGCTTGTTACTTTGATGGCTCATTTCATTTTGCGCGTTCGGCTCTCCAAACTTGCCATGCTTTGAACCATGAAACACGCAAAACCCTTATTTAAATGGGCATGTCTCCAACACGTTTGCACCCCTTGTCATTTGCGCATTCACTCTTAGTAAATCACCCGCAAACCACAGTCCAACCCCAAACGCAAAGTTCTAGATTGCACACGCAAATTAGTACACGCAAATTGGGATCTTAGTAGATCTGGCTCTCCGACTTTACGGAAAACTTTTTCAAAACGAAACGGCAATATATCGTTTTCGTCTCCGTGTGGACGGGGCCTTAATCTGTGTGGGAAACATTGTAGTCAGAGAATTGTCTGCACTCCTCACCTGCATACCTGCTCAGATGTATGTGTTTATTTATGCACAGGGCCACCACTAGGATTGAAAGACAGGGGAGCTTAGCCCCAAGGGTTGCAGGTACGCTTGGCATATATCACGCACCAAATTTTTTTCTCCACACCTTAAAATGCTTAATTAAGTAATTCATTAATTACTTGTAGAGCATATATCAGGACCTATAATCTGGCTCACTCTTTTTTCCTTAGAAGACTGTCTGAGTTTATGAGTTAGTATTTAAAGGTCTATATGCTGGAGTGAGTTCATGGAAAAGATGTTGGAAAACATATTCATTTATGCATTTAGTAAAATATAAATGTGGTATATAATATCTAACAATATATATTTTACTCCTCTCGTTCTTCTTTCAGGCTGTTCATGCTTTCCAAATAAAACTAGCTTATTTCTGCCTGCCACTGATATTTCTCTGTCTGAAGACAGACTATACCACTGGAACTCAGCCTTATTCTACCCAAGAGCCATATTGTCTTAAAATACTTTAGCAAGAGCCACATTCCACAACTGAGGATGTGAGAAGATCCATATTTAAAGTGATCCATAGTTGAAATAAAATGAAACAGTGAATTTTTGGATTATTGTGTAATTAAATGGGGTGCAATAGGCCAAATACAATGTCTATAGTGTTACAGGAAAGGATATTTTACTAATAAAGAGCATTTTTTTTATTATTTATGCAGGTTCCACCTGGTCTAATGACGTGTTAAAATATTAATTTGAGCTCTCAGATGCTTTTAAAAAAGCTGATGAATGATGGTTGGATATTTGGGAATTTATATCTCAAATTGGGACATCTACTGTAGTTCTGTGGCTTTATTAACATAAAAAAGATGCTTTCTAATTTTTTTCCACTCATTATTGATGCTTTTAGCTAAAGGGGGAGGGGGCTCATATTGGTCTTTGCCCTTGGCCTCCAAATGACTAAAACCAGCCCTGCCTCACACCTGCAGACACATCGTTCCACTTCACCTCATTCTGTGGCTTTGATTTCCTGTTTCTGCTCTTTTGACAGTATTTATTAGCAATACATTAAAGATCAAGTGAAACACCCATGTTTGGACAAGTTTCACTAGATATTACGTTATCTCAACTTGTAATCCGTGTGTGTGTGTGTGTGTGTCACTGATGACCGACGAGGCTTATCGCAATGATAATCATAAAATATGAGTGTGGGAGAGCATGGGCAGGAAGTGACTGAAGAAACTTGTTACAACGAGGACAGAAGAAGCTTCAGCTTGAACACAAGACAGCACACCTCAGTGAGTAGGCTACACTTACTGAAGAGACACAACACCAGCGGACTTCCTCTGCTCTCTTACGCACATTCTTCTGTCGCCCGCACCCAAAGACAATAATACACGCATTAAAAGGAAATAAAAGTTTTTATTTAGACTTGGCACTAAAGAGCCACAGGCGACTATGGGCTGTGTATCTCTGCTCTATACATTAGGAAAGCAGAAAGCAACGTAATGTTGTGGTGCATTCCTTAATTAGTTTCGTCACTGTTATAACTGTAATTATTGTTAGGGGGCCTGAGGAACATTTTAGGGTGGCTTCAGCCCCCCAAAACGGCCTAACGACGTCCCTGTTTATGCATGTGCTGGGCTGAGGAAGAAAAAGCAAGTTGCACATTCTACATAGGTGTTTCTAACCAGTTTGCCTGCACTCAAATGGACAAAGTCTGAGGAGAGCAGTGTAGGAAGTCCAAAAATAATATAGATGTAATTTTTGAAAATGTAGACTTTCCACAAATTGATTTATTGCCCAGGTCTACTTTTATGTATTTAATGTTTTTTCACTGAGAAGTGAAGGCTTATTTTTATTGTTTCAAGTAGTCAAATACACTGCTTTATCCACAGACACTTTACTGAAGTAAAAGTAACATTTCTGAGTGGTTTCAAAATCAGTAAGGAAGAGAACACATCCGCATTCTCAATACAGAAATCATCATACAGAGGAACACATATTAAACAGCAATCGATTTAATTTCCCCCTTTTTTAAAAAACAAGGAACTGTCTGATGTAGTGCAATATTTAAAACTGAAAAAAGGAAGAAAAATCCTACACTAGTGGACAGACAAAAATGTGCATACAAAACTTTTAAAAACCCCAATTCCTGTTTGGATTTACACAAGATTAAAGTGAATTGGCAGTATCTCTTAAAAAAGAGCAATAAAAGCAAAATATGTACTTCTGGTTGCTGTATCCAAAACATCAGACAAAATATTTTTGACCACAAGTTATCCTCTGATAGTCAAGGGAGAACAGCAGATGGCGATATTTCTCCATTACAAAACTCATGCACAATCTTGGGTTTTTAATTTTCCATCATGATCTCCTGTCCCCGCCACTCTTTTCTCTATCATCCCTTTCCCTTTAACCCTTCGTGTGTCTTTTACGCAGCAGCAAAGGCAGCTAAAATTGATCTTGTTGATGAGGGAGAGCATGTGTTTCATCTCATATCAAAGGTTTATATGATATATAACACATAGTTTCCCAACAACAGAATTGTGGCTAGTGGAAAAACTGAGTGGCTAATAACCATTAGTCACAGTGTATGGTGTGAAAAAAGTTAATATCAAGTCCTGATCATATGTAAACGTACACATGTGCACACTACAGCCAGCCAGCCACAGACAATAATTAGCCCATCCTTTTGATGGTGATAATACAGAATAGGCTTTAAATTCCTTAGATATAACAACGCCATGGTCTAAGCAGACTGGACGTCATATTACACTCATTATAACCACAGAGACTCGAGACTTGACTTAGAGTTGTGACCAAAGACTGAGACTTGAGCTCCCGTCTGAACCGTTTGGGCCTGGTTTGAAAGTGACAGGACCAATCAGCGTCAAGGGGCAGCACTTTCGGGGGCAGCAGAGTTGTGATGTAAGCAAGCAGCAACAAGAGGCCGATACAGTTATGGCAGAAGAGCTTAGCGTGGATGCTGCTTAAGTGCCAGTTTTATCAGAACTTGAAGACATTTCTTCGTTAAAAGAAGAACAAAGGACAGCAGTGAGTTGTTTTCTTTTCAAAAAACGACAAAAGTCGTGTACTGACATGTCTACAGTAGCCATGGTTCGCGTTATTCCTCGGTAGCAGCACACGCGCACCTCAGTTGCAGCTACGTCACATGTTTTGTAGCTCTGATTGGTCCGTAAAGATGTGACGGACAGAACGTTCATCCAATCACACTCAGAGTTTTTTTTTTCAAAGCCTCTGCCTTTTCCCAAACGCTAGTATTGAAGGTTTTCCAGATGAATCCATGTGTAACACATCCATCTGGCGTGTCAGGTTAGTACAGTGCAATGTGCAGATTCTTTGGCTGGTCGTGGATTTGGGGCTTCTGTAGGCGGGGCTGGGGCTCCCATTTGTTCAGTGAACCAACCATGACAGTTATCTGGTCCTCCATTTATAATATCCTGTGTGCATAATAGTGCATTGTAACTCAAATGTCCTCCTCACTCATCTTTACCAAATAAAAAATTTAAAGGCAAGAATTGAAGGGGAAAAAAATATTAGAGTGGGTGTCCAGCTCTTTTTACACAGAAAAGCAGATGCAGTTCTTTTGAAAATTAATATTCACTCCATTCAGGTAGAGCAGCCAAAGTATAGAAAGTTTGGTCTGACCTCGTGGATGGCCAATTAGCAGCAGCTGAGGTTGGTTGGAATGAGAAAAACTCAAAGTCGGAATCCTATTTCTTAGCTGTTTAAAGTCCATTTACACTTTTCAGGCCCTCAGGCAGTGCAGGTTAATTGAGAAAAAATAATTCTACTCTAGTGTTGCAGAGTCATGGTGTTACAGCCTTACCGAGACATCTCGTATGCCATCCCCGTAGACTTGTAGGGGAGAGTGGGGGGATTTGTGCCGGGGGGGAGTACTACCACCTCTTGTTTATAGAAAACCATAGAAGAAATTGGTCATGTGACCACACATTTTTGAAGAGCCATCCATTTACTCATCCTGCATAAAAGGGAGACACATGGCATGAAAGATAAGCACATTTTAGCTCAAAAAACAGTTTTTTTCCTTTCAAAGTAAGATTTCTATGATCAAGGTTTTTTGATTGTCGTGTCTGAACAATTATAGACAAGTTTGAAAACATTTCACACATGTTTTAGTGCTTTATTAGGCTACACAATGAGTCTATACAGTTAGCATGATATTAGCTCTAAACTGCTGGATCATGCTAGTTTTTCCAAAATAGTGTGCTAAAGGGCCTGGGTTAAGTTGTGCCAGTGGCACATCCATAAACCCAGACCCAAAGACACATCCAAACCCTGACACCCACACAACTAGACCCAAATACCCACAAATCCAGACCCACACATGCAGACCCACACACCCAGAGACAGAAATCCCAGACCAACAGACCTAGACCCTAACCCACACACCCTCTCACCCAGACCCACACACACCTACACACCCACCCTAACAAATCCACACAACCACACACCGAGACCTACACACCTAGAACCCAGCAAAGAATGCCCAGAACAGCTGGGAAAGTTAGAAGATTGTATGCCTCACAAGTGTTTGATTAACCTGCCAGTTGTTTAATTTAGCTAACACTGATTTCAGTTTTGAGTTTGCACTGATATGAAAGAGCAGTTTTATTCAGTTTTTTAGTAGCTTAAGTCACAATGTGACGTTCAGAAATTGGCCTAAGTCACTTTATTGAATGATTCACAAATATCATATATTGTGTATTTAAGTTTTTTGTGTTTTCCCAAAAACTAGAAAACATGACTTATGCCATAAGTTGATAGGGTGATGATATCTAAATAAAACTTAAATGAGTAATTTTGTATTAAATTTGTCTTGCTTTTATATAGCGTTACAGTTTATGAGATTAAAATGTTCTGTTTTACTTCAATAATCTTCAATAATCACTGGCACAATTTACCCCAACATATTCTCCCCAAAGGCACAACCTACCCCGCACCGGGGGCAAGTTGTGCCATGAGACCACTTTTTTTCTGAAAGCTATATTTCTTAAACAGTTTATTTCAGATCCAAAGTTATTGTTCCCAGGGTTGCACCACACCCTGAAATATATGTATGTACTTTAGTAGGAGGCATTACTGTCATGGCCTCACTTTAAAGTCACTTTGAGTAAAAACTGGCGCAACTCATCCCACTCTCCCCTATATCCTTGTGAGGCGGTCTTGCCTCTGGTAATATGGCGTAGACGTCGACGTATAACAGCAGCGGTCAAACCAAACACAGCCAATAAGGCGTCTGCATAAAATCCCATCGATTGCCATACCGGATATCCGGTGATGGTGCGCCTCGTAATTTTGTCCGATATGTAATAGACGTTGGTCTCTATTATCGATATAAAATTGGCGTCCTGTCCTTTTACTAATTATTGTAGTGGTTCGCAGCTCCATTGTTTTCACTATAATGACGACAGAAGCTGCTATAAAGTTGCTAACTTCCTTGCTACGGCTCCAGACAGCAACGGCAAATATAAACAATGAAGACGACTGAGGGTTCCGGTTGAGGTACAAGAAAGCAGGAGCACACGTCGAAGAAGGGTGTCTGCTGTTTTTTTTTTTTTTTTGCAGAGGTTTGTGTATTTGTTTTCAGTTATTTATTGCTTTTATAAGATATTCCATTCAACGCTTAATGCAATTAGCATATCTTAGCTTACAACTCCCTATAAGATCATACAAGCTAGTGCGTCTGCTCTTCTGTCCAGTCCCATTGTTGTCATTGATGATTACGGTGTATCAGGTATCTGAGGTGTAGGAGGATGCTTTAATTTTTGTTTTCTGTCCAGGTTTGTCTCCTATGGAGTCACTCAACGCGTTTGAATCTGAGATGGAGCCTGATGGGCAGGGAAACTATTCTCTGTTTCCTGCTCTGGACAGCATCGCCAGTCTGTCTGGAGGTGGTGAAACTCTGGAGAGGTTGGTTTAAATGATGGGATTATCAGGCTTATCATCACAGCTATACTTGAGAAAGATGTGCCAAAAAAGAATCTCTGAAACAAAAGTAGAGGAGTGCCTTGTGACTAAGTCTCCTGTCAGTCAAGTTTTTATTGATATAAATCAATAAAGTGCCATAACGTTATCACCAATTGGCTAATTTTTGTGATATACTTAAAGAAGAATGCATTTCAGCGTGCCAGTCGATGTAAATGTTTTGTAAAGCAGTGGTCATCAGCCTCTTCCGACTAAATATTAGCAACACAGATTTTGATGCTTCATTTTGGTATCCCGCCATCCCAACACAACTCACTGTCTCTCTAAATGAAAGGCACTAAATACAGTAAGTGATTTGTGGGATTTATGTGCTCTTGCTGAACTTTAGCAGAGCGTTAACATTTTTTAATCATTTTGCTGTGTGGAGCAGTGCGCCTGCATTTTTCTACTATGACACAGAGCCACTGACTGACACTTTCACTGTGTTGTTTGACACAACACCAGCTTATGAATTTTGCTTGAACCTCTTACGTAAAGTAAGATCTGTTTCTTGTTCTTATCCTTTGCTTTCTTGGCATCTTTTAGATACAGAGTCTGATTAGGCACCATCTTAAAAACTACTGATACAGCACTGGTATCAGAAGAAACCCCAACAATACCCAACCCTACTAAAGTTACCCTATAATGTTCACAGAGAAAGTTATATATATATATATATATATATATATATATATATATATATATATATATATATATTAGGGCTGTCAATAGATTAAAATTTTTGATCACGATTAATCTCACAAATTCCATTATTAACTCACGATTAATTGCAAATCAATCACACTTTTTTATCTGTTCTAAATGTACCTTACAGTACTATTTCTCAAGATTTAAGTACCCTTGTCAACACTAGTGGATAAAAATGCTTTCTTTATGCAAATGTTTGTTCATGTCAACAACCCAAAACAACAACAGATAAAGTCCAGAAAATTCTCTAGTCTGAGCTCAAAGATACTGAACACTGCAAAAATATGCTGAGAGCATATCATGGTAAACTCAAGCCCGACAAGCCACAACAGATGGAGATACTGACCTTAAAGGGATACTTCAACATTTTGGCAAATTCGCCCTTTGCCATAATTCCTATAGTCTTAGTAATAGGTTCGTTACCTTCAGTTGTCGGTGCAAGCTATTTTTAGATCGCCGCGGCCGAGTTCAGACCTGCTGTGCTTGCTATGAGGTTGACACTTTGCTTTGTTGTTGCCAGAGGAGACCCACCTGACCACAGGTTTTTTAAGAGTTACTGCAGCTCTGTCGTACTGTAAAAATATTTAAGACTTTCAAAGGTGTTGTCTAACTGTATGTAGTGTGGAGCAGTATAGACACTTTTAAAGTGTTAAATTTACTCTGTATGAGTTTAATTGACACTGTGAAATTTGCTGTGTGTTTTATTTTATTATAGAGTTGTGACTTTACCTGAACAACCTGGTTGGAGTTCTGTTCTTTTATTGTTGTTATTGCCCCTTAAGAAAGATCATATTTTACTGTACAACTCATCAGTATCTACTCAGTGCTTAAAGTAAATTTTATATTCAATACTTCTAACTTTTATTTGAGTATATTTAAAGACCTGTACTTTTACATGAATAAACTTTAACTAGACTAACCATGCTTTTAGAGGAGTACAACAGTTGAGTACTTTTTCACCTGTACTTGAAATGTCTCAATGATGTAGCAGTATATCACGATCTACAAGTAGGTGACCAATGTTAATAACTGTGTTAAGGCCATCATTTTCTATTTGCAGTGAACCACCAAGTGAGATTGCAGAGAAGCCAAACCTCACATGGCTTGATGCTGCACAGGTAACAAACTTTTTTCGGCTTGATGTTGTTTATAGTAGTGCTGCATGATTCGGAGGTAATTGTAATCAACTATTGTGATAGCAGTATAATTCAGAAATGGTATGAGTGTACTCACTTGTTTGTTGAGAATAAATGTTTTGAAGTGTATTTTCTCAACTTAAACCTAACAAATTTGAAGTAGCATAAATAAGGTAAAAAACCTGACCTTTTTTACAGTACTGCTTTCAAATAATTGAAAACTTCCAAAATATTACAGAAGTACCTCCATTTTCAAGTGAAGGTACTTCTATAATATACAGTGGCACTATTATAATTTTGAATGACTTTTTGCAAACCTTTCGAGTTCTACTCAATACAGTTGCAGCCTTTTATGCTGTCATGTAATTTCACAGTCAGACTTGATTGCAGTTGATCAGTTGTGCAGCACTAATTTATACATTCACCACTGTCTTTGTTGTGAGATTTTTTGTTGTTTAGGTAATTTTTTTTTTTTTTTCCCTTGTATAGATTGTTCTGGAAGAGGCTGGACGCCCCATGCACATAAAGGAAATCAAACAAAGAATCATTGACAGGGGACTTGTTCAGTCCAAGTACAGCAATACTTAAGTTTACTACACACCTTATAACTTACAGTGCTGTGAAAAAGTATTTGCCTCATTCCTGATTCCTGATATTTTTAGATATTTATCACACTTAAATGTTTCGGATCATCAAACCAATTTTTATATCTCACAAAGACAACCCAAGTAAATACAAAATGCAGTTTCTAAATGATTATTTTATTTGTTAAGGGAAAATAAATGCAAACCTATCTGGCCCTGTGTGATAAAGTAATTGCCCTTGAACCTAATAACTGGTTGTGCAACCCTTAGCAGTTATAAATGAAATCAAGCGTTTGTGATAACTGGTGACGAGTCTTTCACATCCCTGTTGAGGAATTTTGACCCTCGATCTTCACAGAATTGTTTCAACTCAGCCATATTGGAGGGTTTACCAGCATGAACTGCCCGTTTAAGGTCACACCACAGCATCTCAATTGGATTTAAGTCTGGACTTTGACTTGGCCACTCCAAAACCTTAATTTTTTTTCATTCAGAGGTGGACTTGCTGCTATATTTCAGGTCGCTGTCCTGCTGCATAACCCAAGAGCTCTTGAGCTTGAGGGCATGAACTGATGGCTGGACATTCACCTTCAGGATTTTCTGGTAGACAGCAGAATTCATTGTTTCATCAATCACAGCAAGTGGTCCAGGTCCTGAAGCAGCAAAGCAGCCCCAGACCGTCACACTGCCACCACCATGTTTGACTATTGGTATGATGTTCTTTTTATCAAATGCTGTTATTTTTACTCCAGATGTAACGGGACTCAAACCTTCCAAAAAGTTCAACTTAATCCCTGGTCAGTCCACAGAATATTTCTCCCGAAAGTCTTGGGGATCATCAAGATGTTTTTTGGCAAATGTGAGATGAGCCTTTGTGTTCTTTTTGTCAGCAGTGGTTTTGGCCTTTGAACTCTCCTGTGATTCCATCTTTTCCCGGTGTCTTTCTTATGGTTGAGTCATGAACTCTGACCCTAACTGAGGCCAGTGAGGCCTGCAGTTCTTTGGATGTGGTTCTGGGTTCTTTTGTGACCTCCTGGATGAGTTGTTGTTGCACTCTTCATTTTGGTTGGCTCCACTCCTGGGAAGGTTCACCACTGTTCCCAGTTTTCTCCATTTGTGGATAATGGCTCTGACTGTGGTTCGCTGGAGTCCCAATGCCTTGGAAATGTCTTTGTAACCTTTTCCAGAGTGATAGATTTCAATCACTTTGTTTCTCTTTTGTTCTTGAATTTTTTTGGATTGTGGCATGATGCGTTTCTTTCTGAGATCTTTTAGCCTACTTCACTTTGTCTGACAGCTTCTATTTAAGAGATTTCTTGATTCAACAAATCTGGCAGTAATCAGGCCTGGGTGTCGTTGATGGGTGTGTGATGCTGGGTTTTTCCCCCTTAATAAATGAAATGATCATTTACAAACTGCATTTTTATTTACTTGGGTTGTATTTGTGAGATGTTAAAATTGGTCTGATGATCTGAAATATTTAAGTGTGATAAATGTGCAAAAGAATCAGGAATCAGAAAGGGGGCAAATACTTTTTCACGACTCTGTACATATAAGCCAGTGGGCAGAAAACTTGCTCTTAAATTGGCATTTAGACTTTCTGTGTTTTCTTTTTATCTCCCTTGCAGTGCAAAATCAAGTTTAGAGGCTGTAATGTACCGTGAGGTAAGTTGAATATTTACAGACTCAGTCTGACAGCATCCTCTGCTGATGAGTGTTATTTATCTGCACCTTCATGAAGCATTTGTCTGAGTTCACTTGACAGCACTTTCATCATGTGTATTTCTGTCACAGTTTTTCCATCCCCCTTGTTTTTCTATCCTGCTTCTTTCACCTTTTTTCACAAATATTAAAGAGGCCAACATTTCCTGTGCTGTAACAGAACCAAACAGAAATCATCCAAATTAACTCCCAGCTTTTGGCGATCAAACTTGGCTTTTACAGCCTCATGCATTGGCCTCAGTCTCACATTATGTTTCAGACACAAAAAGGCAGCAGGAGATTCAAGAGGATTGAGAACAGAAACGGAGTCTTTGCATTGCTGGTGAGTTATATGGGACATAAATGCAAATTTGTCTCAAAATTCAACCATGTTATGAGATTCTTCAACTGTATTTGACCATTTTATTAATTTCTGACTATAAAGTGCTACAGGGATGATGTGTCTTTGTAGGCCAACCTGGAAATTAGCATTGCATGGGTTCCATAAACAGAAGTGTACTCTTTCTTTCATATGTTTTAAGACTATTGCTGAAATAAGCACAGTGATGCAAAAAGCTTATGACGAAAGCTTTTTTCCAAATGAGATAATCCTCTCAAATTAACCCTACTT
Organism: Cheilinus undulatus; assembly: GCF_018320785.1. Lineage (NCBI taxonomy): Eukaryota > Metazoa > Chordata > Actinopteri > Labriformes > Labridae > Cheilinus > Cheilinus undulatus. Next base: position 7,913,919 of record NC_054866.1, read on the forward strand.
TCATAATTTTTGAAGCATAAATGCAGTATGTAAAAGTAAAAAGCTAGACTATCAAGGAACTTCACCACCCTTTATCTTCCAACTTTTATTCGACACTCCTACTTTTAAAGGGGACATATTTTACTCTTTTAAAACAAGTTTATATTGGTCTCAGAGGTCTCCAAAACATGCCTGTGAAGTTTGTTGCTGAAAAACACTCCAGTATTGGATTTTTGCATGTCTAAAAACCCCTCTGTTTCAGCCCTTCTCAGAACGAGCTGTTTCTGAGTCTGTGACTTTAAATGGTTTAGCTGTCTGACTCCGCCCCTGACCACACCCCTCTCAGGAAATTGGATGTGTGGAAGACTTTCTTCATTATGAGTAACAAGTTTCAAACACACTGGTTGAAAGGTGGACTGGTAGAGGAACTTACATGTCCGATGTGATGAACTTTTATGTCCCTGAAAAACTCTGCAGTCCAAGTTAGCCACTTGTTAGCTATCACCTTTTTTAAAATGTGAAAAAGCTCCAAAATTCACAAGCAGGGACCTTTCAGTTGGATTTAATTCTCATGGAATAAAAATCCAGAAATCTCCGCAGTTTGTGTTTACCAAAGACCTTATTTCAGGCCACCAGAAAAGAGTTCAAAAATCCCACAGACTGGGATGATGGAACCATGCATGCTAATTGCCAACACACTTCTGGCTTCTATAACTCATTACTGCAGCACTCTATGTTTTTATGGATTGGGACTGAGTTGATAATGTTTACACATGATCTGAGTCCAAAACTGTAATTTTATTTCTTTATTTTTTAATTGCACTTTTTTTTTCTTCATGTTGATCATTACATTTCCATGTTATCAAATTGTATAAAGTAGTTACCTGGCAGTGGAAATTAAATGCTTTTAAACACTCTGTAACTTTTTTTTTTTTTTCAGATAAATTTATGTTTGTCGGTAAAGTTGCAAAACTTATGACACTACAGACAAAAAAATGAGTAACAACCAAACAGAGAAGTGATGCACAATATTATCAGCATGATATTAGCTTAAAAAAGTCAACTTAGTATCAGCAGTTATGAACATTTCTGCTCATGTCTACGACAAATACATCAGATATAAATATTGGCTGTAGATGTTAGGGCTGGGCAATTAATTGCAAATTAGATTATATTACAATATGGCATGCTGCAATTTTCAAATCACAGACGGTGCAATATTTCTTTAACCTGAAATATATCAAAATACCAGTTTGATACAATCTTTTTTATGCTCTCAACATCATGCAAACATTCAAGTGTCAAGCTAGATAAGACGGTCCATTGACTGATAAAATAAACAGTTACATTTTTTTGTTTCAAATATATATATATATATATATATATGTATGTTTTTTTTAATGAGGGAAAGTCTTATATAATTTAAACTCATAACTTAACATTTTTGTTTAGTGATGATTTGGAGACCCAAAAAGTGTTGAGTGCGTAAATGGAAAATACTTTTCACAATGCCAAGTATTCTGTGTTACAAATCCTTTTTGTGATTAGTCTTTTGACATATTCTAGTATTTTTAATGCTTGTTTTTGTGAGCTGTAAGCCGTAATCATCAAGATTAAAACAAAGAGGCTTGAAAAATTTCCCTTTGTGTAATAAATCTACAATATTGTGGATTTTTTTTTTCTGAGCTGCAATTGTAAAGCTACAAACCAGTCAGTTATTAAAATGATTTAATCAACATTGTGATCATGCTCATAGCTCCTGCCTGTTAAATGTTGATAAGACTCTTAGAGATGTGTTGCAGAAAATGAGAAGTAATCCTCCTGTTTGTTTTTTTGATAATTCCTATAATTTGCTGCACTTGTTGTTTTCAGAAAACTTCATTTGTCATTCAGCAGTTTAAGTGTTAGATCTGTCATTGTTCTTAGATTGTCTTCAGTTTTGTTTGCATCAGTCATTTATTACCAGCACCAGCACAAGCTTCAGATTCTCCTGGTTCAGATGACCAGATCTCTGACTGTCTCGCCCTCTTTCCTCACAGACTGATGAGGAGCGGCAGCAGGCGCTGCAGGCCTTCACTGCACAGTCTTTCCTCAGCTCTCCACATCAAAACACCGGCTCCAGTTCTGGAGCAGGTGCCTCTGGTCCTGCCTTCCCTTCTCCCACCAGTTCCTCAGAGCATAAGACCAAAATGAAGCGGGGTCCACGGAAGAACCAGAATGAAAAGTACCGACTCAAGTACCTTAGACTGCGTAAAGCTGCTCGTGCCATGATCTTTGTAAGTGTATAATAGAGGGGTGTCAAACTCAAGACCTGGGGGCCAAATCCGGCCTGCAAGATCGTATGTTATTTGTTAGAACTGGCCCATCAGTATGCAGATTTCCTCAAGTATAAAAATGTCAACTTATCCTTGAAGATTTAAAATATCCTTGTTAAGTTATAAAATCAGAAAACATAAGGAGTGAAAATAATTAGATAAGTGGGAAAATAATTCGATTTGTGTTTTAATTTCATATTTTCAATTTTTCATCTCACAACAAGGACTCAAACTTGGGATTTTGGATTTTTATTTTGTACTTTGAGCATTTTAACTCATAATTTTGACTTCTTATATAATATTTTGAACTTTAAGATTCACAATTTAAAATTTTGAGTCATGTTTTGACATTTTTAACTATTTATTTTGTATTTTATCTCATATTTTCAACTCTTTACTTTGGCTTCATAATCCCATAGTTTGACCTTTTAGACTCACAATTTAAAAATTTAAATCATATTTTAATTTCATGATTACAATTTTTATATCATATTTTGACCTTTTAAAATAAGAATTTTGACTTTCTAATATATTTGCCTTTAAAAAACACAATATTTCAATTTCATTTTTTTCACCTTTTTGAACCAATAAATGTACTTTTATTAGATTATGAGACTTTAACCTCAGAATCATTTAGCATCGATGCAAAGTTTTTTTTTTTTTTTCATATTTTATTACTGGTGAAATTACTGGACCTGAATCCAGAATCTGGCCCCTGCTGTGATTGAGTTTGACACCCCTGATATAATATTTTTGAGATGACAAAACGACTAGTTTTTAAAAACATAATTAAGTGTTTTTCAGGAGCAGTGCATCGATATCTTTCTTTTATAAAGTGTAGTGATAATCTTTAATCTACAGGAGAATGCAGCTCTCTGTGATGAAGTTGCTCACTTAGAAGAAAAGTTTTTGAGAGCAAAGGAGGAGCGGAGGTGAGTAAACATGTTTCTGTTTCTCCCTTTTATTATTTTTACATTTTTATTGTGCCAGGCCCAGAAAAGTCACTCAACTCTAATATTTCATTAGACCCCCTTGGCTATGGCATCATTTCAATAGGCGTATACAGTGCTTCAACATTTATTTCCATCCAGAGCTGCATTAATTCATCACCATTGATGATGGGAGAGTTGGATTGCCATGTAAAGATTTCTCCATCCCAATCAAAGATTCCTTCTAAGGTTTACCATCTGGCCTCTGTAGCAGCATACCCATTTAAGAAAATTATAACTTTGACTATATGAGCCCAGTGAATCTCTGAAAGTTAAAAGCATATTGTTTGGTAGATCAGGTCGTCAGCTGAGCCCATTTCTGGGAACATAACATCGCTGAACCTCAACCTGACTAACTGAATCAACCCCAGATCCTAACACTGCCCCTGCAGACTAGTCTGGTAGGCACTACAAGGAATGACTGCGGCATCACTTCCTCTACCCCTGTTCTCACCCTGATATGGCCATCCCCTTGAAAACAGGGTAAATCTGGACATCAGATCACATGATCCTTTTCATGACTCCAGCATCCAATCTTTAACGGACCTAGCAAACTGAAGCCTTTTTTAATCAGCCTTACGGATGAGTAGTTTTCTTAAACTGTCAATCTAAATCCTTTGAGTTCTCGTAGCATTGTGTCTGTGGAACTGCTCTTACTTTCACCCATAAACAGAATACACCAAATGTTTCTTTGCTCTTCAAAGACAATCAATAATCACTTAAAAATAATCCTTTACCACTATCCTTCCAGTTTTTAATAATGGTTTAGAGCTTCAGGCATTGTTTTTGGAGTTGTCTTTCCAAACTTTTATCAGAGCCATATTTATTATTTATTTGAAATTATTTAACCAGGAAATGCTCATTGTGGATTTCATTTATAAGACTTTCCAGGCTAAGCACAGATAACATAAAAAAACAGAGCAATTACAATCCCAGGAAGACCAAATCCAGAGTCACAGAACAGAAAGTCTTTAGTCAGAACATCTAAAACCTGAGGAATCCTCCTCCAGTGCCTTCAATCTACTTTTTTTTAACAAATCATGAAACTGTGCTGTCTTTGAGGGATTTTCCACTCTAACTTGATGATAAAACAGGTTAGTCAAACAATAAAAAGTTTTAATGCTATATTTATGCAGTTAATTGCATTTAATTACTCCTTGGTTGCATTTTGAAATCCTGCTTCTTTCATTTAAAACTTTTTTTTCTGGTAATTTTTTTTATCATTGACTTCCTGGTTGGATAAAGACCTGTTTTTATGCTGCGATAGAATAAGGAACTTTAGGTAGATTGAAGTTTATGATACAAACTTCACCATAAACAAAGGGAACATCTTATGAGTTGAAAGGGAACAGAAAAAGAGAAATATTAGATATTACAAGATGCAGATGACCTCTGACTTGTCCACTGAGCTCTCTGTGAGTTTTTTAATTATGTGAGGCATTAAGGAGAAGTGTTGGACTTATTTGATGTCAAATCAGGGCTGCATGGCAGCACAGAGGTTAGCACTATTGCCTCACAGCAAGAAGGTTTCTGGTTCATTTCCCAGTCAGGGCCTTTCTGTGTGGAGTTTGCATGTTCTTCCCATGCATGTGTGGGGTCCTGGTGACTCTAGAGTGAATGTAAGTGTGCCTGGTTGTCTGTCTCTATATGTCAGCCCTGCGATTAACTGGTGTCTGATCCAGGGTGTAGCCCACCTCTCGCCATTGGCACACCCAGGGTACACCCTCCAACCCCCCATGACCCAATGGGATAAGCGGGATAAAAAATGGATGATGACCTCAGATCTTGTGAGGACAAAATTTAAGGAATGCAATGAGGGTTTTTTCTGGTCAAATTTGGCACAATGCTTCTCTTGGACTTGAAGGTTTCCCTGGTCAAAGGTCATTATATTTACACATCAATTTGAACCCCGGACACCTAACTAACTCTACGATCTGAAGTTTATTTTGAAAAAATTGATGAAATAAGATTGACACCACCACAGAAACCATTCCCAGCTCTTCTTCTTTACTGATCACTCTGTCTCATTATCTTACATTTGTTTATCTACTGGAAGCAGGTAACTTCAAGGCAGTACTTCTAGTCTTTGCTCACTGCAGGCCTATAATAGTTTGACCCTTATGAAACAGAATTACATCTTTTCCATTACCATTTGATATGCAGTTAGAGTTAATTGGCTACCACCTGAAACATGAATCACTGCAGCAATGATCCATTGAAAGACTTTGAACAATATGCTTAGCTAAATCCAAATGGGGACTTTTTTTTTTGCCAGGAAGTGCATGGTGGATTTTGATGTGCTTTTGTTGTGCCTTTCATGTCTTGCCAGGTGTTGAAAACAACAGAACTCAGAGATTCACTCATATTTAATTTCATTTTCAGGTTTTTACTGAAGTCACTGCTGCAGTACCAGACTTTCTCTGAAGGAGAGATACTGCCAACACCCAGCACAAGCTCTCACCCTGCTGTTCCACCAGTGGCATTAAGTGCAGGTCCTGCTGGGGGTTCAGGCCAATCTGGGGGACACAACCATGCATCAGTGGGCTCAACAGGGGAAGAGGGACCTCTTAAAAAACCAAAGAAGGAAAGGAAAGAGCGAGGCCGGGAAAATGGAAAAGAGGAAAGTGAGTGCTGTTTAATTTAAGATTTATAATAAAACCTGATAGGATTCTGCAGGTTTACATTTGTTTTTGCTGACAGTTTGGTCATTATTTTATTCTCTTGTGTTTCTCAGTTCCAAAAAAGATGTCGAAGAAGAGAAAGCTCGCAGACGGTTCTCGGAAGCTGGTGCAGCCCATCCCTCTGGACTCATGTGGCCGTCCTGTCTTTCCCATCGTGCTTGGGGGTTTAACCGTCTACAGTCTGGGAGAGGTCGGTGTCTGACTTTACCACTGAAAAGTCCCTTAGATAACTGTTAGCATGGCTCTCCTCTTGCTATGAATAATCCATGCATCAAACACTCACTGTGCAGTTTATTACATATACCTTGTTAGTTAGGGGTTGCAGCCCTGTTTACCATCAGAACTACCTTAATTCTTCACTGCATGGATTCAACAAGGTGCTGGAAACATTCCTCAAAGATTTTGATCCACAGCAACATGATAGCTTCACGAGCTGCTGCAGATTTGTCAGCTGAACATTCATGATGTGAATCTCTCATTCCACCACATCCCAAAGTTGAACTACTGCATTGAGATCTGATGATTGTGGAGGCCATTGGAGTGCAGTAAACTAATGTCAAGCCCAAGTTTAGGATTTCAGCTTTGTGACATAGCTCTTTATTATGCTGGTCAGCAACTATATTAAAGCAGACTATGGTATTAAAACAACTCTCTGTTTGTACTAAGGAGCCAAAACATTGCCAAGAAAATATTCCACACTCCATTACACCCCCACCAGCAGCCCTAACTTTTAATTTATGGCAGGAATGAACCAGGCTTTTGTGCTTCTCACGCCCTTTTGTTTAAATTTTGTGGCAGAAATCAAGACTCCTTTAGACCAGGAAGCATTTTTCTTCTCTCCGGCTGTTAAACTCGCACACATTTTTTTGCCTTCAGAGAAGCTCCTCTCCCTCGGTTGTAAATGTCAGACCAGCCCTTCAAGACCAACACCCATGCCACGTTTAAAGTGACTTAAATCGCCTTTATCCTCATGTGATTGGCTGTTCAATATCTATATTAGTAGTTGGTCTTGGTACCAGTGATGGACCGTGTCCAGGGGGACAGCCAGGGGGTGCCAGACATGAATTTCTCCATAACTCTGGCGAAGCCAGATGTTAAGTGTTGAATGACTTCCTGGCAAGATTTCTGTCTCAGTGTGTTGTTTACGTCTGCTTCATCACCACCTTTATTTCTTCATCCCAAAGTAAGGCTGTTCTTCTAGTTAGTCTTAGATCAACAGTAAGATAGAAGTAACACTGCAGCTGTTCACTTCAGCAGTAGGAGACGCAAAAAGAATGAATTTCAGTGTGATCTACTCACTGTTAAGTGGAATAAAGTTTAAAAAAAAAAATCAACAACATTGTGTTGCAGATTTATGAAGAGTAAATGTCAAACTTTGTCAGATCATAAGAGAGGAAGACAGCTTTCAAAATTTTTGTTTAATGAAGGATGGAATGACTGCTACTGATGTGTTTCAGGAAATGTTGGACCCTGGTTAGTTTTCTACACACGTTTTTTACCAGATTTGTGAAGAGTAAATATTGGATTAATAATTCACAGGTAGCTTTTCTCCTATGCAGATATCTTTTGTAAGACAAATAAATCATCATTAAAAATCATCATTATAATACTATAGATAGGAACAGGGATGTCATGAGCACAGACTCTTTAATCTGTATATCCCAAAGCCATCTGATACATGATTGGTCAATACAGCTCTGACTACAAATGTACTGAAAACATAAACAAGAGCATTAGACATTCTGAGAATCACAACCTCTGTGTACAGATTTTACATTTAGGGATAGGGAATTGATCCAAATTTAGACTAAATTGCGATATATCCAACTGCACTTTCCAAATCCCAGAGGGTGCAGTATTTCTTTGGCCTGAAATGTGTTTCAAAATACCAGGTTAATACATCTTTTGAGGCAGAGATGTTATGCTCTACGCATCATTCAAACATTGAAGTCTCAATTTTATCAAGATTAGTTTGCGAAAAGTCCTGCTTTACTTGTTTTTGTGTGTATCTTACTGAAAACTGGGAGACATAATGTAAAAAATAATCTTAAATATTTTTGCAAAACTGTCCAGCCTGAGTTTCATCTACCAAATACTGTGTTCATTATAATATAGAAAGATTTATTGCTTGTTTATTGAAATATACATAAGATGAGGAACTTAAAAATGTGTTGCATATTATATCGCATATTTTCCCAAAATGTTCAACCCTAACTAATGTATATATTCTGTAAATGTAGATCACTGAACAGTAGAACAGGTGTACCTAATAAAGTGGCTGGGAGTGTTTATATTTGAGCTTCTCTTAAAGCTAACACTGGTCACTGAATTAGGTTAATAACCAAAAGCATCATTACTTCACTTCCAGATAATCACAGACAGAATGCTGTTCCATGACGAGTGTGCCATCTACCCAGTGGGCTTCTGCAGCACACGAGTCTTCGCCAGCATGAAAAACCCGGACCAGCAGTGCCTCTACACATGCCAGATCAAGGACGGAGGAACAGGTCCCCAGGTACGTGCAAACAGTTAGCGTTGACATCATGTGTGACTAATGTCCATTTTTTTCAGAGGTGAGGAATATTTTTAAAAAATGATTACAATAAAGAGTCTGTTATATTGAAGTAAACACAACAAACGTGCACAGCACAACCGTATTCTTCAAGTAGAAATAATGTGACTCTCCTTCAGTTTGAGATCGTGCCTGAAGAAGATCCTCAGAACGCCATCGTAGCCTCTTCTGCCCTGACGTGCCACTCCAACCTCCTAAAGGCCATCGCATCAGTCAGGTATCAACGTTTAACACAAAGTAGGGCTGGGAAATATATAGTGTATTAGATACATTGATACATTTTAAATGAGATTAAGGGTGAGATAAATCATTTATTTTGATTTAGTTTTTAAATATGCTGTTTTTTCAATAAAAAATCCAGTCTAATGCTTAGAAAAAGAACAGAAATATGTTACATGACCACAAGATAATGTATTTGAAATGTTAAGTCTAAATGGGGAATTATCGTGTATTTATTTCATTTTATTTAGCAGTAAAACATTAAAAATAAGATGATATTGACACCTGTTTTATACCACAGCAACAAAAATAGAAGTCCAATGGGGCTTTTCCATTACATGGCTCAGCTTGACTCAGCACTGCAGCAGGGATTTGCTTTTCCACCACAACCGAGCTACCTGTTTGAGAGTGTGTCTAGAGCTGATGACGCAGTGTTTTGAGCCCTCTTCGATCTCTTGGCACTGTCTGGCCTATTTGACTTCACATCGTTTTAAAGCAAGAACCAAACTGTACACCGACGGCGCTCAAGCTGCTCTTTTTACATTCTCTCTCTCTCCCTCTCTCTCTCTCTATCCTCAGCGATCAGTAAACAAACAATAATTCATGCTTATCATCAAAAGGAGATCATTTTCCTGTATATAAGTTAAAAAAAAGTTTCCTTATTATTGATTTGTGGGTCTCTAAAGAGCAGAAAATGAACACAATCATACTTTTAGATTGGGCAGTGAGAACAGTGTGATTTAGTATCACCAGTTAATAAATGAAAGATAGACTCTATCATGGGCTAAATGTTATGAACATCTCCAGCATTTTATTTTTTAAAAAGTCTAGAATTTGTCTATAAGAAGGGGAAATGGTCAAACTTTCATTATTAGTCGGTACAGAAAAAGTTGTAATCTAGGATCTGTGCCTGGTCCTTCCTGATCTCGCTCGTCAGTGTGAGAAGCCATGTGGAACTATCGGACTGTAGTATGAGCACAAAAATCTGCTTGTGAGCAGGGCTGTTTGAGCGCAGCTCAGCACAGCCAAACTGGTGATGGAAAAGCGAATCCGCACGGCTTGGTTTGGCTCGGCACGGCCAAAAGCCATAGTGGAAAAGCCCTAGTTGAGACCAAATATTGGCCAATTTATTGTTTTTAAATATCAAAAAATGCAGCAAGGTTCCTGGTCACTGCTTACATTGCACAAATACATTGTTACCATTTGCAGTGTTACCAGTTTTATCCACTTTTTGAAATGTTGCCAACATATTTTGTGCAGTTTCAACAGTGTTCTTCCTCTGTAAACTGATAAATATGACTGGAGATAATTAGTTCTTTCAGGTTTCTTTACTTTATTATTCAAATAGATCAATAGATAATGGAGATTTGATTGTTTTAAAAATGTATGGTATGGTAAGGTTGACTTTAGAAAATTTTGACCACCTCGTATTACATTGTCTTGATTAGACAATTTGATAAAGTTTGTCTGCAACTTTTGAACATCTAAAATGAAGAATTGACCCATATTGGGTTTTGACAACATTTATTTTTATTACCATGGTATTGGAAATCATTTATAATGCACTAGAACCATGGCAAAGTTTACAATTCTAGTATATTTCCAACACTTGCTATTTCCTTACCAAAAACTAAAAATATATTTATCATCAACATTCAGGTAAGTATTAAATACTAAGATTTTTTGGTCCTTTTCCCTCCAGCCCTGCCTAAATGCTTGTATATTTTTATTCAGCTGAGTTCTCACATTCGTTCTCTTGGACTTTGTGCCGATGTACCAAAATACTCTGATCACTTAAGACATGCTTTTCTCCTAGCTCCAGATCTGTGGCACCAATCGTACCATCAGGAGCGGACTTCTTTGGTTTCTCACACCCCACCATCCAGAATCTTATCCAGAGCTGTCCTGGAGCACGCAAATGTAGCAAGTAAATAAACCCTTCTCTATTAATGACTATCAACTTTTACACACTTCATTTTCTCTGACTTTTTCTTCCTTTTTTATCATATTATAACTTTTGATGCCAAGTAACGGCTGTGTTAGTGATTATATTAATTACTGAAACGAGAAAGAAGACAAACACAGGTTCTGGGAAAAAGTGGCTCCCAGACAGGGACCCTAAGGAAATTTAACAGATCATTTATTCACCATAATTACAGACTTCAAAACAATTTCCCACATTCACACATTAATTTTCTGATTAGAGAATTTGATTTTAAGGGGACATGGAAACCAGGATACCAAACTGATTCAGACTTTTCTTCAGAGATAAGAACTAACTAAACTAAAAGAAGTAACTTTTCTTTTCAAAATAAATTATCATTATTTTTCATTGTTTATACTTATTAACATTTACCAGAGCTTACTGGGGATTTTAATTATTTCTAAATGCATTTTAAATTCCTCCTTTGTTTTTTAGCTACCGGTGGATACGTTTTGAAGTGTGCCGCCCCGGAGATGGCCAGGTTCCTCACAGCCTATCAGAGGATGATGCTTCAGTCAACTTTGAAGCCTACCAGAGACACCAAGGCTTTGATGAGAACATCAAGACTGAGCACATAACAGGTTAGTTAAATGTTACTATTACTCATAAAGGCAATATTCTCATTTATTTTTATGTCTGAAATTTACAGGATCCCAATTATTAACATTAACAACACTGGAATATTGCTACCTTTTTTGATACCAGAGCAACAGAAAGGGTCTCTAAAGCACCCAAAAGTGGTTAATTTTGCTATTTTTGACTTCCATCCCTTACATTAGAAAGGGTCACTTATCACATACCAAAACTAGGCACAATATTGATGTTTAGGAAAAGCAAAAGAAGATCTTACAAATCAAGTAAAGTCCAAATAAAATACTACCTCTTAATCGTAGTAAATATTTCAGAGGATGTGTATGCAATGATTCTATTCTCTGTATCGTCTTAGTTCTCCTAATTAGGACATTTTATGGATGTCAGTGTTTGTGCTGAGGTGTGAAGCTGTCTTCAGTCTGCAGGTTAAGACATAAAGAAAAACTTAAAGCAGGGTTGTACAAACTTTTTCCACGTACAAAAATATATCAGGACGGTTTCATAAGCTTCACCTTGAGGATAGTACAGTTAATAAAAACCAATCTTATGATGGTTAAGGTGTGCTTAGTCATTGTGTATGCTTGAGTGGCTAGTTAATGGCTGACAAGGCAAATTATTGTCAGGATTTTAGGGAGGCCAGTTAGATTTCAGGGGGCCCTGGTCAGCCCTGGCGAATACTGGTTCAGCCCCTAAAACACCATCAGTTCTGCTATTAGCCTTTGAAATCCACCAGGCTTTATACATCATATTATTGTTATTTTGGTTGCCAGTATGTTTTCCGTTTACAATGTTGTCTTCATTTAGTCACAAAAAACTCAAATCAATAATTTCTTTTTGTCAAAATGTTTTTTACAGAATAGCATGATAGCACTGCTTTGTGCTGAAACCAAGAAGCACGATACAGTGAAGTACAAGCTTCATGTTCACATGAGGGCCATATTTCATTCAATGTTAAGAATTTGCTGCTGGCCAGTAAAAAACTGGACTACAGGCCAAAAGTTTGGGCCAAAGTTTGGACCCCCCGATTCTATTTTGTCACTACATGCAATCCAACTGACACCCCGGCCCACCAAGTGAGGACACATGCTTCTGTAAACTGGGGGTTTACTGAACTGAATGCCCCAAACTGTACGCTAAAAAAAGCTGTGTTTCCACTAGGATTTACAGAGGCTGATAAATGCTTTTATATATTCGAGACTCGACTATCGCAACTCTTGAAATGTGGGATTGGACCATTCCTCAGTCCAGTTTTAACAGCTGGTCCAAAATGCAGCTGCTCACCTCCTAACAGGCACAAAGAAAAGGGACCACATTACCCCAATGTTGCTCTCTCTGCACTGGCTTCCTGTTCACTACAGGATTGAATTTAAGGTTTTACTGTTAGCTTATAATGTTCTTCATGGTTTGGCACCGTCATATTTGTGTGAACTGCTTCATGTTCACACTCCAGCCAGAGCTCTGAGGTCTGCCAACCAACTGCTCCATGGATGTGCCAAAAACAAGGCTCAAAGCCAGGTGAGATCCAGCTTTTGCAGAAGCTGTCCTGAAACTGTGGAACAGCGTACCCTTTTATATAAGATCTGCCCCAACTCCTGAACATTTTAAATCATTGCTAAAAACTAAATTCTTTTCTTTGGCTTTCAACTCACGATGAAATTCTTTTATCCCAACAGGTGTTAGATTTTACCATTACTTTATCAAGTTCTATTTTGATTGCTTTTACTGTTTTATAGTGAAGTGTTTTTGTTTTATGTTTTGCTTTTATACTGTGAAGCGCTTTGGTCAACACTGGTTGTTTTAAATGTGCTATATAAATAAAGCTGAACTGAATTGATTTGAAGTAGACTGGTTTGGTTAACTTTTTTGCCCTCCTAGCACTGCTCTAAACCTACAACTGAAAACTGTTAATAAGAGCCATTAAATCATCCTTTTCCCTCTGGATTTTGTTATAATAACCTTTCTCATCCCAGGAACTGCTACACGATGCATCTGCAGTGAAATGCTAACTAAACATCAAACTGTTAGATCATCTTAGAATAAAACTGTTCTCTCCTACAGTACTCACAGTATCAAAGTGCTGGCTTTTAAAGTTAAAAAACATTTTTTTATCAATAGTTTTTTGTTTGAGATCTGCTGTGTCAAAGCATCAACAGTGACCGTTCTTTCTTTTTGTTCTTCCTCAGGACAGATGGCGCAGTCTCCTAGCTCCTCTCATCAGCATCACCTCATGTCCCCCACCATGAAGCCTTCTGCTTCGTATTTCAGCCCCTGACAGTCTGCTGAATTAAAACATCACATGAAGGCAACACCCTTTGAACTTTATTCACTTTTACAGGATTCAGTGTCTTTCTTTTCCTGTTTTTGTTACAGGAAGTTGAATCAGTTTTGTTCACTGCATGTCACCATCAGGAAGCATCACAGCATTAGTGTGGACATGTGCTACAGCTAACATTTATGCTTTTAAACTGGATGTCGCTGAGCTTGCTTTGTACTCTGTGCCAAAAGCAACATTAGCCCAACATATCTGTGTAAAAATGCATTTTTACTTTGTACATATAAACATTAATGTTTGACTTAAAACTGAGTCCTTTTATTGAGTCTCTAACAGATTATTTGAACAAATAATCCTCAGGTTTGTGATGTCAATACAGTTATCCTGCTGTGTTGGAGTCTACCTGATAAACAATCTTATATCCAACAGCTGATTTTTAAAATTAGGGCTCTAAGGATTCATCATTGGAACGACATACCACAACCCGGCGCTGGAGAGGTGGGTAGGGGTGGCCAGAGTTAAGCTCCTCATGTCGACACGCGTGCTGCTCAGCAGCCAAGCTCAATGGCATCTCTGGCCTCTCTTTTCACACCTGCCGGAGACCGGCAGTGGTTTTTGAGCCCTTGGGACATTCACAACAAGACCAGGGGCTTGTGACAACCCTGCTACCTGGGTTGATGGTAGGCCAGGGGTTCTCAATGTGGGAGTTGCGAGACATTGAGAGGTGGTCACCAGATGCCTTCCAAAAAAAGAACAAATATTTAAAAATGATATTTAATTGTGTATTTTGCCCATTTCTATAAAAATAGGTGCATAAATGTAAGATAAAAACATGACAATTTGTCAATATTTATGCTGAAATCAATGTAATGTTTAAAGAAATTCCTTAAAATGTAAGTCTTATGATTCTTGAATGTGCACGATTGTGTTCAACTATACCTCAACCACCATTAGGGGATCCCCGGTCTCTGGCACCTTTATTTGGGGGTCGTGAGCTGAAAAGGTTGAGAACCCCTGCCCTAGGCCATGCTTACTCTCCACATCCACCCCTTACTCTGCCCTAAAGATGTGGAGTTTACTTTTTCAGCATTATTTTTCCATGCCCCTGGTGCTATGCAAAGACATCCAGAGCTCAACTAGGGTTGTGTCAATCCTCCTTCCCACCCCATGGTTCTCTCAGGCTGCTTACTTGCCACCATTTCATAAAAGTTCTGCAAAGCTCTGCATGTGGCGTTCAGAGGATTATAATGTTAAAAAATGGGTGAAACTGTCTTCATGTCTGTGGCCCCCTATTTTCTTAAAATCAGTTAAGCTTTGGTATTTGTCATGTCTGTCCCCAGCCAAAGAATAGATGCTGGATGAGGTTTATTGGCTTTGAATATTAAAAAAAAAAAAAACTCTCAAACTTTACAGCAAATGTGCCTTTTATTAGTGCAAAATACCCCAAGCCATTAAGACTGACTCAAAATGTAAACTTCAATCAGAATTTGTAAAAAAAAAAAAAAAAACTCATTCATCGTGATTTGTCATATTCATACAGTCCAGCAAAAGTCAGCAGTGATTGTCACAGCATAGATTTATAAGGATAAACAGTGTAACCAAACATCTGTCTGTAACCAAGGATGTTGAGCTTCATTTTCAAAAATAACATAACATGGAATGACCCTTGCCTAACTAGTCAAGACTCTCCAACAGACATCACATTGCAGCAAAAGATAGGTTTCTATATTGTAGATAGAGCTATGACCTACAACTGTACAGCTGAACTGGAATACTAAATAAAATGTAAACAAGGTATTGAACTTTCCCTTCTGACTCAGTGTTCAAAAACGATTTCTAAGTAATAAACCATTCCCAGTATGTAAGTGACAGAAAAAAACTGAACCCTCCACTCCCATCCCTTCAATGGTTAACACTTTAGCAGTGCTTTTTGAAAATTTGCAACAAACAAGATGTAAGTTGACTATCTTTCTGTTAGTAAGGCAAAGATCCAGTATGTGAATAAGAGTGCAATTAAGAAAGCAATGGCAATAGTTGCCATTTTATGTGATTTATCTAGAAAAAAAAAACAACTAAAAACACCCAGGAGTCAGAACTTTATGAACATTATTACACTGGAAGCAGTTTGCAGGGTTATTATTTTTGTCTAGACTTTGACACCTCTGGGCTACAGCTTCATTTAATCAGGATAATGAGTTAAGGTTTACGCACATTGAATCAATTTTTAGTGCAATTTTGTTGCATGCGAATCAAAAAACACAGTGCTATGTTGTGTTAATCATGTTTGCGCACTGACTCCAAAGCTGTCTGTTTCTATCTTTGTTCTTTTTTTCCTGCATTGTTCAAATCATTGAAACAGGTGACAGACAATTCAGAGCAGCGGCTGCAGCTCCCTTTCTCTCTCTCGCTTGCATTGAAACTTCACTTTAAACACCGTCCTTTGCCCATTAACTATGTGGTTATCAACCATGGAACGTCATACAGCACCCATAAAAAGTATTGAACCCTTGAATGTTTTACCCTCTCATTGATTTTATAAATCAATCATGGTCAATATGAGTTGGCTGACACAAAAATATTACAAAAATTAATGTCAAAGTGAAAAGTGATTTCTACAAAGATATGTCAAAAAATATTTAAGGTGATAAGTGATTGCATAAATATTCACCTCCTTTAGAGTGACTGACCTATTGCAACAGAGGTCCAGCCAACCAGTGCTAGTAGTCTCACAGTTAGTGGAATGGAATCACCTGAGTGCAGTGAATGTGCCTCAAGTGATTGTACTAAAAAGACACCTGTGTCTGGAAGGTCTAGTCACTGGTTAATCAGTATTCCTGGCTACCATTACCCCATGAAGTCAAAAGAACACTGTGCAAATCAGAGAAAAGGTTATTGAAAAGTATAAGTCAGGGGATTGATACAAAAATATTTCTAAGGCACTGAACATCCCCACAGTTCAGTTAAATCCATCATCAAGAAATGGAAGGGATCCATGTGTGAATGTGTCAGTCTACCTAGATTAGGCTGACATCACATCCGAGTGACCGTGCAGTAAGGAGACTAGTGAAAGAGGCCACCAAGACACTTACGACTACTCTGAAGGAATCACAAGCTTCAGCAGCTGAGATGGGAGAGACTCTGCAGACAACAACTGTTGGCTGGGTTCTTCACCAGTCAAAGCTTTATGGGAGAGTGGCAAAGAGGTAGCCACTGCTGAAGAAAACTCAGATTCAATCTGGACTAGCTTTCACCAAAGGTATGTGGGAGACTCCATAGTCAAGTGGAAGAAAGTTCCTTGGCCTAATGAGTCCAAGATGGTGCTTTTTGACGCTATGTTTAAGCGACACTGCACACCACTTCAAACACACTATCCCCACTGCAAAGCAGGGTGGTGGCAGCATCATGCTGTAGGGATGCTTCTCAGCAGCCAGCCCTGGAAGGCTTGTAACGGTAGAGGGTAAAATAAATGCTTCAAAATAGAGTAAAAATCCTGAAGGACCATGTTTAAAGTCTGCACGAGAATTATTGCTTGGGAGAAGATTTATTTCTCCAGCAAGCTAATGACCTGAAGCATACAGCCAAACCTTCACAGAAATGGTTCCCGGCAGCAGGTTGTATCTGGGGCAGACAAGTCAAAGCCCAGACCTCAGTCTAAAAGAGAATTGGCTGGACTTGAAAAGAACTGCTCATGCCTGATCCCTGTGCAACCTGACAGAGATTGAGCAGGTTTGCAAAGAGGAGACTGAAATCCACACAGACTCAGTGCTGTGATTGTTGCAAAAGTACGGTAAATACTGACCTGAAGGGAGTGAATATTTATGCAGTTACTTATTTTAAATTGCATATTTTTATTTGACATTACTCTGTAGAAATATGTTTTCACTTGGACACAAAAGAGTTTTTTTGTACTTTTTTCTCAAAAAAGCCAAATCATATTGACTATGATTGACTTATAAAATCAATAAACAGGTAAAACATTCAAGCCCCCCACTAAGTTTGTGCTCTGCCATTTAAAAAAAGAGACAAAATTGAAAAAATGTCCTCCATTTTTCAGTTTGTGAAAATATCCTAAATAAATGAATGGCTCTGCCATTTTTAATTAGATTACAAATCCAAAAGAATCAGCTAACATTTACGGACTTGGTGTTCAAATGGCCTTTAGTAGTTTATCCAGATTTTTCCTTTTTCTGGAAAGCGGCTAGCAATGAAAGGGGGTGCAGGTAAAATTCTATCGCTACTGTAGATTGGACAAGCTTTAAAGTCACAGGGCCAGTCCCTCCATGCATACCGGAGGCCAGCAACCTCATCAGGATCCTTACACAAGTTGGCAAGTAACTGGACAGTGGTTTGATCCCAGTGCATGATGGAAGCTGGAACCCACTGAGACTTTGGTCCACATGGTTCACGACTCCCAGAGCAACAGATCTTGAGGTACAAACAGGCAAGAGGAAAAAAAAAATCACATGTTGAGCTTACTTACTTTGTTGCAAAAAATGAGATGCTGTAAGAGCAAATGTGAAAGTTTAATGGGCAAATAGTAACCTTAGACAGTAACCTTGCCAGCCTTACCTCAAAGATGTCCTCAGCTGGTTTAACAGACACGGTCTGGTCATAGGTCACGTTGACATACTTTTTATTGGACATGATACTTTTTGGGAAAGGTCCGAGGAAGGGCACATCCTCCTCATTATAAGCCACTGCTCTAGCTCCTAATGTCAGTCTGAAGGATACATCTAGTTTGTCTCTGGGATGGATTCTGAAAAAAACAAACAAAAAAACATCACAAACATTATTAATAAGCCATTTTACAGGTCCAGATAGTTTAAAAGTTAAAAATACATAAAACTTGGTTTTCTTATGCCTCAATGAGTATTCATTTGCTAGACATGGTCAGTTAAGAGTCTCCAATTAATCTCGTTAGCACCTTTTTGGTCTGTGGGAGGAAACCTGGGAATCCATGCATGCAGCAGGTGAACATGCAAATTTCATGCAGAAAGGCCCTGTCCAACCAGATTTGAACCAGGAATGTCCTTGCTATGAGGCAACAGCGCTGACCCCTGCAGACCATGCAGGAAGATCTAATCCAAATGTCTTACTTCCTTTATTTTCTTGCTCATTCCAGAATCTGTTTCCTCTCAGTCTTTAGTTCCTAAAAATCTATCAAGTTTGCCCCACACATTTCAAAACTAAATGCAGATCCCTTTTTTCTCACCCTACAGTCAGAGCACACATTTGTGCAAAGTTTGTTGTTACTGGTGTCCTGGTGCCCATGTCACCTTGAAATTAAATAATCTTAATCATGCCTTGATAACATTTGACATGTGCAGTTGACAGGTGTACCCAATGAAGTGATCAGTGAGGGGATAGTTAAATAACTGTTTCTATCCACATAGGGTCAAAGCTCCTTATAATTTTCTAAAAAAACTGCGTGCTACCAGCCTGTCCACAATCCCCTCAAGTACCACAAAAATCCGCCCCCTCTTTCTCCACCTTTCAGAAAATGTGCACTAAAACAAGCCATTCACAGATTTTCCCCTCATGATGTCATGTGGGGAGTTTGCATTATCCCCAGGTTCAGTTGGCCCTCCCCGCTTGGAAGAAAGCTCTGCCCTCCTCTTCTGATCTTCCTCAAAGCTGCAAGCTGAGGAAAGTACCGGGAGAGCCACATCCATTAAGCCACATCCATTTCCTGAGAGGGGCGGAGTCAGACAGTTCATGAACATTTAAAGCCACAGACACAGAAACAGCTCGAACTGAGAAGGGCTGAAACAGAGGGTTTTTTTTTTTTTAGACATACAGAAATCCAATACTGGGGTGTTTTTTAAGCAACAGTAACCACAGTCATGTTTTGGGGGACCTCTGACACCAATATAAACTTGCCTTAAAGGTGTAAAATATGCCCCCTTTAAACACAGAACTTACGTGCCGTAGGGCGAGGTTTCATCTGGTAAATCCATAGCCACCGCCATAAAGATTTTCTTCATCCGTGCATTAGGAACATAACCATAGTCTGCTGTCTGGTGCCAGCGGATGTTTGAAAAGCCGTCATCAGTGGAGTGTTTTTTGTATGTAGACAACTGAAAAGACGTGAAAGGCATGGATTACAGCAGTGCTTCTCAACTGGTCTAACCTTCAAGAGGACCCACCAGCAACTCATCAATGTGAAATTGTGACCCAACTTTCCAAAAGTTCTCCTCCACTCAAATGAATTTAGCAGATAAAGTTTCAGTCTGGACCTCAGAAGAAAACATGAACAAAAAGATAAGACAAAACAATTTACATTACAAAACCATTTTAAGATCAGGTTATAACAGAAACCCTGGAAGATGTGGATGCATGAACTGAATACACAGTACAGTGCCTAACAAAAGTATCTGATGCTTTTCTTTGTCTTTTATTGATTTTATTAATCAATGATGGTCTATATATTTGGGCCTTTTGGAGAAAAAAAAAACTCTAAATCAAAGTGAAAACAGATTTCTACAAATTAGTGTCCATTAAATAAAATATGTAACATAAAATAAGTGACTGCATAAATATTTAACCCCTTTAAAGTCAATATTTGATAGAGTCTCAATCAGGCTTGCACATCTGGACACTGCAATTTTACTTCATTCTTGTTTGCAAAACTGCTCAAGATTGGTCAGAATGCACAGGGATCAGGAACTGTCCTTTGCAAGTCCAGCTACAAATTCTCTATTGGACTAAGGTCTGGGCTTTGACTTCCCGCTCCATGTTTGCTTTAGGCCATTTCTGTGTAGCTTTTGCTGCATGCTTTGGGTCATTGTCTTGCTGGAAAAATACATTTTTCTCCCAAGCCATAGATCTCTTGCAGACTGAAAAAGAATATCCTGATGGATTTTTCAATATGTTGCCAAAATCGTTTTACCCTCTACCTTTACAAGCCTTCCAGGGCTGGCTGCCGAGATGTATCCCCACAGCGTGATGCTGCCACCACTGGGCATCACAGTGGGGATGGTGTGTTTGTGGTGACGTGCAGTATTTGGTGTCTGCCAAACAAAGAGTTTGTCTGGTGTCAACAAAGCACCATTTTAGTCTCATTAGCCAGCTCCCCAGCAAGTACAAAGTATGGTGTTACCAGGCCGTACTGTACCACCAGATGATGTGGCCTCTGAAAATGAGCCAGATCCCCTCCTCAGTGGTGAGCAAGATGGACGGGCCAGCAAACTTGTTCATCAGGAAATGGCTGGGGCTACCGAGATGCCTCTCAGAAGTAGGTCTCTTTGGCAGAAACACACTACACCTACCACTGCAATCGATCAGCTTGGGCTTCAAGCAAGAGAAGGCCCGGAGGGTGCTGGAGCTGAGGGAATCCACTGGCCAGGAAGAGGTCAACATGGCAATTGACAGGCTGAAGCACCGCGAGGTAATCGGCAGAGTCCAGGATGGGCGAGCAGGCCAAGGGAGGGGCGAGACACCCCTGTTCTGGTCAAAGGCCTCCAAGAGAGAGAAGAAAGCCATGGTGGTGGCAAGAAGCGAACAGGAATGCCTCAACATCAAGGCGGTATCTCAGAGCCGGCAAGAAGGTTGGACAACTTGGGAAGGAGTCACGGACAGGCCCCTGTCATGGTCTGATCTGTGGAGGATCCCCCAAGCCAGGCTCAGCTTCCTGATCAGGTAAACATATGACACCCTACTTGTCCTCGAAACCTCCACCAATGGTTTGGTGCTAAAGAAACCTGACCCCTTTGCAATACCACCAATGCAAACCTTCAGCACATCCTGTCAGGCTGCAAGACAGCTCCGTCCCAGGGCCGCTAAAGGTGGCAATACGATCTCGTACTGAAAAAACTGGCAGAGGTGGCAGAGTCCTGCAGACAGGAGGCCAACTGCAGACCCCTGCCCCAGCGAGACAGCCCATCCAGTTTATAAGGGCTGGAGAAAACATCAACCCCCCCCCGCCAGAGAGTCACAGCAAAAATCCTCTCATCCGACAGCCAGTGGACCATGAGGGTCGACCGCGGAAAACAACTACAGTTCCCGAGGGAGATCACCTATCATCGCTCCAGCCAGTCCTAATACTGTGGTCCAAAGCTTGCAAAACAGTCCTGCTCGTGGAGCTCACTGTTCCATGGGAGGAGGGGCTGGAGGCTGCCCATGAGCGGAAGCTCTCCAAGTACGCGGGCCTGGCGGCAGAGTGCAGGGAGGCTGGCTGGAGAACCATCACATGCCCTGTCGAAGTGGGGTGTAGGGGCTTTGTAGGTTCCTCAACTGCTCGACTCCTCTGCGACTTGGGATGCAGTGGAGTGGGGCTTTGCAAAGCCATTAAAGAGCTGGCAGAAGAAGCAGAAAGAGGCAGTTTCTGGCTGTGGCTAAGGAAGAAGCATAGGAGTTGGGGGCCAAATAACACCTAGGGCATCAGCAGGGGGTGGCAGGGAAATACCCCTGTCATCACTCCACCTCCGTGAGATGTACTGGGGTTAAAGGAGCGAAACATCAATGACCAGAGGTCCCCAGCTGATGACCCTTTTCGACCCATAGGTGTTTACACCTGCACAAGGCACCGGTCGAGGTGCGTCAGGCAGCGATGCCCAGCAGGCAGATCATCAGCCTGTTCCACTTAAAGACCATGGAGTCTCCCACAACCCTACTGGCAAAATCTAGTTAAGATTTAATATGAGTTTTCTTCAACAGTGGCTTTCTCTTTTCCACTCTCCCATAAAGCTTTAAATGGTGAAGAACCCAGCCAACAGTTGTTGTCTGCAGAGTCTCTTCAATCTCAGCTGCTGAGCAGCTGAGCATGAACATAAAGCATACTTTATGAAGTGAATCTCTCCCTCCTCTAACCACTTTAATTAGCAGCATGTCTGTGTCTGTCTGTCTTGATTTGCATGTGGAATTAAGAAGTTTTGAGTTATGAGAACTTCATGAATGAAATCAAAACATTAGTTCACTGTTTAGTAAATACACCTTATGAGTCCTCAAGTCAAAACATGAAGTTGTATTGAGAAGGATTGGTCTTAACTCCCAAAAAATGCCAAGTGGAGGGGGTTCAATATTACAGAAGTGAGTTTGGCAGATGAACTCACAACCTGTGGCAGCCTCCATAACAAGGCATGTTCTGTTACAGTAATAATAATTAAGAATTTCTCTGGCTTTAAAAGCTTCTGGAAATATATGAGATACTGTAAAACCTAAAACAAAATAATATGAACATAGGAATGGTTGCTTTTTAAATTAATACGGATATTTGGTTAAAAAATTCTAAATACTTTATCTTTAGATTTTACTCAGAGCCCTATAATGATACATTTAGGTACTTTTCTGGAGATCTTGGAAAATTATCCCAGTATCATACAGAAAGATAACAAGCTAAAAAAAGTTGAGATCTCAAGAAAAACATAATTTACCTGTTACAGGGAGCTAAGTGAAATAACATACATGGTTGTAAGTCTGCTTAGGGTTTTGAAATACCACAGTTTATTTTTCCAGGAACAAATTCTCAACCCACTCTTGGGTCTAAACCACAAGTTGACAACCACTGGATTAACTGATGCACTGGCAATTTAAAGGTTCTGATGCCTGCCTGCCAAATACACAGCCCCCTCTAGGCATCGCCTATGTCAGAAGTTTACTTCTTATTTTTTCATTTTTCACAAGTCTCATTAATTTGCTCATATACAAAAACTGTAAATTTCCACACACCTGAACAAATCCAAAGGGGAAGTCCATGGCAGTCTGCCCCCCTGAGCCTTGGTGAAACTTCATCCTCCAGTCATCGATCATGGCAGGGAAGGTACAGTTGTACTTGTCTTGATGGTATTCTGCATTCCTTTCACCTTCAGGTGGGAAAAGTCATTTTAAGATGAATGATGCACATGTGGCTCTACTTATCATCTACTACCTGAGCAGGTAGTCTTACCTTGGTACCAGAGGGCTCCTTTAATGGTCATGTTAAGCAGTGGATGAATCATTGAATTCCACAACACAGAATTTCCTAATGGACTGATGAGGAATTAATGTTTAAAAAGTAGCAAGTGTGATGTTAATGGAAGTTTTTTCTTCTTGGTTATTACACTGAACTGTTCGGAACAACAGACACAGAAGGCACAGAAGATATTGAAGAGTAACTAAACCACAGAGTTTCATGTGAGGTGCATATACTTCCAACATCGCACAGGTAATCCTGCTTTTGTGGACTTGATTAGTAACGTCAGTGTCAGAGTCCGTCATAATATATCAATGACAAATGGTCCTGACAAAAATTTGAATGTTAGCAACTTTCTTTTTGGGAAGCCTGATTTATTTGAAATCTTGTAAAAAGCACTACACTACCCACAATCGTTGAGTGTCAAAGTGATGTCTCCGGATGAGCCTGCTGTTACCAGCAAACTTAAGCTACTGGATGCAGAGGTGGAAAAAGTACACAGCCACTGTACTCGAGTAAAAGTACAGTTACTCTAGCTAAAATTTTACTTACGCAAAAGTACTTTACTTATTGGCAAGAAGTACAAGAGAATAGATCTCCAACCAGGTTGTTCAGGTTAAGCCACACCTCTGTAATGAAGTAAAATAAACAACTAAATTGACAGTGTCAGTTAAACTCATATAGGTACAGTTACATTTAACACTTTTACAATGTCTTTTGTGTGTATTGATCCACCCTAAATTTAGTCAAACTACACTTTTGAAAGTGTTAAAAATTTTACAGTATGACAGAGCTAAAGTAACTCTTGAAAATCTGTGGTAAGGTGGGTCTCCTCTGACAAGAACAAAGTAGAGAGTGAGGCTGCGAAATTAATCCAAAATTAGATTAAATCGCAGTATGGCCTGCAGCAATTTTCATATCGCAGAAGGTGCAATATTTCTTTGACGTAAAATTTGTGTTGAAATACCAGTTTTAAACTTTTTTTTTGCAGCAGAGATGTTATGCATGTCATATCATGCAATCAATCAAGTGCCATTTTTTTAGAATAGTCTCTTTTAGAATAATAATAGGACAAAAAATCCTATATTCTTAATTTTTCTACTTTTTTCTTATTAAATGTGAAAAAGACAAAAGAAACCCTCAATGCAGTAATTTATATCCAATTTGCAACATGAGTCCAAATTATCAGAATTTGATATTTTTAAAGAATTGTTCAGCCCTTGTTCAGGAATAAAAAAGGAATAATCACGTATCAAATTGCAATCAATACTGGGGGAAAAAATTGCAATTGAATTATTTGCCAAAATCGTTTATCCCTAGCAGAAAGTCAACCTCATAGCAAGGAAATGCGTACTAAAAGAGCACACTGTCTCCATTAGTAGGTGGGAACTGTAACTCAGTGGATAACTTCACTCATGGTGCAAATGTGTCTAACAACAAAGACCACAACGACTCATCAAAAACATGACCAAAAGAACCCCAGCAGGGATCACTGTCCAACAGGCAACATCCAACAATCATCTAAACAAATAAATACACATCTAAACACACTAACACAGGGCGTGATGGGCAACTCTGCCCATTCATCCCCACAGATTTGAAATCACTCTGGGTAGATCAATAATTCAAAAAACTCCAACAATGAAGACCTTTTCACTAAGAATGGAGTAAAAATTACACTTTAGAGTTAAATTCAACTCTGAAATGCTTAACCATGAGATGTGGAATCATTATCCTGCTATGTGCTGAAGTAGTCAACAGAGGGGGAAAAAGTTCAAGAGTATATTACTCACGTAAAAGTACAGTAACTCTGGTTAAAACTTACTTAAGTAGAAGTAAAAGCACTGGTTTAAAAATGTACTCAAAAATGTACAAGTATATGGAAAAAAAAAACCTACTCAATTACAGTAATCTGAGTAAATGTCATTAGTTACTTTCCACCCCTGAGTCGATGTTACTAAGTTGAGGATCATGGAAAAAGAGGGCGGACACGGTTTAGCTCTGTAGTGATGAAGCCTGACACTGAAGGCCACCTGCCTCCACATCAGCCAATAAAAAATTAAACTGAGTTGCCAGGGTTTAACCTGAAGAGGGCAGTCAATATGCATATTTCTGACACAAAATGTAGAAACTGCATGCTTAATTCAAAATTTGTACTCCATCTACTTAACAGTACCACTAAATACTCGTATATGCAGGTTTCCAACTATAGAAAGTGCTTTGGGTTTAGTTACTCTTTAAACTGTCTGACAAATGTGTCTAAAATTTTGATTTACACATGCATCAAAAATGGTTCAACATGCAGAGCAGGTTGCAGGTCAGCTTTGCTTATGTTATTTCTTACCCGTCCTCAGATCCTTCCAGTCCACACTTCTGCAGAGCCCCTGAAGATGACCAGGCCTCAACAGGCGTGCCCCCCCAACAGGACTCTACCAGCCCGATGGGGTACTTCAGGTTCTTGTTCATGATACGTCCAAAGAGCCAGCAGACTGCAGAGAAATTAGCCACTGTTCCTGGAAATGCAAGTCGGAAGAAGGGCATTCGTGAGCAAATAATGCAAAGATTGACGTGTTCTTTTTTAAATAACACTGACAATAAAATACAGCACTGCACTGATTTGTGCTGTAGCTAACAGAAGTTTTTAAGGAAAAAATACGCTTTTAGTTCTTTGAATGAATCTGTAGTATAATACCCCAAACCAAGCTGAAAACAAGGCTTGAAAAAATCATGAGCAAATAATGAATGCCTTGACATACTTTTTGTAGGCAAAGACCAGGGAATCTCCACGCCATTCAAATCAGAGAGCTCGGTTTTACTCTGGTTCAAGGCGGCCATAAAAACCCTCACATGGGGGAACTCCTCTACGTGGGCCAGTTCCTCTGATGCATTGAAAATCTGACAGAGAATCAAAATAAAAAGGAATCGTAAGCAACAGGATATGAAAAGACATACAAAGAGACCAAAAACAGATTATTTTAGTCTAACACGTTTAATAGAAAAAAAGAGATGGACAAAAAGAGAAGATGAGACAGAGGGGATGAAATACAACCAAAGGGTCTAGGCTGAAATTGAACCTTGGTTAATAAAGGTTCTGTCTGGACTCATGAGGTGCTTCTTCTATAGGCTAACCTACAGTTGAAACCAGAAGTTTACATACACTATATAAAAAGGCACAAACTTTTTTTTCTCACCATCTAACATTAAATCAGATTAAACTTTTCATGTTTTTTGTCAATTAGGATTACCAAAATTATTTCTATTTGCTAAATGCCAGAATAATGAGTGAGATCATTTTTAGACAATTTTTTATTATTCTCTTGAAAGTCAGAAGTTTACATACATTTCATTAGTATTTGGTAGCATTGCCTTTAAACTGTATGACTTGGGTCAAACATTTTAGATATGCTTCCACAAGCTTCTCACAATAGTTTGCAGGAATTTTGGCCCATTCCTCCTGGCAGAACTGGTGTAACTGAGCCAGGTTTGTAGGCCGCCTTGCTCGCACATGCCTTTTCAGCTCTGCCCATAAATTTTCAATGAGATTGAGATCAGGGCTTTGTGATGACCACTTCAAAACACTGACTTTGTTATCCTTAAGCCACTTTGTAACCAGTTTGGCAGTATGCTTAGGGTCATTGTCCATTTGGAAAACCCATTTGTGCCCAAGCTTTAACTTCCTGGCTGATGTCTTGAGATGTTGCTTCAGTATTTCCACATAATGTTCTTTCCTCATGATGCCATCTATTTTGTTCCTGGAAGCCAAAAAAACAACCCCACAACATGATGCTGCCACCCCATGTTTCACAGTTGGGATGGTGTTCTCAGGCTTGCAAGCTTTCCCTTTTTCTCCAAATGTAACGATGGTCATTATGGCCAAAAGTTCAATTTTAACATACATCAGACCACAGAACATGTCTCCAAAAACTAAGGTCTTTGTCCCTGTGTGCATTTGCAAACTGTAGGCTTTTTATGTTTGTTTTGGAGTAATAACAGTCTTCCTGGGAGAGTGGCCTTTCCACACTCTCACCAGCTTCAGCCAGCATCTTCACAAGGTCTTTTGCTTTTGTTTTTGGGTTGAGATGCACTTTTCGGACCAAAGCACGTTCATCTCTGGGACACAGAACCCGTCTCCTTCCTGAGCGGTATGATGGCTGGACATTCCCATGGTGTTTATACTTGCGTATAATTGTTTGAACAGATGAACGTGGCACCTTCAGGCATCTGGAAATTGCACCCAAGGATGAACCTGACTTGTGCAAGTCCACAGTTCTCTTCCTGATATCTTGGCTGATTTCTTTTGATTTTCCCATGATGTTACACGAAGAACTATTGTGTTTCAGGTGTGCCTTAAAATACATCTACAGGTGTGCGTCTAATTAACTCAAATGTTGTCAATAAACCTATCAGAGGCTTCCAAAGACATGACATCATCATCTGGGCTTTCCCAAATAGTTTAAAGGCATAGTAATCTTAGTGTATGTAAACTTCTGACTTTGAAAAAAGTAATAAAAATTGTCTAAAAAAATCCTTTTCTCATTATTCTGGCATTTAGCAAACAGAAATAATTTTGGGAATCCTAATTGACCAAAAGTTTAATCTGATTTAATGTTAGATGGTGAGAAAAAAAAGTTTATGTGCCTTTTTTTATAGTGTATGTAAACTTCTGGTTTCAACTGTACTTTATAACCTACTTATAAATAAGTCAATTTAGGCCGGCCACACACTACAGGATTTTAAGCCCGATTTTAGGCAAGATTTGACCCCCCTGATGATTGTGGGAGCGTATACCGACTGAAGCCTCATCGCAAACGATTATTTGTCAGAGTAGTCTGCATGTCTGTGGTGTCAACACAATTAATTTACTGCTCCAAATTGCATCGTAGCCTCCCAGACCCTGAATCGTAAATATCCGCTGACGGAGTACCCACAACAACCAATGAGAGCAAGCACACCGGGTAGCGTCACCAGATGGATCATACGCACTTTCCCCGCTCACAACCATAAACACAATCCAGTCAGGATTTCATCCTGAGTCTTTCCCTTGTTCTATGATTGTTGCCGCACCTGTAACACATGCCAGGACAGCCTGTTGTGGAGAAACAGCAAGACAGTATCGACAGACATCCGTGTTTTTTTTGTTTGTTTGTTTTTTTTCCTTAAGTCACGTGATCATGCAAGGTCGTAGGCAGGTCGGCAGGTGTGTGGTCTCCACTGATCTGACAATCTGGCTGAGTCGTCTAGTGTGTACGTTCAGAGGATTAAAGATGAAAAATCTTTGGAAATTGTCCTGAAGTCTGTGGTCTCTCACGGTTTTAAAATCATTTCAGGTTGAAAAATCGTCTAGTGTGTGGCCAGCCTTAAAAGATTCAAACTTGCTATGTTTAGTGTTTTTAAATCTTTACACTGCTTGTCTCCATATATCACTGATTGTTGTTTATGTCGCTATCAGATCTTTCAGGTCCTTAAATCTTTCTCTTTTTAATATTCCTCTTGACCCACACCAGCATCAGGGAGAGAGAGCTAAACTTTGGGACTCACTGCCTCTGGACACCAAAGAGAGTGTTTTTAAAGTAAACTAAAGATTATCTTTTAAACTGGCTTTTAACTTTAATCAGCATCTTTGTTTTACATTATCTGACCTTTACTGATTTCAGTTTACTGATTCCTAAATATTTCTGTAATCATGTTATTCTATTGTATCTTTTCATGTTTTTATTATTGTACTAAAGTTTATTTTATCTTTTATATATTGGCTGTTGAATTAGATCAGTCACTTTAAAAGGAACCCTGCATGATCAGACAAGTTTATCTTGTTGGATAGATATTTGTGTCTCTTATATGTATACTGAACTAAAAAACTAACTAGATATCTGCATTTTGAGTAATTTGAGTTTATAAAGTCATCACGAGGCTGCCATATTTTGGTCCACGCTGGTACTGTGGCGTCATCTAACCGCAGCACTCCTGACCGTTGCTATGCAGTAACCAGTTGTTCAGACTGGCAGTATGTTGTGCTGCTCGCAGCTGTTACCATCAAAGCTTTCATACCAGACATGAGTTTGCTGCATGTTGGCTTTGTCTTCCTGCTGTCAAAGCTATGTCATTCCTCCTAAGTTTTACCTCAATAAACCTTTCCTACAAGTGACTGGATTCAGTGTATAGTGGAAGCATGCCAGTAGCTTTTCAAAATAAAAGCATTATGTACAAATGAAGAGAGTTTCTCCAAAGAAATGCTACAGTGTAACAGAAGAATAAGTTCATAGGAAAGACAGACAGCTCACCTGCGATACAAAAAAGTACATGTTGCTCTGCCCTCCACACAGCCAAATATCTCCAAACAGCACATCTGTGAGCGTGGCTGTACTGCCATCTATGGCTGCGGTCACATTGTAGGGACCACCAGCTTCAACAGGGTCGAAGGTGACTTTCCAGATACCTGTGAAAACAGTAATTCAGTGGCTTTAGGGACATAGGAATTTGGGACACTGGGTTATGAATTAAATGTTTTACTAAAAACTTGTAGGCATTGAGAAACTAA
Source organism: Cheilinus undulatus (assembly GCF_018320785.1). NCBI lineage: Eukaryota > Metazoa > Chordata > Actinopteri > Labriformes > Labridae > Cheilinus > Cheilinus undulatus. Next base: position 7,943,948 of record NC_054866.1, read on the forward strand.
GATTAAAGATGCTTCAGCAGAGGCTACACCAGACGATACTGATGAGACAAAGATGAACCTTTACCAAAGTGATGGAATGGCTAAAGTTTGAAGATAGAAAGGATCTGCTCATGATCCCAAACATCAGGTGCTTCCATTACACCCGAGCAGTGCCACAGGCTGATCGCCTCCATGCCACGCCGCATTGATGCAGTAATTCATGCAAAAGAAGGCCCAACCAATTATTGAAGGCATAGAAATGAACATACTTTTCAGAAACCTGACATTTCTGTTCAAAATATCCTTTTTTATTGATCTTATGGAATATTGTAATTTTTTGAGACACTGACTTTTGGGTTTTCTTATCTATAAGCCATAATTATCAACATTTCAAGAAATAAAGGCTTGAAATACTTCACTCTATGTGTAACAAGTCTATATATGGGTTTCACTTTCAGAAACAAGTGACAAAAAATATTGAACTTTTTCATGATATTCTAATATTTTGAGATGCACTAGAAAGTTTATTGGCCTGTTTATGTTAAACCTAAGTAATTCAAATGGATGGAAATTTTATATGCAATTGAAATATTTAAATCTTAAGAATTAGGCATAAATATTTCTGTGAGTGTGAAAAATACAAATGTATTCCCAATTTTACCCCAATAACCATGGAAATTGGGGAATGTTTAAAAATTTTTGATAAACCCTCCCCCCCTGAAAAATCCCCAAAATTTCAAGTACAATTCTGTATTTTTTTTTTTCTTTTTTTTTTGGGGGGGGGGGCGGATTCCCCCAACTACAGTCACCTGAAAAATTACAAATTCATTCACAGAATTCCAATGAAAGTACCTCTGAATTTCAAAGGAACTTCCTGAAATAGAACACCCAAAATTTCATGAAAATTCCTGAAAATTTAAAAGCCATTTCCGCCCAAAGATTTATGACCAAATCCTGAAAAAAAAAAAAAATACGTTTACCAAAATCCACATAGAATTGTGAATATTTTCAAACAAATTCCCCCAAACATAAAAAAAAATCTGTAATATTCCAGTGAAAATTAAAAAACAATTTAAGGAAATTCATCCTCGATTTTCCAAAATTCTCATACAAGTACCTCAGAATTTTAAAGCAAGTCCTTAAAATCAAAACCCCAGAATAAACAGACATGTCCCTCTGTGTATGAAATCAGTGGAAATTTGAAAGCAAATTCCACCCTAAACTTTAAAACCTAATTCTCAAAAAATAACAAACACATTTCCCCCAAAATCCATGGAAAATTGTTGAAAATTTTTAAACAAATTTCTCTAAATATCTAAATAGACAAAAAAAAAACAAAACTTAAATTTTAATGAAAATTTAAAAAAAAATTTGAAGGACATTCCCCCAAGATATAAAAACATATAAACATGTCCACCAAAATTTCATAAAAATTCTGAAAATTTAAAGGAGATGAGTTCCACTCAAAGATTAATAACCAATTTACCATTAAATTTTCCCAAAAATTGACAAGAAATCATAACAAATTCCCCCAAACATCCCAAAAAATTGCTCAAATTTCAAAGAAAATTCAGGAACAGTTTGAAGGAAATTTCCCCAAGATTTCCAATTAAATTCCCCCCAAATTTACAAATATATTCCCCAGATTCCAATGAAAATATCTCAGACTTTCAAAGAAACCCCCTCAAACACCCCAAAATATACAAACATGCCCCCCTATATTTAATGCAAATTTCCTGAAAATTTAAAATAAAATTTCCCCATGATTCCAAGAAAATTACTTAAGTTCCCTGGAAATTCCAGACAATTAGCTCAAAAATGTTAATAGCTGAATTTAGCTCTGTGTTGTAGGAAAAGCCAAAATGTAATGTCCCCATATGTACATGCAGGGTCTCAGGAGGATAAATAAAGTATTAGAATTCAAACATTCTCTATAGTCCTAGAGATATTTGTCAAATCAGGACAAACTTCTTACCATTCATGTCTTATAGGTAACACCAAGCTGAGGGTTAGAAAGGTTACACAACAAAAGCTTTGAGTTTGGCTCCCCTGTGGTTGAAAGCAGGAAGTTTCCACGTGACAACAACAGTCTGTACTGACCTTCTGTCACAGAGACAGATGAGGCTTTCTGTTTTGTTGGTCCTGACAAGAAGACGGTGACCTGGGCATCTTCAGGTCCGTAGCCCCACAGCACCGCCCTCTCTGGAGCCTTCTGCAGCACCATGTGATCTCCATAATAGGAGGCAAAGCGCAGGGTACCATCTAGGAACACAAATGTTTGGGTTTTTTAGCAGTTCAACCTATATAAAACACTATTTTTGTTTAAATTACAAAACTGAATGTGGAATACAAGGTGAGGAATACTGCATACAAACTTTATGAGCATGTACCAGAATCGTCCGGAATTGAAATGGCTTTTGTGACAGATACAAACATAACAGTTAAATAGTCAGCCCTCATCTGGACTGACACCGTCAGAGACCATAGTAATGACCCACTTTAATAATAACACATTAGGCTTTACTCACCAGTCTCGTGATAAGAAGCTAAAAGCAGGAAAAGCACTAACAGAGGTACAGCCATGAGAAGGAAATGAAAAACGTAACTAAATCGTTGAGCAGCTCCGTCAGAACAAGTCATATCAGTGTAGCTGACATGCTAAATGTGAAAGCAGGTTGAAGTAAACACTCTCTGTTATTCTGCCCAGCTGCTGAGCCGAAATCTAATTGTTCCTGTTGACGCTTGACGGCAAGACATAGCTTTTGTACACGCAGATGTCGCCTGATGAATGCTTTGGTCGATCACGGAAGCACGGGCGCCATTTTGGAGAGGGGTTAAAGTTGAGAAAAGTTATTAACTTTTAAATCAACGTCTGCGGTATATCCACAATTAAATCATTCATAAAATAAAATGAGCATGGTTTCCCCGCTGTTTGTTTAATCTCAAACCTCAGACATCTCGGACCTATTTAAGTCAACGGTGCAAAAAGGGGTAGATGTTGCAAAAAAGAATTATTTTTCCTGTAAGTATATTATATAAAACAGCCTTCATCCACTGAGAAAACAGGTCTGTAGGTGAGACACACTTTTTTTTATCTTTGTTTTAAGCTCTGCAAGATGCTGACTGTCAAAAAAAAACAAAAAAAAAAAAAACGAAGGGCTGTCCCATTCCTGTTTCTACCACTTCAAGTCCTTGCAGCGTCTTGCACGCAATCACTTTCCAGGAGCAGTCAGTTAAGTCAATAAGAGCAGAGGGCTCAGGACCTTTCAGTTGGATTTAATTCTCATGGAATAAAAATCCAGAAATCTCCTCAGTTTGTGTTTACCAAAGACCTTATTTCAACATTTCTGCTCATGTCTACGACAAATACATCAGCTGTAAATATTGGCTATAGATGTTAGGGCTGGGCAATTAATTGCAAATTAGATTATATTACAATATGGCATGCTGCAAGTTTCAATTCACAGACGGTGCAATATTCCTTTAACCTGAAATATATCAAAATACCAGTTTGATCAGTCTTTTTTATGCTCTCAACATCATGCAAACATTCAAGTGTCAAGCTAAATTAGATGGTCCGTTGACAGATAAAATAAACAGTTACATTTTTTTGTTTCAAATATACATACAAAAACATACATACATGTATGTATGTTTGTTTTTTTTTAATGAGGGAAAGCCTTGTATAATTTAAACTCATAACTTAACATTGTTGTTTTTAATGATGATTTAGAGACCCAAAAGGTGTTGAGTGCGTAAATGGAAAATACTTTTTCACAATGCCAAGTATTCTGTGTTACAAATCCTTTTTGTGATTAGTCTTTTGACATATTCTAGTATTTTTAATGCTTGTTTTTGTGAGCTGTAAGCCGTAATCATCAAGATTAAAACAAAGAGGCTTGAAATATTCTCTTTGTGTAATAAATCTACAATATTGTGGATTTTTTTTCTGAGCTGCAATTGTAAAGCTACAAACCAGTCAGTTATTAAAATGATTTAATCAACATTGTGATCATGCTCATAGCTCCTGCCTGTTAAATGTTGATAAGACTCTTAGAGATGTGTTGCAGAAAATGAGAAGTAATCCTCCTGTTTGTTTCTTTGATAATTCCTATAATTTGCTGCACTTGTTGTTTTCAGAAAACTTCATTTGTCATTCAGCAGTTTTAGTGTTAGATCTGTCATTGTTCTTAGATTGTCTTCAGTTTTTTTTGCATCAGTCATTTATTACCAGCACCAGCACAAGCTTCAGATCATTTGTGGAAACATAACATCGCTGAACCTCAACCTGACTAACTGAATCAACCCCAGATCCTAACACTGCCCCCACAGGCTAGTCTGGTAGGCACTACAAGGAATGACTGCGGCATCACTTCCTCTACCCCTGTTCTCACCCTGATATGGCCATCCCCTTGAAAACAGGGTAAATCTGGACTCATAAGATCACATGATCCTTTTCATGACTCCAGCATCCAATCTTTAACGGACCTAGCAAACTGAAGCCTTTTTAAATCAGCCTTACAGATGAGTAGTTTTCTTAAACTGTCAATCTAAATCCTTTGAGTTCTTGTAGCATTGTGTCTGTGGAACTGCTCTTACTTTCACCCATAAACAGAATACACCAAATGTTTATTTGCTCTTCAAAGACAATCATTAATCACTTAAAAATAATCCTTTACCACTTTCCTTCCAGTTTTTAACAATGAGCTTTAGGCATTATTTTTGGAGTTGTCTTTCCAAACTTTTATCAGAGCCATATTTATTATTTATTTGAAATTATTTAACCAGGAAATGCTCATTGTGGATTTCATTTATAAGACTTTCCAGGCTAAGCACAGATAACATAAAAAAACAGAACAATTACAATCCCACGAAAACCAAATCCAGAGTCACAGAACAGAAAGTCTTTAGTCAGAACATCTAAAACCTGAGGAATCCTCCTCCAGTGCCTTCAATCTACTTTTTTACCAAATCATGAAACTGTGCTGTCTTTGAGGGATTTTCCACTCTAACTTGATGATAAAGCAGGTTAGTCAAACAATGAAAAGTTTTAATGCTATATTTATGCAGTTAATTGCATTTAATTACTCCTTGGTTGCATTTTGAAATCCTGCTTCTTTCATTTAAAACTTTTTTTTTGGTAATATTTTTTTATCATTGACTTCCTGGTTGGATAAAGACCTGTTTTTATGCTGCGATAGAATAAGGAACTTTAGGTAGATTGAAGTTTATGATACAAACTTCACCATAAACAAAGGGAACATCTTAAGAGTTGAAAGGGAACACAAAAAGATAAATATTAGATATTACAAGATGCAGATAACCTCTGACTTGTCCACTGAGCTCTCTGTGAGTTTTTTAATTATGTGAGGCATTAAGGAGAAGTGTTGGACTTATTTGATGTCAAATCAGGGCTGCATGGCAGCACAGAGGTTAGCACTATTGCCTCACAGCAAGAAGGTTTCTGGTTCATTTCCCAGTCAGGGCCTTTCTGTGTGGAGTTTGCATGTTCTTCCCATGCATGTGTGGGGTCCTGGTGACTCTAGAGTGAATGTAAGTGTGCCTGGTTGTCTGTCTCTATATGTCAGCCCTGCGATTAACTGGTGTCTGATCCAGGGTGTAGCCCACCTCTCGCCATTGGCACACCCAGGGTACACCCTCCAACCCCCCATGACCCAATGGGATAAGCAGGATATAAAATGGATGATGACCTCAGATCTTGTGAGGCCAAAATTTTAGGAATGCAATGAGGGTTTTTTTTTTTTTTTCTGGTCAAATTTGGCACAATGCTTCTCTTGGACTTGAAGGTTTCCCTGGTCAAAGGTCATTATATTTACACATCAATTTGACCCCTGGACACCTAACTAACTCTGTGATCTGAAGTTTATTTAAAAAAGAAATGATGAAATAAGATTTCTACCAATGACACCACCACAGAAACCATTCCCAGCTCTTCTTCTTTACTGATCACTCTGTCTCATTATCTTACATTTGTTTATCTACTGGAAGCAGGTAACTGCAAGGCAGTACTTCTAGTCTTTGCTCACTGCAGGCCTATAATAGTTTGACCCTGATGAAACAGAATCACATCTTTTCCATGACCATTTGATATGCAGTTAGAGTTAATTGGCTACCACCTGAAACATGAATCACTGCAGCAATGATCCATTGAAAGACTTTGAACAATATGCTTAGCTAAATCCAAATGGGGACTTTTTTTGTTGCCAGGAAGTGCATGGTGGATTTTGATGTGCTTTTGTTGTGCCTTTCATGTCTTGCCAGGTGTTGAAAACAACAGAACTCAGAGATTCACTCATATTTAATTTCATTTTCAGGTTTTTACTGAAGTCACTGCTGCAGTACCAGACTTTCTCTGAAGGAGAGATACTGCCAACACCCAGCACAAGCTCTCACCCTGCTGTTCCACCAGTGGCATTAAGTGCAGGTCCTGCTGGGGGTTCAGGCCAATCTGGGGGACACAACCATGCATCAGTGGGCTCAACAGGGGAAGAGGGACCTCTTAAAAAACCAAAGAAGGAAAGGAAAGAGCGAGGCCGGGAAAATGGAAAAGAGGAAAGTGAGTGCTGTTTAATTTAAGATTTATAATAAAACCTGATAGAATTCTGCAGGTTTACATTTGTTTTTGCTGACAGTTTGGTCATTATTTTATTCTCTTGTGTTTCTCAGTTCCAAAAAAGATGTCAAAGAAGAGAAAGCTCGCAGACGGTTCTCGGAAGCTGGTGCAGCCCATCCCTCTGGACTCATGTGGCCGTCCTGTCTTTCCCATCGTGCTTGGGGGTTTAACCGTCTACAGTCTGGGAGAGGTCGGTGTCTGACTTTACCACTGAAAAGTCCCTTAGATAACTGTTAGCATGGCTCTCCTCTTGCTATGAATAATCCATGCATCAAACACTCACTGTGCAGTTTATTACATATACCTTGTTAGTTAGGGGTTGCAGCCCCGTTTACCTTCAGAACTACCTTAATTCTTCACTGCATGGATTCAACAAGGTGCTAGAAACATTCCTCAAAGATTTTGATCCACAGCAACATGATAGCTTCACGAGCTGCTGCAGATTTGTCAGCTGAACATTCATGATGTGAATCTCTCATTCCACCACATCCCAAAGTTGAACTACTGCATTGAGATCTGATGATTGTGGAGGCCATTGGAGTGCAGTAAACTAATGTCAAGCCCAAGTTTAGGATTTCAGCTTTGTGACATAGCTCTTTATTATGCTGGTCAGCAACTATATTAAAGCAGACTGTGGCATTAAAACAACTCTCTGTTTGTACTAAGGAGCCAAAACATTGCCAAGAAAATATTCCACACACCATTACACCCCCACCAGCAGCCCTAACTTTTAATTTATGGCAGGAATGAACCATGCTTTTGTGCTTCTCATGCCCTTTTGTTTAAATTTTGTGGCAGAAATCAAGACTCCTTTAGACCAGGAAGCATTTTTCTTATCTTCAGCTGTTAAACTCATGCTAAAGTTTCACATGTTTTGCATTCAGAGAAGCTCCTCTCCCTCAGTTGTAAATGTCAGACCAGCCCTTCAGGACCAACAACAATGCCACATTTAAAGTGACTTAAATCAGTAGAAGTAACACTGCAGCTGTTCACTTCAGCAGTAGGAGATGCAAAAAGAATGAAATTTCAGTGTGATCTACTCACTGTTAAGTGGAATAAAGTAAAAAAAAAAACAAGAAAGAAGAAAAACATGGGTTCTGGGAAAAAGTGGCTCCCAGACAGGGACTGTGAGGAAATTTAACAGATCAGTAAGTCACAATAATTACAGACTTCAATTCAGTTCTCCACATGTGAAACATTAATGTCATAATTAGAGAATTTGATTTTAAGGGGACATGGAAACCAGGATACCAAACTGATTCAGACTTTTCTTCAGAGATAAGAAAGTCTAGAGTGTCAGGTGATAAAGTACGGCAATGAAAAGTCTATTTACATTCACCAACCACTTAATTTGATATTCTTGCTCTACTGCAAACATCTTATCAGCCAATCACCTGGCAGCAACCAGTGCATGAAGGCATGTTGACATGGTGAAGCGATCCGCTGAGGTCCAAAGCGAGCAACAGGATGGGGAAGAAAGGAGGTTTACTGATGTGCATCCAGACTGGTTTGAGCTGATTGAAAGGTAATTATAACCCAAATAGCCTTGAGGCAGATACACTGTAAAAAGCAACATCCATTTTACTCATAAACATTGAGTTGAAATTACTCAGTTCTTCTTAACCTGTTCTAAATACTTATTATAAACAAGTTAATTGTACTTCTTGGCCATAACAGCAAAAGGGCTTGATTTACTTAAGTTTACTTAGTTTAAAAAAATTAAGTAAAAAGGGGGTATAATTAAGTTGTGTTAACTTAAAAATCCAAAACAGCGATTTGAACTCGATTTTTATGAGCTGATAGAACTTATTTCAGTTTTAAGTGAACAGTACTCAAACAATTTAAGTATTTTTTGTTATAACTCATATTATTTGAGTTGTGGCAAATCTGCAGTTTTCCCAGAATGCCTTTGGGCACTAAACCTTTATGCACTCTGTTTGCTGCAGCTGTCTTTGCCAGGACACTTTTGAAAAAGAGATTTTTAATCTCAATGAGGTTTTCTCCTGGTTAAAAAAAGGTGAAATAAGATAAATAAATGCAATGCACCATGAGTGAAGTTGCTGTCTCAATTAAAGATGTCCCACCCATAGGGGGGTATTGAAACTGTTATCAGCATCAGTGAATGTTGAATGGCACAGTCACTGATGAAGTGGGTCACCAACAGTCATTGTTGCAAATGGTGGCACAGTATAGTCCACCTTAGGTGAAATGATGATGAAACTTTTGTACTAGCTGATGTACTAAGGTAATCAGTTTTGTCAGATATTTTGAGTGCTCTTAACTTATCAGTGTTTACAATGCACTAAAAATGTTAAGTATTACACACTCAAAGTAGATGATTTAGGCTAAGTCCTGCAAACTTAAATTAACGTTTGAATCTCAGTTGTGAAAACTTAAAATAATTGATTTTAAGCTAGTAGTGAATACTTAAATAGTTCAAGTAGAACAAGTACTGCACACTACTAACAAACAAGTTTTTTTAACTCACAAAAGTCAAGTGTAGTTTACTTGTTATTTTTGAGGCAACGACTTTCCATAATTTTTTTAAGTAAGCTCAACTAATTTTTTCTTACAGTTTAGGCTGCAGGACCAGAAGACAACACTGGGCGACACTACTGCCAGCTACAACAAGAGTACTGAGGCTATAAATCACATGGGCTCACCAACATTGGTAAGAAGAAGATTGGAAAATGTTATCTGGTCTGAAAGGTCTCAATGTCTGCTTACCACAACATCTGAATGGTAGGGTCAGTATTTGGCATTGACAACAGACCACCAACATCTATGGCTTGTCCTTCTTCCCTATGCTGATGCAACAGTTTCCAAAATACTCATACCAGCCTGTGTGGCACCAACTAACACAGCACATTAAAAGTCATTTAAATCCCCTTTCTGGTGCTCGGTTTGAACTTCAGTCCATTGCCTTGATCATGTCTACCTGCTTGATTACATTGATTTGTGGCCATATGATTGGCTTATCAGATATGTGTTTATGAGCAGCTGAACAGGTATGCATAATGAAGTGGACAGTGACTATACATGTTGTTTGGACTGCATTGGAGTAGAAATTATTTAACCAATGTAGCCCAAAGAAACTCGACACATAGAGCACTTTTAATTATTTTTCATATAAGTAACTTTTCTTTTCTTTTCAAAATAAATTATCATTATTTTTCATTGTTTATACTTATTATTAACATTTACCAGAGCTTACTGGGGATTTTAATTATTTCTAAATGTATTTTAAATTCCTCCTTTGTTTTTTAGCTACCGGTGGATACGTTTTGAAGTGTGCCGCCCCGGAGATGGCCAGGTTCCTCACAGCCTATCAGAGGATGATGCTTCAGTCAACTTTGAAGCCTACCAGAGACACCAAGGCTTTGATGAGAACATCAAGACTGAGCACATAACAGGTTAGTTAAATGTTACTATTATTCATAAAAGCGATATTCTCATTTATTTTTATGTCTGAAATTTACAGGATCCCGATGATTAACATTAACAATACTGGAATATTGCTACAATAATAGTAAAAAATAAATGAAATTGCTACCTTTTTTGATACCAGAGCAACAGAAAGGGTCTGTAAAGCACCCAAAAGTGGTTAATTCTGCTATTTTTGACTTCCATCCCTTACATTAGAAAGGGTCACTTACCACATACCAAAACTGGGCACACTACTGATATTTAGAAAAAGCAAAAGAAGATCTTACAAATCAAGTAAAGTCCAAATAAAATACTACCTCTTAATCATAGTAAATATTTCAGAGGATGTGTATGCAATGATTCTATTCTCTGTATCGTCTTAGTTCTCCTAATTAGGACATTTTATGGATGTCAGTGTTTGTGCTGAGGTGTGAAGCTGTCTTCAGTCTGCAGGTTAAGACATAAAGAAAAACTTAAAGCAGGTTTGTACAAACTTTTTCCACGTACAAAAATATATCAGGATGGTTTCATAAGCTTCACCTTGAGGATAGTACAGTTAGTAAAAACCAACCTTATGATGGTTAAGGTATGATTAGTCATTGTGTATGGTTGAGTGGCTAGTTAATGGCTGACAAGGCAAATTATTGTAAGGATTTTATCATTTTAAATCAAATTATTGTTATTATTTTGGTTGCCAAATGTTTTCCATTTACAATGTTGTCTTCATTTAGTCACAAAAAACTCAAATCAATAAATTCTTTTTGTCAAATTGTTAGTTTACAGAATTAGTATGATAGCACTGCTTTGTGCTGAAACCAAGAAGTACGATACAGTCAAGCACAAGCTTCATGTTCACATGGGGGCCATATTTCATTTAATGTTTAGAATTTGCTGCTGGCCAATCAAAAATGGACCACAGCCCAAAGTTTGGACCCCCCTGACTTAAAGAGACTTCTTTCCATCTGCAGCAGACCCTAGCGTTAACATTAGAATATTGATGAGCTCTTTCTAAGTTCTTGTTGTGTAACTGCTGGGATTCTTGACTAGATATACCGGTATGTAAACATCACCAAAGTGAAGTTCTGGCCAAGACTTCTCTGTTTTTGGTTATTGATATATTGACCCTGGTACTGCAGAAGGGCTCAAAGTAACTAAAAAGATGGTGCTGGAACTCCACATAGAGATCCCTTTCTCGCTGTCTCTTCATGCTTTTTGTTGAATTTCCAAGCTGCACTGTGTTGTGCATTAGAAAAGGTCATTCTATTTTGTCACTACAGGGCTCGACAGTGCGAGTGTTTCACTCGCATTTGCGCCTAAAATAGGTGTGTGCGAACAGTAAAAAATATTTAGGGGCACATGTGCACATAAAAAATCAGCCGAAGGAGAGAGCCACCCAGGGGGCCCTTACTTTGAGCGTTTCTTTCTTCTCTGACTTTCTGTCCATCAGACTGGTTTGTGTGTTTTATGTTTTGCTTTTATACTGTGAAGCGCTTTGGTCAACCCTGGTTGTTTTAAATGTGCTATATAAATAAAGCTGAATTGAACTGATTTGAAGTGGACTGGTTTGGTTAACGCTTTTGCCCTCCTAGCACCGCACTAAACATACAACTGAAAACTGTTAATAAGAGCCATTAAATCATACTTTTCCCTCTGGATTTTGTTATAATAACCTTTCTCATCCCAGGAACTGCTACACGATGCATCTGCAGTGAAATGCTAACTAAACATCAAACTGTTAGATCATCTTAGAATAAAACTGTTCTCTCCTACAGTACTCACAGTATCAAAGTGCTGGCTTTTAAAGTTAAAAAAACGTTTTTTTATCAATAGTTTGAGATTTTTGTTAGATCTGCTGTGTCAAAGCATCAACAGTGACCGTTCTTTCTTTTTGTTCTTCCTCAGGACAGATGGCGCAGTCTCCTAGCTCCTCTCATCAGCATCACCTCATGTCCCCCACCATGAAGCCCTCTGCTTCATATTTCAGCCCCTGACAGTCTGCTGAATTAAGACATCACATGAAGGCAACACCCTTTGATATTTATTCATTTTTACAGGATTTAGTGTCTTTCATTTCCCGTTTTTGTTACAGGAAGTTGAATCAATTTTGTTCACTGCATGTCACCATCAGGAAGCATCACAGCATTAGTGTGAACATGTGCTACAGCTTAATATTGATGCTTTTAAACTGGATGTTGCTGAGTTTGCTTTGTACTCTGTGCCAAAAGCAACATTAGCCCAACATATCTGTATAAAAATGCATTTTTACTTTCTACATATAAACATTAATGTTTGATTTAAAACTGAGTCCTTTCATTGAGTCTCTAACAGATTATTTGAACAAATAATCCTTAAGTTTGTGGTGTCAATACAGTTATCCTGCTGTGTTGGAGTTGGAGTCTACCTGATATACAATCTTATATCCAACAGCTGATTTTTAAAATTCCAGATTAGGCTTTATTGGATGTAATTCCCACAGTGAGAGCAAGCAGACCAAAAAAGCTTTACCTACTGGATATGTTACAGCTCACAAACATGGCCGTTAACAACTGTGCATCAAGCCAAAGTGAAAAAATGGACAGAAGACATGTTGCTGCCATAATTCAACAAGCAGGAGTGTTATTATATTGTCTTAAGACATACCACAGTAGGGCTGACCATGCCGATCATCCTCCATATGTTTTTCTTCTGAAGTCACATTTGATAATGCAAGTTTCTGTGGAGTCTCCACTGGGAAACTACAAACGTCTGGTACAGTCCTGTGCATTAGTTTCAGGCATGTAGGGTGCTAAGGATTCATCACAGGAACGACATACCACAACCCGGGGCTAAAGAGGTGGGCAGGGGTGGCCAGAGTTAAGCTCGTCACATCGACACACATGCTGCTCAGCAGCCAAGCTCAAAGGCATCTCTGACCTCTCTCTTCACACCTGGTATTACGCCTGGACACCGGCAGTGGTTTTTGAGCCCTTGGGACATTCACAACAAGACCAGGGGCTTGTGACAACCCTGCTACCTGGGTTGACGGTAGGCCCGGGGTTCTCAATGTGGGGGCTGCGAGACACTGAGAGGGGGTCAGCAGATGCCTTCCAAAAAAGAACGAATATTTAAAAATGATATTTAATTGTATATTTTGTGTTCAACTATACCTCAACCACTTTTAGGGGATCCCCGGTCTCTGGCACCTTTATTTGGGGGTCGTGAGCTGAAAAGGTTGAGAACCCCTGCCCTAGGCCATGCTTACTCTCCACATCCACCCCTTACTCTGCCCTAAAGGTGTGGAGTTTACTTTTTCAGCATTATTTTTCCATGCCCCTGGTGCTATGCAAAGACATCTAGAGCTTGACTAGGGTTGTGTCAATCCTCCTTCCCACCCCATGGTTCTCTCAGGCTGCTTACTTGTCACCACTTCATAAAAGTTCTGCAAGCTCTGCATGTGGCGTTCAGAGGATTATAATATTAAAAAATGGGTGAAACTGTCCTCATGTCTGTGGCCCCCTATTTATTTTTTAAATCAGTTAAGCTTTGGTATTTGTCATGTCTGTCCCCAGCCAAAGAATAGATGCTGGATGAGGTTTATTAGCTTTGAATGTTAAAAAAAAAACTCTCAAACTTTACAGCAAATGTGCCTTTTATTGGTTCAAAATACCCCAAGCCATTAAGACTGACTCAAAATGTAAACTTCAAACAAAATTTGTAAAAAAAAACAAAAACAACTCATTCATTGTGATTTGTCACATTCATACAGTCCAGCAAAAGTCAGCAGTGATTGTCACAGCATAGATTTATAAGGATAAACAGTGTAACCAAACATCTGTCTGTAACCAAGGATGTCGAGCTACATTTTCAAAAATAACACATAACATAACATGGAATGACCCTTGCCTAACTAGTCAAGACTCTCCAACAGACATCATATTGCAGCAAAAGATAGGTTTCTATATTGTAGATAGAGCTATGACCTACAACTGTACAGCTGAACTGGAATACTAAATAAAAAAGTGTAAATGAGGTATTGAACTTTCCCTTCTGACTCAGTTAACTTGCAATGTTCAAAAACGATTTGTAAGTAATAAACCATTCCCAGTATGTTAGTGACAGAAAAAACTGAACCCTCCACTCCCATCCCCTCAATGGTTAACACTTTATCAGTGCTTTTTTAAATTTTGCAACAAACAAGATGTAAGCTGACTATCTTTCTGTTAGTAAGGCAAAAGTTCAGCATGGGAATAACAGTGCAATTAAGAAAGCAATGGCAACAGTTGCCATTTTATGTGATTTATTTAGGAAAAAAACAACTAAAAGACCCAGGAGTCAGAACTTTATGAACATTATTACACTGGAAGCAGTTTGCAGGATTCTTATTTTTGTCTAAACTTTGACACCTCTGGGCTACAGCTTCATTTAATCAGGATAATGAGTAAAGGTTTATGCACACTGAATTGGTGTAATTGGTGCAATTTTGTTGCATGCGAATCAAAAAACACAGTGCTATGTTGTGTTAATCATGTTTGCACACTGACTCCAAAGCTGTCTGTTTCTATTTTTGTTCTTTTTTTCCTGCATTGTTCAAATCATTGAAACAGGTGACAGACAATTCAGAGCAGCAGCTGCAGCTCCCTTTCTCTCTCTCGTTTGCATTGAAACTTCACTTTAAACACCGTCCTTTGCCCATTAACTATGTGGATATCAACCATAGAACGTCATACAGCGCCCATAAAAAGTATTGAACCCTTGAATGTTTTACACTGTCACTGATTTTATAAATCAATCATGGTCAATATGAGTTGGCTGACAAAAATTTTTACAAAAATTAATGTCAAAGTGAAAAGTGATTTCTACAAAGATATGTCAAAAAATATTTAAGGTGATAAGTGATTGCATAAATATTCACCTCCTTTAAAGTGACTGACCTATTGCAACAGTGGTCCAGCCAACCAGTGCTAGTAGTCTCACAGTTATCGGAATGGAATCACCTGAGTGCAGTGAATGTGCCTCAAGTGATTGTAGTTAAAAGACACCTGTGTCTGGAAGGTCTAGTCATTGGTCAATCAGTATTCCTGGCTACCATTACACCATGAAATAAAAAGAATATCCCATGCAACTCAGATAAAGGTTACTGAAAAGTGTAAGTCAGGGGATGGACAAAAAAAACATTACAAAGGCACTGAAGACCCCCGGAGTTCAGTTAAATCCATCATCAAGAAATGGCAGGAATACGGCACGTGTGTGAATCTACCGAGATCAGGCTGACATCACATCCGAGTGACCATGCAAGAAAGAGAATAGTGGGAGAGACCACCAAGACACTATTGACTACTCTGAAGGAGTCAAAAGCTTCAGCAGCTGAGATGGGAGGGACTGCATACAAAAATCTGTTGGCTGGGTTCTTCACCAGTCAAAGCTTTATGGGAGAGTGACAAAGAGAATGTCAATGTTGAAGAAAACTCTGGGACTCCATGGTCATGTGGAAGAAAGTTCCTTGGTCTAATGGTCACACTATCCCCACTGTGAAGCAGGGTGGTGGCAGCATCA
The DNA here is from genome assembly GCF_018320785.1 of Cheilinus undulatus. NCBI lineage: Eukaryota > Metazoa > Chordata > Actinopteri > Labriformes > Labridae > Cheilinus > Cheilinus undulatus. The sequence continues at coordinate 7,959,519 of NC_054866.1, forward strand.
TGCTGTGTGCATGCTTCTCAGCAGCCAGCCCTGGAAGGCTTGTAACGGTAGAGGGTAAAATGAATGCTTCAAAATAGAGTAAATATCCTGAAGGAAAATCTTTAAAGTCTGCAAGAGAACTATTGCTTGGGAGAAGATTTATTTCTCCAGCAAGCCAATGACCTGAAGCATACAGCCAAACCTTCACAGAAAAGGTTTTTAGGCAGCAAGGTGTATCTGGGGCAGACAAGTCAAAGCCCAGACCTCAGTCCAAAAGAGAATTGGCTGGACTTGAAAAGGACTGCTCATGCCTGATCCCTGTGCAACCTGACAGAGCTTGAGCAGGTTTGCAAAGAGGAATGGAGTTAAATTGCAGTGTAAGATGTGCAAGCCTGATTGAAATCCACACAGACTCAGTGCTGTGATTGTTGCAAAAGCACGGTGAATACTGACCTGAAGGGAGTGAATATTTATGCAGTTACTTATTTTACATTGCATATTTTTATTTAACATTACTCTGTAGAAATCTGTTTTCACTTGGACACAAAAGAGTTTTTGGTATTTTTTTCTCAAAAAAGCCAAATCATATTGACCATGATTGACTTATAAAATCAATAAATAGGTAAAACATTCAAGCCCCCTCTAAGTTAAATGTCAATGTTTGTACTCAGCCAAAAATAAGACAAAATTTAAAAAAAAAAGGCCTCCATTTTTCAGTTTGTGAAAATATCCTAAATAAATGAATGGATCTGCCATTTTTAATTAGATTACAGATCCAAAAGAATCAGCTAACATTTACAGACTTGGTGTTCAAATGGCCTTTAGTAGTTTATCCAGCTTTTCCTTTTTCTGGAAAGCGGCTAGCAATGAAAGGGGGTGCAGGTAAAATTCTATCGCTACTGTAGATTGGACAAGCTTTAAAGTCACAGGGCCAGTCCCTCCATGCATACCGGAGGCCAGCAACCTCATCAGGATCCTTACACAAGTTGGCAAGTAACTGGACAGTGGTTTGATCCCAGTGCATGATGGAAGCTGGAATCCACTGAGACTTTGGTCCACATGGTTCACGACTCCCGGAGCAACAGATCTTGAGGTACAAACAGGCAAGAGGAAATAAAAATCGCATGTTGAGCTTACTTACTTTGTTGCAAAAAATGAGATGCTGCAAGAGCAAATGTGAAAGTTTAATGGGCAAATAGTAGCCTTAAACAGTAACCTTGCTAGCCTTACCTCAAAGATGTCCTCAGCTGGTTTAACAGACACGGTCTGGTCATAGGTCACGTTGACATACTTTTTATTGGACATGATACTTTTTGGGAAAGGTCCAAGGAAGGGCACATCCTTCTCATTATAAGCCACTGCTCTAGCTCCTAATGTCAGTCTGAAGGATACATCTAGTTTGTCTCTGGGATGGATTCTGAAAAAAACAAACAAAAAACATCACAAACATTATTAATAAGCCATTTTACAGGTCCAGATAGTTTAAAAGTTAAAAATACATAAAACTAGTGCTAATCCTTGGTTTTCTTATGCCTCAATGAGTATTCATTTGCTAGACATGGTCAGTTAAGAGTCTCCAATTAATCTCGTTAGCACCTTTTTGGTCTGTGGGAGGAAACCTGAGAATCCATGCATGCAGCAGGTGAACATGCAAATTTCATGCAGAAAGGCCCTGTCCAACCAGATTTGAACCAGGAATGTCCTTGCTATGAGGCAACAGTGCTGACCCCTGCAGACCATGCAGGAAAATCTAATCCAAATGTCTTACTTCCTTTATTTTCTTGCTCATTCCAGAATCTGTTTCCTCTCAGTCTTTAGTTCCTAAAAATCTATCAAGTTTGCCCCACACATTTCAAAACTAAATGCAGATCCCTTTTTTTCTCACCCTACAGTCAGAGCACACATTTGTGCAAAGTTTGTTGTTACTGGTGTCCTGGTGCCCATGTCACCTTGAAATAAAATAATCTTAATCATGCCTTAATAACATTTGACATATGCAGTTGACAGGTGTACCTAATGCAGTGATCAGTGAGGGAATAATTAAAGAGCTGTTTCTTTCCACATAGGGTCAAAGCTCCTTATAATTTTCTAAAAAAAAACTGCGTGCCACCAGCCTGTCCACAATCCCCTCAAGTACTACAAAAATCCGCCCCCTCTTTCTCCACCTTTCAGAAAATGTGTGCTAAAACGAGCTGTTCACAGATTTTCCCCTCATGTTGTCATGTGGGGAGTTTGCATCATCCCCAGGTTCAGTTGGCCTCCCCGCTTGGAAGAAAGTTCTGCCCTCCTCTCCTGATCTTCCTCAAAGCTGCAAGCTGAAGAAAGTATCAGGAGTACCACATCCATTAAAGGTACAATGTGTAGAATTTGGCATTTTAGCAACATCTAGCGTTCAGATTTTAGAATGAGCCGATCTGTTACCAAAACATCACATCACTAAGCGATGAGAGCCTGTGAGGACCAAAAAGGATTGTGAGCCGGACATCATTTACAGCAGTGATGAGGTGAGGGTTTATTCATTCACTTTTGTAACCATTATTTTTATAGATTATAGGTCAGTCTTCTTCTCCACCTGCCTTCTAGGTAGCTTTCAGGACCAGCGGGCAGGTTCGTATTTAAAAATCGTGTTTCGCTCTTTCTGTCCCCAAAACGTTGCCGTAGACAACATGGCGGTTCGTTATGTCAGCCTCCGTCAGGGCGACCCGTGGTAATGTAAATTGAAAAAGCTTTTTTCTAATTTTGTAAAAAGAAATGAAAGTGTAAAGGGGATGATTGTGCTCTTATTTTAACATACTTCACATAGATATATAAACATTATATCCCATGTACACCGTTTCTGTTCGGTGAAATGCAGCCAAATTCTACACATTGTACCTTTAAGCCACAAACAGAGTTTTTTTTTTTTTTTTTAGACATACAGAAACCCAATACTGGAGTGTTTTTTTTTAAGCAACAGTAACCACAGTCATGTTTTGGGGGACCTCTGACACCAATATAAACTTGTCTTAAAGGTGTAAAATATGTCCCCTTTAAACTTACTTACTTTAAACGTTAAACTTACGTGCCGTAGGGTGAGGTTTCATCTGGTAAATCCATAGCCACCGCCATAAAGGTTTTCTTCATCCGTGCATTAGGAACATAACCATAGTCTGCTGTCTGGTGCCAGCGAATGTTTGAAAAGCCGTCATCAGTGGAGTGTTTTTTGTATGTAGACAACTGAAAACACGTAAAAGGCATGGATTACAGCAGTGCTTCTCAACTGGTCTAACCTTCAAGAGGACCCACCAGCAACTCATCAATGTGAAATTGTGACCCAACTTTCCAAAAGTTCTCCTCCACTCAAATGAATTTAGCAGATAAAGTTTCAGTCTGGACCTCAGAAGAAAACACTAACAAAAAGATAGGACAAAACAAACCATTTTAAGATCAGGTTATAACAGAAACCCTGGAAGATGTGGATGCATGAATGCACAATACAGTACCGAACAAAAGTATCTGATGTTTTACTCTTTTATTGATTTTATAAATCAATGATGGTCCATATATTTGGGCCTTTTGGAGAAAAAAGCCCTCTAAAATCAAAGTGAAAACAGATATCTACAAAGCAGCGTCCATTAAATAAAATATATAACATAAAATAAGTGACTGCATAAATATTTAACCCCTTTAAAGTCAATATTTGGTAGAGTCTCAATCAGGCTTGCACATCTGGACACTGCAATCTTACTTCATTCTTCTTTGCAAAACTGCTCAAGATCTGTCAATTATGCCAACTATCCCAGTATCATGCAGAAAGACAACAAGCTAAAAAAAACGTTGAGATCTCAAGAAAAGCATAATTTACCTGTTACAGGGAGCTAAGTGAAATAACATACATGGTTGTAAGTCTGCTTAGGGTTTTGAAATACCACAGTTTATTTTTCCAGGAACAAATTCTCAACCCACTCTTGGGTCTAAACCACAAGTTGACAACCACTGGATTAACTGATGCACTGGCAATTTAAAGGTTCTGATGCCTGCCTGCCAAATACACAGCCCCCTCTAGGCATTGCCTATGTCAGAAGTTTACTTCTTATTTTTTCATTTTTCACAAGTCTCATTAATTTGCTCATATACAAAAACTGTAAATTTCCACACACCTGAACAAATCCAAAGGGGAAATCCATGGCAGTCTGCCCCCCCGAGCCTTGGTGAAACTTCATCCTCCAGTCATCGATCATGGCAGGGAAGGTACAGTTGTACTTGTCTTGATGGTATACTGCATTCCTTTCACCTTCAGGTGGGAAAAGTTATTTTAAGATGAATGATGCACATGTGGCTCTACTTATCATCTACTACCTGAGCAGGTAGTCTTACCTTGGTACCAGACGGCTCCTTTAATGGTCATGTTAAGCAGTGGATGAATCATTGAATTCCACAACACAGAATTTCCTGTTGGACTGATGAGGAATTAATGTTTAAAAAGCAGCAAGTGTGATGTTAATGGAAGTTTTTTCTTCTTGGTTATTACACTCCCCTCCCTGAGCTGCCACCTTAACGTGGTGGAGGGGTTTGCGTGTCCCAATGATCCTGGGAGCTATGTTGTTAGGGGTTACATGCCCCTGGTAGGGTCTCCCAAGGCAAACAGGTCCTGAATGAGGGACCAGACGAAGTGCGGCTCATAGACCGTATATGGCAGAATGGCAGGAAGGGCTCAGATCTCCCTTGCCCGGATGTGGGTCACCGGGGCCCCCTCCTGGAGCAAGGCCTGGGAGTGGGGCTCAATGGCGAGCGCCTGGTGGCTGGGCTGGGTGGCCGAAGGCGGGGACCTTGGCGGTCCGATTCTCGGCTGCAGAGGCTGGCTCTGGGGACATGGAATATCACCTCTCTGGTGGGGAAGGAGCCTGAGCTTGTGCGTGAGGTTGAGCAGTACCGGCTAGATATAGTTGGTCTTACCTCGACACACAGCTTGGGCTCTGGAACCAGTCCTCTTGAGAGGGGTTGGACTCTTTCCCCCTCTGGAGTTGCACATGGTGAGAGGCGCCGAGCAGGTGTGGGCATACTGATTGCCTCCGGGCTGGCAACCTGTACATTGGGGTTTACCCCGGTGGACGAGAGGGTAGCCTCCCTCCGCCTCCAGGTGGGGGGACGGGTCCTGACTGTTGTTTGAGCGTATGCACCAAACAGCAGCTCAGAGTACCCACCCTTTTTGGAGTCGCTGGAAGGGGTGCTGGAGAGTGCTCCTTCCGGGGACTCCATTGTCCTGCTGGGAGACCTCAATGCTCATGTGGGCAACAACAGTGAGACCTGGAAGGGGGTGATTGGGAGGAACTGCCCCCCTGATCTGAAACTGAGTGGTGTTATGTTGCTGGACTTCTGTGCTCGTCATGGAATGTCTATAACGAACACCATGTTCAGGCATAAGGGTGTCCATATGTGCACTTGGCACCAGGACACCCTAGGTTGCAGTTTGATGATCAACTTTGTAGTTGTATCATCAGACTTGCGGCCACATGTCCTGGACACTCGGGTAAAGAGAGGGGTGGAGCTGTCAACTGATCACCACCTGGTTGTGAGTTAGCTCTGCTGGTGGGGGAGGAAGCCAGTCAGACCTGGCAGGCCCAAACGTATGGTGAGGGTCTGCTGGGAACATCTGGCAGAGTCCCCTGTCAGAAGGTGCTTCAACTCTCACCTCCGACAGAGCTTCAACCACGTTCCGGGGGAGGCGGGGGACATTGAGTCCGAGTGGGCTGTGTTCCGTGCCTCTATTGTCGAGGCGGCTGATGGGAGCTGCGGCCGTGGTCGGTGCCTGTTGTGGCTGCAACCCCCGAACACGCTGGTGGACACCGGTGGTGAGGGACTCCGTCAAGCTGAAGAAGGAGTCTTATCGGGCCTTTTTGGCCTGTGGGACTCCAGACAGGTACCGGCAGGCCAAGCGGTTTGTGGCTTCAGAGGTTGCCAAGGCAAAAACTCGGACGTGGGAGGAGTTCGGAGAGGCCATGGAGAATGACTTCCGTACGGCTTCAAGAAGATTCTGGACCACCATCTGGCATCTCAGGAGGGGGAAGCAGTGCATTGTCAACACCTCGTACGGTGGAGATGGTGCCCTGTTGACCTCGACTCGGGACGTTGTGGGTCGGTGGAAGGAATACTTCGAAGACCTCCTCAATCCCATTCTATCTCTGGGGCTGAGGTCGCTGTGGTGGTCAAAAAGCTCCTCAGTGGCAGGGCCCGGGGGGGGTGGATGAGATCCACCCTGAGTTCCTCAAGACCCTGGATGTTGTAGGGCTGTCTCGGCTGACACGCCTTTGCAACATCGCATGGACATCAGGGACAGTGCCCCTGGACTGGCAGACTGGGGTGGTGATTCCCCTCTTTAAGAAGGGGGACCGGAGGGTGTGTTCCACTTATTGGGGGAATCACACTCGTCAGCCTCCCCGGTAAGGTCTATTCGGGGGTCCTGGAGGGGAGGGTCCGTCGGATAGTCGATCCTCAGATTCAGGAGGAGCAATGTGGTTTTCGTCCTGGTCGTGGAACAGTGGAACAACTCTACACTCTCAGTAGGGTCCTAGAGGGTGCATGGGAGTTTGCCCAACCAGTCTACATGTGTTTTTTGGATCTGGAGAAGGCATTCGACCGTGTCCCGTGAGGAATCCTGTGGAGGGTGCTCTGGGAGTATGGGGTGCCGGACCCCCTGGTAAGGGCAGTTGGGTCCCTGTATGACTGTTGCCAGAGCTTGGTCCGCATTGCCGGAAGTAAGTCAGACTTGTTCCCGGTGCGTGTTGGACTCCGCCAGGGCTGCCCTTTGTCACCGGTTCTGCTCATAGCTTTTATGGACAGAATTTCTAGGCGCAGCCAGGGCGTTGAGGGCGTCCGGTTTGGTGGCCTCAGGATTGGGTCTCTGCTTTTCACAGATGATGTGGTCCTGTTGGCTTCATCAGACAGGGACCTCCAGCTCTCACTGGAATGGTTTGCAACCGAGTGTAAAGCGGCAGGGATGAGAATCAGCACCTCCAAATCTGAGACCATGGTCCTCAGTCGGAAAAGGATGGAATGCCCTCTCCAGGTTGGGAATGAGATCCTGCCCCAAGTGGAGGAGTTCAAGTATCTCGGGGTCTTGTTCACGAGTGAGGGAAGAATGGAGCGGGAGATCGACAGGCAGATCGGTGCAGTGTCAGCAGTGATGCAGTCTCTGCATCGGTCTGTCATGGTGAAGAAAGAGCTGAGTCAAAAGGCGAAGCTCTCAATTTACCGGTCGATCTACATTCCCACCCTCACCTATGGTCATGAGCGGTGGGTAGTGACTGAAAGAACAAGATTGCAGATACAGCCAGCTCTTCCCGGGATCCCCTGGGAGGAGCTGGATGAATTGGCCGGAGAGAGGGAAGTCTGGGCTTCCCTGCTTAGGCTGCTGCCCCCGCAACCCGATCTCAGATAAGCGGAAGAAGATGGATGGATGGATGGATGGATGGTTATTACACTGAACTGTTAAGAACAACAGACGATAGCACAGAAGATATTAAAGAGTAACTAAACCACAGAGTTTGATTTGAGGTGCATATACCTCCAACATCACACAGGTAATCCTGTTTTTGTGAAATTGATTATTATCGTCAGTGTCAGAGTCCGTCATAATACACTGCCAAAATTAGATGAAATTGCAGTAAGGCCTGCAGCAATTTTCATATTGCAGAAGGTGCAATATTTCTTTGACCTGAAATTTGTGTTGAAATACCAGTTTACCAGTTTTAAACTTGTTTGCAGCAGCAGAGATGTTATGCATGTCATATCATGCAATCAATCAAGTGCCATTTTTTAGAATAGTCCACACAAAAATCCTATCTTCTTAATTTTTCTACTTTTTTCTTATTAAATGTGAAAATGACAAAAGAAACCCTCAATGCAATAATTTATATCCAATTTGCAACATGACTCCAAATTATCTGATATTTTTAAAGAATTGTTCAGCCCTTGTTTAGGAATTTAAAAAAATTAAGGAATAATCACGTATCAAATTACAATCAATATTGGGGGAAAAAAATTGCAATAAAATTATTTGCCAAAAGCATTTAGCCCTAGCAGAAAGTCAACCTCATAGCAAGGAAATGCGTACTAAAAGAGCGCACTGTCTCCATTAGTAGGTGGGAACTGTAACTCAGTGGATAACTTCACTCATGGTGCAAATGTGTCTAACAACAAAGACCACAACGACTCATCAAAAACATGACCAAAAGAACCCCAGCAGGGATCACTGTCCAACAGGCAACATCCAACAATCATCTAAACACAGAAAAACACATCTAAACACTCCCTACAACACAGGGCCCCTTCATCCCCACATATTTGAAATCACTCTGGGTGGATCAACAATTCAAAAAACTCCAACAATGAAGACCTTTTCACTTAGAATGGAGTAAACAGTACACTTTAGAGTTAAATTCAGCTCTGAAATGCTTAACTCTGAGACGGGGAATCGTTATCCTGCTATGTGCTGAAGTAGTCAACAGAGGTGGAAAAAGTTCAAGAGTATTTTACTCACGTAAAAGTACAGTAACTCTGGTTAAAACTTACTTAAGTAGAAGTAAAAGCACTGGTTTTAAAATGTACTCAAAAAAGTGCAAGTATATGAAAAAAACCTACTCAATTATAGTAATCTGAGTAAATGTAATTAGTTACTTTCCACCCCTGAGATGGAAAGTATGCTACTAAGTTGAGGATCATGGAGAAAGAAGGCGGACACAGTTTAGCTCTGTAGTGATGAAGCCTGACACTGAAGGCCACCTGCCTCCACATCAGCCAATAAAAAATTAAACTGAGTTGCCAGGGTTTAACCTGAAGAGGGCAGTCAATATGCATATTTCTGACACAAAATGTAGAAACTGCATGCTTAATTCAAAATTTGTACTCCATCAACTTAACAGTACCACTAAATACTCGTATATGCAGGTTTCCAATTATAGAAAGTGCTTTGGGTTTAGTTACTCTTTAAACTGTCTGACAGATGTGTCTAAAACTTTGATTTACACATGCATCAAAAATGGTTCAACATGCAGAGCAGGTTGCAGGTCAGCTTTTCTCATGTTATCTCTTACACATCCTCAGATCCTTCCAGTCCACACTTCTGCAGAGCCCCTGAAGATGACCAGGCCTCAACAGCCGTGCCCCCCCAACAGGACTCTACCAGCCCGATGGGGTACTTCAGGTTCTTGTTCATGATACGTCCAAAGAGCCAGCAGACTGCAGAGAAATTAGCCACTGTTCCTGGAAATGCAAGTCGGAAGAAGGGCATTCGTGAGCAAATAATGCAAAGATTGACGTGTTCTTTTTTAAATAACACTGACAATAAAATACAGCACTGCACTGATTTGTGCTGTAGCTAACAGAAGTTTTCAAGGAAAAAATACGCTTTTAGTTCTTTGAATGAATCTGTAGTATAATACCCCAAACCACGCTGAAAAAATGCTTGAAAAAATCACGAGCAAATAATTAAAGCCTTGACATACTTTTTGTAGGCAAAGACCAGGGAATCTCCACATCAATCAAATCAGAGAGCTCGGTTTTACTCTGGTTCAAGGCGGCCATAAAAACCCTCACATGGGGGAACTCCTCTACGTGGGCCAGCTCCTCTGATGCATTGAAAATCTGACAGAGGATCAAAATAGAAAGGAATCATAAGCAACAGGATATGAAAAGACATACAAAGAGACCGAAAACAGATTATTTTAGTCTAACACATTTAATAGAAAAAAGAGATGGACAAAAAGAGAAGACAAGACAGAGGGGATGAAATACAACCAAAGGGTCTAGGACTACTTTATAACCTACTCATAAATGAAGTCAACTTAACTTATTAAAACTTGCTATGTTTAGTGTTTTTAAATCTTTACACTGCTTGTCTCCATATATCACTGATTGTTGCTTATGTCTCTGTCAGATCTCTCAGGTTCTTAAATCTTTCCCTTTTTAATATTCTTCCTGACTCACACCAGCACAAGGGAGAGAGAGCTAAACTTTGGAACTCACTGCCTCTGGACACCAAAGAGGAGAGCTCTCTGGGTGTTTTTAAAGTAAACTAAAGATTATCTTTTAAACTGGCTTTTAACTTTAATCAGCATCTTTGTTTTAAATTATCTGACCTTTACTGATTTCAGTTTACTGATTCCTAAATATTTCTGTTATTATGTTATTCTATTATATCTTTTCATGTTTTTATTAATGTACTAAAGTTTATTTTATCTTTTCTTAAGTATTTTTGGGGCCTTTTGCCTCTATAATGATAGGGAAGCCAAAAAAAAAAAAAAAACAGGAAATATTGGGAAATACTGCACCAAACAGCAACGGGATTGAGATTTCATCCTGAAACAGTGCATTTAGGATTTGTGACTCTTGATATGGGCGTCAGCTCAACCAAGCAATCAGCAGTTATCTTGTTTTTTTAACATACATTTAAAAATAAACCTATACCTATAACATTTTTTGACCTGTTTGAATTCAAAACTGTCAATTAATGTTTAAAGCAAAGAACAGTCTGCTGCCAAGTAATATTCACAAAATGTTCTGTGACTGAGAGGAAGTTGTGATTTAAGGGGGAAATTAATTTGAAGGTTTTTAGTGTTTATTTCACCATTTTTAGAGTTAAATTTTGGAGCAGACCGGGTGTTGGCGTAAAACAATTATCAAGCATGATTCTGTTTAACAAAAGGCATAAAGATAGAATTCTTATCAGGTACCATGATGAATAATAATCACCAGATACCTGTTACGTGGATTCTATTGTTACAGATTAAATATGTAAATACTGTAGGTTTGTATGTTTGATTGCACAGGTAATTCTTCCATATTTTTTTTATAAGTTATTAACTGTGAGGACATTTATTTTAAAAACTGAGTGCAAAGTCAAAGAAACTTGATGCTTTAAATGTGGAAGGCACTGATAAAAATTAAACAGAAAATAAAGTGATAGGGTTAAATAAGCTGACTTCTTTCTACTTGTTTTTTCTCATCTTAACTTACATGCTTAATTCTTTGCAAATGGACGGCTTTTTTTTGTTTTTCTTTTCTTCAGTGTTTGTTCTATGTTGTTGTTGTACATGTTTGAAATAAAGATCCATTTAGGTCCATTCCTGTTTTTATTTCCTATCTGTTCATTGTACAGTATGTGGCCAGCATTCCTTTACTTTTTCCCAGAAAAAGTCTTCCCCTTCAATGTAAAACAAGTGACTGCATACATGTTTAACCCTTTAATAGGAGCCCTGCATGATCAGACAAGTTTAACTTGTTGGATAGATATTTGTGTCTCTCATATGTATACTGAACTAAAAAACTAACTAGATATCTGCATTTTGAGTAATTTGAGTTTATAAAGTCATCACGAGGCTGCCATATTTTGGTCCACGCTGGTACTGTGGCGTCATCTAACCGCAGCACTCCTGACCATTGCTATGCAGTAACCAGTTGTTCAGACTGGCAGTATGTTGTGCTGCTCGCAGCTGTTACCATCACAGCTTTTATACCAGACATGAGTTTGCTGCATGTTGGCTTTGTCTTCCTGCTGTCAAAGCTATGTCATTCCTCCTAAGTTTTACCTCAATAAACCACCCTACAAGTGACTGGATTCAGTGTATAGTGAAAGCGTGCCAGTAGCTTTTTAAAATAAAAGCATTATGTACAAATGAAGAGAGTTTCTCCAAAGAAATGCTACAGTGTAACAGAAGAATAAGTTCATAGGAAAGACAGACAGCTCACCTGCGATACAAAAAAGTACATGTTGCTCTGCCCTCCGCACAGCCAAATATCTCCAAACAGCACATCTGTGAGCGTGGCTGTACTGCCATCTATGGCTGCGGTCACACTGTAGGGACCACCAGCTTCAACAGGGTCGAAGGTGACTTTCCAGATACCTGTAAAAACAGTAATTCAGTGGCTTTAGCGACATGGGAATTTGGGACACTGGGTTATGAATTAAATGTTTTACTAAAAACTTGTAGGCATTGAGAAACTAAGATTAAAGATGCTTCAGCAGAGGCTACACCAGACGATACAAACCACTCATTAGCAAGAAGAGGAGGATGGCCAGTCTAGAATGTACCAAAAAGTACAGAGACGCCTTAAAAAATTCTGGGACAAAGTTTTATGGACTGATGAGACAAAGATGAACCTTTACCAAAGTGATGGAATGGCTAAAGTTTGAAGATAGAAAGGATATGCTCATGATCCCAAACATACAAGCTCATCTCTGAAACACAGTGGTTTAATGTCATGGCTCGGGCTTGCATGGCTTCTTCTGGGACGGGCTCATTAATCCTCATTGATGTTGTAACACATGATGGCAGCAGACATGAACTCAGAAGTCTTCAGAAACATTTGTTCTGCCAATTCAAAAAAGATGCAACCAAAGCGATTGTGAGATCCTTCATCATGCCACAAGATAATGACCCAAAACACACTGGCAAAACAACAAAGGAGTTCATCAGGGGCAAGAAGTGGAAGGTTTTAGACTGACCATGTCGATATCTTAAACTCTATAGAGCATTTCACCTGCTAAAGAGGAGACTGAAGGAAGAAACCCCTCAAAACAAACAACAACTGAAAGAGGCTGCAGTGAAAGCCAGGAAAAGCACCACAAAAGAAAAATGCAAATGTTTGGTGATGTCAGTGGGTCACAGGTTTGATACAGTTATACACTTACAGGGAGGTTTATTGAGGTAAAAGTAAGGAGGAATGACAGGGCTTTGACAGCAGGTAGACAAAGCCAACATGCAGCAAACTCATTTATTTGAAAAAATAAAAATAAATTTCCCAAAAGTCAGCATGAAATGTTTTAAATCCTCAAAAAAATTGATTTCAATGAAAATTCTGGAAAATTTTGATTGAAACTCCCAAGATTTTCTATAAAATTCCCCTAAACTAAGAAAAATGAATAATGGTATAGTTTATTTTTAAGTATTTACATCTATTTGATTTTATTTAAATGATTAATTTTTTAGAATTTATTTAAATTCCTTAAAATCAACATAAATCTGTTGCAGCACATAAAGTTTACTGGCCTGTTTATGTTAAACCTTAGTAATTCAAATGGATGGAAATTTTATATTCAATTGAAATACATAAATCTTAAGAATTAGGCATAAATATTTCTGTGAGTGTAAAAAATACAAATGTATTCCCAATTTTACCCCAATAACCCATGGAAAATCGAGGAATGTTTGAAACTCCCCCCCCTAAAAAATCCCTAAAATTTCAAGTACAATTCTGGAATTTTTTGGGGGGGAAATTCCCCCAACTACAGTCGCCTGAAAATTACAAATATATTCCCAGAATTCCAATGAAAGTACCTCTGAATTTCAAAGGAGCTTCCTTAAATAGAACACCACAAAATTTAATGAAAATTCCTGAAAATTTAAGGGAGCAGGTGGCCTAGTGGTTGGGGGCGCTCCCCACGTGCGCGGGCGGCCTGGGTTCGAGTCCGGCCGCATGTCTCTCCCCCGCTCTTGACCCTGTTTCCGACTCTGTCCTCTGTCCTCCTCTTTCTAGTGGAGGCGCAGAAATGCCCAAAAATAAATCTTTAAAAAAAAGAAAATTCCTGAAAATTTAAAAGCCAATTCCGCCCAAAGATTTATAACCAAATTCTGAAAAAATAAGAAATATGTTTCCTAGAATCCACAGGAAATTGTGAATATTTTCAAACAAATTCTCCCAAACATAAAAAAAATCTGTAATATCTCAATGAAAATTCAGGAACAATTTTAGGAAATGTGTCCACGATTTTCCAAATTCTCTTACAAGTACCTCAGAATTTAAAAGCAACACCCTAAAATCAACACCCCATAATACACGGACATGTCCCCCGTATATGAAATCAGTGGAAATTTGAAAGCAAATTCCACCCTAAACTTTAAAACCTAATTCTCAAAAAATAACAAACACATTTCCCCCAAAATCCATGGAAAATTGTTGAAAATTTTTAAACAAATTTCCCTAAACATCTAAAAAGACAAAAAAAAAAAACCTTAAATTTTAATGAAAATTCAAGAAAAGTTTGAAGGACATTCCCCCAAGATATAAAAACACATAAACATGTCCACCAAAATTTCATGAAAATTCTGAAAATTTGAAGGAGATGAGTTCCACTCAAAGATTAATAACCAATTTACCATTAAATTTTCCCAAAAATTGACAAGAAATCATAACAAACTCTACAAACATCCCAAAAAATTGCTCAAATTTCAAAGAAAATTCAGGAAAAGTTTGAAGGAAATTTCCCCAAGATTTCCAATTAAATTCCCCCAAAATTTACAAATATATTCCTCAGATTCCAAAGGAAATATTTCAGACTTTCAAAGAAACCCCCTCAAACACCCCAAAATATACAAACATGCCCCCTATATTTAATGCAAATTTCCTGAAAATTTAAAATAAAATTTCCCCATGATTCCAAGAAAATTACTTAAGTTCCCTGGAAATTCCAGACAATTAGCTCAAAAATGTTAATAGCTGAATTTAGCTCTGTGTTGTAGGAAAAGCCAAAATGTAATGTCCCCATATGTACATGCAGGGTCTCAGGAGGATAAATAAAGTATTAGAATTCAAACATTCTCTATAGTCCTAAAGATATTTGTCAAATCAGGACAAACTTCTTACCATTCATGTCTTATAGGTCACACCAAGCTGAGGTTTAAACAGGTTACACAGGTTACACAACAAAAGCTTTGAGTTTGGCTCCCCTGTGGTTGAAAGCAGGAAGTTTCAACGTGACAACAAGTCTGTACTGACCTTCTGTCACAGAGACAGATGAGGCTTTCTGTTTTGTTGGTCCTGACAAGAAGACGGTGACCTGGGCATCTTCAGGTCCGTAGCCCCACAGCACCGCCCTCTCTGGAGCCTTCTGCAGCACCATGTGATCTCCATAATAGGAGGCAAAGCGCAGGGTACCATCTAGGAACACAAATGTTTGGGTTTTTTAGCAGTTCAACCTATATAAAACACTATTTTTGTTTAAATTATAAAACTGAATGTGGAATACAAGGTGAGGAATACTGCATACAAACTTTATGAGCATGTACCAGAATCGTCCGGAATTGAAATGGCTTTTTGTGACAGATACAAACATAACAGTTAAATAGTCAGCCCTCATCTGGACTGACACCGTCAGAGACCATATGACCCACTTTAATAATAACACATTAGGCTTTACTCACCAGTCTCGTGATAAGAAGCTAAAAGCAGGAAAAGCACTAACAGAGGTACAGCCATGAGAAGGAAATGAAAAACGTAACTAAATCATTGAGCAGCTCCGTCAGAACAAGTCACATCAGTGTAGCTGACATGCTAACAGTGAAAGCAGGCTGAAGTAAACACTCTCTTACTGAATCTCAATCTCCTCCCTAAACCCTGAGCCCTCAGCTCTTATTGACTTAACTGACTGCACCTGGAAAGTGATTGAGTGAGTGAGTGAGGCTGCAAGGGCTTGAAGGGTAGAAACAGGAATGGGACAGCCCTTTGTTTTTTGTTTTTTTTTTTTTGGTTGTTTTTTTTTTTTTGGGGTCTTTTTTGTTGTTGTTGTTGTTGTTTTTTGACAGTAGGCATCTTGCATAGCTTAAAACAAAGATAAAAACAAGCGTGCCTCACCTACAGACCTGTTTTATATAATATACTTACAGGAAAAATAATTCTTTTTACAACGTCCACCCCTTTTTGCACTTCACTTCTATAGGGTTTACTGGCGGGCATCCCACGTGAATCCCTGCCATATGTCACAATGCAATGAACTATGGGTAATTCCCTCACGCTAAGTCTGCAAAGATGCCCACTCACGGAAAGGGTACATGAAGGGCCCAAAAAGTCAGCGAGAGATCCCTCACGCACTTTATGATTTGACAGTGGGACAGCCCTAAGCCCTCACGGACTTTGCGGGAGCGCTTCAGAGTCAGTGAGTGTGTGAGTGTGGACATTGGGAGTGGGCCTCTGTTATTCTGCCCAGGTGCTGAGCCAAAATCTAATTGTTCCTGTTGACGCTTGACGGCACGGCATAGCTTTTGAACACGCAGATGCCACCTGTTGAATGCTGTGATCGATCGATCACGGAAGCGCGGGCGCCATTTTGGAGAGGGGTTGAAGTTGTGAAAAGTTAATAACTTTAAACGTCTGCGGTCTATCCACAATTAAATCATTCATAAAATGAAATGAGCATGGTTTCCCCTCTGGTTGTTTAATCTCAAACCTCAGACATCTAGGACCTATTTATGATACAACCACAGACTTTTGAGCTGCACCAGCACTTCTCCAAGATGACGTTGGCGTAACTCAGGTGGCATCTACGTGTACTGTTCTATGAAAATACACCTGAACCTTCAAAATAAAAGCATAAATGTGGCGTTTTGGAAAAAAATCAAAATTGAAAGGGTTTTCAGCATTCTGCTAAAAGTTGACACAATCTCTTTGATTTAGGTTAATTAAATAAGTGTAGCCATTTTGGAGGCACATTTTGTCAAAATAAGCAAATCTGATGCTACTGTCCCTTTGTTTTAAATGAAAAAATGAAACTGACTAAAAAAAATAATGATAATAGTAACAAAAATAAATAAATATACTGGAAGCGCTGTCTCTTATTGTCATGGTTAGTGATGGACAAGGAGAAAATAGGAAACTATAGGCTTAACTTTTCCCTTTTCTTAAAGTGACCATTTTTAGACAGAAGAGGGGGGACAGAGATGCAACAGAAGAGAAGAAGAGTCAAGACTCTATATGAACATCTTTCTGCTTTTACCGGGATGACGGCAATGTCATTAGTACGGCTTTGGTAGGACTAGGAAATAGGCCTCTATCAAGTACTGAAAATATACTAGTATATTCAGACAGGGTTAATACTGGTAATATTGATATTTTATGATGAATATAAATAGCCTAATTATGCTCAAGTTAGTGGTCAATGTTGAATGAATTTCTTTGAGGGAAAAACTGCAGCCAGGGCTTATACACGGTATAAGACAGTTTAAAGTAAGAACCCCCAACAGTTGTATTACTGACAAGATAATCTGTTTGTAATTGCTTAATAGGGGATCATCATTTTTTTATTTCATGAAGGAACCTTTATATTTAAAGTTTAAAAAAAAAACACAACAACAACATCGATCCCTGATGACATTTAAATTACTAAAAAATGCAAACTTGTAAACACAGTCTAAATTGCACCAGTATGTTGGCAATATTTGAAAAGGCAGATGGAACTGGTGAGCTTGTCAGGACAACCCACTTTTTAAAATGTTGCCAC
Source organism: Cheilinus undulatus (assembly GCF_018320785.1). NCBI lineage: Eukaryota > Metazoa > Chordata > Actinopteri > Labriformes > Labridae > Cheilinus > Cheilinus undulatus. The sequence goes on from NC_054866.1 coordinate 7,976,746, forward strand.
CACATTTGAACAATGCATTTAGACAGTGCCACTTCTTTTGATCACTTTTTACTGATTTTTGGAACTTTTTTATTACTTTTTCTTTTTTCACCCATTTTTGCCATTTTGTTTTACAGCTTTTTGCCATTTTTTGACACATTTTGCCCATTTTTGCTTACTTTTGCTATTTTTCTGCCCATTATTGCCTTTTATGCCACGTTTGCTGCCTTTTTAAATTTTGGCTGATTTCTGTAACTGTTCTACAACTGATCATCAAAATAACAGAGATTCAATTATTTTGTTTTTTGAAATATAGCAAAATTAAAATCTGAACATAATGAAATGTTTAAAGAATATATCACAATTTAGACAGTGCATAGGAGTCTATCTGAATTGTTTTTTTTTTTTTCATAATTTAAATTAAACTAAGCACAATGTAATTCTACATTCTTATTACTGTAATAACAGCATTTCTGTCCGTCTGTCTGTCTGGGTCGATTTGGACACCACACCTTTGCTAACATTGTCCTTGATTCCTCTCAGAAGACTTCTTGGGTGTGCCTGTTCAGGAAACTGGTGAAGTAAATTTATCATAAATATTTTTTCTGATTTTCTATATCGTTATGGCTTTTGCTCCAGTTTGCCCCCCTCACTGTCCCCAAACCCCCATGATGCTTTGATTCTTTGTTAAAGCTCCACAATAAAGTCCACACTCTAAAACTTTGTAAATAATTCAGAAGACACAGCTTTAATGCTCGCCTTATCATGTTGAAGGCCAATGACAGCAAACATGAAACCCCGTGCAGAGATGCTGAGCCTTTATGCAGTCATTTGGGGGGGTAGACACCCCTTTCCATACAAATTGGCCTTATTAAATTAAGCGTCTAATGATGAGGCCGGTATCAGCATGGTCTTGAGAGCTAATGGAAGTGCGCTTAACTTTCAAGAACTTTCAAGAGATTGGGAAACAAATTCCCCTCTGTAAGATAAATGATAAGTAAAGTGTAAACAAGGTCTGTAAATATTACTATGACATCAGTATTACTAAGCCATAACCAGGAGTTAAATCACTCTGAGACTCCCAGCTGCTCTTTTATCTTTGTGGCATCATTATGCATGATGAGGATGAGAGTGTTGTGGTTGTTTTCTATACTTTTCCATCATTCAGGGAGCAAACTTTGTCAAGCTGGCAGAGAATAATCCTGCTCCATCACAAAGAAGTGGAACAAACATGATATAGCAACAGAACGGCAGCCTACAGTAGCAGTTACAACTTTCAGTGTTTTAACAGTAACGATAAACACATCAAGCTTGTCATGGTGGTTGCAGCAGCTGAAACAACAGCCCATGTCCTGCCACAATGATTTGAATTAGCCTTATTTTTCTGGCTTTGAAAACTGCTGGAAATTCATGTTAACATTGTAGAGGGACAATTCTACATATTGTACCTTTAAAAGATTGCTGAGAGGGTTATCAGTGTTAGACGTTGATAAAATGCATACTCAGAAGCTTGTTATTCTGTGTGGTGTTTCAAGCATTCAGCTGCTCCAGCATCCGAGAGCTAAAACTTTGTGTTCTTGGCTACGGTTACTTTTCTGTTTAGACTGAGTCATCTTTTCAAACTTGGACAGCTTTAGATGTTTACACACTTTTTGAAATGCTTCTGAATAAATTAAACTCATATTTGACAAACTTCTCAAATATAAAAGTCTTATAACTTTTTAAGCCTCTTTATCCTGTGGGTATCAAACTTGGATGACAGAAACAAAAAGATAAACAAAACAATGGAGTTACAGCATTCTTCAGTCTGTCAATTTAATTCATGAAACTTTTCTAATTTTAAGGGGTTTTCAATCCCTAAGAGCATAAGAAAGTTGTTTTATCCTTATCTATTAATCTCCGTACAGGAGCTGCTTGTAAACAGTTTTACTATTAGGTAAAGTTGGGCAGCTGCCTTGGGCCTTGTGCCTCAAGACATGGGCATCAAATGTGAGGTTCATGTCAAAAGGTATTTAAATAATAAAGATCAGTATTGATGGTGTAAATACGCTGCCCAGATTGTTAAAAACAAGTTGCACCTTGTTCTGAGACATGTTTAACTTGATGTGGACCCTGTCAGTTGTATTGTTCATCAGAGGTGAGGGTTGAACTGGTTGCTCTCATTTAGGTGTACTTCATACAGTGCCAAGATAAAAGTGTCTACCCTCTCCCTGGTTTATTCTTGTATTTATTATTGTATATTTGTCACATTTCAATGTTTCAGATCATCAAACCAATTTCAATATTAGACAAAGATAACATAAGTAAATACAAAATACAGATTTTAAATGAGGTTTCATTTATTAAGGTTAACAAAATCCACCTACCTACCCGGCCCGATGTGAAAAAGTAATCTCTAGTATCTGGTTGTTCCACCCTTGGAAGCAACAACTGCAAGCAAGCTTTTGTGATAACTGGCAATCAGTCTTTCACATCACTTCAGAGGAATTTTGGCCCTCTCTTCTTTGCAGAATTGTTTTAATTCAGCTACACTGGAGGGTTTCCCAGCATGAAGAGGCAGTTTGAGGAGCATTTCAATTGGGTTTAACCCTTAGAGGTCCGCTGGCTATTTCCATTACTTTTCTTTTGACAATGTAAACAGCTGAGAAAACAGTTTCTGCACTACCTCAACTTCATGAAATAAAAATTATATTTTTAAAGTTTAATTTACTGTATTAGATATTGAACCTCCGGAAAAACACAACCCCCCTGAATGACTTTAAAAATATTTAAAACAATATATTGTCATTTTAAAAAATAAATTACAAAATGCTGAAATTATGAAAACACACCAGTGCCAGTCTTGTATAGTACAGTCGATTGTCCCCTATATGTAAAATTTAAGTGTATATCAAATTAAAATTGCAGTATTTCCTGTTTTACTTGGCCTGTTGACGTCAAACTAAAGTGGAAAGAAAACTTAAAATCAGGCTTTCCACGCCAGTTGATTGCGACATAAAATGTGACTTTGTTTTTAAGTGACAAAAGTAGAAGATTATGAAATCACACCGGCATGATGGTGGACCGCTAAGGGTTAAATCAAGACTTTGACCGGCCCACTCCAAAACCTTCATTTTTAATGCCATTCAGAAGTAACCTGGCATGCCAGACGGATCTGGTAAAGCTTCAATAGGAAACATTTGAGAAAAGGCAGAGGCTTTGAAAAAACTCTGAAAAAGAGGGTGATTGGGTGAACTTTCTGTCCGTCACATCTCTACGGGCCAATCAGAGCAACAAAACACATGACGTAGCCGCTATTGAGCTGCGCATGCTCAGCTACTGAGGAATAACGCGAAACATGGCAACTATAGACATGTAAGTACTCGACTTTTGTCGTTTTTGACAAGAAAACAACTCACTGCTGTTCTTTGTTCTTCTGTTAACGAAGAAATTACGTCAAGTTCTGATAAAGCTGGTGCTTTAGCAGCATCCACGCTAATCTCTTCCTCCATAACTGCACCAGCTCTTGCTGCTGCTTGTTAATGTCACGACTCTGCTGCGCCTGAAAGTACTGCCCCTCGTCTCTGATTGGTCCTGTCACTTTCTAACCGGGCCCAAACAATTCAGATGGGAGCTTTGCAGGATGGATTCCCCTGTGAAAAAAGTAAAAAAAAAAAGAATGGGCATGTCCATCTGCTTTTCAAGGTTAATTCAGAAGTGGACTTGCAGGTGTTTTCAGAATATGTCCTGCTCCATATCTAAGAGCTTGAGGTCACAGACTAATGGAAGGACATTCTCCTTCAGGATTTTCTGGCAGACAGCAGAATTCATTGTTCCATCAATCACAGCAAGTGGTCCGGGTCCAGCCCCAGACTATCACACCACCACCACCATGTTTGACTGTTGGTATGATGCTGTTTTTTTTATCAAATGCTGTTTGTTTCATGTCAGATATGACGTTCAAGTTTTGTCTTGTCAGTCCACAGAACATTTTCCCTAAAGTCCTGGGAATCATCAGAATGTTTTTGTCAAATGTGAGACGAGCCTTTGTGTTCTTTTGTTGATAGTAAAAGTTTTGGCCTTGGAACTCTCCCATGATGTTTTTTTTTTCTCAGTTTCTTTCTTATGGTTGAAATATAAACACTGACCTTAACTGAGGTCAGTGAGGCTTGCAGGTCTTTCAATGCTGTTCTGGGTTCTTTTGTGACTTCCTGGAAGAGTCATTGTCGCACTCTTGGAGTAATTTTGGTAGGCCGGGCACTCCTGGGAAGATTCACCACTATACCAAGTTTTCTCCACTTGTGGATAATGGCTCTGACTGTGCTTCACTGGAGTCCCAAAGCCTTAGAAATGGCTTTGTGATCTTTTCAATGACTTTGTTTCTCATCTGTTCTTAAATTTCTTTAGATAGCACCATGATGTGTTGCTTTTTGAGATGTTTTAGCCCACCTTACTTTGTCAGACAGAGTCTATTGAAGGGATTTATTGATTCAACAGCTTTAGCAATAACCAGGCCTGGGTCTGACTAGTGAAAGTGAAGTTAGCTTTCCAAAAATGTGGCTAATCACAGCTAATTCATGATTTAACAAGATAAATTAAAAGTAAATATCTGATCACCATGTTATGATAGTACAGGGTTTTTTCTGGAGGGCCCCAGAAGATTTTCAGGTCTCAAACTGGACCTCAGCATTCTGCAGAGTGAGAAAGACTGTCAGCTATGATTGTTCTTTGCTCGTTGCCCATGGTCTCTAAATTACTAAAACTTTCCCTGCTTGTGAAACTTTAAAATATTGTTGCATAGTTCCTCAGATGCCTACAGCAGAGCAGAATCCTCACAAAGGCTAAAGTAATTAACATCTCTACACTAAAACAACAGGATGAAAAATGAAATTAGGCGCAACATTAATTATCCAATGCTTTACCAGCCAGGTGTTTATTTACCAAGGCTTTTTAAGCATTTGCCTGTAGAAAGATAAATGCACATGCCATTTTCTGTTGGCAAGCTATTTAACACAGAACTTCAAAAGGTAAGTGATGGATACAGGCAGGAGAATGGGAAAGCTGCTGGAAGAATCAGGAGGTAAGGGGAAGAAACAGGCATGTAAAAGTTTTTTCTAATGAGATGCAGATACATGTAAGAGAACATTTAAAAGGCTCTGAAATAATCCCCTTTGCATTAATGAACATAGGATCATTTGACCCTGCAGCTCTCAGTGTGCACCAACCGTGTCAATTACATAGACCTTCAAAGGCCAGAGATAATATTTGAAATCTGAAAAGGCACATTTATATTAATTTGAACTTCAGGCTCAAGGGTTTAACATTCACCCTCTGCCTTTGAGAACAGTTACTCATACATCACACAATGGCTGGATATGGGACAAGTACTATAGAGTGAACACTTTGTTCTCATTTTATTTTTAATACTCTGGCTGTGCCCATCCCCCCTCAGCTCTGCTAACTGACACAGGGCTTAAGTCCCTCAACAAGCAGAGGTCTATTATCCATGAAACAGCTTCTAACATTATGCAGATTAAATATGTTTCTTAGGACCTGATGGAAAGAGAATAAAGACATTTTCCACACCCTGTTCTCTGATCAGTGGTCAATAGGGGGGACTACGTCGCCTTTTCTTTTTTAGTGGAACTATAAACACTCTCACAAAACCGCTCAATAAGGCTGTTATTTGATATAGTAATTTAAAAAATACAAGTAGTATTAGAAATATACAGTGGTCAATGATGCCTCCCCCTCATATGTTTAATACCAATATCCACTGCAAGGCTGCCCATAAGGGAGGCTTTCTGGGGCCCAGCCAAACAGGGCCCTTGGAGGTCAGCAAAATCATGGTCCATTGCAAAGTTAAGCCGCGATAATGATGTTTTAATCTGAATAATAACCACTCTAATCAAACCAACAAGCATGAGTTTTATCTTTTTATGCAGTTGTACAATATGTGAACCCCTTTTCCTAAAACAGAATAACCTGATGAGCATGTTAAACTAAAACATTAGGACAGTAATGTCAGATTTCATAGTTAAGCCATAACGTCCACAAATATAAGGATGCTTGTCAATAACACAGAAAACCTAAAATGGATAATATTTGGATTATTATGAAAAGAGGCAGTAAAGGCCAAAAGGGACAAAATGGAATAAAATTGACAAAGGAAGTAGCAAAAAAGAGGCAACAGGCAGCAGAAATGGGTTAAAAGTAGTAAAACTGGTTAAAATTTGCAAAACAACCAGAACAAATGAATGGAATATGACAAAAAATAGAGTTTAAAGTTGCAAAAAAGGGTCAAGAGGCATCAAAATTCAGTTAAAGTGGTAGTAAAAGTGGCAAAAATGAGTAAAAATGAGCACAAATGGGTTTAAAGTTGCAAAAAGGGGCAAAATATAGCATATGAATAAAAGTGCCCAATAGAATTGGCAAAATTGGTTAAAAGTGGTATGAAAAAGAGCAGCAAAATTTGGTGCAAGAAAATTAGGCAAAAAGTAGGTAAAGCAGCAGAAAAAAATGACGAAAACAATGGCAAAAAGGGATGTCCAAAAGCAACACCTGTGGGCAGAAACAAAAAAAATGATGGTTAAAAGCAGCAAATAAAGGTCAGACAATGGTTAAAAAAAAAAAAAAAAACATTTAAAGAGGCAAAAAACTGACAGGATGAAAGTGGCAAAGAGGGGCTAAAAGCATCAGTAATGAGCTAAAGATACAAAAAATTTGAAAAATCGGGGGTAAGCAAAAAGAAAAAGCATTACAAAAAATTGACAAAAACTGGCAAAAATTGGTGCAAAAAAGGAAAATCAGCGTAAATAGGTAAAAGTGGCAAAAGGTAGCAATAATGTGTGAAAAGCAGCAAAAAAAAAATAATAATAATTATACAATAAAATTAAATAAAATAAAAAATAAAAAAATGACAGAACCAATGGGAAAATGAGTGGCAAAAAGCATCAAACATGTCTTAAAGCAGCAAAAAGGAAAAAAGTTGAAAGTTGAAAAAAAAGTGGGAAAAGTATGCAAAAATAAGCAAAAATAGGTTTAAAGTGTCAAAAAAATGACGAAAATTTGGCAAGAATTGGAAAATGGAAAACAAAAATTAAGAGTGTAAAAAATGTTTGAAAAAAAATCGCAAAAATTGACAAAATGTGGCAAGAATAGTTCAAAGATGGTAAAAAAGAGGGCAAAACTTGACAAAAATGAAAACCAGCAAAAATGGATTAAAAGTAGCAAAGCACCTCATGTGTAGAATTTTCAAGGATGACAATGAACTGCTCACTTTAACACAGATATAACACCAGAGATCAGCAGAGGTGCATCGTTTCTCTCTAAAATAAAAAGCATTTTTTTTTATCCTCTGCTCAAGTACAAATTACTCATTGTGTATTTTTTACATGCAGAGCAAGGCAGCTTCAAACCACTGCAACAGTGTACTTCCATATGAGTAATGCTTCAATACTACCGCTCCACTCTTAGCCTATGTTCAAATTAGATTTCAGAAATTGGGTAGAAAATGACTATCCCTCCTCCAGTGATCCATGGAATGGGCTCCGGTCTGTTCCACCACATTTTACAGATAATTTCATGTGTTGATATGAGAGATGAATATGTTTGTGGTTTCATGCATGAATTAAGATTTATGACTGCTGTCTAGGGTCCTCAAAGGTCTCTTAACACATCAGCTCCCATCTATCATGTGATAAATCTTGAATCAGTGCCTCCCTTTAAGTCTCTCAGCAGCTATTAGATATATGAGAAAAAGCAGCATCATCTCCTGCAGCCCACATGGGACCGGCCGTTTTCCCTTTTACACGTACTGCATCTGAAATCAGCTGATATTTGAGACTTTCTTTCCCCATTTATGTCAAATATTATAAAGAATGGAGTACTGTTAACCTACATTCAGTTCAGTAAAACTAAGACTGAGGGTTTTCACACTTTACATGTATAAAAGGGCTATTGATCAAAAATATTTAATAACAGCTAATCTCAGAATTTCTGTTGTTTTTTGTGATTAATCTCACCTTTATGTTGCACATTATTTTACATTTATGGTTGCTTTTGTTTTATTTTGATTGGATAGGTGCTTGCTCTTTTTGTTTTAAATAAGATAAGGAACCTTAGGTAAATTGTGACATGAACTCAACAATGGAAAAAGTGTCACTTCATGTCAGTAAAAGACATGAAAGAGCAGTGTTGTACTCCTACATTACTGTGGCTGCAGAGAGATGAGGCGGCTTATCCATACGTGTTGAAAGGGACAATACAACATGAAATAATAATTATCACTTTAAAAAAGTCATGCATTAATAAAAGATATCTACAATATGAACAAATGACATTGTATTCAAATATGTTCTTTGATATAGAGTTGACCCCTCCTCTGCAGCTATGATATGAAGTTCAGAACTCTTCAGCTATCAGCTAAGGGTTGGCGACTTCTATGCAGAAATTTTAGTACGACTCCATGTTCACTGACATTGTTTAGCTTTGTGTTTAGTCAAGAGTTTCCACACACTGGTACTTAACTACACCAGTATAGTAAAGTATAGTATAGTACAATGCAGCATAGTACAGCATAGTACAGTATAGTTAAATGAAGCTCAGATGTAAATACGACGTACTTCTCACTAATCACTGCTTGCATTAATGCTGATGCACCACGCTGCTGCTGGTAAAGCTTAACATCCTCCACCCTAGCCTCCTCCTTCATACCATAAAGCTTGTTGCACCCTCATAATCAGATTCATGCTATTGAGTATCTATTGCTTTTTAACAAATTTTATTGTATTCAGTACATAATGTCAATAACATCTATCCATATGGGTGTCTAGCCATGTGCTCCATGGAAAGTCAAAGCATGCGGCTTGACTAAGTCAGGGAGCATCTTTTTCAACAGAGCCTTCTCCGCCAAGTAAAACTGTGTATCCATTCTGCAATAAAATGGTAAAATGTATGGTGAGAGTTTTTCTGACTGGACCATAGTTCTGTGTAGCATAGCACAGAATGGCATGGCATAGCAAACATAACAGCAGAAATTAACCCTGAGTCTGGCTGCTTACGCAGTATTTTCTCTTCTTTGGACCATTATCTGAAAACCATAGAGGTGGTTATGTGTGGACACCCAGTAGATCAGCAGGTCCTGAAACCTGCACCAACAACCATGGGATTTAAACTGGTATACCTAATAAAGTGACCGATGAGCATACACTGTAAACTCTGCATGGTGAAAAAATATGGCTCTCCACCTTGTCTTTATTTCTCACTGCAAACAGGATTAACAGAGAGGTGGAGCTCTAGTGGCATAAACACAAACAATAACCAGAGGGGCTCAATGAAAATGACAGCAGAGCAAAATGCAAATACAAAATATTATTAATGGCCTTTTCTATTTCAGTGGCAAGCCATTAGATCATAAACCAAAGCTCATATTGATACAAGCCTGGGAGGAACAACCCTGCCTGGGTGTCACAATAATAAATGGGAGTATGTGCCTGATCAGCTATTGTGATTTCTGTTCCAGAGCAAATATCTTAAGTCAGTTTGCCATATTCATTTTTCAAGAAAGAGGAAAAATGGATTCTGATAGCACAGTTGTATTAACCTCAAATTTTCTTGTAAAAACTCACATCTGTGTAGACAAATTTCAAAATAAAATCCTCCCCCGGTAGAGGCGATGTTTCCAATAAGATGGCACGTTTTGAATCATGATGGTCAAATCACTGAACTTACGTAAAGAATGATAAAGGTGGTTATTTTATATTTTTTTCTGTTTAATATTTTTATTATGAGAATAAACAATTGCAGTTCTTCAATATCATGATACAATAATATATGATGCAATAAGGTAAAATACAAAACAGTTCATTATGATATGATGAGACAGAGAAGACATTTTTGCAATGTTTAAAGAAAGTGGTCTTGAGGTTCATTTACAAGAATACCTTGGACAGACTTATACATATGGACAACCCACAAACATAATCCCTCTGTCCCAGGCTGTAACTGACACAGAGGCACAAGAACATCACAGTATCTTCTTATCAACACTGAACCTGCAGTGTTGCCAAGCAGCTGACCTCTGTTTCCCTGTTCAAACAAAAGGCTGCATGCTTTTTTAGTGTTCAGTTCAAACAACAGCACAGGAAGAGGCAGTCAAGACAATAAGTGTTATTTAATTAAACCACATGCTGTGAGCTGTACTGTTGTTTCCTGTGACTCATTATTTCCTCCTGTAAAGCTGCTCCTCCATCCTCTGTGGTGGAGAATGGGAGAAGAACACGAAACAGAGAATGTGAGTGATAAAATTATGCATCCAGAGATGGTTTTAGCTTCCTCTGATGTGAAATATGCCCAGTATCTACAAAACATAATGAAGTAAAACGCTCAGGAAAATTTAACTCCTGTACTTTAATAAAAAAGAACATTTTCAAGGATTTTGTGTGACAGAGAGGCATTTTTACAAATATTTAAAAGTGTAGACAGGACTGCTGCTTGTCCTGCTTGGACATCTCCTTGATCCTTTGAATTAAGAGAAAGATTGTTCAGCTGATCTGTCAATCTTTATCTGTATAGTGCTGACCCATAAAAATGTAACCTCAAAACACTTAAAAAAATCCAGTCTGGATCATATTCTTCAAACTCTGCTGGAGTGAGGTCTGGTCTTTGACTCAGCCACCCCTGAATGTTCACTTTGTTGTCTCCCAAGCTGTAGTTCTCTTGCAGACTGAAGAGGACTGTCCTCCATTTGCCACATACTGTACATTCTACCTTTATGAGGCCAGATGCCAAGAAGCATCCCCCCAGCATGATGCTGCCACCACTGTGCTTCACAGTAGGGATGGTGTATTGGTGGCATCCACCAAACACAGTGTCTTGTCTGATGGCCATAAAGCACCATTTTGGTCTCATCAGACTAGAGAACTTTCTTCCACTTCCACTTGGTTCCACAAGGAACTCTAGTCCAGATTTAATCTGAGTTTTCTTCAACAGTGGCTTCCTCTTTGCCACTCTCCCATAAAGCTTTAACTGGTGAAGAACCAGCAACAGTTGTTGTATGCAGAGTCTCTCCCATGTCAGCTGCTGAAGCTTGTAACTCCTTTAGAGTAGTAGCATGAGCACCAGACTCATGCTGAATAGCCAAAGCTGAGGTGTGAGGGGATAGGAAATAGAGAAATGGAGAAATAGCAATGGGAAGAGACAATCAAAAAGAAAAAACAATAAATACAGACAAATTTAAAGCTACCGCGCCCATAGATTCATTCTAATCTTTGACTTCAGTGTCAGTAATAGTGGTAATCTATAGCCATATATGATAAAAAAGTGGTTCTCAACTAGAGTCTAGACCCACCTACTCCTTACTGATGAATCGTGATACCAATTCTTACATTCTGATCATGACCAAATGTTTGGAAAAATGGAGCAGTTTGGACTTGAGATGGAACAAAAGATGTGGTGAAATAAAGAGATGGATACAGCTTTCAAAATAAAAGCACATTAAAGTCTTATTTCCACATATTTTCTTCCCTGGCACACATCTGTCAGCCGCTGATAATGGCTTACCAACCCACGTATGGGTCCCCACCCACATTTGAGAACGGAGGTGATAACAGACCTATCAGTCTAATACTGACGTTGGCAACACTGGGAGTAGGATTTGGGTAAAACCTTAACATGTGAACCACAGGACACTAAAAGAATGTGTTACACAAACTGCAAATCCAAATGTGTAAAAACTCCATAATGAAGGTTTAACCCTGTGCCAGACAGTTCCATGTATCCCAGCCTGTCATATTTCACAGCACAACCATGATTGCTGCTGTAGCTGCATGCATGCCAGAGTTAATTCTGGCAGCTAATTTGAATTTATTCTTAGTTTAAGTTGTTAGACTAGAATGCCTTTCAGTTTCAGTCACATTTTAGTAATTTTTAACCTAAATATAGTTTTAGTGTGTTCATGTTTTAGTCGATTAAATATCCTTAGATTTTAATATTTACTTTTAGTCATGGTGTTTATTGTTTTTGAACTAAGTTAATAAGCTGAATCTTAAAATCAAATGCATGTAAAACAATCATATTAATGCACTATCAAAACATTTCCTGATTTAAAATACACTGATTAAAATACTGACATACCTTAAATTGTCCAAGGGACAAATATAATGGAATCTGAATATCCAATAGGGTCACAAGGGGCGGAGCCTATACCATCCCAGCTGCAATTGTAAAAGAGGCAGGGTAATCTCAGGGGTGACATGCTGAGACAAACAACCAGGCACACTCACGCTTATGACAAATTTAGCATTGATCCATAAATGCCAAATTATATTGACCATGACTGATTTATAAAATCAACAAAGGGTGAAACATCCAAGGGGCCAATACTTTTCATAGGCTCTGTTTTTATAAAGAAAGGCCCAATATTATTCCACCATGGGATTCCTATTGGACACTTGGGTGGGAGGACACCAGAGTACCCTAAGACATTGGCTCCCAATCTGGGGTGCAGTCCAGTCCATTTTGTTATAAAATAGGCGTTTTTTCAGTTATTTGTTTTTTGTCAACACCATCAGACACAATAAAAAGCAATTTTTTAAAATTTATTTGGTCTAATATGTATTTAGAGTTTTTAAATCATTATCTGGTATTCTTAGTACTCATATATGCTGTTAAATGTTGAATATTCACTTTTGTTCATTTTTTATGCTGTTTCATGTGTACTACTTTAAAAGATCTAACATCATACAACATTTAATTTAAGTCTAAATAGAAAAAGTAATGTTTTTTAATTTAACAAACATACTTTAGTATTAAAAGAGACTATTACTTTAATAACTCAACAGCACTGAAGAAACATATTGTAAGCATATTCATTTAAAACAAATAAAACTCCCTCCCTTAGTGGTGACACTAATCTGACTATGGTGACAGTGGCCTCATCACAACATACAATTCCAAAATGTATGCCACTCAAGTCAATGGCTTCCTGTTTAACAACTTTATTTAACTATATGGTCCAAAAAATAACAATCCTGAGCACTGTGATAAACATTTTTCAAGGAATATGAGGTACAATAAAGCAATATCATTATTAAAAGTACCCCATCCCCATATAATCAAATATCAAATCATCATAGTAAAAAATAAAGTCATTACCAGTAGGAATAATGTACAATGCTCCAATGACATCATCTTAAACTGTCATCTAGGGCCCCCTACTCATAAAATAATACATTATATTCTTCTGTAAACTTATAGTGAATGTTAGACTTGGTTAAATGTTGTCATGCCATTTTCATTTGGCTTTAGTCATTGGAGATGCATAGCCTACAAGGGATATTGTGTAGTATGTGCTATGCAGGTAGGTAGTAGGTGCATTATGTGCATCTCAAATGACATAAGCCAAATGAACATGGCATAATAGTGAAATGAGAGAGGGAAGGCACACCTCACCCCCTAGGGTGGACGATATGGACGAAATATGGGAGGAATTACATAAATAAAAATATAAAAGAGGTTAATGAAACATTACAAATCATATTGGTATTTACTGTGATCAACATCTTTATTTTAGCCTCCACTGGGGACCATTTGGAGGTTTTTGTCACCACCGTCAGACAGAAAACCTGAAAATGGATTTATGGATAACATACTTGTGCTTGAATGGGTGTGGAAAGATGAACTCTTTAATACATACTATATTGTGGAACTGCCTATAAATAGTAGATTTGGAAAAGAGTCCACAATATGTTAAATGTAATATCAAATGAAACTATACCAGAATGCCACAATGTGTCAATTATTTCATCACCTATCTTACTGATGCAATCTAAACTGTAATATCTGGGAGGATGTCTTTGTGTTTCTGTAATGTGTGTGTGTTGTGCTTGTACTTTATGTTAACATTTGTAATATGATTAAAATGTACTGCTATTATGATGATGAAATGGAGAAGTGAGACGTGGGTACGCAGCTCTTAGATTCACTTTAACATCTACAATAATTATAATAGACATAAGGCTGATATAGCTGGAGTCTGGCAGTTCCACAGTAGCAGGATCTATGAGACAAGAGGGCTCAGGAACTCCCAGGAAGACGTATAACTCAACATGCACAAGAAGATTTACTGTTAGTGACATGCAGTAATATGATGTTATTCTCAGTAATATGATCACCTCAGCTCCTTATAAAAAATGCATGACAATCATTGACAATTACTCGTTGCATTCAGGGCCTTATGCCCTGGAGTTTCTGCTCCCTCCGGTGATTAAAGTGCTTTGAAATAATCAGTACTGGTATAATACGTCGCTGCTGTTTATCTATAAATGTTGCCAATTTGTCCATTTGACAAAAAAACTCTATTAGTACAGATGGTTTATGGCTGCTGGGCGTGCTTTACACCAGCAGGGGGCACTCTCATGTCAGTGAAATAGTCACGGCTGTGTTTATTTTGACCAGACTGGAGATTACATTAGGTGGAGATGGAGTGTAACACTGAGGGAACTGATGTGTTTGCCTTTTAGTGTATCTCAGTCCTGTCAGAGGGGATGGCTGCAGCTGTCTAGATCAGAATTTCAAACATATAAGCCACATCAGTATGCAGTTGAGGGATTTTTTTTCTATTGTATGGACAATCACACGTCTGATACTCTAGTACACTGTTTGAGAGTTGGTGCATGTAAATGCTATATCCGTCATCTAATGGCCTGGATAAGCTCAGTGTGAAATCTCTTTAACATGATTGTTCTATAGAGAAGTGATACCATGAACACAGCTCCCTTTAATCTCTGCTTTCTGCTCACTCTTTCAAATGACAGGATTTATCTTTAAGATCACTTACAGACAAAGTGGTATACAAAGATGTTTCTTTATGATACAAAATAGATTGTATTTTAAATAAACGCTCCATATACAGAAGAGGACAAAATTAGAAGCCCAAAATGAAAAATTCCTTCTTTTTTCTTTTTAGTATTTCCAAAGCGCTGTTAAACAAAGAAAGGAGTTTGAAACAGCCTTTCCAAACATCCTACTGTTATTTTGGATGCTTTTGCAAACAGAAACAAAATAATTCCACTAAAACAATAACAGCAGGGTCTGGATATGAAAGGAACGTTTTAGAGAAGGAGCGTCTCTCAAGTAAAGATGGGCAGAAATTCAATACTGCAAAAAACTGCTTCCAAAAATTGTGCAACAATTTAGGAAAGAAAAACACATTCCTCAATGTCAAATTGAGAAGACTTTGAATAGCCTATCTCAATCTGGAGAAATCTCTGTGCTCAAGGGACAAGGTCAAAGGTCAATATTTTAAGCTTGTGATCTTTGGGGCACTCAGGTGGCTGAATCAAAAACAGGAATGATCCTGCACTGAAAATCACTGCATTGGCTCAGGAACACTTCCACAAATTATTGTCAACACAGTTCACAGTTCCATCCACCAATGACAGTTAAAGCTGTATGACGCAAAGGAGAAGCCATATGTGAACACGATCCAGAAACGATGCTGCCTTTTCTGGGCCAAAGCTCATTTAAAATGGACTGAGGAAAAAAGTAAAACTGTTTTGTGGTCAGGTGAATCAAAACTTGGAATACTTTTTGTAAACAATGAAGGCCATGTCCTGTGGACTAAAGAGAAGAGGGACCATCTAGCTCGTTACCACCTCTCAGTTTCAAAAGCATCTCTGATGGTACAGGGTGACATTAGTTCCCATGGCCTGGACAGCTTACACATTTTGAAGGGCTATATCAATGCTGAAAATAATTTATACATTTTGGAACAACATATGCACTGGTCCAGACAACGTTATGTCAAGGCCTTGTATATTTCCTCAAGACAATGATAAACTACATACTGCATCCATCACAACATCATGGCTTCACTGGCCTGCCTACAGTCCAGACCTTTCACCAAGAGTAAACATTTGGTACATTTTAAAATGAAAAAAAAAAAAAAAAGAAATACAACAAAGAAGAAGCAGCACTGTCTAGCAGCTAGAATCCTACATCAGACAAGAATGGGACAGCATTGCTCTCCCAACTCCAGCAACTGGTTTCCTCACCAGACGTTTACAGACTGTTGTTTAAAGAAGAGGGGATGCTACACAATGATAAACATGGTCTGGAATCCAAATTGATGCATACCTGGGTGCCACTCTGAACCATGCTGTGCACCTGCCTCGTGACAACACCAGTGACAAAAGCTATTCTCTTCTTCGATCTTAATGACACACACCAAGGAAATCCTTCTTTGTTGATAGATTATGTGAGGGACATGCTGTCTGCTGCCAAGGCAGTCTTCCCGCAAGTTCAACTTTACATCTCCTTACTCAGCTGTTCCGATGACCTTCCTGAGAGAATGTGAAACAGCATCGAAATCCTAAACTCCCAAATCAAGGACATGGGGAGATTCATACCACATCTGGACCGAGAACTTTTAAGACTGATCCAGACAAAGTGTACTGGACAGCAGCAAGGGCAGCAAACATGTGGCAGAGTAATCACAATGACAACTTCTGATGCAAACGATTGGGCCATTATAAATCTTTCATTACATTTTCATCTCAACCCACCACAGGAATTGCTTCTTCAAAAAGGCTTATCATTCATTACAGCCCCAGAGAGGGGCCTCAATTCTATGAACCGGCTAAGATCAGATCTTCAACAGTATCACAGATGATTGAAACTACACGATATTGTGGTGACAATCTAGGGTGGCCAAAGCTCCATAAAGGAGGACACTTTGCAGCACTTAGTGAAGCAGGAATAATCACAACAAATAGGTATTCCCCACTACAATACAATTTTGTCCATGATACTGATGGTATCATGATACAGTGATTCTGAGATACTCTACTCATTGAAGGACAGTTTTATGCAGGACCACCCCTGGCCAAAGGCCCTAAGCAGACTGATATGAGGCTCTCCACTATCACCCAAACATACTCACTGAACAATACTCACAAGTATCTTAAAATAAATAAAGGATAGCCTATATTACTACAATAATAAGAAACAGAAAGTATTTGCATTTTAGCCCGAGTTAGTCGAATGTAAAAGACACAGTTCTTGGTTAGTAAAATTATCATTGATTTTAAAAATCATATTCCTTGTTGCAATAATACTTATATTTGTAATTTCCATCTGACTAAAAAAGTGGTCACTTTGGGTTAATTATTTTCATCATAACACTAATCCCACTTTATTAGCTATCTGTTTAATTGGGGTCTTCTCCTCAAAATAAAAATAATACAAGGGAGCTGATCTTGCCCCCCTTATACCCCCTCACACACACCCCTCCCTTTCCCTCACACACAGCAGCTCATCCGCTTTACTCCTTTCTCTTCCTCTCCATGTTTCTGCTTCAGTGTTATCATCTTCTGATAAATCACCTTAAAATATATGTTGTCTTTATTTATTTTCACCTGCGATCTGATTTTTAAAACAGCTGATCTGGAAGGAAGTTTGACAATGTGGGAACTTCATGGAGTCATAAATTCACAAACAAAACAATGATACAAGTTGACGTTTGACAGGACAGGTTGCAGAGTAACGCGTGAATTACGGGATAGACGTGATGAAAGTTTCTGTGCAGCTAGTATGAGGAGAGAAAGAGAGAGGGAGAGCGAGCGAACACTGTACGCACTTTATTGATTACGGATGGCACCGATCTCCAAAAATGTATAACTAATTTGTGACGGCCAGGTAAAGTTTATGTTTGCTGTAGGCCTACATACATTACCAGGATTATATTTAACATACAAAAACCGGACTGATGTGCAGAGAAAGAGAGCAATGGACAATATGCTGCGTTATGTACTCCAAAAAGAGGATAAATAAGCATCCAGCTTGAGGCTGCGCCGGACACTGGACAAGGCATTGAAATTCTGGATTGTCCAGCTTAAAGCCGGACATATGGCCACTCTATGACAATCCCTAACGTCCAACCAAATGCTTCCACAAACCACCTCTGTGGGAATCTGATCACAACAAAGTACCACAACTCATGCATGAACTGTTTAAGGCAGACAATGAAGCCCTGGCCATACTTCTACTCAATGTTCTAACACTTCACCAGCAGAACAAGTTGCCTTAACAACATCACAAAATGACTTCCATGGTCATTAAGGCAACAGACAAGGGTAACACGGATGCCATCATGGATAGAACGGATTATGTTTATGAGGCAATTTGAGCACAGAAACTACTAAATCCTCCTTGACGAGCCAATATATGCTGAAACTGCCACATTGCTAGGAGACACAGCCCCAACAAAAACATATCTTAACTTCACAGAAAGTCATGTACTTGAAGGGAAATACTCCTCCTCGTCCACAATTTTTCGACCTCTTGCCTAAAATTCACAAACCACTGGAAAAATGGACAGTCCCATTCGAGATCCCTGCCCGGCGACCCATTGTGCCTGACTGCAAGAGTGAAAGTGTCCTTGTAGAGTACATCTCTGACTTGTTACACCCTTTGTTCATCAGTCACCCAGATATCTTTCTGGGCATGAAAGCAGTGAGCCATACCCTTCAGAAATACCATGATCTACTAAAGAATTGCATGGCTTTTACTCTGTTTTTTGGCCATGGAAATGGCAAAAAATTTAGCATCTGATCCACAGAGCTACCCAGCCAAGCAAAAAACTTCTTGGCAATAAATGTTATACTGTGGAGAGCCTTATTTCCCTTGTAAATGGTGCCACATTTGCAAGGAACATGCATTTGTGGGATGAGCAGCAGAGCTGAGTATGTGGGTTACGCCAATGAAAAAACTGCCAAATCTAACTGCCAATGCCAAACAGCTTATTTTGCTGTTCCTACTGTCTCTTCTTTTGATGTCCCAAGAAGACTGTTTCCTCACCATGTCTCTGCCTTTTTAGAAATCATAGGCTGTCTTCAACAGATTTGTAGTCAAGATTTTGGGAAAATATTGCTGACGGCTCTCTGTCCAGACAATGCGGAACGGACTGCACACAGCCAGTCTCTGGTCTCATAGGGCTGCCATGAGTGCCCCTGCCCATTAGGCCTCCTTGTGCTGGTATTAGCAACACATGCACTGGATCATGAACATGTGGAGGAACGTTATGTTCAGTAATAAGTCCAGATTCTGCCTTCAGCAGTTGGATATAGGGTCAAAGTGCAGAGAAGATGCGGAGCATGCTATGCTGATTGCTCCAACGATAGTTACATCTTTTGGTAGAGGCAGCGTGATTTCCCCTCACTGGAAAAACAAGGCTTGTCATCATTGGAGGCAATCTCAATGCAAAGAAATATATATGGGAATAAGATTCTGCAACCAGTGGCAATCCCATATCTCTACAGTCTGGGATCGAACTCTATCCTCCAAGATGACAACGCTTGTCCCCATAGAGTGGGGTTTATCAGAGACTACCTCCAGAATCTGGGAGTGGAGAGGGTGGAATGGCCTGCCAGCCCATTGAACACTTGTGAGATCAGCTTGGGCATACCGTTTGTGCCAGTGTGGCCAACACAACCACATTGGCTGAATCGTGACAAATGTTGGTTGAAGAATGGGATGCCATCCCACAGCAGTGTGTGACCAGGCTGGTGACCAGCATGAGGAGGAGGAGCCAGGCTGTTGTGGCTGTGTATGGTTCTTCAAGTTCATGGTTCTTGTTTCTTCAGACTTCAATCATCCAGTCCATCAAACAACAACAAGCAAGAGTCAGTGGCAGAATAAGCTGTTTGGCATTGGCAGTTAGATTTGTTAATTTTTTTCATTGGCGTAACCAACATACTCAGCTCTGCTGCTCATCCCACAAATACATGATCCTTACAAATGTGACACCATTTACAAGACAAACAAACAGGCTTTCCTACAATAAGATTTATTGCCAAGGAGCATTGTTACAACAAAGAAATAACCCACCAAACACTAATTTGCAGACTTTTTTTGCTAACCTTAGTTTAAGATCTGAAAAACTTAAAGTGTGTGGGCAGCCTGAGTCAAAAAAGCACAGACCAGAATAAGTATACTATAAAGTCATGTGATGCAGAGATGGAGGCCTTTCAGTACAGTGGAACAGCATTTATACCAACATTTTATGGTATAAATGTTTGAGTATGTTAGTATGCAGGATGCCTGTTCAGACAGAGCTTAGGCCATTACTATCTGACAATTTGCTTGATGATGTCATTAAATAGTGAATACTTAATAATGAAAGATAGAAACAACTGTTTTAATATTGCTATCAATTTACTGACACTACCTTCAAGTGGTTTGAAAAAAATTAACACGATTAACCAGCCAATGATGGAGCTGAATTATCTACATAAATGGGGAAATCACGCATTAAACCTTCAATCTTAATGAAATTTGCACCTATGCACACTCCCTTTTATGACTGTGAGACACACAATTAAATAATAGAGTCATTATGAATTCCACTTATGAGACTGCTTTCTCATTAACTTGATATTTATTACAAATGACTGCTGCAGCCTTGAAGCGGACTTCCTCTGTTTCCTTGAATGTAAAGGATGACCGTCACTTTTAGCTCACTGACAGGCAGTACGAAGTCAGAGACGGCTCACAACAGACTGACAATTCAAATGCGCGTGTGGCACTTTAGTGAAGAGGCGAAGCTGCTGCAGCTCATGAGCAGTGATCACCCAGTAAGGGGGCAGTTTGAGTCATTTGGTTGCCCCAGGCGAAGAGCAATATGGAGCCATTTTCCATTTTGTTAAAATCCTTATAGCTAGTGGAGAAAAACATTTTGAATATTTATTTTACTTAACAAAGCTACAGAACTACATAGCTGCACTATACATCTGAATGTGAGCACGCAGTTCTTACTCATCACTTTTAATGTAACTTAGAGTCT
The DNA here is from genome assembly GCF_018320785.1 of Cheilinus undulatus. NCBI lineage: Eukaryota > Metazoa > Chordata > Actinopteri > Labriformes > Labridae > Cheilinus > Cheilinus undulatus. The sequence goes on from NC_054866.1 coordinate 7,997,546, forward strand.
GCACATCGCAATATAAACTTTTGTGTTGTCTCTATTCTGCATCCTCCCCTTATCCAAAGGGTATAAAATAATAAGTTCTTAGCATGCAGAAATAATCAGTTTAATCACCAGAGACGTTACTTTTATGATAATAAAATCTACTCCAGAAAATCTTTTAAAAGAAAAACCCATACAGATATCAATAATTATTAAAAAAAAAAAAAAAAAACTGGGATCGCAAACCCCTGTGCCCTTAATGATAGTCATCTTTATTACTGCTGAGCTATTGGACAAACTGTTGACGTAGGCGTAGTTTACTTAGAAAGCGAACACGACACCTGAAGTGGCTGGAAAAACAGATAAAACGCGTATGTGTACAAAACAACACAACATCTACTACTGCACTGACAAATAAACCTGTTTAATCAATAGTTAGATTTAATAAAGCATCCATGATTCAGTCAAACTGATGCAAAAATGATAGTCCACTGGTTTCCTTAAATTTCCCAGACGTGAGCTGAATAACAACTTCCGGAGCATCTGGAGTGACTGAGCTGTCACTCAAAAACTTGTTGGCCAATAGTGATAAACCCCAGAAAAGCCCGCCCACACAAACAATGGATCAGGCAGTGCAAACGCAAAACTGAGAAGGGAGAGCACAAGTCTGATCACTGAGAGAGAGAAACTGTAAACAAAAAGACAGATATTCGAAATTTAAAGACTAATAATTTGGTTGCTATTTCAAATATGTTCTCTTGATATGGAGATTTTTTTTGCTTGGATCACATCTTTGTTGCTTTCAAAGCTAAACGTTTGTTTCAGACTGAAATTTTTTTTTTTTTTTTTTTTTTAATCTTTTTAACACAAGTTTCATTCCATAGCTGCAGACCTTGAGCAGACCTCTATGGCAGGGCGTTCAACAGCAGACTTCTACACCGGGGCGGTGATGGTTGCTGCACTCAAACATGACGGACGAACAAGAGGAGCACAGCAACACATATAAAAACTTCTGGAAAAGCCTTTTTTGTTGGTTTAACCGAAGTACTTAACCTGTGAGAAAATGTTAAAGATCCAAAATGGACTAACTCCCCCCCCCCCATGAGGATTACACGACATGATACCATCATCTGGCAAAAATAAGTGATAATACACACAAAAATGTATACTATTTTACCACTTAAGACACAAAAATTTTAGCAACTAATATTTTTATTTTTGGTGAAAATACATTACTTCAGTATCAGTTTTCAGTGAATTTCTACCATTAATTTTGATCCTCAGCCATTGTCATGGGAATCTACATGCTGATCTTTTTAAACTTTATCGCAATTATTGAAAAATACAAAATCTCAATGAGGGAATATAAACACTAGAAACAATTCAACTGATAAAAAATAGACAAGGCAACAAAAAATAACTAGAGGGGTTTGGATAAATACCAAATCTACAAGCTGTTGTTGTGAAACGTTTTAATTGTGGTACGGTGATGATGACATTTCTCGAGGCTGGAGTTGTGTCTAAAATCATCTTTGTGTTTTATAGTTGAGTCCACTATAAAGTCCACGATATGCTGCTCATAATATAGTGGATATGGAGTAGGGAATGAGTGTGTGGTTTTGGACACAGCCATGGCTATTTTACACAACAGCACAGTTTTACAAACAAAAAAGATTGAAAATCTACCAAGTCTTGCAATTTCAGCTTGGGTAGTTGCTCCATTGTAGAGGTCTGCTGCTGCACACCCCACCATAGAGGTCAGCTCGAGGTCTGCAGCCAGATCCTCTTGAATTTTTCTGCACTTACGTTTGGTTTCATTTTTCTGGACCGGAGGTTGCTGCTTGTAACCTGTCACGCCAGATGGATGTGGAAAACCTTCAATTCAAAGCAGCTGGGAAAGGGCAGAGGATTTGAAAAAAACTTGTAGGGTGATTGGATGGGTGTTCTGTCTGTCGCATCTTTACGGGCCAATCAGAGCAACAAAACACGCGACGTAGCTGCGACCGAGGTGTGCATGTGCAGCTACCAAGGAATAAGCAATCCATGGCAACTGCAGACATGTCAGTACATGACTTTTGTCGTTTTGGAAAAGAAAACTCTCTGCTGTTCTTTGTTCTTCTTTTAACAAAGAAATGTCAACAATTTCTGATAAAAATGGAGCTTTAGCGGCATCCACTGTAATTTCTTCCGCTATATGCTGCTTGCTTACGTCACGACTCACGACTGAAAGTACTGCCCTTCGATTGGTCCTGTCACTTTCTAACCGGGCCCAAACGGTTCAGATGAGAGCTTTGCAAGATGGAATCACCAGTGAGAAACATGGAGACGGGCGTGTCCATCTGCCATGCAAGGTTAGGTCTGTACTAGGTCTTTTGCAATTTAACTTAATTTTGCACCTTTGGGTCAAATTCTGTACTTATTTGGGGCTGCTGTTCATTGTTATGCAGATAATTTACAATTACATATCGTATGAACACATTATAAAATTATTTACTTTACTTATTATATTATTATATGCCAGTAGTCCTTCAAAGTGGGTCTGATACATAAAAACTGGAGGCCTGTCTGGCTGCTGTTAGGAGCTGATCATCAGCAAATGTCCCTCTCAACTCTGCTAAGACAGAAATTATGGTTACTGGACCAGCTAGACTTAATCATCTGTTTTATAATTTTACTCTTTTGTTGCTTTGCTTCATCTGTCAACAAAGTGTCCGCACAGTCTGTGAAAGACGATTCCCTTTCTCTGATGTCCTTTAAGTATGTTTTTCAATATTTTAAGATTTTATTAAATGTTTTTGTCAGTTTTTTACTCTGTTCTTATATGTCTATGTACAACACTTTGAAAGTGCTCTATAGATAAATGTATAATTACAAGGTGTAAGCCATAGAATTAAAGTATACACAGCACATTGTGTAATATCAGCTTTTTAGTCACTCTGGACATGACTTGTCTAAATTACCGAAATAAATTTTGATGCATGCCTTAAATGCGTTGCAGACCTTTACCTATGCCTTGAGGCCCCAGGCAATTGGCCACCTTTGCCTAATTGTAAAACTGCATCCAGCCTTATTGATGTTTCAGGTGAGCAGAGTTTGCAGTTTACAGTGAAAATAAAATTATTCCCCCATTCCCTAATCAACACAGTGTGCCAGCAAAGAACTGAGATCAGCAGGAATAATTGCCTCTGACTCAAACCCTTGAAAAATTAACGGCAATAAAGTCCCAGAAGGCAGGGGTCATCTACTGGATGAAAGAAGCTGAGCATTTTCAATTTTAGCTTAGACCTGAACTCCCTCTACTGAGCGATGGGGTCACATATAGTCCTGCCCTCTTTGCAGTTTCCTCTCAGATGAATGCTCAGGAGGCAAGTGGAGGAATGTTCTTAGTATTCAGTTAAAGCTGAGTGAGGCATTAGCAGAAGGAGAAAGCACGCTGGCTCTCTGGCCCTGACACCTCTCAGGATTAATAAAGCCTGTGAACATGTATTTCAGTTATGCATGTGCTCTCTAAAAGTGTGGTCAAACGCTGTCAACCTTGCATGCTATCTGTATGACAGAATGCACAAATGCATTTAGGAATAACGCTTTCTAAACTCATTCAAATTTAATTCCATGGAGCATGGAAAGATGCACATTTTGTAAGGCAGCATAGTAAAAGCCTGTCTCCTTTAATTTACAAAGTGAAGGATTCACTACGCACGCACAAATTTCTTACTGCATGCCCATTTCTGTTGAGATGAGATGGGAGATTGGTGCAGAAAAAGGAAGAAGGGCAGGTAATAGCTTTATCTAAGAGGCTCGCTTTGAACTGCATCCCTTTGAAAATATATCCCGACACTTACTTACAGGAGGTGAGGATGGATAACACCTGGGGCTTTGTAATAAATCCAGTTGTTCAGAGATGTATACACATTTAAAAAAAAGGGGGGTAAAAAAATGTTGTTTATATTAAAATATTTTATGTTGATACTGATATGGACAAAAATGTTAGGACTATTGCTCATTAAAAAGGTTTTTTATAGTTAGAAGCACTGACAGTAATGATTTCAGTGACCACAAGTTAATCTACTGAAGTGTTTTGTCCAAAGGCCTTTGCACACTTAGTCTGTTTTTTCTTCCAAATTTTTTGCACATAAAAAAAGAAAATTGATCTCATGTTGTTCAATCATGTTTTCACACTGACACCAGAATTTTCCATCCATCATTATTCTTTTCAGAACAGGTTCAATTTTATGCAAATTGTCTGATCAGTCCAAGTCTAACTGGGTGAATGATGATTCAGATTGGCGCCTGCTGCTTCATTTTCTTTCTTACCCCCACCCGACCTCTACGGAATGAAATTTGTGTCACAAAGATTCAAACAAAACTTATTTGGTATCAATCTAAAATAGGCATCTGAGAACAAAAAAATGTGATCCAAGCAAAAAAAAAAAAAAAAAAAAAAAAGGACACATCAATAGTACAAATTCGAAATTGCAAACAAATTATTAGTCTTTGCATTTTAAAGATCAACCTTTTTGTTTACAGTTCCTGTTTTTTCTCTCTCAGTGATCTGACTTTTGCTCTCGCTTCTCAGTTTTGCATTGCCAGGTCTGGGCGACAAATCCAGATCTAGCCCACTGGCTGATAAAAAGTAGCCCAAAACCAAGCCTGACACTGAAATGTAACCTAAGCCAATAAAACCTTTGCCACACCACATGATAATGCTTGTGTGTGCAGGTGTGCTGTTTCTGTGTGGTGTGTATGTCTATGGCAGGTGTGGTACAGCAGATCTTTGGTTGTGTGCTATGTTCTATGTTTTCCTGCTTCTCTGCTGGTTGATTTAGTTGTAATTCAGGGTAAACACATTATTTTTTTCTGCTTTGGATATTAAATACATACACAAGACATGGGTCAGCTCAACCCTAAGACAAAAAAAATCTTCCAGCTGCAGTGCACAGAAAGTAGCCTGAGTCTGCTGGAAAATCGTAGACCTGGCAACCCTAGCGCTGCCTGATCCTTCGTTTGCGTTTCTTGAGCTTGTGCTTTAACATGTGACACAAATGTCACATGTGGGCGGGCTTTTCTGGGGTGCATCCCTATTGGCCAACGAGTTTTTGAATGAAAGCTAAGTCACTGCTTGTGCTCCGGAAGTTGTTGATCAGCTCATGTCTGGGATTTTCCATTTTTGTTGCAGTGGTATCAAACAGGTTCAGTTGCATTTATTCTTACTAAAATCATATCAAAGTTCAGAATTCTTGTATTGTCACAACCATTTATTATTTATTCACAGACCAAAATATCAAAATATATAATGTGAACATACTTTTTGTGTTGTACAAGCAACATAAAACATATATTATATTAGCTCAAACATTGTATTAAAACAATTACATGCATTTGCCCTAGTGTAAATTGAGTTTTTTTTTTTTTATCTTATTCCCCATGATAGTTGCATGCATGCTCCATTTAGTGCAAGATATTGCTGAATGTTGGTGTTCAGACAGGACCATTATTTGAGATGCTGCCATTAGTGGAGCCCATTCAAGCTCATGCTATCATTGGCTGATAAGCAGATTAGCAGAGGGAGGGGAAGAGTGGGTCCTTGCTCAGATAATGTGCCAGTATCTCTCAGAAGTGTGAACCAATGAGGCTGATAAGGAATAGCAGCATCTAACCAAATGGTTCCAAATCAATTTAGAGATTTGGGCACATTTAGAAGAGTGCAGCGAAAGGTAAATGGGACAATAACAGCTGAGGATGTGAGGAGGCTTAGCTCTAGCTCCTGGATTTAAGGGAAAACTGACCTTTCTGAGCTTTATTAGCATTTCAAACATTTACAGTTTCCTCTGAACATTTTGTAGCACCAGATTATCTTGGATAGATTTATTTGGGTTTCAAAGGTTATGGAGTCTTTCTTGTCATGGTTATAGTCATAAACTCTTGATAAGGCTTGAAGAAAACCAAGGTAAACATGGCATTAAAATGCTTCTGATGGTTATTATTTTTTAAGGATAACTTTTTGGGCTTTTGCCTTTGTTTGGGGAAAAAACAGCTTACGAGAGACATGAAACACGGGGAAAGAGAATAGGGGGAGCACAAGCGCCAAACAGTGCAGAGACCGGGAATAAATCCTGTGACCAGTGCGCCGAGGCTTATAGCCTCTGTACACCTGCTGAGACATGATGACTGAGATAAACTGGTGCATATTGACATTTTATCTCAAATACAATGTCTTTGTTTTTTTATTTTGAGTTTTGCAGACTCAACCCCATCCTGCAGTCCTGCTCCTGTCTGCTTGGTCACACGCTAATGGATGAGACTTTTGCTTGGAATTTAATGCTGTAGGGCACATGTTTTTTACATGATGTTTGCCTTGTTAATTTTTTTCATGCCAGGCTTGCAACGCTGTCAGTAAGACAGGCAGAATATTAATGATGTTCACCACGGTACAGTTGCTCAACTAATGGCATATGTTTCTGGAACTGTTTGGAGCTGTAAGCACAGCGGTCGCTTTTGTCTTTCTTTGGGACTACTCGAAATAAACCACTATCATTATATTTTACTGTTTTAGTGGAGGTCATGCTTCAGATCAAAAATTTTTTTTGAATGTTTCAAATATGGATGTCCTCGTGTGATGCGATCTCGCAAGATCAAAACTTCCCGAGATTTCTTGTCGGGGAAAAATGCATATCAAATGATCAATATTGTGCAGACACCCGGAGCAGCAGCTCTCCTGACAGAAAACAATACCAAACTGGAAATTGTCAGAGTTACCAAAGATGCCCTGGACACTTTAAAATTGTTGGTGGGACAGCTAATCAACAAACAGAGCTGATCCGTGGCCAATTCAGATCACCATTCCAACCCCCACCCCTTCTCCGTGTGCGCTACTCGGGGAACATGATCCAAAAATGCATAATAAGTTCATCATAATGGTGCAAAATGATGACATGCTGCTGCTGGAAACCTGTGCAGTTTCTGCAAGGAGAATACAGCGTTTATTTAGTATGTGTATGCACGCAGACTCGCTCATAGTGCTGGTGTCTGTGACTTTGTAACCTTGATTCAGCTGCCATTTTGACATATCTTGTTCTCATCTCACCATCTGTCAGTCACACATCAATCAGCTGTTGGCTGTGCGCATCATCAATCAGAGGCTTAACATGTGTCCGGCCGTTGTACACACCAGCAGTAAACTAAGCGAATAAACTAGAGTTTCCCCAAAACATGCTGGTGAAGTTTGTTGCTGAAAAAACACTCTAGTATTGGATTTTTGTATGTCTACAAACCCCTCTGTTTCAGAACGGATGGATGGGTTCCTGGTGTGCTGCTATGTCAGCCAGTGTCCCATCTACAAGAGCCTTATACCGCAGCTCTGACTTAGCAAGATCAAGTGTGCGCTCATTTATGTCTGCCACGTCAACAATGAAATAGTAACTGGTTTCCGTGAGATGCTGTGGAAACCTGTTACAAAAGTAGAGGATAGCCCACCTGATCACAGAGTGTGCCAGTGATGCCCCATGCTGAGCCAATATATTTTTAGCAGAGGAGAGGATCCCTTTCCCCATCACTACCATGAGGTTGGAAAATACATCCGGATGTGTGAGCAGTGATCCCAGACCCCTCAATGCAGCATTGTCCATTGCGGATATCAGTGAGCATAACTGATGACCCGGGGTGAGTTAAGCTCTGTGAGTAATCCGCGGGAGATTGTTCCAAGACCAACAAGCTCTTCAGCACTTGCAGCTCCTTTCAGATGCTGAGTGATCTTGTCTGGTATTATGCCGCCAAGCACAACCCACTACGACTGACTTCACTTGCACTGGACACCTTCCTGATGATTTGAGCCTGGATCTGGTTCAACGGATCCGGGTCATACATCAGCTTCGAACCACTGAGTGGGATTCGGATCCGCAGAAAATCACCCATGGGGTTACACTTCACCGTCTTCATGATCCTAAGGCAGCAATCTTCTCTTATGTGGACATAGACTTGGATCCCTTCGGGGACTGGGCCTCTGTACTCTTTGTAGACATCTTCCAGGTCTACCCTGGTGTGCAGCATTATGTTCTGATAGATCATATTAGTGTCTTCAGCAAGAGACACTTCCCATCCACCCATTCTGTCGTTTGATATCCTAACATGGTGACCGACACAGGCATTTCTTGCAGTGGCGAATGAAGTCTGGGTTGTCCTCTCATGGAGCCACTGAGCGTTGTTTACGGAGCTCGGGATTGGAGGAAGGGCCGTTAGTTCAGCAAGAGTGAACGCAGCCTGTGACTTTGAGATCTTGGCTGCCACCAGCCAACTGTAATCAGAAGAGCCAAAAATCCATGTGAATAACATGGCCACACAGATTGCTCTTCTGGCAGGCTTGCTCAATCCCGGTATTTTGTGCAGAGTGAGTGCTGTTCACTCATCCGTATCAGAACCCACGTAAGGAATACGCACAAATCTTGCTGACGAGAGCTCTGTCTTCAGTACTGTGCCCTTTGGTACCCACACCCACATGTAGTGTGAGCTATTGGTAGAGAAGGCATCATCTTGTGCTGTAATGATGTGTACAATATGGAACTCCCTCCAATCCCTCCAGCTTGCAACCTTGAAGAAGGTGGGACCATGATTCTATCCTGGCCTCTTCTGCTATTGTGACACTGCATTTCCCATGTAAATCTTTGTGCTGCCGTATCAGAGTTCAAAATTATGATGAATTGGTTTAACTGGACATCTTCATAGGCAAGCAGGCCAGATAAGTCACATTCAGCTATTATTCCTACCTCAGCCGCCTGCTTTATGATCGTCTTAGTCGTTTCGACAAGACCAAAACAGGTCCATGATAGCTCGTGCTAACCGAGGGAGGTACATTGTGACCTCCTCATCCTCCATGAAGGTCTCGTGGAAAACTTCAGAGATGATCTGGTTCTGTGCTCCTTGTAAAACAGCAATCTGTGTCATACGTTTTAACCTGTTTGAAAGGCTCTTGGTGACTGGGATGTTTAAAGAGTATGGGTCCTGGGCGAGATGCATCCAAATGCAATCGGAAGGCTGCTGAAACACAGTTCGGTCCAAGGAGCTGGGCTTTGATCAGCCCCTTCAGATCAGCCACTGCATTCACAAGAGGGTCCCCAGTATTCCTTAGAATCACTTTAGAGTGAAGGCCATACTGGAATCCACCCACTTGAGCCAGTATCAGGAAGGCGGAGATGATGAGTGTCGGGTCGTCTTTCATAACGGTCTTCTCTCTAATTAAGTCATCTATAAGATTGTTGAACAAGCGCTTCTAATGTCATCCATGATATAGTCTCTGACAAGAGGCAAATCTGACTTACAGCCTTCAGGCACTGAGGCAGCTGGTTGGATTTTTCTGATTCTTAGGGGGATTGTGGACAGGCCAGGCCACATATTTTTGTTAGAGAAGCCTGAAAAAGTGATTTCTGTATATGTGAGCTTCAACACACATGCTCATCTGTGCATCGTGTCCAACACTGTCAAAGCTCATATGAAAAAAAGACCACAAAATGATAAAATAATCTATTTCTCTAAATGTCTTTAAAGATGATAAGAAATAGTTTAATTTTACTCATGCAGCTCTTTGTATTTTCAGTCTGTTGTAAACAGTGTTTTAAGTACTTTCAAAATAATCTAAATGCTTTTATTATTGTATTTGTAGCAGTGAGTGCATAGTGTAGTAAGTTAAATATGTGGTAGACTATTAAGTGAAAGATTTGATTTGAATAGTATTAAAAAGTACCCTTTGATTCAGAGTTAGACAAAACAAACTTTGTGTAAGCACTGATAGCTTATTCAGCGCAAGAGGAGTTAGTTTAAACATTCCTGAATAGACCTGAATGCTTTGCCTTTGACTTTCAGCTGTATAAAGGACATTTCATCCACTCAGGGATTTTTTTTGAAGAAAGTGTAAAATCTTGTCTCATTTTGGAAATTTTTTTATTTAACTTTTTAAAATTAATTTTTAAACAGAAACAGGTGTACATCCTCATGTATCAGTACAATTTTCTAAATTCACAATTACAATCAACAGAGGTACACAAAACTTAAGATTACAAACTTGCAACTATCTTCTCATCTTAGTTTTAAAAATAATTAATGCTAGTACAGATAGCAATATAACATTTACATTATAGATCTTACAGCATTTAATGCTCCAACTCAATTTTCAATCATAACACTACCTGCCTGTTTTATCCTAGCACCTGAAAGCTCCATTATCAAAATATCTATCACTGAATTAATCCATTGCTGTATAGAGAGAGTATGAGGTGGTTTCCACCTAACTGCTAACATCTTTTTAGCTGCAGTGCATGCTGATAGCCACAACCACCTTTGTGTTTGGTTAAGATTATGCCCAGAATCATCGTTCAAAAGCATGAGTTCATGAAAACAAGTAACTGTGACTCCAGATGCTTTAGAGAGAAGTTTAGCTATTTGTTCCCAAAATTTTCTAGCTGGAGGGCACTCCCACATAATATGTAAAAATGTCCCCACTTGGTTTAAATCACACAAAGAACAATTTGGAGATGGAGCAATGCTCATCCTAAAACGCCGTATAGGAGTTAAATAAGTCTGATAGATAAAGTATAAGTTTGTTAATTTATAATTTAGATTTTACGATACACAAGATGTGTTTTGTCATACTTTAACCCAGTTGATGGATGATTCAGGGCAGTCTCTATGCCATTTTGATGTAATTGTTAAGGCAGACTGTGATTGCTCTAGAAGTATACTATAAACCATGGATGCATGTCCTTTAGAAAGCACTGAAAGTTTCTTAACTAACACCATTACCGGGTGTAGGGCAGGTGGCCTATCAATAGAAATGTCAGCAGCGTGTATGGCTGAACGTAACTGTAGAAACAAAAAAAATGTACTGGGTGGCAATTTATAAGTTTCTATTAAGTCCTGGAAACTTCTTAATCCTCCACCATTCATAATATCTCCCAAACAGTGATCCCCCAGGTTATACCACTGTTGTGAAACAAAATGCTTTCCACCAGATTTTAATAGATTATTATGAAATAATGGTGTGTTGGCATGCCACTTAGATTTCCATTTATATATCTTTTCAATTTTCTTAACATTTTCAATTGCATAACTTATTATTGGACGATACTTAACCCTGCATTTTTTAATTGAGCATTGTGCAAATAAGATGTCTTTTAACAAAGCTGGAGCCACCAAATCTCTCTCAATATTTATCCATGGAGTTGAAAGATTGTCTTCAAACCAATTCATAATTGGACCAAGTGTAAGAGCTTGAAAATATAACTTAAAATTAGGTACAGAAAACCCCCCTAACTCCTTTTTCCTTTGTAAATTAGCAAGTTTTATCTTAAGTTTTTTTTTTTATCATCTTGGAATTTAAGAGTCTCGTCACACCCCTTTAAAGCAGCCTTTGTAAATTAACATGGTTTCTGTTTGATAGTTATTTCTGTTAATGAGTCAAGTGAACATATCTGACACTATAACAGTTTGTACTACAACAATCTTCAACAATTTGGTCTTTTGGAGTTGAAAATAAATTTGATGTGGTTCCTCTTGGTGACCAAAGTTGCCCATCCCTGGTATAGAGGAAAATCTGCTTTAGACATCGTCAGAATAAGGCCCTATGTCTCAGCATAAGTTAAAGTAGACACTAAACTACACTCTCCAGTCACAAATACTTGCCTTCACATATGTAAGGCCATCATGCTCCTCCAGGTGTAATCTATTGCTCTGCATTGTACCAACACTCAGTGACCTTGTGCCTTTAATGACCAGCCCATGTTAACAGAAAAATTTACCCACACAATAGAAATGCCCTATCTGAACCTGTGCAGATCTCTCTAGCATTGTCTGTTGTTCATGTACAACATGACCAAGTAAAGGGTCATCCAGAGCCCTTTGTTCAGCATCTTTTCTGCCGAGCTGTTGAGATTCAACAACAATGACTTGCTGCACGAGTGACCTTTAGAAATGTACCACAGAAAGTTTGTAAATTCTTATGTCTAATGCAGCCTGTGATGGAAACATTGATAAGTCTCACAACAGTCCATCCCATTCTTTTAACTGATATTTTCCAGTAATCCTGTAAACTAATGGGCAGTGATCACTTGAGTGCTCTGTTATCTATTGCAGCCATTCTTCCTGAGAAGATAATGTGATATTTTGACAGGTTGCAGTGTGTGTCTGTCTATTATCTTGCAAATAGAATACTACAATGTGGAGGAGAAGTGTGTATGGCACATTAAATCACTTTACAAACAAGAGTCGGAAAAATTATATGCTTGTCCACTGGGTGAAATTTGATAAATGCCTCTCCTGCCCCGAGCATGTTTGTATTGTAATGCATCATTTCTGATTTCACATCACCTCTGCAGTAGAATCTGCTCTCTCTAATACAAAGACATAGACCACACTGGGAGTAGATCTGAACACATTTTAATCATTTTCCTATAATGGCATACTTTTGGAAGCTGGTGAGTCTTGATGAGTTTTTAAACCTTGTGATTCTGAGCCAATTCATAAGCAACTGGCAAGGAAGCATCTTCTCATTACTCTTGCCAAGAATTAGAAAATCACTGTGTTCAAAAAAGCATGCCAGTATTTTTAATATTCCTGTTAATAAACAAAAATGTAGAAAATGCTGTGCCACCTCACCATGACATTTTCAAAGACATGTTTAATATGGAGTTGGCCCCCTTTTTGCAGCTAAAACAGCTTACACTCTTCTTGGAAGGATTCCTACAAGATTTTGGAGTGTTTCTGCGGGAATTTGTGCCCATTCATTCTGTCGAGCATTTATGAGGTCAGGCACTGATGCTGGATGAAAAGGCCTGGCTCATAATCTCCATTCCAGTTCATCCCAAAGGTGCTCGATGGGGTTCTGTCACACTGAACTCATCAAACATGTCTCTATAGTCCATGCTTTGTGCACTGGGGTAGTCATTTTGGAATAGAAAAGGGCTTTTCCCAAACTGTTGCCACATAGTTGGAAGCATAGCATGGTCAAAAATGTCTTGATATGCTGAAGCATTAAGATCGGCCTTAACTAGATAAGACTAGACCCTAGACCTAGACTAGACCCTGAAAAACTTTCTAGTCATACCATTTACAGTTAGAAAGTCCAGCAGGGATGAAATTTCACAAACAGTGTTACTGCATGGCTTTGTGCTTGATTTTCTACACTTGTGGCAACAGGTCTGATTGAAACACTGAAATTCAATAATTAACAGGCGTGGCCAAATACTTTTGTCCATATAATTTATATTATTAATCCTATAAAAAAAGGATATAAGCTGCCCAAAATGTTGAGGTTTTGTGTGCACCAGTGTAACTGAGGAATAGAATTAGAGTATGGTTCTCTGTGCCTCAGAAAACTGATTTTTCAGCTTGAGCCTGTTGAAGTCTAAACAGGGGAGCTAGTGCTCCTCCTTTTGCTGTAATAACCAGCTGTTGTTGATTGAACCACTGCCTGGAGGAGTGAGCGGGCAGATGTTCTGGTGACACAAAGACGAAAACCGTCTGCCAGCATCTGTATGACTACAAATGTATGTGTGTGTGGCAGACAACACTCTGCTTCTTCCTCCTTTTTCCAGCCGACTAGGCACACTGTGCGTAGACAACACTCTAGCAGGTGGAATGCTGCTCGATGCCTCCTCTTCCTCCAACTCAATAGTAAGACCAGCTTAGATAAATCACCTAGCATCTTGTGCAGACCTCTTGCTCCTGCCTGCAGTGTTAACTTTAGCAGCTATTTCAAATTTAGTCTTAGACTTTAGATTAAAATATATTCTTTTTAGTCACACTTCAGTCATTTTTAACCTTTATAGTTTAATTTAAAAACTCAAAAACATCTAAGCCCAGTTTTAGTCAATAAAGTCCTTACATTTGAGTCTTTACTTTTAGTCAAGGCATTTATCTTCTTTTTATGAATTTAATCAGCTACATCATGAAATTTATATAAATGTGAAATATTAACATTAATGCATTATCACTGATGTTGTCACTGTGAAACAACTGACACATGATCACATTAGTCTGCTAAAATTTACATGCTCTTTCTATAATCTTAGAATAGTATTCCATTAAATAAACTAAATCCACACTAATACATCTCTATTAAAGGTTGTGAACCAAAGAGGGCTGGTCTGAGCTGGTAAAACCCCAGGGCTGAAAACGAGCCCCACTCTGGTCCTGCATGTAAGGGTAGCTTATAGGTAAACATGCTCGGTAGAATCTCATGTGTTTGAGCTCTAACCTCATCACAGTCTGCTTATGATCCCTCTGCTAAAGTGCTGCTGGTGAGTAGGCTGGTTCAGCTTTTATTATGGTAAAGTTCTCATATAATGACTCATTTGACTAATAGTTTTATTTTTAAGCTGCTGTGAAACTGATCCCGTCTGCTCCCTTTAATACCTTAAGAACTCTTTTAGGATCCTTGAACCAAATCTTTGATCCTTGATTGGCATCATTCACCAATATCTTCTTAAGTTTTTTTTCTTACATTTGTTCTTAAGAAGTTTTAACAGAAATCTAGATGTGATTCATGACACATTCTTAACCTGCTGAATTGTTTGTACCTGTGAAACATAAGTTTACATATTTTTAAAAAAACTGTAAATGGTTTTAGTTAGGCCTTATGTCTGTGCTGCAGGATGCAGCAGGTCTGGTTACTGATAAACTTTATCATTGCTCATCACTGCTCTACGACCAGAGAGGAGATTAAAAGTGTTTTTAAACTCACATTACAGCCAGTTGACATTAAAGAAGACCAGTGTGTTGAGCCAGCGCCGTGCAAGACCATGGCATGCACGTACACTGCATTCCAAATTATTATGCAGATATTTTTCTTTGATTTTCCTAAATAGTCGATGCAAATGACAAGGCACTATTTGATGCTTTTCAGCACCAGAGAGAATCTTTTTCTTTCCCATATTGCGTGCAATTGTGGAACGTCCTTCTTGAGTAGCTTTTCTTTAATTGGGCTCACCTGTCAAACTAATTATCACAGGTGCCAGTGAAAAGCCCCAATGTCCTGATATGAGTACTTGTTGTTTAGCGGTGTTGTAGCTTGTTACTGTTGATAACTTTTCAAATTTGCGTGCAACATCAAACTGCAAACACCAGCAGGAAATTTTGAGGAATTGAACAGTGCTGTGTTGAGACTGGCTGAAGCACATTTTGATTAAAATAGCTGCCATACTTTCTCACAGCACTGTTTGAGATTAACTGTGGAAGTACTTCATTGATTTTCTGAGTATAAGCCTTAACATTTTGTTATAAGTTGTTTTTCCTCTTGGCAAATGAGTCATTTATCTTCTTTTGCTTGGTTGCTGTATTCTTTGTCCTTATACCTGTACGTAACTGTGCGCCTTGAATTTAAATAATAGTGTTCAAAGTTTTGTCTGCATTCCCTGGAGCATGTGTCCCTCGGTGGCATCGTCAGTTTACCTACTTTAAACTTTCTAAACCTGCCGTCCTTGCCACATTCACATAGACAAACAACATAATGTACATACACACAGGCATTGTGGTTGTCCAGAGATCAGCTGAATGAGGACAATTACTGAAGAGGCTCATTAAGAGTCCCTCCAGTCTGCCATAGTGGAGCACAAGGACCAGGCTTTTGTGCACCATGAATAACACAGTAACAAGTGGGCTGCCTGGAGAGGTTTGTTTAGCTTTAGACTGTAAGCTGAATGAAGTGAATGAGTGCAGCACCTGCATTTTGGATCATTCAAATCTCTTTAAAGCAGATTACAGAATTCCAAATAGTCTGGCATTTATGTTGAATCCTGAATCAGTATTGACTTTAACATATTTTTCACTTTCAGGTTAGAGATATAGCAATTATCTCATGTTTTGTATGAACTGAATACAGCTTTGAGCTGATAAAGAGAAATGAAACATGGACCAGTTATACTCTAAAACATAAAAGCACCCAAATAAGCTGTCCTTGTAAGGTGGAAGTCCAAATGAAAGGTTTTGATGTGTTTTGATTATCAGTGAATAGCACAGTCTAACAGATGTAGCCTGGAGCGTCACAGTGGGGTGTTTAAAGCTGGACTACTAGGGAAATATCAAATGTATTTTCTTTTGAGGGCCACCCCTTACTTAAGTATGTTTTAATGCTCAAGACTGCTTGATTGTGCTAAAAATATCTCTGATATTGTTGTTACCCTGTTAAGATAAAGGATCAGTACACAGAGACAGCAGTGTAATTTATGCCACGGTTCAACCAGATGGTTTCCTCAATGGTCTGTTCCTAAATGAGCTACCTTTACAATACTGTTAAAATCCATTTATAAATTATGGTAAACATTGGTTGCTACTGTATAAGCTGCATGTGCCTGCCTTTGCCATTAGATCAAACCTGCTGTCCAATCATTCTGTCTGTAACAGAATATCAGATTGTGACATTCAAAGCCAATCAGAAATATCCTAACCTCTCAACACTACTCACATTTGTTTACATGGTGACTCAACTGGAAGCTTGTTTATGTCCATAGGAATCTCTGAGACACTACTCCCCTCCATAATATTTATGTCTGGAAAATGCATTGCGAACATAACATTTCAACTTATGCAGTGGATTTTGCAGAGATCATATTGCAGTGTGCATGCTAAACAGGCTACTAACTAACAGGCATAGTATACCTTTGATTCAGTTGTATGTATGTTTCGATCTAGTTTTTACCACATTGTGAATACTTTTTATGTTATTCTGCTTGGACTGAGTGCAAAAAAGCAATCTCCAATCTGGATTAATACTCTTTAGAAAAAATTACGATATTGATTCATTTAATCCAGAGATTGATATTTTAATATATGT
This sequence comes from Cheilinus undulatus, assembly GCF_018320785.1. Classification (NCBI taxonomy): domain Eukaryota; kingdom Metazoa; phylum Chordata; class Actinopteri; order Labriformes; family Labridae; genus Cheilinus; species Cheilinus undulatus. The sequence goes on from NC_054866.1 coordinate 8,014,335, forward strand.
CTGTGAATGTTTACATGTTTTGTTCAATAAAAACATGGAAACATATCATTTTTTGTGCGGCATTAGTTTAAGCAGACTCTGTTTGTCTGTTGTTGTGACTTAGATGAAGATCAGAACACATTTTATGACCAATTTATGCAGAAATCCAAGAAATCCCAAAGGGTTCACATACTTTTTCTTGCAACTGTATTTTACTTGTGTGCATGCAGGTGTGCTGCTTCTGTGCGTGGTGTGTATGAGCCAGTGTGGCACAGCAAATCTTTGGTTGTGTTCTATGTTTTCCTGCTTCTCTGCTGGTTGATTGAGTTGTATTTGAGAGTAAATAAATTAGTTAATTCTGCTTTGGATATTAAATACACATACACAAGTCATCAAAAATGGGTTCACTCAACCTGCAGAAGAAAAATGGCTTGGTTGCAGAAGAATTCTTGGAAGGTTCTATGTTGTCGTCGTCTGACTTAAACCCCATAAAAACTCTTGTGGGATTTGAAGGAGGCATTTGCAGCATGCAGACCCCAGACTGACCTGGAGCTGGGCTAAGATTCCTCAGGAACACTGCCAGAAGCTGGTATCTGGCTATGCATATTGGTCAAAGAAGCAAAAGTGTGCTCTACTAGGTACTGAAGATGCTTGCCATGAAGGGGTTGAATGATTTTGAGACTGGAGAAGTCATCATAAATTGCATTTTCAGTTGAATTTGGGGAAACCACTAGAAGCATTCATTGTGTTGAGCTATTCCAATTGCTTTTGTTTGATTTGTTCATTGCAAAAAGCAGAAAGTCTGTAAACTTTTCAATAAACCTGATTGGCAATGGTGCTTGAATAACTTGATCGCAACTGTCCGTGTTTTGTTTCAAAAGCATCATTTTTATTTTCATTTATATAAGATGTTTTGCCTCATAACCAGGTATCTAACTTGCCTTCTTGTGTTTCTCTCCACTTGTGTTTCTGTCTGAAGAACTTTCAAATTATTTCTTTTTCTTATAATTTTTTTGATGGGATAGAAGGTGCACATGTTTTAGAAGACTCCATTAAAGTCAGATGAATTCAGTCCATTATTATTATCAGAGACAGAGCACAATGGCATGTTAACACTATCTGGTTTAATGGTAGCAGAAGTATAATTAGTTTCTTCTTTTACCATTTCACAGCTTTTGCAGAGAGCTACTAGGATATGCATTTATTAATGGCTAGAGTGTATTCTGTTGATCTATTAATCTGAATATATATCTAGTGTAGTCCCTCTGCAGTGGGAAAGAAAAAAGACCCGTCCAAAGGTTAGAGCAGCAGTCACAGCAGCGTGTTAAGCCATAGGTACGTCGCCAGGAGGAGTGGGAATATGATGCAGCAGATTCTATTTTCAGCCTTAGCACATGGTTGCTGGGAGGGGTGAGGAAACAGAGCTGGCTCAAGGTAGAACAGCTTGGTTACACACTTGGCCGGTATCCATCGCCTCAGTTTAACTAATCAGTGTGGTGGTTAACGAGAACAGATTACATTGCAGTCCCTTAACACAACATTAGGATTCAAATCCTTTTACCTCACCCTAATGGAGAAACAATGACAGACAACTATGGAAGGTTGTGTCAGCAAACTGAGAAAGTGATTAAATGCAGGAACAGGAGCAAAGTGGAAAGAGGAGAGGAGCGGTTCAGGGATGACAGAGCAGTCCAAGAATAGGAGATGACAGCACAAGGTGATAAAGGACAGGACAGTGAAAGGAGAAACAGGAGAGGAGAGGAGAGGGCAGGAGAGTGGGGGGGACGGAGATGGGATTGAACCGGACGGCGTGGCAGAGAACAGGACTGAGTCATCATTATGGTAATAGAGAGCGGTAGTGTGCGCAGAGCAGCCCGACTGCGCTGACTCACTCAAATGCACTCTCAGTGAAACATGGAATGTCATAGCACATCCCCAGGGAGAGGATTATCAGTCCAAGGTTAGAAAATACTCACAACACTTCGTTTGTCAGTGGTTCAGTTTCAGTCAGACCCCTCATTAGACTCCAGAGAGAAATCTTGTCAAGATCCAGATTGTGGGACGGGGTTATGATACTGCTGACAGACTTCATAACTGCAGTTTATAATGAAACTGACTGTTTGTAGACCCTCTGATGGGTCTGATGGCCCACCAGTCAGAGATCCCCCCCCCCAGTAATACTTACTGGATAAATTTGTAAACACAACAAAGTCCTGATGATCTTATTTGGACTTTGCCGACTTCTGACCTGCACGGAAACTTTGGGGTCATCCTGATTTGAAATCGCGCATTCGCTCATAAACTTTGCTAGGTCCAGTTAGACAGCTGTTTATTACTTACTCTTTGACAGCGTCCTTCTTTTCCTCTTCAAGATACTCAGTTCCCAGTACTGAGTCAGTGAGAGGACATACGTTTGTACAGTGTTTATTTAGTGATTAGCTTCCTTGTTGTAGCTTCCTGCTAACATGGAGGACTGAAGCTCAGAATGTATTCCTATAAAATGATACTGCTGGGCCTCAAACAGGTAAATTATAATTCATCTCCTCATCCTTGTATTCTGACAGATACATCATCATGGTAACCTTGCAAAGCAGATGGGTACACCCATTTCTGTGTTTCTCACTGGCATATCCATCTTGCAAAACTCCCGTCTGAACCATTTGGGCCTGGTTAGAAAGTGACAGGACCAATCAGCATCAAGGGGCAGTTCATTCGGGCGCGGCGGAGTCGTGACATAAGCAAGCGACTGGTGCAATTATGGTGGAAGACATTACCGTGGATGCTGCTAAAGCGCCGGTTTTATCAGAATTTGACGACATTTCTTTGTTAAAAGAAGAACAAAGAACAGCAGTGAGTTGTTTTCTTTTCAGAAACGACAAAAGTCGTGTATTGACATGTCTACAGTTGCCATGGTTCGTGTTATGCAATTCTCTATGGAGTTTACTCCTTCAGTAGGGGGTGCAGCTTGATAGCGGCTACGTTGCGTGTTTTGTTGCTCTGATTGGCCTGTAAAGATGTGACAGATGGAACGTTCATCCAATCACCGTCCAAGTTTTTTTCAAAGGCTCTGCCCTTTTCCAATCGCCGTCTGTGAGTGTTTTTCCAGATGGATGTGTGAAACATCCATCTGACGTGCCAGGTCAGGTTAGACCCATACAAGCTTTAAAAGTGATTAGTACAAATTAAAAATCCGATCTAAAAGTGACGGGGAGCCAGTGGAGGGAAAGTGGTGATATATGTGGTTTGATGTTGTCTGTTAAAACTAGTTAAAAGCTGAGCTGCTGCTTTTCTTTTATCTGACTGATTGGTTAAAAGTCGTACACAGAAACACAAGCACCAACCAAGGGCGTCAGCAGCATTTTGAGAGTGGGGGGGACACATTTTGGTGGGGGGGTATGGGGGTCCTCCCCAGAAAATTTTGAAAGAAGTAGATGCAGTTTCCTGCATTCTGGTGCATTTTATCATGTTTTTAGATTGAAAATGATCTCCCTCTGTCATTGTTTTTCCTTGGAGCCAGCATAGTCTGCAGTTACTGGCTACTATTATGTTCTGGTGTAATGCACAGAGGACTGACACTGACAACTTTTTTGGCACTTTTTTCTCTATTAAATGTCATTTTCATTCTATTTGCATCTGATTTTTAGAAATTAAACTTGTTTAGGGCTATGTAGCAAGCACTAACCTACTCTTTGCAGAATAAACTGCCTGTCACCTTTCAGCACTCACCTCAGCAACAGAGCTGTCTCCACTGCCCCGGCCCCTGCCTCACTCTCAATCTCAACCACCTATATCAGGAGACATGGAGATGCATTGAGCATTCTTTCATATTTATAATTGAAATAAGCTTAATGTAGATTGTACATATGAAGATTTCTGCGGTAAAAAAGACCCTAAATATGTTTAGAACTACAAATGAACGTCAATTCTTGTTTTTATATCGTCACAGTTCCAACCCTCATCCTTTATCTGGGCTTAGGACTGGCAAAAATGACTCAAGAGTGATACTCTGGCAGTTACTTCAAACTGTAGTTTACTTGTTTTTTATTCTATTTTTTATAAGTTTAGTTTTCTTAACTTTGGTTTAGTTTTGAAACTTATAGTCCATTTAAAAGTCTACGAAAAAATCACAGTGGGACACGAACATTTTTAACCATTTGATTCATAATATGTTTTTTCTTTTTTTCTTTGGTTCTAAAAGAACCAAAAAGAGACAATAGAAAAACTGCCAAAGCAGACGTGGAGTGGTGAACACCTCCTGCTCCACTGCAGCTGAGAGGGGCTTCTGTGTGAAGACTCGGCTGCCTGTAAGAACTTTGAGCCAGGGAGGGTCTCACAGCAGCCCCCACTGTTCACTGAGAGAAGCAGCATCAATACCTGCTTTCACGTCAGAGTCTCCTAAAGTCTCCAATAACACCAGAAGCAGTCGCTAGATTTGTCGCTAGTTGCTTTTTAAAAAAAGAGTCACTAGAGGGGTCTGAATATTCGCTAAATATAGCGACAAAGTTGCTAGGTTGACAACGCTGCTCACGCGTAAGGTGCCTGATGAGACCGACATGCCAGCCTGCTCGGGATGCTAACATTCTTATCAGAAAAGCTGGCTGTGTTTGGCCATGGAAGAATGCGATTTAGCTGTTTGGTCACTCAAGGGAAAACTTGGGCAACTTTAACTTACTTTCCTTTTCTTTGAAAAAAACTCCTTATGTCCATCTCTTGTCTTTAGAACGGTCAAAGAAAGTATTTCAGCAAAAGCTGGACATTTTGACATTCGCTGTCGCTGTCATTGATCTGACTCTCAGTCTCAATATGCCTGCGTGATGCGGCTGTGTGTGTAGGAAACCAGGAAAACACGGAATAGATTTCTACTGATATGAGTATTCCCCCTACTGATAAAGTGGAATGGATTTGATTGTGAAGCAATAAAAAGAACGCTGGAGTAGACCTGTCATGCACTAATATTTTTGATGGCAAATGTGGGGGTGGTCCAAACAACTTTTTTTTTTTTTTTTTAAGGTGAGGGGGACGTGACCCCCCCAATTGTATTGTGGCGACGCCCATGGCACCAACACTGACACACCGAGTCAACCACAGCTCTTGGGTAGGGTGAGGAGAAAATATCCTCCTTTTATTTTGTGCCCTTTTGTGTGGGGAGGGGACACATCACTACAGGAGACACATAAAACATCTCTGCCAAGGCAAGCTATCGGTGTGGCTCTCTACTCTAGTTTTGCCAAAAGAAATGTGGTCCAGTTGTGAGTAAACTGCAGCAGTCCTACAGCGACATCCGAGCTACTGTGGCAGCAGGACCTGGATTTACTGGACAAGCCCACCGTCATGAACGGAAAGCCAAACCGAAACAGACCGGGAGTAGCGCGCTCAAAGCTTTCAGTTTTGCTCTCCAGTTCAGACAAAACTGTTGCTGCGGCTCAGTCCGAGCTAATCACTTCACTAGCTGGCCTTACACGTAACCACTCGCAACAACCCAGCCTTTCCACGTAACTATCACATACTCATGCTGAAGCAGGTCAGTAGAAAAGCACAAACATCATTTTTTTTGTCACTGAAAGCTTTGAGTGCTGCTCTCTGTGCTTGCTTTAATAAAGGAACGTCCAGGTTTGACAAAAGTGCAGCTGTGGCTAAGTCTGAGCTAATCACTCCACTAGCAGGCATTTTATATAAGCATTCACACAACACGTAACCCTTTTCTCATAACACTCACACACTTGTGCCAAAGCAGGTCATCAGAAAAGTGAAAACATCTTTCTCAACATGAAAAGCTTACAGGGTTGTTTATATTCTTTATTTTAAACAAAAACATGACCCAGTTATGGTAAAAACAGATGCAATTCTGAATCTACATCTGAAGTATTTATAGCAGTGGAGGCAGCCATTACTGACGGCTTTCAGTAACCAAACTCTGTAGGGTTTGACTCTGAAAGTAGCATCACTTAAGGTCTTAACTCGCTAGGTCCGTTATTTTTCGGGAGAGTTTTTTTCGGATCCGTAATCTGAATAAAACGTTACGCGCTCGGACCTTGCACAGTGGGTCCGATGCGTTTTTATTTGCCTTCACTGAAAAAATTCATAGACTGTGGGAAATTGTTTCATATTGCCAGCCTGTGTCTCTGTCACTCCTTTAAAATCCCGCTGGATCCATCCTGACAGAGAGCTTCATACCGCATCTGCTCATGCGTCATAGCGCTGACCAAAGTTGGAGAAATGAAGAGTAACTTTTTAATTCAGCCGCTGTTATGACCTGTGAGTAAGCTACAGACTTCTGCCTTTACCTGTTATATTTCCATATCTGATATGCACATAATACACCTGCAAACTACTGTGATTGCAGTGAGGTTTTGGTGCTAGAGAAGAGGGAAAGGGAGAGAGAGTGAGGGGTTGGGAGGGGGCGAGTGAGCGAGGAGGAAGCAGTGGGAACTGTTGTGAATCATAAATCACCCATTTAAATGACTTTGATGCAAAATTTCACATAAAATCAAGCCTGTTCTGAAAAAAAATATGACGGATGAAAATTTTGGCGTCAGTGTGCAAACGTGATTATAACAACATAAGCTCGATTTTCTTTTTTAACGTGCAAAAAAATTTGGACGAAATAAACAGACTCAGTGTGCAAAGGCCTTTACTCATTCAGCCAGTCACTCAGTCAGGTACAGACAGACCCCAAAAAAGAAAACTCTTTTAGCTATCCAACATTTGATATCCTTGAGATAGATTCTGGTGATTCTGTGTGTCATCAGCATAAAAATGGAAAGAGGAATTATGGCAATGAATGATTAAACCTAATGGGAGTATATAAAAAGAAAACAGTAGTAGACCTAAAATTGAAGCTTGCGGTATTGGTCCAAAACTGTGTCATTGTGCCATCAATCTTTGGTCTGAACTGGGTTATAGAAATGCTTGCATGCTATTATGCTAACTGTGTATCAAAAGCATGGTAAACATTCTACCCGAGATAAACACGTCCACATTATAAGTGAGTGTTTTGCTCAAAGCACGGCTCAGCGCAGTGACCAACAGAGTTAACTTTTATTTCTGTAATGATGTGATCAAAATTAATTTTTCCTGTTTTCAGACCCATATCAAATTAATTTTATTCAGAGTCTGCATAAGCAGAATTTTATTCATTAATGCCACACATTTGATCCCTGTAAAGAAGGATAAAACAAACACTCAGGATTACTGGCAGGTCCAACATGACTAAGGTCTTGATGGCGGTCATTACAGCTGCCGGGTCTGGTGGCTGTTGACCTTTTTAGACATGACTTATCTATTTAAGCCCATCTGTATGAGTCATTTCAGGACATTTAGAGGGATTTACCTTTGATAGTCTGGCCATTTGAAAACTGAGCCCTCTTTAGTGAGAGCGTTAAGCTGTTGTGAGATGAGCATCTGCATGAACAGAGGGGGGGTCAGACTGGGGGCTGCCTACACATATGTGTTGCCATAATATGATGAGGGCCATGACCCTGCCTTATTGTCTCAGACCCGGGGGCTTACCTTAAATGTGTGCACCAACAGGAAGGCTGTATCTGTAGGTTTCATTCAGCTGCTTTTCTCTTTGGAGCACAATTGTCTTTGACTTCCATTGTCCTTGGAGATAGGCAGGTGCCATTTATTTTTAGGCTATTTAAGAAGAGGCTGCTATGCCATGAGAGACAAAGATAAAACATTTATTCTGGTTGTGATCAGCTCTGTCCAGGTACCTGCAAACCTCTGATAAACCTTTAATGGCCTTTCAGTTGGCAGTTTGCAATCACAGAGGAGCACATACACATGCACTTAGGAGCATTAAACAATGGCTGATACTGCATGGGTGCTTGGTTTATTCCAGGCATTTTTAAAGACCTCTCTATCTGCCATTCTCTCCAACTGTCATCCTGTCATTTCATGTTTTTTTCTTCTGATTATTATGTCTCTATGTCGATAATAACCGAGGCCAGAGGCATTGTGTTTCTAGGTTGTCCATTCAGGGCAAAATGAACACAATAACTCAAGAATGCTATGAAAAGAAAGATTTGCAAAATCTGAATCTGGGACATGATGATTAGAATTTGGAAGTACACAGTCAAGGTTATTGGGGCTCATCATCATCCCCTGCTCTCAACAAAATATATCAAGAATTTTCTTTAAACTTTCCACTGATTTAATGATGAACAGATTGGAAATCAGATCTAAAAGATGTATGTCACTAAACCTTAAATCCTGGAAGCAAAATATTTCAGAGGGATTGAGGAAAATTTTGCCAAACATGGCAAAAACTTACTCTTAGACTTGAGGTTTACTTTCTGGAGGTCATTATTTTATGGAGGAGGCCAGAGTACCCAGATAAAACTGGTGTGTGTACTCAGAGAACATGCAAACTTCATACGGGAGCAGGAGTGGACGAAATCAAAATTTATGGATAAAATGTCATTTTCTTAGGTCTCTTTTGAACAATATTTAGCATTTAAAAAATGAGGTATGTGTCGTTAGTTTTAATGAAGACTGCCTGCCTTTGTGCCAACACTGTAATGTCTACATCAGGGCTGTCAAACTCGATCACAGCAGGGGCCAGAATCCTGAAACTAGGTCTAACCAGAGAGCCTAACAGAGCCAACCTCATTTTACCCAGTAATGAACACTGGGGAGGAAAAATCTTAGCACTAATGCTGATGATTTTGAGATTTCAAAGTCAAACTTAAGTTTAAAAGCTCAAAATCTTTGATGAAAAGTAAAAATCATAAATTCCTATGGTCAAAATATGAAATTAAAAGTCAAAATATTGTTTGTAGAAGGCAAAAATATGAGAAAGAAGGTCAAAATTATGAATTTAAAAGGTCAAATATGAGACAAGTCGGAATTAAGACTCTTTAAGATCAAAATATGAAATAAAAGTTGAAATTATAAATCAAAAAGCTCAACATATGAGATTAAGATTGAAATCATGAGTTCAAAAGGGCTAAATATGTCGAAAATCAAAGTTAGGAGTTTAAAAGGTTCTAAACATGAGATGAAACATGAAATTATGAATTTTAAAGGCCAAAATATGACTTGACATTATTAATTGTGAATCTAAAAGATCAAAATATAAGATGAAGTCAAAATAATTTGTAGAAGTCAAAGGAAGAGAGTCAAAATCCTGAGTTTAAAGGGTCAAAATATGAGATGAAAGTTCAAATTCTGAGTTTTTAAGGTCAAAATATAAGATAAAAGTTGAAATCATTGCTTTAAAAAGTCAAAATATGAGTTAAAATTTGAAATCACGATTCTTAATGGCCAAAATATGAGATACAAGTCAAAGTTAGGAGTTTAAAAGGTCATAAACATGAGATTATATTTGAAATAATTTGAAATTTTAATAACAGCCCAAAACAAAAACAAAACAAAAAAAATCAAAATCTTAACTTTAAGTTGTAAATATCCATCCATCCATTTTTATACCAATTATCATATCACAACATTTTCATATTGGGATGAGATATAAGAAATGGAGCACAACGGTGTATCTTCTGTTTTTATACCCCTTTGAAGAGCTAAAATCTTCCATGGATGTCGGTCATCACACTTCTCCACGTAAACGACTCTATTGATAGTGTCATATTATGCTCCCAAATGAGATACAAACTTGAAAATACGAAAACAAAAAATTATTTTCCCCACATTTCTGACTTTTTATCTAATTATTTCTTGTCTTTCCTTTTTCAGATTTTTAAGACTGACAGATGTTTTGAGTCATGGAGGTTAAGTGCTCATGTTTATTCTGGGGAAATCTGCAGACTTCATACCGGTGGGCCAGTTATTATAGAAATATGATATGACTGGGCGGGCCAGATTTGGCCCACGGGCCTTAAGTTTGACACCCCTGGTCTAGATGGAAGCTCATTCCAGCAGAATAAACAATCAATGCTTTTTATAGTCTTTAGTAACTGGGTCATGGTTAGCTTTCTCTAAGCTGATTTCTTCTTCGTCATGTAAATGAGTAACCTAATTCTCTAGCTGGATCTCCAAAGCTGAATGTTTCTATTTTTGGTTTTGTATCAGCATAATCAGGTTTCTATTTGGCTTTACACATGTGTGCATGTGCAGGACTTAGGTTTTGGATTTAATAACCCTGAAGACAGCAGAAAGAGAACTTAAGGTAGTGTATCACATATTTCCCAGAATTTAAATCGTCCTTAGAAGCCAGAGTACAGGGGTCAGTCTGAGGGTCAAGTCCATTCTCCTTGGTTGTACATATTCATGTCAGGTAATGGGTATCCCAACTCAGTTTTGAATCAAGGACTAGGGCTAAGGGCCAAAGGCTACATAGACCTCAAAACAAAGATTTTTCAGGACCACACTTGAAACCAAAGGGTATGATGAATTTTAAACACTGAATACACTCACAGCATGGCACAACAGACTACAAAGGAGGCACACAAATCTAAGTATTTTTGGCATTTATAATTGATTACAGAAAATACAACAATTGTGTTTTCTCATATAGTCAATCCTTAGCGACTAGAGATGGGAGGTGGTTGTGTTTTTGGTATGTGAGTCTACTAAATATATGAATAAGATCAACAGGGAAATCTGTACTTTGAATGACATGGTCCAAACTTTCTTCAGCCATCCTGTCAACTCCTCCACAGACCAAAACCATAACTACCCTGAGAACTTTAATATGTGTACTTACTATGAGTATTTCTCCTGCTATCAGTTTTGTTATGTGTGAGTTTATCTTCACCGGTATCACCTGGTATCACCAACAGCGTGTGCTAACTGATGCTAACTGCTAATGTTATTGTTTTACATTTACAAAAAAGCGAGAAAAGGAACACCTCCCAGCACTAAACTTTTTAATGGTGCACAACAAAAAAAGTGACTTAAGCTGAGAATGCCATCACTCAAAATGTTCTTTAAAGCAGTTTTTTTGGGCTAAGACCACAAGTCAAAACAGGTCCGTTATGCACTTTGTAAACAAGGGTTTACAAAGTGCTAAGACGTGCAGAAGCAAACAGAAGAACAAAGCAACAAAATCTAACAAAAGACAGAAAATAGAATAAATGACAACCAAAAAAGATCAGCAGAACCCAAACAGCCAAAGGATCTAACCAAAAACCTAATCAGGATCAATATAACAACATCACGAGACATCAAGAACTCAGAAATCATGTGATGCCACGCAAACTAAGACATCACAGGACATCATTCTGAGTGCAGGCATCATTAGATACTCACCAACTAAGAAATCAGAGACGTCATCAGAATATCACAATGATATCATAAGTACGAACAAAAAAAAAGGAACCCAGGCACGTATTCTTTTTTAAGTGGTACTTGAAAATAGCACTTAAAACTGCCTGATAAGCAAAAAAAAAAAAAAAAAAAGTCTGGAAAGCCAATGTCCAAGAATCTTTCTTAGTTTGGGCTAAGCCCTGGATACTTATTAACCTCTGGCTCTGCTTCTAGCTGACTGCAGCCATTACAGATGTTGGAAATGCTTCTGTTCTTATTTTCATTTGTTGAATGTCCAGTGACTTTCAACTGACACGGGCAGCAACAGAATCTATCATTAAGGTACTCTTTCCATCTGCAACAAGGATTCTGACAACTACAGGACCCCACTGCCAGGCCTTGGCCATGCAAAGGGCCTTTATGGGATGTCTGGACACGGGAAGATAAATGGAGAGACACTTCAATCAGGCTGCCATGGACACGTTGTACCATCATTTAATCAACTCTATGATCTCATAACACACGCATTTTCTGTCATATAATTTCTCTTGCGAATCATAGGCTTCACCATCACTGTTCTTGAAGAGCAATAATGGGACGAGTATAAAGTTTCTTGGTTTGACAGCAGTATTAATATCGCCACCTTAGAAGACAAACTGCTCTTCTTCTTCTCTCTCCTCTCTTAGCTCACAGGAGGAATGGGTTTCCAATATTGGGGAATTACTGGAGTTAGAACTGGAATCTATCATAACTGCAACACCTTAGCCAGAACCTAGAAAGGTTTTTTTAATAAATAAAAGGGATGCACTGTAGGACATTATTACAGATTAGAACTTGCTGATGGAAACCCCCACCTTAGTGGAACCAGGCACACATGTTAGCATGCAATCATGACCGTGAACCCTAATCACAAAATAAAGGAGATTAATTGAGAACTGTCTTTCTTGCCTTATTCCTCTGTGTAGAGTATAAAAACAATAATTAACATCTGGTTCCAGCAACAGCAGCCGGTCTCCCTCCCTGGTGAGTATATCATCCTCTCAGCATTCTTCACTGACAACTGAGATTAATCTACGCAAAAGGCAGGACTCTGACCTGGATCTCTGGTTGGTATAATTTGTTAGGAAACCCAGGTGGGTAGATCCTCGGGTGAACATCTTCAATCAAAATAGCTCATCAGACATGTATTTAAAAACTGAACAATGCAGCGTTTAGGAAGAACGTCACTGTGCACTTGTTAACATGGTCACACTTTGAAGCATAACACCAGAGCATAGAAGGTTCAGTTCATTGATGCTCTGATTCACCAGTTTGTGAACTTCTGAATTTTTGTGAGCGGTACTTAACATCTCACAAATGCAAATCTGCGAAAATGTTGCTGATATATTTGCACAAAGTCAACTGAGAGCTAACCAGTGAAACATCCACAGTGCAAAACATGAATATATGCATGGAAAATGTTTACCCACCTACACAGTGGGAGAAGCTGTGATATTGAGCTGCAAGGATGACCAAACACTGGTGTTCACCAGTTCAACAATAATGTACTAATAAAAGGAACCAAGGAAAAAATGCAACTCATGAATAATTTATCATCTAAACTGGAACAAAGTGACAAATCTATTGATGTTAAATCACCATAATTCTTGGGTTTGATCTGTCTTAAAGGGCTGAATGTATATCAAAATAATGAAATTACAATCAGCACTGACTCCTCCCAGGGCTGTGTTCTTTTTCCTTCTATCTTCCCCCTGTACGCCAACACAACACCAGCACCTCTAGTCACCAGTTCATCCAGCTCCTTGGGTCTGCAGACGGCGTGAGCTTCACTGGACTCATCTCTGGTGGAGACGAGTCCGCCTACTGGTTGGAGATGGACCATGTCAGAACAACCTGGAGCTTAATGTTCTAAAGACAGTTGGGATGGTTGTAGATTTCAGGTAGGACACTGCCACCAAAACCCTCTGTGACTCCCTAGTTTCTAATGTAGACTCTTTCTACTTCCCCCTTATCACTCAAGCCTTCAGGTGGGACTTCAACATCAGCTCCCTCATCAAGAAACGCCAACAGAGGAAAATTTACCTGGCGGTAGATGATGGTGGTGTACTTCTACTCCAACATCATGGAGTCCATCCTCACTCCCTCCATCGCAGTCTGGTACACTGCAGCAACGGTGATCTAGTAACCCTCAATACAATGTGCAATAGTGGGCGTCAACCAACAAGTGCTTGACATTGCCCACTGTTGAGTGTTGGGCACCGCCTAATTTCAAGCTGTCGACCAATCAGACGTTTGATCTATGTTATCATGTCATCATCACCATTGATCAGGGTCATCACGTCTGCTAACAGGAAACAGGAAGTAAACAGCGCAGGGACATGAGTCTGAATGAAAAGTATTAGTTAAAAGAAAACATTTGGATATACGCCTTATTTTAATATATATGGATGTAATTCATGTTTTTAGTTGTTATCATCTCCACATACGGCATTCACATGTTTCGTGTTCAAACATGCATTTTCTTTGTTTTATTGTTTTTTATTTGTTTTTATTATTGTATTCACTTCAGGATAACTAGCAGGCTAATCAGCTAGCGCCATGAGACAACTGCAAAAATCTATCACAATGTAGTTTATTATGCATAAAGTGTAACACACTCACAGCTAGATTCATCTGATTTTTACATAAAATCCAACTGTCAATCTGTTCCACTTATATTCTTGTTAAGTCTTTGGCTATCATGATTTTTGTCAGATACTTATGGTTCCGTTTAGCACTTCTAAGTATTGTTTTATTGGTGGGTCACAAACTATCTTTTTTCTGTGCTACTTTCCTTGACCCCACAGGCTTTATAGGGAGGGTAAGGCAGCTTTCGGTGGGCGGCGCCCAACGTTCAGCATTGCCCACATTGGTCTTCGCCCCCTATTGCACACTGCATTGAGAAGCTTCTCACAGCAAGGGACAAGAATAATTTGCAGAGTATCATTCACTCTATTCCACGACCTGTGCACCTGCAGGATTCTGAGGTAAAATTGGAACTGATCCCAGACAGGAACTTTTTGAGGCCCTCCCCTCTGGCAGGAAGTTAAGGTCCTTCAGGACCAAAACCTCCCATCAGAAGAGCAGTTTTCTCCCCTCTGCCGTCAGCATCATGAGCAGTACTCCGGCCCTCCCCTTACAGACTTTCACTGAACCTCAGAAATAGCTGACAGAATAATGCAGGTTTATACAGACTTTACGCATTACATTAATGCACACTAGACTTATTTATTCTGTTTGCAGCTGCACACTGAGTGTGTGTTATATTCCTATAAAAAACTGCACTATAACCTAATCATTAAGACACCTGCATATGTGTACAGTTTCTCCTTTTTTGTGATGTTTAAACTGTTGTTTTATTTTGCTACTTTATTTTCTATAATAGTCTATTCAATTTTCCAGCCTCTTAACATTTTTTTAAGCCTGTTATAATTTCTATTCTTCCCCTATGCTTTTTGTTTTGAGGCAAACACCAAATCGAGTTCCTTGTGTGTGAAAATGCACTTTGCAATAAAAGTCAATTCTGATTCTGAGCTCAGTTAGTGTTAAACTACCAGCGAAGTCCATTCCAGACAAAGCCAACACAACTTCGGTTTGCCTTTTGTCCTCAAAGAGCTCTTAGAAAGCAAACCCATTGAGTTTGAAGAAAAGAGAAAATGCCCATCACCCTCAAGAAAGGCGGGCGTGACAAGAGATGATCAATACAAGACAAACGGCGTTGGGGCCGGGCCCTCCGATCTCACTCTTTTTGACAAATGAGCCGGGCTTTGTGAATCAGACAGTGAAAACAAATACTCTACCTCTGCCTCAGGCTCTGCAATTTTGGAGGTAAGTGACATTCCTCAGAATGAGTGGAGACAAAACAAAAGAACAAAAGATGAATGTGTTATTGCTTGGAAGAGTGAGCGTGGCATGCCTGCAGCAAAATGTAACTCCAGACACGAGGCAATAATGTAGAGGTGAAGTATTATTTTTAGACTTGAGATGTACAGTATAAAATTAGTCCACACCAGGAGGAAGACTACGGCCCTTTGCAGGGTCAGCCATGTTTGTCTTCAGCTGTCAACACTTTTCAACGCTCAAAAACCAAAGCTTAATCACTTTATGTTATCCGACCATTTTCACAGAAAACTCCTTTGAATGAAATTAAGTGGCATGCTTCATAATTTCTGCTTGAGTTGAAAAGATCCTTGAGGCATCATTGAGCATGTTTTGGGCTGTTTTGCTGCCTCGTTGGATAATAATAAAACTAAATCTCCTGCCTGGAGGTTAAATGCCTCTGCAAAAACTGCTGGGCAGTGAAAGCACAGTGGAGGAAGGGCTTTGGTTGACTTTTAACTTTGACCCTGTATCTTAAAAATGACTTAATTTTATTCTTAAGTAGGAGTCAAAGTTTGTGCAAAATTTGGCAAAAATACATTAAAAGGAGGGGGTTACATATTCTTTGTTTGGGGGTGACGTTCTGTTGCTTGTACATTTGCATGGAAAGAAAAGAGAATCATGCATGGCAACACGTCAGTCTTGCAGTCAGCAACGTTTGTGACAGTTTCCTAACCATTGTTAAAATCTAACAAGGCCCACCAGCTCCTTCTTCCTCTCCTAAACATCTATGTGCTGTTTTTAAAAACCTCTGGATGTCAACGCAGAAGAAGTTGAAGACATGATCACTGATAATACATTTTGAAAGCCATGCACAGATGTGCAGAATATGGCTTTATGAGTGCTTCAATATCTCATGCTTTAGCACTCTGATCTGGCTTTATTACCCCTAAAATCCACATACTCCACCTGCGCTGTGCTCTGGATGTGCAGCACTTTGCTCCAACTGAAGGTGAGCAACCTCACACACTGAAAATGTTGTGAGCAGGGCTTGACATCAACTGTTTTGCTCACCAGCCAAAGAGGCTACTCGGTTTGCAAACTTACTAGCCACGTAGCATTTCCACTAGCCACAATTTTTGAGTTTGGAAACTATTTGCTATAAGTCAAATTTGGTACATATGCGATGACGTGCTCTATTTTCCCTCATCAATATGATGAATGTCACCCCTCTCCTCTTAATAACTTCTCCCTATACATGTGAAACACCACACTACAGACTTCACTGTTAGAGACAGTCATCTCAGAGTCAATGTTTTTTCTTCAATGGATATTAATTTTATGCTAATATTAAAATAATGACTGTTAATTGTATAAATATAAAAAACCTACAGCAGATTACAAGAATGTCTTGAATTTTCCATCCATCCATCCATTTTCTATACCGGTTATTCCATTCCAGGTCACGGGGGGGCTGGAGCCTATCCTAGCTGTCATCAGGCAAGAGGCGGCGTACACCCTGGACTGGTCGCCAGTCAATAGCAGGGCGATCATATAAAGACAGTCAACCAGGCATGCTCACATTCACACCTACAGGCAATTTAGAGTCACCAATTAACCTAATGAGCATGTTTTTGGTGGTGGGAGGAAGCCGGAGTACAGGGGAGAACATGCAAACACTGCACAGAAAGGCCCTGACCGGGAAGTGAACCAGCGACCTTCTTGCTGTGAGGCAACAGCACAAACCCCTGTGCCGCCTTGTCGCCCTGTCTTGAATTTTAACTTTGCCAAATCTCCCTCAGAGAATGTTGAGTGTCAAATTTCTCCTCCCTTCTATTCTCCTTCAAGCTTTATGATGGAAATTATTATATTTGTGTGAAAATAAGCTCTAAAATGTATTAAATGATCTGTTTAAATAATAGATTACTTAAATTTGGTGCATAAAGCTCACATTTGGAAAACATTAAACAACTGGACTTTCTGTTGTTCAAAACTAGAAAAAAAAAAATCCCTTTTCAGATGACATCTCTTTGACTCCTAAGTTTTCAGTTACAGACTTTTATCCTTCTGCCTCTGTTTCTCACTGCCTTATTGAACTTTATCGCCTTTTATCAATATATGGCGAGTCTTTCATAAGCCCAACACAGAAAAACATGTCAAAAGTTTAAATAACATTTAATTAATACGTGCATCTGCAGAGGTTTTATCATTTAGGCAGCCCTAATCAATCAAATAATATAAAGGGAATATTAATCAAACAATATTTAGACACACTTCACACCCTGGCTCACACAAGCAACAGAGACACACAGCTGGGGTACAGCACACACAGACAGCACTGACGCGCTGATCCTCCATGGTTAGAGAGGCAATTTAAATCAGAAGGAAAAAGTTCAGGTCTGAGTTTACCCTCCAACATTCTGAAACATTTTCCCTAAACAAAAGCCTTCAGTCCACATTGCCAGGACCTTAGTGTGCGTGTCAGTAAATGTGTGTGAGTGCTGCTCTTGTGTGTCATTGTTACATAGCATGTAAGCCCTTGGTGCTGTGAAAAAATGTGCAAACGGATAACAAGTCCAGACGCTTTTCACTTATTTTGGGGAAAATTTAAGCCCTCTATGTGCCAAATGGTCTCACTGCAACAAATCCCATATCATAAGGCTAACAGACAAGCAAGGTCAGAGTGAAGCATGAGCTGGGACACTGATCATTTCAACCCGCCATTGTGGCTAGTAAGAGTCACTGTGCTACCCACCACGGCTTAAATCTACCTGCATTTGGCTAGTTGGCAGGTGTAAATGTCAAGCCCTGGTTCCTGGAGTGCAGGACAAAGAACTAGTTCATGCAGTAAGATTATTTTGCCCTTCTGAGGTTGGTATGTCATCCATTTCAACATGATTCTATGTTTTTTGGGGGTTTTCCATGGTTGATTACATTAGAAATTAAAATGTCAATATTTGCTACAAAGATTGTGTGGTTTTATTTAAGATTTTATAGTTTTCCACCTAAAAACTACTTTTCTTTATCAATGGTGCCATAGTAGCTCTGTGACCTGTAGCTTCTGCCACAGGATGAGATGTAAGGTTGATATAGTGATTAATTACAACCCAAAGTCTGAGCATTTTGTTGTGACTTCATTTGCTCTGCCTGTTTTTCTAGCTTCTTGAGAAGATAAGACATACTTTGGTTTTCAAGTAGGACAATTTGTCTTTGACTCCAAGTCCCAAAGTTACAGAGTTAATACTGTACATACACAAATAGAGATCATAAAAAACACATACAATCTATCCCATAACAGCAGCAAACAATTTTCAACATCTATATAAATATACTGTTTATAAAAAAGCAATCCTGCAGCTGTTGCATACTAGCATATTGCACCATCCCTTGGCTCATCTTACTTGTTTGGATAGATGATGCATTTTTACAGTGGTCAATGCTGAAAATAGACCTGCTGCTTCTAGGACCTACAGGAGACAGACTTGAGTACATGCAGTTCAACTGCAAAGACTGACTATTCATACCTGTATTCCATATGCTCCCATCCAGACAACGCCTCTATCAGTGGAGCTTTGCATATTTAAGCAAGACAGTGCTAAACCACATACCACATCCATCACAACAGCATGGCTTCACAGTAGAAGAGTCTGGGTGCCGAACTGACCTGCCTGCAGACCTTTAACCAATAGAAAACAAAACAAAACAAAAAAACAGGAAGATTCAGGACTGTTGAGCTACAATCCTAAATCAGACAAGAATGGCACAACATTCTGTCTTAAAGGGGACATATTATACAAAAATCACTTTTTCAGGCTTTTCTAACCAAAATATGTGCCCCTGGCCTGTCCACAATCCCCTCAGAGACCAGAACCCCCCCCCCCACCTTCAGAAAATGTGTGCTGAAACAAGCCATTCTAAGATTTTCCCCTCATGATGTCATGTGGAGAGTTGGAATTGCCCCCAGGTTTGGTTGGCCAGGGCCCTGGAAGAAAGTTCTCCCTCTCCTGATCTTCAGGAGAGCCACTTCCATATCCGGAGAGGGGTGTGGTCAGGGGCGGAGTCAGACAGCTCAGTAACATTTAAAGCCACAGACAGAAACAGCTCGTTCTGAGCAGAGCTGAATCAGGGGTTTTTAGACATGCAAAAACCTTTTACTGGAGTGTTTTTTTCAGCATCAAACTTCACAATCATATTTTGGGGACCAATATAAACTTGTCTTAAAAGAGTAAAATATGTCCTCTCCTGCAACTGGTCTCCTCAGTTCCCAGCCGTTTACGGACTGTTATTAAAAGAAGAGAGGATGCTACACAGTGGTCAACAGATCAACATCTGCTATGTTGTTTAGGTTCTATTGTGAATAAAATATGGGTTATGAGATTTTAAAACAATTTAAAATGGATTGAGGCAAAAAGGAAAACTGTTCTGTGGTCAGGTGAGTTTTGAGTAGGAGTGGATATTTGCACAAAGGTTGAAGAAAATCCACCAAAGCTTACTTAAAATGTCACAATAGTGGTCTAGGCATACACTAAGATGACTGGCTGATGACCTGGCTGGGTTTCACTGGTACGGAGGTATAAAACATCTACCAAAACAGCTTGTCACTTAAATGACATTCCACTAAATTGCTGAATATTTTCTTAACCTCCATCCAGTCTCTTTGGGTATTGGATGCAATTGATAATCAATTCTGTAAATGGAGCGTGCTGTAATATGTGTCTTCTGTCAGGTAGTGGATACTCCAGGGAGCCGGGACTCAGGTGATTGACTCAGAACAAACTGCATTACTGAAGGAACTAAACAGAGTGTTGACAAATGCCACATGTTTCCAGGTGGTGGAGACGCAGATATACACCTAATCTCATCATCTATGAGTCCCTTGGCTTGTCTCTGATAAAACTGGTACACGAACATTAGATGTAATGTGTTGATAGGCTTGTTTGTCATTTTAATGAGGTTGAATGAAGAAAATCTGTGAAAAGCTTCTGTTGCCCACAGGCTCTCTTGTTGACTTGTGTTTTTGTTTTTCCTTCCCCCCTGTGCCTCATTTCAGATTTAAAAGATGTATGTAGCTGACAGGTGCTGGTTCTTAAATCCATTTAGATTTTTAAAGCAGCTGTGTTAAAGGCTCTACTTATGCTACCGGTCAATGAATCCTCAAGAGAACAACAGAGGAGATATGCAATAAATGAATAAATCACTTAATAATTTGATTTATATCAGATAAAAGCTATTCAACATGTTAAAATCCCCTAATTGTCTGCCTCTCAAGCATCTGTGAGTGATACCCAGAGGGCGAGCCAGCCCCTCCTATCTTCCAACAACACCCTCTCATAATGGACTTTTAATGGTACTATAATAGGTTTTATAGAGTAATGAATTTACAGTAATTGTTGCCTTGGGTGGCGAGAAAACAGCAGAGAAGTACAGAAACGTATCTCAGCTGGCCTTCGGTAACAGTCACATTCATAGTCTGACTTTGCAAATGTCATGCAGGAGGTAAAAACTCACATAAATGCAGTGTGTAATACTGAAGCATGGGTAGATATAACTCAAGTGGACACATCTAACTACAGACGAGGCGACTGTGGCTCAGTGGGTAGAGTATGTTGTCTCACAACCAGGAGGTTGTGCATCCTTGGGCAAGACGCCTTCTCAGCTGCTCCCACTGCTGCATCAGTGGCTTGTCAATGTCTATGGATGTGTATGAATGGAATTAGATAATACTGTTGGCCTCTCTACATACCTTCATCAGTGTGTTAACTGCTTATCCCGTTGGGGGTCGCGGGGTGCTGGAGCCCATCCCTGTCATTGGGTGACAGGTGGGGTACACCATGGACTGGTCAGCAGTCAATCACAAGGCTAACATATGGAGACAGACAACCAGGTACACACATACCTACGGGCAATTTAGAGTCACCAATTAACCTAACCAGCATGTCTTTGGTGGTGGGTTGAAGCCTGAGTACCTGGAGAAGGCCCACGCATGCACGAGAAGAACATGCAAACTCCACACAGAAAGACCTGGACTTGGAAGAGACCCAGGAACCTTCTTGCTGTGAGGCAACAGAACTAACCCCCGCACTGCCATGCAGCCCAAGTCCATTTACCATTTGGATCAAAGTGTCTGGTATCATCTTTTGCAAAAATTGTGTACAAGTGGTCTCAAGCACAACGACAGAAAAATGCTGCAGAGGTTATATTTGGGAACCTTTCTATTTTCTTATTTGGTATTTCTCCACACAGGCAACAGTCAAACGGGGTATGCACTGGTGGGCCACGCCATCAAGACTAGCAGGACATCCGCTCAGGGCCAAGGACCCTGTCAGGTCAACAAACGTATACATGTGCATAAATTTTCGGCATAGAGGGATTCATAAGGGGGCAAATGTGCCACAACCAGTGGGGGTGGAGTGACAGAGTCAAGATATGTGTTCAGTACATCTCTGCTCCGTCTTGCTTAGGCAGTCCTTTGCAGCTCTGAGCATAAATTCAGCACAGAGCAGATAGAGCAGGGTAGGAAGTTAAAACATCCAGTCAAATTTCAGGATAAAATACTCCGTGTTCATGTCAGACAAATGCCAGATCCTACTTTACTTCACTGCATCAACAAAATAATAACGAGGCAAAGCAGAGCCTGTGGTCAACAGGTCAGATGAGCAAGAGGAAGTGCATTTATTTATAAATAGCTTACTTACCCATGGTAGAAGCACAAAAATCCAGATGAAAGGACAGAAAAAGAGACAAATCCAAGCAAGTCCCCCTTTCTCCAACTCCTGCAGTTCAGAACGATAGCTTCACATGTTAGTTGTGTTTTTATATCATTTAAATGGTATTTACTATCTAACCTGTGAACTCTGGAGCAATGTTTTTTACGTCTGCCAGGCCACTGTGCACCACAGAAAACACTTCAAAGCATAAACTGCATTTAGATTTTTACTCACTTTCACCGTTGCTGTCCAAGAGTTTGAAGGTAAAATATTATCCAAAAATCACTTTTTCAGGTTTTTCTAACAAAAATACACTATATTGCCAAAAGTAGGCACTCATCCATCAAAACAATTGTAATCAGGTGTTCCAATCACTTCCATGGCCACAAAATCAAGCACCTAGGCATGCAGACTGTTTCTACAAACATTTGTGAAAGAATGGGTCGCTCTCAGGAGCTCAGTCAATTCCAGTGTGGTACTGTGATAGGATGCCACCTGTGCAACAAGTCCAGTGGTGAAATTTCCCTACTCCTAAATATCCCACAGTCAACTGTCAGTGGTGTTATAACAAAGTGGAAGCGATTGGGAACGACAGCAACTCAACCACCAAGTGGTAGGCCATGTAAAATGACAGAGTGGGGTCAGCGGATGCTGGGTAGCATACTGCGCAGAGTTCTCCAGCTTTCTGCAGAGTCAATGGCTACAGACCTCCAAACTTCCTGTGGCCTTCAGATTAGCTCAAGAACAGTGGGTAGAGAGCTTCATGGAATGGGTTTCCATGGCCGAGCAGCTGCATCCAAGCCATACATCACCAAGTGCAATGCAAAGCGTTGGATGCAGTGGTGTAAAGCACACTGCCATTGGACTCTAGAGCAGTGGAGACACGTTCTCTGGAGTGATGAATCACGCTTCTCCATCTGGCAATCTGATGGACGAGTCTGGGTTTGGCGGTTGCCAGGAGAATAGCATTTGTCTGACTGCATTGTGCCAAGTGTAAAGTTTGGTGGAGGGGGGATTATGGTGTGGGGTTGTTTTTCAGGAGCTGGGCTTGGCCCCTTAGTTCCAGTGAAAGGAACTCTGAATGATTCAGCATACCAAGAGATTTTGGACAATTCCATGCTCCTAACTTTGTGGGAACAGTTTGGGGATGGCCCCTTCCTGTTCCAACATGACTGTGCACCAGTGCACAAAGCAAGGTCCATAAAGACATGGATAAGAGAGTTTGGTATGGATGAACTTGACTGGTCTGCACAGAGTCCTGACCTCAACACACTCCTAAACCTTGTGGAAAGCCTTCTTAGAAGAGTTAAGCTTTTGTAGCAGCAAAGGGTGGACCGACGCCATATTAAACCCTATGGATTAAGAATGGGATGTCACTTACGTTCATATGCGAGTCAAGGCAGGTGAGCGAATACTTTTGGCAATATAGTGTATGTGCCCCTGGCCTATCCACATTCCCCTCAAATATCAGAAAAATCCATTCCCTTCGACCCCCTTTTCCTCCACCTTTCAGGAGATGTGTGCTGAAACAAGCCGTTCTGGTTGGCCCTCCTCTCCTGATCTTTTTCTCAGCAGCCAGCTGAGATGCTGGACAGCTCAGTGGGTTACCCTGCTGACTTTAATAGGGGGGAATGATGGTTCAAATCCCAGTCAGGTCCTAAATTTTGGATAAAAGCATCTGTAACATTGTAACATCAAGAGTGCCACATCCATTTCCTGAGAGGGGTGTGGTCAGGGGCGGAGTCAGACAGCTCATTAACATTTATAGCTACAGACACAGAAACAGCCCATTCTGAGATGGGCTGAAAAAGAGGGCTCTTTAGACATGGAAAAATCCAATACTGGAGTGTTTTCAGCAACAAACTTCACAGGCATGAGAACACTTTAAACTTTTCTTAAAAGGGTAAGATATGTCCTCTTTAAAATATGACTTAGGCAATAATGCTACGAGGCTAACAATATCACAGTTCTCTTCACATGGGGACGAGCGCCATCAGAAACCACACCCTGCTGCTGCGTTACTTCTGAGCCCAGTGGCGCTCACAGGCTGACAGACAAAAAACCTCCATGATTCATTAAGACTCATAAATGGAACTCCCATCAAAACAGGCTTAGAAGGCTGTTTATACTGTACCAGCCCCAGGAAGATGGTTGGGTAGTTAAGAGCTGCAACACCATAGTTTGACTCTTCTGAGTCCTGTGTTATGTCACTTTTGGAGCAATGCCTTTTACATCTGTCAGCAAACTGTGCTCCAAAGAAAACACTAGAAAAGCAAAAACTGCATTTGGATTTTTACTCACTTTGCTGTCCAACCAAGTGCTTAAATTAAATTGCTTAAATTGCTCACTTCTGTGTATCTATAAACCCTCCAGCTGCATGAGTGTTTGAAGCATCATCCTCCCTCCCCCTCCACGTTTTGCAAAGAGAAGACCCACTTTATTCTGCCTCTGATTGACTCTTTGTCTTAGCTGACCAATCCAACTGATACATGCAACATGTGTTAACCAATCGGTGGCAGAGTAGGACGATAGCGATGAAAATATGGAACAAATTTCATCCCGTTCAACTCAAAACAGGATGCTGCATGTTTATTTATTTTATTTATTTTGACAGGGACAATGTACAGCGACTTAGCTGTACCAGAGTTAGCTATTAGTTAATTTACATCCGTCATCCGTAACTGTCAAATACAGGATAATTCTGTATTTAAGGGATGGGTGGCAACCCTACAATGCATCATCTCACTCTCCTTGCAAGTTTTCATTGTTGATGGCAAACCGTCAGAGCAAACCATTTTAAACTATTCGTGCCACTTTAGCTGTGAGGGACAAAAATATTCTTTATCGGTTTCGGATTTCTTCTTTTGGTGCTGTTTGGATATTGACACAAACCCCTCAGCAGCCAACCCCTGTGAACTTCTGGAACACTGCTTCTGTTTCCACATTTCCTGCTTGATTTTATGCATAAAACGATTGAACCTAAGCCAAGCTTATATGTTAGATTTGTAGCTGATAAATCATTGCTTATTCTGTTATTGCCATGAAAATTTTTGCACTCTTTCGGCTCTTAAGGGAGACATGAATGACAAAATGCACGTTGGATGCTGGTTAAGTAGATCTGAAGAGTTGCATCACCACCTGTAGTTTATTTATCTCACCCTACTGTGCAGACAGAAGAGTGTGATGGACAACTTAGACTCTGGCAGTCAGTTGGTGATACCCAGTCACAGGGCTTGCAGTCTGCATCATTTGAATGTGTAATTACAGTTTCAGTGTGAAGGCCCCGTAGGGTTCAGGACAACACCAATCTGTCCAGTTCTCTTTGCATCTTCTCTTCACTGAAGATCCCATGGAAAAAATCTCACAATCTACAGGATACAATATTTAAACATGGGACTTTTTGTGCCTGTCTTTACTGTCGTCAGAGAGGAAGTAAGTCAGTGGACTGCGGTTTGTCTAACTACAGCCTTTCAGGTCATATAGTTATGCTTGGGACCTGTGAAAAGAAGGGGGTGTTTAAAAAGAAGGAAAGTACAGATCCATTATTTCAGTCCCTTTCCCAACTTTCAATCATGGGAAATGCAAATAGTTTCACACTGTGCTGAAGTGAACTGAACCAGACCAGTTGGTGGGAATGCACCATTAGTGTCCTCTACCAAGTCCTGATTACAGCTCTGCTGCTTCCTTCACTGACTCTGTTAATTCATGTGGTGAGACAGATGCTGTGATGGCTGATTATGTGTCCCCAGTGGCCACATAATACAGTCAGTTGAGCCTAACAAGTTCGTTACCTACCTGGCATCAAGAGCAAAATATGGCCACGCATATTTGATCTTAGATGTAACCCATTATGAATTTATCATCAAACAAATAGGGAAAATGTGTGTTTTTTTAATAGCTGATGATAGTAGCTGCAGTTTAACTTTAAAAGGCAATGCGAGAAAAAGTGTTTGAGATTTCTGCAACTGAGCAAAAATCAAGGGGACAAATCTAAAACATTTTCATACCACAGCATAATACTCTAAAACGTTAAGGTTGGGGGTTTTCCTCCAACTGCTCTGTGCTGTAATGATTTCTTTCACTGAGAACATATTGCAGTGATCAGAACATAATGCAGTGTATACGGTGAACAAGAGAGAGACTGCTGGGAGCACCAAGAACACACTGTGAGGAGGCATCAATGCTGCGTATAAATTTTATTTTCAAACATAGACTGCCAGTTGAGGTAAGGAGGCTTGAGTGGGAGTGCCTAGGCACACAATTGAAAATTTTGTGTTTAATTCGCAGATCCAACGACCGGCTGTGCACCCATCTGGTTAATAGGGAAAAGGATTTTATTTTCTAGCTGGCTGCTTCAGTCTCACAAAACACATTTAAGCAGAAAGCCTTATCGGTGAGTGCTCTATGCATTCTGGGGCATGAGCACAAATGGTTCACATACAGGAGTTACAGGTGTATTCACTCACTGAACGTTTATTTGGGTCCACCTGTTCAACTGCTCATGAAGGGAAATTACATCCAATCACATGACAGCAATCACTGCACTTATAGAAGTAGACGTGGTTAAGACGATGTGCTGAAGCTCAGACTGAGCATCAGAATGAGGAGGAAAGCTGATCTGAGAGACTTTGAATCGACCATTTGAATGTCCCAGTCGTCACTGAGGTTCATCAGACTGGGCAACATCTCCACTCTTCTATACTGTCCAGTTTTGTTGGTCCCATGTAAACTGTAGCTTCAGTTTCCTGTTCTTTACACCTAACGACTCTCCTCTGATTTCAAAATCTGAGTAAAATCATGGGAGTCTTGCTAAAGTCACAGCTTGCTCCAGTTGTCTCAGTTGTTAGGTGTAAGTTGGTCATAAGACTCGATTTTAGCAGCTTAAAGCGTTCCTTCTTCAGTCTTGGTGGTAAGTCTTCATTCTGGTCATATACAAATTGTGTTGCACTGCATGCACGAGCTACCGTTTTTAGAGCAGTGAAGAAGAACCAAAGAACCCACAGCAGCAAAGAATGTTGTCTGCGTGACAGTTTTTCTCTGAATGTGATCGTTAAAATACCTTCCAGACCAGCACTGTCATACACGACAAGATGTGACACAGTTTATCACAAGTTAAATAACTTAAACCACAAATCATTGCCTCTTACTTGTTTTCCTCTTGAAGCTGCCTGGAATTCTTGGACTTAGCCGATGCGGCTCTTTTGTCAGAACTAGACAACATTTCTTTATTGGAACAATGACGGTGAGCAACACTGAAAGCTTTTCATGAAAGAATAGATGCATTTGCTCTTCCATTGGTCTGCCTCAGCGTGGGTTTGTGATCATTACAGGTGAGGTTTGCCAGTGTGTCCAATGGCTGCTGCCTTGGTAGCTGTTAACTGGGATGTAGCTGTTGGACAGCAGCAGTTTAATTGGAACTGGACCACATTTCTTTTTAAAACAAGAGTAAAAAGCCACACCAAAAGCTTGTCCCAGAAGAGAAAACTTTTTCAAAAAAGTTCCTCACTGGTGAATCCATCTTGCAAAGCTCCCGTCCGAACTGTTTGGTCCAGTTACAAAGTGGCAGGACCAATCAGCAACGAGGGGCAGTACTTTTGAGTGACAGAGTTGTGACCTAAGCAAGCAGTGACAAGAGGCCGGGGCTACTATGGCGGAAGACATTAGCGTGGATGCTGCTAAAGCACCAGTTTTATCAGAACTTGATGACAGTTTTCATTAAAAAAAGAACAAAGAACAGCAGTGAGTTGTTTTCTTTTCAAAAATGACCAAGCTGTGTACTGAAATGTCTACAATCACAATGGTTGGCATTATGCAGCTATGGAGTTTATTCGTCGGTAGCGGCGCACCTTGGTTAGGGGCTACGACGTCGTGTGTTTTGTTGCTGTGATTGGCCCATAAAGATGTGACAGTCAGAATGTTCATCCAATCACCCTCCAGTTTTTTTCTTCAAAGGGTCTGCCCTTTCCCAAACGCCATCTATGGAAGGTTTTCCAGATAGATGTGTGAAACAAATCCATCTGGCGTGCCAGGTTACTGCCATCAACAATCCACAACATTGATAGCCTGTCAGCTCTAGAGAAGCACATACTTCATTTTGTCTTGACCCTCTGATTGGCTCGTCATGAATGTGACAGAATGTTCCTCCAATCACCTTGGGAGAATTCTCTGAACAGCACTGTCCTTTTCAAATGCTTTCTATGGGAGCTTTCTCAGATGAGTGTGAAATATATCCATACAATAGATATTTGAAACAGTCAATCTGGCGTGTCAGGTTTTTTTCCTGTTTTGATGCTCTGTTTGGATTTCAGCAGACCTTCTCAACTATGTCTGTGTACCTAAATGCACTGTGTTAATGAGCAGTAGAACATGTCTACCTAATAAAGAGTATAAAAAAACGTCTCCACAGTCGGACAGTGCTGATGGTGTTTTATATTCACTACCTGATGTTGCTGTTGTTTATACATGGTTATCATGTTCGCTCTGGTTTCCAAGTTGTTGCCATGTTTGTAGTTAATGCCCTGCACAAGTGTATACAGCCTAAACTCTCAGGAGTGCTCTCTATAGGCGTCCTCATGTAACATGCATCACACAGAGTCTAGGTTATTTACAGCCTGACACAGATGAACAGCAAGAACGTCTAAAACCTGAAACAGGTGAAGAGTAGGGAGATGTATTATTGTGTTTGAGAAACTACTTATTTTCTCACAGTGAAGTCTGTTGTCAGCAAAGGAAATGCAATGGTTCATAAACAGACTGTTCTGCTTTTGAAAATGAGAGAACGCCCATGCAGAATTCATGTAAACTACAGTGCCAAGTAGACATCATGCTAGGTGCGCCTTTTCCGGTTGCCTGTTAATAAGGGGATAATTAAAAAACTAAGTGCATAATTGCCCCTGTCTTATGCAAATTAGACTGGTTGCACATAGCACCTAATTAACTAAGGCTAGTGCTGTTTGCTACAGGTGCTATTTAATGTCATTGAGACCTGTGTATTAAATTGGTGTTATCTTTTTGTCTCTCTCTCCTTACTCAACTGCTAGTGTGTGTCATTAGATAAACTTTTCATTCACAACCATATTTGCCTCATTAAACCTGCTCTGTGATTATTAACAGTAGAGTTAACATCAGGCTGTGATTACAGGACGAGTGCAAATGCTTAAAAGTATGAGAGAAATAAATGACTGACATAGTAGGCACTTCATTATTTATATTTTACTGCCGGAGTGAACGACACACAACAAATAATACTCTCCTTCAAAGATGCAAAGATAGATGGTTTGTATGTTCCTATTATAGAAATGTATGTCTCAGAATGTATAGATTGGTCAGATGATGATCCATCACATCCGAAATTGTCTCAGAACTCACTGATTTATCTTGAAACTTCCCCAAAACAAAATTATTCTTCACTCAAAGCAAACCTAATCGAGCTTAGCATCAGTTCAAGCAGGACGACTTTTTTGTTTGTATTCATCCCTTCAATAATCACACGTCTCCCTTTCCGCGCCCTGTTCCCTGCTCTGGTAATCAGACGTCAACTCACTTACGTAAACTCGGAGCCAATCCCTTTCAGCCACAGCCTCTGTCAACACAATCATCCTGCTGCTGCTGTCAATTTTTCAAATCTGTTCTCTTTCCTCCACAGTCAGTCTGTAGTTTCAGTGCAACCCTCCTCCACCCCAGCCACCTCCATTACATCTCATCAGTGTCCAGGTTCAGCTTCTTCATGCCATCCTAATCCCTACATCGCTACTTCCAAGTCATCTCACCAGTGTCTGCTTCTCAGAAGTGTCTTAGTCATCTTAGCCTACTCCTTCCATCACCACCACCGCTGTCTGGACTCCATAAGGAGGGTATCCTATCCTGCTGTCAGCCTCACTACTCCTTCAAGTTGATAAAGACATCACTATGAAGTGCATTCAGACATTTCACAGTTTCAAACTTTTCCAGACTTATAAATTAAATCATTGTTAAGCTCTTATTAAGTCTCTCCTGATTTGATATTTCACAATAATGAACTTTTTATTTTGTCTGTGGTTTCCATGTTGAAGGTTGATCTATCGACTTCTGACTGGGCAGTGAAGTAAAAGAGAGGACTTACCTGCTGGTGTAAAATAAATCTAATGGAAAATCAGTGGTTTCATATGGGGTACTTTTTTCGCCATGGTATAAATGGCAATTAGTAAAATTTGGAGTAATGCAACAATTTGTTATGACACCAGGGGCTACGGATCAGACTTTAAAATTTTATCCATACAGAGTTTGACGCAATTAAAGAACAGCCTTAGGTTAATTTTACCTGATGGTGGTTCTAGTGTTAAATATTTGCATATGCATTGAAATAATCATGCTTACCATCTGTAACCTTCACTGGCTTGACAGTATTATTTTGGCATTTTAACAATAAATCTAACAGGCCGGGAGCCAGGTCCACCCCTCAGGATGTTTTTTGCTAAGTTTTTTTCACTCTGATTTCCTGTTATCATATACCTTGGGCCATCACGAGTTGATACTGACCACCCCCAGCTCGGTGATATTTGGTCTCAGGGGCCAAAAAACCCTTTTAGGAAAAGCTCCTGGCGAATTTATGTAATTGTACATATTAAGGTACTGCAACTGCACAAATGGTCAGAAAACCCTCAAATTTTGCAGGATGTATCCTGACACATAGGGGAAACTACCAGAAAAAGATCCAGGGGTGTCCTGCCTTTCAGTTCTCAAATATCACCTTCAACATACACCAAAAGACAAAAAAATGCCTGTCCGCCTGAAAACTTACCATCAAAAGTGA
The DNA here is from genome assembly GCF_018320785.1 of Cheilinus undulatus. Classification (NCBI taxonomy): domain Eukaryota; kingdom Metazoa; phylum Chordata; class Actinopteri; order Labriformes; family Labridae; genus Cheilinus; species Cheilinus undulatus. The sequence continues at coordinate 8,044,878 of NC_054866.1, forward strand.
TCAATTTCAAACATTTCATTATTGTTTCAGTACCTAAAATGCTGATTAAAAACTTACCACATTTTTAAGCTTCAATTTAAGTCCAAGGTGACCTTTCCATCTATAGGATTACAGCTGCTATGACCAAATTTCTCCACTTTACCCCAAATCGGAGAAAGCTGAAAATTCCAGCATTATCAGTAAAAATGGGATTATGCATTATCTGCATCCAAACAACAAGTTGAGACTTGATGTTTGCACCGCTATACTATCTGAAGTAAGTTACCAGGAAATTGAACGGTTCGCCCCCAGTTAGATCAGGACATCAGGGTGAAACATAAACAATGCTAACCAGGCTACACATACCGAACACACTAACTAATCAACCAAGGCCCTAACCATGTTTCATCCAAACTGAAGATATTCAGCAAAGACAGTCTGGGGGTAAGTTGACCTATTTCTCTGAGAAAGAGATTGAGATTGGTCAAATCATCAACTTATCAACATCAGCCAGCTGGCTGAAGATTATTCAGAGGAACACCTTTCAGCTCTGCTGGCCTTGCACGCTTTTACTGGTGTAGACTGCACTTCAGCCTTCAAAGACAAAGGAAAGGTGCTACCCATAAAGATGCTGAACCAGAGCTCAAAGTTTATTCAGATCTTTGCTGAAGTAGGAAACTCTTGGGAGCTTGATGAGCTTATTCTCAGTGGTGTTGAAGAGTTCACCTGTTGTCTATATGGTTTCAGTAGCTGCCGAGTTAAAAAGGTTGACGAGGCAAGAGAAGATAAGGTAAGGAAGATGTGTGGTTCAAGTCTGGAGCTTAAACAGGAGATGTCTGTTGACCTCTCAACCTTCCCACCTTGCAAGAGGGTCCTCTTACAGCACATGAGAAGAGTCAGCTTCCAGGTATGTGTCTGGAAGAGGGCTCAGAGATCCCATCCTCTCTCGAACATGGGTTTCATATGAACGCAGAGACAGGCAAGCTAGAGCCACTATGGTTTGAGGGTGATGTCATCCCCAAAGCCCTTGTCGTTGTCTTGGTAGAAGAGGAAACGGATGAGGATGACTTAGCTGATGAAATCCATACAAACATGGATGATGATGAGGAAGAGGAGGAAGATGATGATTAAAAGCCAGTAACATAGTTTTATCAGCTAATGTATCTCAACATGTATAATATCATCATCATACAAAGCCCTAATAAAACTTTAAAAATCCATCTTCTGGGACATAGTCTGCACTAATACAACACACTGATATGACCAGTGGTCAAAGTACAGTAGCAAAAATATCTAAGAACCATAGAAATGTGTTCGGTTTTTTTGTTTGAGCTGTAACTTATTTTCGTTATTTGACTATGCAGAATGTTTATCTATAGTTAAGAAATGTTGACTAGAGTCATTTATTCCTTGTCAGGACTGAGTTCTTTAATAAATCTCATATGATTACCTGGTTTTGTATGATGTTGTTTAATGTTGCACCTTGATACCCTGGTCCATCTGGGGGTGTAACATTATTCTCTTTTCATGTAATTCACACTTCAGATAGTATATCAAGATGTAACTGAAGTCTCCCCTCTTGTTTAAGATTGGGTTTAGATGCCAGAAAATATGCTTAAGCCCATTTGAAATGGTAATACTGGAATTTTCAGCTTTCTCCGATTTGGGGTACAGTGGAGAACTTTGGTCATAGCAGCTGTAATCCTATAGATGGAAAGATCACCTTGGACTTAAATTGAAGCTTAGAAATGTGGTAACAATAATGAAACATATAAAGTGTTTGACATTGATCACTTTTGATGGTAAGTTTTCAGGCGGACAGGCTTTTTTTTTTTTTTTTGTCTTTTGGGGTATGTTGAAGGTGATATTTGAGAACTGAAAGGCAGGACACCCTGGATCTTTTTCTGGTAGTTTCCCCTATGTGTCAGGATACATCCTGCAAAATTTGAGGGTTTTCTGACATTTGTGCAGTTGCAGTACCTTAATATGTACAATTACATAATTTCACCAGGAGCTTTTCCTAAAAGGTTTTTTTTTTGGCCCCTGAGACCAGACGTCACAGAGTTGAGGGTGGTCAGTATCAACTTGTGATGGCCCAAGGTATAAGATAACAGGAAATCATTCTGAGGGGTGGACCTGGCTCCCGGCCTGTAAGTACAATTTAGTGTGCTTTATATCAACTTCATTGACATTCTGCTTTCAACAAATGTGTAGGTAAACTACACTGAGTACCTCATCATGACAATTGAAGCAGGATTTTAGAATTTTTTGCAAATTTATGAAAAATAAAAAACTGAAATATCGTAGGGTTTGTTATGTGTATTGAAGGAATTACCTGGAGCAGGTGGCTTAAAGGTCACATATTATGCAAAATACACTTTTTCAGGGTTTTCTAACACAAATATGTGCCCCTGGCCTGTTCACAATCCCCCCAAGAATCTTTCTCCACATTTCAGAAATACTGATTTGGTTGGCCCTCCCCACTCTGCCCTCCTCTCCTGATCCTCCACTCAACTGCCTGTTGAGAGGAGGATCAGGAGAGCCACATCCATTTCCTGAGAGGGGAGGAGTCAGGGGCGGAGTCAGACAGCTCATTTACGTTTAAAGCCACAGACACAGAAACAGCTCGATCTGAGCAGGGCTGCAGCAGAGGGTTTTTTTAAACATGCAAAAATCCAATACTGGAGTGTTTTTCAGCAACAAACTTTTGGGGACCTCTGAGACCAGTCTAAACGTGTTGTAAAGGGGTAAAATATGTGACCTTTAAAGGTGTTGTGTGCCAAAGGTGGATACCAGCAGGATGTGCAGGATCGAGAAAGAAGAGCACAGGTTTCAGTGTTGGCAGTGAGGAATAAGACCAACTGAGATAAATGCAAGACAGGATGTTAAATATATCATGATGGATTCACCCTGAGTGTGTGATGTCTCCAGTACAGGTGTTGTGTGCCAAAGGTGTTTGGCATCAGGAAGTGTAGAACCTAGAAGAGATCTTGGAACTCAAAAATTCCAAGCCGCCAGTTGGATATGTCCTTAAAAAACAGAACTCTATATTTCCGCTTTGAATGTTGGAGCAACCCCCAGTACCACCAGTTACAAACTCCTCACAAATGGAACGCATTCAAGTCAGACGTGGCGTCATTCCCAGCTCTGACATCCAAGGCAAACAGAACACAGCATGAGCGTATGTGTTACACAGGGGGAGTGGTGTAATGTTGGACGCGGCAGGGGCAAACTGAAGCAAAAGGTTCAACACTTTTTGATTTTAATGAAAGTCTGTGTATCTATTATTTTGTTTTTTTATGGAAGCCAGTTTTGAACCAGTATATCCAAGAGATCCTCTGAGAGGTAAAAAGGACAATCGGAGCAACGGCGTGGTGTGCAAATCAGTACAGACAGACAGACGGGGCACCAATTATAGTAGTGAGATGTTTATTATGCATCATAGACACTGGCATTTTAATTACTTATGATTACTGTTAGGAAGAATTCTTGCTCACCATAAATGTTTATTTCAAATAAGCACTGTAGGTTATCTTTCACCATAAATAGATAACCGTACAGCTTTAAATGTGCATATTAACACATTGTAAGTATACTTGTAATGGTTTTGCACTAAAATGGTATGCGGAGGGTAATCCAAAAATTAAAGAGAAATAGTAAAAGAAGATGTTTAGCTTTTCATCAAAAATGGTATAATAGTTAAAAGAGCAACTATAGATCTGAACTGTATCACCTGAATGATTGAGAACCTGCATAGAGAAGTGAGTAAGTCAAATTTAAAGTCTTGATTTTCTCCCTAAAGTATCTGATTTGGAATAAACCACACAGAGATATATATATAAAAAAACTCACTACATTTGTAGAGTGAGTTGTTAGTAATGTGCTCTATGCACACAGAGAGTGTAAGTGCTTGTAGTCACCCACATCCCCGAGTGTTCTCCCAGAGGACTAAATCAGGAACTGAGGTGGGTAAAACATCTGCCTTTATCACACAACTGCACCCTGAGGTATTACAACACACATTTACCTCATACAGCTGAGTTTTTCTGCTACTAAACTTTTCCCAGACAGACAGAAACTACAACTGTAATCATGAATATCGTTTCACACATTTTAAATCAATGTAGGACTTATACCCAGTCAGTTCATTATTCCTATATCAGGAGCAGATAAGAGGGTTAAGGGTGCAATCATTTTTCAAGTGGTTTGGTGTGTAATTGATAAGGAACAGGACTCCAGTGCAGATGAATTGTTATTTACTAAGGGAAAAATCTTTCAGTAATGAGCCATAATCAGTTTAATTAAAACAGCATTAATCTCAATTTGTGAAGACAAGCAAAGGGTCAGACCACAATCAGGAGAAAGAATGATTTATTCATGATGAACTGCCCAGAAACCACCTCTAATGTAGGGGGTGTGGCGCTAACAATCAGAAACTACCATGTGCTCAGTGTTTTAGCGTGAATGCCAAAGCAGACTAAGAAGCAAGAGACTTTAGAGGTTAAGTTGCAAACATTGCTACACACTTTAACACTCATAAAAACTTTGCCCTGTAACAAGCTTCGGTTTTATTGTGGATAGATTTAAACATTATGAGCCATATCCCTCATAAACTCCTAGGTGTGCACAGCAGTTGTCTTTCCAATTTTCCATTTTTTTTTTTTTTTTTTTTGCAGTTGTGATTTTTCTGACCAGTGCTCATGTTTGAACAGCAAATGACCTTGTGTTCCACTTTGCACCCATGAGTGTGTTTGTCTGAAAATGACCAGAGGTCAGGCTCAAAGCTGACTCATTCCCATCTTGAAGGTGCAGGAAACAGATGGGCCTACAACCCCCAAAAGCCTGATGTAAGGTCTAATGTGGCCGCTTTGTAAAGATGGATAAACATCCATTTCTTCTGAGCTTATTCCACACAGGTTGCACACCTTCTCCACAGTTTAATATTAGAAATCCTCAAATAAATGTGTTTCAGTTGGTCTCCAAGATCTCCATTAGTCCTTGCTCCTGTGTGCATGTATATACGTATATATATATGATAAATACAGTGCTTAACAAATTTATTAGACCACCTGTCATATTTGTCTCAAAGACCATCCAGCATCATGAAGTGCTTTAATGCGGACTCCTTCATTTTCAGTCAGCTCTCCACATTTTACCATTTTGAACAGGAATGAGGAATTTCAAACTGAATTCAGCCAAATTTGAGTCGGCTCACTGGGCTTCTCTGAGAAGTCAGAAATTAATCAAGCACAACATTCAACCACTAAAACTCATTTTTCTGTTCAGGAATGCAAGTAAATAACTATAATTTGACATATTAACCCTTTACCTACTGAGGCAAAAAAATGTCAATTTGGACATATTTTGTTATTATGGCTGTAAAATAGTCAGGAAATGTCCTAAGTCTGAGAGCTTTGGTCCCTTTTCCAGGAGTACTTGAACTTGACTTTTCAACATCTGGTTAATGATTCTTGTGCATTATATGGAATTGTCAGCAGTTTAAAAGAAGAAAAACAAGAAAAACTGATTTGTTTTTCATGGCTTTTATGAGAAGAAATTTTGTTATTGCTCATGAAGTTTTGATTGGACATTTGAAATGTGAACCTAAACATGTTTAGAACAATCACCAGTCATTTTTTGAGTCCAGGACTCTGGGTGTGCAAAAGAGAACTATATACTGTATGCTCTTCACATACCTCAATTCAGAAGATGCATCCTCCAAATCCCTGTCCTCCTCTATGAACGTAGCGGCTGTTTTACCATTCTTGATGGTCTTCCTGACATTATAAATGTGTGTAATAAAACACAGACACACACAAATGCCACTATCTAACACTGTTTTTAGAAAACAAAACTCACGCTCGCTCTCCTTTTACTCTCTCCATTCTCACTCGTCTTCTGCCATAGCTGACGTTTTCGCAGTGCTGTTCCACATTACTGGAATATATATATACCACACATCATATATTGACGGAAAGCACAGATTCTCAGCTCTCTGTCAGCATTAGAATTTTTTAAATTGAGCAAACTTTTGAGGAGTTACGGTGTTGAGAATCCGTGTAGCTGTCTCTCCAAACTTCTGGTGTATTGTTATGAATGCCCATGTTTTATGATTGTGAGTACCATAATGAACCATATATGTGCGCATGCCCACAATTCTCAGCTTTCTAAAATCGTTGGAATTTTTCAAATCGGACAAACTTTGACAGAGTTATGGTAATAATACTCCAGACATATAAAACACATCACCGGCGCTGGCTTATTAGGTAAAGGGTTAATCAAGAAATATTAATGTGCTTTACTATTTTTTCTTTCTTTCTTTTTTTTTTTTTTGTAAATCAGTACATTTGAAAATTCATAGATAACAATAATAATTATATTTTATCATTAAAAATATCATTTGGGTTAAAGAGCTTCTACATATTGGTGTATTAACCATTGCAGAAACATAAAAAATGATTTTGGTAATTACCAATGCTGTTAATTTAGGGCAGCTGTGGCATAAACCTTACTTTGGTTAGGGTTAGGGTGGTCTAGTAAATTTGTTAAGCACTGTATATTTAAATATATAAATGGGTTTAAAGTGGCAAAAAATTGCAAAAATATCAAGATAAAGTAAAGTGGGCTAAATGGGTGGAAAATGGTGAAAGTGGTGGCAAGAATGGGAGAAAATAGACCAAAACAGGTTCAGGAGGCAAAAATGGGCAACAAAGTGTCACAAGGGTTTAAAATGCCAGATAAACTAAAGAGATTAAAAATGGGCAAGGATGAGTTTAAAGTGGGGAAAATCAACTAAAAGTAGTGCATAGATCATTTTTAAAATAAAAAACAATTGAAAAAAGGGGCATAAAACTGTCACAGAAATCCCAAAAGTGGCAAAAAAAATTGTTATAAAGTGGCAGGAAAAGGCCAGATAAATTAGGAAAAAAGGGTACTAAATGGAAAAAAAAAGAGTTAAGATAGGAAAAATGGGTTAAAAGTAGAAAAAAGTGGCATAAAGGAGCAGAAACAGGAGTAAAGGGGGGTTAAAAAGTCCCACTAATCCAGCACGTATGCACTGATGTCATTAATAAATCCTGACTAGGGAGTACTGTAACCCTTAAGGCCAACAGGATAGACATTTCCAAAGTGCAGAATAGATTACAACAAAACAATATTTCAACAAAACACAACAATATTTAACAAAACACAAAAATGTTTCTCAGAACACAAAAATGTTTCTCAAAACACAAATATTTTACAAAACATAAAAATGTTTCTATAAAACGAAAATATTTAAGAAAACACAAAAATGTTTCACAAAATACAAATACATTTCACAAAACATAAAACATTTCACAAAACACAAAAATATTTCACAAAACCAAAATATTTTACAAAACACCAAAATATTTCACAAAACACAAAAATGTTTCACAGAACAGAAATACATTTCACAAAACAGAAATATTTCAAAAACACAAAAAATATTTCACAAAACACAAAAATATTGCATAAAACAAAAAAAGATTCCACGAAACACAAAAATATTTCAAAAAACACAAAAATAATTAACAAAACACAAAAATGTTTCACAAAATAGAAATACATTTCACAAAACATAAAATATTTCAAAAACACCAAAATATTTCACAAAACACCAAAATATTTCACAAAACATAAAATATTTCAAAAACACAAAAATATTTCACAAAACAAAAATATTTCACAAAACACAAAAATGTTTCACATCACAAAAATATTTCACAGAACAGAAATACATTTCACAAAACAAACATTTCACCAACACAAAAATATTTCACAAAACAAAAAATGTTTCACAAAACACCAAAATATTTCACAAAACACAAAAATATTTTACAGAACAGAAATACATTTCACAAAACAGAAATATTTCACAAACACAAAAATATTTCACAAAACACAAAAGTATTGCATAAAAAATTCTCAAAACACAAAAATACATTTAACAAAACACAAAAATGTTTCACAAAATAGAAATACATTTCACAAAACATAAAATATTTCAAAAACACCAAAATATTTCACAAAACACCAAAATATTTCACAAAACATAAAATATTTCAAAAACACAAAAATATTTCACAAAACAAAAATATTTCACAAAACACAAAAATGTTTCACATCACAAAAATATTTCACAGAACAGAAATACATTTCACAAAACAAACATTACACCAACACCAAAATATTTCACAAAACAAAAAATGTTTCACAAATCACCAAAATATTTCACAAAACACAAAAATATTTTACAGAACAGAAATACATTTCACAAAACAGAAATATTTCACAAACACAAAAATATTTCACAAAACACAAAAATATTGCATAAAAATTTCTCAAAACACAAAAATACATTTAACAAAACACTTAAAAAAATTAACAAAACACAAAAATATATTTCACTAAGCCCAAATATATTACACAAAACAAAAAATATTTCACAACACACAAAAATATTTAACAAACACAAAAAAAATTTTCACAAAACACCAAAATATTTCACAAAACACAAAAATGTTTCACATCACAAAAATATTTCACAAAACAAAAAATTTTCACAACACATATGAAATATTTTTGTTTTGTAAAATTTATTTTGCACTTTTGAAATACTAATCCAGTTGGCCTGCAGGGCCACCGTGGAGGAGGACCCATTCACTGGGTTTTGTGTTTGTGTAAAACTGTGTCCCTTGACAGTCAAGACTGCAAAGTAAATTTATTTTCCAATAACAGATAGAAATAATAAAGTCACCATAAAGCCCAATGTGACATAGATGTAACATTTCATATCTCTGATATTAGATATAGGTGTTTTAAAAAGAAAAAAAAAGTCAGAACTGTGATGTATTTGGTCCACTATAGGCCATTCAGACCAGCAGGGCTCCATACGGGTTCTGGTTTCTAAACATAATTTTGAACCGCACATTCAAAATGGAAAAAAATGGTTCTGAACCGGACAGGTTGGTTCTCATTTAGAACCAAAAATAGTTGGTTCTTTTTGGGAACCATGACATCATCAGTGGGCGTGTCACATTCTAGGTTGTGAAGACGAGAAGAAAATTAAGAAAGAATGATCTGATGTGGAGAAAAATGTTTTGTTGGAATCTGGGCATTGACAGGTGAAGCTGGGAACAAAACAAGGATGGGTAAGTTGTATTCTGAACTTGTGGCAGAGATAGCGAAGGCTGAGTTCACCTGAACACTAGACCAAATAATTAATTTACTCAAGAAACTGAAGAAGGAATCCTGGGACAGGAAGACAGACATGGTGATACGTGTCCGTGCTGTTCTCCCACGTTGGTTCCACTTAGACTGGTGTGAAAGCAGGCATGTTTGCCAGAAAGCACCAAGGTTCTGAGACTCCAGAGCCAGAACCAGGACCATGTCTGTCTGAAAGCACTGTAAGTCAGTGTTTTGCACCCCATCTTATAGATTAGGATAGAATAATAGCCAGGACAGCCATAAATATAACTTGCTTGTTCTCTCTCTTTCTGCATCCCTCTACCTGTGTGTCCCCTTCATGCATTTATATCCCTAACACACCTTCAGCAGATGTTTAACATCAGTCTGGTTCTACTTGAGGTTTCTACCTGTGAAAGGGATTTTCTTTCCTTGCTTGGTGGATTATGTTTGGTCTATAAATAATATAACACAGTATGGTCAGATTCTGCCCTCTTTGTAAAGTGTCTTAAGATAAGTTTGGTCATGAATTGGTGCTAAAATATTAATTGAATGATGCCTAATACCTCAATAAGTTGCACCTCCAACCACTACATTAATGAATATCAAACATGTGCACTGAGGACTGCTGCAGAGCTGGATTAGATCAGCTGGCTCAAAAGTTTCCCAAAAACAACACAGGCATCCACTGATCAGACTGGATCGGCCCTCCTCCAACCACACTGACCCTCTACCCTCCCCTCCCTAGCTCCCTTTCCTCTGCTCTCTATCAGGCCAATTGATTTCTTTGTCTCCACTCCTCTGGACCCTTCTTTGGGCCTCTGACCAGAAAGCAATGTATTAAGTGCTTGTTTGGATCAATCTAATGTGCAGTGATAGCAAATTCACAAACTGCTGACTAGCAGGCAAATCTCATTAATTTGCCATATGCTGTTTTCCAAAGGCCAGTGCTTCATTATGTTCATGTAACGTTCATATTGTGGGCACCTGAAAGCTCTCAGATGCAGTCTGAGAACTGGGAGAAAATGTTAATGCAGAGAGGGTAATTAAGTGATTAGAATAGAGCTCCCATTTTCCAGCCAGGCGCTGAAATTTATCTTTGGAGTCTCCAGAGATGAAGCAAGCATAAACCACAAAAATAGAATAGAGAACAAAACAGCACACACTTTTCATGGTCTATACTGATACCATTAGAGTAAATAATGCTCTGCAGCTTTCTGAAGTGATACTCAGAGAGGCACTAACTGAACACTCATTGGCCAAAATGGTCTGCAGGTGTAAAGGTGAGGTAGTTTGTTTTTTTTCTGAAGCTGTCTTCATTACTCTTGGGAAAGACGGAGGCAGTTTGTCAGATTCATAGCCAGGAGGAAGCGTTGAGACGAACCAATCTGATACTCTTTTTTGAATTAGACATCAAGCTGTGTTAAGGATTCACGCAGCCCTATGCAAATAGGTCAGGTAAGGTATGGTGGCATTTGCCGGTTTGGTAGTGATGGGAATTTCAGCTCTTTTCAGTGACCCAACTCAGCAAACTCAGCAAAAAGAGCCGACTCTTTCAGCTTCCAAACAGCTCTTCATTTGAGTACAGTTTGGCTTCATTTGACCTGCCAATTTTAGCAATATCATATGTGATTGATATTTGATCAGGTGTTTTACTCAAACTGTGCTCAATTTTTTAAATTGATGAAAATATCATGTAATTATTTTTCAAAATCTACTGTCTCCCCAAAACACCTTGCAAGTTAGATGAAATCTGCTCATTGGCTGGGCTGTATGACAGACCTGAATAAGACATTAATGATACACCAGCAAACAAGAGTCCTTAATGCATGGTGTGCCTGTGATAGAGGATAAAATATCCCCCTTACTAATCAATCTAATAACACACGGACACACACAATTGACATAAAAATAATAATAATAGTTATGATAAAAGAGCTCCTTGAACCGGCTCATTCACTAACAACCCATCACTACAGTTCAGCACTTTGCTTGGTCCTGCTCTGGCCTTTGATGACCATCACCCAGGCTTTCACTAGGCCAATGCTCCTTCTCTCCAAGCTGCCGCCTCCACGATGCACACGGTCACCCTTGCATCTTGACCAGCCCAGGAAAGCACGGCTGCCATTCCCATATTAAGCAGCTGACCCTTTGCATCCCAGCTCTCCTGAGCACATCAGCATTAGACACAAAGTCTTGCAACAATAGCCAAAAATGTGCCAAAGAGAAGTTGTCACAAAGGAGTCCAGCTGGCACAACTGGTCATCAGTCAACACCCATGCCCCAAGACTTCAAGGACCAACAGCCGAAGACTCTGACTCTGCTAAACTGTCTTACTCAGCAAACCAATCGCCCCATGCGGAAGTCCAACTCCACATTTTATCTTTGCCTCAAGGTCTTTACACACTGGGTCCGTTGTTTTCAGCAGCGCTTTTTTTTTTTTCTGATCCGTAATCCGAAAAAACTTCACACACTCTGACCTTGCACACCGAGTCCGAAGAGTTTTTTATTTGCCTTCACTGCAACAATTCGTAGAATCTGGCAAATTGTTTTGTACTGCGAGCCTGTGGTTCTGTCACTTCTTTAAAATCCCTTTTAAAAGGAAAAAGCAGCAGGCACTGTTTTAAATCCAGTCACCCATTTAAGTTGCTTGGACTGCTGCAAAAATTTTGTATAAAACTGAGCCTGTTCCAAAAAAATATGACTGTCGAAAATTTCGGCGTCAGTGTGCAAACATAATTAGAACAACATGAGCTCGATTTTCTTTTTTTATCGTGCAAAAAAACTGGACAAAAAAAGGGACTTGGTGTGCAAAGGCCTACACAGTCCGTGGAATGACGGATTAAGCTGCCATGGTAGGTGAACTGCTCTGCAACTTCCACGCTCTCGCCATCATCAGACACAGATTCTATGGCAGCTTCCAAGAAATACCCAAATGCCTGGATCTTTTGTTTTGACCCAAGAGACATGCGTTTCCAGCCTCCTCACTCCTTAAGTTAAGAGCCCCCACATGAATACCTACAGTCTCCTCAAGGATCACAGTATCATCAGCAAAGTCCAGATCAGTGAACTGGACATCAGCAAATGATACTCAATAGTTCACTGCCCCTGTTATCTGCCCTATTATCCAATCCATACAGGTACTGAAGAGTGTAGGAGCTACGATGCATCCCTGCCTCACACCAGTATCAGCTGGGAAAAAAAGTTACCTATCAGAGTTTGTTTTTACACATGCACTCCTAAACGTTTCTAGAAAATTTCACGAGTTCTGCCCCTGAAAACTCCCTGGGTTATTGTTGACATCTGTCACATGACACACACTTGCTAATATTCATTCGCACACCTCATCCAGCAAAAAAATGAACATTTTCATGAGTTCCATGCATGTGTGAATGGGGCTTTTCTGGTCTATTTCCCACATTTGATGACTGTCAGCACAGCTGGAGTTTTCTAGCTGGTCAGAGTGCCAACAGACAGTCTAGTTAATGAGCTGAAGGGGTAAAAATAAAACATTTGTTGTTCTTTTGCTGGTGTTTCACGTCTCATTACTGTCACAGTCTTGATTCTTAATCTAAAGCTAAATAAACTCTGCACTCATATATTTCCCTGATTTTCAGGCATGCTCCTGGTAAGTGTCTTGAGGGTTTAGTGCGGCTGTCCCACTGGGAAGTCATCAGGTGTGTGAGGTCTGCTGTGGACATCACAACACTTAATTGCATACTTTCTGTTAGTCCACATATCTGCAAAATTTCTGATTGACCTACCCAGAATTCATTGCAAACTCACGTGAAGGGCATGCTCATCCAGCCCAGTTCTTAACATAAACAAACGTAGACTTGATTGAGGCAACATTCAATTAAATTAAAGCAAATGATTATTCATACGAACCCTGATTCAAAAAAATTGGGACGTTGTGTAAAATGTAAAAAGAAAAAAAAAAAAGCAGAATACAGTCATTTTCAAACACTTTTCAGCCAATCCTTTTTTTTTTTTTTTTTTTTTTTTAAGTAAACACATTCTGGATTTTATCATCATCTTCCAAATAAATTGGGACCAGAGCACTTTTGCTGCTCTTATATCACCTTATCTTCTAACAACACTGTAAGCATCTGTTGACTGAAGACACAAGTCGTTGCAAGACGGTCTGACTGCAGACCTCTATGGTGGGGCGTGCGGCTGTAGACCTCTACAATGGGGCATCCTTGACCGTGGGGCGGTAAGTGACACACTAGTACACTGTCCAAGCCAGAACCATAAAAATGTGCTGAATACCGTACCGTATTCAGCACCGTAAGTGGCTATTTTTCACATCAGCAGAATTTACTGAGAGGGGATAAATTTAAATTTAAGACATCACAAATGAAAGAAAACCAAAACAGGGTTAGGGTTAGGCACCCGAACCTGAAAGGTTAGGGTTGGGGTAAGGTTAGTGAAGGGTGATAAAATTAACTAAGGAAATGCCAAACAAGGATTAGGACATTGCTTCCTTCCCCACAGTTGAGGTCACCCCACCATAGAGGTCTGTGGCCAGACGCCTTTCAAATGAAAACTGAATTCTTTACCATTCTTGCTCGATTTACCCCTTAAGATGCTCATCAGCACAAGGTTTCCATTGTCGTACTTTGTGCTTTGTATGCAGCATATATTTTCAGTGGATGTCAGGTGTTGACTGCATCGAATACAATCTAGTATCCACACTCTTTTTCCGTGAAGCCATGCTGTTGTAACCTGTTCAGAATGTGGCTTGGCATTTTCTCGATGAAATAAGAAGGGATGCCCCAGATAAAAAATCCAAAGAAAATAAGTTTATGTTTATTATACCCAAAGACAATTGTATAACTATTTAAGTAAAGTTTTGCAATGATCTTAGTTAAAATATGCCAATCTAATTTTAACCTCAGAGCGGGCAAAGCCTCGTGCACCCCCTAGGGGTGCAGGTTGGGAACCAATGCCCTAGACTATCACAGATATTTGCATCAATAACAGTCTGGATGTTGTTGCCTCCATGGCCATCATCTCTATAAACAAATAAAACGCCAGACCTCAGCACACGTTTCCACTTTGGGTCGATCCATCTCAGATGAGTTTGTGCCCAGAACGGTTGGCAGCACTTGTTGATGTTGTTGATGTATGACTTTTACTTTGCAGGGTGTTTTTTAACCATTTTCTGAAGAGTTCTCAAGCACACTTTGTGATATTCATCATTTTGTTTTTTCAATGCTGCGCTTCCTGTGGGGTCAGAGGTCATGGGCCATGGGTGGTTTTAGCCTTTCACTGCACATGCAGAGATTTTGGCAGATTCTCTATATCTTTTGATGATTATGAACTGTAAATGGTTAACTGTGGTCAACTTTGCCTTTTATGACCAATCATGGTGTTATCATCCAGCCATTTCTTTTACACTGCTTAATGCCCATTCAGGTTTGTAGGGGGCTGAAGCCCACTCCAGCTGCCATGGGACCAAGAAGCAGGGTAAATCTTGGACTGGTCACCAGTCAGCTGCAGGACTGACATATAGAGACTGATAGACAGGCACACTCAATCACCAAGAGTTACCGATTCACCTAAGAGGCATGTTTGTGGGAGGAAAGCAGAGCATCTGGGAAGGACCCACACATGCACAGGGCCAACATGCAAACTCTGCAGAGAAAGGCCATGACAGGGATTCAAACCAATCCTCTCGCTGAGATGCAACAGTAATGACCCCTGTGCTACTGTGCATGTTATCACCTATTATCACCTGTTGCCAATTATCCCACTTACCTATGAAACATTCTGGTGTTTTCGTGCATGTTGCAACTTTCCCAGTCTTTTCTCGCTCCTGTCACAACTTTTTTGTAATGTGTTGTGAGCATCTAATTCAAATAGTGTGTATGTTTTAAAGGATAACTAAAAAAACGTTTTCAATTTTGAACGTTTAATATGTTGTCCTTGTCCTTCTGTTTAATAAGGTATGAAAAGATTTTTCAAATCATTGTATGTTGTTTTGTGTGGTGTTTTACTTTGTAGTTCTCGTCTTATTTTGTTAACTTACGGTTCCCGGAGTCTGTTGCTGGCTGCTAACTTTCCTCTGCTCTTCCTGAGGCATCCACTCCGCCCCCCTGGTGCTGTGGAGAGATCACACCTGCAGCGAATCACTCGTTTGACATGCACTACTTAAGACTGGCTGCAGCTCTCTACAGCACCTGAGTTTTGCCTACCTTACCTCATGGTAAATGTCACCTCCAGGCTCACTCTCTCGAGATCCTCCAGAGAAATCTCCAGTGTTTATTTGATGAACTATCTGAGTAATCACCAGTGCTTGTGTCTTTTGTATTCACCTCTAACATGCCTCTCCTCTTCTTCCAGTGCCTCCTGCCCAGATCACCGCAGCCAGCTCCAGCACTCCCTTGGACTCTTGGAATCCCCCCTCCCTTCCCCACTTACCTGCACAATAAACTGTTTAAAACTGCTTCTCCGCCTCCGCATTCTGGGTCCAACCACACCACTTCAACAACAGAAAACTCAGGCCAGAAATGGACTCAGCAGACTCAGACACCCTCAAGACAGCAATCACCCACCAAGGACAACGCCTCGGACAGCACGAATCCATACTCAAAGGTATCATGCAATCTCTCCAGACACTCAACACCCAGGTCTCCAACATCTCAGCCAATCCGCCTCACCACCCCGCAGCAGAGCCGTCACCTGTGAACAATCAGCCACCCTTAGTTGATCCCTCACCTTCTTCTCCCCACCCCCACTTTAGAGAGCCTCAGGTCCCTCACCCCGATTTCTTTTCAAGAGAATTTTTATTGTTATATAATTATTATTGTTATCCATGGATTTTTAAATTTACTGACTTACAAAAAAACTGAAAAAATAATAAAGCACATTAATATTTCTTGATTAATACGTCAAATTATAGTTACACACATTATAGTTACACTTGCATTCCTGAACAGAAAAATGAGTTTTAGTGGTTGAATGTTATGCTTGATTCATTTCTGACTTCTCAGAGAAGCCCAGTGAACCGGCTCAAATTTGGGTGAATTCAGTTTGAAATCCCTCATTCCTGTTCAAAATGGTAAAACGTGGACAGCTCACTGAAAATGAAAGCGTCCACATGAAAGCACTTCATGATGCAGCTGTGGCATATACCTTACTTTGGGTGGTGGTCTAATAAATTTGTTAAGCACTGTACATATATAACAAACACACATAGCTAACAGAGCTACATAGCTACCTAAAGCTCACAAACCAGCTTAGTAAGCTTCTTATCTGTGTAGCTAAGTTAGCTCGTTACTTTTGCAAAAGCTCGCATTGCTAAAGCTAACTTAACTATAGATAATGGAGCTATGTAGCTAACATAGCAAAAGGTAAGCCCACAAAGCAGCTATGTAGGCTACGTATCCATGTTATCTTCATAGCTAAGATAGCTTTAGCTATGTTTTCCAAAGGTCATGTTGCTAAAGCCAACTTAGCTATAGATAATGGAGTTATGTAGCTAACACAGCCAAGGCTAAGCTCACAAAGCAGTTAGCTTTAGATATGTTTACTAAAGCTGACGCTGTTAAGGCTAGCTTAGCTTATGCATGGTTTATGTTTGAATTAACTATGTAAAAGCAAGCCACTGTTATTCGTACTACTTCTAAAATGGGTCTATACATAATTTA
Source organism: Cheilinus undulatus (assembly GCF_018320785.1). NCBI lineage: Eukaryota > Metazoa > Chordata > Actinopteri > Labriformes > Labridae > Cheilinus > Cheilinus undulatus. Next base: position 8,061,719 of record NC_054866.1, read on the forward strand.
ATTTCAGATTAGACCTCTGTTGTTTTTTCTGTTTTATTTGTGAAATGTTTCTTTAACTGTGATTGTTGTAAATAGGTTATTTTAAGAATGCAACTGCCAGACTTTGTTTATGAATAAATCTGAGTTAAAGAAAAAACTTAAAACTGGAAATATGTTGTACAGGCAAAAAACAGCCCTGTCTTACTTTCTGAGATGTACAGTCTCAGATGAACAGTCTGTGAAAGTGGCTGCCAAAGCTCTGCAGCCAGAACTCTCTCAACATCTTACATGACATCCCAACTTTTTGAGGTCAGGGTTTGTAGCACAGTTGAAGACTTGTTTGTGCTTTTAGGTCTAATGCACGCCCACACATACAGCATATAGATAGACAGAACCATAAATGAGGATAGGCTTTTTTTCATTACTTAATTGCACATTTTGTTTCCTGGCAACATGTGATATCGTGATAGTGTATCCTATTATTCATCATTTATACCATCTCAAACCGTAGTGGACTCACAGTGAGAGTGTCTTTAGGGTCTTCAAGGGTTAAGTACTCTGGCTTTAGGGTGGAGATCGGGTTCAAGCATTAGTGTTTCAGTTGCAGTCCTGGGACTGAAATCTTAATTATAATGAAACTGATCTGTATGTCTTAACAGACTTTGTGAAAAAGTGTTTGAACTCCATCTAAAGGGAAAAAGCAGTCGATTTAATCAAAGATATCTGTACACCCAGCTTTATTTACACCATATGCTCTGCAGCTCTTTGACCGTTGCAGGGTTTGTATTTGAAGATGAGAAGATTTTATTCTCAGTGGCAGCAGTGAAGCAGCGACCTCTTCTATCGTCTGAAAACATGTTGTCCTATTACCCTTCATATACAAGCTAACAGCCGGGGCTCTTTGATGCTTTGCTTGGTGCCTAATAAAAGGCTCTGAACAGTATTGCTTTTAAAGGCTCACTGAAATACTTCAGAGGCATATACAAGGAAATGAATCATTTTCTTTACCATGGCAACCAAAGCAGCATATATGATAGTCGAGAGACCTTCCATTAATAGTGGGCCCTGAAGGGAAAATATATCAGCAAGTGAAAATCAACATGAATTTATGACTACACTTTTGGACTACTGCCCAGTCCTTGTAACTCAATGCAGACTGACATTTAGAATTTAATGTTCAACAAAGGTTTACTGCCGACAACATCTACATCAGATGTTATAAGAATCTGAAGCCTTTTTGATTTTAATTAAGTCAGCGAACATACCTTGTATGAACAGATTAAAGGATGTTTTCATTTTATCATAGAAAGGAAGCTTTATAAGTTATCTTCATGGGAAGTTATTAGTCCCAGCTCATGCTCGGTGAGCCAAGTTCACACATTTGTAAAAAAAATGGCCCAGCTACAGTGCCTATAAATGATATTCACCCATGAATGTTTTACTTTTTTATTGATTCTATAAATAAATCATAAAATCTGAGTGTTTGACAAAAAAAAGCAAAATAAAACTCTAATGTCAAAGTGAAAATAGATTTCCACAAAGTAATGTCAGTTAAATAAAAACATGCTGCAGCAGCTGACTGGTCTATGATGAAGTCTGGATGGGAGTAATCTTCGATGGCAGATCTCCTCATCAGCAGTGTTGGGCACGCTACTTTTAAAAGTAATTAGTTATAGTTACTAGTTACTTCTCCCAAAAAGTAAATGAGTTAGTAACTGAATTACTCCAATATAAAAGTAACTAATTACCAGGGAAAGTAACTATTGCATTACTTTTTTTTTTTTTAAGTATGTCTAAGAATTTGGATTTTTTTCGAAGCAGGTTTAACAAGCCAGTTGCACAGAGTAGAACTGCATAGACAGGTACTTACACAGAACTTTTAATATATATTGCACCACAACACTCCATTCAGTTCAGTCTGTGTCACAAGTTTTTGTGAAGCAGGAGAAGAAAAATCCAGCTTTGGCTGCTTGGACGGCGTGGCTCCGTGTCCTTCTTTGATAGCAGAGCTCACGCTAGCCACACCTGGCCTGCTGTCATCATCAACGGTGTCAGCAACGGTGTTTTTGGCCACTAGCTTTGTAGAAGCGTGTGCCGTTGAGAGACGCTTCATTAGATTAGAGCTGCTTACACTTCACACGTACGTTCTTGCCTTTTACCTCAAGGAGAATAAAGTAGTTTCTGTACTTCCACTTTGAAAACGCCAACTTTCCCTCCAGACTCGCCATTGCTGCAGCTCACCTCTGCTAGTTTGTGTGTGTGGGGCTGCTGTGTGCATGTGGTTTGTGTGTAAACTGGCCACTGCCTCTGATTGGCTTACCATGAAAGCTTACTCTACCTTAGCCAATTGTAACCCAGAGTTGAAATCCATTTCCTGTAGGCCAGTACGTTTCCCACCTACTCAAGTGAATGAAACAGTCAATCCATTCCGATCCGGTACTGGTTTTCCACACCTCCTTTATGCACACCACATGACAAGTTCACATGTTGCCCATTATCCAATCACGTACCTTGGAGGGATGCTTTAAGCTGCCCTGACTTCTTTCCCTTCAGTTGTGTGGGAGAGAAGCCAAGGGAGAGCAGCTGCAGGTCAGTACCTACAAACAAATTGTAACAATTCATCTCAAGTTTGGTTGAAACTAAAGAGTTCATTTAACCCTCTTCAGAAACCAGACCAGACCATCTTGTGACTGGGGAACTTGTCTTGTGCGTTGTGCTTTTCTGAACTGGTGAGTCTGAATAATCACTTATGCGGTTGTCTCACCCCTCCCTCCTCGCTCACCAAAGAAAAAAATAAACAGTTTTGCAGCTGCTGTGGCTGAGAGCCAAGTCAGATGCCATGAGCTTCAATGAGTAGCTTTTGTTTATAACGCGCCCCATTTAATTGCAGGTAATGGTAACGGCGTCGTAACAATGGCCCATAGTAATTAGTTAGATTACTGAAAAAAATAACGCCATTAGTAACGCTGTTTATTTTAACACTGTTATTCCCATCACTGCTCATCAGTGACTGTTTTCAAGCCCAGAAGAGTTGGGTATTTTCCTCACACAGCAGAAAAGTATCCAGAGTGTGTGCCATCTCAGCTTCTAGACATTGGCTTTATTACAGCTGATGAGCTGGAGAAGGTCTCTTTCAAACATGATGCAGGCTAGTTTCCAGCTCAATACTGACTCTTCATGTTCTTCTAAAATCACCTTAAAGTCTTATAATACTGCTGTACATGCCCCCCATGTGTATCTGGTGGTTGGTTTTAAGGCCAAGACTCTGGCTACTTGTAGACAAAGCTTTGGTGTGGTAAATCGTCATGTCGATGCGTGTGAACTGAGAACATAAAGATGTCCTACATGCAATGGTTCTTGGTTCCTGTGAGTACTTTCTTAAGTCAGACGTCAGGAGTGTCACTGCAGTTTGAGAAATAGCCATTAAATGATACCATTTATAGACTCATGTAAATGACTTCCCTTTTAATTCACGTCACAATGAATGACTCTCACATGTTGTTCATTTGGAAGTATATTTACTTCCTGCTTCACAAAAGCTTTTTCATGTCAGTCAGCAGAGCAGCACGACTGCATAATGTGGAGCTGGCTTGGGTTTTATACCCTGGGACTCTTTTATTGCTTTCTGCCTGAAAACTCTTCTCTTTTACCCAGGGGACTGCATAAAAGCAGGAGACAACATCAACGTGTTCTCAAGCCAAGTCCATGGTCATTGCCTGGGTTGTTGTGCTTAAACTAAAGAGGGGGCTGTGGTGTAAACAGAAACAGTGGAAGTTTGTTAAGGTTAAGGGAACATAAATACTTGGGGGGGTTAAATCAAAACACCTTTGGGAAAAGAAACATGTTTGTGCCACTCCTCCATCATTTAGTCAGCCATGTTGGTAGATCCTTCTGTTCTCGGCCCCTGATTGCATGAAGCGTGCTGTCTGAGGAGTGAAACACAAAGTAATTTGGAGCATGTCCTATAGCATGTCCTATGGGTGAAGAATCAGTCCAACCAATCACAGCATCAGCTCAAACCAGCAGTTTCTATTTGACAAGCTGTATTGCAGTCAGAATCATCAGACAGCCAGACTGGAGCTGCATCGGCTCAGTCCACTCAGCTAAAGCTAACCCTGAGACTTTCCAAAACAGACTCTTTGTGTCACAAGTCATTCACAGCCGGGCTTTTCTTCTTCCTTCTTTAATAGACTGACTTCAAGGCTGGTTCTTTAAACTTCTGTCCTTTCAGTGGGGCGACTGAAGACAGAACAAGCTCAGTAGAAGGTAATGCATGTCCATCTTTGTAGCATGTTCTCTAAATCAGGGGTTCTCAACCTTTTCAGCCCAGGACCCCCAAAATAAAGGTGCTAGAGACCGGGGACCCCCACTGTACCTGAATGTGGTTGAACACAGCCATGCACATTCAAGAATAGTCATGTGGAGACAGGGCCATCCATATGGGGGATAAAGGGGAGAGCTTTCTGAGGCCATGCCAAACTAAGGACCAAGGAGATCTACAAAATCATGGTCTATTGTAAAATTAAGCTGTGATATCAATATTTTATATTTAACCTGAAAATAACCACTCTTATCAATGAAACAAATATATTTTTAAATTAATTGTTTAGTATATATCTATTTTGTTAAAAAAAAAAAAAATAAAATGACAAATGGGCTAATAATGGCAAAAAATGGTGGACAAGGTGGTGAAATTGGATTTTTAAAGTAGCAAAATGGATTAGCAGTGGCAAAAATTACACAAGAATGGTAAAAAAAAAAAACAGCCTAAAAAAGGCAAAAATGGGTTACAGTGAAAAAATGGACATAAATATTGGAAAAAAGGGAATTAAAAAGTGGCTGAACAGGCTTTAAATTGGCAAAAAATGGGTGGAAATCTGGTGAAATGGGAAGAAAAATTGATATAAACTGGCAAAATAGTGCTTACTGAGAAAGAAAAAAGGCAGATATTGGTCAAACTGGAAAAAAATGGCATATCAGATATTAAAATGGGGTTAAAAGGGGAGAAACTGGGCATAAAAAGTGGTAAAATGGGGTTAATAGTGGCAATTACGGGACAGCAGAGGCAACTTTTGGCATATGAGTCAAGAATTGGTTTAGATGTGGCAAAAATAGGCAGAAAAAAAGTGGTGGAAAGGGGAAAAAATGGCAGAAATTAGTGTTAAATTCCAATAATGTGTTAAAATTTGTGGGAAAAAAATTATGAAAACTGGTAAAAAATTTGGCAAAACTAGTGTAAAGTGGAAACAGTTAAATTCAAAAACTATTCTTAGTTCTTTTAGGGAATCTGGAAACCCTCTCTTAGTGTCTCACGACCCTTAAGGGGGTCCCAACCCCATGGTTGAGAACCACTGCTCTCTATTACCAGGACAGCTCAGACACATAGACTTTAGACCAGGTTTTTCAGTGGTTAAAGGTGCGGCTTATTGCTTCCATGCACCAGTTTTGTGCCTGAACACCCCGCGTTTTAAAACAAACAAACTCCTTGGAGGCAATAAGATTGCTCATTAATCTCTTATCAACAGAAGATATGAGTGCACGGTGTAAAAATGACGCTTGTCAGATTGTAAACAGGAACAAAAGCTGAGCTGCATGCTGAGATGCTTGTGCTGGAGGTGCATTCTCGCCTCATATTGGTGATTTGACTTGTTAAAGTTTGCAGGCATGCTAGTTACACCCAATTTCAAGTTCCTTCACTTTAAAATTCAAACTAACAAGAAAAATTGCAAATTCTTTTCCATGTACACAAATCCATGTATTTGATTTGATTAATTTTTCATGAAGTGCTGAGACCGGGCTGAAGCAATAGTTTAGCTGACTGATGCTCCAGGCAGTACCACACACGAAGGATTAGATTTTCTCTCAAAAATACTACTGCAGCCCAGACCAACAGAAGTAGAAAAAACATAACCGAGCAAGGATACTGAATCTTAAACTCATCCTGAAGAAGGAAAACCTTGATCCATGAGTGGATAGAATTTTAAAGTTATCTTATTCGGACCTGATATGACTTTTAAAAGTCAGTGAAATGATGCTAACTATTTTCATACTCAGACTGACCATTGCTGCTTCATTAGGAAAAATCCACACTGACTTTTCTGAAATGTGCCAGTCAAAAGGAATTAGTGAGGAAGAAGCCTGCAAGAGTGGAAATTAAATAGAATAGTGTTTCGATTGAATATGCCCGTCCCAATTACACTGTACCTTTCAGGCATCCAACTTCTCATTATTTCACCTTCCAATCAGTGTGTTTTTTTTCATCAACGGGAGCGAGTCGAGTGTCACGGTGGATGCTTGAATTTCATTAAGACGCTTTTTTTTTCTTTGCTCATCCAATTTTCAAGTCTGTTGTGCAGTTTCCAAAATGGAAATGCAGTTGTCAGTTAGAGGGAGCTTTAGTTCAGCAGGATCATTGTTCCAAACTGTGAATAAAGTCAGAAAATGTAGTTTTTACATGGAAAGGAAGGATTGAAGAGAACAGTATTGACAATTGTTTTCTTTATTGTTATTTCTCTATATCTGCTAAACAGTTGTGAAGGTAGGATAACAATTTTAGCTAAAGCTAAAGGCTGAACCCTTTCTTATAGACTTTGTTTTATATTTCCTTAAAAGAAAATGCTGGAGATGTTTGAAACATTCAGGCTGTGACAGAGAAAGCCACTGGTTAATGTGAGGGGAACTCATGAGTCAGATATTAATTTATTAATTGGCATGAGTGTACAGTTCTTACTGCTTAATGCAAAAAATCTGATCCTGTTCCTTTTCTGCTGTGCAAGAGAGCCATACATCAATCTCCAGAACATGGCTGTGTAACTTCTCGGTAAGGAATAGCCTTTTTATGGTCATTATGAGTTGTGCTCGGCGTCTGTCTGTTCTTATATCATCAGAAACTGTTTAATTTTTGCTTTTTAGATCATTCAAATACAGACAAACATTCAGCACCAACTTTTGCTTTTCCCTTTTTTATTGTCAAGGTTTTTCATGAAGAAATGTTTACCCAGTTATGAATAAAGATGTGAAATACATTGTCCATTCTACAATATCTCTCAGGTATTGTGCCAGATCTCAGATAAAAGGCATCCACCTCTGTCATGTGTAAGACTTCATACAAAAGGGTCTCAGGTAAAAGGCTCAGACTCTGACGGAAAGATCTCAGAAAAAAGGCTTCAGACTTCAGATGAAAAAGTCTCAGAAAAAGAGCTTTTAAACTCAGATGAAAGGTCTCAGAAAGAAAAAGCTTTTAAACTCAGATGAAAGGTCTTAGAAGAAAAAGCTTTTAAACTCAGATGAAAGGTCTCAGAAAGAAAAAGCTTTTAAACTCAGATGAAAGGTCTCAGAAAAAAAAAGCTCTTAAACTCAGATGAAAGGTCTCAGAAAGAAAGGGTGTTGGACTCTGATGGAAAGGCCTCAGAAGAATAACTGTAAGATTCTGATAAACAAAAAGGCCCAGGATAAAAAGATGTCAGACTTACAAAGAAGTCTCTAGAAAAAAGGAATCTGATTTCAGACAAGAAAGTCTCAGTAAAAAAGGCAGAAGACTTGGAAAGAAATGTTTCAGGAATGTTATCTAATTCTTCTGACAAATCTAATGATCAAAAACATCAGACTAACGGCTCTCTAGAAAAAAGGTGCCAGACTCTGACCAAAGTTTAAGGGAAAAAAGTCAGACTACAATTAAAGTTACAAGCAAAAAGGCATAGTAGTCAGACGACAAAAGGCCTCAGAAAAAGACATTAGACAGAAGACATAAAATAGTCTTTGGATAAAAAGCATCAGAATCAGACAGAAAAGTCCCAGGAAAAAAAGGGCTAACAATTCTGTGGAAAAGTCTCTGAGAATAAGGTCTCAGACTGAGAGGAGAAGGTCTCATGAAAAATAACAATTTTGGACTGACAAAATAAAATTTTGGGAGGAAGCAGTCAGACTTTAGACATAAAGGTCTCATGAAAAATCTAGACTCCCAAACAGATATAAAGGCTATAAGGTGTGTATAGGATATAAGGTGTCAGACTTCCAACAAAGAGGAGGCTCAAGATAAAAGATGTCAGAGATGGAAATATCTCAGAAAAAAATTATTAAACTGTGACAAAAAAGTCTAAGAAAAAAGAAGAATTAAATAAAGAGGTCTCAGGTAAAAATGGATCAGATTCTGACAAAAAAAAGTGTCAGGGAAAAGGATTCAGATTTCCTACAAAAAAAGTCTCAGGCCAAAAGGCGTTGTAGTCAGTTTGACGAAAAAGTCTCAAGGAAAAAGGAGTCAAACCTAGAAAAAGTCTTTGAATTAAAGGCTTTGGACTCAGATAAAAAGGTCTTGAAGAAAAAAGGTATCAGACTAAAGGCCTTTGCATTTTGAGTCTGTTTTTATCATCTGTATTTTTTGCACTTTAAAAAAAGTCAATGGATCTGATGTTGTTCTAATCACGCTGAAGCTTTTGGGATCTGGTTCAGTTGTATGCAAATTTCTGCAGCATTTTAAGTCATTTCGGCATTTTTCATAATCAACCTTCAATTAAGGAAAAGAAAAAATACATTGTACCAGATTACAATGTGGATGTCATATGTCACTCTTGCAAACACCCAAAGTAGACCTTTTTACAACGCTGAATGGGAATGAGGTACCAATTTACTTGCAAAACGCTGAGAAAGTTAAGCCTGGGTAAAGGTTTGTCAGATTGATATTTGCCCAACAACAACAGAGAGGAGGCTCTCTAACTGGTGGGCCAGCAGACCAATCAGAAAAGTATTAAAAGTATTTGTGAAGAGTAACTAAAGCAGGTAGCTTTTTTCCTCAAAATTTAATGAGGTTAGGAAGGCTTGTGTGTCCTCGTTTGATTTCATAATTTTTTTTCTATATTTTTGTTTTGTAAGGCATCATTCAGAACTGTTCATATTATTCAGTATATTGAATAGACTGCACCGGATTAAGAGAAAATGAGGAGTCAAGAATCAAACTAAAGGCCAGTGTTTTGATCATTGTGGTCTGCAGCATTACTGATGTATTTGTGACTAATACTCTTCCTGTTTTTAACCTGTGATAATGTACATGTTGAAACATACATTCAGATTCAGCAGGGAACAGTAGCTCCATCCTGACCTCTTATTGTAAGAGTTGTTGGTGAGTCATTTCACTTCAATGACCTCCAGCAAATTGGAAGAAAGACACACACAGAAGCAGTGAGGCAGAAACATGGCCTGCTGGCAGTCTTGCAAAACATAATGCTTTTATTTATTCCAAGTACCAGAAAAATAGCCTACACCATCGAACAGAATAACAGCCTTTCAGCACAGTGGAGAAGTAGCAGAGGATCTGTCAGGTGGGTGACTAACATAATCCAAGTATGATGAAGAGGAAACTCTCCCTTTGAAGCAGCAAATGTTTAAAATGATTTTTGAGATGCTTTCACTCCTGGAGTGTTTTGAAAAGTTGATGTTCCAGCCCCGGCTAGGTTTGGACACATGTGAACACAGCAGTCACACGCAGTTTAAGACAACAAGTTAGCCAAGACTAACTCAGAAGAAGTGGTCTTGGCTCGCTTCCAATAAACTCTGTAGCCGTTTGCAGTGAGATTGCAATCAACCTGTGAGTCCCAACAGCAGTAGCTGGACTAGTAGGAGTAGAAACATGACTGCAATTTTAATGTCATCTGATATTTAAATGACAATCATCATTCTCAGCTGAAAATCCACAATGCTTTCACACCAGTTATTGTGCTCTGGCCCTAATCAGCATGACAACAGCAAAAAGCTGAATGCCATCTCTTGACTGCCTGATCAGCAGAAAGTCAGGAGTTGACAACATCTACTGGTTCAACAACCCTTTTTTAACAGAGGTTTGTCCAGTTGAGTCTGTCTCTTTCTCTGTTATTGCTGATGTTTCCCTCTCTGTCCCATCAACAGATTTCTCTGTCCTGCAGCTTATTGTCAACCTGATGCAGGTAACGCGTGGTGTCATTAGTTTATGAGCAGGGGTCAGATCTAGACTTTCTGGCTCGGGGGCCCAGGCCCTGATTTGTTTGGGGGGTTGGGGGTGGGGGTTGAAGTTTGTGTGCACAAACAAACAACAGATCATCATGCATTATTATAATATTTAACTTTATGATTTAAATTTACTTAAAAATAATAGATTGCCATAACCCCTTTAGTCTTAGTTACAGGTTCGTTACCTTTAGTTGTCGGTGCAAGCTATTTTTAGATCGGCGGTGCTGAGATTCCAGCTGCTCTGCCAATGCAATAGATTCTTATAGTATCCCAGCTTTCCCTCATCAAACTCATCAAATACACAATCCAACAACTCCGAAACGCTCTCGTGGACAAGTCATGGCCTGTACATTCACCACGCTATGAAATAATCATGGAATGTTACGAGACGGAGATGTTTTAAAGTAAAATGCAACGCCGGAACTGCACTCCAGACATGACTGCTGCACTGTGTCACTCCGCCCAGTGGTTTACTCAAGAAATAGTTCCCAGTATTTGCTTCATGTTTTCTAATGTTACATAATTATACGTTATTATTTCATAGTGTGGTGAATGTGCAGGTCACAACTTGTCCACTAGAGCGTTTTGGAGTTGCTGGATTGTGTATTTGATGAGTTTGATGAGGGAAAGCTGGGATACCATAAGAATACATTAATGTGTTTAAGGTGGATTTTATAATGTAAATGCCTTTGCACTTATCCAAGTATTTACAACGAAATTTGCAATCCAGACTCTATGCATTATGTTGTACTTTAAAACTGACAATCGATCAGCTCTAAGAGGATTGACATGTTTTGGCAGTGGCCTCTGGTGAAAATAGAACTGGCACCTATCTCAAGCAGAGTGGTGTTCCCTGGAGGCAGACAGGAGTGCAGAGGAATTACAAGACTGACTAGAAAGGAAGTGATGGACACACTGGCCAAAGGATCCATTCCTGGTCTTGGCATGTTTGGTAACATGTCTTCCCTGTTCTCTCTCCCCATATTTCTAGTATCTATTTAGCTGTCCTATCAATTAAAGGCAAAATGCTCCAGAGTATATTTCATGTACAGATCAATGTGCAGATGGAGTATGTGGAATTTCAAGACAATTATTGACATCCTCCACAAGGAGGGTAAGCCACAGAAGATTACTGCTGAAAGGGCAGGCTCTATTGAAGCAGACTCATGAAAAGTTGACCGGAAGGAAAAAATGTGGCAAAGAAAAGAAGCACAAGCAACAGAGAGGAGCTCAGCCTTCAGAGGACTGTCAAACAAAGCAGATTCAAGAGCTTAGGGGAGCTTCTCAAGGAGTGGACTGAGGCTGGGGTCAGTGGATCAAGAGTCACCACACAGGTCCAGAAAATGGAGTGTTGTGTTCTTAGCGTCGTCAGCGTCTCTCCTGGACCGAGGAGAAAAAGAACTCAATCAATGTTCAAGGGTTCAAAGTCCTGTTTTCATATTAAAGTGCATTTAGAATTTAATTTGGGAATCAAGGTCCCAGAGTCTGGAGGAAGATCAGAGAGGTGATTGAAGTCCAGTGTTTTAGTTTCCACAGTCAGTGATGGTTTGGGGGTCCAGAGTCAATGCTGTCAGTCATCTACCAGGAGATTTTAGAGCTCTTCATGCGTCCATCTGCTGAGAAGCTTTATGGAGATACTGGTTTCCTTTTCCAGCAGGACTTGGCACCTGCCCACAGTGAAGCCAAAACTACCAGAAACTGGTTTGCTGACCATGGTGTTACTGTGTTTGATCGGCCAGCCGACTGGTCTGATCTGAACCCTGTAGAGGATCTCTGAAATACCAAGAGGAAGATGAGAGACGCCAGACTTAACAATCCAGACAAGCTGAAGGCTCCTATCAGGGCAAAGAAGCTTCATAACAGCCCAGCAGTGCCACGGATCGATCGCCTCCATGACACATAGCATAGATGAAGTAATTTGTGCTAAAGTAGCCCCAACAAAGCACAGAGTGCATAAACAAGGAGAATTTTCCAGAAGGTAAACATTTCTGTATTATAAATCATTTTTTGGACTGATGTTTTGTGATGTTGTAATATTATGTGGTAGTGGATTATTGATGTTTGTGGGCTGTAAGCCGTTATCATCATCATTAAAACAACAAACCGACAGCCAACAAGTAAGTTAATGGTTTAAATTCTGATTTTATCAAAAACTTTGTAGATATCTGAAGTATTTTTGTATGACATACGTGTTAATCCATCAAGGTCAAAACTTTAGATGTCATTAAATTCTAATTCATCTTAGAATATAATTTGCAAATCCACCAGGATGTAAAAGTCTTTGTTGTGCAAGAATAGAAAAGCTGATTTTTTTCAAGCTTAGACGATGACTCTTCTTGTTGTCTGGGTATTTTTAGGGGACTTTTAAGTCCATATATTGAAGATTTAAATATGTAGCATTGCCCAAAAGAAAAATACGTCTGTTTAATGCCAGCATAGGAATTTGAATATTTTCGGTTTACTTCCAGCTCTGGGTAGAAACAAAGCCTGCAGCTGAGAAAAATGGCTTTTTTGAGACGTTTTATTCATAGAAAACTGCCACACAAATGAATGACAATGCCGTCTGCTTCTTTACCCCGAGAGGACAACACTGGAGCCTAATCTCAAATTGCTTATTGATTCATGTACCATGAATTTAAACTGTGATACAATTCAGACCACTGTGCCGGTTTTCTCCTGGCGGGGAGGGGTGTGCTCACTGATTCATGAGGCTAAAGACTCATTTAAATCAGGGAAAAATCAGCCCCTTTCTTACAGCTATGGTTAGGTCAGCAGTAATAGGAAACAGCCCACTATAGTCAAAGCAAAACAACTGTAGTGGTGTCTAGTTTTTATTACTGTAGGATTGACACTAAGTCACACTTTAATGATACCAAATGAATGGAGTGAGTGCCCACCTTGGTCTCTCATTGATTCCAGTAAGACAAAGCAGTCATGTGAGAACGGTAACACAGCTGGCTTCATAAACACGCTACACCAGGCTGCTGACCCGAGGACGGTCAGTGTTTACTGAGCAGCCATGGATCACAGCTACTGTCACACATTTATGATCTCATTCAGCCAATAAGATTCATGGAAGCATAGTGAGCAAATCACAATAATGACCTCATTATTATTGGAATTCTTTTCTTTATGAGTTAAATAAAAAAATATGTCTATGGATCACCAGATTCACCAAGTCATTTATGTATATTGACAAATCAATGAAAGCTTGTTCAATTACCATTGAGAATATCTGTCAATTTATAACATTAAGCCATAATAACACAGTGGCAAATTTGGATGTTTGATTATTTGATTTGATATTTTTATTCCAAATATCGATCAAAAACAAATCATATATCAGACTGAAAATAGGCCATAGTTACAACCAATAGGAAATTTAATAACGACGAGTACTTTTTCTACTTTCAGCCTCTCATTAAAAAAAAATCAGAATTTAGGTTTGTTAGATGACAGGTCACTGTGTTAGGAACCACCAGGTCAGACTTCAGTCAAATAAAACCTCTAAGTTTATAAATTTAGCCTCAAAATCGTGAAAAATGAGGCAGTAAAATCTGCTCCAGGATGGTGTGGGTGTGTCTGTTGAATGAGCTGAAGCCACGCCCACTCAGGAGAAATACCGTCCTCTCAGGTATTAAAAATTTTACAATCTGAATTGAAGAAAGCACTCACACCATTAGCCTGCCTCTTGACCTTTTGTTGACCTCAGAAGTAGAGATAAAGTCAATTTTCTGGCCTAAACCTCTGTTATGATGCCTTAAATCAGGAGTAATCAACTAAATTTAATAAACTAAACTAAATATTAAACCAAAGGTCAGGAACATCATAATGTCTAACCTGAGTTGGTGTAATATTTGGATCTGGGTGTGATTTCAGTGACTTCTTGCACTGATAAAATATGAAAATTTTCTTTGTCTACAGCTCACCCCTCTCTTCGTCTGTTCCATTTTTAACCTTTCCACTGTGTGTCCAGTTTATGTGAATGAATAAAATATTCACTAATTAAATAGAAATAACCTCAAATTTATTGAAAAAGGGCCACAGTTGGCCTAGGAGCCACAGTTTGGATAACCCTGATATAAAATAATTATAACAAGTGAAACAGTCAGATATTTCCAAAATTTTAAGACACATCCACATCTATAATCACATCCCAGAGATGCACACAAGTCATTTTTTGCAAGTCCAAGTCAAGTCTCAAGTCTTTGGTCACGAGTCCAAGTCAAGTCTCAAGTCTCTGATGGTTGTAATGAGCGTTCTATGATCTGCCTCTGACGTCCAGGTCTGCGTAGACCACTGCATTGTTCTATCTAAAGAATTTAAATCCTGTGCTGTGTTATCACCATCAGTAGGGTGGGGTATTGTCTGTGGCTGGCTTGCTGTGGTGTACGCATGTGTACACTTACATATGAACTTGGCTTGACATTAACTTTTTTCACACCAGGCAGCCACTGTGACTAATGGTTACTAGCCACTCAGTGTTTCCACTGGCCACAGTTCTGTAGTTGGGAATGTACTGTCTATATATCATATGTACCTCTGCTGTAAGATGAAACACACGCTCTCTCTTTTTCCATCATCAACATGATCAGTTTAAGCTCTCCTCTTAATAAAGCTCCTCTCTGTGTACATATGAAACACTACAGACACATGAGGCAGACTTCACTGATAGAGACAGACACTGAGACACTGGAGATTAAATGTTCTTGTTATTTGTCAGATATATTTCTTTAATGGTAGTAATTTTATACTAACACAAGAACACTAACTGTTAATGAACTGTTTATTCTGAAAATAAAAAAAAGATAAAAACTCAATGATCATTTCTAATTCTCACTCAGATAGATCTTCAACAGAGTATGCTGAGTATTTCTCCCTCCATTCTCCTTAAGAAACTTCTGTCATCATTTATGGTGTAAATCTTTTTTATATGGGTAAAATCAAGCTAAGTTTCACTTTATTCAGCTGAAATCTGCTGGACTCCTTAGTTATGATTTATCTGTTACAGCCTCGTATCTGTCTCTGTTTCTCTGCCTCCATGAACCGTATTTAAAGTTTTAATGTTCCTATCATCTTTTAAGTCCATACATTATCAATAGGCAGCAATGCAGAGATTCTAACATTATTTTGTTCCCCACATACATATGATATATATGATGCATATGACATACATTGCACACACCTATGGCTCACGTGAGTGACCTAGAAAGACACACAACTGGAGCGCACACACACAAACAGCGCTGACGCTGATCCTCCGTGGTCAGAGGAGCTTTAATGCAGGAGAAAAGAGTTTAGGTATTCTGAAACTTTTGCCCTCAACAGACTGAAGTCTGAAGTCTGCAATCTGCACAACCAACATGTTAGCGTGCGTTGCAAAGTAGGTGTGTGCGTGAGCGTCGCGCCTGTGTGTCATATGCAGCATGAACGAGGATGAGGAAGAGAGGTTGGTGCTGGGTAAAAGGCACACGAACTGTCATAGAGAAGGGGAGGAAAGGGAAAAATCATGACGGGGGACAAGAGATCATGATGGAAAAATTTAAAACTGAAGATTGTGCACGAGTCCCAAATCACGAGTCCGAGTCGAGTCGCGAGTCTTTTGCACACGAGTCCAAGTCAAGTCTCAAGTCACTGATGTGTGCGACTTAAGTGCGAGTCGAGTCCAAGTCGCGGACTCGAGTCCCCATCTCTGTCACATCCTAACTGATGTTTATAATGTAAATGAAGAAATCCTTCTGTTCTCTCAAACACAGGGTGATAGTAACATTAAAGTGAAATGGTTAAAAGTAAACCTGTTACACATAAAACCAAGCCAGGAGAAGGGGGAAAAACCTTCTAACGGTCTGCAATGACCCTGGGTCATATGTTTTGTTGTGCTTGTTGGTAAATGCAGCTTTGCCTTCTCTCCCACAGAGTGTGAGTAGTAGGCGTGGCTGTCAATGAGTGTGGTTGTCTCAGTGAGTGTGTCTGTGTCAGATTTGAGTGGGTGAGTGTGATTAGGTCCTGGAGCTGAGGCTGATTGGCTGCTGCAGAGATTGCTGCCACCTGAGGGACCAGCAAGTGTACAAATACCTGCTGCTGCAGCCTGATCTTCCTCTCCACTCCAGCCACTTCCAACAAAGCAGCTGGTGAATTGTAGCTTCTGTGTGTTGTGTATAATTGTGAACATTAAGTATCTAGGAAGTCAGTCATAGTATCCAAAACTTAACTGTATACCTTTAAGCCTCAGACTTCCAATTGTAGTGTGCTCAGTGCTTAAACTGTTGTTAAAGGCAAAACATTTTGCTACCTTCTAGATTTCAACTTCCTCCATAGTTGCTTAAAATGATGTAGCAGCCAACCTTTATTGAACTTAAACTGTGTGCTGCTTAGATTGTGATTATCGCTACGCCACACTTTGTGTCAACTGAGATTTGAATACCCCAGTTTGGTAAAATGGGGGGAATTAGATATCTTGTGTTCCTTGGGGAGAATCTTTCATTGTATGGTTTTTGCTCTGTGTTAACAAACAAACCACTGTTTAACTTTTGAGGAACTGTGCTGCTGGCTTTCTTGGGAGTGAATGGAGATTTGGGGCAATATCATGTTATGTCTAGGTTCCCCTAGACCGGGGACGTAACACGGTCTCAATCCAAAATTCAGTTGTTTAGATATTCCAATGTATCTAGTGTGTTAAGAAAAAAAAACTGAATTTTACTCTACAGGGTCTTTAAATTAAAGTCACTATTATACAGACTACTTTTATAAGCATCAATACTGACCTTTATTAAAGATGCATTTCAGTGTTTCTGTTACAAATGACACATTGCTATAGAAATGCTTAATTTTATCACTTCATAAAATGATTTTTGGTCATTGATTACTAAGATTTAAAGCTTTTAACATTAATACATTTTCATCATAGATTATGATCTTTGTTATAATTGAATGTAATAATTTCTAAATAATAATTGAGATGATTTCTATATAGGGCAGATTCAGAACAAACAAAGCTTCAAAGATGATCAGCATAGCAGTGAACCTTCTAGCAGACACAAAGGGCCACATTCCTGCCAAAGGCAGTTTCTCGGACGTCCTGCTGACTTGACTGAAGCTTATTCAGGATAATAACCTTTGTTCTTGGGTCTGTGAACCCATTTCTCACTGGGAAATGTTGAATAAAACAAATGTTTTGAAAGTCATTTAAAAGGGCATTTTACTGGAAATGGGTTCATCTGACACGACGCCTGCCAGGGAGGAATCTTGAAAAATGATTTCAGAACCTGCTATCCGGTGAGTTGTATAGTAGTATGCAGCATTGGACAGCACTCTAAGTGTGCATTGTGGGTAGAGTGGTAGAGATGGACAGTAAACATTAAAGTGTCACTCAGCCTCAGTTTGCTCCTGCTGCTGTGTCATGTGTAGTGATATTAGTTAAAACTAATGGGCATTAGTCATCACTGTGAGAATGTGGTGTGATATGACAGCAGAGACCAGTTCTAAAGAAGCAGAAAATGCTGCATGCTGTTGATATTTCTGATTTTTTTTTTTTTTTTTTTCAGTTTTTATTTCAAAACTTTAACTAGGAACATGTATGTAGCATGGTTTAGCCCAGGGGTGTCCAAACTTTTTCTGAGGGCCACAAACTGAAAGTTATAAGGATGGTGGGACCACTTTCATATACCTCATCTTTAGGATACTGAAGTCAGAAAATCCAGTCAAATTTAGGTAAAGATGCGCTTATTGGATATGCTTAAATGGTTATTTAATGGCTAACAAATAGGAAGTCATTTCAAGGATTTTAAGAGGGCCTATCAGATTTCAGTTGAGACCTGGTTGGCTATCACTGGATCTGCCCTGGTTAGAAGAAGAGTTAGGCTCCATGTACCAGAGAATTTACAGTGTTGTCTCAGTTTAAGTCCCAAAAAACAAGTATGTCAAATGTTTGTTTACAAAATTAGCACAGTAACGCTGCATAGTGCTGAAACTAAAATATACACTAATCCAAATCCATTCATACAATCTTTATCATCATCTTTTGTGTTTTCTTTTTGGCAGACAAGTATAGTTTTATGTTAAAATGGATATTTTAAAAACTGTTATTCAAAACAATATATGGTCTTTTTAAAAAAGAAATTACAAAATGCTGAAATAATGAAAAAAATACCAGTGCCAGTTCTGTACAGTATGGTACACTTTCCCCTATGTGTAAGATTTTTATTTTTTATTTTATTCAAATGATCATATGTTACTCAGCTGGCCTGGGAACGCCTCGGGATCGGCTTTCCCGCTTAGGCTGCTGCACCAGTGACCTGATCTCGGATAAGCGGAAGAAGATGGATGGGTGGATGGATGATGATATTTCCTGTTTTACTTGTCCTATTGACATCAAACATAAATAAATAGACAGCCTAAAAATCAGGCTTTCCACACTGAGTGATTGCAATGCAAAATGTGGCTTTTTTTTAATGCTATCATTTGACAAAAATAGCAGATGATCATGGTCCCCTAAGGGGTTAGCTCCAAAATGAATGCATTCAATTTTCTAAACTGCAATAATCCATTCTGTTATGTGCATTGTTGTTAAGCTACTGTAGCAGGGCAGCAGCTGGATGCTACTAACCTTAACATCTCCCATCTCTTCATTATTCATATGGGAAAACACAGTAAAACTGTGTTTGACACCTTAAAGCTAGCTCTGTCAAGTCAACATAAAACATATTATTAAAATCCCCAAAAAAAGACAGTGGTATGAACGGTGCAACATTGTCAATATGGTGTTAGAATATTGCGTTAAGATGCCAAATAATTACATTTTAAACAAAATGATGATAAACAGTGATAGGCTATCGACATTCTGAGTTAATCAAGCTGACAAGTTGTGCAGGAGGGAAGGAAATGACTGTGACACGGAAAATTTTAGCAAGTAACAATGACGTGTGCTGTTTCATCCTGCTTCATTGGTGCCAATCAGAGTCGGATAAAGAAGACAACTGTGGAAGGCGTTCTGTAGACCACTTATGACCTGTAACCACAAGAACTGGAAATATGCTAGAGCAACAATAAGGACAGACATTCACCTACCTCTATCTTATCGTGACTTTTACAACCAAGGTTATAGGAGGTGAAATCTTGATGGTATTAGTGCGGCTTAGAGAAACCCCTGAGCAATCAAGTCTTTTTCTCTAATGCTGCTTTTATCGTTCCACATCGCCTTTTTATCAACAGCCGCTCCACACAGCCACAAGGCTTGACAGAGAAGCAGGAGTCCTTGGCTAGGGCAAAAAATAATTTTATACTTTAAAATTGACTGCTACAGGCTTTGAATTGATTAACAACACTGTCTGTCTGTCTGAATCCATACATAAGCTCCTCTGTGCTTTCAGTACACATTCAGTCCCTGCAAGTCTGCTGCTGAAGCTCCATTTATCATCATTCAGTCCTTCAGATCTGTTACTGAATTCATTATGAGACCACATAAGAACAAGGCGTTGTGTATTGAAGTATTATGGCTGTAACAGCTGCTGGAACCACACAAGGGAAAAGGCGGTTTTGCTATTAGGCAAAGGTAGACACAAGGGACTTGTGCTCCAAGGGGGCTTAAGATATACAGTTGCAATCAAAAAATTATTCAACCCCCATTTCAAATCAGGTTAATTGTGAAAATGTACAGAATTTCAAACAAAAGGGATTGAAATGGCTCAACACAACTAATGCTTCAAGTGGTTTCCACAAATCCAACTGAAAATGGAACTAATGACTTCTCCAGTCTTACAATGATTCAATCCCTGAACAGAATCCTTCACAGCTCAAGCTCAAGTATACAAAATCAGTGCTGTTCAAGCCCCCCTGATGCAGCTAATCAACGGCTTCATCAGTGTCACCGGGTTTGCTTGAGCTGGAACAAATGAAACACCTGAACTGTGAGTGTCACATTTGACTGTGTGTTAGAAATATGGCAAAGTCAAAAGAATGGTTCAAAAAGTAAAGATAATCTTCACAAACACAGAACAGGATACAAAAAGATAGAAAAGGCACTGGATGTTCATAGAGACACAGTTGGAAGCAGAGTTCACCAGTCCAAAGCTACAGGAACAGTGGTTACACTACCTGGACAGAGCAGACAAAGGAAGCTATCAATGGCTGCAACCAGATATCTGAGAAGGCAGGTTGTGAAAAACCCTCGAGTGACTGCAAAAGATCTTCAGCTAAACTTGGTGGCAACAGAGACTGAGGTTTCAGTGAGTATGTAGACGGTTTCCATGCCAGAGCTCCAAGACGTTCACCACTACTCACCCAAAAGCACAAGAAAAGTCGGCTCCAGTATGCTCAAAATCATATGAATAAGCCACAGAGGTTTTGGGATTCTGTTCTGTGAGCGATGAAACTAAACTGGAACTTTTTGGCTCCTTGGATCAGATGTGTCTGGAGGAAGAAGAATGAAGCTGAAAAGAACACTGTGTCCACAGTTAAGCATTGCAGGGACTCGGTGATGCTCTGGGGCTGCTTTGCATCCTCTGGCACTGGAAATCTGCTGCGTGTGGAAGTAAGAGAGACTCATTGAAGTATCAGGAGGAAACGTCACATCGTCTGTAAGGAAACTGAGGCTTGGGCATCATTAAACCTTCCAACAGGACAATGAGCCCAAGTATACCTCAGATTCCACCAAGGCTTGGCTGCAGGAGTCCTGGAAGATTCTACAATGGCCATCACGGTTGCCTGACTGACTGGGATTTGAAGAAGGGGATTGCAGCATGCAGACCCAAGAATATTATTGAACTGGAACCATTGCACACGAGGAATGGGCTAAGATTTCTCAGGAATGCTGCCAGAAGCTGGTGTCTGGACATGCATCTTGTTTGCAGGAGGTCATAGAAGCAAAAGGGTGCTCTACTGAGTACTAAAGATGCTTGCCATGAAGGAGTTGAATAATTTTGAGACTGTAGAAGTCATTGTAAGCTGCATTTTTTAGTTGGATCTGTGGAAACCTCTTGAAACATTCACTGTCTTGAGCTATTTCAATTGCTTTTGTTTGATTTGTTCACTGCAAAAAGCAGAAAGTCTGTACATTTTCAGAATAAACCTGACTGCAGTGGGGGTTGAATAATTTTGATTGTAAGAGCATAACTGTAGTCATTCCTCAGTACATTATTAGTATTCATTATCAGACTCATCTTGCTTCAGAAAAGAATGTTAGTTATGTAGAATAAGATCCTGTTGTCATAGTTAAGACCCTTTAAACAACAGCAGATTGTTTCATTAGTGGGATGAAAACCTCTAGAGTGTATATTGATGTTTTTAGTGCTTTAAAGTCAGTTAACATGAGCTTTGTTTCCACCATATGGCAGGCTTCTTAAGGCTCAACTTCAGCCTATTGTGTGTGAGTTCTCTGGCATGTTTTGGCTGAAATAGTACTATCAACTTACAAAATGTTAGAATGCTTAACATTTTGTTAAAAAAAAAGTTACATTTCATTAAATCCACCAAATGCTTCAGGGAAATGCAGTACAAGCCTGCTTCTACATCCTATTCCAAATGAAGTGAAAACTTCAGTGATGTTCACTGGTGCATAATGAAAACGGAACAAGAAGTTCAGTGGACTGAATATACAGCTTGTACAGCCAGCACACAAGTGCACCCTGTAAAATATGCATCAAGAAGGACACATCTACATGTGTTTTGTCTTTAAAAAATGTCTACTTTGGTAGATTTGAGTCCTCATAAATACCTTGGGAGCTTTTCAAGGCTTTTACTTCCTCTGCCTGGTCCATTGTTGTGTCTTAATAAATGAGAGTAATCTTGTTGAAGACGGAGGACGCCTCAGACATTCAAACACAATGCTGAATATTTCATTAAGGTTTTAAGAGTTAGCATGCAGCGGTTAATGATGAACCAAGCCTCCTCTAAGCCTCTTCTATCCCCAAAAACTACTTTCACATCAGCTTCTCTGGGCATCCAGGGAATAATAAAAGAGCATCATTACGCCCAGTGAGTTATTGAGAGCTTATGTGTCCCACTTTCTTTTGCTGCCTCTGAATGCAATGCATGAAAGAGATATTCAGATGTTGCTACATTGTTAGAGGATGCATTTTTTTTTTTATGAGAAGTCATTTATATGTGAGGGCTGAAGCAAAAAGTGAAAACACTCCCCTCCGTAGGTAGGGTCAGGTAGGGTTCCTTACTTTTATCCCAAAATATTTTAAGGTCAGAAAGCCAAGGGCCAGACATTGGATTTTTTTTTCCACCCATTACACCATTAAAACGTCTTGGATGTTCGAAGATATAATCTAAACAGGACAGGCATAAATGTTTTTACATTTTTAAACGTTTTTAGACTCATAGAGCTACAACCCTCACCTGCTGAGTGAAAACTTGACTTTAGGACATGTATGAGCCCTACAGTCGTTCTTCTGCATATCCGTTCTATCAGAATCCCCCTTACACCCCTGCATGCGTCATGAACTGACCCATCTCCATGCATAATTTTGGATGCCTTTTAGCACTGCACCAAGTCATAGGACAGCCTGTGTACAGATTAGGATTAAATTTTTAGTTAAAAAGAATTTGTGTCTACATTTATGAGAGGAATTTTTACCATTTGATGAGACCCAAAGTTAAATACACCACAGGATGCCCCGTTTAACGTGAGTGATCAAGACCTTAATTGCACTTCTTGTTGACATAAAATTATATTGTATGTAAATAAATTTATTTGATATTAGATTGGCATTACTGATTTTTATAATAAGGGGTTAAATCAGGCCGACACTGAACTGAATTACTCACCAAAGTGAGGTACGATGTCTGCGTTT
Organism: Cheilinus undulatus; assembly: GCF_018320785.1. NCBI lineage: Eukaryota > Metazoa > Chordata > Actinopteri > Labriformes > Labridae > Cheilinus > Cheilinus undulatus. The sequence continues at coordinate 8,084,470 of NC_054866.1, forward strand.
GTGGCTGATGGACTATTACGCAGGGAAAGTATTTGCTATCCTGAGAGCAGCTATTTTAATCCCCCACAGAGATAGAAGTTTGGTTTTAAAAGGCAAAAACCTCTGGCTCTGATATTTGTTAAGGCCTAGAGATGCAGGTAACTAGTCAGAGGTGCAGACAGGACTGGAATCTAAAGAGAGAGCGAATTGCAGCTGTGCACGGTGGTTAAATTCTTCATCTCAGAAAACAAAAACATAAAAGGTAGACAAAATAAATTCATCTCCTTCAGTCTTAAAAACCATGCAGTCTGTATCAGCCTTTTTGGACAGCATGTTTGCAGAGCTGAGAGGATGCACTGCTGTGTGCTCTGTCGTGCGTCTTTTTATGATGTTCCTCCCTGCTCTAAAGAGAGTTCAATGTACCAGAGGCTATTTAAACCATTAATTGCATCATATTACGACCTTTCATTGTTATAATTATGGGTAGATCGTGATAAGTCAGTGGAAATTTGTATTTGAAATATGTAAATATTGAAAATTAGTATTAAAAAATATCTACCTTTTTCCCCAAAAGTCTCGCGGGCCAGATGACACCTGCTGGCACCGGACCTGGCCCGCAGGCCGTCATTTGGGGATGGCTAGTGCAAGTCAGGCGGTTTGTTTACAGGTGCAGAAGAAGAATTTCTTCTTCTACAGCAAATTGCCGGTAGATTTAAAGTGGGACGATAAGGCGCATGTCAGAACATTTGTATTCAGATCAGATTGAGATGCCTGAGCATGCATAGCTGAATCGGATTGTATCTTCCAGTGTCCATGTGTGCAGAGACGTGAAAAAAGGCTCATGTAACCGCAGCTATTGTTTTATTTTATTCCTTTACAGAGGCATGAGCTGTGGGGAGTACGCATGGGGTCCACAGGTTTGCATGCTGTGTGGTAGGTCTGGTGGTGGTCACTTGCATGTCTTGTAGACTTACTTCTCTTTGCAGAGTAGATTTGCAGTGTTGGGTTCATGGTGTGCTCACGTGGTGGTATCTAGTGGGGTTTGTGATAGAATCTCCCCGCAGTAAGTGCCCTGTTAGAATTTTATTTTAAATTCTCATGCTAGCTTTTAACTGTAGAGTTGTATGGTTTTAGCCTTATAAATTTGTGGAAATAAAACTGATTGTTCTGACTAATTGCTTCCTCTTTCTTTTAGGGACTTTTAATTGAGTCTTATTAATTATAAATTAAAACATCCTACCTGTGAATCAAATGCAGGTCTCCTGCTTTCCTTGAATCAGTAAATTTGCTTGTGTCAACACATTGTAAGTAGGGGCCTTCCCCTGGTCCAAGGGTTTATTCAGACCTTATGTGTCTTTCAAAGGTGTGTCCGGTCACATATGTACTAGAATTATTGCATTTATTCATGAAACTCTTAAACTTAACTTGGAATAAAGAAAACAGTAGAAACAGTGGTGACTGCACCTGAACAGTCTGGACCCCACAATAAAAGAAGATGTAGAGTTTATACATTCTATATAATACATGCTTTTGTTCCAGAAACTACTAAAACTACTGCCTGGTGGTTATGTGTCTCTGCAGAGGTGTATAATTGCAGGACAGTGAAAGCACAGCGGTGGGTCAGTGTTAATTTTAGTAGCTATTTTTAACGTTAGTCTTTAAATGAAATGCATTTCAATTTTAGTCATTATAATCCTTTTTGGTTTTAGTCTAGTTTTAGTTGACGAAAACTCAAACCATTTTGGTCTAGTTTTAATCCATAAAAAGTCCTCATGTTTTAGTCTTAACTTTTTGTCAAAGCATTTATATTCTTGCCTAAATCTGGTAACAAATCATGATAGTGTGTTAGTGTTCTATATTCTTCTTATTTTATTCGTTGGTGAGAGAGAAACATTTTTTTTGATTCTTCTGTATGGCCTCCAATTACGAAAAACTGGCAATAAAGAACTTTTGAATCTTGAATCTTCAACAAGTTGCAACAGTTTATGGACTGCAGATTTAGGACCGTAGATCTAGGACTCGGGGTTTTTGCTTGAGTTGGCACAACTTTGATAGGCAGAAATCTACTGTTCATTTGAATTGCTTTTTTATGTCATTTGTCTTTTCCCTTCATTTTTTATAACTGTTTTATCCATGTTTAGTCGTGTAAGCCATATTTAATCTACTACCATTATGACTGCTTGCTAAGTACAGGCTAAATAAAAATCATTTTGGGTACAGACTCTCAAATTCCTTTGTTATTTATTTTTACTTGTTTTATTTTACTAAATTTTCATTCCACTAACTTTATTTTACCATCAAAACACCTCATTCTGACGGACGTGAGCATACTGAACTCATGAAGTACTACCTTCAATTGTTGTCCATAGCTGTCCTGAGTAGTAGCAATAGCAATAGCGAGCAATTTGTATTTAAAAGAATGCCCATAAACAGTTCGCATGTGCATGACATAGACTGTAGAAAGAATTGGACAAAGTCTGTGTTGCAGCCATTTGATTACGATAGGTGGACTCAAACTGCTTTTGAAGCCAATCTGTGGCGACTTTCATATTGAAATCGCTGTCTCAAGCGAACTTTGGATCAACAGACAAAAGCCCGCCCACTGAGTTCGACTTCCTGTCAGCTGAGCTGGCACTAAGGCCGGCCCTCTGGTGATAGCGTCTGCCTGTCAAGCTATCTGTCAATCAAATGAGACGCACAATCAGTGCACAGCAACATTTTTCCTAAATATAATCAAAACGATTTGGGTACAACAAAATTCACATACAGTATGACATGGCGACAGTAGCCAATGACAATGGACATTCGCCGTATTGCAATTTTTTGCACTTCCACATTGGCTTCATTTTTCAGGACCAAAAGTTGGAGTGCCAGCAGGATCCTAGATCAACGGTCCTGAATTCACAGTCCTAAAACTGCTGCCTGTGAGCCTGCAGATACACCTTTTTCACTCAATGTGGCCCCCAAGTTAATTTCACAGTTGTAACAAAAAATGTTCAAAAAGCTATAAGTAACTTGTAAATATGATGTACATTTGCTTATACCGTACAATCTGATGAATCATTTTTTTCATGAATTTGAAGTAAGCACATTTTGATTTCATGCAACATTTTGCTATCATAAGTAGACATGTTTCAACATGGTGGCGCACCAAACAGTGGGGGAAAATACAGAGTCTAAATCCACTTCTTTAACAAAGTCTGTTTATGTTCCATGTTTTCTCAGTACCAAATAAATTCAGGGGTACAATCTACAAATAAGTGCCACCATCTGTTAAGTTTCCCAGCCTTAGGTCCTTTCTTCTCCGTGTAGTGATGGGACCATTGTTTATCCTGAGACACTTGGTCTTGTCTTGTATAACTGTTTGGGCCCCAGGCAGTTGAGCATCCGCATCATCTTTGTTGTGAGTTTCTTTATTCCTATTTGTCCTTCTGTCTCTCCTCCCTCTACCACCACTGGGATTGTAATAATTTCCAGGGCCTCATGGTCCAGTCCTCATTGAATCTCCACTCTTAAGCCGTGCCACAGGGTTCCTATCTACCATCTCTCCAGGAGTCACATGAGAAGGGGCTTGGTTCTGCGCTGATGGGTCTTGACCTCTCTCCTTCATACTGTGGCTGAGATCTGAACAACCCAGGCAGTTCAGGACCATGTGCTCTGCATTTCCATTTTGTGTCAGAGAGATAAGGATCTTTGAAGATGATGTTGGTACCAAACCATTTTGCAGACTTAGCATATAAATAGGAAAAAAGATTAAATCACCAACAATAGAGTTCCCTGTACCTGCCTGATTGGCTCCACACAATACTCAAAAACAGCTTTAATAGGAAAACTCAAAAAACCCAAGCTGCAGAGCAGAGTCCTTCTGAAATGGTTCAACAATGAATTTTGTACTTTTCAGCAAAAGATATCTTGAGATCTATTTCTTTTGTTCATTCTCTTTTTGTTGTAAGCTGCCAATTTTCGGTCATCATGACTGAAGTGAGTCTAGAAGGAATGAGCTGAAAATTAAAAACAGGTTAGTGCTCAGAGAGACAACACATCCTACAGGCTTCACAATTTAAAGAACCAACAATAGCATCATGAAACATTTAGAGCGGCCTCATGCATGGTTCAAAGAGTCATGGCGTTTAGTGCAATTGACTCTTTGCTAAGCCCTCCCTAAAATGACCACAGTCCAATCCTTGGTTAGCAAACATAACTATACACAAGAGGACTGACAAGCTTTCAGCAGATGTTTGTGTGCCAAAGCTTACAGGACCTCTAAATCTTCACAGTGAGGTGTTGAATTTTTACAAAGCCAAAAAACTAAGAGAGATGTCATATATGAATAAACAGTGTGACAGATTGAGACTGCATGAACTGGAGCAGTGTTTTAGTTTAGTTAGCAAGTGGCTAATGTTAGCACGTGTATATCAAAAGCTAACTCAAATTAGCTCAAAATATAACCGCATCTTAAGGGGCTCTGCTGTACAAGAGTAATGTTGTTCACTACGTTTGTCCTGATGGGTCACATATTTCTGTCTGAGTTGAGAGTGATTCAAAGACCATAAAAACCGACCTAAAAGTAAACCTGAGCTGTAGTTTCCCTGCCTGTTTACACAGATCAGACATGATCAGCCTGTAAACTAACTCATCAGACATATTAAAACTCAGCATTTCAATAAAATTGGGGTCTTACTGTCTTATTCTTCATAAACTGAAGAACTCCACTACAGCCGCTGTTCACCTAAAACTATAAAATCCAATCACAGAGATTAATTTGGAGAAGAGAAAGATAAAACTCTGCTGTGAAAAGTTGTGGTGCTGTCCTCTAGTCTGGTGGTTCTCAACGTTGGGGATGGGACCCCTTGAAGGAGGTAAAAAGTAATCAAAAAAGCTGTAAAGAAAAAAAAAAAGTAAGTCAGATTAACAAACCCTGAGAGTGGGCCCTCCCCAGTAGTGTATTACTGATGATATCAGTGCATGTGTGTTCAAGGGGCCTTTCAAACCAATGTCGTTTGGTCCGGACTTTTCTGTTTGGTCCAAACCAAAATGATAGGTGTGAAACCTCCCTTGGACCGTGATCAAAACCAAACAGCCGGACCTTGGTCTGATGAAAAGAGGTGGTCTTGGTCCGGACCAAACAAAACCACGGTCTGGTTCATGCCCAGTGTGAAAGCATTATTTTGAAAGGTTCGGACCTTCATATCAATGACAGGAAATCTTGACATGAATAAAATGAGCCGCGGAAGAACCCACAACAATGTCACGCTACCGATATTAACCAGCAGCCTGGACAGGGTGGGCTAACGGCAGCTGCTTTACATTACATGAGGAGTAGAAATGTCCGTTATTATGTTAAATAGAGATTGTCCAAGCACGGAAAATTTCATAAAATTGTAGATAAAGTTTTACCTCGCTACTGACAGCTCATCTTTTCAAGAGTTTTACAACACATACCTTCTCTCCCGAGTTACTTTCTTCTCCTTTCCTGTCGACGATGATAAAGTTGTCATCTCATGATAAAACTCATAAGGTGAACTCGGACCAGCCTTATGTACAGCTCTTCATGTTGTTGCTTTTGGTAGTAGAAAATCAACAATAGTATGATGGTGGAAATGACGATTTCATTCATTGTTTACATGTTCAACACTCAACGTTATTCAACGTGTTGACGTCGGACGCCCACCGGCCAAATGACCGATCAATGTAAACTACAGAGACACACAAGCCACGCAGTTGATGATGATATCACGTAGGTACGTCATGTCAAGTCTGGTAGTCCGTTTGCAATAATGACAATGTGAAACTAAACAGACTGAACCAAATGTTTACAATGTAACAAAAACACGGACCTCAGTCCAGACCTTGGTCTGGACTTTCAGGTGTGAAAACACCCTTAGTTTCAGTAACATTGGTGCTAGCATCCTGGCTAACAGTTACCTCATTTTGGAGCTGAAAAGTGTCTCAAACTGTTATTGGGTTCTGATGTTGAAAGTATCTATTTGTACCACTTTTTAACGGCTTTTCCTGCCTAAATTGGCCACTATTATTTGCCAACTTTCATTAATTTTGTGCAATTGGCACACATTGTTGCCTCCTTCTGCCACTTTACACCACCTTTGCCACATTTAGCCCATTTTCATCACTTTTTCACACAAATTTTTGCCAGTTTTTTCATTTCAACAAATTTCAACCCAGTTATGCCTCTTTTAAACCCATATCTGCCACTTTTAATCCCTTTTTACTACTTTAAAGCCTGTTTTCCCACTTTAATGTGCCCATTTTCCCAATTTCTATCTTATTTTTGCCACTGCTGGCCAACTGCTGCTACTTTAAATTTTTAAACTTTTATCAAATTTCCCTATCTTCTACTGATTGTTACCATTTTAACCCATTTTAGCAATTTTAACCCATTTTCATTCTGACTTTAAGAAATGGGGTTTTAATTTTGGAGAATGTTATATTCTATGGCACAAATGAATTTAAAAAAGATATTTGGTCCTTAATAACGGTGGCTATTATTCAGGTTAGATATGAGATATGGTTATCACAGCTTAACTTCACAATGAATGATGAATTTGCTGACCTCCTTGGTCCCCCAGTTTGGCTCAGTGCCAAAAGCCCTCCCATTTATCCCCCTTTATGCACGGCCTTGTATGCACATGGCTTTTCCAAATTGTGCATGGCTGTGTTCAACCACCATCAGGTACAGTGGGGGTCCCCAGTCTCTGGCACCTTTATTTTGGGGTCGCAGGCTAAAAAGGTTGAGAACCACTGGTCTAGACCAGTGGTCCCTAACCTGTTTTACTGACAAACCCCCTTTACTTTACAAAATAACCTCTTTTATTATCATTCAGCAATATAACTCTGTACACAGGAGCAAAATTTGAGGTGAGTCGGCCACTTGATCCTTGTGTTAAACTGAGAAATGAGTTATTGTCGTCAGGGTTACTCAGTGTGAAGGCCAGCACCTGTCATCTGAATACAGAACCAACTACTTAACTTTTAGACCTTCCATGAAGAAAAATCAATGATGTAGCACAAGAAACATTTCTGCACCATTAAAAAAACATTCACTGGAGCTGTGTGAATAAGTATGAAAAGTATTTAGTGAAAAACTGACATACCTCACACAGGAAGCCTGCAACAGATACATTTATGTGTGAATTTGCAGGAAGGTGATTCTCTATCTTTATTTAACTGGTACTTTTTTATTTATTTTTTTCTTCACCATTCTTTTTCTTTTAAAAATAACAACAGTTGTTCAGATGAGTGTCGCTGCTGCCTCCTACAGTAAAACATCAGGGAAGCTCATGAATCTAACATCTCTGATGTTGGTCATAGCAAAGCACTTAGACTTTGTGAAATAAATCACCGTCAGTGTCTCCTGCTAATCACATATTTTACCCTTTTAGGACAAGTTTATATTGGTCAGCTGCATTCTGCTGGCCTGCTGTTACATCAGCTCTTGTTGTATACAACAAGAAGAGACATGTGTTTTAAAAGGTTTAATAACTTTTGAACCCTTAAATGTTATGCACTTATTTGTTCTTTCCACTAAAAGCTCTTCATTGTGCCATTCTAATGACACTATCCATGCCTATTTAGTAACGCATGAGCATGTAACTGGTAGCTAAAGCCTGCATTGAAAACAGTGAAGAGGAGCCAACATTGATTTGTGGCCCATTTTTAACAAAACCTCACTAAATTCTGTGGAGAAACTGTACCCATCTGTTACAATGTATAGCCTAGCTTCATGGCTGGTACAACCAACAAGTCCCTCTTAAAGGAGCAGACTTGAATAACTTGAGGCTAATGCCACTTCTACTGCTAGGTACCTCATAAGGCCCAACTTCAAAAATACTGAAATATCCCTTTAAGATTGGCTTTCACAACAGACAAGGGCCCTATCCCAAACCCTGTTTACAGCCCCGTAACATTATCCCTCCTCCACCAACCCACCATTCACCTTAGCAGTCACTGCCTGCTTTGCGGCTGAGTTGCTGTTGTTCCTAAACACTTCCACTTTCTAATATCACTTTCAGGTCACTGTGGAATATCCAGCATGGATAAAAATTCACACACTGTTTGTGAATGGAGACTGCACGGCTAGGAGCTTGATTTTAAACACATGTGGCAATGGATCTGAATAAAACTAGATCTTTGTAGATTTTAGATCTGCCTTTGCTTGAAGTGATGAAATCAGGATTAAAAAGGAAGTAGAAGAATGGTTCTGGATCTTTCAGTGTAAGGAATGTGTGCCCTAAATGCCAGGAGAAAAAGAAAGCTGCTGCTTTAAAATGACACATGGTGACACTATTAAGGAAATCCATTAATAATAAATCATTGTGAAATGCTGCTGCCAGAATATGGCAGTGCTGACGGCTTCAGATGTTCTCACCTTTAGTGGCTCACATTTGAAGCCCCTCCCTCCTCTCTCCGTTTGTACGCAGAGATCAGGGTGAAATTTATCGGAGCTTTAAAACAGCAGTGGGCAGGTCAGCGTGCCTCTCTTTGATGTGCAGATATTTCACCTGCTCCAGCTCCAGCATCCCTCGTGTGTGCGCGTATCTCAGTGTGGATGCGTGTGTGTGCGGACCAGCTCCAGGCTGTCACCAGTGGCTGTGCCTCAGACACCGTTGCCATGGAAACACATTCTCCAATTTGATGACAGGCCTGAAAGCCGTGTTAAGAGATTGAATGTTTCTGTGAGGGCAGACCCAAGCATGCAAGTTTCACCCCAGAGAACAGGCAAGGGAGATGTGTGTGCATGTCTGTGTGTTTATACCTCTTCTACATGGTTGCCTTTTTTAAATCATGTCTTTTTTTATTTATTTAATAACTCACATACAGTTTTTTTATGAGAGACTTTATTATATATTCCCCTTTGGATTTTTGAGTTACGTTCTACCTTATCAAGCCATATGAAAAAATGCCATACAAAGCGTATTAACAAAATGTTCACTGATTCTTTCAATTGTATTAAAGTGTCAGTGTCTGCATACAACCAAACAAAAACATGGTCAAATCCACGTAGAAATCAGAGCAATGGATCCTGACAGGCCGTGGATAATTATTCACTCTGATTAAGGCTGTAGCGTCATGCATTTGCATTTCAGAGTGCCTCTGTGTGGCTCACAAAAGTGAGCTGATTACATTTTCATGACAATGAAAGATAAAATGAAAATAGAGAAAGACATGAAAGGGAATGTTCTGGGAATGTGGAATAGGTAAATGTGATAAACGTATATCGTGTAGGCTTTTGTTTCACTAACTTTACATTTCTTCTAGTTGCACAAGACTTATCACAGAAACTTCACTCATCATATAAAGTTGTTTTGATGCCCCTTCATTCGAAAGCTTAAAAAGGAAGACTTCAGAGGGACAGCAGACTTAATGAGAAGGTTTCAGACCCTTGGTGCACCTCTCAGTTTGCTGTAAAGAGTTTCTTCTGGTAGGGCGACTGTGGAAAAGAAGTTAGAGTGGGTCGTCTCACAGCTGGAAGGTCGTGGGTTTAATCCCTGGCTGCTAAAGTCACATGCATGTGTCCTTTAGCAAGACATCTGAATTTGCAAACTAGTTTGCTACCACTTCTGCGTCAGTGGCGTGTAAATGTGTATGGAGTCTTTGGGAAAGAGACGGGATCCATCCTGGACTGGTCAGTAGCCATCACAGAGCCGACCAAAAAAAAAAAAAAAGCAGTCACTCAAAGCTATGGGCAATTTAGTAACATCAATCAGCCTAAGAAGTAGGGCTAAATGATTTAGGAAAATAATCTCAATTCTTCTCTCTTAATGACAGCTGGGATAGGCTGGAGCCTATCCCAGCTGTCATTGGGCGAGAGGTGGGGTACACCCTGGACTGGTCAGCAGTCAATCCGGCACACTCACATTCACACTCACGGTCAATTTAGAGTCACCAATTAACCTGAAGAGCATGTCTTTGGTGGTGGAAGGAAGCTGGAGTACCGTGACAGAACCCATGCATACACGGGGAGAACATGCAAACTCTGCACAAAAAGGCCCTGACCTGTAAGCAAACCAGGAACCTCCTTACTGTGAGACAACAGCATGAACCCCTGCACCACAGTGCAGCCCCACACCTTAAAACCATGAATGGAAATATACTCTAAAACTTAGGAAATAAAATTGGATTAAATGTTCATTTAGAGTTAGGATAAAAGTTAGCAAAGTGTAAGGAAACCAAAAGTTAAAAGGTAAAAACCTAACCGATTTAACTGCTTTCAAACCAGGTCTATACATAACTTAATCCCAGAGTAGATTTATGATCTTTTCTCTAATTACCTCTGCCAGGGAGGTTATGTGATCGGCAGGGTTTGTTAGTTATTTTGTTAGCAACATGACTCAAAAAGTTAAGGATGGATTTTGATGAAATTTTAAGGAAATGTCAGAAATGACATAAGGAAGAACTGGTTAGATTTTGGGAGTGATCCAGATCACTGTCTGGATCCAGGATTTTTTTTTAAGGACTCTGTACTATTGGGAGATAGGGCTAATGGCGGAGGTCTGTGCTCTCCAAGTGCTTTTCTAGTTCATTTATGAAATGTTTCTTAATCTGTAACGTTTGCAATGATTATTTCATGAATGTAAACTTTGTTGATGAATAAAGTTTTTTTTTTTTCTTTTAATCTAAAACTGGACAATGTACTTTCTAAGGCAGGGGTGTCAAACTCAAGGCCCGGGGCCAAATCTGGCCTGTAGAACATTTATATTCGGCCCGCAAAATCATACCATATTTGTATTCTAACTGGCCCACCAGTATGAGGTCTGCAGATATTCTCCTGTATAATAATGTGAACTTCAACTTGATTATTTAAATATCCTTGTTAAGCCATAAAAATCTGAAAAGGTAAAGAGTAAGAAAGATTTCATAAAAAGTCAAGCAATTAATTTATGTTTTTTATTTCATATTTTCAATGTTGCATCTGAAGATTAAAACTCAAACTTATGATGTTGACTTTTCATTTCATACTTTGACCTTTTCACCTCAGAATTTGGAGTTTATATCACATTTTTATTTTTTAGATTCCCAATTTTAAATTTTAAGTCATATTTTGACCTTTTCAACTCTTTATTTTGGCTTTTAAAACCCATATTTTGACTTTTAAACTCATGATTTCTTTTTTTCCTCATAATTTGACATCTTAAATTATTAATCTTTAATTTATATATCATATTTTGACCTGTTAGACTCAGAGATTTAAATTTAAGTCATATTTTCAACTTTTAAGTAATCATTTTGAATTCTAGCCCATATTTTGACATTTTATCTCCTAAATTTCCCTTTTAATCCCATAATTTGGCGTATCAGACTACAATTTAAAATTTTAAGTATATTATGACTTTTAAACTCATGATTTCAATTTGATCTAATATTTGGACCTTTTAAACTTATGATTTCAACTTTCTCCTTGTATATTTGTTCTTTAAAAACATTATTTTTCTATTTTTAATATCATGTTCTAAACTTTTGAACTAATAAATTGGAAAACAATCAATTTTTCAGTGTTAATGGATCACAAAACTCTACAATGGTATAATCAGGCTATAATCACACTTAGATTGTGTAGTCAGAGGCAGGATGACATTTGAAATTGTTCATAGTCTAAACAGGAAGTTGGAGCATCTCAGGTGAGCCTTACTGCCAGCATGGGAATTCAAATCTCCCCGGATATGAGCATGAATATTCAATCAAATATGTAAATGTGAAATGCTAATTTGACATCTATGAACACTCTCAAGAAATGTGAGGTTGAACGTGAGGGTGAAAGCCCTGAGCTGAGGGCACAGCCTGTTCATTCATGTCAGCTCATAAAGCTCCCATATCACAGCGCTCACAGGGAGCAGCTAAATCACTGACCATGACTGAAACATTGTACACAAACACATACACTCACAGAGCTCTACATGAAGCTGGCTGAGCTGCACTGACATCTGACGAGCGTCAAAGAAGACTGCGGAAGGAGGCTGAGATTGCCTTGTGTCTGTAGTGGGGTTAATTTGAGAGCAGCGTTGAAAATTGCTGCATGAAATTTAAACCCAGTGTTTTTGAAATGAGTGTTCTGTAGGGGCACTCCGCTCCGCCCTACATTAAACTTTAAGAAAAGGAGGTCACTCTGAGCTGCAATTACTTCACTCCACTTACAACCTCTGCATGACAGACAAGAGACAACAAGGACCTTCAGTTTTCCTCTTTTATGAACATTTTATGTACGTCTGAATAAGATGAAACCCTTGAAGACTATACAGTGCCTTTTAAAAGTATTCCCTTGTATGTTTTACACTTTAATAAATTATGGACAACATTAATAGGCATTTCTACAAAACTAAATAAAAAAAACAAGGTAAAATAAATGATTGCATAAATATTCATCTCCTTTAAAGTGACTGACCTAATCCAACAGAGGTCCAGCCAACTGGTGTCTCACAATTAGAGTAATGGGGATCACCTGAGTGCAGTGAATGTTTCTGAAATGGTTGTAGTATAAAGACGCCTGTGTCTGGAGGGTCCAGTCACTATTTGATAGCATTCCTGGCTACCATTACACCATGAAGAAAAAAGAACACTCCAAGCAATTCAGGGAAAAGGTTATTGAGATGTCTAAGACAGGGGATGAATACGAAAAAACAACAAAAAAAGACAAAGTTCTTTGGTTTGATGAGACCAAAATGGAGCTTTTTGGCCATCAGACAAGACACTATGCACATCACCACAAACACACCACCCCAACTGTGAAGCAGGGTGGTGGCAGCATCATACTGTGGGGATGCTTCTCAGCAGCCAGCTCTGGGAGGCTTGTAAAGGTAGAGGGTGAAATGAATGCAGCAAAATATAGGAAAATCCTGGAGGACAATCTTATTCAGTCTGCAAGAGAAGTACTGCTTTTCCATCAAGACAATGACCTGAAAGCTACACAGAAATGGTTTAAAGACAACAAGGTGAATGTTCTGGAGTGGCAGAGTCCAAAGCCCAGATCTCAATCCATTAGAGAATTTGTGGCTGGACCTGAAAAGGGCTGTTCACACCTGATCCCCATGCAACCTTTTCAGTGTCCAGATATTTGAGCCTGATTGAGACCTATCCACACAGACTCAGTCAACTAAACACTAACATAAAGGGGGAGATTATTTATGCAGACACTTATTTTACATTCTATATTTTCATTTAATCGATATAACTTTGTAGAAATCTTTTTCTTTTTCTTTTATCATTTTTTGATAAAGCCAAATTATATTGATCATGATTGATTTGATCTTCTTTGAAGATTTCAGTTTTGTAATGAAACAGAGTTGATTTAATGAGATTTTAAAACGTTTACTTATGAAGTTTTAGTTTCAAATAATTTTATTTCATTCTAAGAGAAACTGCAACAACATAAGAAACATCATGACCCCTCAACTATTCCTAGTTTGACCTTGTTAGTTTCATTTGTGAATCCTGCATGGATTTTGTTGTGCTGATTAGATTCTGTCACTAAAACCTTGACTTCCTGTCACGTTGATCACAACCCAGCATTAGCAACTATTTCTACTTTTCCTGTAGTATGCACCATGAACCATGATCTCAGGGGGAACCACTGCTACAGAGGGCTTTTATGGTTACCTTCATAATCTGCAGCTTACAATGCCTGTAAGATATCACATGGATATACATTTGCATTAGTGAACAGTAGTATTACGCAGTGGACATGTGCAGTACTATTGTATTATCATATGAAATGGGATAGATGAGAAATGGATGACATATTCAGCACACATCTATCACACGCGTGAGAGATCTCTTGGGCTTCGTTCCCATAAGAATTTAATGGCACACATAAAGACGCATATGTTTGCTGTGCATAGAGGAGGAGGAGCATCGTATTGAGCAGTCACATATCCTAGAGGGTCAAAATATTAGGAACACCTCTTACAGCAACACTCACTAAAATCTGGCTAATAAACATAAAGAAGAATGATTCATCTTTTTAACAGTGTCAACAACATTAAAGGGATATTTCAGGATTTTTGAAGTTGGGTCATAAGAGGTGCTTGGCTATAGCAGTGGCATAAGCCTCCACTGATGTCTGTGTCAGTTGCTCCTGTGGTTATGAAGAGCTCAGAGAGATCCACAGCATAGTGCTGTAAATGGGAACGTTTTATCCAGTAGTTTTACATAAAAATGGACCGAGAACATGTTGGCTCGCCTGTACGCTGTAATCAAACAGGAACACCTGATGGAGACGCGGCTTTACTGCCTCGTAAAGGATATACTCTGTGTGACGACAGTGCTGCGCAGAGCAAAGCTTTATGGTGTTTGGGGCATCTCTCGCTTTTTCTGTACCAGTTCTTTGTGAGTGACCCAGCACTTGGTACTTTGGTCTTTATTTGTTGTGATGACAATTTAATGGATGGCAATGGTGAGAGATCTCACACTGATATTTGGTTGTTTAATTGCTGATGTTCATTCATCAAAAAAAAAAAACCTTATACATCATGTGCACTGTCTTTAAAGAGGGGGTATTATACTTTTCTGATTTCTGTTAAAGAGACAGCAGCGAAAACGAAGCGTTTCAGACGTAGGTTTAAGGAAGGGTTTTTCAGGACGCCAGTGTGAGAAACATGAGGAGTTTTTTGAGCTGTAAACCATGTGAAGCTACTACGTGGGTATCAGAGAGATGGTGTAAAGCCTTGAAAAAAGGCATAATACCTCCACTTTAACACTGCATGGCGTAACATGCTTTCAAATGGACTTGAAGCACTTTGTGACACCTACAGATGTTTTCTTCTTGTCTAGATCTTTGCTTGTGTTGCTCTTACTCTCGTTCATTGCTTTGGATTAAAGCGTCTGCTAAATGACATTGTAACATTGTATCACTGTAACATTGCATTGACTGTGGAAAGAATTGGACAAAGCCTGTGTGACGTCAGCCGTCTGCCTACAATTGGCGGACTCAAACAGCTCTTGAAACCAATCCGCGGAGGCTTCCATATGGAAATCGCGGTCTCAACCAAACTTTGGATCAACATAATCGCCCGCCAACTAAGCGCGACGTCCTGTCAGCTAGCTGAGCTAGCATTATGGTCGACAGAAACGTAGCCTCTGCCTGTCAAGCTATCTGTCAATCAAATGAAATGCACCAATCAGACCGCAGAGAGGATTTTCCTAAATATAATCTAAACCATTGTGCAGTGAGAGAGTACAGTGAGAGCACATGAAGACATTAGCTAACAAGACACGTTTGGTTTTTTGAACCAGGCTGTAAATCAGTTTATTTCTAGTGTCAAACCGGCTGTTTAACAGGTGTCCAGATGGGACTTCCGGTGTTCCTGCAGCCAGCCTCAACACTCGCTGTATTGCAATTTTTTGCACTTCTGCATTGGCTTCATTTTTCAGGACTGGAGGTTGCCGCTTGTAACACTGTACCATTGTAACATTGTATGATAGTTTTTGGTAAAATACAACAATTTCAAAGCCTTGGTATGATATTACTGTCTTTTCCATCTGGCAACACTGTGGTGTGCCCTCTGCTGGACAAATAATATAACACAGACATCATGTCTAAGGAAAACCAAGTCTTATTTCCTGGATTTTATTAGCGAAAATAAAAGTGTTAAAATTGGCATCTATCAGCCAACTTTTGGCTGATTAATTATTATTTTTTAAAAGCTATAATTGGCTGATTAAATTGGCTGGCCAATTTACTGGTTGGGCCCTAGTTAATACGCATAATCAAGAGTTTTTTTTTATCAAAAAGACCGGGGTCTTAGCATGAGCTAACAGATGTCTAAGGGGCATGCATTTATGCTCACAAAGATCTTTGACCTTTGAACCTTCAGTATACTTACTGGGTAACTGTAATTAAGCCATTAGCTTGCCATATTGCCGACTTACAAGTGAAAAAGCATTGATTAAGTCCCGTGAGAGAATGTCCTATTTCTAGTCTAGTTCAATTTCCTGGATTATCTCTTCTGATGTTTATAATAATTATCAATGAGCACAAAAGAGAAGTAAAAAAGGGATTCAGCAGTTGATTATGAGCAAAATCTGACCAATCAGATTTGACAAACCAAATCCTTTTACAAGGAATGTCCTTAAACATTTATAGCAGGGGTGTCAAAGTCCATCTGGATCAAAGGCCGTATTTTCAGCAACATCAATACAACCAAAGACTAATATGGGCTGCTGTAATATGTATAAATATAAATAATCTAATACTAGATGCAAGCACAATTTAATGAGTGCTGCAGGTTTACACACAAAAGGGTTACTTATCTACTTTAGACAGAGGATTTACCTGCAAGTAGTCTAAACAGGCTCGGCAAAAATATCATGTTTTAAGGACCTACTGATGATGAATTTTCCCATGGAGATTTATCCTGCACTGCTGCTCTACCGTGTTGCTCATAAAGCTACAAACCCTCTCATACTGAGTGAAAGCTTGAGTTTTAAGCCCACGTATGAGCCCTACAGTTGTTCTGTCTTCATGTCCTTTCTATCTGAATCCTCCTGACGTCCCTGCATGCGTCAGGAACTGGGGCACCGCTGTGCGTAATTTTTGATGCTTTTTAGCACTGCACCAAGACCAAACAAGCTGACCTATCATGTCATAGGACAGCCTGTGTACAGATTAAAAAGAGTTTGTTTTTACCTTTATAAGAAGAATTTTTACCATTTGACAAGACCTGGAGTTAGATACACCACAGGATTTATAAACGATGTTCCATTCAAACATAAGTGATCGATACCACAATTTCAATTCTTGTTGACATAAAATTAAATCATACGTAAATAAATTTAGTTGATATTAGTTTGGCATTACATATCTATTATAATAAGGGATTAAATCAGTTGGGAGGTTGAACTGCATCACTCACCAAACCAAGATATGATGTGCGCGTTTGTGGTTGTCGTACAATTTCAGAGGGAAAGTATCTGCTATCCTGAGAGCAGCTGTTTTAATCCCACTCAAGTTTTGTTTTACAAGACACAAACCTCTGACATTCGTTAAGGCCCGACATGCAAGAAACTGGTCAGAGATGCGGACTGGACTGGGCTCGATTAGGATGGGAGAGCGGAGTCCACCTGTGCACGGTGGTTAAGTTCTTCATCTTTAAAAGAAAGCAAAGTTTGAGGGCAGAAATCCTTCTCCTTCAGTCTTAAAAGTCATGCAGTCTGTATCAGCCTCTCTTTAGGACAGCATGTTTGTGGAGCTGAGGTGCTGCAGCTGCTCTAGTGTTCCTCGCTGTCTTTTTTATGATGTCCCTTGCTGCTCTAAAGACAGTTCAGTGTACCATATTTAGCTCATTTATTGCATCATATTACAATCTTTTGTTAATCTAAGTATAGATTGATCATGCTAAATAAGTGAAAATTTGCATTTTCAACATCGAAGTTAGTAAATACATAAAATTACTAGTTTTGAAAAAATTTCCATTTTTTCCCAAAACGTCTTGCAGGCCAGATGGCACCTGCTGGTGGGCCATAAGTGGCCCATGGGCCGTAAGTTTGACATCCTCGATTAAAAGCCAAATGAATATTTTTCCTTGTTATTTTGGATGGAGTAACAAGGAAAAACATTCATTGTTACTCCATCCAAAATAACAAGGAAAAATATTCATTGTTATTTTGGATGGAGTAAGCACAGTACTATCTTACTGCAGCACACGGTTAAGTTGAAGTCTAGTTTTATAATGCATTCACCAGTAGGATTGTTGTTCCAGTGTTGACTGGGAGCTGTAGGTTAGGAAACAGAGCATCAGTAGTCTGGACACAGTCAGCCACAGTGATGCATGGAGCTCATCAGGTGATCCTCCCCTTCCTGAATTAAAGTTACAGACATTTAAGTGTGTTGTTTCTCTCTGTCTCCTCTAACAAGCGTCTGTTTTGTTGCCAACAGAGGTCATGATTGCTGGATTTCTCTTTAAGGTTATTTCAGTATTTAAAGCCTAATATAGTTCTAGCAAATGTGGCATCTAATTAACTGTCAGGGGTTTGCTGGAGAGAGATGATGGATAATGTGGAATGGTTGCATTAATAAAAGCCAGCCAAGCAGAGTGAAGTGTAGGCTGGGGAATAAGGATGCCCGGGCTCTGGGGTGCTGTTTCTTGCAGTGGGGCTTTACAGATGGAGGTGTGTGTGTTTAAAGTTTAAATGGAGTCAGCTGATGTGTGTAAGGATACTGGGGAAGGCTTTAACAGAGGTGTGCAGTCGCTGTCATCCTGTCGAGTCATCTGTGATTTACAGTGTAATTGGTGCATAATTTGCCAGCTGGTATGTGTTTAATTTGATGAATTATATTTGCAACACAAGAAATAAGAGCTGCATGAAGTGTTTCTTTGCCACCAAAAAAATCAGACAGAAAAAGTTCCTCATTGACCTTTTTTTAAGGTGAAGACAAGATGATAGCAGCTAAAGATACTGTCGATCTCTGATCAAAAAAACATGGACAACATGTGTGTTTAGTTTCTGTTAATAAGAAAAATGTTAATTGAATTTCTATCCCAGCTGGCTTTGGGTGAGAGACCCTGGTCTGGTTGATCCTTTTTGTGTGATTCTTTAATCAAGCAACTTGAGTTTGTTACTGAATCTTGAAACAAAATCTATTTTTATGAGACTGTGTGAGACTGTGATATACCCTGTGTGGTCTTAAGGAGTCCACACAGGGTAGTGATTACATCTAATGAGTTAACTTTACATGTGCAGATTAATTTGTATGTGGTGCTTAATGATGCCAAAACAACAGTATGAGCGTGCCCTGCTGCTTAAATTTACCTGTGCTGTTGTTTGCAAGCACTAAGCTTGGCTGCAAACATCGCTGTACAAAGTCAAATCACAGCACACAAGCAAAACATTCTCCGTCTCAGCTGGAGACAGAGTTTACAGTCACAAACAGGGGGGAAAATCTAGTCAACAAGAAAAAAAATGAAAGGAGCAGAGGGAGGATGATCGTCTGGCTTGTACAAGCTTGGGTCTGTGTGACTGTGTGTGCTCGCTGCATTTGTGGAGAAATGGGTGCAGCTGGGTTTGATAAGAGTGCAATCCATGCCTCTGGAGCTGTCACAGACCTAGCTTTAATTTAACATGCCCTTTCCTGCATGAATCAGTCTGTCTCATGTCACCGAGCCTGACGCCCACACATCTTCCTCTCACCTTTAGTGTCTGTTTCTCACATCTCCCCTCCTACCGTCTGCTCAGCGTCTCCCCCCCCCCCCCCCCCCCCATGTGATGTTGCACACACCCTCTTCCATCAGTATCAACACCCATCTGATTCACTGTCAGATACACCTGCTGCTTCCTCCCCGACCTTTCTGGCTATTTTAGCTCAGAGCAACTTTTCTTTTGGCCACTTTGTAGATACAAATCATCCAAGTTACCAAGAAGGTGAAGAGTAGGGCAAATGAAATAGTACTGATTTGCTACAGCTGATAAATAATAGTCAATGCATAAAAAAGAGGCGAGATCATAAAGTACATTGATTTGGTCATTTTTCAGAAGATTCTGGAGGCCTTAATTTGTTCAGATTAACAATTCTTCCCAAAATTTGAGTTTTCAAAGAGCTGCTAACAAGTATTCAAACAGCTAATGTGTACACAAAGGCTCTGTAGATATCTCATTACATTACTGAGAGGCAAGATGGATAGGATAAGTCATGGTACAATAATTCAACATTAAAAAGCATGTCATCAGTCCTGAGGGTAATGAACAGTGAAATCTATTTCCATGATAGAGCTATAAATGTTCCTCCTCTTCCTATCATTCATCTCTCATATGGGATGTTCACTGGTGGCCATGCTTCTTTATGGTTATGATGTCTGACATCATGAGTAGCATCAACACTCATGAGTTATGTTTTCTAATGCACAACTATTTCTGTGATTGCAACAACTAGTCATACCTGATGCATGATTCTCTATGGGAGGGTTGCAATTTCTCACAGAAGGACCATCTTTGTACGTTAGCTTGATGCTAACACATAATAGAAAATGCCTATAACAGGCTAGCCAAATTAGAGCAGTAATCTTGACGGAGAATTGTCTATTTAAAAGACCCTGTAAAGTGAAAATAAATCTGTGTTTAGGTTTGTTGTATGACATGTCACTGTGTTATGAACCCTAAACCAAATTTTCATCAGCCCACAAATTTGCCCCGCCCACATTAAACTAAGCCAGGAAATAGGTGAAAAACTCTCTAATGGTATAAATCCAGAATTCAGTCACATGTAGATCTCCGTGTTTTCACATGTTTACAGCAACCATATTCCAACATATCTAGTGTGTTAAGACAATAACTTTGGATTTGACTTTACAGGGTCTTTGCACACAAACTGTTTTGATGTACACCAATACAAGTGGACAACATTGTTGGTACCCTTCCAATAAAGAAAGAAAATTACACAATGGTCACTAAATTAGCTTCAAATTGACAAAAGAAATAGCCTATTAAATGCAAATTTATTGAAATTAACTAATGAAAATCAGAGATTGCTTTAGAATTGTGGCTCAACAGTCATTAAAGAAACAAATCAATGAAACTGGCCTGGACTAAAGTGATGGTATCCTTAGAAAAGACTGAAAATAATTTGACCAAAGGGACATGTAAAACTAAGATGTGTCCAATAATTAACATCACAGGTGTCTTCAAACTTGTAATCAGTCAGTCTGCCTATTAAAAGGATGAGAAGGCTAAACGTGGAGCACTGAAAGCTAAGGAGACAGTTGTCCCAGGAGATAAGAAAGACAATTATAGACAAGCATGTTAAAGGTAAAGGCTATAAGACCCTTTTCAAGCAGCTTGATGTTCCTGTTACTACAGCTGACCAGAAGAAGAAGTATTCAGAAGTTAAAGTCCACAGGACTGTAGCCAACCTCCTGGATGTGACTAAAAGAGGAAAACTGATGACAAATTGGAGACAGATAATAAGAATGGTAACCAAAGAGCCCAGAACAACTTCCAATGAGATTAGAGTTGAACTTCAAGGTCAAGGTACATCAGTGCGCTTTCATTACCCCTTGGAATGTGCAAAATCTAAACAGTACAATAAAACAACTGGTAATTGAGACATGTGAACTTTGAAAAACCTTTTTAAATATTGCTAAAAAGTTTATACGCTCCAGATGTTTCAATATAAAAAATATATGGCACAAGTGTAATGGAAGCACTTGCCTTACTGTCCTGCAAAAACTGTGATGGGGAGCCTCAGGGATTCCAGGGTGTCAGTTGGTTGGGAAAGGTTGATGAACAAAGGATTCAATCCAGTGACAGGCGATGACATGTGCCCATTGTCCATCGCTCTCCTATTGGCGCTGTAGCTCCAACTGTGAATCATGTGGGAAGGCAAGTGAGGGTGGAAGTGAAAGACGAGATTTCTCCCATTCATGAAAGTGTTTGAACGACATTGCACAATGTAAAATGACAAAGATATGTAAAAACAGTGTAAAACGTCAGACAAATGTGGTAGCATGTGTGCTGACCTCTGGGGTTAAAATCATTACAACTTTTTAAATCATCACCAGAACAGTTTCACTGAATACAAGAACCATAGTGTGCATCTTTACTAATTATTGATAGTTCTCTTGACTTCATTACCATAAGGCTAACAATGCATTGTTCTGGTTTCTATCAATTGTAGCTTTTCTCATAATTTTTCACATAGTACTACCATAATTAATAAAGTTTTGGCAATTTTCTACAAAATGTGATTTAAGTTTAAGACCACATTTGGTGTTTTTCATTTGGTGTTTTGTTGTTTCTCTTGTCCCTCTCCTCTTCCTGCTTTTCTCCACCCCTACCCCTCCTTTAAGAGCTATATCGCCACTGTCACAGGGGTAAATGGGGTATCTTTTTAATTATTATATTAATGTTTAATACTTGTCTATTATAATAGTCTAGACCTGCCCTCTTTGTAAAGTGTCTTGAGATAGCTTCAGTTATGAATTGGCGCTATACTAAAGCAGGGTACACACATAAGGATTTTCTAAATCTTAATAGATTTTTTATCTGTTAGAGACCCCACACATGAAGATAAAAATCAGGCATTGAACAGTTTTGATCGTACTGTGTGTGGTGTGCTCCTATGATCTCAACACAGCACACCACACACATCATGATTCTGTCCCACCACCGATCTAGAATCTCGGTCTCCAAGCCAGAAATCTCGCGGGATCACACGTGATCTAACAAAAACGAAGAAGAAGAAACATAGCAAAACAGGAAAACACAACACGCAACATGGAAGAGGACATGCGAGAAGAGGGAATGATGGTTTTCCTGGGACTATCTTTAACAGAAAAGTCCCAAACTAAGAAAAAAAAAAAAGAAGACTGTGGAGAAAATCCTGAAGACAGCGCGAACACAGACTTTACAGTCTACTGGGTGAGCTAGAGGTGAGTTGTTGTGAAATGAAGCTAATGGCTTGTGTTATTAGCCTAGTAACACTAGAGCCTAAACGTAACTTAGCTAACTTATATATTTATATTTACGTCTGCTTCCTTGTTCCTCAGTCAGCTCGCTTCTTGATTGATTGGCTTTCCCCACACACATGAAGATTTTTGGTCGTAAATATTGAACAAGTTTGATATTTATGATTGTCGCTCCCGACCGTTCTCAGAAGCAATTTTCACTCTTAACACACCTGAGACCACAGGATAATCTAATAGGATAATCTTATAAGACGTAAGATAATTGGGCGTTTGCTGTCCTTGGTCAGGAAGGAGGAAAATCGGGACAAAACAGCCCAATTATCTTTATGTGTACCCCGCTTAACAAAGACTGATTGATATTACCAGTGAAAAATGGTGAAACAAACTCATGCTGAAGCTGATCACCAACATGATGAGTCAATGACAGATGTGTAATCTCAGCGCTATATCAACATTACACCCCATCTTGTTGCCACAGGTCATCAGGGGGTCAGAGAGTCGCAGAGATAATGGGACACCTGGATGAGGTAAAGTTTATTTAACCAGAGAGTTTTGTATGGCACCACTAGAGAAGCACAATATTTTCAGCATGATATAAGAGCTAAAGATCTAAAAGGAAGTCTTTCTCACTCAGAAAGTGAAGTTTCTCTGCAAAGCTTTGTGTTACAGCCAATAACATCTCAGGAAAGCATTTCATTGTCAGTCCAAAGAAAGATCATGCTCTTTAGTATTACAGCTTGTACTGGAGTTGTAGGCATAATGCAGAGTATAGAGACACATTTCCAGCTCCCACCCACAACCTTGTAAGGTTTTTATGCATACCAGAAAAATGAATGAAGCTTTAAGACCTGAGAGACCTCAGTGTAGACTGAAGGTGAACCGAAGGAGCGAGCAGTGTTGCTTCTGAATGCATTTCTCATTCAAATATTCAAGGCACTAGGAGCTTTCATAAAGCTATTATCCCACATGATTTCCTTCAAGGACGTGAACCAGAGAGCCTAGTGGTGCTCTTTAGTAAACACATTAACATCAGTTTTTGTGACACTGGCAGGAGTCATTGAAGAAACATGATACAGGCTGTAACGGATTTATCTCACACAGCTGAATGATAAATTCAGCCAAAAGCGATCATATACCGGTAAAAACGTTTTTTATTAATGGAACACAACCAACATTTGCATAGATTTCTCATGGTAGCTGACAGTGTAGCCAGAACACTAAGAAAAAAGGAACAACACAACCATTTAGCCATTTAGGGAGCAAACATAGTCACAACAGAAGATGAAGCCTGTAGGATTTAGTCAAAGTGATGAAGGAACAATCCCTGATGGACACAGCGAAGAGTCGCTTTTGTTTTAAACTTTATTTAAGAAAATGAGATCAAGTTTATGTCATACAACAGCAGAAATACAGAAGAACAAGAGGGAATTCAGATGACTTAATAAAAAAACAGTCATATTTAAATTATGCAATGGTAATGAAATATTAAACTGGAGATAGATTAAATAAGGAAACAGAGACAGCAAAAAAGGAAAAAATAAATCAATCATCAATAAATCATATTTAAAGAGTAACTAAAGCCCAGAGTTTCAGCTGAAGTGTGTCTACCTGAAATTACAAAAAAAAAAAAACTTAAGCTCATCATGGACCGGTCTGGTTCCATGGATGGTTTACTTGCACCACTTTCCAGGCATGCAGCTGTTTGCTCCAACCAACAGCCTCACCCACCAGATTTAGTTCTGGAGAAGAGTCTAGCCCTGAGCAGGGGGAGACGAGGGATTACAAGATCACCAGAGAACAAAGAGCTCCTGTTAGATGAAGAAACAAGGAAGAGTTGTTTAATTTCAATATGAATCATAGGATATGTTTACACGGACCACTTGTAATGACAACAAATGCCTGATTTGTGCTTCATATTAACACTTCATTAAAATAAAATAATAATTCTCTGGATCCACCTCATTCAGAAAGAATCTTTATTCCAATCAAGCAGTGTTAATTTTGACAGCTGTTTTTAATTTTAGTCTTAAGATTAACTAAATTTTAATTTTAGTCACATTTTAGTCATTTCTACCCTTTTAAGTTTTAGTCGAGTTTGAGTCGACAAAAACTCCAAAACATTTTAATCTAGTTTTAGTCCATAAAAAGTCCTTACGTTTAAGTCTTTACTTTTAATCCAAGCATTTTTTTTGTTGCCTAAATCTGGTATAAAGCCATGGTAGTGTGTTCTATACACTGGTAAACCTGGGGTCCCTGCTTTCTACAGCTGAGAGGGAGAAGCCATACACATGCATTGTATTTTGACAGATTTACCTACAGTAGAGAAATAAAGCAGATTTTGAAAAAATCTTGACAAAAACGGGTGCGGGAACGTCTGGTGCATTTATACCGAGCACCGGCTTCCTCTTCGTCACAAACTGATATTCTCCCAAAAGCTAGGGGGCAGTGTCTTCAAGAACCACGTCTGTAGCGTGTTTAATGCAAGTCATAGAGGAAGATTTGTTGATCATGGAGAACCATGAAGAGGAGCTGCTGTATTTACTGTTGTTACAGCATGAAAGAGAGAGGAGCTGGTCTATACGGCCACTCAATCGAGAGGAAGGACGAGGGGAGTACAATATCCTTATACAGCCAATGTGAGAGATAGATGAGGAAGTACATGGCAGTCTCTGTGATCTTTCAAAGAATCGCACAGGTGTTTATATTTTCTGACTTCTGTCACCAAAAACTCCCCAAAATCAGCCATTCTGATGTGTGCTGTGTCTGCGTCTGAAAAAATTTTGGGGATGTGTGTGGACAGATGAAAATTAACCGCACAGGACCCCCACGAAGGGGCGTGTCTAAATATTTGACGTCACGTTCGACACGAGGACATTCGCGACTTTGCGGATGCGTCAAGCATAAAACGGGCTTTAGTCATCACAGATCTGTTTTTGTCAGGTAGTCTAGTCTTTCTCATGGAAAAAAGGCTGTTGAGGAACAGTTTTGTTCATTGTTTTAGTTGACGAAATTAAAACTGCAATCAAGCTGGGATGTTTTATGCCAATATTTGTTCGGATCCATGTCTGATAATTCTCTCTGTTTGGGTTGATTTGGTTTTACTGGGCATGTCTGCCCGCATGACATAACGTCTTTCAGCTTGAAAGACTGATGTGTTGGTGAGACAGCATATTTACAAAAGAACTTTGAATTGTTGATCAGATAAATAATAGAAGAAAAATCCAGTATTTTCTCACAAGGAGGGGTTGAAAAAATGAGCGATCTGTATGTCATACAGTGACAGCGGTTTGCTTACAGGAATCACATAGAAGAAGAATTTCTTCTTCTACAACAAATTTTGGTAGATTTGACCAATAGCACCACACTGCACATGTCAGAGCAGTTTTATTCTGATTACATGTATTATGCATGAGCTCGCACATCTGAATCCTATCACATCTTTGAGTGTCCTTGTGAGAAAAGTTTAAATCTCTGATCAGGATAACTTACTTAGAACTGAAACACTTAAAAAGCAATAGATGGAAATAATTTAAAATAAAAATAATTATTATGAATACGTAAAAACTAATTAACCATGTTTTACTTTTCAGAAATACAGAAAATATAGTGAATATTTGCTGCACATTGCAAAACCCATAAATTAAACACACACACAGCATGCATCCCACTGCTCATCTGATCATAAACATTGTTTTCATGATGGTCGGAAGCCAGAAATGTTATTTAAATAAAACATCAATTAAGGTCTACTTTCTAACCATGCAAGCAGATGGACTGACCAGATTCCACCTCTCTGTCACAAAGCAAAGCTCCAATCTGCAACGGACCTGCCTGGTTTGAACACAGTGGACCAATCAGCATCACTTGGGAAGTTCAAGGTGGTAGCTAAGGGCGGGGTTCAGTTGTACGGGATGCCTAGTATATTATACAGTTAAATAGTTAAAAGTGGGAAAATTCTATGTACATAATTTTATTTTTCAACATTTAGCTTGATTTGGGTTCACTTATACATCTTTGTCTGTAGAATTTGGACTGCTTGTTTCCATCACAGTCTTTGAATGCAAATAATTCCTCTCATTCTCTGTATACTTTAGTATGCAAATTATTTTAAACTAAGGCATTGTTTAATAGACAAAAAAGAAACGGCTATAGATAAAATGTAAAAAATAATTCCTTTTCTGCATGAAATTTGTAATTTTTCACTTTTATGTTTATGTTAACATTTTCTAAATATCTTATTTTGAAATTGTATATATATAAATATATCAAGTGCAGTAAGTTAGAGTTAATAAGTTAATAAATAGTTTTCATTTCATAAAGTTGAATATTTGCTGAAAAAATAGTTCCAAACATGAGCATGGTTAGCAGTTTCTGAAGGGTTCATGTAGCCACAAGAAAAGTATTAGCAAAACAGCAAAAATAGCCTGTAGATTCCTAAGGGTGAAGATTTTCACACAAATATATCACTTATCTACCCTGAATTACAATATAAATAAATGAACATTAACACAGGAAGTTTATATTTATCTGACAGATTGCTTGCATTGATAAAAAGCAGCTATGAGCCGTAATACAGAAATCTGAGGATGCAACCCCATCTGATGCATTTTGATAGTAAATCAAAAGAAATCACTGGCATGATGATTATAATTGAATTGAAAAGTGAAACTGAATATGCACAGCTCTAATAATCATTATGGCTGCATCAATATTTTGCAGTTTTAAGGGTTTCTGCAGTTATCACTGGAAGGATCATAAAGGGTCAAGACCACAGAGCAAAGATGAGAAACTGCTCAGACATGTCTTCATCACATTCAAATAAGCATGCAGAGAACTATCTGAACTGTTAGCAGGGCTGAACAGAGCATGTCTGTGTCACAC
The DNA here is from genome assembly GCF_018320785.1 of Cheilinus undulatus. Taxonomy (NCBI): domain Eukaryota; kingdom Metazoa; phylum Chordata; class Actinopteri; order Labriformes; family Labridae; genus Cheilinus; species Cheilinus undulatus. Next base: position 8,111,736 of record NC_054866.1, read on the forward strand.
TGAGCAAAAACAATTCAAAAACAGGAAAGACTTAGGGAGCATCTTTAAAATGTGTCTGTTATGTACAATGGAACATGTGGACAGTGTTATTAACATTGTAGTAGTAGTGTAAGTCGTGCTTACAGCGGTGTTGGTGATCATCTCCACGTTACCTAAACGATCACATGGCGTCTGACCAGCCGCTGTCCACCCCTCCCCCCAGATGTTGAGCCATATGTGTGTTATCATTAGTGCAGGGATAAAACCTCAGGATTTTACAGTATTAAACCTGTTTTATCTCAGCTTTGCTAGGAGATTATGTTTCACAGAAAGAAAGCCACCATCTGTCTGCTGGGCCAGAGAAGAGAGGACATTTCCCTACCTTTTTATGGATGAAAGGATCCCTGTTGCACAACAACTGCAGGACTCACACTGGCTCTGCCTCATGGGTCAGAAGGTGCAGTACGCTCAGGAAAACAGCTACTTTAGGCCTTTATGTGCTGAGGCAATTTAGACATATTGATGCTATGCAATGCTTAATCCTCTCTCCAGACTCATAACTGGTTTATACTAAGAATAACAGAGGTGACTCTTATGGTTTCAAACATGTTCTCATCTGTTTTATCAAATGTAAATGTAGAGTCACATGTTCAAGGGCGTACAGCTGCATCGGAACAAGGGATGCCCTCGACTCAGGGGGAATGTGTTTGCTTGGATTTAACTGAACTCTGGGGGATGTTCAATGCTTTGGATGTTTTTATCCATCCCCTGAATTATAATCTTCAATATCCTTTTTTTAAGTTGCTTGGAGTGTTCATTTGTTTTCATGGTGTAATGGTAGCCAGGAATACTGATTAACCAGTGACTGGACCCTCCAGACATGGGTGTAGCACAGGGGGGATAAAGGGTACTGATTACCCAGGCCCAAAGTGGAGAGGGACCCTTGAGAAGCCTGCAATGAAAAGCATGTTTTAATTCTGTTTTTTTAAGTAATTAGTGTCATTTTTGAATCAATAGCAACTAAATAAATTAGTCAAAAGACTAAAATTTGTAATCAAATAGAGTAAAATAAAATACTGGGTCCCTGCTCCTCCCTTAAAAATGTCCAAATGGTATAGCCCAGCACCACGTAATCATGTAAGAAAATTTAATTTAACCATAGTAAAAATATTGCTCTTACATTGGGAAATTATGGTTCAGAAATACATTTAAATGCATAGATGTTTGTGAAAATGATGTAACATTTGTTGCTTGGCTAGCTGGTTAATGGGGCCTTGTGTAATATTCTGTCTGGGGGCCCTAAATCCCTAACCCCTGCTTCCAGACACAGGTGTCTTTATACTAAAATATCTTAAGACAGGTGCATTTCTTTAATTGTGAGGCTACTGGCACCGATTGGCTGGACCTGTGTTGAATTACATAAGGAGCTGTGTTAAAAGATAGAAAATGCCAACGATAAGTCACCTTTAATCATCATCGCTTTTGTTGCTCCTGAACCATCTTCTCCTCATTTCTGACCTTTTTTTCTTTGTTGCTTCAGTCTATAAATCATGTTATGTCCCAGTCTAATGTATGAAAAGATTGGTGTTATAACCTTCACAGTAAGGCTTCAGTATCACATTACCCACAGGACAGTGATATCTGAAATGTATTCTGCACAACACAGGGAAATGACAGCAATGTTTAGAATATCTACACCAACTGCTCAACTTTCATTCTGCTGTGCTTGTGCAAATAAAATCCAGAGTTGCAACTTTGCAAAAAATGGGCATAGCGGATGCCGATGAGGAAACGCTGTTTAATTATTCATGTTTTTCCTTTAGATCCTCTGTCTGCTATTCCAAAGGAAACAATGCTTATGAGCTCTGAAAGAAAGGCCCTTGATATGTCCTTCACAGCACTGAGCACGAGGCTGTGACATTTTATTTTATTCCCTTTTTACAGGAAGAATTGTTCACATTTGAGTGTTTATTTTCAGATTATTGTAGGGAGAATGTGTAGAGCATGTGCCATGGTCCTGGATCCACTGACTATAATACACAAGTGTTTCTTTTAAATCATGAAGGCTTTCCTATTCATCAGGCAACAGAAATACAATTGTGGCCACGTTAAAAGCTTATTTCAACACGCTTGGAGTTTATGAATAATGGGTCTCCTTGTCTCTTTTCTATGTGTTGAATTTTAATGTGAGAGTACAGCTCCTCACACACCAATCATCCCTGGTCTCCTCGTATATGAATGGGTGGAGAGCCAGTGAGCAAATAAAAAGCCCCTTTTTTTTCAATCTTTTAATATCATGTTTGAAAGAACCTCAATCATCACTGATAGAGATTCACTGGAGTGAGCAAGGACAGCTGGGAAGTCATGGACGGGGCAGAGGGAAGGGAGAAATTTGTGTGATCCATCTTTGGTGGTTCCAGATGGGCTGCACCTCGTGTGGCTCCTGCATCATTGATGTGCAAAAGTGGGTGTGTGAGTCTTGATAGGAGGTGAATTAGAATCTTTTTTTTCTCCAGATTAACCATCTGGTATTATTGAAATTTACTAGCCCAACAAATTATGAAGGAAGGGAATGTCCATTTATCAATAAAAAAAACATAAAACAGTCATAAAAATTGTGAATTTTTTGATTTAACACCAAGAAATGACAAACCGTTCACGCACCGGTGTATAGGAAATAGCCGTAGTGGTAGGGCTAGTAATCTGCCATGCCTGGCATATATTTTTCTATTGCTAATTCCAACCAATAGAGTATGTACAGCAGCCCTTTTTATTTACATCTGGATAGCATTATAGTATCATTATAATGGAACAACAAAATTGTAGGTGATCAAAAGTATTAGTTTGATAGTAACCGATAGACTTAAATAAATTAAAGTGAATAAGGCTTGATATTTAGTTGCAATAACCTTATCAAGCCCGTCACTCACTGACATCACCAAACTTTTACATTCTTATATTGTGATGCTTTCCCAGGCTTTCACTGCAGCCTCTTTCAGTTGTTTGTTTTGGGGGTTTCTCCCTTCAGTCTCCTTTAGGAGGTAAAATACATGATCTTTAGGGTTTAAGTCTGGAGACTGGCTTGGCCAGTCTAAAACCTTCCACTTCTTGCCCCTGATGAACTCCTTTGTTGTTTTGCCAGCGTGTTTTGGGTCATTTTCTTGCTGCATGATGAAGAATCTCCCAATCACTCTAGTTGCATCTTTCTTTAACTTGGCCAGCAAAATGTTTCTGTAGACCTCTGTGTTCATTTTTCTCTCGCCGTCATGTGTTACATCATCAATGAAGATCAATGAGCACGAGCCAGAAGAAGCCATGTAAGCCCAAGCCATGACATTACCTCCACTGTGTTTCACAGATCAGCGTGTATGTTTGTAATCATAAGCAGATCCTTTCTTTCTCCAAACTGTAACCTTTCCATCACTTTAGTACAGGTTCATCTTTGTCTCATTAGTCCAGAAAACTTTGCCCCAGAGTGTTTGAGACTCTTCTCTGTACTTTTTTGGCAAATTCCAGCCTGACTTTCCTGTTCTTCTTGCTAATGAGTGGTTTGCATCTTCTCGTGTAGCCTCTGATCACGACTTCTTCTGTGGACAGTAGATGGTGATACCTTCACTCCTGTCCTCTGGAGGTTGTTGCTGATGTCACTAGAACAGTAGATGGTGATACCTTCACTCCTGTCCTCTGGAGGTTGTTGCTGTAGATGGTGATACCTTTACTTCTGTCCTCTGGAGGTTGCTGCTCTTGTCACTAGAACAGTAGATGGTGATACCTTCACTCCTGTCCTCTGGAGGTTGCTGCTGATATCACTAACAGTTGTTTTAGGGTCTTTCTTTACAGCTCTCACAATGTTTCTGGTGCAACTGCTGGTTCCTTGGCTTACCTTTACTGTGTCTTGTCACTGAGTACACCAGTGGTTTCTTTCTTTTTCAGGACATCCTAAATGGTGGTACTTGCTACAGTCAATGTTTCTGCAATGGCTCTGATTGATTTTCCATGTTCTTTCAGTTTCACAGTTGCTTGTTTTTTTTCTTTTTACCTATCGACAGCTCTTTGGTTTCAGTTGGTTACACCTCTACCTATGCAGTCTGCACAGGCAAAAACAAAATCTGAAACTGGGCTTAGACATTCAGCGTTATTTGTTTATTAATCAATAAAAGTTATTTAGGGGAGTTTATGAGTTTTTAAGGGAAAGTACAATGCAAGTGTAAGGGAAGCCACTTTCACCTTTGTTCACTGGTTGACATGAGATTTTAACCAACATCTGGACGATAGAGCCTTTCAGTTTCTGTATAACTGCCCTGTTCTGAATGCACAGATAGTTCAAGCATAATTACGAATGCTGTAAATACAAACAAGTGAGCATGGCTGATACTATTTTATAATCAGGCTATATCTGTTGTATGATTATGTCCTTAGTTTTTTAATGTATCAACCTCCTGCTCTGCTAAAGTAGACAAAATGCCCTCAGGCTAGTTCCTATAGTCTTCTTTAACAGAATACAGATGAGCTGTTGGGGAAGAGGCGGGAGCAGTGCTGAGCTCTATCAGCACTATCTCCATGTCTTTTTGTGGGATGTGTGTAAATCTCATTTGCACTCGGGCCATATCTGATGGGGTGCAGAAATTAAACATCTTGAACTCAGGCTTTCTGTTTTTTTTTTTTTTTTTTTTTTGAATGGGACGCTCAGAAGGCTTGGAGACAAAATCAAATCTTCGGCAGCTTTCAAATGTGAGCACTGAAGTCATGATGCTAGCCCCTCAGAAACATGCAAATTAGACTGCACAGGCTCATATAATCTGATAAACATCCTCTATTGAATACCAAATGCCTGAACGCAATTTCTGCAGGAAATTATGGCGCTGATAAGCAGGAGATAGGTCGTTATAAATGAGGGTATAAAGCCCATCAGGGATCTACAGTCAGTCTTATTGTCTATGAAAAGTACGCTCGGAGTGACACATCCCTCTGTTGTGGAATTATGAAAAAAACATTTTACCCTCTAATTATCCAAATATACTGGCCCAGATATGATCAACAGGGTTTGAAAATGCTAGACAATACACATGCAGGCAGCATTTCTCTGAGGGCCATCTTATCTATGAAGCCAGAATCCCAACAGAGACGACCCACAATCAGCTCCCCCCTCCCCAGACAGATCATAACCGAACTGCTGCCTGCTGAAATCCAGCTACCAAAGTCCTTGACAGCATGGTAAGAACTAGGAAAAGGATTTAAAGGCTAAAATTAGCTTAAACTAATCTCTCCACTTGATGTGGTGGTAAATTAAAGATGGAAAAAGGCAGTCTTATATTAATGGAAGTGAATATATTTTAATTTTAGCCCTGTTTCTACATCTATGTGGTACTTACTTCTGTGGGTTTCACCTTGAAAGTGGTGATAAAGATTTGCTCCCACGGCATCGATCTGGTCAGGGATGCAGATCACATTCTGAAGGAGTGGCTGTTTGGATAAGGGCTGCGGGGCTGATAAGTGAGACTGTCAGCTGACATTGGCTGTGTGGACGTTAGCTGAACTCATTAGACTAATGAATGTGGGTGGGGGGGAGCAGGGAGTGAAGCTTTGGGAGGAAAGGAGAGGGCAGGACAGAGTGACCTCTTTGAAGATTGAGGAAAGTGAGATACGAGAGGAACAGGTTAGCTGTGTGATGGGAGAGCTCAGAGTCGGGCCTGGAGGCAGGAGTGAACCAAATTATAAAAGCATAGTAACACTTTTGAGGAACAGTTTTGAAACAAGAGGGGAATTTATAATCGCACAATGTGCACTGTGTATGTTTCCATGAAAACTCTGTCAGCAGTTTTTCATAGAGCAGGGTTTTTCTGACTCAACTGATTTCTGACCTTTCCTGTTTTAGGTCAGTTAGGATTACCAAAATTATTTCTGTTTGCTAAATACCAGAAAAATGAAAGAGAGATTTTTTTTTTAATTACTTTCTTTAAGGTCAGAAGTTTGCATGCATTGCTTTCAAACTTCATAAATTGGGTCAAACGTTGTTGGTATCCTTCCACAAGAGTGTGCAGGAATTTTGACCCATTACTCCTGACAGAGCTGGTGTAACTGAGTCAGGTTTGTAGGCTGCCTTGCTCCCACACGCCTCTTCAGCTCTGCACACAAATTTTCGATAGGACTGAGATCAGGGCTTTGTGATGGCCACTCCCATATGGAGGACCAAGCCTGCAAAAATTTAAAATAAATAAATAAATAAATAAATAAAAGTAAAAATAAAAAAACAAAAGTAAAAGAATAAAATTCAAAATTAAATAAAAAAATAAATATACATGGAAATAAATACAAAAATAAATAAATAAATAAATAAATAAATAAATAAATAAATTGATTAATTAATTAATAAAAGTCAAAAGAAATAGAAAATTAAAAAAAATTAATATAAATAAATAAATAAAAGTGGTGCAGACACTGTGAGCATGAAATACAGCAGAAAATAATATTCAAATGAGGGTGCAGTCCTAAGTGTGTCTGGGGTTGAACTGGTCGTCTGTTGGTTGATCAACATGTGAGATCTACTTTGCATGAAAACACAGAAGTCTGCCTTGTGAGGAGCAGCGAAAATAGGAGAAAAACGGACAAATATCTGCTTAAAATCAGGTCCAGATAAACATCAGGAAGTTTGGTTTGTGGCCAGATATCAATATCCACAGACTAGGAACAGTTTGGATCTCCATCGAGTCTTTCCGATTTAAGCAAATATTAGTCAGTTTTTCTCCCATTTTCACCACTCCTCATATTGTTTTCTGCTGTATTTCATGCTGACACTGTCGGCAACATAAAATAAATAAATGTGAGAGCAGAGCACTTTTATTTATTAACTGATATTGAATTCTATTTATATATTTATTTATTATTTATTTCCACTTTTATTTATTTGTTTATATTTAATATTTGAGTCTTATTTTTTATTTTTTAAATTTATATATTTTTTATTTATTTTTGTTTATTTTTTGTATTTAATTTTTGAATTTAATTTTGAATTTTTGTTTTAATTTTTACTTTTATGTATTTATTTTTATTTTTATTTTTTTTTATTTTGGCAGGTTTGGTCCTCCATACTCCCATTGACTCTGTTATCCTTACGCCACTATGTAAATTATTTAGTGGTATGCGTAGGGTCATCGTCCATTTGGAAGACCCATTTGGAAGACCCATTTGCACCGAAGCTTTAAGTTTCTGGGATGTTGCTTCAATATTTCTACATCATGTTCTTTCCTCATGATGCCATCTATTTTGTGAAGTGCACCAGTCCTTCCTGTCATGAAAACACCCCACAACATGATGCTGCCACCCCTGTACTTCAATGCTGGGATGATATTCCAAATGTAAGGATGTCATCATGTACAAACAGATCAATTTTAGTTTCATCAGACTACGGGGCATGTCTCCTGTAATGAAGGTCTTTGTCTCTGTGTGCGTTTGCAAACTGTAATTTTGCTTTTCTATGTTGCTTTTGAATAATGGCTTCCACCTTGCTAAGTGGCCTTTCAGCCTATGTTAGTACAAGACTCGTTTCACTGTGGATAATGACGCTCACTCACCAGCTTCAGTCAACATCTGCACAAGGTCTTTTGCTTTTGTTCTAGGGTTAATTCCCACATATTGCACCAAAGCTCATCCATCTCTGGGACACAGAACCTTTCTCCGTCCTGAGCGGTATGATGGCAGGACATTCCCAGTCTATTTATCCTTCAGAGACCCTGCGTGCACATATCAGAATCAGAATCATTTTATTGTCATTGTACAATGTACAACGAAATTTTTGTTTGCAGTTCCATTTAGTGCTCGGGATGCCGTCAGGTCCTGCTGTTTTCTGGGATTTACTCTCCTTAGCACACGCCTCACGTCATGTTCCTCCACCATGAAGGAGTGGCTGGTGTTGGCTGTTGGACGAGATGGAGCCTCTTCTGATGTTGTCTGTTTGAAGCAGGTGAAGAAACACTTCAGCCCCTCTGCCAGTGCAACATCCCCATCCACAACATTGGGTCTCGGTTTGTAGTTTGTTGTATTCTGGACCCCCTGCCACACCTGCCTGGAATTGTTGCTCTGGAGATGGTCCTCAATTTTGTTTTTGTAGTCCTGTTTGGCCTGTTGGATGCCCCCTTCAGGTCTGCCCTGGCTAAACTGTACAGTTCCATGTCGCAGGACTGGAAGGCGATGTTCCTGTTCCTCAGCAGGGTCCTGACCTCTCCTGTCATCCAGGGTTTTTGGTTGGAATACACCCAGATGCGTTTGTCCTTGGTGACTCTGTGCAGTATTGGATGGACAAGAGTGCAGATGTTGTGTACTCCTCCAGGTCTTGGGACTCAAAGATGCTCCAGTTTGTGTTTTCAAAACAGTCCTGCAGCTGCGAGGAGGCACCATCAGGCCATGTCTTGACATATGGGGACACTGTTATATTTTGACTTTCCAACAACATATTAGTGAATTCTGCCGCTAGAATTTTATTACTAGAATTTTTATTTAGACACTTGATGATTTGTTTACTATCTATTCTAGAGGGTTTTTATGCTTTGAGATTTTTCTATATTTTCAAGGGAATTTGTTGAATTTTTTGTGCATTTTTTGGAATTTGTTGTCCATTATTTTCCATCGCATTTTGGAGGAAATTACTTGATTTTTTGTGAATGTTAGCAGAAATTGTGGAGGAATTTGCTAATTTGCTTGCTTGCTAATCTTTTGGCTTTTTTAAGAAAAGCTTACTGAGATGTTTGGGGAATATTGAGGACATTTTGGCCTTTGAAATTTTAGGGAATTTAGAGGAAATTTTCATGTTTTGGGAATCTCTTTATTTAAAAAGGAATTTTCAGTGGAAATTTGGTTCCTACCCGGCGTTAATGAGTTCTGGAGGTCTATCATCAGAAAGAGGACTACACCGTACATCTCTGAATGACTGACACTATTTCTAAATGACTGAATGGCCATCTCCAACTGGCTGGAACCCACTTCAAATGTACAAAAATTCAAAAGAAATCTGTTTTTGTGTTGTAAAGTGAGATAAGCCTGTTCTCCTCATATGCAATGCAGAAATAATGTTTTGGTGAAAATGGCTTCCTGTTCAAAGACAAGGCTTAGGTTTTATACTTATCAGGTCCTACTGATCCCAAGTAAGTAGGAGAAACTTAAAATGAATTGCAAGCAAAAGCTTGGCTCTCAGAAGGTTATACCTGCCTTTTGCCTTCAGGCCTCTGGAAATTGTCCACAATTCTGATATCTTGGCTGATTTCTTTGGATTTGTAGTGGTTCCAAGCTTGTGATTCACATCTGCTTATTTTAGGGATATTTGGACCCAACAAAGATCAATACTGTTCCCTAAAGACATAGTGGACAGTCGACATTGGTGTGTGGTCATAAATTGAGATCGCTGACATTATATGGACCTGATTTACACAAAGCAGAGCACACATCAGCCTGATTCATCTGTGATGGACATGAAACTTAAACAGTTATTTCTCTGTATTGCAGTTGTTCAGTTACTTCTTTTTACTTTAGGTAATCTGCAAACAGATCGATCTGTGGTTGTTAAATCTCTCAGTTGTATGAGGTTCTTGGCTATAGTAGTGGCATTAGCGTCCAGTGATTTCTATGAAAGTTGCTCCTGTGGTTATTACGAGCTCATACTGGCTATAGATGGGGCTGTTTATCTGCGTAGTTTAACAAGTTTTACTTAAAAATGGGCCAAGAAAATATGTTGGCTCGCCTGTATGATGTGTAGAAAATGTACAACATACTTCATTTCTCCCAAACCCCCCCCCTTTGTGTCAGGCACTAATTTACGATGCAGCTTTGGGCATTTTGTCTTCTTCCACAGTGCACTAGTATCCTCTGATCAGCTGTGTGTGTCTGTGGGCTTCTACAGGGATAATAACACCACACCAAGCTAAAACAAAGATAATATGAATGATTTTGACTCGAGTGATGATGATGTGCCATTCACTGTGAATACAAGAGGATATTCATATGAACTGAAGAAGAACTTTTATAGATGGAGAGTCAGCGGGCTGAAAGAGAGAGCAGAGAAAGTTTTGAGCAGGAGGGATCTCGACCACACCTACACCACCAGGTAACATCAACCCTGTGGTGCGCAGTCAAGATCTATGTAAATATATATATTTTATAGGATAACCTGGGCTTTAAGAACATGTGTGCCACAATATTTTTCAAAAGTTATGGGAAAAAAGGCAAAAGTAAAGACTAAATAGAATTTAATATGCAAAGATTTTTATGTGTGACACACAGTAAGCATTAATGACTAAGACTTGTTTTGCCCAAACTTGTTCTCCCATCTGTTGGGGACCAAAAGTGGAAAAAAAATAATCATTCTGTAACAAAGAGTTTTCAAAATATTCATAAATCTATAAAAAAAAAAGTCCTAGTGCTCCATCAGTTTTATTTGTACCACTATTCAAAGCAGTTCCTGTCTGCAGCGACACAGAGGGACACATCACAGCCTCTTTATGACATTACATGGTCAACAGGAACCAAAATAATCACCCCATAAAGGGCTGGATTCAAAAGCAGTGTTATACTGGTGCTCATAAAGTAGTTCTTTTTATGTTTTAGCCTGTTTGATAACCTAAGCCAGTGGTTCTCAAACTGGGGTCCAGGGACCCCTGGGGGTCCACGAGCCACAGCTTGGGGGTCTGGGAATTAATTCAAAACAAATTATTAAAGCCATGCCACTGAAAAGCAAATTAATACATACAGGGACCACAGCGTGGTCCATAAAAGAACTATACTAAACCAATGACTCCCACATCATTCAGCTTTGGGCCAATAAAAACTCAGATATGATTGTGACATATCATATAAATCTATCACTCATTACGCATCAGTCACTTTGCTCAGGACTCATTTGGTGCAGCTAGCAACAATTGGATGGATACATTTTTAAGCCCATCCACTTCATCATGTGATGCTAGGCCCAAACCAGCTAAACTGAGAATATATGGTGACAGCTATCTGGAGTCTGGTTTTATTGAGAACAGCAACGGAAGACCAAAAACTGCTGTGTGTCTCGATGTATTTGCAAATGAAACCCACCAAGCTAAAGTGTCATCTGATAAAGCATCAAGAGTTAAAGGACAAAACAAAAGATCTTCTCTGACGAAAGGGTGAGGAATACATCTGCCAGAAAATACAGCATCTAGGAGTACAAATGGCAGGTAACAATGTGAGGGTTATGTGGGGGTCCTTGGAAAATTTTCTGCCCTGTAAGGGGTCCCTAGCCCTGAAACGTCTGAGAACCCCTGATCTGAGCTGTTTAAGGCCTGAACTAAACAGTTGTGAAAAATAACTGCACATTTATGTTGCCATTCCTAAAATATCGTAAATCGTTAGACCAGTGGTCCCCAAGAAGATTTTTAATGTGGAAAGATTTTCAGCCCCCCCCCCAACATATATATCCACATGTAAAAACATGTAAATGTACAGCAAACACACCATTATTCACAATTTATGCAAATTCCTTTAATTTACCACAACATAAAACCTAAAAATGTTGAGTTTTAAAAGTCCGACACTCTGAAGAGGAACTATTCCCTAAATGAAAACAAAGATTTATACATCCAGTCCTCCAATAATTTTACATAGGGCCAGATAGGTTTCAATTTTTTCCTTTAACGAATAATAATCATTCAGAAAATGCATTTTGTATTTACTTGGGCTGTCTTTGTGAGAAACTAAAATAGGTTTGATGATCCGAAACATTTAAGTGTGATAAATATGCAAGGAAAATCAGTAATGAGAGAGGGGGCAAATAATTTTCAAGGCACTGTTAAGAAAGGAACATTAGTGTGTGGACGTGATGCTGGCTCACTTGTCACTGAAAACCTCCTGGGAATCACCTAAAAGAGTGGGAACACTGCTAATGTTTCACCTTAGAGTTAGAGATTTTTAAATTGTACTAAATAGTTCATCATATGGAAATCCCCTTATTTGTTTTCCTGCTTAGAGTTAGATGAGAAGATTGACGCCACTCCCGTGACAGCAGGATAAATATAGGAGTACAGCCAGCGGGAGAGAGCTTAGATTAGCACAAAGACTGCAGAGAGTGAAAACAGCAAACTGGCTCTGTCTGAAGGCAACAAAATCTCAGACTTGAAAATAACTGATGACAAACACAGGAAGTCACTGCGTCCTGCTTCTTCTGTTCAGAATACATGAACTTAACACAGTCATAGTACACATGTCCATCTCCTATATGCACTGTAGAAACTAAGTCTCTGAATAAAGGCTCTTTGAGGCTGTGAGCAAAGGTGAGTATAGGATCCTGGGAGGTTTAACTGCCTGTTCTACCAAAGGCCTGCTTAGGAAATTGCTTCCCCAGAGGAAAATGACGGTGAATTCTGTCCTGAAAAAGTCCCACACTGCTGGGGAAAAATGCAGCAGTGACCAAAGGAGAAATGAGGGTCAATGAAATCATCCCATGAGCTGATATTTTCTGGTTCAGCGGCAAAACTGCACTCCACCAGTAATTTGACTAAAAGAGTGGATAGGGAAGTAGTCCTCATCTCATGTAATGGTGTCTGTTCAGTCCTCTACACAGACATAACTTTCACTTTCAGTCTATAATGAAAAAGCACCTGGACCTAAGGACACACTGTAAGTACAATACAAAGTGTGGACTGCAAAGGGCGAAACAACAATCACTCAAACTAATGCCTGCTTTCATTCTGTGGGTGTCCTCCACATCTTTTATAATATCCTTTTCAAAGAGGCTGGGTACCAGTGTGACCACTCTGGCTAACAAAGGACAATTATTTGGCTCTACAACTTTAGCTTCAGGGCAACAACATCCAAAACAATTCATCAATGAGACTCAAGGGTTAAGGGTGAGAGGACTTTACCCAGCAGCACTGCCCGAGTGTGTCAGGCTGACTATAACGTGAACTTTATGGCAGATCATGTATGGTACATTTAACTTTACTGCAGTATTACCCAGGATACAGCGGGATGTTTTACTAAGGAAGCTGGGTCAGAGAATGATGGTGTTTTACTGGGAAGTAAGAAAGAAAATCACAAAATGTGGCAGATGACATAGAAGGCAGACTTTCCTTTAGCCAGCAGTAAGCAGCCTTTGGTTCATTTCATAGGCCAGTATCTGACAGATAAAAATATGCCAATTACCAAATAAGTAAACAGTGAATGTTACATATTATGAATAGTGATATCTACAGGATATGCTGTCAAGAAACATTAAATATAAACTCAAAGTCATTTTATTACATCCAGGTGCTGGGGTTGTTTATCTATGTACAGCAGCACATGGTTAATTTAGGGTTAGGGTCGGGTCATGAATATCCATGTGATCAATGTGAATAAAGCTTACCTCTGAGGGACTTTAGAGCTACTTAAAACTATGCAGAGAAACCTGCGGTATGGAAGGATTTTGAGTTTAATTAGGAACCTGAAACAAAGGGAACTGAAGAAAGCTGAGCAGCATAAACGAAGATTTCGTCCATTCAGAGCAACAACTGGACATTTTAGAAGGCCATATGTAAGTCATAACCTGGATTTGACAGCTGCAAGAAACATTAATCTGTAACCCTGCTTCAAGTTTGTATAAAACAGGATGGAGGAAACACTTTTCTGTCTGAGACTGACCCAAGACTGAGACATAAACCAAGCCAAAAGTCAACCAGTAAATCACCTAAACAAATAGCTAACCAGTGCTCTGTTAACTATAATCCATGTTAAAAATCAGCATTACAAACCAAAATTGAGTCTCACCGTCAGTTTTTCTCATATCAGTCCTCACAAACTGATGATCTCAACTGTAACCTCCACTTGTAACAGTAAATCCAACCATCGTGGTTTATGTGAAGTAGTCCCAAAAACAGACAAATGCATCCACTGTGGACAGTTCAGGACAGTCCTGCATTGATTGCTCTTCTCACACTCCTGCTGCTGCTGGTTAGCCAGGATGCACAGAGCATGAACACCCAGCTACAGGGAAGAGAGACGCCATGATTTAGTGTGTAATACATTTCCACTTTATTTTGGAATTGGTTATAGGTAGATTTACCCACTCATCAAAGTCCACTACAACTCTGTTCAACACCAGCTGATCACTGTCTTGGTTGCTTCATTGGTGTTTATGCCACTCAGCTGTCAGCAGTCCCCTTTTTTTTGACTTCTTTAATACCTGCAGCGATGACTAATTCCAAGTTCTTTCAGTCTGCTGATTTTACTCAACCTTTATTTAACCTGGAAAACCTCACTGGGATTAAACATCTCTTTTTGAAGAGTATCTTGGCCAAAATTTCCCTGCATGGTTTTTCAGCAGCTCTAAAGTCCCCCAAAGATAGGCTTTGTTGGTCATCATCCACATTGATCTCATGACTTAATTAACCATGTGCTTGCTTGCTTGACATATGTTTTAGCCAGACATTTTGGCCAGTAATATTTTTATCTGCCAGATATCTGCCTGTGAAACTGGCCAAAGACAGGCAAATATAACTGGATCTCAGGCTGGGAGGAGCCTACTGGCTCGGGGTTTTTGTGGCTAATCTAGCCAAGACTAGCAGCAGCAGTGTGGGAAAATCCACCCATAAGGGGGACTGTATTGAACTATCAGCAGTGGATATTATTCTATTTCTTGGGACGAATCCAAAAAGAAACCACTATGGTTGGATTTACTGTTCTAGCGGAGGTTACAGTTGAGATCATCAGTTTGTGAGGACAAATATGGGACAATTGATAGTAAGACTTAATTTTCATTTCTAATTTTCTAATGTTTTGAGGTATTTATAGTAAACAGAGCACTGGTTAGTTATTTGTTTGGATGATTTTTTTTTTTCATTAGAAGCTAGTATTTTACTGTTTTGAGTTGCTGAGTTGTGGTAGCAGCTGATTGGCTAACTTAGAGCTAAGAGAGCTAATGTAAAGCTGAATGCTGTTTATGGAGCTAATGTGTGTAAGGAGCTCAAAGCTGGCATTAAGTTTGATTAAAGCACTTGCACAAAGACATATAAGATTATCCATCTGCAGTCATTTCCATTGCCTGTTCATGTGCAATATGTGTCAAGCAGGCTGAAATAACAGGGTAACAAGAACTTGGACTCAGTTTCTACTGTGTTGAACTTAGATCAGCTTCAGACAGAAACATGTTTCTTCAGGCCTGCTTTAGCACAGATACAATCCTTTACTGTTTTTAATATTTTATTGATGTTAAATGAAAGTTATTGGTCACCTACAGTCATCTAATGTCCAGTAGTTTTTCTAAATAGCAATTCTTAACCACTTAAAGACCCTGGAAAGTGAAATCCAAAATTTGTGTCTGAACACATTAGATATGATGTTGCTCACATGTGAACATGTAAAAACACTGAGATCTACATGTGACTGAATTATGGATTTAGACCGTTAGAAAGTTTTTCACCTCTTTCCTGGCTTGGTTTAATTTGGGCGGGGCAAATACCTGACATCGTGACATCACAAGTCCACAGTGGGGAATGACCCCGCCCCTCTAACACTACAATATAAAATCACAGAGCAGTTCATCTCAGTACAGTCTGTTATTAGCTAATGTCACTGCCTTTATTGAAAGTAACCAGTCCGTTAAATGCTGTTTATTTAAAAACAAACAAAAAAGAGAAGTTTTATTATTTATCACAAAGTGCATCAGGATCACCTGGCTGTGGAAACTGAAAAAAAAAACATGTCTAGCCTGCTGCCAGGTTGGCAAGGACCTGATGGATAAGTGATATATAGGCAAAGAGGCAAAGCAATCAATGCAACAATAACAGCTACTTCACTTCAAGACCAAATCAATGCAAACCTCAGCTGGTTTGTCTTTCCATCAGTTATTAAAACAATTCAGAGCCTCATGAATAAGGAAATGTCCTTTCAGACCTCCTCCTCCTCCTACAATCATCATCATAGATTGTTTAATAAGTCACATAAAAAGAAAATGATGTCCTCATCCCTCCCTCTGTTCACAGCAATCATAATGAATTAGAGAGCTCAGTGCTTTTCGTGATTTTCTAGCTGCTGAAACATTTCCTTTGGCATTCATTTAGTCTGAAATCAGATTCTCTGAACCAAAAACCACACCACACACAAAAGCGAGAGCTCTCTTTGTTCTGTGTTGCATCCTGTTTGTTGTCTTTTCATTACTCCTGCCTCTGCCACTGAACTCTTTTAATCTAATGCAGACACAAAAAAGCTGCAAACATCTGCGCTGCATGAATAAATACAAGCTGAGCACAGCTGCATGTTGATTTGGTTTTCCTGGACAGGGCACAGTTCAGAGCTTATTTGGTCCCACTGAGACTTTTTGGATGTACAGAAGAGTTTAGACCAGACCCAAAAAATCCATCCTGACCCAATCAGAGCCCATTTACACTCTCTCTAAACCCAGACCAGTCTGTCCTATTACCTAACAGCCACTAGGCTACTGTTTCTCCTAGATCCAACATATTTTAATACATTGGTTATTGTTAGCAAAGGATTGAACTACAACTCCAAGTTTTTGAATGACAGAGGTCTGTTGTTTAGAAATATAAATACTTAGAAAATTAACACCAGCTCTTGACCATTTGAAGGCACAGAGCTATGTGGAGATTAGTTGTGTGTTAACAGACTACAGTCTGCAGTTTTTTCCACATACCTCACTGATAAACAGAGTAACATTAGAGAACATTATAAGATGAAGTTATCTATGGTGGCCTGTAAGGGCAAACAGCCTGCAAGAACCAGGCGTATTCCAAATAAAACAGAAATAGCTCCAATAAGAGGAAGGCTTCAACTTTAGAGATGCAATCAAAAGTCCTGTGCTCGGCAGGAAGAGCAAAGGGGAGAGAAAGGTGGAAGAGAGAATGAGCTGAGGCGATACCAGTTATGTTGTCAAATCAGGGTGTGAATTGCTGGGGGGGATGGGGATTTACCCCCTCTGATGAATGCGTTTATCTATCTGTTGAGACTTGACTTTCTCCCCTCCACATGTAGCTCCCTCTCTGTTCCTCATGATCATCTGCTGCTCAGCTGACAAAAGTTTACACAGGAAAAATGCCCTGACGTGTGGGAATCTACTCATGGCTCTGCAAGCGTTTTCGTCAGAAATTCATCCACATCAGGAGTTGTTAGGGAGTTAAGGTTGGCTGTTGCATCCCGACAATACACACCACCACTCAGTGACAGGACTCAGAAAAGTCCTAGGGTGGGAATAGGCTTGCGAGAACCCAATGTATGCCCAGTCATACATTAAAGGCCAGTTGCAAGATGCAATTTCTTTTTGTTTGTTTTTTAAAGAAAATTTTCCTGCCCAGCAGCCTGTTGCACCAGCTAAGCATAAGCTCTGCCTTAAGTTATGGTGTAAAGTCCACACTAAACCCTACGTTGAAACTAGTTAAGTTCTAACTTAAGTTTTGTCATTGTTTGGTTGCACTACAGAGACGTAAGGTTGATCTGAACTAGTTGAGATTTATGTCCAAACTAACCAAAATATTGTCACATATATGACATATTCTCTTACTTTAACCAATCACTGAAAAGCATTTTTTTAACCCTGTGTTTGCTTTGATAATATAACTAACAGTGGACAGCGGAAATGATCTCCGCTCATGGATAACAACTGTTACTGATCATGAAGAACGCAGTGCTGACTTCAAATTTCCGGTAAAATCCTCAACTCCTCATCACCCTCTGGGTTATCACATCTTTTGGAGCTATCACTATGACAGAAGTAGTCTATGGAGGACTTTACACCTAGTAGGGGGTAGGTGTAAGGTTTAAATTATAACTTGAAACTATCACAGCTGGTGCAACACCTTAAATGTTATAAGAGTGTAAACTCCGTCGTAAGTAAGAACTTACATTCAAACTAGGCTACGTTTGAACTTATGCACAGCTGGTGCAACCCATAGCTGGTTTTTCAACAATTCCCCCTGAGTCTGATTTGATATACATAATGGTGGCAATATGATCATAAATTAGACTAAGTGACAAAACCTGAAACCCCAAGCGTGTATTATAGAAGTACACCCATGTGTAAAAAACATAGATGTAAATATGTATATCAATATAGAAAATGCTACGTTACCCTCCCACTTGACGACTTTCCTCCAGGTCATGCTTAAAAAAACACAATCACAAGTCCAAAAACATCTCAAGATTTTATCACCACCTCTCCCTCATCGATCACATCCACAGTCACTTAGGCACTCATAAATTGCATGCCTTAAAATCACTATACTTGTGAACTGTACCAAACTAGCAGCACCTCTTTTTAACTAACCTGACTCATAAGAAAGACTTTCACATAGCCATGGCATGGGGTATATTTCACCTACATCCAAGACCCTATAGTCAGTGTTTTGGAAAGGCAGAAAAACTTTGGAGGGTGACTGGACAGACATTCTGTCTGTCACATGTATTACAGCCAGTCAGAGCTACAGAATTTATTATAAAATCAGCGCCACTTCTGCAGAGTAAACTATAAAACGTGAGCAGACAGATGTTGTTGTTCACTTTCAGTGGTGCAAGTTGGCAAACTAAACTCCTGCCAAAGTCAACCCAGAGAAGAGCAGAAACATCTTTACTGCCATGTAAATCTTTGTGTGTTTCTTTACTCTTCTTCTATCAAGGAAATGTCCAGTGACGATAAAACTGCCGCTGTAGCTACATCTGAGCTAATCGGCTAATCTGTTGTCAGGCTTACAGTAAAACTAAGCCACACCTGCAGCTACCACCTCGTTCTCCTCAAATGAAGCTGATTGCTCTATGGGTTCTTAGATAGGGCACAAACATTTCAGCTTGAAGGTTTGCAAGATGGATCAGACTGGTGTCAGAATGGAAGCAAATGCCAGTTTGGCAAATTAATTTTGGGGCTGTTTGCCTTTCCTCGGATTAGACAGCTGTACAGAGACAGAAAACATAGGGAGAGAGAGAGGGGTAATATGTGCACCAAGCAGCGCCAGAATTGGGAATCAATCCCAGATCAGGTCGGATCAGGTCAGTGGGAGCATATGCTGGTTTGGCACTTAACCATGCCAACCTTTGCCCTGTACTCCTCTGGTGTCCTAATGGCCATCGTCCAGGCCTGCACCAGGCCCATTCCCCATCTCTAGGTATCCTCCCAGCGACCGCTCACATGTGACTGTCCTCGACGTCTTGCCCAGCCCCTCCAGAACGTGGTAGCTGGATCAGGCCCAGGGAGGCACACCAGCTGCCTGTAGAAGTGCAGTTGCCACTCACATATCCAGCAGCTGACCCTTCTAACCTTGCTCTCCTGAGCAACTCAGCATTAGACACATGGTCTTGCCAACTATACCCGAAAAATGCACAGAGGAGAAGTCATTGCAAAGGAGTCCAGCTGGCACCTTTGGCAATCAGTCAGCGTCCAGGTCCCAAGAGTGTAGTAAGAGCAAGGGGACCAAGGACTGAAATACTCTGACTTTCATCTGCACGACCAGATACCAGGAGCACCACACCACCTTGCCCAGCAAACCCATCGCCCCATAAGTGAGGCAAAGTCGATGCACTATGCAGCCAAAATAGCAGCACAAACTTACATTTAAGGAAAGCAGTGTTATGTTAGTAAGCAAAAAAACTTGTAGTAGGTTTTATTGGACATGTGCAGTAGAGCTGAGTGAAGTCATTGGACAGATGAATCTGTGTGGTGGGTGAATCCTCTCAAAAGCTTTCCTGAAGTTTTTACAGGAAAAAAGGTCTGAAACCCATTAATCGAAGGTCAGTTTGTACTTAGGTTGCAATCTCTTACAGCAGTGTTTCCCAACCATGTTTCCTTGGAGCCCCCCCTACATGCTCCTCAGAAAAGCGGAGCCCCCCCAGGACCCAAGAGAGAAGAAAAAGTGGCACATTGCTGCCAAAAATCAACATGGATTTTAATTGTTCCACTGATTAAACCCTAAAAAAGGTCCATGCATACTTTTCTTAACAAAAGACCTTTGTATGAATTACTTTATAACTGCTTTATCATGGTTTTAGTCAATATTTGCAAAGCTATTTTTGGCAGCCTCAGAGCAGACAAAGCCTCGGGCCCCCCCTAAGATCTCTGGCGCCCCCCCTGGGGGGTCCCAGACCCCTGGTTGGGAACCAAGGTCTTACAGGATGCCATCTATAGCTGAGTTTCCATTACAGTTTTTTCCCAGAACAAAAGCGATATTTCTTAAATTTCGACAAAGTACAGTTGCGCTTTGAATGTGTTTCCACTGAAGGGAGTCTTGGGCATGAGACTCACAATTCTCGTAAAATCTCATCTCAAGAGACTCCACTGCAAAGAAGCTGGATGTTTGAAACCTGTTGCGTGTTGGTACAGTTATGGTTACATCTACAGCGGTTGCCTTGATAATTCTGAACAAAAGACGAAGGCAATGAATGATAGTTCAGAGGCAAAGCCCATATGTATGGCAAAAGCCACGTATAAGGGTGTAAGTATGATGTTAGAAAAGTCATGTCTCCTCTTCTGTCCACACGTACCATGTCATGTTGTCTCGGAGTGAACTTGTCATGTGGCACCGTATGTTACATCCTGTGACTTGTAATTGCGTAAAAAGTGTCTCTGTTGCACTTTTGCGATATATTTCTATATCAAAATGTCTGAAAAACCTCCTCATGAGAGTGTAAAAACATTTTAGCAATATTTGAGAGGTTTTTTGAAATTCAGGTGTTTCCTAACCTTGCAAAGCAGATGGATGCGCCTGTTTCCTTGTTTCTCATCTTGCGAAGCTCCCATCTGAACTCTTTAGGCCTGGTTAGAAAGTGACAGGACCAATCAGCTTCAAGGGACAGTACTTTCGGGCGCAGAGTAGTTGTGACGTAAGCAAGCAGCAACAAGAGGCCGGTGTAATTATGGTGGAAGACATTAGCATGGATGCTGCTAAAGTGCCAGTTTTATCAGAACTTGGTGACATTTCTTTGTTAAAAGAAGACCAAAGAACAGCAGTGAGTTGTTTTCTTTTTAAAAATGACAAAAGTCGTGTACTGGCATGTCTACAGTCACTCCTTTGGTAGGGGCGCAGCTCGGTAGCGGCTACATCACGTGTTTTGTTGCTCTGATTGGCCCGTAAAGATGTGACAGACAGAACATTTATCCAATCACCCTCCGAGTTTTTTTTCAAAGGCTCTGCCCTTTTCCAAACGCTGTCTATGAGAGGCTTTCCAGATTTGCCAGGTAAGGTGTTTCCATTACCAGTTTGTAAGGCAGCTTATCAGGGGTGTAGGCTGGTCGGGTCAACTAGATAATCTTTTTTTATTACAACTTTTTTTTTCACCAAAGCATGCCTTAAAATCAAGCCACAATATCAAAGGTACACCATATTTGTATGCATGAAACAACCTCTTTAACATGTGTTACAGAATTTCTAGTAGTTGTGTGGTTGTAGCAGTAACATATTGTTGTACAAATTCCCACGGCACACCTAGACTTGCCTGTAGGCTATTCTGCACACCACTGCTATTGTAATAACACACCAACACAGACTCATTCATGTTTATTTTTTCAGAGAAATCTATCTAAAATCATCTATATGGATACATTTATCATGTCAAAGTGTATTAAAATAATAATTTATGTTGATATAAAAGCTTTTCTGCCAAAAATAAAACACTAAGTACTTTAAAGAGAGCATCAGCCATCATAATTTAATTTCTTAATCTAATAAAATAATAAATGGCACTGTGTGATGGCACACAGACGTCTGTAACATTTCATGGCCCTCTGATCTTTGAATGAAGTCCAGCATGAATGCATCAGTATGAGGGAAGCTTGACCTGCATTACAAGTTTTCAACATCCTTCCAGTGAGTTCTTCTTTGACTTTTCTTTGATTCTTGCTTTTCTTTTACACTTGACATTTTTACCTTAATATGACTTCATTTTTATGTTATTCTGGCTGCAAAACTAACAACTCAAATCTAAGTATTTGTGTGTATTTGAGCCTTTCATCAAGCTGCTGAAGCTCAATACTTCCCAAACATCAGAGACAACGTGCAACTGATTGCTGCTGTAGAACTCCACCTAAAAGCAACGCAAGCCTGGCCTGTTTCTTTGAGGTCGTCCTGTATTACTCGCCTTGTTATCAGGCAGAAACAGATTTAAATTCCTGGACCACCTGAGAAATAAGGAATTAAAGAAAAAGATGAATGCAGCCTCCCATCCCTCATGGACCGCTGTGGTGCCCTTGATCAAGACATGAAACAGCCGTCCGCTTCAGTGGAGATGCAGAACTGTGGGGGACTGCGGCTGCTCTGAGAGACCCCCTCCGTTCCTTTACTCTGAATAAATGTTTGTGATTATGAAGCAGGAATCTGCAGGAGAGCGTGCTTTATCAAATGACTGGACAAAAGGTCAGAAATGCGGTCAGCACAGAGTTTATTTATTCATGACTGTGTCATGCATGTTATGACCTAACGTCAGATGTTTTTTCAGTGCTCCTTCATGTGAGATTTCTTTCTAAATTGCCTGAAATGTTAAAAATACAAACTGTCAGACACTGAAATATCCACGCTGCACATTTCTTTATGTGCAAACTGGCTCGATGTCAATAATGTATCATATTTTATGTATGCATCATTTATTTAAGGGCTGAAACATGAATATCTCTCTGTGAACAATTGATCCTCGCGTCAGTAAAGTGGATAGAATTACACATTTAACCTTGCCGCCCTTGTCAACAGCACACATACAGAAAAAGGAGCCTCATACTGAAGGTCTCTGCATACTCAGATGTTTTTGTAATCCAACCCATAAAAAGAGCATTAAGCACAGAAACCTCACATACTAAGTTCAATGCATTTATTTTTCCATGTATTTCAAAAAGTATGAGACAAATGGAGTCATCAAGCTGTGAAGATGTTATTTTTAGTCTCATAGATAAATAATTTAAAAAACCTGGGTCCACCCTTGTTTGACAAAGCCCTTTGTATTTTAGTTACCTGAATAAACCCCCTTACAAGCTACTTGATTCAGTGTACAGAGGAAGTATGTTAGGAACTATTTAAAACAAAAGCATTCTGTACAAGTGAAAGGAGTTTCTCTACAGAAATAGTAAACCAGGTTCTTACTTTGAAAAGCACAAACCAGAAAAGTACTAACTGTGTTTATCTTTCCTGTGACATATTCTACCAGTGTGCAGACAGAAAGTTTCACTAATAGTAGATCTTTAGAGAACTTTATCAAATAGGCGCATTTAAGCTTCTGGCCTTCCTCAGGGTTATCATGAAATGCAATGTAAACATATTCTATGTGCATATTTGCTACAACAATGTAAATATGGCTCTTCATTTGTCATTTTCCTGTCTAATATGGTCCAAAGCTGCACACCAAAATAGGCGAGACTTCAAAATCTCAAAACCCTCTGTGCCTGAGCTATGCATATCAGGCATGCAAGATGCAGCGCACATGCAGGTAGTCTGAAAGCCCTGACTTGTTAACATGCAATAAAACTGAAAATCCAGGCATGTCGCAGTCGAGACGCGCGCATCACGCTCCCAGTCTGAAACGGGCTTTAATGTTTCGGATCATCAACCAATTTTTATATCTCACAGAGACAACCCAAGTAAATACAAAAAACTGTTTCTAAATGATGATTTTATTTATTAAGGGGAAACAAATCCAAACCTATCTGGCCCTATGTGAAAAAGTAATGCCCCCCTTGTTAAATCATGAGTTAACTGTGATTAACCACAGTTCTTAGAAAGCTGAGTTCAGTTTTACTGTCAACATCCAGGCCTAATTACTGCCAGATTTTTTGAATCAAGAAATCACTTAAATAGAAGCTGTCAGACAAAGTGAAGTAGGCTACAAGATCTCAAAAAGAAACTCATCATGCCACGATCCAAAGAAATTCAAGAACAAATGAGAAACAAAGTGATTAAAATCTATCAGTCTGGAAAAGGTTACAAATCTATTTCCAAGGCTTTGGGACTCCAGTGAACCACATTCAGAGCCATTATCCACAAATGGAGAAAACTGGGAACAGTGGTGAACCTTCCCAGGAGTGGTCAGCCAACCAAAATAACTCCAAGAGTGCAACAATGACTCATCCAGGAGATCACAAAAGAACCCAGAACCACATCCAAAGACCTGCAGGCCTCACTGGCCTCAGTTAAGGTCAGAGTTCATGACTCAACCATAAGAAATACACTGGGCAACAATGGCATCATTGGAGAGTTCAAAGGCCAAAACCACTGCTGACAAAAAAGAACACAAAGGCTCATCTCATATTTACCAACAAACATTTTTATGATCCCCAAGACTTTTGGAGAAATATTCTGTGGACTGATGAGACAAAAGTTGAAGTTTTTGGAAGGTGTGCGTCCCGTTACATCTGGAGTAAAAATAACAGCATTTGATAAAAAGAACATCATGCCAACTGTCAGACATGGTGGTGGCAGTGTGATGGTCTGGGGCTGCTTTGCTGCTTCAGAAGCTGGACCACTTGCTGTGATTGATGGAACAATGAATTCTGCTGTCTACCAGAAAATCCTGAAGGTGAACGTCCAGCCATCAGTATGTGCCCTCAAGCTCAAGAGCTCTTGGGTTATGCAGCAGGACAATGGCCCGAAATATACCTGCAAGTCCACCTCTGAATGGCTCAAGAAAAACTAAATTTAGGTTTTGGAGTGGCCCAGTCAGCGTCCGGACTTAATTCCGATTGAGATGCTGTGGTGTGACTTCAAACAGGCAATTCATGCTGGAAAACCCTCCAATATGGCTGAGTTAAAACAATTCTGGGAAGAAGAGAGGACCAAAATTCCTCCACAGCAATGCAAAAGACTGATCACCGGTTATCACAAACACTTGATTTCAGTTATCGTGCCAAAGGTGACACAACCAGTTATTAGGTTCAGGGGACAATTACTTTTTCCTCGTTAGTCTCACAAATTCATGCTGAAGCAGGCTGACAGAAGAGCAAAAACATCTTTTATATCATGAAAAGCTTTTAGTGTTGTTGATATTCTGTATGTAATACAGAAACATGGTCCCAGTCTGTAAAAATGGACAATATACTAGAGCTATATCCAAGCTAGTCACCACACAGGAGGCAGCCATTGTAAACGGCGTCAAGTACAACTAAACCCCGCCTGTAGCTATGTAGTCAAGCACTAGAGTATGCTGAAGACTAGGAAACAGGGTATTTAACAGTGTCTGGGGTTAAAGGCCTTGTTTTAGTGCTTCCAAATAATCCATACTCAGCAGTTATTTATGTGTATAGCACCATTTCGTAACCAATTATCCCAAAGCACAGATGAGATGTTTATCACATTTATATTATGGTTATATCCTGATAGAAACCCCCTAAAAACACAGATTGAGCTGTTCTGACATACAGTCTTAATTCTGTGGTCATTTTGTGATATTACAGCACAAATCCCATACTATTCAGGGACACGGAGGGATTAATGTGGAGATTTGGGCAGAAATATAGAACATATGTTGAATTTAGTCCTGCAGACATTCACTGCTGATGCACATAATTCCACATCTGCCCATGTTGCATTTTAATACTCTAAAGTGAGATACACTTGGACTTCTTAGCGAAGCAAAACACTTGCTGAATGCATTATTCAAACATTTTTTGCTCATTTAGTTGAGTTTTTATGTGAAAGGCTGTTAAAGAATTATGAGACTTAAAGGTGCGGTGTTCCTTTGTTTGAAACTCATGCTTCATTGATTATCTCAATATTTTCAAGGTAGCAAAGGATTTCCCTCAGGTGCATTTTCTCACATTTCTTACCTAGGATCTCTCAGTGTACTCCAGTAAGCTCGTCCATAAATTTAAAACAAACCTGCCCAGCAAGCAGATCGTGGTCTTAAAAAGCAAAACTGCAAACTCTTTTCAAATGCAGTGTTGTTTCTGTTGTGCTGTTCCTCTAACCAGCACTGAAGAAAATTACCGTATGAACAATAGATGTTTTATGTAAAAGCACAGCCACAAAGGATGGGATTGATGGAGGCTTGGGCATTTAGCAGTCTCTCTTCTGCATAGAGGGTCATGCACTGTGATTTTAAATGATGGATGAAGATTTGATCAAGGTATATAACATCTATCACATCCTCATTATACTAATTATTACTTTTCATGCCATCAATTAAAAATAAAGGCCAGGGATTATATCCCTCTGTGAGGGATGCGATTGCAGGACACTAGCATTGGATCGGTTGGTCTAGAGCAGTGGTTCTCAACCTTTTCAGCCCGCGAGTCCCAAAAAAAGTTGCCGGAGACCTGGGACCCGCACTTTACCTGAAGGTGGTTGAACACAGCCATGCACATTCA
Organism: Cheilinus undulatus; assembly: GCF_018320785.1. NCBI lineage: Eukaryota > Metazoa > Chordata > Actinopteri > Labriformes > Labridae > Cheilinus > Cheilinus undulatus. The sequence continues at coordinate 8,137,987 of NC_054866.1, forward strand.
AGAAAAGTCATGTGCAGACAAGGCTGCCCATAAGGGTGGGAAAGGAGAGAGCTATCGGGGGCCCAGCCAAACTGTGGGCCTAAGGACTTCAGCAAAATCATGGTCCATTGTAAAGTAAAGCTGTGATAACCATATTTTATATTTAACTTGAATAATAGCCACTCTTATCAAGGAACAAATATATATTTTTATTCATTGTTGCAGTGGTATATAGCCTTCTTATATACTAAAACCCCTTTATCTAAACTCAGAATGGGTTAAAAATGGCTAAAACGGGTTAAAAAATGCAAAACTTGGTAGAGAAGCTGTGCAAAATGGATTTTAAGAGAGACAGAAATGTGTTAAAAGTGGTACAAATTTGATAAAAACTGGTATATAAAGCTTTAAAGGGAGATTAAAAGTGGTGGAAATTAGTTTAAAAGTGCAAAAATGAGTGGAAAATTTGGTGAAATCAGATTAAAAAATGGGAAAAAGCAGTTTAAACTGGCAAAAAACAAGTTAACAGAGCCAGGAAAATAGGCATAAAATGACAGAAATTGGCCCAACAGGAAAGAAAGGGCATACCAAATGGTGAAATATGGTTAAAATGTGGAGAAAAAAATACATTTTCACCAACAAAGATCAAAGTGAGGACCGGATAAGGCTGAAGGTGGAGGATGATCTGCTGTTATGCAATCCTGCATCACCTACATAGATGCGCACTTATAGTTCCCACTAAATTAGACCATAGAGCCGAATAATCATAATAATCAGGTAGTACTGGCAATAATGTCATTAATGAAGCTGATGGATGTTGAAAACACATGCAGACCAAAATAGCAAAAACATTTTATAACAAAAAATGCTTAAAGATGAGACATGAATGTTTAAAAATTTTGTTGTTTTAATCATATTTTTTATGGGGGTGAGGGTCCATGTAATGAATTATTCTCTATACTGGGACACTCACTTCCCCACACTTTTAATACCTTACCTTGAGTACACAGAGGAACTTGTAAAGATGAAGACTCAGCAGAAAGAAAGAAGGCTTCAGTGGAGACTGGTCATCAGGGCAGATCCCGACTACCTGCCATACAGAGTTCCATACCTTACTGAACGCTGGTCTTTTACTGACGCCCATCATCTTTTTTGAGATAAATTGGAAAACGTAACCCAAACCAGAAGAGATGAATGGAAATTTGTCATCCAGGTAAGAGTATGGCTGTGGTTTTATTCTTCTAATGGCTGATATCCAGACAAGCTACAGTCGGCACAGTCTGTTTGGGTTACTTGTTTCAGAGCAGAACAGCTGTCCAGATCCGGTGAGGCAGAAGAACAAGTAGATGGTAGTCGAAGCTCGCATTGCAGAATAGCGTCAGACACTTGGCTTTCTGGGGGAAAAATAAAATGGATTCATATTTGTTTATTCTTTTCTCCTAAAACTCCCTAAAATACACAGAGAAACCATGACTATCTGCTACAATGTATAGCCTAAAGGGTGAAGCCTCTGGCCCCAAAGCTGTTGTAATGGAAGGACAACAAAGTCTTGATATACTACTCAGGGAAAAAAGATCAAATCTATTAAGAAAGATCAAATGATGTTGTCACCACCAGACTCAAATTAGTTTATTAAGATGAAAAGTTTTCAAAGACACCAGCACAAAGACACAATAGAGGGAAAATTAACCATCTGTGTTCTTTACATCCAAGGGAACCCCAAAGCTCTTAAACAGGAGACAGAAACACTGCTGTCAGTCTCAGCTGATAAAGAAGGAAGGTGGTTAGGCTGTGATAAATGGACACTCTATCCAGACAAAAGGAGGGTTATCATCTAGTTTATACAGGAAATGTGTTGTGTGAATTCAGATGTGAGTCATTTTGCCCGTTTACAGCTCAACTTTCACTCTGCCAGCTGTAAATAATTTTTTTTTCTTGGAGTCTAACCATCTGTTATATATATTATATATATATATATATTATATATATATTATATATATATATTATATTATATATAGGCCCACAAATAAAACTAAATGTACTATTCAGAGGGTGGAAACAACAGGATCATATCATATATTACCATTTCAGAACAACTCAGCACATCAGCAAGTATTCTCCTGGAAAATCAGAGCAATGAATACAGCATGAAATTCAGCTCTGGTGAGCACAGTTGCCAGCTAACACCTATTTGAGAAGTGAGGCATAATTCCAGGAAATCTAAACCGGGCTGAGACATTTCCATTTGTTTCAGTCAGTAATGATGGGGTCCATGAAAAGCCACTGAATGTACACAGGATTTTCAGAAAAGGATCAATGAAGAAGACTCCAGAGGAAAAAAACTTGACCAGATAGCACATCATGTACAGAAAGTAAGATAAAGCACTTATTCAGAAGGTCTGGGTTCTGACCCACCAGTAGGTCTTAGGAGACTTTAAGGGGTCACCAAATGCATTTTGAGAATGATGATTTGTTCCCTACAGCAGTGGTTCTCAAACTTTTTAGCCCGTGACCCCCAAAATAAAGGTGCCAGAGACTAGGGACCCCCACTGTACCTGAAGGTGACTGAACACAGCCATGCACAATCTGGAATACCCATGTGCAGACAAGGCCGCCCATAAGGGGGGATAAAAGGGAGGGCTTTCTGGTGCCCAGCCAAACTGGGGGACCATGGAGGTCAGCAAAATCATGGTCCATTGTAAAGTTAAGCTCTGATATCCATATTTCATATTTACCCTGAAAGAATAACCATTCTTATCTAAGAAACAATGTCTTTTTTGAATCATTCTTGCTGTAAACAGCCTTCTTAAAAATGTTCCTTCCTTCCTTTGTTAAAAAAAAATAGTTGAAATGGTTTAAAAAGTGCTACAGTTGATTAGTAATGGCAAAAAATGGTGAAAAAGGTGGTGAATTTGGATTTTAAAAGTAGCAGATATGGGTAAGTGGCAAGAATTAGAAAATTAATGGCCAAAAAAAAAAAAAAAGGAAAAATTGGGCTGAAGTGGCAAAAATGGGCATAAATAGTGGTAAAAGGGAGTTAAAAAGTGGCTGAAAATTGGGCATGAAAAGTGGTAAAAAGGGGTTAATACTAGAAATAATAGGTCAACAGAGGCAACATTAAGCTTCAGTGGTAAGAATTGGTTCAGAAGTACCAAAAACAGGCAGAAAAAAGTGGTGGAAAGAGTTTAAAATGGAGAAAATAGGTGTTAAATTGAAAAATGTTAAAATTGGTGGAGAAAAAAAGGGGTTAAAATTGGACAAAATTGTTTTAAAGTGGCAACAGTGTAATTCAAAAAACATTCTTAATTCTTTAGGGCATCGGAGACCCCTTCTTAGTGTCTCGCGACCCCCAAGGTCCCGACCCCAAGGTTGACAACCACTGCCCTACAGTATTCAATGTGACATTCAAGTCTGCAGTTCATATTAATGCCCATGGGGGACTCCGCCCTATCACACTCACCCTCTTCACCAAAATAAAACACAAAACAAGAATCATCCAGCCACTGGGTGGTGGGACAGTTCAAGTCAGTCATAGATGCTTGACTAATAAAAAGATTCTTCCAGACCACACAGCTAAAGGCCCAAGGGGGCATGTAAAGAAAGCCAAATGGACGGAGGTGAAATGGCTCTTTCCAGGCTAAGGTCAAGACCAGAGTGACGTTAGCCAAGCTAGTACCAGCCATCAGCTCAACCAACCAGCTGAGGACAGTACAGAAGGCACACCTGAGCAGCAATAATTTACTGAAAATGAAGTTGTGATGCTTTTGCAAAACACATACACTATATAGACAAAAGTTTCTGGCCACAATGTTTGATTATTAAATCAAAGTGTTTCAATCAGACATGTTGTCACAGCTGTATAAAATCCAGCACCTAGCCATTCCAAACATTTGTGATACAAAATGCGTTGTTCTGAAAAAGGTCAATGACTTCAAATGTGGTGGATGTTACCTTTGCAATGAGACAATTTATGGAATTTCCTCCCAGCTGGATATGCCAATTGTCCATCAATCTTCTTCCACTTATCCTGGGTTGGGTTGCTGTGGAGGTGAAGTAAGTCAACCCAGAAGTCCCACTCTCCAGCAACGTTTTCCAGTTCCCCCAGAGGAAATACAAGGTGTTCCTAGATGAGTATATACAGTCATGGATGAAAGTATTGGCACCCCTGGAATTTTTGTGTGCCTGTGTGTGTCACACCAAGCATGGAGAAGAGAAAGAAGAGCCCAGAATTGTCTGAGGACTTAAGAAGCAAAATTGAACAATCTCAAGGTTTCAAGACCATCTCCAGAGATCTAGAAACTCCTTTGTCCACTGTGTGTAATATAATCAAGAAGTTTATAACCCATGGAACTGTGGCTAATCTCCCTGGACGTGGACAGAAAAGAAAAATGGACAAAAGAATGCAACCCAAATTCAGGCTGTCCTGCAGACTAAGGGTGCAAAAGTGTCAGCTCGGACCATACGTCGTCATCTGAATGAGATGAAGCGCTATGGCAGGAGACTGAGGAGAACCCCACTGCTGACAAAGAGACATACAAAGCCAGACTGGAGTTTGCAAAAATGTACCTGAGTAAGCCTCAATCCTTCTGGGAGAACATTTTGTGGACAGATGAGACTAAGGTAGGGCTTTTTGGAAAAGCACATCATTCTACTGTTACAGAAAACAGAATGAGGCCTAAAAAGAAAAGAACACAGTACCTACAGTCAAACACGGTGGAGGTTCAAGGATGTTTGGGGGTTATTTTGCTGCCTCTGGCACTGGGTGCCTTGACTGTGTGCAAGGAGTCATGAAATCTGGAGACTATCAAAAAATTTTGGGCTGCAATGTAGGGCCTAGTGTCAGAAAGCTGGGTCTGTGTCAGAGGTCATGGGTGTTCCAGCAGGACCATGACCCCAAACAAACCTCAAAAAGCACCAAGAAATGGTTGGAGACAAAGAGCTGGGGAATTCTGAAGTGGCCAGCAATGAGTCTGGATCTAAATCCCACTGAACACCTACGGAGAGATCTTAAAACTGCTGTTGCAAGAAGCACCCTTCAAATCTGAGAAACCTGGAGCAGTTTGCAAAAGAAGAGTGGTCCAAAAATTCCAGTTAAGGGTGTAAGAAGCTTGTTGATGGTTATACGAAAATATTGGTTTCAGTCATTTTTTCCCAAGGGTGTGCAAACAAATATTAAGTTGAGGGTGCCAATAATTTTGTCCAGCCCATTTTTTGAGTTTTGAGTAAAATTCTGTCAATTTTGTCTTTTTCTTCAGATTTTTTTGTGTTGTTCCAATGCACATAAAGGAAATAAACATGTGGATACCTAAACATTTTTAATTGCAACAATTTGGGTTGTATTTTCTGGAAAAATTCCAGGGGTGCCATTACTTTCGTCCATGACTGTATTAATCCCCCCAGTGAGTTCTGGGTCTGTCCGGGGAACTTTTCCAGTTTGATGTGTCAGGAAGACCTCTACAGGGATGCGAGCCGGAGGCATCCTGATTAGTTGCCTGAACTACCTCAGCACAAAGGAGCAGCAGCTGTATTTCAAGATCCCTCCAGATGTCCAAGCTTCTCCTATCTCTAAAACTGAGCCCAGATACCCTCCCAAGGAGTCTCATTTTGAAACCGCAATCTCATTCTTTCTGTCACTTCCCAGAGCTCACGACCATAGGTGAGGGTTGGAACATGAATCAACCTACCGCTAAAGCTTTGCATTCTGGCTCAGCTCCCTCTTCACCACAACAGTACAGTACAGTGACTGCAAAACCACTGATGCTGTGTCATTCAGCCTTTCAATCTTACAGTCCATTCTACCTTCACTCATGAACTAAAGTCTAAGATGCTTAAACTCTTTCACTTGGGCCCAAGACCCCCTCCCCACCTGGATGGAACAATCCATAGTTTTCCAGCAGAAGTCCATGGCCTTAGGCTTGGAGGTGCTGATTCTCATTCCAGCCTCTTCCCACTCAGCTGCATGCCATCCCAATGCCTGCTGGACATCCCAAGCCAAAGAAGCCAAAGAACTAAATCATGTGCAAATGGCAGGGATGAAATTCTGAGCCCCCAGAACCTTGAGGTCCTGTCCATTAAAATCCCAAACAGAAGGTGGAGACCAACATGCAACGGGAATGTGACTTACAGTCAACTGTAAGAGATATAACTAGAAAGTGGAAGCATTTAGGAACAACAGCAATGCTGATTCTATAGCTGAAGAGTTCAGATCTTCCATTGGAATTAATATAAGCACAAAATCTGTGCAGCAGGAGCTTTATGGAATGGGTTTCCATGCTTGAAAAGCTGCATGCAAGCCTCAAATCACTAAGTCCAAGGCCAAGTGTCAGATGGAGAGGTGCAAAGTATACCAACACTGGACTGTGCAAACACGGTCTGCAGAGAGACAAAGCACACTTCTCTGTCTGGCAGTAGATGAGCGAGTTTGTGTTCAGAAGATGCCCAGAAGACATTACCTACCTGACTGCATTGCAACAACTGTGAAGTTTGGTGGAGGAGGGATGATGGTATGGGGCTATTTTTCAGGATTTGGCCTATAGGCCGCTTATCTCCACCCAGTGCCCCAGTGCACAAAGCAAGGACTATAAAGACATGGTTTGATGAGTTCAGTGTGGAGGAACTTAACTGGCCCACACAGATCCCTGATCTCAACCCCATCAAGCACCTTTGGTCTGAACCAGAGATTGTGAGCCAGTCATTCTCGTTCAACTTCAGTGCTTGACCTCATAAATGCTCTATGATTGAATGGGCACAAATTTCTACAGAAACACTCCAAAATCTTGTGGTCAGCCCTCCAAGAAGAGTGGAGGCTGTTATAGCAGCAAAATGGGGGCAACTCCATATTAAAGCACATAAAATTGAATTTAATGTCATGACAGTTCCTGTTGGTGTAATGGTCATAAATGCATGTAATGGAATACTTTTGTCCATACAGTGTAGGTCACATTTGCTTGTCTTAAAAGATGCACAGTAAGCCTGCCTAATGATGTATAGATCAGGCCTACTTTGGATTATGTCACAATGGCCTGCTGCTCCTAATCAATATGATTAATATACCTACCTATCTGATTGACCAACCGACTGACCTATCAACCAACTGACCTACCTACCTATAATTTCAGCCCCTGGTTTGAGTGTTTACTCGCAGTACACAGGCTCGCAGACACACTAAAACATAGCCAAGTCAAAGAGATGTATAATACATGGAAAATAGTTACATGCAAAACCAAAAAAAAACCCAGAAAAAAGGCAAATTACTAGTATGTATTGAACTGTGGACACAGTACCAAACGGTTCAATTTCTTATTGAGAATTGTGCACCCCTTCTCATGGCCCCCCACTTTGTAAAACTGATTTTGAAATTTCAGTGGGAACAATTCCACATGTTATAATTTTAAAGACCCTGTAAAGTGAAATCCAAAATTTGTGTCTTAACACACTAGATATGTTGGAATGTGGTTGCTGTAAACATGTGAAAACACTGAGATCTACATGGGACTGAATTCTGGATTTAGACTGTTAGAAAGTTTTTCACCTCTTTCCTGGCTTTGTTTAATTTGGGCAGGGCTAATATGTGGGCTCATGATGTCACGAGTGGGTAATGACCCCGCCTCTCTAACACGACGAAATAAAAATCACAGAGCAGTTCATCTCAGTCCAGTCTGTTGTAAGCTGATGTCACTGCCTTTATTGAAAGTTAAGTCAGTTAAATGCTGTTTTTCTGTTCATTGTGAGGCAAATTTGGTACACTCTGATCATAAAGTCAACATTCAGACTGTAACATTTTTTCAGTCTGAGAGGATGGTATTTCTCCTGATTGGGCGTGGCTTGAGCTCATCCAACAGACACGCCCACACCATCCTGGAGCAGATTTTACTGCCTCATTTTCCTGATTTTGAAGCAAAATTTTATAACCTGTGAGATGTTTTATTTGACTGAAAATTGACCTTGGGGTTCATAACAGATTGACATGTCATACAACAAACCTAAATACACATTCATTTTTACTTTACAGGGTCTTTAAGCACAGTGCACATCAAATCTAACTTTTTGAATGATGCAATTGTTTTCATTTCTGCTACAGCAAATGCAGACTTTGGGTAGGTCATGAGGTTACAGACACACAGGGTGAATGATTCATAGGCTGGGATTTAACAAGGCAGATATTAAACCACTGTTAGCACCTGCAAAGACTAAGGTGACAGGTTTAATAAGGTGTGAACGATGCTGTAAGGTTAAAGATGAGCTATTTCCTTTACATTTTTTGTTTTGTACATTTTTGTTGTGCTTCTAGCTCACTGAACATCAGTCACATCAAATTCGACCATTTTCCTGCTAATGGATGCTTGTTTCCAGCTGTCTATTATGGCATGAAAATACTTGTTTATATAGTCAAGAGACAAAATCTAAAGCAGCTGCTAAAATGAGCACAGCTCAGATGAGTGTATGTGTATCTGCCACCTGAGAGTCGGAATAAGAGACACCCGCTATTTTTTATCTGAACAGCTCAGCCCTCTTACAGATGCAGCAGTGTCAAAGTGTGATTTGTAGCTGTCTAAGGATTTGCCCTTGAATCACAGGCGTCAGACGGCTGTTTGTTGATCTGTCTGATTTGCTTGTATGCCGAGCACCCTGTCCAACTGATGGCCTAATTCAATGTAAATACAGTCCCTCCTCAGCCTTCCTGCTGTTGCCAAGGACAGCTGTTCTCCGGGAACACTTGGCCTCCCGCCACTCCCCTCTGAGCTTTTCAAAACTGTAAATGCAATTTCTTCCATGAGGACACCATAAAAGGATGGCTTTGGTTGTCTCCAATGTCAGTCTTCTTTATTTATTTGTGCGTTAATTTGATATAGGTCAGAGGGGGCTGGTGTTTCAGTGGAGTGTCATGAACCTCCAGCATGGCACATCAGTCTTCGTTTGTAGGAAATTAGGATGAAACCGGCTGCTAATTACTGCTCATGTCATGCTGTCCTCATGTAAACTGGCTAAAAAATGTAAAAAGTTTAACGAGGGTTATGTTTAGTGTAGGGGAGACTGGGGACAGTTGCAACAAGGGATGGTTGCAACAAGCCTTATTTTTCCTATCAGAAACATGCTAGAGTGATGACACTCACACTGCACATGCTCAGTTAGACTCTCTGTCCATCAAGAAGAGAGAGGCCATATTGAGCATCTGGTCCTGCTTGTATCAAGACAAAGTTGTTTGGGGGTATGAAAGTAGCTGTTTTCATGAGCTATATTTTTGTCAGTACTGTCCTGATCTTTTGTATGAATGAATCCAAACTTACCTAGTGTTAGTCATTGTTCTGTTGCCTATTCAGACATGGTTAGCATGTGTCAATGTCAGTGTGGCTAGCTAGCTATGTTTTGTCATTACTGATACCATGGAGATGGTTGCAAGTCTCCATGTTAATTAGGCTAGTCATATCAAAAAAGACCACACAACAGTATTTTTTTAAGGTTTATTTTGGGCATTTTTGTGCCTTTATTTGATAGAGGAGGACAGTGGGTAGAGTCGGAAACAAGGACGAGAGTGGGGGAAAGACATACAGTAAAGGGCCTCAGGCCGGATTCGAACCTGGGCCATCCAGATACAATTATTGTTGTATCTGTTGTGCTATGGAACAAACTAGTCAGTTTATTTGTTGTCATATAGAGTTTTTAAATAATTTGAATTTTGTTCACTAAAAACATGTTTAATAAAGTTTTTTGTATTGCAAATTATTCCATTCTTTTTGTCCCACACTGAAATATTGAGTTTTTATAGCTTCGGTAACATTGACTCTAGGTAGGCCTATGTTTTACACGAAACAAAACTTATTAAATATATTATACTTTAATATTGTAGGAATACTGTGCTTATTGAGACAAAAAGCAGAAGTTAATTAGTCAAATTTAATGTTTTTTAATATGTTGTAACTGTCCCTGATCCATGTTGCAACTGTCCCCAGGTTTGGGGTCAGTTGCAACATCTGAATTCTTCTATTCAAATAAATATTGTGATTGATATGTCATATGTAGCCATCTTTAAATGATATGGGTAATTAGCAGACACATGTTAGTTTGATATGTAAAGATTTGGTGTGCCTAGTCCAAATAGTCTCTGAGTAACTGAGAGTAATGTAAAAAGTGTTGCAACTGTCCCCAGTCTCCCCTATTTACAGGTCCTTTTGTTTTCCAGCACAATACTTGACACAAGGCTGTGTGCAATCCCATGATCCCAAATGTCCATTGGCAGTCGGGAAGTGTGGACAGCCATTAGGAATGAATGGGAGCATAGGGGAATTGTACTTTACAGCTCTGAATTGATCTCTATTCTGTAATTATCATACATTTCTACATACAATGAGTATGATACCTACCAACTAAACTGATTTTTCAGGTGTGGAGGAAATTCTCAGTCCTGCAGACCTTCCAGCATCTAGCTTCATCTAGTCGGATGAAGGGAGACAAGCATCTTGAGGAGTCTTGTACTGAGCTAAGAGGCTAGCTGGGCCCCTTTAACATATTAAAATTACTTCAATTTTGTCACAAAATGCTTTTCATGGAAACAGTGATAGACTATCAGCAAAATAAACCTTATGAGACAAGCAACAGAGAGATGATGTGCCTTTAACAGCACTACAAAATGGCTCTTTTGTGTTATCCACTGTAGCTAACTCCCGTTTGAGTGCCAATTTCCTTTCCTCCATCCTTTGTCGTTATTTAATCCATATTTAAAAAGCCAAACTGGTACCAAATGAAGACCTGTTTGGGAGCCGAACAACCAGCTCTACTGAATTGAGCCAAAGGAACTCTTAAAAAAGACATACTGTATTTAAACGAGGGAGAGATGGACATCAGAAACTCAGGACCTGAGTTTACTATGCTTAAAACATGGCATAACTGTAAATTGTTCAGGGAAACTCCAAGAAGGTGTGCAGTAAGCTGACAGGTTATAGGCTTCTGCTGCATGCTGGCACATCGATCCTTGTGGATGACACAGGAGTTTGTCACAGCTCGGGTGAAACCATTCAGAATCATTTTAATTTTTCAATTCATAATATTTTAATCATGAAAAGTGCACTTGCACAAACCTGTCACTGGCGACACATTTGGTTTCTGCATCTTTTTTTTTACTACGCTATGGACAGCTTTCAGAAAAATGTCACAGTATCCTGATTTTTTTTGTAGTTCTCCAGGTAGAGAAACCATGTTTCTCAGAATCTGGATTAGGGCTTAGTCGACTTCTGAAATCAGGATGTGATGGTAGCACAAAAAGGGAAATTAAAAAAAAAAAAAAAACCCTCATGAAAACCGGAATGCTCAAGTCATTGCAAAAGCTCTCACTGGGATCTCTACTCTTCCAGACAGAGTGTTTCAGCTGAGTGATGCTGTTAGCATAAGGTCTCGTGCATCTTTAAGTCTCTTGAGAGTATCCACAGCTCCCACACATTCTGGAGACACCACTGGGAGGATGTGCCAGTTGTGAACAGAGCTTTTTTAAGGCGCTAACCCCTCTAAATTATGCAGCATCGAAGCCATTCTAGCCTTGAAAGAAAGGGGGTTAGACTGTAGCCTTTTTAACTACAAATAAACCAAATGAAAAAAGAAATCTAGCACTTCAGCTGTCATAATTCTATCCCTGACAACTAAAAAGGACACAAGCATTCAAAGAGATTTCCAAGCTCGAAAGAGCTGTCACCAAGCAATTTGTGTCACTGTAATAGTATATTAACAATAGCTTATACGCAGTAAGTGATTTGGGCTTTTTTAACACGGGGGATGCACCTTATTAACCACACCACCACCACCAATCGCAGTCAGTCACGCTCATCACAGGCAGACCTCATAAAAACGCTTTGTCTGTGAGACGTCATGGTGCCTTCAAGTGCAAGTCAGGAATCTAACTTATACTTGAATGATAGACAGGTTGTTTAAAACGGGACAGTTAATATTTTTTTATATTTCTTTGTAATAACGCTAACCTTGTTACCCTGCTGCTCCTCTCTCTCCTCCACCTTGTTGCCCTGCTGCTCCTCTCTCTCCTCCACCTTGTTGCCCTGCTACTCCTCTCTCTCCACCTTGTTGCCCTGCTGCTCCTCTCTCTCCACCTTGTTGCCCTGCTGCTCCTCTCTCTCTCCTCCACCTTGTTGCCCTGCTGCTCCTCTCTCTCCACCTTGTTGCCCTGCTGCTCCTCTCTCTCCTCCACCTTGTTGCCCTGCTACTCCTTTCTCTCCACCTTGTTGCCCTGCTACTCCTCTCTCTCCACCTTGTTGCCCTGCTGCTCCTCTCTCTCCACCTTGTTGCCCTGCTGCTCCTCTCTCTCCACCTTGTTGCCCTGCTGCTCCTCTCTCTCTCCTCCACCTTGTTGCCCTGCTACTCCTCTCTCTCCACCTTGTTGCCCTGCTGCTCCTCTCTCTCCACCTTGTTGCCCTGCTGCTCCTCTCTCTCTCCTCCACCTTGTTGCACTGCTACTCCTCTTTCTCCACCTTTTTGCCCTGCTGCTCCTCTCTCTCTCCTCCACCTTGTTGCCCTGCTGCTCCCCTCTCTCCTCCACCTGGTCGCCTTGCTGCTCCTCTCTCTCCTCCAACTGGTTGCCCTGCTGCTTCCTCTCTCTCCTCCACCTGGTTGCCCTGCTGCTCATCTCTCTTCTTCACCCTGTTGCCTTGCTGCTCCCCTCTCTCCTCCCCCTTCTTGCCCTGCTGCTCCTTTCTCTCCACCTTTTTGCCCTGCTGCTCCTCTCTCTCTCCTCCACCTTGTTGCCCTGCTGCTCCTCTCCCTCTCCTCCACCTTGTTGCCCTGCTGCTCCTCTCTCTCTTCTCCACCTTGTTGCCCTGCTGCTCCTCTCCCTCTCCTCCACCTTGTTGCCCTGCTGCTCCTCTCTCTCTTCTCCACCTTGTTGCCCTGCTGCTCCTCTCTCTCCTCCACCTTGTTGCCCTGCTGCTCCTCTCTCTCCTCCACCTTGTTGTCCTCCTGTTGCTGCTATCTGACTTTGTTCATTCTCTACAAAAGCAACGGCATGAACTTCAACAAATAGCTTATTTTCTACAACACTTGTCTGAACAATGCCAGTGGGTTTTGTGCCCACATGCTTAGTTAAACTCAGCTCAAAGATTAACTTAAAAATGTAGGCTAGGCCCACTCTACTTTGAATCTATGTCTGATATGATTTTTCCACAAAAAATAAATAAATCTATTGTTAAAATCACATCTACACCCTCTACCTTATTAAAAATCATTAATTCTATAATCTATTAATTTCATTTCACAAGTCTGACTGCTGGACACAAGACGTCTCCTCCTTCTCTGTACAGTCCATTCTCAGTGTATGTGCTCTGGAGACTTCACATTTCCACATCACAGTTATGTAAGCTGAATACTGGACAAATCTGGCTTCCAAAAGATTTGTGATATCACAAATCTTGCACACACTGTAGGCCCACCCTTAAAGTTTTGGTTTTCAATGAGCACAGAGAAACTTTCCACTTTCAGCAGATTAATGTGAGAACAGCCTACAGTGTCAAACTCCGAGCTTAGTTATGTGCAAACATTTAACTGAAAGAACAAGAAGAAACTAGAAAAGCACTCGGAGAGCGCAGACCTCCACCGTTAGCCCTATCTTCAAAATCTAATCAGTTCTTCCTTATGCCGTTTGTGACATTTCCTGAAAATGTTATCAAAATCCATCCATAAATTTTTGAGTTATGTTGCTAACAAACTAACTAACAAACACTGCCAATCACATAACCTCCATGGCAGAGGTAAAAACGTATTTTTAGTTGTGGAAACTTTACAGATATTTAAAGTTACCTCATGTAAAGCAGTCACCTAAGAAAAAGTAAAAGTTGCACGGGCAACACTACCTGTGTAACAAGTATAATTTTCATGCACAGTCTGGACAGGTATCAAATCTAAGCTAATTTCTCACCTGTCTTTTTCTTTTTGAAAAATAAACGAAAGTCAACCCGTCCTCCTTTTTCTTTTTGAAGCCATTCTGGCGATGCTATTAGCATGCCCGTGTGCCCCTGTACTTCTGGCTCCCCGCTATTTTCCCTCTGGGCAAGCCCTCTTTCCCCCTCCACTCTCTGCACACCCAGGAGGAGAGAAGGAGGGAGGCGGGGTGACGGTGCAGCATCAGCGCATTGAACAGGCTGCGTATCCATGGGACAGTACAAGTTATGCTGGATGGGAATGCCGACGTGAAAACAGGGGGGGCTAATTTAACAATGGCTATCTGCTGCAGTTTAATACATGAATGGGAAACCCTGTGAAGGATCAATGAGTCAGGCAGAACATACTCAACTAAGTATCCCTGCTCTGCCCTGACAGAGAGGGGGTGCAGGTTAACAAAGGGGATGCATTTTGGTCATTTTGCTAACAAGGGGAACACCATCCCCCCTCATTCCTCCTCAAATCAACTACTGCTTATAAGAATAAGAGCTTGTAAGCACATAACATCAGGATCTATTATTTGTTTCACTCATTTCTGTATTGATGGTACAGAAATGGAAACTGAGCTTGGAACAGAGCTACAAAGTTAGTATTATAATGCATTTACTGTATATTTAGGTAGGTATACCTTAGGTTTGAATAATTATCCATGAGTCAGTCTATGCCACCAGGTATCTGCAGGCACAGGCCAGTACACTCTGCATCTGACCCCCATGCCATCCCAGCAGGAGGTTAGCCCACAGGGTGGGGCTTTGTCATGTTGAATTGGCTGGTGAGGCCTCTGCCCCAAGGCCTGGTTCCAGAGGGGTGCCCAGGTATCTGAAAGACTTGGTTCCTGTTTCACTGATTACTGATGGTTTTTGAATCACTCTTTGTATTGGTTCTCTCTTGGGACCAATTTGCCATAGAAGACCCTAAGGCCTCTCATTAATCTACAATCAGTATTCAAAAATGACAAAGTGAAAACACAATTTTAGAAATTTTAGCAAAATGTATTACAAATTAAAAAACTAAATACCACACTGATATAAGTAATCAGACCCTTTGCAACAGCAACTGAAATTTAGCTCAGGTTCTTCCCATTTCTCTGAATCATTGCTAAGTGGCAACTTGCTTGGAATCCACCTGTGATAAATTAAATGTATTGATCATTACTGTAACGTTTATTTTATTATTTATTTTATTTAAAGTGCTGAAAAGAACAGTGGATGGATGAATGGATGGATGGATGGATGGATGGACACAAAGATGGATGAATGGACACATAGATGGATGCATGGATAGATGAATGGATGGATGGATGGATGGATGGATGCATAGATGGATGGATGCATGGATGGACGGACGGATGGATGGATGGATGGATGGATGCATCGATGGATGGATGCATGGATGGACGGACGGATGGATGGATGGATGGACAGACGCATAGATGGACTGTTTGACGGACAGTCAGACGTACAGAAAGATAGATGAATTGACTTATTGATGGATGGATGGATGGATACATGGATACATGAGTTAAATCATGTTCAAAATAAAATATATTTTTAATGCAAGCCTGTTCTATCATATCTGTGATTATCAGGCATAAATGCTAACCCTGAAGTGCCTAAATGCTAATTTTAGCTTTGATCTGATGGTAGCTGATAGGTATCAAACATGTTTTACACCATGAAATGAGGTCCAGTCTTTCAGTTGCCATTTTCTTTACTTTTTTAATTACAAAGCTCTAAAATAAAAGCAGTGGCCTAAATCTACAATCTTCATGTATATAAGAAAAACAAAGTGGAATATAAAAGTAGGACATGATAAATCATTTAAGAATCCCACCCTGAGCATGACATCATAAAAACATGGACACTGTGGGAATAGGGTTCATTACTGTCTTGTCCTGAGCTAGTAGTTTGTCATTATTCAAGACAGAAGTAACAAAATATCTGACATTAATTTTTAGTGTTTAGTTGTTAAATTGATGTATGTAAAGATTAAACAAAGAAAAGTCTTGACTGAATGAATGAAATCTGTCAAACTGAAATGCAGTGATCTTTTAAAGAACATGATGTTTCTGTGTTTAGTGACATAGCTCGCCTGGGGAGTTTGTGTCAACACAGAAAGTAGTATGTGTGTACCCAAAGCCATGCTGCCAAGGGACTATCTCATAACCACACACCCATTTGACATCATTTCCTTCATCATGGAGAAGTAAACATGATGACAACCATCAAACTGCCCACATATGTGCTACACCCGTCTGGATAAACACTGAGCAGTATGCATTACTCCTCACTCCAACACTTCAAATCGTCTTTCATTTGCTCTTTTTAGTTCATCTTTTCTCTGATGGTCTTTGCAGCAGTTTCTTTTATAGAAAACAAAATTGTATTCAAATGAAAAGGTTTGCTCACACTTCAGGAGATTCTCTCTAACGTTTGCCCCAGAAAGGACTTCATTGTAAGGAAACGGGTGTAACACCTTACTGACTTTCTGAGGAGGACCTATGGGGGTCACCTGACCACACGTTCACCTCAAGTAATGATAAAGCCCAAGGCCGTAGACACAGAGAAGCTTTAACGGAGGTCGTTACTGGAGCCAGACCTGGTCTATGTATCAGTTTAATGTTCTCCATAACCATCACATACGAGCAGAGTCATTCATCCTCACCATGGAGAGTTTATGGTAGAGGTGTCTGCTTCAGAGACACAGGAGTCCCATATTTAACAAGCTGCAAAGGCCCATGGCTTTACTGAGTATGTTTACAACAGCTGTCGATTGGCTAGATTCTGAAAAATAAGTTTTCCTACATTTCAGACTGAATGTGTTGTATTTATGTATGTATGATTGTCAGATCTCAGATTTATTTTGAAGTAGGCAGCTTGACACTGCCTTGCTATGTGAGGTCTAAGTTAATTTTGACTCTAACTAAACATGGAATTAATAACTTATTTACAAGGTTAAATTAGCCCCTGTATTTCAAGATGTTATAGCTCAATTTAGATAGAAATATTCAGCTCTATGTGGTAGGAGCAACCCAGCATCGTATCAAATATGATCCAGCATTTACAATAAAATCTCAACCCATTTTGCTCTGTGGAACAAACAAATCCATATTTCTTGGCCAGATTTACCCAGCATGCCAGTAGTCTAGCAGTCTAGCAATCCAACATTTTCTCAGTCAACAGAAGTACACCTATCATAATCTGATTTGTGTATGTACCTCAAGCAGCCATGTAAACAGTATAATCTGATAAGCTGTATAGAATAAAGGGCTGTGTCATTCAATAGGGATTTAACAGTTCACCGAGTCCATGGCTCAGTCCATACCTTGGTTTTGGAGTAAAGTTTCACTTAAACAGGAAAAAGCAACAAGTCCTGAACACATATTTCTTGGTTTCTCATATTCATCTTTTTTAATGATAACAGTAATGACAGCTACAGGTACAGTTTCATCTACTGCTGAGCAAAACTACCTGTGATAGCTGTCTGTAGGGGCTTTGAGCATTAATCAAAGGAGTGCAAAACAAAAGGGTGCAAAATGAAAGAAACATAGAAATAAACAGCATTCAGAGCCCACAGCCTCTGTTTGTTGTGCTGACAGCATTTATTTTCCATTCAAATCCAATATTGTCCAGAGTAGCATGCCCAGCACACTCTTGGCACTCTTAGATGGACTCAGTTCAGCTTTAGGCACAGCACCACACTTGACAGATAATGATAAAGAAACTGATCTGACTCATCTTTTAAAGGGTGAATTTTTTTTTGGATTGGCCAGATTCCACGTCTGTCATCAGGCTAATCCTGTTATCAAAGCTCCAATCTGAAAAGACTGTGCCTGGCCTTAGAACACAACGGACCAATCAGCTTCCTATAAGGATAACGAGGCGGAAGGCTTAGGCAGGGTTTAGTCGTACTGGAAGCCAATAGCAATGGTTGTCACTGGTGTTGCAATTAGCTGGATGCAGCTGAATTAAAGACCCATTCATTTATTTAAAATATGAGCAAAGAACCACACTGAAGGCTTTTTATCACATAGGGGATGTTTTCACTTTTCTCCCGACCTGCTTAGGCTCGAGTTAGCCATAGTTATGGGTGGGGTTTAGTTGTAGTAAAAGCCAATTGGCTGGTGATGGGGTGATTATCTTGGACGTAGCTTTAACAATAGTTTTTATTAGATCAGGAGAGCATCTCTTTATAAAGAGGAGCAGAGAACCACACTGAAAGCCTTTCTAGGCAAAAGTGTGTTTGCACTTCTTCTGACCAAGTTTTATCCCTTGACAAGCTCCACCGTTCATAAACTACAACAGCACAATCCTATTACCTCATTTAGCTTTGTCACCCTGATTGGCCCGTAATGTGTGTGAAAGACAAAATATTTGTCCAAACACCTTCCAAGAATTTAAAAAGTCCTTACATTTTAGTCTTTACTTTTATTCCAAGTGTTTATTTTCTCATCTAAATTTGGTACCAAGTCATGGTAGTGTGTTCTCTTTTAAACCTGGGGTCCCTGCTTTCTACAGCTGAGAGGCAGAATAGATACAGATGCATTGTATTTTGACAGATTTATCCACAGTGGAGAAATATCACGGATTTTGAATGTCTGACGAAAACTACATTACACTTTAGTGTAGTTTTAGTCATCTTGATGAAACTAAACTTAGGGATTGTCAGTTTTAGTCACCACAGATCTTTTTTTGTTAGTTTTAGTCTAGTTTTTGTCATGGAAAAAAAGGCAGTCGACGAACATTTTTAGTCATAGTTTTAGTCGATAAAATTAACATTGGTACACATGTGGAGCTCCAGAAGTAATGACAGCTTGAGGCAAACTTTGCTGTAGTGCATAAAAAGTTGGACATGATGTGAATAAAACTTATGCAGAGAAGAGCAAAATGACCCATCTCTAGCAAGAAAATCTTATGAGGTGGCTCTTTGCTCTTGTTTTAATAAGGAAATGTGGCACAATTCTGATGAAACTGGCGCTTTTCTACAACTAATCCCTTCAGTGATAGCAGCTTTCAAACTGGCTTACAGTAGAACTCAACCTCCCCCATAACGATCAAAAACCCATGCTGAAGCAGGTCGGCAGAAGAGCAAAAACATCTTTTCCATCATAAAAAGCTCTAAGTGTGGTTCTTTGCTCTCTTATTCATGAAGAAATGAGGTGCATTACTTGTAAAACTGCTGCTACATTCAAGTTTATTGATACACACATTTTGTTGCTATCGACTGAACCTCGCCCGTAGTTACCGCCTTGTTCTCCTCAAAAGGCACCGATTGGTCTGAACCATTGTTTGGTGCGGCACAAACAGTTCGGATCGGGGCTTTTCAAGATGGATATGCCTGAGGACACAATGGCAAATCCATCTGCTCTGCAAGGTTAAGAAATAGGTCCACTACAATGGATGCAAGAAACAGTCTACCTTACTGCAGGTAAGGTTCTTTTACATTATTTTTATGTTTTCTTGGTAATAATTGCTTTGAAAAACAGAAAAAAGAAGCAGACAGAACAATTAAACAATGTTAATTTGGCCTCCTGGATGCATCCAATGAAAGCAGAAGCCAACTTTCAAAATCTAGATAAATGCTGGTGAGAAGCTCTCTGAAACTGAGGCTGAGTACTGCCAATGGTAAAAGCTGTGGACACAGGCCCTGAAAGGCAGTTTTGAAATTGTACAATGAATACAAGGGAAAAACAAAACAAAATATTTATAATGGCTTGTGGCTCTTTAAATCTTACCAGGAAAAATAATCCTCCCAAAAACCTTAAAAAAGGGACATTCTGATCTCATAAATGATCAGTCACAAGCCACATTAATCAGTTTGTTTCCAACACTTACACAAACGTCAAATTTAATTGTCAAGCTTTATAATTTTTCTGCTTATTTCTCTAAGATGTGTGCAAGAAGGAACATGCAAGATAAATATCAGTGATCCTTAAAAACCCTGTAAAGTGAAAATAAACTTGTATTTAGGTTTGTTCTATGACAGGTCATTGTGTTATGAACCCCTAGATCAAATTTCAGCCAAATAAAACAACTCTAAATTTATAAAATTAAAGAGGGGGTATTATACTTTTCCGATTTTTAAAACATAAATATAAAGTCACAATGTTGGGTGTCCATACTCCGCGTATGCAAATTTTCAAACTGCAAATTTTCAAACTGCAAGATAAATGTATGTGGCAGAAATCTTGATATTAGCGTGTAAATTGATGAAAACGGTTCATTGAAAATCTCTCCAAGATTTTTCCGAGACGAGATTTCGATGGAGCGAACTGATGAGGTCATCGCAATAGGATCTCCTGACCGGTTCATCCGTACTGTCAGCAAACAGAGCGCCCCTACAAGGCCTTTTAGCCATTCAGCCATTTAGTAACACAGTGATTAAAGATTTACCAAACAGATACGTCCTTCTGTATCCTTCGCTGCTGCTGGTTTTCTTCCCCCCCTCTCTCCAAACTATCAGGGTCAGAGATGGATTGGCCAGTGAAAATCAAGGAAACGGGCATATCCATCTGCTTTGCAAGGTTACAGACCTCCACCATTAGCCCTATCTCCCAATAGTACAGAATTCTTTAAAAAATTCCTGGATCTAGATGGTGATCTGGATCAATCCCAAAATCTAATCAGTTCTTCCTCAAGCCATTTCTGACATTTCCTGAAAATTTCATCAAAATCCGTCCAAAACTTTTTGAGTTATGTTGCTAACAAACAAACTAACAAACAGGACTGATCATATGACCTCCTTGACGGAGGTAATGAGGCAGTAAAATCTGCTCCAGGATGATGTGGGCGTATCTGTTGAAGGGGCTGAAGCCACGCCCACTCAGGAAAAATTAGATCCTCTCAGATTAAAAAAGTGCTACAATCTGAATTGAGGAAAGAACTCATGCCAC
Source organism: Cheilinus undulatus (assembly GCF_018320785.1). Taxonomy (NCBI): domain Eukaryota; kingdom Metazoa; phylum Chordata; class Actinopteri; order Labriformes; family Labridae; genus Cheilinus; species Cheilinus undulatus. The sequence goes on from NC_054866.1 coordinate 8,158,787, forward strand.
TAGCCTGCCTCTTGACCTTTGACCTTGTGTGACATCAGCTAGCACTGCTTCACATCTAGAGGGTTTTTGAAAAAAATAACAAAGGGAGTTTAGGAGGGATAAGAAGCTGGCTGATCCACCATGTTGTTTGGCTAGTAATGCCTTTTTCTATGAGTTTTTTAAAGGTGTCTTTCTGTCTGTAACATCTGCATATGAGTGAAGTAGCTGGGAGCAGAAGAAGCAGGAGAAAAGATGGAAAGAGGTGTAGCATTATCCCGTTGGTGGTTGTAGGTGGCTGGCTCAATCACAGGTCTGGCATATAGAGACAACCAGGCACGCTCACATTCACACCTATGGCCAATTTAGAGTGTTCAGTTAACCAAGCGAGCATGTTGGTGATGAGAGGAAGCCAGAGTACCCGCACAGAACCCAGGCATACTCTGAGAGAACATGCAACTCTGCAGAGAAGGCCCTGACCATGAAGCACACCAGGAACCTTCTTGCTGTACTTACCCCTGCGCCGCCATGCAGCCTGCAGTGAAGTTCAGGCACAATGAAACAAGGATATGAGGTCCAGAGACGGCAAAACTTTCAGAAAGTGTTGCAAAAATGGCAGATGTAGGGTTTACAAGAACCATAGATCTGCTGGAAATGAAAACACACATTTGTTACTGATACTAAGAGATAGAGCTGATGTTAGCAGCACAGCTAATTAGTCTGGATTGACACATCTGCTGCATCAGCGTGCAAAAGGTGGAGAGGATGCATGGAAGAAAAACGCCTGCAGCAGTTTTTGCTGTTTTACATTCGGAAAGAAATGCAATTTTTGACAGAATTGTGTAAGTGAGGGTTTTTTGGGTAGCGCATCACTGAAATGCATGTTAATGTGACAAACCAGATTATGTGTTACCTGATTATTCCCAGTTATCAGATAGATTTGATCACATAAACATTCTCACATTCCCTAGCCAAAAAAGCATTTACTCTGCTTCTCAGAGAAGCAGCGTAACTGTCTGACACAACCCTGACGCTACCCTTTTCCGTTCTCACTCTGTCAAGCTTTTTCTCTGCTGTGTACCTTTAGGCCGTCCTATAAGACATGAAAATTGCAGTGATAGCATTTGGACCGAGTAAACCTTTGACAGCTAAATGTTTGAACCTAAAAGGAATTGTATCTGATGATCACTGTCATTTTTCAGGCACTGCAGGGACTGTTTCTCTTTCCAGCACTGATTGGTGGAAAAGGTAAAAGATGTTCCCCCCATCTGGCACTGATGTTGGCAGGCTTTTGTGAGATGAAGGCAGAAAATCGTTGGAAATTCTTTCTGAGCAATTAGTCACTGTCTGCATGTGTGAGAAATTTTTAAATCTTAAAAAGAAAGAGAAGACTAGAGATTGTATGTGAAAGTGATACCACAGTGTAAAGACCAGTTTATACTTCTGCTTTAAATTAATAGTCGTCTGTGGCACTATAAGCACTAAACACTCATGTAAGTTTGTGGGAGTGGGATTTCCATGTTAAGTAAATCTCTAGTTTTATGGTTAATACCTTAACTGAAAACCAGTGTTGGGTGTAATCTAGTACAAAGTAACCCTAACCCTATAAATATTGAACAGCAGTTGAAATAAATGCTGTTATTCCAAAAAAGAAAGGACAGCGGAGGAGATGGAGTATGGACACTGATTTAGTTGAGACACAGAGTGAGGGATTATTTTTCCACACTTGTTCCACCACTGAGAGATGTGGATGAGAAATGCACTTAGACTGGACATGATTTTGAAAGGCTCACACCTCTCCACACAAGGCCTCACAGCTGACAATAAAAATTAGAGCAAAAACCAAGCCATGAAGTCAATGGAACTGCCTGCAGAGCTCAGGGACAGGATTGTTGCAAGGCACTGATCTGGGAAAGGGCCACCAAAAAATATCTGCTGTCTCAAAGGTTCCCAAGAGCACAGTGGCCTCCACAGTTCTCAAATAGAAGAAGTTTGGCACAACCAGGACTCACCCAAGAGTCCACTTTGACTGAGCTCCAGTGATCCTGGGTGGAGATGGGACAAAGTTCCAGAAGGACAAACATCACTGCAGCCCTCTAACAATCTAATCTGTAAAATACATGAAAGCCCACTTGGAGTTTGCAGAAAAATCACCTGAAGGACTCAGACTGTGAGAAAGGTTCACTGCCTGATGAAACCAAAGTTGAACTGTTTGGTCATAATTCTAAACATAGTGTCTGTAAAAGACCAGGCACCGCTCTTTACCTGCTAAATACCATCCCAACAGTAAAACATGGTGGTGGCAGCATCATGCTGTGGGGGTGATTTTCAGCAGCAGTGGCTGGGAGACTGGTCATGGTTGAAGGAAAGCTGATTGGTGCAAAGTATAGAGACACCATCAATAAAAAACCTGCTCAACAGCACTCAGAACCTCAGACGGGGCCGATGGTTCACCTTCCAACATGACAGTGTCCCTAAGCATGCATCCAAGTTAACACAGGAGTGGTGCAACTCTGTGAATGTCCTAGAGTCCAGCCAGAGTCCTGACTTGGACCCTATAAAACATATCTGGAGAGACCTGAAAATAGTCTCCATCCAACCTGACTAAGCTTGAGAGGATTTGCAAAGAAGAATGGCAAGAAAATTCCCAAATCCACGTGTGTAAAGCTTAATGAGTCATATTCAAGAAGACACCTGTAATTCAGGAGTGTCCAAAGGTTTCCCATTGGGGGCCACGTACAGAAGTATATATAAGGATGGTGGGGCCACTTTCATACCTTACCTTGAGGACATTGAAATTAGTAAAACCAGTCTAGTATATGTTAAAATATGCTTATTAAGCTTGCTAAAATGGCTATTTAATGGCTAATAAGGCAAATAGCCAAAAGGCAAAAAGGAGTTTGGGATGGCCAATCAGAATTCAGGAGGCCCTGGTAAGCCATTGTTACAACTGACTCTGTCCCTGGAACATCATTGGTGCCGCTATTTGCTGTTGGGCTCTATCAGGGTGTTATAAATCCAGATATTGTCATTATTTTGGTTGCCAATGCATTTATCATTTACAGTGCTGTCTCAATTTAGTCATGAAAAAAACTTAAAGATAAATAAATCCATCTTGTCAAAATGTTTGTTTACAGAATTAGCATGGTAGCACTGCTCTGTGCTGAAACTAAGAAGAATAATACAGCGTAGTACAAGTCTCATGCTCTAATGTGGAAGTAGGCCTAAGTATCAGGCTTAAAGATGTACCAATAAATTACTGCTGAAGTTGAAATAGCTGGTAAATATGCGTGCATCCAACTCACTGAAAATCCTTTTTAGATGATGCTGATTTTTCTCACTGACACTGATCAAGAAATATTTATATTAAGATAGCTTTTTTTATGATTGGAGAGATGGAGAAAACCTTTTGATGGGACAATTATGTATTTATTTATTTATTATTTTTGTTGGTATTTATCTTTTTTGTAGTAGTCATAAAATACATAGAGGTTGCCATTAAAACTAGAACTACATTTTCCAGGAAAAAAAAAAAAAAAAAAAAACACCACTTCAAAGTCTATCTGAACATTATATCAATGGACCCCCAGTGAGGCCAGAGGGGCCTGCCCACCAGGCTTTGCTCCAGCACCAGCAGCATATCGGGGCCCCTTCCATCTGTTGCCCTTGTCCTGGGATTGTTTGTGTGTATGTGCTGGCCTACTCAGATCCCATCTCTATCATCTGCTGAACTCCTCTACCTCTCTGTTTTCCTCTTTATTAGGCCTGAAAAGAAACACCAGATGGCTTGTGGGAAAAAATCATACTCCTCCAAAAGGAAAAGAGGCACCACCCACAGCCATGTTAGAGCGCTGAAAGATTTAAGACATGCATGGCACACTTCAAAGACAGCAAACAGAAATACATGAAGGCCTCGTTGAGTCCTGCTTGAAGCGGATCAGCAGCAGTATTTCTCTAACAGAGACTGACAGCGGGGGGATAAATCAGTCGATCAAGTCTTTGGATGGATTCTTGATATATTGACCCAGCAAACATGACCTTGACTCTGAGGCTGAGGTATGTCAGGACAGGCACTGTGTGTGTAATCACGCTCTGTTTGCAAACTGAATAGTCAAGTCAGGTTTATTTATAGGCCTTTTATAGTCTGAGCATATTTCAAAGGATTCATATATCAAACACACGGCTACTCGAATTCACTGACGGGTCATTTGGAGTCTCAGTACAAATGACCTGTATAAGAGCGTAAGCAGATACCAAACAGAGAAGAGCTGAGCTGACACTGTATTTACTGACCTTTTGGGTTAGGAATAGCACAACATTTTAAAAATGTTCATGTTCACTTCAGCAAATAGTTGGATATGATCAAACTAATCTCAAATCTGACTACTAAATTTATGGTCTTAATTGTCTTTCAGGTAAGGAGTAGGAGACACTGCATGCATACCCTCTATAAAACTCACATTGCTAAAGCTAACTTAGCTATAGACAATAGAGCTACTGTGCATAGCTAATGTAACTAAAGCTAAGCTCACAAAGCAGCTATGTAAGCTAAGAATAAGTTAACTATGTGGCTAACTTAGCTTAAGTTACATTTCACAAAGCTCATGCTGCTACAAATAACTATAGATAATGGAGCTATAGCTATAGACAATGTAACTAAAGCTAAGCTAAAAAAGCAGCTAAGTGAGCTAAGAATATGTTATCTATGTGGCTAACTTAGCTTTGATTACATTTAATATAGCTCATGCTGTTAAAAATACCTTAGCTATAGGTAACTACATTTTCTGTCTGAGATATGCGGCGTTTAAGATGACCAGTCTGTAACAGTGACTGTAAGAAATGTGCAGTCTGGAGCCAGACCACTCTTGAAGTTTCCTTGGTTTCCTGCACAATAAAGTTTTTTTTTTCTTTACAGGAGGTAAAACATAGCTTAGGGAAGAACAGAGTAAAAGCGGGGGACAGTTAACGTGAATTTCCTTAGCTAAATTGTTAACCTTGACTTGGAACTTTACACAAAGAAAATAACTTTTTGTAAGTTTCTGTTAATGTTTCACACAATAAGCCATTTGAAGCTCTTTGCTATACTTCTCAGTCAGAGCACCCATTAAAATATTTATCCTTTTAATTTTTATGTCAAACAAATTTAAGATTTAATTACTTTAAATTAATTCCACAATTACAACACTGGTAAGGAATTGCTCCACGTTGTCAATATGGACGTTTGATTGACCAAGTTAAAATGTGTAGTAATTCTGAAGCTTCGCAGCTTGCAGCTTTCCAAATTTTCTCACTGAATCATTGCACCAAAAACCCAGAAAAGAATTAGAAAGGAATTAGAACTAGCAAAGCACTCGGACCTCCGCCATTAGCCCTATCTCCCAACTGTAAGTAATCCTTTAAAAAATTCCTGGATCCAGACGGTGATCTGGATCAGTCCCAAAATCTAATCAGTTCTCCCTTATGCCATTTCTGACATTTCCTGAAAATTTCATCAAAATCTGTCCACAACTTTTTGAGTAACAAACTAACTAACAAACCCTCCCGATCACATAACTTCCTTGGTGGAGGTAATTAACTGGCACCGTGATATGTTGGAACCTTACATAACATGGGAAATTAACTGAATTCTTTGCCACCTAAATATAAACAGAACCCTCTAAAGCAGAGTTTCCCAACCAGTTTTTCTTGGAGCCCGCCCTACATGTATCTGAGAAAAGCGGAGCCCCCCCAGGACCCAAGAGAGAAGAAAAAGTGACAAACCGCCATCAAAAATCAACATAGATGTTAATTATTTCACTGATAAAACCCTAAAAAAGGCCTATGCATGCTTTTCTTATCAAAAGACCTTTGTATAAACTAATTAATAACTGCTTTATCATGGTTTTAGTCAAAATTTGCAAATCTAATTTTGGCAGCCTCAGAGCAGACAAAGCCTTGCCCCCGTCCCCCAGAGGGTTCGTGACCCCAGGTTGGGAACCAATGCTCTAAAGCATTTTAATACAGTTCATAATGGCAGTAATGCTAAGTCCCCCTTCATTCGGCATTGATTAGGACTTTAAAACACACAAGAAACTGAGAAAAACGGACATTTTTCTTTTCAAACCGAACACCACATGTTGATGATGATAATGATGATGATGATGCCATTCTGGAGCACTCATCCTTTCCAGTAAATCGTTCTGCCGAACATCCTTGTCTCACTCTCATGTTTTTTTGATTCAGTCATGAGAGTCCAAGCTGGCTGACGGACTGCAGCTCAAAATATCGAATAGCACTTTGCAGTGAAATGTAGCATGCAGTTGTCGGATCATCTGATGGCTCTTCCTCAGGTTATCCAGGCTCACAGTCACTCACACACCATCATATTAGCGGCTGCGCTCTAACAGCAACTTAGTGATTTCACTTCTCTCTTGGCTGCTGCCGCCTTTTTAAACTGTTAGTGTGAAATGAAAAATTGTCTCCGAGCTTTGATATATTGGACTAAAGTAATTACAAAACAGCTACCTCAGTAAGTATGAGTTTGTTCATGTGGCGAGGTAAACAAACATGATAATCAGGAGGATACTGAGACTGTCTTTGTGAACAAAAATCAGACATTAGTCGCTGAACAAACTAGATATGTTGGAATTAAATCGGTGTAGACATGAAAAGGCTGAGAGCTTTGTACAATTGAATTTTGGATTTAGACCATGAACGTTTTTCAACACTTTCTGGGCTTGGTTTCTTTAAATGTGAGGGTCTGAGACATACGAGAGCTCAGAGTTAATTATTTCACTCCCTAATGCTACAATGATATAAAATATAAAAGCACTGAGCTCTATATCATCATTCAGTCTGCTGTTTGCCATTTTCTTTTCCTTCATTGAAAATTAACAGCCAGCCAAATGCTGTGTTTTGTTCAGTGTGGGGGGAAGTTGCCCAAACTACCAGCCATGGCTGCCTACAGGTCATCAAAAGTAAAACTAAAGCATGATTTGTACAACAATATGAATTTAATCCCAGACTTCTGCCTCTCCCACTCAGACACAGAGACAATCAGCAATCAATACCCCCCCCCCCCGTGCTATGCCCATGCATCCATTTCTCCTTTTCTGTGAATTAGTAGTCCAAACATATCACCAATTATTTTTGTGTTCTTTAAAAATACAGTTCTGAATGCAAGAGATTATGTGGGATTTTGTAGATTACAGTCAGGACTCTGAATCTGCCAGAGTGTGTTGTTCTGTTTTGTTCATGTAAATGCTCTCCGCATAAAAGCTGTTTCTGTTTTCACTTCTCTCTTTGTATTAATACATGAACCTCTTTTGGCATCTTTCTAAAGAGTGAGGAAGAGACAACTCCCCCACCCAGACTCTAAACCCCTCTGGCTTCCTCACCAGCCAGTCATCCATATCTGATATCCATGCAACGTCAGTCAGCTACACCCTGACCCAGTGGTTCCCAACCTTTTTTTCCTTCGAGCCCCCCCCACTTGTATCTAAGAAAACTTGAACGCCCCTGAGACCGACACAACAGAAAAATAGCAATACTTTGTGGTCAAAATTAACATAAATTTAACCCCAGACACAAATTCTTTTACCCAACAACCATTGTATGAATTATTTATGAGAGTTATACCATGATTTCTGTCTACCCTAGATGGAATTTAAAACCATTCATGTAATCTTCACAGCAAAGAATAATTTGCTGCCTTTTCATGAAACATTTTGTAAAAGAAAGGAAGGTTCCTAGTTAAAGTTAAAGCTTTTTAGATTTAATTTTTTCTGTTTTGGTCACACTTCTGTCATCTCCCTTCATATATTTATTTTAGTTTTAGTTGACAAAAATTCATTTTAGTCCAATTTTAGTCCATAAAAAGTCATATACATTTTAGTCTTCACTTATTTCCTCTCCCAATCTAACTTAATCATCCAAACTGTCAAATTAATGTTTGTTTTTGTCCTGTTAGAGTTTCATTGTACATGTTTGAAATGAAGTTATCAACCAATCATCCCTCACTCCTCCATCCGCCTCTAGACCCCAACAAACCATTCTAGATACATTTCTTTACTGCTGTGGTCTTTGTTAGCAAATCTTTCACATTTTTAACACCTGTTTAACTTTTTAAGATTTTTGAGCAAGGACAAGGCTTTTGGGTAATAAGAGAGCAAAATGTTTATCAGAATGATAATAATTAGAGTCTTACAAAAACAGTCAGCAGGCAAATACAGAAATGACCCGTAGCATGATTTGGTTTACATATCCAGAAAAATATGGTAAGAGGTGCACACTTATTTAATCCCACCCCTCTCATTACCTCACTGATCCTTATTTTCCAGCTTTTACAGATTGAACCTCAACAATAGGCATTACTCTGACATGCTAATGTGTAGTTGTAATTGATTTATATAAATCAAAGATATAATTATATGTGATTACAAATAATTATATTCACATTCATTGAAAAATAAAACCCAATCATAGAGTTATTATCAGAAATATGAGTTCATGAGTTATTTAGGTACTTTTATCAAAATATATGTATTTAATAAATACTTTGTGCTATTACTCACTAAAAGTGAAAGAAAAAACAAAAATAATACACATCTAAACAAACAAGCACTCAGTGAAAGTTATAAATGTATTCTATTTTATTGCAGTACAATTACTTTATTTACTCAGTACAGATCCACTTCACATTACCCTGTTTATTTATGTATTCAAAGTTCAAATCTGTCGCTCTGTTCACTGCAACAATTTTTGTCTTTCCACCTTTAATCTAATGTACGGCTTTGTTTCTATTTTTGAATGCCGTTATTGTCAGTATCTGAGACTTTAATTTGAAAACGTTTGTTTATAGGGTTCATTTTGCATGTAGACATACATATACTATATGTATATGTATGTCTACATACATATAAAATATAAATTGTTTACATATGCAGTTGCAGATTTCTGCTCTTGTCTTTTGGTAATGCTGCTGCTCTAAGTGCCTTGAGTATCCCTTAGAGAAATTTAGCAATAACTTTATGTTTTTATGTCCTTATTTAGACAGGACAGTGGATAAATTTGGAAGCATGTGTCTTCACTCTTCTTGTACTCTTGTCCAGTAGTTCCTTGAACACGGCCACCTCTGCTCCAGTCCTCTCTGCCCTCGCTGAGCTCCTCTCAGAGAGACCCGTCTCCACACTCAGAGGAGGTGAGCTGGCTGAGGTGATGCTTTTTGATCTTTGCACCAGACGCTGTCTCACCTCCCCGGCAGACAGGCTTTTTATTCAGTGAATTAGATGTTGGACTTTTTAGAAGAAAATCTAGCTGTGGAACTGGAATTGAGTTTCCTTCTTGCCAATAACTGGAGTCATAGAAGCAACTGGAAGTCCACTATATGGACTCTAATGCAGGTAAGCATGGTTTTTGTAAAGTTCTGTTAATTCCACTCAATTTCCACAGTATGTTTCTGTATGTGTGCTCTTGTGCTGTCACTCATGCGTAAAGGGGAACGATTTATCCGTGACACAATTGCAGCTCTTCCAGAATTAATTCTACACTGCCAAAACTAACATATGCTCATGTCATACAGTGATTCTGCGTAAGACCAAGCTGTTATCTTTGAATGCATTTATCAGGGATGAACAGGGCCAGCTCGCCCTATATGCAAAACACACAAGGTGCATAGGGCTTCATCATCTGTGAGGGGCCTCAATTATGAACAAATGGTTATTCTTCTTCAATATTTGCCCACTCATCCTGCTGTTGTCTATGTGAGAAACATTACAAAGGTGATGAAACAGAGACCATTTCCACACAAAGAATTTACCTGGGCATCACTACCCAGCACTATTAGCTCCTGTTTTACACACAGTCATACAGACGTAAACCAACCAACGACGCCAACATGACATCTTTCTCTATCGCTGCCTGTCAGCACAGTCCATGAGAGCAATCAAACACAAACCCTGTTTCAGTGCTGGACATGCACAAGTCATTTCCAAAATCAAAACCAGGAGATTAGCTTAAAGCAGTTGTTCCCAAAGTGGGGGGAGCAACAGTGTCATGACTGTATGTATACTATATATATATAAACTATATTGCCAAAAGTATTCACTCACCAGTGCAACGAGTCCAGTTGTGAAATTTCCTTGCTCCTAAATATTCCACAGTCAACTATCAGTGGTATTATAACAATGTGGAAGCAATTGGGAACAACAGCAACTCAGCCACGTAAAATGATGGAGCAGGGTCAGCGGATGCTGAGGCGCATAGTGCGCAGAGGTCAACAACTTTCTGCAGAGTCAATCGCTACAGACCTCCAAACTTCCTGTGGCCTTCAGATTAGCTCAAGAACAGTGTGTAGAGAGCTTCATGGAATGGGTTTCCATGGCCGAGCGGCTGCATCCAAGCCATACATCACCAAGTGCAATGCAAAGCGTCGGATGCAGTGGTGTAAAGCACGCCGCCACTGGACTCTAGAGCAGTGGAGACGTGTTTTCTGGAGTGATGAATCCCAACTTTGTGGGAACAGTTTGGGGATGGCCCCCTTCCTGTTCCAACATGACTGTGCACCAGTGCACAAAGCAAGGTCCATAAAGACATGGATGAGAGAGTTTGGTGTGGATGAACTTGACTGGCCTGCACAGAGTCCTGACCTCAACCCGATAGAACACCTTTGGGATGAATTAGAGCTGAGACTGAGAGCCAGGCCTTCTCGTCCAACATTCCCATAACATTACCATTCTCGTCAAAAATTCCCATAAACACACTCCTAAACCATGTGGAAAGCCTTTCCAGAACAGTAAAAGCTGTTATAGCTGCAAAGGGTGGACCAACGTCATATTAAACCCTATGGATTAAGAATGGGATGTCACTTAAATTCATATGCAAGTCAAGTCAAGTGAGCAAATACTTCTGGCAATACTGTGTGTATGTATATATATATATATATATATATATATATATATATATATAATTGCATTATTTTGATGTTTCTGCAAAGGGTTTGTACATCAGAAAGTTTGTTTGCTACAAAGGTTGTGTGGTTTCATGTAAATTCAGTGGTTTTCCACCTCAAAGTGATCTTTTCTCTGTGACTAATGGAGACTAATGTTGATGAAGTGATGATTTACTATAAGGAGTCTGTGCATTGTGCGGCATTTTAGAATGAATGCTTTGCACACTTCTTCTGCTGTTTGGATCGATCTGCTCCATGTGGATTGTTATGGTTTGGCAGCAGCCAGTGTTTTAAATAGAGCTGGCACATATCTCAAGTAGAGTGGAGTGGTGCTTCTGGGACTTGTTGGAGATGGACTGGAGCATGCACAGTGGAATTACAAAGGTTGACTAGGAAGGGAGTGATCGACTGATTTGCTCTGCAGTGCGCTTTGTGAGCAGATCATGGTGCAGGTGGAGTATATCGAAAATGGAAGATACCTTCCCTGACCCTGTAAGGTTAGTTTAACATAGTGGCATGAGCTTAAATCAGGGCTCTAACTCTCTCTCTCTGTCCCTCCACTGTCCTATCAAATAAAGGCAAGAAGCCCTTAAATGAATCCTAAAAAATGTTTATTTTGTTTTTTCTGTGACACAGATTTCTTTATTTCAGCTCAGGTCAAAGCAACTAAAAGAGTGACGTGGTAGTGCGCTGACTGTGTAGGAACACTGTTAATTTGTGCTTGGGGAGCTGGGGGGGGGGACTCTGCTTTGGGCCCCACTTTTGCTGGGGGCAGCCCTGGAGATGAAGGATCAGCACTGAGAGGAGATGTGCATCTGCATTCTGCACGGACGACTGACACCGAGCTTGTCACTCTGCACACTAAACTGACTGTGCAGTCAGCTTTTTCTCCTCCTCTCTTTGACCACATCTTCTCCTCCACCACCCCGTAGCTCTGAGCAACTCCCCATCCAATCCCCCCATCCCCTCCCCTCAGTGCTGCAGCCCACCCTGCTCCGAGCTTTAATGGTACATGCCATTAGAAAGCCCGAGCTCTGGAAGGGAGGAGGGGAGGGTGGTCTCAATCTCAGCTAAGAGGCTACTTTAGTCCCCCGACATAAGCACATTCACAGATGTCTCTGCACGCGTAGAGGCGTCTCACCCGTCACGACAGAGCGAGCGTGTTCGTGTGTGGAAGCGACCGAGCCTCGGACAGGAGGGGAGCACAGATCCACGGAGAGATACAAAGGAGAGGTGTGAAGACGGAATCCACACATAGATGCCACACTGACGTCTCTGCTCTCACGCGCCTGTTTCGGCTGGTGTGAGCGCGAGACGACGAGAAAGAGAGGGAAGGGAGGCAGATAAATCCTGGGAGTCTGATTCCTTTCTCTGCTTTTGCATCCTCTAATTTTTACTCGCATCATCCGAGGCATGAAGGCGGCTGTCTGCTGGCACGGCAGAAGAAAAGAAGAGGATGCTTTGACTGCTGCCTCTCTGTCAACAAGGGACACGGAGGAAGAAGAAGTGGGGGACAGCACACAGCAGGGACAAAACTAGGATTTCTGCCGCATGCGCTGGGAATAGCAGTCTCACACCGGAGTCTCTGAATGAGGTAAAAATACATCATACTACTTTATTTTTGCGTTTTCTTCAGAGCCTTTTGAGCTGACGGGAGCAGACATGCATCTGTGAGACACTTGGAAGTGGGGCTTATATATCGAGTTTTACGGTATATCGATAAATTTACAATATAGTGTCAGATATCATCGTTTGTATCGATATAGCCCACTTTATCTTGATTTTTTTGAGGATAAAAATAGATACCAGGCCTGATTCTTTGGAAGAAGACTGTTTACATAAAGAACTCTAACAGAAATATGCCCATTGGTGATCTATTTTAGTAAGAAATTATAATAATTTAGTAGCATTTATGTTCTAAAAAAACAACAACAACAATATTGACACCTGTTTGAGACCAAGGCAACAAAAATAGAAGTCCTTAAGACCCAAAATTGGGCAAATGACATTTTTTATTATCAAATATTGCAGGTGCATTCCTGCATTCTGTCTAAATTGCATAAAAAGTGTCTGGAATTGGTGAAAAGAGACCCTTGCTCCCTGCCAGTTCCACCCACTTTTCCAAATGTTGCCAATGTATTTGCAAATTTTAAAGCATGCTCTGTTTCTGTTGGTTTAAAAATGACTTAAAGTTGGACTTTTTGACACCACAGATCAATAAAATAATGGAGATTGATAGCAAATGTGAAACACATGGTGTTCGAAAGTGCAGAAACTGTTGGCTGCTTCAATAAATGTTGCAAATGTAGTTACCCTGCAAATGCATTTGCAAAACAAAAAAAAATGTACCCAATTTAGTATGAAACAGATGTCAATATTGCTCCATTTTTGTAAAATCATATCAAAGTTCATCCTTCTGGTGTCGTGACAGCCATAAAATGTCCACATATTCCCAATCAGCTCAAATGTTGAGATGTGATTCTAGCTCCATATTATCAAGCCCCTTCTGTGAAGCGTGCACACTTGATAGGAATGAGCCCATTTCCATGCTGATCAGGTTTGGAACAGCAGTGGGGAGATTGCCATCTTTGTCCCTGGGTTGCTGTGAACAGCAGCACAGTGGAAGTGAGTGAGGGAGGATCTGTGCATGTTGCATGCTGCAGAGAGAGAGAGGGGGCCTAGAAAGAAGAGTCAGTGATGAAAAGAATTCCCGATAATCCTCATGATGAGCATTTGGGTGCTGAGAGAGCAGAAGGGCACGGGAGATTTTCTCTCCACAAAGCTGCAGCTGCAACACAAGTCTCAGATACAATTACAATTCAGTGTTTTTTTTTTTTTCTAAGAAGGCTAATTTAGAACTCCCTTTCTGAAAATACTGAATAGGATGTTATCAGGTGCACAAAGGTGTGACGAGACTCTCAGCTTGGTTCAAGTGAACTAAATAAGACGAAGCTGATCTCTGGGCTTTACTCTGATAGGGCGGTTGGAGAGAGACAGGAAATAAGGGGAAAGAAAGCAGGGGAGGACATGCACCAAACAGCACCAGGATCAGCATCGAACCTGTGATCAGTGCATTCAGAACTGTAATCTGTGTATGTGACAATTTCGTTGACTATATATATGACTGAAACTGTTGTTGACAACCTTTTTCCAAGAGAACGATTGGACTAAGACAAGCTAAAAATAGATCTTTGCTGATAAAAACTTGGAAAAAAGTAAGTTTAGTCTTTGTCAAAGAGACCATCCCTGATATTTCTCCACTGTTGGTTAATCTGTCAAAACACAACATATCTGAAACTCTTTTGCCTCTCGACTGTAGAAAGCAGAGATCCCAGGTTTGGCAGAGTGCATGGAACACACAAGTTTGATTTGGCACCATTCAGGCAAAGAAAAGACTAAAATGTGAAGACTTGTATGGACTAAAATTGGACTAGAATGTTTTTGAGCTTTGGTTGACCTGGACTAGACTAAAATGAGTAGAAATGACTCAAATGTGACTAAAACTAACACTTCAATTTAGGGATGAAAAATAAAACTAAACTAAAAAATGGCTGCCAAAAGTAACACTGTGTGGGTGCCTGTTTTACCAGCTGAGCAAAAGTGGTGCCCAATTTTCCTCTAGTTTTAAGAAAATGTTGAGAATGAAATACATGATTGTCTTTTATTTAACTGAACTTGCAAACCACTGCAGGTCTATTTTGGAATGCAGTCGTCATGTACTTCATGTCACAGCTTAAATACTGTTGGTGTCTTGGCTAGACATAACACGAACTTTGCATTTTAACAGTGCTTCAAATCACAACACATCCCTTTATTTTTAATTAAGACTGTCAAGATTAATCGTATTAACTTGGGCCCCATCCACAAGGAGATGAAAATGATATATTGCCGTTTCGTTATGAAAAAGTTTTCTGTAAAGACAGAATCGTTTCAGGAAATATCCGTGTAAGCACAGAACCACTGAAATTATGCCGTATGTTTACATGTTGCTGTATCGCTGCCACGAAAATGCACCGAAAGAGAGAAGAAGAGCACAGAAAACTGACACAAACTTTCTTCTAGTTGCCCTTCTGGTTGTTCGCTTTGGATTTAAGAACATATGGTATATGTGTTTTGCGGTAGTGGTGAAGGAGCATCAGATTTTGCAGTAAAAGCCATAACAAGCTCAGTAGCTTCTGCAGCACGAACACAACCCTGTAACCCACCGTTGTTGTTTTGGCCGTACCCGCGCAGTTGTCTTGAGAAAGCTACGCTATGTGTGGCGTAATCATTTCCAGAAAGATGCGGTTGGCCGTCCACATGGAGATCAAACTGTATCTGTTAACAGATTCGTGCATTCTGGGGCCTGTTTCAAAAAGTATCGTTTACAGTCACCCAAATGCTGTTTCCGTTTGGATGAAATGCAGATACGACAAAAAACTTTTGCATATACGCCTGAATTTGTCTCTGTGTGGACAGGGCCTTGATTTACTCTGGAAGTCAGATGCAGATTCCCACTGGAGTTCAGGGTGAAATTACACCCAAGTTGAATGTGTTCCAGTCAAGGTTACACACAGTTAAATGATTACATGCAAATATCAAATCAGCTGAAGTGAGATTTACGAGTGTGTTAAACTATTAACCTATATATATTTTATAAATACAGGCTTGAAATCCCAGTCTATAATGCTCTTTAAACTAAATGAACTACCCGCTACTGTAGCTTCAGTTAATTGTCGCCTTCCTGCTTGACCTTTCCCCTGGCACTTCACTTGACTTTAACTATGAGAAGCTTAGCAGTTAGCGTGTATTAGGACCAGCACAGTAGGACTGTTTTTAGGTAATTAAAGGACATAAAGTAATGTGTAGACTGTCAAGGGTTGAACTCATGTAGAATTACCCAATTGAAGTGAAAGATGCCACATATCGAAGCACGATATTAATCATCAAAGAGGAACCAAGGCTGTTGGAGCTAGCTGCTAATGTTAGCCACGCTGAACAGTGTATACCATGCTCACGTCACATGAGCTAACACAATGACCCTGTGATGTTTTTGACTGTTTTCTAAGTATTTTCGTCTTTTTAGACCAGTGCTCTCAACTGATCTGGCCTCAGGACCTCCCAACAGCTCCTGACTGAGCAATTGCAACCCAAGTTTCCTAAAATTTTAAACTAATTAAATTTACTTAATGATGAAAGTTTGTATCTCATTTGGAATTTACTGAGACCAAAGGAAGAGACCGGACAAGCATGTCATCAAGCATGCACAGGTTGTATTTTTCTTCCTATCATAAGGTGTCAATTTGGGATGTTTTCTGGAAATTCTGAGAAACAAAACCATTTAAGCATTTAAGAAAGAAATCCAGTTCTGTGTTCCTGACAAAAAAATATATAAATAAAATGAATGAATGTGTTTTGGCTTTGGTCCTCCATAGGTCATGGACTTTAAGATGCATTTTTTCTCCGCAGACACCTTGGCAACCCACTGAAAACAGCTCCACAACCCACTTCTGGGTCCCGACCTACCAGTTGAGAATTACTGCTTTTAGACTGCTGGGTTTTGGCATTTAGCCAAATGGGGAAACAGACACCAAGAAACATCTGCAGTTCAGGTTGCTACTAGTTGGTAACTCAGGCTACTGAAGGTGCTCTGAGTTTCTGAGTTCAGGGTGCATTTGTGATGACGTATCTAACTGGCAACTCCAAATTTTCAGGTTCTGGGTTAACTGGAAATGCACTGTATGATCCACAATTACATTTATTTTTCAAACTGTGATTAATCACATGCTTTATTGTCCCATTTGGCACACTTTGGCTAAGCCTCTGCTGCCACACTGATGTAAATAAGTCCACCACTGCTCCTTAATGTCTCATTTCACTTTTAAAACTCACACACAGCTCAGTGGACAAGCCAAAGTTGTCTGTGCTTTGAGTTATCATTTACCTCTTTACTGCTCCCTAATTTCATTTTCGAACAAGTTTGTTTTTCTTTTTCATAATCTTCAATCTGCCTTTAAAAGCGGGAAGTCTGGAAGTCAGTTACCATTAGTTTAAGATGACAGAATCATTAGAAATGACCCCAAAACAGTTGTAAATGTGAAATAGTGGAATTTAAAATGCAATGATTAACTACAGAAATTCTGAGAGTAGTTGCAGTTAAAGGTTGTGGTTGTTTGAAAACCCTAATCTCAGTACATCTGCGTCTCTGTCCTGAAATCGCCAGACAGAGAAATCTCCTGATGTTTCAGTCACCTGATGATTCAGTCTTGCACGATCTCACGGCATGAGATCCCATCACATTGCTTTGGTGAACCCAAAAAATCCTGTGGAAAAATAAAAGATGTGGTGATGGAGTGGTGGGGGAACAAAATGCAGTGCTTGTTTCTGAAGTCTGACAGAACACTTTCAGTAGTGACCCCAGGGAGCCTTACACTACCTTCTAGACAGAAAATAACAACTTGTCCAAAGAAGCTTACAAAAAAGGAGCATAGCCTTGAGAAAAGGAAAGCTTGAGTCGAAGTTAAGTGGGCTATACGTTCTCATTTCTGACACCTGCTTAAACTCTGGCTTCAGGTGAAAAGATGCAGGAGAAGTGCTTGTTTTCCTGACACACAGCACAGGTGCTGCAGCAACTCGGAGCTCTCGTTCTGGAGAGGAAAAACAACAGTGCTTTGTCTCAGAGCGTGCTCCATTTCTGTTCACTAGTGACACATTGTTGGCATGTTTTTTTCTATTTTGACCTTTTTTGTGCAAGGTTTAAAGAGAAATATTCCTCCTTGTGTGCCTATGTGAAACTTGCATTGGCAATAATGTAGCGCAGCAGGTTCAGCGCCTCTCAGTAGTGTCTGTGGAGCGTCTTGCACGGCGTGGTTACATGAATTCTGGGCTCCAGTCTGAAGGCCTTACTCATGTGTCGGGATACATCATGCTCCCTGGAAGTTCTGACTGGTCCAGTCATGGCACACTGACACCCAACATGACATCAGGCATATTGGAAAAATATGCTGCCTCTTAAGCTCATATAGCTCTGCTGTCTGGATGATGTTAAAGACAGTGTCTCATGCCAAAACATGAATCTTTTTTTTCTTATTACGATTAGGAAAATAATAACCAGATCTTTACCTGTAATAATTGCATTTGTTTAATTGTAGTCCAAACGGCTTCATATATTAACCTATGAGTTAAAAGTAAGACAGGACCATTGTAGACTATAGGTCACATATTATGAAAAATACACTTTTTCAGCCTCTTCTAGCATAAATATGTGCCACTGGCCTGTCCAAAATCCCCACAAGAATCAGAAAAATCAATTCCCTCCCCTCCTCTCTTTCTCCACTTTTCAGAAAATGTGTGCCAAAGCAGGCCGTTCTCAAATTTTCCCCTCATGATGTCATGTGGGGAGTAAGCCCCACCCCCAGGTCCAGTTGGCCCGCCTCGCTTGGAAGAAGGTTCCTCTCACATCCAGAGCCACATCCACTTCCTGAGAGGGGCGGAGTCAGACAGCTCATTAAAGGGGGGGCTGAGTAATTGCATGTTCTACTGTGCATGTGTAGGTTCTCTCCGGGTCTCCGTCTCCCACCACCAAAGACATGCTTATTAGGTTAACTGGATTCTAAATTGGCCGCAGGTGTGAATGTGAGCGTATCTGTCAGTCCTGCGATTGACTAGCGACCAGTCCAGCATGTACCCCACCCTTTCACCCAATGACAGCTGGGGTAGGCTCCAGCCCTCCCGTGACCCTCCAACGGGATGGATGGACAAACACAAGAGAGACAGGGAATTCAACATCAATCATTCTTTATACCAAGGATGTTCTAATCAAGGGATATAAAAGCTTTCAGGTGTTGTCAGGTCTTCAGTCCGCCACAGCGTCTAAAAGCAGCCTCATCCTAACATTCATTAAAAACTTTAATGCCCGCTCCTTTTTACAACTGGGGTTTTCACGATTCATTGGCTGTGTTTAACAACACGGAGGAAGAACCGGGTGATTATGTGGTCCATCAGTAGTAGATTGTAGTTTTTACACAGCAGATATGTCACATCTGTAACATCCTCTTTTTGAACTTCCTAATCACAGGGGACCCTTGCTCTTTTACATCTCTCCTTGAACCTGTGATATTATACACTGAGATCAGTAAAAGTGGATAGGAAACACTCCAAAAATAATAATCCTAGAAACCTGGGTTTTAGGTCATTAAATTACATGTACATTTTCCATGTACTTTTATTACATTAGTTCAAGGTAAAATACTACGTTAAAGTAAAGCTTAAAACCTTGTAGAGAGAGCTTGAAATAATGAAGTAGCTCAGGTCTTATTTCATTGAATTAGAGTTATGCAAACTTGTGCATAAAGGTTAACTCATTGAGTGCCAGTCCTTTTATAAAATGGAAAGTGGCATGTGCTGGTGTTTCTGGCCATTTTGAGTCATCTTTCAAGACCCACAGAATATTTTGTACTATGACTCTGAAAACACCAAATAGCTCAAATGAAAGAACAAACTATTTCATCATGGAAAAAAACATTTGTTTGCAGCTTGTTTCATTCTTGATTTATCTGAAGTTGAATAGAGGTTAGTTTCACCAAAAGACCACGTTTTTTCTAGAAAGCGGAGAAAAATGCGTTTTTGTGAAAGAGAGTCTGTCAAGCAAAACAGTGATTTAAATGTTATAATTTTGCCTTCAATGACATAAAAGACATCTGAAAAATGTATTACAAATGTTATTTTATTGTAAAATAAATACAAAGTACAACACAACAGCCTACAACTGGATGGTCTGTACAACCCCTGATACGCCCACGTCCTCTCCTGCTTGTGTGTCCCCTGGCACTGCCTGTAAATTTTAGAATATAATATAAAATATGTTACATAGATTATATATGTAATATATAACGTTAACTTACCTCCATCGCTCTGGGACGGAGATCAAGATCCGCTCCGTTCACTCGGCAGCCATTCCTCAGAGTCTGGGTCGGAAAAGTCCATCTCTGAAGTGTCGTCGCTGTGTGTATCAAGCTGGCTTTTTCTCCGACGCATGGGGGAGACCTCGCAGCATTCTTTAGCCTCTTGGCCAGCCGAGGCAGATGAATGGCTGCACTGATTTCTGTCGGTTTCGTGAATGACTCTTCTGTGTTCTGACTATGTATCCCAGAAGCACCAAAATTACTCACAGGGGGCGTGAGAGCACCCCCTTGTGCCAGCCGCCGAAAAAACACTTTGACGTATATATACGTCAATGGCACTCAATGAGTTAAGTGTTAATTTAATTACTTAATGTAAACTTAAGTTGATCTTTCACATAACCTAATTTGAATACACATTAAATAAGGTTTGTCTTCGCTGAGCAAGATCTTCTAGTTAGCTGTTTTTATACAGAGATTCCGCAATAAAGGTGGAAAGGAATACCTGTCTCTGTTCTGCAACGAGCAATTCACACAAAGGTGTAACAGAGCTGTGCACGCCCGAGATTACACACACACGCCGGCGTCCTGTAATCAGATGGCAGCCGCTGCCTGAGCTGCTGCTTTCAATGAAACTTGAAACTCTGGATTTCTCGGTTCAAAACTTTGTATTTTCTAAATAAAATACAGGGAAAATAACATGAACATTCATTTTGATCGATTAGATCCAATAGACTTTTTTTCCTCCATGTTTCTGAGTTGGAGGTCCGACTTTAAGCCGTGTCACAGCGCACTAGTTACGTCGGAGGTAGGAAACTTCAGAGTACTGAGCTCCCTTGAACACATCATGGAACTTTTCAGACGCTGCTGTGAGCAGAGATGTGTCTGCTCTCTCCTCTCCTGTACAGAGCGTGATCAGCTCTCTAACCTCGCAGTCTCTCCATTTAATCCACATTATTCTTTGTTTTATCCCCCTGTTGTTTTCTCTGATGAAATACCGCTCGATTAGACTGCGCTGGTTTTTAAATCTCCCGTTTATGGAGACAGCAGCGCACACTTGCCGTTGCAGACTGCCCTGACATCCTTTCACACTCGTTGCAGAAAAGTCTGTTGCGGCTCGGATACTGCCTCTTGATCCGGATCAGAGGTGGGGCGAGATCGACCCCCCATTGCGGTACGGTCGCTGTCATACAGAACGGCGTTGCGGACTGAAGGCGTAACAGACACGGAAGCAAGAGAGGCAGTGTGAAAGTAGCTGTCGTGAGGTGACAGCACCACTACCCCCTGCACCACTGTGGCCCTTATATCATTTCTCTGTAACTGTCTTATTTGAGTTTGCTGCTGTGTATCTTGGCCAGGACACTCATGAAAAGAGATTTAATCTCTCTGAGTTTTTCTCCTGGTTAAATAAAGGTTGATTAAAAAAAGTAGAATAAATGTGTTTCTGTTTATTTTGTCTCAAGCAAGTCTTCTACATGAGTACTAATACTTTATTATCCTTTCTTATCAAGCGTGAACACTGCCTTCAAAACTTTAAATGAGTGTTTTTTCATTGCATTGCATCAGTCCAGTCGTGATGTTACCTGTGCTTTCACACATGTGAACAGACGCCTTTCAGTCAAAGTTAGAGCAAACCCATATATTTACACTGGGTTTAGTTATTATTGTTGAATAACATTTAATTTGATGTCATTTAGTTGCACTTTACCCAAAAATAAAAGCTAAATATATATTAAGTTAAGCTAAAAAGATTAAATCACATTTGATTTGACAGAATTTAGTTAAATTTTACCCTAAAATAAAGCTTCATTATTATTAAGACCTAGAGTCATTTTTTGGGGTTAAGGGCTAAGGGAGGATATTTTAACCTTTTAAATGGACTCACTAATCTTGCAAAGCAGATGGATTTGCCGGTTTAATGTTGTTTTACTGGCAAATCCATCTTGCAGCGCTCCAATCTGAACCGTTTGGGCCGGTTAGAAAGTGACAGGACCAATCAGCGTCGAGCGACAGTTTCAGGTGCAGCAGAGTCGTGACATAAGCAACAAGAGGCCGCTGGCTGCTAAAGCGCCAGTTTTATCAGAACTTGACATTTTTTTGTTAAAGGAGACATATTTTAATCTCGTTTGCAGGGTTTATGGAAAGACGCTCTTGATAAAATGAAATCGGTATGTTTCAGAAAGGATCCTCAACATTGTAGCATTGTATGAAAGTGTTAAAATATGACTTAGTATAATATATCTCCTTTAAAAGAACAAAGAACAGCAGTGAGTTGTTTTCTTTTCAAAAACAACAAAAGTCATGTAATGACATGTCTACAGCCCCCATAGTTCACGTTATTCCTCGGCTACAGCATGTGTTTTGTTGCTTTTCAAGCCTCTGCCCTTTCCCAGATGCTTGGTATTGAAGGTTTGCTGGATGGATGAGTGAAACAAATCCATCTGGTGTGTCAGGTTATGGACCCACTGCATATAAGAAAAAGGACTAATGAAAGAAAGACCAGTGCGCCTCATTCACCACAGTCTTCCTGCACTGTAAGACCGAGCCGTAGAAGGCTGCTAAAAAATAAGCTGTATTAACTTAAAAAGCCAAAACATATATTTTTGCTTGATTTTTCTCTGTTGATTGAACACATCTTTAGTTTTAAGTAACCAGTGCTCAATCGTTCTGTTTTTTCATTGTTCCCAGAATGCCTTTGGGTGTTGGACACTTTTGCACCATGAGTAAAGTTACCGTCTCGGTTAGAGAAGTCCTAACTGTGGGGAGCAAATGTAATAACCAGTGGATGGAACACTGAACATGATGGAAGAGGACTTCCTGGTTCAGTGTGCAGTCAGTGTCAGTCGTCGTCCCCTAATCACTTAAAGTACTTTAACATGTTTATTTGAGTTAAACATAATTTTTAAGTGTAGAAACATTACTGCAGAGCAGTTTAAGTTATCAAAGTCAAGTTAACCCAACATAAATGTATGAATAATGACAACTCAGAAAGTCAATTTCCATTAAAAACTCTGGTACTAGCAGTTTAAAACAATGTGTACAGTTTCAACTTCTTAAAGTTGCTCTTTAGAAAGTTCCAAAGAAAAACCTCTGCTGGGTTCATGTTTTTGTTCTCACCTGTGTTCTTAAATCAATGAATGTTGCAGACACCAAGCAGGATTATAAAGGAGAAAGACATTGTAGTTAGTTGCCAACTTAATAAATTTGCTATTTAACCCTCTGAGGTCAAGCACTCGCCTGTGCGTTTTCGCCTTGTTTTTATTTGTGATTTTATATCATTGAAATGCGTTTCAAACACTTCCCTGAACTGGAGAATCTCATCTTTCACGTTCCCCCCACCTGCCATCCCAACCTCTGAACAAATACTGAGAAGCAGTGACAAGGATGACACCGCTTCATTTTAGTGAAAATAGAATAACAGACAACATTTATGCTCAAAAACGATATGATGAAATTTAACTTTAGACATTTTCTGCTCTTACCTATTATTTTATTCACTACTTTTGTGAAGCCAAGACTTTGGTGAAAGTATTTCAAGCACCAAAACAAGTCATTCACATGAGTGAAGCTGTGTTTTCACTAGAGATTCAGAAATTTTTTAAAGATTAGATTTCAAATAATCAGCATTTGGGCTAAAATACCTCTTTACACAGTCTTCTAAGGCCTCAGCGTGCATAAAGCTGAGATTGTCCTGGAAATTTTGATATAAAACACTTGTGTATTGTGTTATTTGCAAGTACCTTAAAGTGGTGAATGAAAAAACTGTGTAAAAATCAAGGAAATATTATATGAGAAGAAAATAATACACACAAGGAAGTGCAAATGGTTAAATCTAGATTGAATAATTTTATGAAAACAAATAAGAGACATAACCATAACGTTTTTTTTTTTTCAAAATAATTATGACTTTATAGATTTATTTTGAAAGCTGATGCTAGTGATGGCACACTATTCAAATACATCTAAGATACTATGTGTAACGTTCACTTTTTACTGTTTTAAATAAGTGTTTAATGGAAATGTCTTACTAAAATGTGAAGTTTATATTCATAATTCATCATTTTGCAGTTTAGATCAAACACTGCATAAAAGTTAACCATATTTAATGATGTATTTGTACGTTTCTAATTATATAAAAGTCCTGAAATAATAAAAAATGTTGCACAATATAATTTAAGATATTACAGTCTGTCTTAATCTAGCATATCTGAGTGCTGATAAGTGCAAAATATAATATTTTAATCTGTCATATCAGCTCTCAAATTTGCTTAAGAGTCCTTTTGGAAAGTCCTTAAACTTATTGTACAAATAATAAAACTGTAGAAGATGCAAGAACAATCTTAAAAGCTGCATACATTTTGGTGAATGAGGATCTGTAATGTCATCATTTTTCTACCAGGATTAAGTCATTAAATAGCTATATAGTTGATTCCACTGGGTGTTATTGCACTGTTAGTATTTTTATAATTATGGAAACGAACCCACACGTGTGTTTACTGCACAGCTGTGTTTCTCCTGATCCTCAGTGGGAAACTCAACAAACATATACAGACATACGTCTCTGTGCTGCCTTCTCTGAACGTACCCTCATCTGTTCCACAGTTTACATGCCGACAGAAACACCTGGCGCCTGTTTCTCAGCTCGTACACTCCACTTACATGAGATGAAGCCACGCGTGTTCACAGCTGTTTCACACGCGGGTGTTAGCGTGCTCCTCTACTGCTGCCCTCTCTGACCACGTGTATATTTAGTCACCGCTCACTTTAGCAGCGTCAGCAAATAGCAACAAGCATTCATTTATGGACGCTTGTCATTTCACTCTGTACGAGGTCGTCCCCTACCCTTGGCTGCACGATACGCAGAGGCTGCAAATGCACACAGTGAGGGGGCTGCAGGTCCACCACATATAGCTTACGTTATAGAACATAATAAAACAGTAAACCCTTTGGCACCACATTACAACAGGACAGTAGTTAATATCACTGCAAAAACCTGAAATAACTCTGTTCCAAAATTTATATCACAGTTTTATATCAGCAGTTAGGCTGCTTAAAAATATCAGCTTTTTATAGCAGAAATATCAGCTTTTTATAGCAGAAATAAATGTTTTACTATTTAAATAAAAGAAACAATAATACAAGAAAACCTTCAGATTCTGAAAGAGGTTTACATCATTCTGTCTGCAGAGAGGTTTTGCAAAGAGCAGGAACTCAATGTTCTCCCATAAAAATACACTTTTATGTCTATGAATTTGTGTTTGGAATTTCAAATATCCACTTTGAATGTGTAGTATTGAAGATCATTTGTCACAAAGGTGACAAGTAGAGACACTTTGCTCTCATCTACCCATCTTTGCTGCAAACCTCTTCAAAACTGAACTCCAGAAGTTTTTTTTTAATGTCAGCTGACCACTCTTTTCTTTTCATGGATGTACTTCACATAATGAGGGAGAAAAGCTGTTAAAAGTAGGATTCCTTGCCAGTAGTTGACTTGATTATTAAACACCTGGTGCCTTGGTAGTAGGCACCAGAAATCTCTTAACCAAATCCTTCATATTTCTAATCAGTTCAGGCCCGAGTAGCCACTGCAGCTCCAGTTAAAGGTAACTGCCATGGTGCTATAATACTCTTCATCCTAATGTAAACAACACAGAACTGACAGCACTGATAGCATCTCGGAGGAAAAACCTGAAAATGGAGATAAAGTATAAAGGCTGTGTCAGGTTAAAACCTCATAGAAGCACTGAGTGACAACATTCAGCACAGAAATGTGATGTTAATCTACAAAGCGGGATGAGTGCTAGTGGTGCTAAAATTAGCCACTCTCTGCAAACCAACTTCAAATGTTTACCCACTGGCATTGTGATCCCTTATCACAGGGGTCATCAGCTACATTTATACAAGGGCCAGGTTTTCCTTGATGGATGGATAGAGAGACATTTTGGTCCAATTAACATCCTTAAAAAAAGACTTTATTTTATCATTCTTAGATTGTCATGTTTTTAACTTCCTACACCATAGCCAGCCATGGAACAATTAAATCAGACTTCTAAATCTCTAATCAGAATAAGTTCAATCAGACTGAGAAATAATGCTCATGTAACCGCTGCTAGTGTATCCCTAAAGCTCCGTGTCCCTAGCTAGCAAGTAGAGTGATGGAGTTTTGTGTGTGTGTTAATTGTATGTAGGTAAATGTGTGTTCTCTGAGAAGTGGTTTGAGTAAAGGCTGTTGCAGCTGAGGCTGGGGCCAATGTTAACATTTTACAGGATTTTGCAAACAAGAGGCAGCCTGATGCTAACAAAGATACTGATAAAGTTAGCACTGCTAGCATCTCAAAGCAAGCTTTACCTGCAATCTGTGCACGAATACTTCCTGCATTTACTTGACTATGTTGTCACATTTTTATCTCACAATCTGCCAAAGCATGCATAGTTGTCACCAATGCAACTGGTTAGAACGTGAAGATGCAATGGGATCTTAAATTGTGTAAAGAAGGTCTAGAAAGAGGCATGGAGGGAGGAACTTGGGGGACAGATCGCAGAGCTGATTGAGAATAGTTGTGGTCTATCACAGGTTAGCAGCATAAACATCAGTTAGCTACAGCAGCAGAATGATAGCTTCCAGCAGCCGTTCCCACTTGCACATGACTGTCTTGTCTTATAAGATTATTTTATGGGCTTTTTACCTTAATTAAGATAAGACTGCTGAAGAGAGGCAGGAAATATTGGGGGAGAGAGAGGGGGGTATGATATTTCAGCATATTAATTCTACATACTGTAACTTAAAGGCAAAGAAATTCACCATAAATTCAACGTTAGGACAAGAATTACTGTTAATCTACATTTTAACAGCTGTTACGGACAGTGTTGTACTATTCTCAAACTATAGCGTATGCCTTTTTACTGCAGTGTGGCGCAGTATGACCTTTCCTCGGTTTGAATATAAAAAAGGGAACAATTTAAACAAATGTCACCAACATCTACATATTCATGCATGCATGTACAGCACAGGAATGCTGGTATAGATAATCTTGTAGGAACACAGGTGTTGCATGTCCTCGTGGAGTAAACATGTTCATCAGCGATCGCTCAGCAGCATTTCACACATCATTGCACAGAGTAATAATGTCTGTGGGACCCGACAAGACGAAGGGATTAGACTTTACACAAATGTGCACAAAGACTGCAGAGGTTTGGAAACAGTGGGCAGCGTGTGGGTGCATTTAAAGTATGACTACAAACACTGAAAGCTCACACATGCAGGTTTTTAAACCCCAAATCACCACGAGGAAAATCTCATCTATGTTTGATGTCTACTCAGAACATGCTGTAGGTTTCTCTTTGAAGGTAAAGAGGCTTCTCTGCAGATTCAGTCATGGAGCTGTCCAGCCTCAGGCAACACAGGGGCAAAGAAGGAGAATGAAATTCTCCTTTAACACATACAATGGATATATTTTATAGCTGAACAACTGATAGTATGAAGTGTATAGTCCAGTATTTGTTAAATATAACTGAAGGAGATCATTTGTGCACACATATGCACAAACTGACTCACATCTTCACTCTTCTCATGACCTTCTTCAACCTGAGTTTTATCCACCAACTAGCTCCACCATTCAACACCTGCCTGTTGAGCTCAGATGACTTACAGGAGTGGCACATACCTAACTTCTAATTTTGCCTTGTTGGTCTGATTGGCCCACAATAAATGTGACATACAGAAGGTTCGTCCAATCATGTTCTAAGAATTCTATGTAAAATCCTGCCCTTCTCAAACACGTTGTAATGAGAGTTCCCAAGATGGATGTGAAATATATCCATCCTCTTGGGGGTTGCTAGATGCTTAGAGGGGTGTCGCCAGATGCCTTAAAAAAAGAAAAATATTTTTTAAACATTCTCAACTCACAACCCATTTTTGTCCATTTCAAACTCCACCACTTTTTTCTGCCTGTTTGTGCCCCTGATAAACCACTTCTTGCCACGTTCCACCTATTGTTGCCTCTCCTGAACCATTACCACCATTATTAACCCCTTTTTAACACTTTTTGCATCAATTTTTGCCCATTTTAACCACATTTCATTGTTTATTATGCCCATTTTTGCCCATTTAACCCATATCTTTCAATTTCTGCCTATTTTTCTGCCTCTGTCAACCCATTTTTGCCACTTTTTAATCCCATCTTGCATGTGTTTGTGCCTGTTTTGCCCCTTAAACCCATTTTTGCCTTTTTTGCTTATTTTTCCCACTTTTATCTCATGTTTTCTAGTTTAAACCACTTTTCCCCACTTTTAAATCCAATTTCACCAAATTTTCCACCAATTTTCACCACTTTAAACCTATTTCTGCCACATTTTAATCCCACTTTTTTTTTCCTGTTTTTGTCACTTTTATTTTTTTTTTTTAATTTGCCATTTTTTGCTTATTTTTCCACCACTTTTATTTGTTTTTTTTTGCCATTTCTAACCTATTTCTGCTACTTTTAGAATCCCTTTTCACCACCTTTTATGGGCCATTTTAAAACCATTCTAATTCTGTTTTTAAGAAAAGGGATTTACATTATTAAGATGCCTATATTGTGCAGCACAACTGACTAAAATTTATTTTTTGCTTTGACTAGAGTGAATATTATTCAAATTAAATATAAAATATTGTTATCACAGCTTATGGGCAGCCTTGTCTGCACATGACTGTTCTTGAATGTGCATGGCTGTGTTCAACCACCTTCAAGTACAGTGAGGTCCCCGGTCTCTGGCACCTTTATTTTGGGGGTGGCAGGCTGAAAGGGTTGAGAACCCCTGGCCTTAAACAGGAAGCAGGGCTAGAAGCTGTGACAGAGAGCAGATCAGAGACCTGCAGCATGCAGAAAGGAGTTTGACTTATTTTAAGTGCAGTTGATCAAATCCTGATACCTTCCTGCATGTTTGTGTAGATGTGTTTTAAGTTTTAATTTTGCCACATTAAGTTCATTTTGGGCATTGTAATAAATGCATATTGGTTCCAAATATTGGTTATCAGTCTGTTGAACTATTGATAATCGGTATCAGCCATGATAAAACAATGTAGGTTGACCCCTGCTAACGCCTAATTAGTGCATCAAAAAGCATTTATATCTCAGTTTATAAGTGGCATTTAGATAAGTTAATAATGCTTAATGGATGAAGTGTTACCATAACCTTTCATCTCTCTGCATCACTGCTTTGTTTGTAACTATCAGCATTCACTTTGATCGCCCACTGCTCCTCTCTCTCCCTGCAATTGTCTGACCAATGAGACTTTGATTTCTCAAGAGCTCAGTAACCAACTGATCGACCAACCAGCTGGAGGACGCTCACATGCTGACAGCCGCTGCTACGTAGACTCAACCATCGAGAAACTGAAACAATTAAGACGCTCAAACTGCTGAGCTACTTTGTGCTTTCTTCATCATTATAATCATGTGTAAAGAAAGCTGAACAGGGATAAGTGTTTCAAACCTCTGTTTCTAAAA
Organism: Cheilinus undulatus; assembly: GCF_018320785.1. Lineage (NCBI taxonomy): Eukaryota > Metazoa > Chordata > Actinopteri > Labriformes > Labridae > Cheilinus > Cheilinus undulatus. Next base: position 8,188,057 of record NC_054866.1, read on the forward strand.
ACAAAGCGCAGAGATGTCAGGGGCCACATATCCTCAGATAAATGTTAATATTTATGAATACTGACAGTGTGAGTTTCACCAGTGTTTCTCAGAGCTACGCTCTGCTTTTGCTTGAAGCAATCATAGTGAGTGATGAAATAAATGTTTTGAAACATTTTTTACTTAATAAAGAAACAGGCATAACAACAGTATATATACTGTTATTTAACAAATCTAAGCACTCATCACCTCCTAGTTACATTTAAATAAAGGTTTACATGTCTATAGGCAAATAATAGTTTAAAGAAATAAACTACATATGGACGGTTCAGTTGTCATATCAGTTCTAATGCCACAAATTAGGATTATTTTAAATCTTATACCATTTTACTGCACAGAAGTCCACAACTTTATTGATATGATATTTCCATATGGATCTACCTTATTATAAAATACTTGTTCTGATGATATGGTGGGGCTATTTAAGTTTACTTGAACCTAATAAGGAGGCTGGGGGTCTTTCCCCAGCAATTATTGGTCAACCAGACTCTGTTTATATGAAAGTCTGTGCACTCTGGGTATTTATATTCTTCATACTTGTCTTAATTATTGAATTAATTTTGGATGTATACCTCACATTTGATGCACACCTTTGGCAATGCCTCATGGCCTTTTGGAGCACAAGGCCTCTGGCAACTGCCTGCCTTTGTCTAATGATAAAACCAGCCTTGTGCAAATATACAAAATATAGAGGTGCACTGTGTACCTTGCAAGTTCTGTAACACTTTTTTTTTTTTGATCAACAAATGATAATTAAGCATGCTCAAGTGTGGCAACAAAAGAATCTAGGTAATGTAAAGTGCAGATAAAACTGTGGATTCAGGAGAATAATACCTTAAAGGTGGTTAGGTATGACTTCATATAGAGAGGCTAAAGATTGCTCCTTTCCCTCGTGTCATGCCCACTCTCTCCCTGATTTCTTACTCTATCCATTTGCCTATCTCTCTGATGAGAGGCATAGAAAGCCCAGAAATGAGTCTAAAAAGTATTTAAGGTCCTAAGTTTGCAAAATTGATTTTTATCCAGTCAGTGTGCCCTTTCACCTCCAAAAGTTGTTTTTTCTCCCTGAATGTGTTATGCAAATCATGCCAGTTATTGTCAAAGGTCCTTCTATAACAAATACAACTTCCAGTTTTTAAATTCAAGAGAAACTTTATTTATAAAAAAAGCTAACTTTTTAATTTTTTTTTAAATGCAACTGTAACTGAGCCTTGAGTATAAAACTATCCAACAAGTCTGCAAAACTGCAAACTTTTCTTCTTTTTCATACTGAAGTTATCATTTGCATGGGAAGTATTCCAAGTTTAAGGAAGAAAAAGAGAGAGACTGTAATAAAGTCAGTTGTCTTTAAGCAGAAGGTCAGGGTTTTTATGAATGTGTAATGAGACGTTTAAATAGGATTAGCTGATACTGATGACCACTCTACTTAGCTTTGTCATCAGTGACTGAATGTGGAGTGAATGGGTCATTCTGACCTGTTTGAGTGGTCAGACAACTAGAAAAGCACTATACAAGCTCATGTCCATTTCCCAAACTATGGAGGGTGTAAACATGGAATCACTGCAGCTCCAGGTGTTGAGTAGCAGGAAGCACATACGGGTGTCAGGAATCAGTGGGTAGTAAACGGCATTAAGTCAGCTGAAAGGTACCGGCTATTCGGTGATTATCTTCTCTGCAGGCAGTGAAGAGTCTCTGCTGATGAGAAATGTTCATGTAGAGCTCTAATGTTACACTGATAGAGAAACAAAAGCAGACTAAGCAGTTACAGCAGCACAGCCTACGCTCATTCAGTTATAATGATAAATATAAACTTAGCTCTACTTTATTCTCCTTTTTCTTATTTGTACCTTAAAGGAAATTAACACCTTAAAGTTTCTCTTTAACCATACATTAAAGGTGTTTCCATGTTTCATGGAGTGAAAGTATCTAACCTTTTAACTGTTACTTTTTATACTAGTGTATGAATATACAAACTGTACACTTTGAAGTTATGGGAGGCTAGAATTAACATGTTGCTGCTGTTGGCCATTTATTTAAGAATAATGATACAGGACCAGCCCCTTTTTCACACTCTTCAGTTCACATTACACTCAAAAAAGTAATTCTTTGGGTTTACTTAACAAAGTTATGTCAACAATTTCCACCAAACTCAGTCATGTTAGATACAATTGTATAGTTTTATTAATATGGCCATAACTGACTTATGCACAGTCAACATAACTGTGCTACGTAATGCCAACATTATGTGATTAACTTGGATTAAGAGAATCGATTCATGTCAGTTTAACTTAAAAGTGTATTTGGCCCAACTTAACTTTGTTATTTAAGAGTAATGTCAAGCCATATTGTCACATGTACTTTACTACATAAATGAAGCTAAATAGTATGAATGGCTCAACGCAACCTGAATGCATTGAACTAGCACTTATACAACAAGCACCAGCATCTATCTTTTATTTAGAATGCAAGTAAGACACATACAGGTAGGGTAGTCTGCAGCATTAACACCCTCACTCATGGTGTCATACTTGGAAAAATACTTTCCCCTAAAAACATGAAACAATAAACAAAACATACATAATTATAACTTTGCAATGAAACATGAACATTATAGAAAGGTATAAAAGCGAATTCTTTTGCACAAAACAATCCCAGAAGTCCCTGCTCCATGCGACTGCTTCCTGGATCGGCACAATATGATTATGAGTTACTTAATTTAATGCCTTAGGTTAAGAGATTACCTTTTTATCATATGAAAATGAACATAATAGTAATTATTCAGAAAATAAGACATTTTTGACACAGTATTTATATATTCAGCAATTTAATGAACTGTAATAAAACACTCAGTAACGAAAAAATCATACAACATGCAGTAGAAGACAATAACTAACTGTTGATAACATTTCAGCACCCTTATTGTTTTCTGTTCGATGGATGATAAAGGATTAATCCTAACTTGTTTCACATGTAATGTTACATCTCAAGATGACTGCTCCTCGACTTTGCCGGGGGGGAGGGACACACCTTTTACCATGGCCTTTGACTGATATAAAATAGAGAGGGGTACTCCTAATTAAGAATATGCACATTACTGCTACCTACTGGTCTGGAGTTGTAAGCAGAGGTGATTTGCAATTTTAACTCATTGGAATTAGGTTGCGTTAACATAAATTAGTCAAGTAAATTGTAAGTTGTTACATGTCATGTTAAAACTACATGATTTGAAAGTGTTTAACCATAAAACTTGATTTTATATAGTAGAAGCTACATGTTAGATTTAGGTTCATGTAACAGACACCCATGTTGGTTTTTTTGAGTGTACAGCCCTTTTCCTGCATGCATTAATCCCAGAAAAGCTACAGGAGCAGATAATCTGGACCCATTTTTCTTAAATTTAATCCCCATTCATTTATGATAAAATTATCCACATTTTTAATCCGTCAATTGATTTTTTCTCTCCTTTTATGCCATAGCAGCCAATGACACAGAGCTATTCTTTGCAGCAGGAGATGGTGCATTGCCATGCATAAAGATCATTTTGCTACAGAAGGCACGGTTCCTCTTTTTGTACCAAGGAAGACAGTGGTAGGTCAGAAACTCTGTATACTTTGCCGAGGTCATTTTCACACCTTCAGGGACCCTAAAGGGGCCTACCAGCTCTCTCCTCATGATTCTGGCCCAAAACATGACTCCGCCCCCTCCTTACTGACTTCACAGCCTTGTTGGGACATGGTGGCCATCCACCAACCATCCACTACTCCTCCATCTGGACCATCCAGGGTTGCACGACACTCATCAGTAAACAAGACTGTTTGAAAATGAGTCTTCATGTATTTCTGGGCCCACTGCAACCATTTCTGCTTGTGAGCATTGGTTAGGGGTGGCTGAATAGTAGGTTTATACATGACTGCAAGCCTCTGGAGGATCCTATACCTTGAGGTTCATGGGACTCTCTTAACCCGATGAATTTTTCTGGCAGAAACCTTCCTCATTATGCCTTTATCTGCATGAGCAGAGCTTTATCATAAAGTCTAAATTTTAATGAAAAATTTCCCCCAAAATTCTATTTACATTCCTGAAAAAAATCTCTATGCAAATACCCCAAATTGTACAAGTATATTCCCAAGATTCCATGAAAAACGATGGTAAATCCCCCCAAATATGCCAACAAATTTCCTGAAAATTTCATTAAATTCTAGCAATTTCAAATGACATCTTGCTTACCAGTTCCCAATCAAATTCTCAGAATCAAACATAAATGTTCATATTTCCATGAGCATACCTAAAAAATTAGAAGCGAATGAACCCCAAATAATTCACATAAAATTTTCCAAAAATTACAAAAACATTTCCTAAATGAACACAAAATGAAACAATCCCCCTAGCATCCAAAAACAAATCCAACTTTTTAATGCAAATACTCAAAAATTTCAATGCAAAAACACTTCTAAAGAAGTTCTCAAAAATACAAAAAAATCTCCCAAGATTTTCATGAAAATTCTGGAAAATTTCCAAGATATATTCCCAAAATTATCAATGAAAATTCCTGATAATTGGACAGCAAATTTATAACTTAAATTTATAAGTTATAAATTTAAGTTATATTATTTATAATAACTTAAATGTTACTGGACAGTGCAGACATTTTTCTCAAAAATCCTAATAGTAGAAATTACTATTATGTTGTGAGAAGGCCAGGATGTTTTGTCCTCATATGTGCATGCAGGGTCTTAGGAGGTTAATACTCAGAAGAGCCTAAGAAAGAGAAGAGAAACAAATGGAACATTTATTCACTTTCACAAAGGTGAGGGTTTAATGGTATGACAGTATATGCTGGAGTGGTTTAACATCAACTCATGGAGGTCTGAAAGGCTCGGAGCGTATTGCCACATGCCTTTAATAATGAACAGCCATGAAACAAAGTTGCAGCAAAATAAAAACTCAAAAACAATCTGTTGGGTCTTGCAGAAGTGCTTTGGTACCTCTGTGGATTACACTCGGTGGGACACTTAAAATCTATCTGGCTGCCCATTAAGACAGCCACTATCCTGCCTCATTAATGTCCTGCAGAGGAATTAGAATCAACCGTGCTCCACAGACTTGTGCTGGCAGAGGCTCTTTTTCTTCTCTCCAGCAGCCTGCCTGCCTCCAGGGACAGCAGTTGTTTGCCTGAGGTACATCAGAGCAGCTTGGAGTGACCAGCAACACACAATAATTAGATGTTCAATTCCTCCACATTGCAGTGGCTGTTAGATTCATACCGAGTTCTTTTAAAAATTCAGCAAAGGTCTGTAAATAGAATCATTGTTTAAAGCAACAGTATTTTCCTCAAGGAGAGATGGGGGTTGAGAACATGAAGACACGGACAAAAAAAATCATATCTTGATATCTTTTAGCTGAATGGCGATGAAGATTTAACAACTGATTGTTGTAAAACCAGACTTTAAACTCTGATATACTAATTTAAAAAATGAAACCAGTTTGGTACCATAGCAACAAAGATAGAAGTCCTAGACACCCAGTATTCACCTTATGGTCCATTGAAACATGGGGCTCAAACTTCTGATTGTCCTGGACATCTGATGGCAGTCATAATGGTTGAAGCTGTGGAAACTAGAGGTGCCTAGACCTGACTTTGTGCAAAGTTTTAGGAAAACATCCAGAAATAGTTTTTAGTTCTGTGTATTATTTTTATATAAAAGTGTCCCAATAAAAGGAGGAAAGGACCCAATAGTGTCAAGTTAAATTAGGTAATTTGAACATAATATTTCCAAATGAACTGCTACACACTGTCTCCATTGTCACTGGCAACATTTCCACGTATTCATGTATTTCAAAATGGTCTAAATGTCATCAGCGGTATCAGTTAGCACAGAAACATAATTACCACGAGTCATATTTTTAACCAGAGATCGTCTGAATTGAACAAATATGTTGGCAATGGACAAACTCCTCAACAAAACAAAAGAACATTTTACTCTGTTCTTCTTTCTGTTAACTGGTTCCTAGTTCGGGGCTGCACAGCTGTGCAGGAGTTAGCGCTGTGCCTCACAGCAAGAAGGTCCCTGGTTCTCTTCCAGGTCAGGGCCTTTCTGGGTTTGCATGTTCTCCCCATGCATGGGTGGGCTCTCCCTGGGTACTCTGGCTTCCTCCCACCTTGTGTTGTTATAGACATACTCGTTAGGTCAATTGGTGACTCTTAATTGGTCGTAGGTGTGAGGGTGAGTATTCCTGGTTGTCTGTCTCTGTATCTTGGCCCTGTGATCGACTGGTGACCAGTCCAGGGTGTACCCCGCCTCTCGCCCAATGACAGCTGGGGTAGGCTCCAGCCCCCCCAAACAGGATAAGCAGTATAGAAAATGGATGGATGGATAGTTTCCAGTTCATTTAATTTTTTAAGAGCTTCTGGTCTTGCTCCGTAGTACATTATTGATCTCTCACCTTACAAGCCAGGTTGTACCCTTCGTCCCTCTGCCAAGGGTCTGTTAACTGTTCCACCATCCAGGCCTTTTCAGTTAGGGCCCCGCTCTCTGGAACAATCTGCTAGAGGAAACCAGATTGACTAGTTCCCTGTCTTCTTTTGAACCTCTTCTTTTGAAGTGCATTTTCACTCAGACAGGGCTGCCCCTTGTCTTCCATCCTCTTTGTGATTTTTATGGATTTTCAGGAGGGTCTCCAGTTCGGGGACCACAGAATTCTCTACTTTTTGCAGATGATGTGGCACTGGGATGGTTCGCAGCTGAGTGTGAAATAGTTGGGATGAGAGTCAGCACCTCCAAGTCCGAGACCATGGTTATTTACCAGAAAACGGAGGATTGCTACCTCCAGATGGAGAGTGAGTCTTTGCCTCAAGTGAAGGAGTTCAAGTATAGTGGGGTCTTGTTCACGAATTCAAAGGTGATTTGGAGCAGCATCAGCAGTACTGCAGGTGTTGTGCCGTACCGTTGAAGAGGGAGCTGAGCCGGAAGGCGAAGCTTTTGATTTACCAGTCAACCTTCCTCCCTACCCTCACCTGTGGTCATGAACTCTGGGTGATGACCAAAAGAATGAGATCACGGATACAAGTGGCTGAAATGAGTTTTTCCGGAGGGTGGCTGGGCTCAGCCTTAGAGAGGGTAAGGAGCTCAGACATCCAGAGGGAACTAGGAGTAGACTCACTGCTCCTTTGTATTGAAAGGAGTCAGTTGAGGTGGTTCAGGCATCTTATGCCTCCTGGATGCCTCCCTTTGGAAGTATTCCAGGCACATTAAGCTAGGAGGAGACCTCGGGGAAGACCTAGGGTGCGCTGGAGGGATTACATATCTCGTCTAGACTGGGAACGCCTGGGGATCCTCTAGCAGGAGTTGGAAAGTGTTGTGGGGGAACGGGGCGTCTTGGTGGACTTGCTTAGCCTGTTCCCCCTGGTTCTGGATAAGCGGATAAAGATAGATAGATGAATATTTCTTAATGTGAAGCTTGTATTCTGCTGTTTGAGTGAATCCCTGAGCCGCCGTCTGTCCCGTTCATATCGGCTGCCAGTCATGATGCGCTGCTGAACTGATCCTGGTTTACTGCAGTGAGATCAATATGTTGAAGTTGCTTCCCACATCTAGCTGAGTGAGTAACTTCATTCATGGTGCAAAAGTGTCTAATGCCCAAAGCCATTCTGGGACAACTCTGCAGATAAAGGGGTAATTGTACAATGACGATGTAAACAATTTCATCTTCCACCTCATCTTGTATGAAAATGTACAGATAAATCTTTATGAGTACAGGATGAGAATTTGAGAACAGGTTCTGCAAGAATCTGTCGGGACCAGCCATGATTTATGGTTAAATTTACAGAAAGAGATGTAATAGACAAATGTATTATCATAATATTACTGCTACTAAGAGAAAAGACCCTAGAATTTTACTTTTCATGTTGTTTTTTGTTTTTTTCTGTGTAGTATTAGTAAGGCCGTCATTAGCGCCATTTCAGCCACAGAAACCATTGTGCTTTTTTAATCAAATAAACTGAAAATTTAGGGTTTTTAAAATGTCATCAGTACAGATTTTTTAACAGCAGCCAAACTGTGACTTGTTGGTAAATGTCCTCTTTTATTCACAACTTTGACATCTGCTTATGTCTCAATAAAGCCCCAACATTTCTGCTTCAGAGGGATTTTCTGAGGCTTGTAATGCTGTTTACTGTTTCAATCAGTAATGCTGCACGATTCAAATAAGTTCCCCTTTTTCTTAATGATTTTTTTTTTTTGGGTATAATCTCATTATGTGTATTTGTGGTAGCCTGTGGTCCCTCGGGGCAGTACTGCTGTGTTAGAGAAAAAAGGAGGTATTAGGGACAGCTGGCACTGTGGTATCAGTTGTGTTCACATTTGTCAGGCCGGCTGGAGATTAGAAGACGGAGCAGAGATGCTACTGGAGGCGTATAAGCATGTGCAGTCACAATGCGTACAGTGTATGTATAGACACACAGGAACACACTCTTCCATACGCACACACAGACTACAATATCTACAGGCACAAACACTACACAGCTCCTGACCCAGCCCTGCAGCTCTTCCTCCCCCACTGTCAAACCATATTCTGCCACACACACGGAGCAGCAGAGGAAGAATGGAGCGGAAAATAATTTGTTTCTTTCTCCTTTCTCCAGATGTTTGTGTTTATTCTTATAATAAACAACATAAACGAGTGAACAGGAGGCTTCACTTTATCATGCATTCAAAATGAGCATAACTTATAATCAGTGTGGTGGAGCTGCACAGCTCGAGTCTGCAGCTGAGTGTTCAGACTGTGGCTTTTAGCTAAGAGAGGTTGGACAACATAACGAGGTCTTAAGAAAGATCCAAATATTTTTAAATGAGACACAGCATTCTTTATATCACCATCATTCATTTTGATGTAGATTTGTTATAAAACAACCTGGGCCAGGCCTGATGCTCAGCTAAAAGAATGTTCACAGTAAGGCCTGGGTGTGTGTTTGCTGCATGGCAGGTGTGGCATGTTTGCTTTCAAAGTTAAACCCATGTTATCATGTTGAAGGCCTACATGTTCTTGATGTTATGCTAGTGTTCCAGGATCCAAACAACTCTGCAGGCAGGTGTGGCATGTTTGCTTTCATAATTAAACCCCATGATATCATGTTGAAGGCCTTCATGTTCCTGATGTTATGCTAGTGTTCCAGGATCCAAACGACCCTGCAGATTAGGAGTGACTCGTTAAGATTTAACTCCAGACTAGGGATGCTCCAATACCAGTTTTTCCTTCCTGATTGATTCCGATACCAAGGTTTTGGGCATTGGCTGGTACCAAGCACTTTCTGAGCTGACTGTGCAGAGTAGCAAATTATTTTAGACCCATATTTGACTCAGTAAATAGAATCATAATGTACAGCATCTCTGTGACCCTAAAGTTGTTTTTCTGCAGATTATTGAGTTTTACTCATGAATATTAAAATAACAATAACACAGGGGGCTGCATCACAGGCTCTCTCTATCTCACTCTCACTTATGCTCCATTAAGGCAGCATGACGTGATTATGGAAGTGACTGCCATCGGCTGACAGACCCTCACAAAGTGTAAACAATATGACAGTTAGCATTTGAGTTTGCATTTGAGCCAGTGGTAATGAATGATCGTAATTCGATTAAAATGGATAAACATTCAACATCGGGTTTACTGGTGTGGATTTAATCACTAAAGCTCCAATAGTCACGTGAGTTCCAGGCTTGCTGAAAATGCTGCAGGAAAAACAAATAATGGCAAATAATTTATGATTAAAAAGTTATTGAACCATTGATAAACTGTGTCATGTCTTGCTGTGTACGACAGCGCCGCTCTAGAGGGCATTTTAATAATCACATTCAGAGAAAAACTTACACAGCCACCCGTAGGTCCTTTGCTTCTTCTTCGTAGATCTAAGAACAGTAGCTTGTGCAAGCAGTGTTTTCTGGCAGTGAAGAAGAATTAATTTGTGGTATATAGTGCTAACATTTAGCATGGCTTAACAGAGCAAAATCAAAGCTAAACCAAATGGTATCGGATCAGAGCATAAACTTGTGTACTCGCTGATACCAATATCTGAATTTTAGGCAGCATCAGACGTATTTCCAGTACTGGTATTGGAATCGGAACAATCCTACTTCCGACTAGGCCTGAGGGGAAAATATTTAATCACAATTTTTTTTCTGGCATTGTGATTGGGATTTAAGGTCCAATTATTTTTGAAGTTCCTTATCTTATTTATTTTCAACAAGCACAATCACAAACTTATTCTGTATTACAATTTATTGCAAAGAAAAAGTAAAGTCAAATGTAAAATAGCAATGAACAATTTTGAGAGATATCTAAATGTTAATATTTTGACTCACACTGCAAAAATGAGATGGCTGGTATTAAAGGGAGTGATCATTTTTATGTCATTTTCTTTTTGATATAAAAAAACATTGACAACAATGCCGGAAGTAATTTTTTGTAATCTATGCAGAATTAATGACACTTGAATGTTGGCATGACATGTAGAGCATAACATCATCAACAGCAGCACACGTCATTTATTATGACGTTATCACAGATCCTGTGAGCAGACATTAAGCTTTTAACTTCCTAATGTGCTCACCCAGTGGTGGAAGCAATAATATCATGGACTTATACTGGAAAGGATGGTAAATTAAGGCCAAAAGGTAAAATAGTCTGCTGTAGACATGCTATTCCTGTGTGAACTTGCAGTTTTTCTGTGATCTCTGCCCACTGATCAGGACTGCACGCTGCAGCGCTATAGGCACCCTTTCAGTGGGTGAGGTCACTTGCCTTGGGTCGTCCTATGTGGAACTTGTGGGTAAGGATACTGATACCTGTTTGATACTGCTGCAACAAAAATGGAAGTGCAAAACACCCAATATTGGGTGTTTTCATAATTTTCAATAATCAAAAACTGGAGACAAATGCCAACAAAATGTCTTCATTTTACAGAACCTTACTAATTCTTTTGTACATTGAAGTTATTTGCCATACTTCTAAACGTCACGTACCAAGCTTCTCGACAGTTCCACTTTTAAGAATGTTGCCGGCATAATTTTACAATTTAGATATCACTCTCTCTCTGTTTTGTTTAACAGTAATTGAAGATCATTAAATTCCTTCATTTTTGACACCATCAATCAGTAAAATGATAGAGACATTATTTTGAAAGATTTGTAATGGTCCAACAACAACAACCTGCTTGTGAACACTTAAGACAGTACATAGGGGGCGCAGATGGCCGAGTGGTTAAGGCGTGCACCCCATGTACGCAGACCGCCCGGGCTCGAATCCAGCCTGAGGCCCCCCACCGCATGTCTCTCCCCGGCTCTCATCCCTGTTTCCGACTCTATCCACCATCCTCCTCTAGCAAAATAAAGGCACAAAAATGCCCAAAATAAACCTTAAAAAAAGACACTATATAGAAGTTTGTCTGCAATTTTTGGTTATAAAAAGTGAAAAATTCCCAGTATTTGGTGTTCAGGACTTCTATTTGTGTTACTGTAAACAGGCCTCAGTATAGTTTGAATTATAGAATATCAAAACTTAAAATACTGGTTTTGACATTATTTTTGATTTCTTTCTTTATGAGATGATTACTGAGCATCCATCTAAAACTGAGCAGATATCATTTTTGTTCTATAATGCCCAGCTCTAGCTGAATGTGTGCTACATAGTGAAGCTTCCAGTGGGTGTCTGAGGTCAGAAGGCTGAGATGATTATTTCACATTATGGCAGAGTGCTCCCCTCGTTGTCACCCTGTCCACACAACCATGATGTGACCTGACAGTGGTGATGATGCTGTGGGTGAGGTCTGTGTTTGGCTAACAAGGGAAACACAGTATAAATAATACAACAATGAAGTCACAAATCTGTAGTGACATTAACAATCACAAAGAGTGACCGAGACATTCAGAATATTTCAGGACCAGTGTGTTATTTGCCTCTTTGCTGGTGATAGCCAGAGCCGGTGGCGGGCTGTTTTCAGATTGTCTGTCAGTCTGTCTATCCTTTCGGGACATTCCTAAAGAAGGCTTTGAGGGATTTTGTTCAAACTTTACACACATGTCCACTCTGACTCAAGGATGAACTGATTTCATTTTGGAGGTCAAGATCCCTGTGACCTCAAATCTTGTGTGCATAATACTATAAGAATGAATAGAATATTTTGGGTCAAATTTGGTACAACTAAAAACACCTTGCACTGAGTAGAGTGAAGTGCTAGGGGTAAACATCCATCCATGGAGCCTATCCAAGCTGTCATTTGGCGAGAGGTGGGGTACACCCTGGACTGGTCGACGGTCAATCACAGGGCTGACATATAGAGACCGACAACCAGGCACTCTCACATTCACACCTAGGGCCAATTTAGAATCACCAATTTACCTAATGAGTGGTCTTCGGTGGTGGGAGGAAGCCAGAGTACCTGGAGAGAAGCCATGCATGCACAGAAAGGCCCTGACCAGGAAGCAAACCAGGAACCTTCTTGCTGTGAAGATCCGTGCTAACCCCTGTGCCTGTTCTACATGTAGTGGGCAGGACAGTGCAAGCCAACTGTATTTTCTCATCCTGCAACTGGGGACAACAATGGAGAAGAGTCTAGCTAAGTGCATAGTGTTTTCTAAAACAGTGGTTCTCAACTGATATGACGTCAGGACCCACCATCATCCCTTATTGACCAATTGTAACCCAAATCTCTGAAAATTTCCAATCATAAACATGTGTTTCTAATGAAATCTGAGGCAACTGGGACTTGAGTTGGAACAAAAAAGTGACAAAGCAAAGACATATAGACACATCCTTCAAAATAAAAGCATATCATAGACTTTCTAGCACCTTTTCTTTCCCAGGCAGACACTGACCCACTGTAAATGGTTTTGCAACCCACTTTTGGTTTGCGACCCACCAGTTGAGAACCAAGCCTCTATAGAGCTGGGTGAAAGTAGAACAGGAATCTGCAGATTGAATGAATTTGGGTGATTTATTCCACTGTTGAGGAACAACAGAGGAGAAGAGTTGAGTTAGTGTATGTATTTTGTAATAAAGATGAAGGTACTACATATCCCATAATCCATAGTGATTTCTTTAATCATTGTAAAGGATAGTTTTTAAAGCTTTCAAACCATGTATTGCTATTGTTGAGCCAAAATCTCCTATCTCCAAAATCACCACTTCCCAGGGAATGCAGAAAAATAAAAATAAAAAGTAAGCAGAATTTTTCAACTAGTTTTCACCCTGAATTGCTGATAGTCAGCATCTGTTTAACACCTTTTATTGGTTCAAAATTGGTAAACCCCCTGACAGCTGTAAAGGGGGAAGAATAGCACTAATCTTTAAAAAGTGATAATAATAATGAAAACATGAAAAATGGTGATATGAGATTTTGGCAGACACCAGTGATAAGCACCTTATTTTCCACACTTATCTTTATTATGGTGTTTACATTTTCATTAATAATGTAATAGATTGTAGTTTGCTTAAGCTTTGCTTTATTTAATGATGGCATTAGTAGTCATCATAGCCAGCTGACAGACATTTCCATTAGAGTCTACCAATCAGATGTTGCTGTGACAATGTGGGTATTGTAGTATTTCTGATAGAGGCCACAAATAAATCATGCTTATGGTAAAAGACATTGATTTCTTGCTTACTTTTGTCATGTACATGAGCTTATACCATTGTTTTATAGTCAGGCAGCTTGTGATAAGGCTGACTTGGATATTTCTGGCATTAATAACAATAATTAAATCCACTACATTGAAAATCAATGAGATTTTTTTACATCTAGAACCATGCTGTTTAGCTCTAGAGTTGTCATTTCTGTTATCAGTAATGCTGTGGATGACTACTGATGGTGCATCAAGAACTTGAAGGGTCGTCCAATCCAGTGTTAATTTTGGCAGTTATTTTTAATTTCAGTCCTAGCTTTAGTCTTTAAATGAAATGTATTTTAGTTTAAGTCCCAATTTAGTCATTTCTATCCTTTTTAGTTTTAGTCTAGCTTTAGTGGACAAAAACTCAAAACATTTTGGTCTAGTTTTAGTCCATAAAAAGTCCTCACATTTTAGTCTTTACTTTTAGTCCAAGCATTTAGTCTCTTGCTTAAATCTGGTACCAAATCATGGTAGTGTGTTCTCTGCACTCTCCTAAACCTGGGGTCCCTGCTTCCTACAGCTGAGAGGCAGAATAGAAACGGATGCATTGTTTTTTGACAGATTTACCCACAGTGGAGAAATATCACAGATTTTGAATGTGCAGCAAAACCTGCATTACATTTTAGTCTAGTTTTTGTCATCTTGACAAAAATTAAACATACTTTTAGTCAGTTTTAGTCATCACAGATCTATTTTTGTTAGTTTTAGTCTTGTTTTTGTCATGGAATAAAAGGCTGTCGATGAACATTTTTAGTCATAGTTTAAGTCGACGATATTAACACTGGTCCAGTTTTGTAGGGGAAGATTTACCTACTACCACTTACTACTTTGTTTCTAAGGCTCTCCAAAAAGGACATAGAAATTGGACTGAGCTTTGGGCTTTACCCCATACACTTAACTAGCGCTGTCATATAAATCCTAATTACACAACATGCATCTACACCAGTCACAGCCAATCACAGCCCAGTCCTCCTCCTTGACCCACCACTGTACTTTCACTTTATTTTGGAAACCTCTCTGAGGGATTTAACAGCCTGGTGTTAGTTCTGGTTACTTGTTTCATTTGTTTTCGTTGGTGTTATTGGCCTGCAGCAGATTGCAATATAATAAAACTGCTCACCTTAACAGCCCTTTCAATATGCTGGAGAACCCACAATGGCCATGAAACCTCATAAAGAGGACGTTATTTTTGGTTTGTCCACTACTGAAGAAACAAGGATAATTAGGACTCATGCAAAATAACAAATCAAAAACTGAACTCTTGTGATATGATGTTGTCTCTGTGGCACATAATCCCCATTACATACACTGTAGCCTTTGCACATATGAATGAGTTATCCCCTGGACCCCCAGCCAATAATGGATGTTGGGTGTAACCTGGAAACCGATCAACCAAATCTCACCCCATTATTAATCATTTTTCAAACATGTCGAAGTTTAGGATCCATGAGTGCAAAAGTTGCCAAACTTGCTCATTTTTAGGTTCCTCACAGATTTTGAAGTTGGGTTTGTTCACAGCTGAAACAACCAAATAATGAGCGGTTTTGGCACTTAATCTCCAGTATGAGCTGTTACGCTTTCCTTGACTGTGTGATAAACATCCCGTTCCTTCCAGGGCTGGCTGCTGTAATTACTCACAGATTAGACAGCAGAAATGGCAAACACACAACACACGAAAAGTGCTGGTTTTGAGGCACAAACAAGCTCTCTCAATTACCCTCTTGAGAAAATCCCAGTGGCTTTGTTGTAAATCCCCCAGCTTTAACGGGAACTGTAAGTGTCTGTCCATCTCTGCAGGGGGGATATGATCACTTGGAAGCATGATGGGAGATTATTTGGTAACTTACGCCCAAACTCCTCAAAGACAGAATGGATTACTAATGCAGAATACTGCTTGATGCACAGATTTATCACCATCACTAATGTGGAACAGCAGAAGATATCAGGGCACCAAATGTTTTATCTGATTGTTTAAAGAGGAGAATGAAATATTAAAATATACCTGGTAAAAGGGAGTCCTATAATCCTGGGAAGATGTGCTCTTCACACAAGGTAACGCTCTTAGACTATTAAACAAACTGGCATTTATGGATCAACAACTCACCTAATAAAGAGAAAACTGACTGACAAAGATTGCATAGTAAAAATTGTAATAGGTGCACAGTGGAAAGCAAGGGGACATGGGGATGTAATACTAACTTTCTCTTTCATTTACACTGTCGTGTGTTTAGTTTTTGTAGCTCCAAAAGCGATATAAGCTCTCCTCTTGAGTAAAACTGGTAGATTAAAGATTTTTTCAACTTTATATCACCAAATATTTGATCGATCATATGTAATATACCTCCTGCAGTGGGACTTTATGCTGCGTTTAGCAGGGATAAGATGCCTTAAAGTGATAGCACAGTATAGTTTGGTGAGATTATGCTGTATAAGGTATTTGTCATGTATATAAGCCACAGGAGATGCTGGTCAGCACGGCTCCTTCAAGGCTAGAGGTTTACTCTTTGTTAACTGTGCATATGCAGCATGACTGCCATGTATCCCCTGGGTTGGTTTGTTTCGCTACTGTGCATGTCCTGAAAAATTAAAGCAACGCGGGTGCAGGATGCAGCATGCAAATGTCCGGTATGAGGAGTGTGACAGGGCATGTGGATGTGGCGGTCACAGGAGGAAGAAAGCTGCAAAGAGCTCAATTTATCCAAAGAATTTCTAGGTGAAAAATGTCACATTTCTTGCATTAGTGCAAATTAAAATTGCATTAAGTCAACCTGTATGAAGTCAAGAAAAGACCCAGAAAACAGGAGACACTGCAGATAATTTTAGATGGGATTACAGCTGCGTTTGGTCAAAGTTGAGAAATAGTTTGCAGAATCTGGCTAACATTTAGCAATGCTAGCACTGGAGCGGAACCATTTAAAAATAAACTAAATGCCCCAGTATTGTTAGGCAATTTTCAACCAACTTAAGTAACAATTATTCTATTCCCAGGGCTGAACAGTTGCTTTGTTTCTGTGCCTGCAGACACTCAAGCAGCCCCCCCTTTCCTGGCCAAAGATACCAAACTATCCCTTTAATGGGCACTAATGTTAGAGATCTTGTAAGGCTGAGTGGACTCAGAATGTAAAGACATTTTCTCTACTGAAGACATCACCTTCCTTGATTTCCCATTTGATTCCCCTCTCGTTTCAGAGCCACGCTGCAGCACAAACATGTCGCTGCTGTAAAGAGCTGCATCTTCACCTTCATTATGTAAATGTTGATGCAATCTACAAAGAAAAGCTTGCTCATTATTAAGCAGGGCCTTGGTGTGTATCAGGAATCCATTGTCAGTGCTAATGATGCTACTAAGGTATAAGAATTCATCAACAGCTTCAATCTGATTTCTGTTGATCCTGATAGAGGACAGATGAGGTGCTCTGATGTAATGAACAAACAGGCCTTCTGTCATGGTGACATTAATTATCAAGGATGGCTCTCTGAATGGAAATGCTTCGATGCCTACTTGTTATTTTAAAAGGATTTCAGTGAAATATTGACATAGGATTCACCACATTTTCCCTGCAATGTATGTTGACATATGTGACAGTAGGATGAAGCTTTGTATGATTTCTGACATTGTGTCTCATTTATTCACTAGTGCTAACCTTAACTTGTATGAAATCTGGTTTCCATTAACGCCATTTTCCTTACTGAGTTCACCTCTGCTCTCATTAGGTAAAGTGGATTGTGGGTAACTCAAGTAAGAGCATACCACCTCCAGTTCTTTATAGTGTATTTGGAATAATGAGCCTGGAATGCCATTCTGTCCAGGCACTTGAATAATGAAATGCTGCTCAATGCTGCTGGCCAGTAACAGGGGATTTAGTGTGCTAGTTGAAGCTTCTAACTTTATTTTCACAGCAGATGCTTTAGCTACGAAACTTTTATCCAGCCCTTCATACCAGTAGGCCTGTAGTCAAAGAAAAACTTGGTCGACTAAATTCACACCAACCAATCGATTGGTCATTCAGGTAAACAACCAGGGCGCGACTCGCCAACCAGGGTGATCTTGGTTGGACAAAAGCTTGTTGACTTAACAATCGCCCAATAAATGGAAGCTGTTAACCCTACATACCAGCCATTTTTAAAATGGAAGTGACTGCCTTTTCTTGATGAGAGTGACTGGGTTTTGGGTCACTGAACTGTAGCACCCAGCTCAGTGTGTTCTTTATTAGCTGGCCCTGAGCAGTTTAACATCATTTTTATTTCTGAGCTTTATTGTCACACTGAAATTCACTGCTGTTTAAGCTGTGGGGCTGTATGGCCACTGCCACCCTGGCTATTCACTGGAAGAAAACATAAGAAGTTAGCGATTTGCATGTAATAGTAACAGTGCAGCATAGCAGTATTTAGAATCGTAACTAACTAAACCAAAGTGATGAGTAACCATTGAACATGATATTAATCTGAAAAGAGCAATGGCTGGCAGAGCTAGCTGCTTACTTTAGCCACACTCTACTCGCCATACCAGCCTCACATCATGCACTAACTGATACAAAGACCCTGTGGTTAGTTTGACTGTTTTATCAGCTTTTTTCATTTAGACTACTGTGCATTTAGCTGGCTAGGGGAATTGCTGCTTGGGGATATCACTGGTTTTGCAACAGTAGAATTTTCAGAGGGAAGGTCAACACTAGCTGGGTTTCCATTACATACAATTGCACTTTGAATATGTTTCCACTCATCCCGCGTGATTCCGCTGCAAGGAAGCTGGACGTTTAACTCCTGGTGTTTGTTGGTACAGTTATGGTTACATCTACAGCGGTTACCTTGATAATTTTGAACAAAAGACGAAGGCAATGAATGATAGTTCAGAGGCAAAGTCCGTATGTATGGTAAAGCCATGTATAAGGGTATAAGTATGATGTTAGGAAAAGTCTCGTCTCCTCTTCTGTCCACACACACCACCCCATGTTGTCTCAAAGTGAAGTGGTCATGTGAAACCGTATGTTACATCCTGTGATGTGAAAATGCAGAAAAAGTGTTTCCATTACTCATTTTTTATATATTTCTATATCGTAACGTCTGAAAAACCTCCTCATGAGAGCAAAAAAAAAGTTTTAGCAATATTTGAGAGGTTTTTCAAAATTCAGGTGTTTCCATTTCCAGTTTTTTATTACGCTATTTAGATTTTATGCATTTCTAAGGGTAATGGAAACGCAGCTACAGATTGATTACGCTTCTTGATGAAACTTTTCAAACTAAAATAAATGCCTAATAGCATTTCTTTGGAGAAACTAAACTCATTTATTCATTATGCTTTTATTCTGATTTTTTTGTGGCACAGTTAAACAACAATAAAGTTATGAAGACAGACCAGGTTTTGAAAGCAGAGAGACACAGCAAATATGCAGCGCACATGACAGCTGTGACAGTGGATGTGCACAACAGCCGTCACACTGCAGACATGCACCCAGTCTGAATCGGTCATTAAGCTGCAGAACTCTATTTGACTGTACTGTTTGTTGTACAAATTCAGTTTCTGCAAGTTGAAATATTGTGCTTATTTGAAAGTTTTGTTGATATCGTCCCTGTGTGCCACCTGTTCTACAATATACACGCTCTTGATATCTTCCTCTCTGCTGCCTGTAGGGCCATGTAGTTGAAACTGGCTGCTTTCTCCTCTGTTTTTAAATTTGCTGACTAGTTTGATGCATGAGAGTGCCCAATGTCTCTGTTTTGTCAGAGATAATATATAAGTGTGTGAATGTTTGGTCTGTGCCTCAAAACTTCAGAAAGAAGGCATTAACAGCTCAGGGATTGACTGTCTAAATTTTTGTAGATTCGAAGAATAACTTTAACAAACAGAACAGATCAACAGATATCAAAGATAACATCTTTGTTAATGGATTCAGGATTAACAGTTCACATTTTTTATTAACTTTGCCAACCTCTACTGCTCATATTTAACTGGTCAAGGTTGTATTAAGACTCTCTACAGAAACCAACATCCCCTCTCCACTCACATTCTTTCCTGCTTTCTATCATGTTAGATGCTTTTGAATGCTTTGAGAGAGATAGTCACAAAAAGAAAAATGATTTGTAGTTTAGTGTTGAATCCAAGTGCCGCTGCACACCTTTCACCACTGCATCACACTGAAACAGCTTTTTTTTTTAAATGAACCATAGATTTGGACCTCTGCATAAAGCTGATGATTGCAAAACAAGAAGAAATGCCAGGCTGAATGCATGGTGGCTCCAATTTTCTAAGTGATTTTCTCGATCTGAGACCAATCAGATTTACTAATCTACCCCACAAAAACACTATTAAAACCATGACATCTTTTCTTACCATGGATGCTGAATGTGCTGAACTCATTCTCCTCCATGGTGCAATCATCCTTGTTACACAGTATGAAATAGGATTGGCACAGAGGGACTGTCTGGTTTTCTTATTCTGAATAACCAGAGGTAATGTAGGCAGCAGTTGTGACTGTTTTGACTGCAGAAGATGGACTCTATTGCAGCATGGAATTAATCTAGATGAAATATTAATAAATGTGCTTCCTTGTGTGGTTTATTTATACTTCTCGTCCAACATAGCAAAAATGGAGCAACAAGGAAGGGACAGTGTCAGTGCAGTGAGAGGAATTCATTTATTGCCACTTCAGTGAGTGCACTTACATGGACATGAGTATCCTGTTTAGGAGCATTATTCTTATCATATTCAGAATGTGAGGTTTACATGCACATGCAAGAAACCACATTACTCTTCCTGATTCTGGTTACTGCATTTTAATTGCACATACACCTGTGAAGTTTTTTCACAGCGCAAACTGCAACAGTCATGGTCAATACCATTTGACTTTTTGGACACAAAAAAATTATTTAAACAAACTCTTTAATGTCAAAATGAATAAATCTTTCTAAGAAGTAATGTAAATTGATTACAAATATTTAATGCAAAATAAGTGGTTGCATAAAAGTTCACCCCCTTCAAGTCAGTAAATGCACCATTGGCTGCAATCACAGCACTGTGATGATAGGTCTCAGTCAGGCTTGCACATCTGGACACTGCGATTTTATTCCATTCTTATTTGCAAAACTGCTCGAGCTCTGTCAGGTTGCACAGGGATGAGGTCTGAACAGCCCTTTTCAAGTCCAGCCACAAATTCTCTATTGGATTGAGGTCTAGGCTTTGACTCAGCCACTCCAGAACATTCAACTTGTTGACTTTAAACCTTTTCTGTGTAGCTTTCTCTGTATGCTTCAGGTCATTGTCTTGCTGTAAAATAAATCTTCTCCCAAGCTACAGTTCTGAATGATAGAATAAGATTGTCCTACAGGATTTTCTTATATTTTGCCACATTCTTTTCCCTCTCCCTTTACAAGCCTTCCAGAGTTAGCTTCTGAGAAGCATCCCCACAGAATGATGCTGCCATCACCGTGCTTCTCGGTGGGAATGGTGTGTTTGTGGTAATGTTCAGTGTTTGGCGTCTTCTCTGATGGCCTAAAAGCACCATTTTGGTCTCACAGAACAAAAGAACTTTCTTCCACTTGATCATGGAGTCTCCCACATGCCTTTTGGTGAACTCTAGTCCAGATTTAAACTGAGTTTTCTTTAACAGTGGCTTTCTCTTTGTCACCCTCCCATAAAGCTTTGTCTGGTGAAGAACCTGGGCATCAGTTGTTGTCTGCAGAGTCTCTCCCATCTCAGCTGCTGAAGCTTGTAACTCCTTCAGAGTAGTCATAGGTGTCTTGGTGGCCTCTCTCACTAGTCTCCTTCTTGCACGGTCACTCAGTTTGTGAGGACGACCTGATCTAGGCACATTTACACATGCGCCATGTTCCTTCCATTTCATGACACTGTGTTCTTTTGTCTACACATAGTAATGGTGGCCAAGAATACTGGTTAACTGTACTCCAGGGGATGTAAAGTTCCTTACCTGACTCGGTCCACCACAGGTTTTGGGAAATGTTCAACATAGACAGGTCAGGATTTGGACCCTTTTCTCCCTTAAACTTCCAGCTGTATTTTATCCTGTTATTATTACTGATAGACAAAGCTTGCCTACAGGCTCTGTGTCTGCTGTGTTCAGTTGCTTCTCTCTGACTGTTGGCTCATGCTCTCTGTCTGTTCCCATGGTGGTACAGAGTGCAGCATAATTCAGCTCAGTTTACATGCTAATAAAGAGAATGGCATACAAACAGCAAGTTACTGTGCCTGTGCAAGCTGTTAATTTTCCTTCAGTTTTTAAGGAAATAAGATTAAATGGTGGGATAAATGACCAGCAGTCTGAAACTAGTGTTTTATTTTGAAATTTGCTGAATGTCCACTTTGTTTGTCCATGTATGTTCCTGTTTGGGTCAGTGTAGCCTGTTCAAAGTGACGCATGCTGGTAGTGAGCTCTGCTGAAAATAGACTCATGTCTCATGAGCAGAGTGGCACTTCTGGTGTGCAAGGCCAAATTAACCATTAGGGCAACTGGGCTGTTGCTTTGGGGCCCAAGATGTGCCAATACCAATGAGCTTAATGTTGGTCAGCAACACTGCAATCAGAAAGTGCCTTAATAGAGGAATCAGTTAGCACCAAATTGAGAATAACAATAGACACATTTTCCTATCTATACTATCTGTCGGTTTCCACCTGGTATGACCAAGGAGCTAATGACAGCTAATGGCAGCAGTGACTTGCAACAGCGGAATTGATGGGTCACAGTCACCTAGGACTTCAAATAGCCTCCACACCACACCTCTAAATAGTGTCACTAAATAGTGGCTTAAGTGTACTTGGATCCCGGGACTGGGCCCCTAATGTGAAAGCTGCCTTAGTCACAAGCTGCTCAGGGCTGTATTAGATGGCACAGTACTTCAGGACTACTTCCATTGGGAGAGCTTGATTGCTGTCTGTGGGTTCTTAAATGGGAACGCAGTGCAGACAGAGTCTGTGGATTTTTGAGGTAAGAGTTAGTGCATTTGCTGCAGCTGATATCCAGTGGGACACTTGGAGTTGTGCTGTGTAAATTTGGCCCTGCTGGTATGCACTGATGACTGATCACTGCGCTTGCTGTGCAAACCAAAAGCTTCTTTAGGAAAGGAGCAAAACCCTGTGTAAAACTGGGGGTCAGTTACTTCATAACTCCACAGGTGAGACCCTCTCGCTGCCATGGTAATGGTTCTTTTGCTGATGCATCACTTGGCTAGGGCTGAAAATGATGCTGCACCTGCACAGGTAGATGGCGACTGTAAGAGGGAATGTTATGGTGCATGCATGCCACAGTATATTGTTTTTGTTTGGAGTTGTCCAATTTGGAATAGTACCTCCAAATCCAGATAAGGGTTTATCCCTGTTTCTGAAATCATAATGTGCTGTTTACATGCAGTTTTAGGCAGTCTTGTTATGGTTTTTAACTTGCAAGGCTTGGGATTATAGAAATGGATGCCATAGATGTTTAACATCACAACGTATGTGACAGGCAGGAGAGGAATAGAGGAAACAAATGTGAAAAAAGAAGCCTGCACAGCGTTTCTGAAGTTCAGAGCTGTCACACGGCGTCATGCGTCATGCAGAGGAGTGAGAGATGACATGCCTCAGCTAGCCTGTTGTTATTGTTCCTGTCATTGCTTGCATGACATTTCATGTGCAGTAGGCGCCAGTAATGTCTCACTCACAGTGTTGCATCTCTGAATCACACCAGCTCAAGGGTGACGACAAAGGCGAAGTGTCCGTGTTTCTCTCATGAATGCTGAGATGTCACTGCTACAAACGTGTTAAATTGTTGCTGTTTTCTCCAACAATCCCTCTTTATTCCTCCAGGACAGAGAGCTTCTTTGGTGTATTTTGGCTCATGTGGCTGTCAGAAAGCCAAGTCGTTTCTAAAATTGATTTAATGTCAAAGTTTCAGAGAACAAGGTGACCTGCTGGAGTATCTACTGTGCACATTTATCCCCTTTCTGCTTTCTGGACTCTCTAATTACTCCTTTTGTAAGAGCAATGAGCAGTGAATCTGACCTGCCTTGCACCAGCATTAATATTCTGAGCTTCTTTGCTATGAGAATTAATTACCAGGAACAAACCGTTAAATAACGATGAAAAATAAAGAGCTTAAGCTGCTCGTGCTCATAATCATTATTGTAATCTCTTTATAAATGATATAAAGACTGGCACCAGGAGTGTGATGGACTCTTATTTTGTCATGATAAATTCTACATTTTCATTTTTCTACATGGAAACACTGACAGATACCCGCCCTCATGTTCAGGGTTTAATATAAACCGGCATGTTTGATATGCGGTTTATAAACAGTCCTGCAGGCTGCAGCTTGGTGCCCCTCAGGCAGCATTTACTGAGCCTGTCCACACCATCTAACTACAGATATGATGGCTCTGAATATTCTCACTTTAAAATATGAGCGAGTTATTGGAGCAGAAGTTCAGCCTGGACTAGTGCGTGCACAGTATATAATTTTTACCCACTCACAACTTGACCTTCATGTTCATACAAAGAGAAGTCATGTAAATACTCTGTGGTTAGCTGATTATGGGGTTTTTCCTGAAGCGTGGCCATTATCTGTTAGCATGCAAGACATCAGTCACAAAGATCAACTAAACAGACCTTTAACATGATGATGTTAAATCTTAAGGCTCCTGTGAGGACGAAATATCCCCCTGCTTTAAACAAGTGGTGGTAAACTGATATCAGTACAATCACACAAAGCAGATTTTTAAGATTGTCATCACTGGTTAAAATATGTTAACCTATGCGACTTATACAGTCATGGACGAAAGTGTTGGCACCCCTGGAATTTTTCTAGAAAATACACCATTTCTCCCAGAAATTGTTGCTATTACAAATGTTTTTGGTATACATGTGTTTATTGTCTTTATGTGCACTGGGACAACAAAAAAAATCTAAAGAAAAAAGACAGAAGAAGACAAATTATTGGCACCCTTTTAAAACTGTGGGTAAATCATTTTGTTTCAAGCATGTGATGCTTATTTAAACTCACCTGTGGCAGTCACAGGTGCTGGGTGTGTGTGCCTGTGTGTGTCACACCAAGCATGGAGAAGAGAAAGAGGAGCCGAGAATTGTCTGAGGACTTAGGAAGTAAAATTGTATAGTTGGAAATTGGATTGTTGGACTGGTGGATAAACATCCTCAGTCAACTTCCACACAAATTCAGGCTGTCCTGCAGACTCAGGGAGCAAAAGTGTCAGCTCAGACCATACGAGACATAAAAAAGCCAGACTGGAGTTTGCAAAAATGTACCTGAGTAAGCTTCAATCCTTCTGGGAGAACATTTTGTGGACAGATGAGACTAAGGTAGAGCTTTTAGGAAAAGCACATCATTCTACTGTTACAGAAAACAGAATGAGGCCTACAGAGAAAAGAGCACAGTACCTACAGTCAAACATGGTGGAGGTTCAAAGATGTTTCGGGGTTATTTTGCTGCCTCTGGCACTGGGTGCCTTGACTGTGTGCAAGGAAACATGGAATCTGAGACTATCAAAAAAATTTGGGCCGCAATGTAGGGCCTAGTGTCAGAAAGCTGGGTCTGCATCAGAGGTCATAGGTGTTCCAGCAGGACCACGACCTAAAACAAACCTGAAAAAGTATTTCACTCTGACTTTTGAAAGTAAAGACTTCCCCCTTACTGACGAACAGCACTGCCTCCACTGTGGGGTTCTCAAACTTTTCAGCCCCCAACCCCCAAAATAAAGGTGCCAGAGACCAGAGACCCCCACTGTACCTGAAGATGGTTGAACAAAGCCATGCACATTCAAGAATAGTCATGTGGAGACAAGGCCGCACATAAGGGGGGGTTAAAGGTGAGCTTTCTGGGGCCCAGCCAAACTGGGGGCCCATGGAGTTCAGCAAAAACATCATCCATTGTAAGATTAAGCTAAGATTAGGGGTGTAAATCACCAGTTTCATCCCGATAAAATATCAATATCATTAATTTGGACAATACAATATTCTCTGATATCACAAAACCTGCCTCGATATGATTTTGATTAGATTTGATATAGGGGCCTAAGATCGATATCAGGTTATCTTATGCACAAATTTCCTAACCTGACACGTCAGATGGATGTGTTTCACACATCCATCTGGAAAACCTTCAATACTAAGCACTTGGGAAGGGGCAGTGGCTTTGGAAAAAACTCGGATTGTGATTGGATGAACGTTCTATCTGTCACATCTTTACGGGCCAATCAGAGCAACAAAACACATGACGTAGCCGCGACCGAGGTGCACATGCGCAGCTACTGAGGAATAACGCGAAACATGGCAACTATGGAAATGTCAGTACGTGATTTTTGTCGTTTTTGAGAAGACAACAACTCAGTGCTGTTCTTTGTTCTTCTTTTAACAAAGAAATGTTATCAAGTTCTGATAAAACTGGTGCTTTAGCAGCATCCACGCTAAGCTCTTCCGCCATAATTGCACCGATGCTGCTTGCTTTCTTCAGCACCTTCATGCCTGAAAGTACTGCTCCTCATCCCTGATTGGTCCTGTCACTTTCTAACCAGGCCCAAACGGTTCAGATGGGAGCTCTGCAAGATGGATTCACCAGTGAAAAACACGGAAAGGGATGTATCCATCTGCTTTGCAAGGTTACACAAATTCCCACAGTTACAGAAAAAATAAAGTTTCTGCCAATGAATGACTGACAGGTTTCTGTATTTAATAAGAATATCTCTTTGACAACAAAATCCAAGACCTGTATTTCACTTCAAAAACATTTTTTAATGTTGTAAATGTCTAATTTCTTTAAACGAAGACCCCTGATTACCTTCAAATTAGGAACATTTATGTTAAATGTTGATTTAAAACAGCAACCATTTTCTAGTACCATTAACTTCTATTTCCCCACATCCTCAGATCACTCTAAAGCACCAATATGGACTTTTTTTCTCCAACCCTTTATAATAATGATCTTTTTTGGCCTTTTTCCCCATTTTAGATTTTTTCTTGAACTTATTTACACACATGTGGACTTCAACAGATATTTCTGCTCTATACCTGCCCTTCATACTTTACACAGGGGCCTATCAATGTGGCAGATAGTTCATTTGTATTTTATTTGTACATTATGACATTTAAATGAGGTTAAATACATGGCATATTATGTTATATTGATGAATTTGTATTATTTTTTATTTATTGTAACCTTGATTTTAATAAATGGAGAGATTTGACTAGAGCAAAGCCAATGTGTATTGAAAACAAATAATTTCAGAAGCAATTAATCCATAGTAGCGTTAATCTGAATATGAGGGTGCAAGAAGCTTTAAGCTTTAAAGGAGGAGGCTGGGATGGAGGAGGTGAAGCTTTGCCATCAGCAGTTTGGCACATCTGAAGCGATGCAAGCAGGGATTAATGAGGAGTACTTCATAGTTAAACAGACTGCTGTGTTTACAAATGAATGTTTACATAATGTGCATAAAATCTCTGCTGCTGCAAAAAATGAATATAGATAATACTGGCATTTTGACACCTTTTAAGTTAAAGAAATATTGCAACTTCTGCAATTTGTGATTGATTGCCCAGCTCTAGTTTGGTATCATTTTTTCTGCACTACCTCAACTTAATGAAATCCAAACTATTTTTTTTATGTTTAACTTATTGTATTAGATGTAGGATCTCCAAACACTGAAAACGGATTTTTGAAAATTGCTATTAAAACAACACATTGTCATTTCTAAAAAGAAATTCCAGTCCTGTACAGTATGGTCCACTGTCCCCTATGTGCAAAGTTGATTTTTATATCAAATATTTTCTGTTTTTCTTGGCCTTTTGACATTAAATAAAAACAGAAAGAAAGCTTAAAAGCCATGCTTTCCACACTGAGTGGTTGCAATGCAAAATGTGGCTTTGCTTTCATGCTATCATATGACAAATACTGGTGCTGCATAAGTCCATGGCTCTGCATTGAGATCTATTTGAGATTCTGTTTCAGGTGGGGGTAGTAGCTATTATATTGAGGAAGGCTCATGGTATACCATGCTGTATTATATTGTTAAAGAAGCAGAAAAGCTCCACTCTTGTAGAGATTAAAAAGCACATTGCTTATTATTGTATCCTAAAAACTGCACTCAGTTAGGGGCCTTCCTAACCCAAGAGGACTACATGGTCAGACCCCAGGACTTCCTGCAGACAGAAAGATCATAATGTTTCCTCTTTGAGCACCACTGCATGAAAGATTTGAATGAGAGTGAATCAACAGAGACATTTTTGTCTCATTTGATTGCATCTAGGTATTTTTGACAGTAAAATTATTGTTTACGTGGGGGTTTGTGATGTGTGAGCATCGGGGTAGGGTTGTTGAAAGTGATGTATGGTGATCAAAGCGGCTCAGGGAAATTGGCAAAGGCATCATCCTGTGCTTAGCCAGAGGCAGGGTTCAGCCAGCAGCAGTTTGATGGTGTCTGCGGTCCCACATCTGTCACTGCGATGTGACTCATGAGTACAACAACTCCAGTCAAGTCCAGAACAAGTGCAGTTACTACCCTATAAAATGCTGGAGTTGGATTTTAGTCCAAGCTTGTGATCCAAAGGGAACTATAAAAGCAAAGAGGAAGCAAATCATTTCAGTACTGCATAGATGAACAAAGTGGGCCTCCCTGAGTTGAGCTGGTGTGTATTAGTACGTATTTTTAAAGACATCAGAGTCACTTATTAAAACAGGATCATTTTAATGAGGACAGCTCTGTATACCAGTCATCTGTACAGATAACTGCAGACAGAACAATGTTCACACTGAGGATAAGACTGGAGTTATAATACGTTGTGGGTTGAAGGCCCGAAACAAATGCCCTTGTGTGATTGATTACACGCTACAAGCTAATGAGATAAACAGAGCCTGAATCGATTCAGTCGGGGAGGAATCATGCCAGAGGGGCATATGCAGCCGTGTGCAATGGCTGTATTGACACGCTTATATTCAAAGAGCCAGTGAAAGAGACTAAGCTGCGCTTTTGGCTCAGAACAAAGCTGTGTCCTCTTCCGCTGCTTCGCCCACCACCACAATCAGGGTCAATTCTGCTCAAATCAAACGCTGGCAAGTTGGTGCTAAGCAATCAGGTCTATGAAAATGTTTTTTCTAGTCAAAGACAGGCGAGACAGCGCTGTGAAGTGGGCAGTGTTGCTTTAACAGATGCAAAGGAGCGCATCGTTAAATGCAGTCAGTGACAAAGCAAATCAAACTGTGAGCATGGATGACCATCAGTCCAATTCAGGGTCTATATCCTGATGCTTCTGTAGTCTTTGGCTAATAACAGACTCCGATATTCCAAGAGCTTCAGTTATCCAATTAAAACCTTCATGCTTCACCAGGTCGGCCCTAAGAGTGCAGCCGGGTTGGACATCGTGTGTGATGTTGAGTATGTCTGAGCTGCATGCAGTGACTCACAATTAAAGGAGGGCACAGGAAGCACATGGCTTAAGAGAGGGGAAACCTTTCCTCTGCCTAGCAATAGACAATAATACAAAGTTCTGTTTTTTCTTTGTCATTATGGGAGACTGAGTGTAGATCAATGAGAGAATTGTTTTCTCCACTGTAGCATCGGGCCTCAACACAAGAAAATTTAAACAAGTGAGGGGGGCTGAATACTTTCTGAATGCACTGTGTGTCATAACCTTTGCACTTAAAAAAAAAAAAAAAAAAAAATCTGGGCTTTTTATTCCTTTATTGATTGTGGAGGACAGTGGATAGAATCGGAAACAGGGATGAGAGAGCTGGGAAGAGACATGCAGGACAGTGCCACAGCCTGGATTAGAACTATCAACATTTATGCTGATATGCAACTGAGCTGTGAATATCATCATTATCTACTGTAAATCTAGGCCATATTTACTGGTAAGGCTGTGACCAGCACCATTTTGGGTCTTTTGCTTCGTTGATCCTAATCCGTGTACTTTAAAGTGGTCTTAAGGACTTAAATTTGTTTCTTTGTTCATCCTTCAGCCTTCCATCGTTGGTGTCTTCACGTCTCGTGTTAAGCAGCTTTACAGGGAGCAGAAAGTCATCTAAAGGCCTTACACCTAACGACTTTTCCTTTGATTACAAAGTTGCAGACAAAATTCCAAAGTCGGAGTAAAATCATGGGAGTCTTACTAAAGTTGCAGCTCGCTCCTGTTGTCTCGGTCGTTAGGTGTAAGGTGGTCTGAAGACTTGATTTCAGCAGTTCTAAGGCGGTCTTTCTTCAGTTTTGATGTTATGATAATATCAAACATGTTCGATGTTGTCGTAATTCTTAAGTCTGGTTGTATGCTAATTGTTTTTCAGTGACGCAGCCGTTGTCCATGACCAATGGGAGCCAGTGTTATGTGTGAGCACAAGAGTTCACTTCATTCTTTAAAATATAAACGTGAGCGTGGACCATTCTAGAGCAGCTGAATGTCTGTGTATAACTCAAGAGATTAAAAAACTTCTCTGCTCAGAGCTGTCGTCAGATCTCTACACCTGTGTGTTTGTGTACTTTGTCTGTCTGTTTATTCCATGTTGACATGACAGCTACAGTAAACCGTCACTAGGATTTTCAAAGTAAAACCCCGATCAGCTTGTTTCTGTGGTGAGATGATTCATGTTTTCATACGGTACTTTTATTCTGAAGTGTTTCCGAGATAGTTCCTCAGTTGTTACAGTGACATGCAAAGGTGCTTCGATGTTTAACTTTCATTTCGTTTCTACTCGACATAAATGATTTAGAAATACTGGGTTACAAGAGATATAATCAAATGCGATCTCCATCTACTTCTAAATCTTGTTCTCTGCTCAAAAACTGGTGTGAATTTCCACCAGATGCATGATGGGAAGTACTTTAAAAAGGAATCCTATTCTAGTCTTGTAGTTAGTGACCCACAGACTTTGCAAAATCTTTTTCTGAGATTAAAAACTCCACGGCTTGCCGACAAATGGTCTTTAGATGTGAGAGGATCTCAGATGTCAGTGTTTTTGGAGTTATTTAAGAGTTTTAGCAAAGTTCTCTGGTGTAAGGATAGCATAACCCAAGTTTTGTCTAGGATTTGCATACAAGTTGATCAATGAATCCACCTTACCCCTACAAAAAACTCTCTTAGCATGTAATGAATGGTCCATTTCTGTGTAGTCCCACCTACAGACACCATGGCAGCACCTGAATACACACACACACACTCCATACTGTCTGCAAACAACCTGTAGACAACTACAGGGTCATATTTGCACAAAATCGGGCAATAATACTGCACTGCGTCAGCCGACGTGGTTGTCTGGCTTCTCCTGACCTATGCTGGCTTCACCTCCCTCTGCTTGTATACAAACCTGTGTTCTCTACGTGTTTTCTGTGAGGGGGAGGAAACGGTATGTTTAACCACAGTGCAGCTACATTCAGGAACCCTCTGTGTGTGCCTAAAGGGCCTCAGACACTTTATGAATCAGGTCACACCACAGTGCATTTAAACATTTTGATATTCTGTCAGCATGAGAGCGGAGAAATACATTCAGACGACTGGAAGGACACTTGGAGGAGGTGTGCTTAATTGATTATTTTATGATTGTGTCACTCAAGTGTGCACACCAGAGACATGAGGGGGCGAGTCATCAGTCATGGAGGGGGGAAGGGGAGAATCTGGCAACATTGACCGGTTTTTTGGAGGGCAAAGGGACGGCGGCATCTGTGTTGTCAGTGCTCCACTAAAGCTTTGGAGGGGAAAACGCTAAATCTCATCAGTGTCCAAATGCATATAAAATGATTTGCTGCAGTGTTTGATAACAAGCCTTCAAGCAGAGAGGCAACAGAGGAGCAGCAGGGTCGCCACGACTCCTCCACATCTGAGCACATCTCAAAGAGGCCAGCCTCTGTTTCATGTGATTCCATATTCAAGCAAGAAGGGTGACATTTCCTCTTCTGTAGAGGATTTAGTCTGGAACTGTATGTCTGCATGAATGAGCTGCATGTGCCAATGAGTCATTCTTATGCTTTTTAAACCCATAGAGCTGGCTGATCAGACCTCATATTTATATCCTCTTAATTTATTTTGTTCTTTGGGGTAGCAAAATTATATGGTAGTATTACATAATAAAGAGATTATGCATTTAAATGCATGTTGAGGCACTCCAAACCTCTCCTCCCTCTAGAAAAAGCCTGTGATGTCAAATCATGCCTGGGCATAAGATCACAGAGAGATGGTTAAATACGTCTCTGTGTTCACTTCTCAGTACTTTAGCTCATTACTGTGGTTAAGGTTTTGTTTTTCTCCTATGAGAGCTGGGATAATTTTCATGAAACAAAACAACATTCATACTTCACTTTCTGAAGGATAGCCATCCATATTGTCCTCCTCTTGATACATCATACGTCATTGTAATTGTCCTTGTTTTGTTTTTCCTTCCTTTCAGATCAGAAGACCGGCATCATCGCATAGATTTCCTCTGTTGTAGCTATGATCGACATGCTTTGACCCGCCTTCCCACGACCTGTGAAGCTGCAAACGTTAGCGGAGACAGCAGTGACAACAGCACAGGGTGAGTGGTCGGGATCAAATTGTAGTGGTGTGGCCAGGCTGTTGGCCAAGACAGAACAAGATCTTTCTTGCATAGTCTGACATGCCAAGAAATAGCATCTTTTCCACCAAGAAAAGATTTTAGTGTGGTTCTTTACATAAAGCAGTGCCATCTGTTAGCATCTAAGCTAATCTTTCCACCAGCCAGCATTGCTTACTGACCTGCAGTACGACTAAAATTGATCCGTAGGTACCAGTTCTTTCCCTTGAAATTACACTGATTGCTCTGGTCTTTCTCTGATAAGAAATCAGTTTCAAGCTTTGCAAGATGGATCTACCAGTTGACAGACATGGAATCTGGCCAATCCCTGGGCTTTGCATGGTCGAACCATGTCTGTAAACTTCCAAAACACTTTAATTTTGTAACTAGTGCTGTTAATCGATTAAAAAAATTAATCAAGTTAATCAGCTCACTACTGTGATTAATCATGATTAATTACAGCATATTTTTTGTTAAGCCCGAGCCTCTTTTTTTAGGCTTCTGCTTGCAATTTCCAGTCCATCTTTAAATGAGTATAACTCTGTAACTACAAGGTCTATTTGAATGATCAAGGTACCATTATGAAGAGGGCACTTGTGAAATTTATTCAGAAGGGTAAATATGTGTATTTATGTTACTGGATCAGTGAGAATCAAGTTGGCAAATGAAAAAAATCATTTTTGCCTAATTTCTTTTGCAGTTTTTGCATATATATCCCATAGAAATAATGCAGTTGAAGTCCAAAACTCTCCAGTAGTCCAAAGCACCACATTTTGACATTACCTCTTTCAAATTTCATGCCACTAGAGGGTTATCAGGACAAAATAAGAGAGATTTTAGTAAAAAATATCCAGGTGAAATCCCCTCTTGTGCCATTTAGGCACAATTTGGCACAATCTCTGCAATTTGAAAAATCAGGTGTCAAACTTTTTTTTACTCATATGCCATTATAGGTGGTCACTGCATCATGGAATTCTTTTTTTCCCCTCTCTAATCACCCCGACCTCCATATAGTTTTCTTTCAAAGGAAGTCTTACAAAGGGACTAAAGTTTGACATCAAGAGGAGCAGATTTATTTTCAATGGCACAAAAAACAACACAAAATAAAGAGCTGAAAACTAAAAGAACTGTTGAAACAAATGGAAACTGCACAAACATGACTAGAATTTTCAGTAAAGGCTGGGCTTTCAAATGAGACCATGTTGTGTCTGTAGTACCCAGCACCATCCCATAGGGGGCAGAAGTGTCTGTCTACGTAGCGCTACAGCCAGTTTGATATGTGGTCATTGGTTTGAGTCCTTTTTTAATTGGCTGTGGTGTAGGTAAAAATGGTTTATTTTGGCTTCTAGCTGAGCTTCTTCTGTTTAATTTGATGTGTAGCATGACTATTTTTGTGTAAAGTAGAGTGCACAGGGCAAGTTTGTTTGGGTCAAGGCGAGCAGGACCAATTTTGGTCCCACTAGGCTAAAGAGGTTAAGTATATTTTTGTTTTTAGATTGTTAAAGGTTGTTGTGAATATAAACACATATTCACACTATTTATTGAAGTTTCTCATCAAAAAACTAAATTTTCCCATTTTTATGTGATATTTGAACAAATCATAACATATGGAATACAGTCGTCTAACTTACTGAGGTTCCCTGAACGCATCATATTTTCTGTCTTCAGCTTGTAAAGTTCGCTAATTATCTTCTATTTTGCCAATTAATATTAATATTGTTAACAAACAGGACTTGCTATAAAGTTAGGAGCATTTTTCAGCATTTTTCTGAGCACCTGAAGAAGAAAACTGTCCTGAAGCAGCTGAAGAGAGTGGTATAACCATGGCTTGATCCCGTATTGTTGTTAGAGTCTTTGCTAACATTGGCAAAGATGTGCTTCGCACAAAGGTGGTACTTCAGACTCATTGTGCTTCGGTGTAAAGACAGTTCATCACTGCAGCATGTACCCACTATTTTGGTTTTATCTTAACTAACATTCACCAGCTTTTAAAAGCTAGAAGATATGATTAAATTGCGTTATTTGTTTTTTAAAGCGTTAAGGTTTCAAGATTAATCACAAGCGTTACTACAAAAAGGAGTTAGTATGAACCAATCATGTGTTTTATCATGATTTTAGATCGTTTGAACGACTAACAGCCTCAGAGCAGACAGACCCTTGCACCCCCCCTGAAATCTCTGCCCCCCCCAAAAAAAGAAAAGAAGTCCCATACCCCAGGTTGGGAATCAAGGAACTCAAAAAAAAGAAAGGATTATTTTTGTGAAACTTTTAGGTTAAAAACATAGGAATTCTGTGGACGAGAGGACCATCTTTGTTTGCTAAGCGGGGAATAGATATGTTGTGATCCTTGCTTACATTTTAAGCAAAAGAAATAAGATAGCAGATGGAAACCCCTTCCAAAACAAAGATAAACAGAATTCAGGGAAATTTATTTTAAGATCAGACCGAGAACACTTCACTGGCTGCAAAACAAATTCACTGAAAGAACAGAAACACTGCTGATAATCACATCTGATTTACAGGCACTGTTGTAATGGCATCCAACATGCTGGACTCAAACTCAGAGAGGGAAAACAAGCTTTTACACCACATCCAAAGCAGGGTAAAGAGATGAAAATCAATAAGTCTCCAACCACGTCATACAGCAAATGAAAAGCGTGCATACCACGATAATGGGTATGGATTTCTTGGTGTGTGGCTCATGTTTTATTCCCATGCAGCGCTGAACTCTTTATATATGGGGCTTCAAAACATGATTGATGAGTGCAAAGAACAGACAGTGTGTTTCTACATATTTTGACTTCCAGTACAACATGTTCAGTCGCTGCAGAACGGAAGGAGAAATAACGGTTTGGATTCTCAGAATGGACCGTTCATTTATCGTCCTCCACATTTATTACTGTCAGCGCAGTTTCCTCAAGTTTCACAAGCTGCAGCCCGACCTGCCGGCTGCTACTCGTACAATTAGCATCTGTCAGAGGCCGGCTTATGAATACAGAATATAGATGAACTCTGGAGCTCTGTTTAAACGGTGTGTAAGATGCACTGAGACATCCAAACACAGAGTGGAATAGACGGGGAGGAATAAAAGAGAGAAAGTGCAACGTTGCAGCACTTAGCATGCTGAGAGACGCGGGGTAGAAGCCTTGAGATATCTCACATTGTTTATCAGTGAGACGCCGCACCAGGCCTCCTGGTGCGCCTTTGTTGAAACCGTTCAAAGTGCTTTTCATTCTTTGAGGGTCACGCTTTTATTTGCTGAACAGACCGTGTGAAAATTCTGTCTGCTTCATCTGTCGTTGTCATGGAAAATATGAAGCAATGACTGTGAATCTGTTTAGAAGAAGAGACAGCTGTGACTTAAAAAAATCACATTATTTTCTATTGTCAACTTCACTGTAACTGGTGTATTCTCCTGCCAAAAGGTAAAGCTGCTGATATTTTCTAAATCTTTTATGCCACTTGTACTACACTGTGTTCCTGTCATTATCTTTCAGCATCATTGATATCTTATAAGCAAACTTTTATAAGCAGAGTTTTCTGAACATCGTAGGGCCAACCTGGTGCATTTGCACCTACCTGTATACATTTGCATTGTTCCTTTGTTTCTTTAAAGAGAGAGAAAAATCCAGTGGTATATCCCTCCAGTAAATGCACCGTTTGATGACCAGTTTAATGATAGAAATTAAGCTTCTTATGTCGTTATTTTAACATTAAAATCTTGATGATTACTGCTTACAAGTCATGAAAATAAAAAAAAAAAATCCCTATCTCAAATAGGGTGGGGTATTGTTTGGGTTTTTCCCATACCTGGCCTAAATTGAGACTTTTTATGAGGTGCCTTAACATTGTCTGACGTGATCATTTTGATGGGAAATAACATGCTAAAAGTCAGCAGGAGAATATAAGCTGTCTGGGTATCATAAATGAGTTGCAGAATTGTCTTTTTAAGCTGCCAGTCAGACGTGTGATATAAAAGGAAACTTGTGTACCTTAACACAAAAAATAACACAAATTTCACAACGTATTTCTTGCCCTTCATTGGAAGGCAGGGTATCAAAATGAAGTATCAATTTGGGCTGGGAAATTTATCAAAAATTAGGTTAAATCTTAATATGGCCTACTGTAATTTTCAAATCGCAGAGGATTCAATATTTCTATGACCTCGCAACACAAGTCAAAATCATCAGAATTCAATATTTTTAAAGAATTGCTCAGCCTTGTCTAGGAATACAAGAAAGTTAAGGAGTAATCGCATATCAAATCACAATATTGGGGGAAAAAAACACAACTAGATTATCTTCCAAAATCGTTCAGCCCTAGTGTCAATAGCTACGTTGTTTTTCCATGTCAGTACCGGTTTTCTATACTTATCTCAAAATATCAGATAAAAGTAGAAAAGTCCAATTTTTTTTCACTCTGGTTCAGTACACACAATCATAGGGAAGACTGCTGACTCCAAAGGACAATCTTTGACACCCTTCATAAGGAGAGTAAACTGCAGGAGGTCACTGCTGAAAGGCCAGGCTGTTCTCAGAGGCTGTGTCAGAGCATGATCATGGAAAGCTGACTGGAAGAGAAAAGTGTGGTAAGAAAAGGAGCACAAGCATCAGGGTTGATCTAAGCCTTCAGAGGATTGTCAAACAAAGATTCAAGAACTTAAAGGAGTTTCACAAGGAGTGGACTTGTTCCTAGTGTTGAGCCAACCCTGAACCACAGATGTTATAGGCGTCTCACCTGGGCTGAGGTAAAAGAGCTGGACCCATTGCTCAGTGGTCCAAAGTCCTGTTTTCAGATGAAAGTACATTTTCAATTCATTTGGAAATCTATGTCCCAGAGTGTGGAGGTGCTTCAAGTCCAGTGTTTCAGTTTCCACAGTCAGTGATGGTTTTTGGGGGCAATGTTTTCTACTGGTTTTTGGTCCACTGGTCTTTATCGGGTCAACACTGTCAGCTGTCTACCAGGAGATTTTAGAGACCTTCATGCGTCCATCAGCTGAGAAGCTGTATGGAGATACAGAGTACCTTTTCCAGCAGGACTTATCACCTGCCCACAGTGAAGCCAAAACTACCAGAAACTGGTTTACTGACCATGCTGTCACTGTGCTTGATTTAGGGATGGGAATTGATAAGATTTTATTGATATTGATTACATTATCAGTTCTGCTCATCAATTCAATTCCTTATCGATTCCTTTCCGTGAATTTTCTTTTTAGTAAAAGTAGATTTAAAGGTTTTCACTGTTAAGAACTGAAATTTTATGGAGTCTCTCTCTCTCTGAACACTGAACAAGATGAGAGTCAATGACAAGCACGCTACTATTAATGGCTATAATAAACACTTTTGATAACTAAAATGTTATAATTAATTGTTTAGGATGACAACATGCTAAAATATACCCATTTTTGTGTTGGAAATGTCTAATTTAAGCCCTGCGATGGACTGGTGACCAGTCCAGGGTGTACCCTGCCTCTCGCCCAATGACAGCTGGGATAAGCCGTATAGAAAATGGATGGATGAATTGATAGATGTCTAATTTAAAACAAATTGCTCCCTTCAATCCGTGAACTAGAATCAGAATAAAATACTCTTTCTCATTTCCCTTGAAAGAGAAAAACCATAGGACAAAAATAAAATGATCTCTGGATTGAAACCTTTTACAAGTTAACAGTTCTTATGCAAAAACGTGCATGCCTTGCATGAAATCGGTGTTTGACGGATGTTACATGTGGCACTGTTTGGGTCACATGTTTATGACTGCCTGCCATGTTTACTTCCTTGACTTCTCTGTGCTTGCACATTTTGCTGACTGCCTCATGTGAGAATGTGTTTTTTTGAAAGTAAGGCATTGATAAGGGAATTGTTAAGATTCAACAATAATGCTGATGGACTGAACGAGGCGTAACCTGTTCTCAAGTGGAGCTCTCTATTTTGATTGGCCAGCCAGCTGGTCTGACCTGAAACCCTGTAGAGAATCCAACAAGAGGAAGATGAGAGACACCAAAATCAACAATACAGAAGACCTGAAGGCTGCTATCACAGCAACATGGGCTTCATAACACCCCGACAGTGCCACAGACTGTTCGCCTCAATGATACGTCACATGGATGCTGCAATTTATGCAAAAGGAGCTCCAACCAATGACTGAGTGATTAATGAGCC
Organism: Cheilinus undulatus; assembly: GCF_018320785.1. NCBI lineage: Eukaryota > Metazoa > Chordata > Actinopteri > Labriformes > Labridae > Cheilinus > Cheilinus undulatus. The sequence goes on from NC_054866.1 coordinate 8,226,427, forward strand.
TAATTTTCCAGAGGGTCAACATTTCTGTATCATAAATCATTTTTAGACCGATTTTTTATGATATTCAAATATATTTTGGAAAGTGGATTTTTGATTTTTGTGAGCTGTAAGCTGTAATCATCAAATTTAAAGCAAAAAAAGGCTTGAAATATTTCACATCGTAATAATGAATCTAGAGTATTTGGAGGCTTCACTTCTTGAAAAAATCTCAGAAAAAGAAAACTTTTTAATGATATTCTATTTTTGTAGATGCACCTGTATGTTCTGCTGATATCCTCCTGCTCTCCCAGAGGATGATGGCAGTGTTCTACCTTGTCAGCGATAAGCCTTCACATACTCACCTGCGAGTGAAGAATTTCAAAAGTTGAATGATGTTTGAGAATCTTAACATGAAAAGTTGATGATGATGGATACTGTCTAAAAGGCAGACGGACATGAAAAATAAACCTACAAAATAATGTGGGGTGGAATGACCCTTTCTGCCACCCCTACCAGCCAAGTATAGTTTAATTATCTGGGATATGCTGATAACACAGGACAAAAACACACCCATCACTCTGAACTACGTGCTTATGTTGTTTTTCTCAGGGCTGAATTCAGATTACGTAACACCAATATCCAATATAGTTTGCATAGAAATGCAAGACAGTAGTTCTAGTTTTTATTAAGTATTTTATTTTTCAGCAGAAAATCACATTAAAGGTGCTGAATATTCAAGAATATTTAAAAATATAGGAATAATATAATGGCGTGAATTATTTAGAGCTTTACTCTGAAAGGTTAAACCTTGCACAGGCCTAGACTGTAGAGATTTGAGGACATTTCCAGAATTTTGCCTCATTTGACATCTATTTCCAGAGGGAAGCTTAAGTTTGTGTTTGACAGTACCTGTACATGAGGTTCAGTGTGAAACACATGTGCAACAGCCACTTTAATGAATCAGTGTGGCGCTTGGGTTTGTCCCTACTGCTGTGTAATGAGCAACTGCACCAAATGATAGCAGCCCTCCATATCAACCAAAGGGCTAAATCTAAGAAGGTTTAAGCTATTTAAATAAGGAAGGGTTATCCTTTAAAGTGTGGCTGGGGTTAATCTTCAAACCTATCTGATAAGTGCACTTTCCCCTAAGAAACTTCAAACCAATCTTATAGCAGCAGGCGGGCTTGATAGAAAGGCTCCAATATTTCATGATATTTTCAGATGAAAACTTAAGATAGAAGTGTAATTGTGATTGTTCTTAATAAACAATCATCATTATGATTGTCATTATTAAGTTAGGACAACATTACCGGGCCAAATTCAGTGACAAGCTGTCATCAGTGGGACATGAAACAAGCTTTCTGCTTTGTTAAACACCCGATCAATACGATCCTGTTTACAGGCAGAGAAAAGTCAGTGTTAGTGAGCTCTCATAGGACCGACAGAATATGTTCAGCCAAGTTTAAGCTGAGGTAGAACAACACAATGAAAATGTTGGATTGTTTTCCCCAGTAGTCAGGTTTCTGTGATGTTTTTAGATGATAAAGTCTGACTGTCAAAGATAAAGACTGTTTTGTTGAAGTTTAACGTATAAAAAGATTTATTTGACTCTTTTGTGAACTATTATTAAAAACTTTAAATTATAACCCAGTAAAACATCACTTATCAAAGGCACACGCTATAATGTATCTCTACCTGAGCTTTTATTTTTTCTAACCAGTCTGATCAAGTTTTGTTTAATTTATTATTGCGCAATGGTAAGACACTACATAAAGATTACATCAAATGTGCAGGGCTGCACCATGGCAGGGGGGTTAGCACTGTCACCTAACAGCTATAAAGTTCCCAACAGGCCCTTTCTTTGTGGAGGTTGTATTGTCTTCCTGCATGCGTGGGCTCTCTCTAGGTACTCTGACTTCCTCCTGCATTCACAGACGTGCTCGTTGGGTTAATTAGTGACTTTAATTTGACCGTAGGCATGGCTGCTTGTCTGTCTCTATGTTTCAACCCTGTGATTGGCTGGCGACCCATCCAGGGTGTACCCCGCCTCTCACCTAATGACAGCTGGGATAGGCTCCAGCTCCCCCATGGTGCCAGATGGGATAAGTGGTGTAGAGAATGGAAGGATGGAAAAATTGATGAAATCAAAATAATGCATAAACTAAATGTACCTGCCATGCTGGGACATATATGGAGTTTTTAATATATCAACAAGTTTTATGATAAGATATAGGGTAAGACATCATTGTTTATTCTAGTATAGTTAGTGCCTGATGTCCTTTAAAAACAATGTTTACAGCTACAGTGCTTAACAAATTTATTAGACCACCCTAACCCTAACCAAAGTAAGGTTTATGCCACAGCTGCCCTAAATTAACAGCATTGGTAATTACCAAAATCATTTTTTATGTTTCTGTAATGGTTAATACACCAATTTGTAGAAGCTCTTTAACCCAAATGATATTTTTAATGCTAAAATATCATTGTTATTGTTATCCATGAATTTTCAAATGTACTGATTTACAAAAAAACTGAAAAAATAGTAAAGCACATTAATATTTCTTGATTAATATGTCAAATGATAGTTATTTATTTGCATTCCTGAACAGAAAAATGAGTTTTAGTGGTTGAATGTTATGCTTGATTCATTTCTGACTTCTCAGAGAAGCCCAGTGAGCCGGCTCAAATTTGGGTGAATTCAGTTTGAAATTCCTCATTCCTGTTCAAAATGGTAAAACATGGAGAGCTGACTGAAAATGAAAGAGTCCACATTAAAGCACTTCATGTATGGTCTTTGAGACAAATATGTCAGGTGGTCTAATACATTTTTTAAGCACTGTAGCTAAAGCTGAAGTTAATGAAGTTACATCAGCTACATAAGCTACTTAGATAACATAGTTTAAATAGCTTATGTAGCTGAAGCCAACAAAGCTACATTATCTACATTAGCTTCGGCTCAAGCTAACAAAGCTAAAGCGAGCCACCATTCATGTAACTACTTTTCAAACAGTTGTATATCATTAAATCCCAGATTAGACCTCTGTGTTGCTAAGTGTGTAATGTTTGAAATGTGGTTATTTCAATGTAATTATCACAGCTGGATAACTCAGTGGGAGCAGCTGGTTAGCTCAGTGGTTTATTTTGGGGAATTTGTAACGGGATATTTGGGGTTTAAATCCTGGTCAGGGCTCAGTGAGTGTCCAGTGTAGGCCCTGGTCCTTAGGCAAAGCCAGGAACACCTGTCCCAGGTGTACATCGTTTCAGGCATTGTAACGAACAGACTTCATTTGTGAATAAAGCCGAATCTTAAAAAAGGAAACTTTTTTTACCATTTTACCAGCACTTTATGCTGCTTTTTTTGACATAGGTGGTGTCTCACAGTAGCGGTCCGCAAGAGAAGGGGTCTGGGATCTGCGGTCTGCAGCCAGGCTCCTCTCATTTAGATAGTGCTCACTCACTTTTGGTTAAAAATCTGAGTGGTCTTTTATCAATATATTTATTGTGCGTCATCCAAACAGAAAATGTATAAGATGTGATTTTTGGTCCATACTCTAGCACCCTGATCATCATGAACAGAAATAACCTCCAAAATTGGTAATAATTCTGCCAGAGGCCCCAGAATCCAAACATACAGTAGTGTGAGCCCGACAGGAGAGGATATCTTCTTTATTAGAACTCCCTGATGGTGGAGAGGAAGAAGAAAGACAGACTGAACACTTTCATTTGGTATGGATTAGCAGGCAGAGCACGAAGCGATACAATCCCTGAGTTTTCCTGCAGCTAAATCATGACAGGAAATGTTACCTCAGATCTGTTTGCCAAAGGTAACATCTTCAGGTTAAGAGAAGTCATGCATGATGTCTTCATTCTGCTCAGGATGATCAGATTCATCTGCTTTACTGTTTTCCATCTCCACTCGGCCTAAACCCTCATGTTTGAGCCGCCGGTGTCGGATGTGAAACCTCTCTTACTGGTTGGAGGTGACTGGGAACATGCAGGAGTTTTCTCGCCTGGTATCACCTTGACACAGGCGCCCTGATACCACTGAGCTGTAATGTAATTGCCACATAGTTCAGTGTTAGGATGACAGAGGTGAAGCATGGGATGGACTGTCAGGATGTGTGTACAGGAGCCAAGACTCTATTGCTGTTAATTGAAGTGGGTGGGAAAAATGTGAGGGTAGACACAACAGTCAGAGTGGGAGAGAGAGATAGGAGCAGAGGTAGGGCCTGTCCTTATCTCTAGATGAGCATTTGCAGGTATCAGGGAGGTTAATTCAATGTCACGCCAGGGTCTATTCTGATGTCTTATTTAGGAGATAAAGGAGATGTTTTATCGGTCCCCATCTGGGTGAAAAAAAGGCAATTTATTTAAACATGTATAACTAATTGTAGAGCCATGAAATCCAAAAGTAAGCTCGTGCATGTCAATTTGAAATTGAAGTGCCATCCACGGTAATCCTCTGTCAGAAGGTTGAAAATAAAAAGCTCAGGAAAAATTAATATAATTTCTTATTTTAAGGGATTTTCAAGCTGTCTATACATCAGGATGCATTAATCCAAATTGCATTTACAGTACTGGAATTAATTTCCCAAAGGCGAGAGGCTCAAGAAACATTAGCCGGGATGTTCGGCGTCAACATAAGTGAAAGAAGAGGGGAGATGAGAGCCTCATTTGTGCTCCTCTCTTCCTGAGAGAATACGCTGCTGATGTGCTGGGATTTATGTAACTGCTGCAGCTGCTGATACACATCTGGGCCACACATTTTTATTAAAGCACTCAGTGAAAAAGCTTTACATTTAAAGTTTGTAATGTGGGATGATCTGACACTTGGATGAAGGTATTTAAAGAGTAGGATGACTGTGTCTGCACATCATGGATTTTAAATCCTGCTCATCTAATATAACCGAGTCAGACCATGAAGTTTCCATCCAAGGACAGACACGAGTCTGACAGGGTCGCAAAGAAAGCTGAAACATGAAAATGGAAGTGCTTTTAGGGTACAGTCCTGCTGGAGCTGGGCAGTCTTCAAGGTTTAAAGATACTGACGTATGTTCAAACAAGATATAGGTTAAAACTGTGTAATGATACAGTTGATGTAAATGTTGATTCGAAACAAATGCATTGCACAAATGCATTGGCAACATTTGGTTGGGTTGGTGGAATTATTAAGACCTGAACAGGAGTTTCCCAATAATATGTAATGATTAGAAAACATCCATCCAATTCTTGTACATTGCACAAACACATCAGCAACATCGGTAAAGTGGGAGGAGCTGTTGAGGAGTAAAGAAAGAGCATTTCTGTAAATGGAATTTTATGAATTTTTATTTTTCCAAAATTGCAGGTGAACTCTTACAAACCCAAGCTCATTTACAGTTCCACCCACCTTTCCAAATGTTGCCAACAAATTTGTACACTTCAGATGATGCTCTCTCTCTCAAGCTAAAAATATAACCAAGGACAACAGAAGTAGAAGTCCTAGACATTTTATTGGATACTTTGTTGTTTTTTGATTTATCAAAACATTGCAGAAAATTCTTGCACAGATAGCACACAGATATTGGCAACATTGGAAAAGTGGAAGGAGCTGTTAGGAGTTTGTCTGCAATTCCTGAAAGTAGAAAAAAAAATTTAAATGTCATACAAACTCACACAGAGGCAACTACTTTCCAAATGTTGACAACATTTATTGCAATTCTGTTTTTATTAAAACTTGGACTAATGATGATTAAGTATCTGTACCTGTTGATACCAGTGATGGTTAAAAAGAATGGAGATTTTAACTTAATGTTAAAGAGATACTTCAACATTTTGGCAAATTCGCCCGTTGCCATAATTCCTATAGTCTCAGGATTAGATTCGTTACCTTTAGTTGTCGGTGCAAGCTGTTTTAAGATCGGTGGGGCTGAGATGCGAGCTACTCAGCTAATGGTATTTCCAGCTTTCCCTCATCAAACTCATCAAATACACAATCCAACAACTCCAAAACACTCTTGTGGACAAGTTGCACATTTACCACGCTATGAAATAATAACATATAATTATGTAACATTACGACACATGAAGCAAATTCTCATAACTACTTTCTTTAGTAAACCACTGGGTGGAGTGACACAGTGCGCCCCTCAGGCAGTGCCATCGGCTGGACGTAGCAGAAACTTTGGAAAAGACTGATTCTGTAGGTATATGTTGGCAAGCCCCACATTTACACCACCAATCCATGCCAGCTCTGAGTCTCTCCTCAGCTCCTGGCTGTTCAGCAGCCTCGGCCTCTCTTCTTGCGCTCTCTTCTCCCAAAACCTGCAACTCCTCTTCTGTGTGTTCTGGCTCAAATTAATACGGGTGTGGGTCTTGGTTGGTTAAAAAAAGTCGTCCTTGTTGTCCATCACAAAGTCCGCCATGATCAGACTTCGGCTTCTTCTCAAGTTTTGTTGACGGAAGTACTTGCACTAAGCGTGCACTTTAGAAACCGCTCCGCCCAGCAGCCATGTCTGGAGTGTAGTTCCAGCTTTGCATTTGCCTCTAAAACATCTCCGTCTTGTAATGTTCCATGATTATTTCATAGCCTGGTGAATGTGCAGGTCACAACTTGTCCACGAGAGCGTTTTGGAGTTGTTGGATTGTGTATTTGATGCTGGAAATACCATATGTCTCTGTAGCGTTAGCTGAGCAGCCCCGCCGATCTAAAACACAGCTTGCACTGATAACTAAAGGTAACAAACCTATTAGAAAGACTATAGGAATTATGGCAATGGGCTATTTTGCCAAAATGTTGAAGTATCCCTTTAAACACATTGAATATAGAGCATAGAAATTTTGACAACTTCAAAAACATTAATGTTGTCAATGTTTTTGTACAGTAAGAGATTTTCTGCAATTTTTGATTATAGAAAATGGAAAAATGCCCAAAATTGGGTGTCATTGACTTTTATTGTTGTTGTGGTGGTATCAAAAGTTTAAGTCAGTCTTGATTGTTTTTTTCTAGAATGGTATAAAAGTCTTTATTTTTGGGAAGTTTGACAGCCTTTTAATGTCTTTAAAAACACAAGCATATGTAGTATATCATATATAGCCATTCAGCTAATAATAAACCCACATGATTTATGTTTTCTTAGTCTTTATTTCAGCCGTTGTTATCTTGTGTGACATAGTCTTAAAAACAGTTTATTTCACTCAACACCTGATGTACGGTTTGAGCTGCTAGAGGCGACACAGAGGTAAAATACCTGCTATTTTATACCTGTTCTTAAATCCAGTGGCTGTCCTGTCTGGCAAAGGAAATAAAATACTGGCTGCCATAATTGTTTCCTTTTGTAGGTGTCAGGATTTACTACTTTCTGCTCTTGACATTAATCCTTTTTTTGTTGGCTTCTGTTGGATTATACTACTTTTCTAACAAGTGGCGTTTGTCCCACAAATATCTGTGGTGGATGAGTCATCGGTGGCACAGGCCAGTACAGCCTGTTTAAGCCTTCCTCCAGACAAACACACTGAAACTTTAATGGTTAAGCACGGAGCAGTGTGTATATGTGGGTGAAAAGGAAAGTGAACAAGTAGGAAGCAATAGAAAGATAGATTACTGGAACATTCTGCACACCTGAATGTTGATCAGTGTTTGTGAGGAAACATGCACAGTTTCTGTTTCTCTCCAGTTTCTTGGCACACAGCTACTGCTGTTTCAGTGTGCATGCTTTGCTAGCTAATGTAATATTAGGATGGCAGACAGGACATTTTGGCTATTTTGTGGAAATATCTCCCTTCCCTTGATTTATTGGACAACAGGACAAAGACAACATGATGACATGAAGGCCTGTGATGATCACTGAAAAGACTGTGTGTAATACGGCATACCTCTGCACAGTTCAGTGCCAAGTCCTAATAATAATAAGGAGCTGTAAAGGTTCTATCGTGTCTTAACTCCTCCACAGTGGTGGTAGCCAGGGCCTTGGGCATTACTAGTATGTTTCAGGGTTGTCTGACCTTATGGATGTATGGACAGATTTACATACATTTATATGTCACAGTCACTCTCACCCAGGGCAGAACTGATCAGATCTTGGAGTTCAAAGGTTGAGGTCATTAGGCCTAATAATCATCCCTTGCTTGTGATTGGGATATCTCTGGTATACTGAAATGATTTTTGCCAAATTTAACACAAACCTGCACTGGGTTCAAGGGTGAACTGATGAGATTTTTGGAGGTCAAAGGTCATTATGCAATAATTTGGCCCCCTTACACATAGGTCTGTGATATTAAATTTATATATATATAAAAAAAAAACATACAACTACACATTTGGTTCCTATCACAGAACCCTGGACCCACCAGGGGTGTTGCCAAAAAACTCAAGGGAGGGCGCCAGGCTGTTCTAAAGTTGTCAAAATAATGTTTAACAAAAACAATGCTGAAACACTCAAAGGGTTTGTAAAAAGTTTTTTGGGGTAAAGATATCATGTTGATGTTCTTAGGGTCAATGAAACAATTAAAATTGATGTTGATCTTTGACAGCAATGTGTAACTTTCTTTCAAGTGGGTCTTAGAGGGCCCCAGCTTTTCTTAGATACATGAGGAGCTGGGGTAGAGGGACCAACACCCTTTAAGAATAGGTAGCCGGCTAAATGGCTAAATTCAGAGATCAAATGAGCCGGCGGAAGATTGACAAGCCAGATAAAATTATGACCTGTAATTTTCCATAAACACCGGCCTGAAATCTCGTTCAAGTGAAAACTGTAGTGAAGTCAACCTCCATTAGTAGCTGCTGTAGCTTCAGATAATGGGCTCTGCCTTCCTGTCAGAGCTTTCCAAGGAATTTTGCCGGATGTACACATGAGAAGCTAGCAGTTAGCATGTCTTAGGCACAGTGTGGTATGACTTTTTTTTGCCAGTTTCTGTCCATTTGTGCCACTCCACAACCCATTTCTCCACTTGCTGCTCTCTAACCACTTATCAAAACTTTTTCTGGTCGCTTTTGCCGCACTCCTGCCTACCTTATCCCTTTTTTAAATATCTACTAATTATGACAGTAAATTTCTGTAAAAACAGATCAAATGTTAAGTCATTTTTGAACTATTTCAATATTAATTGTTTGTGGGATGGATTTGACAGCTGTAGACATTCATAGCCAAAGGATACACTTAACACCACATCTTCTTTTCCTTCTTTTCTGAATTTATTGATCTTTCAGGGGCCGGACAGGAAGCTATCAGGCCGCCAGTTGATGATCAGTGTCATAGAGGCCTATAACCACCCTACAGTAGTGTTAGTATATTCTTCTCTTCAGGCTGCAGAGTTACAGAATACAGTCTGTTTGGATAACCTAGAGCTGGACCTGAAAATCTGACTCTGGTCAGTTTCCAAGGTTTGCAGACTTCCCAGCCAAAATGCCAGTCTTTAATGCTCTATAACCACAAACTGATGGATGGCAAAGAAAGGGCAGAAGCACTCGCTCCATTCATCAAAATTAGACAACCTTTCTGGACCAGGTGGCTCAGGTGATGGATGAAGACTGAACCTCCTGCTGAGTCCCAGAGGGGTTAGAGCTTTACAGGAAGTTCCAGCTTGATCAAAAAGGACAGAGACTGCTTATATTTGATCCATACATTCTCCCCTGTCTGCTGATTATGCTCAGCTTTCATAAAATATCTCTGGGCTATTTGTCTTGAGCTATAAATTGCATGACAAATTGGTCTTTGCACTTTGAGCTCGGCTCAATAAGGCCCCAAATTGGTACTTAAAAGTGTGCAGTGAGAATGAGACAGATGCAGCTGAAGGAGGCTGGGGAGGATGGGGAGACTTGAGTCGACGTAAATCACATTTTTGCAATTGCAGGCAGCATGCAGGGAAAAGTAATTCTATTTGAAGCCCCGTATCAACTTGAGGCTTCAATGCATATTGTTAAAGCCTGTGGAAATTGTTGGAGTGTATGCCAGAGAGGAAAAAGACATTAACTTGAAGGTCTTAGCCAAGAAACAGGAATTATGCACAGCCCTTTCAAAGCTCTCAAAATTCCTCTAAAAGTGGATGGGGTTTCTAAACATCTCAGTTTATCTATTATGTGTTTGTAGATGTGGGCAGAGTTGAACAAAATTTCACTTTGTTAACCATTACTCTGTTTACAACGATGTGAACATCAATAACAATCAATCTGTTAACAGAAAAGAATGTTAGATTATGAAAGTTATGAAAGTTATGAAAAAAGTCATATTTTCAACCCCAAGGACATAACCTGATCACAATACTCCGTCAAAAACGGTCCTGCTGCATCAGAAAAGGGTCAGAACAATTCTCAACAAGCCATCAATTTAATCCAAATTAATCCATCTTTAAAGATGAACAGATTGCTTCAGATTTACAAAAACAGAATATTTTTTGATTTGTTTCAGTTCTCACGATAGCTGTTTCTTGAAGTATGAAACTCTATGTAGGTAAAGGAGCATTTCACAATAAAAGCTCCCAGGGCAGACATGGGCATTTTGGCTCGGATCCGAGTGCACTTCAGCCCTAACCTGACATGCTAGATGGATGTGTTTCACACATCCATCTGGAAAACCTTCAATAGACAGTTTTTGGGAAAGGCCAGAGCCTTTGAAAAAACTTGGAGGGTGACTGGATGAACATTTCTGTCTGTCACATCTTTATGGGCCAATCAGAGCAACAAAACACATGATGTCGTTGCTGCTACCGAGGTGCACGTGCGCAGCTACCAAGGCATTAACTTCATATAGAACTGCATAACATGAACCATGGCGACTGTAGACATGTCATCACACGACTTTTGTTGTTTTTGAAAAGAAAACAACTCACTGCTGTTCTTTGTTCTTCTTTTAATGTAGAAATGTTGTCAAGTTCTGATAAAACCGGTGCTTTAGCAGCATCCATGCTAATGTCTTCTGCCATTACGGCACCGGTCTCTTGTTGCTGCTTGCTTATGTCATGACTCTGCCACGCCCGAAAGTACTGCACCTTGTCGCTGATTGGTCCTGTCACTTTCTAACCAGGCCAAAACGGTTCAGATGGGAGCTTTGCGAGATGGATTCGCCAGTGAGAGACACAGAAAAAGGCATATCCATCTGCTTTGCAAGGTTACTTCAGCCCAAGGTCTGGTTCGTTTTGGTCACTTTGAATACAAAGGAACCACACTCAGGCACTGGCCCCTGGCCTACTTGGGGAGGTGGTCTTAGACATGGATGAGATGTGAATGCAACCGTAACCGGTACAGGACAGAGTGTCCAGCTTTATGAAGCAGCATTTTGTTCAGAATTTTCCTCAATAAAAGGCGGAAACTATTAGAAAAAGTCAACAAACAGTCTGTTATGACTCACCTCACAGATTAACACTATTTGGACTTAGTGAGATGAGATGCAAAGGCAATAAAGATCTCCTGTCACCTCATGAACCGCTCTATCCACGTAGAGCGTTTCCATTTACTCCTCTGAGCTGCATGTAGATGTGTAGAAACGAGGAGCAACACTGCTGGCATCTTAAAAAAAAAAGTGTCTTTAACAACCTCCATGGCAGCAGGATGGACTTTGTGCGGGGTTAAAAAAAACAATCTTCACTCAGGTTATGATCTGAGTGGTTGCCATGGTAGCTTCTTCTTCTTTCCTCTCCTTGGCAGATTTTTAACCCACCTACCTGCTATATCAGACTTAGTACATTGGCATGAGGGCCCGGGCACAGATCAATGTTGCTAATGTGAAAGCACCCTAAACTGCCGTGGGCTTTTTGCTTCTGCTTAGACATTGACATTAACATCAGAAGGATCAGAAGTAAAAGACTGATGATTTATGCCCATGTGCAAAAATGACAGGAAAAAACACTGATCATTAACTGAAAAACGGCAGCTTGTCCAGCTCTGTGAGGCTATGTGAAAAGTAATGCAGCCACTTTAGAACGTTCTTGTATTTCTCCTTTTGTATCCTCAGCGGACAGCTTATGTTATTGAATTAGCTGTCCAAGCAGTAAATAAACCCATTCCTAATATTTATGCAGCCGCTTCACAGAGCCGATCAATAAAGTTTGAAAGAGCCAACTTTATGACTTTCTTTACTGCTGACAATTGAAACTCTTCCCTGAAACCAGACGACGTCTATTGTAGTAAAAAAGCAGTGCAGCAGAAAAAGTGTAACCATGACCACGACAAACTGCACATTTCCTTTCACCTCACTGGGCGACTCAGGAATGAGACCATGAAGACTGTTTTGTGTCATGTTGCATTCAGCGGTCCTTTGTGTGGGGACGAGCTTAAGGCGGACTCCTTGTTGCTATCAGAGAGAGTATATGATGTTCAGTGAAGGCTACAGCTTGATTCTTGTTGCTCCGTCAATATCTGGATTAGCCTACAAACTGAGAGACAGAAGAGAACAGCATTAAGGCTGTGCTTCATTCTTTTATCACTGAGGGTTGCATTTCATATTCAAGGGCACCTTAGCTGTGATGGATGAGGGAGCAGAGTCGGTTTATTTCTCTTCCTGTTGTTGTTTTTTTTAAATTACTGTAAGGAACCTCAGCTGTTGTGCTTTTCACATTTTCTTCTTTTCATTCCTTTTTGATTTTAAAGATTTAAGCTGAAGACTTCCAAACTTGAGACTGAAACTACTTTGATGATTATGTTTAGCTTTTCAGTTCCACCTACAGTTTTACCTCGTTAGTAACGTCTTGTATTACACGTTCCCTCTTTTTAAAGGACTTGTAGGTTTAAAAACAGCACAGAGACATGCTGCTCAGCCTCTGCTTGGTATCACTTTTCAATAAAAACTGCACTCCATATGGTTTATTTACTAAAGAATAAAATGCAATTCATTCCAGGTATGAATTTTACATTATGAGGGAGAAAAGCTGCTAAAAGTGTCCTTCCTGCTTCACACTTAAATCTGTTAACAAAGCATAATGGGATCACTCAAAGTATGAGGCAGGAAGTAGTTCCACTTTGAAAGGTCACATATTTTACCCCTTTCAGACAAGTTTATATTGGTCTCAGAGGTCCTCAAAACATGCCTGTAAAGTTTGTTGCTGAAAAATCCCTCCAGTATTTGATTTTTGCGTGTCTAAAAACCCTCTGTTTCAGCCCTGCTCAGAATGAGCTGTTTCTGTGTCTGTGGCTTTAAATCTTAATGAGCTGTCTGGCTCCGCCCCTCTCAGGAAATGGATGTGGCTTAATGGGTGTGGCTCTCCTGACCCTCCTCTTAGCTGGCAGCTGAGAGGAGAATCAGGAGAGAAGGGTGGAACTTTCTTCAAGCAGGGAGGACTAACCTGGGGGCGGAGCTAACTCCCCACATGACATCATGAGGGGAAAATCTGTGAACGGCTTGTCTCAGAGGGAATGGATTTTTCTAATTCTTTGGGGGATTGCAGACAGGCCAGGGTCACATGTTTTTGTTAGAAAAGCCTGTAAAAGTGTATTTTTCATAATATGTGACCTTTAACAGCTTTTCTCCATCATATAAAATCCATCAGTGAAGCACAAATGGCCAACTGTCTGCATGAATAAACTTTACATGGTCCAGTGTTGTAAGAATTTAAAGTAGCTAGTAAGCTGAGGAGGCTGCATGTTTCTACTTGACTTTGAAATGTCTAGTGGGGCCACACCATAACAGAGGGATGAGATTTGGGTACAGAACGGCAGCTGGTGGCAGAGAATAACCATGCTCAATCACGAATAAGAAGCACAAACTATGAAAGAGATACAGCAACAGAACAGAAGCTTCCAGTAGACGGTCCCAGCTCTTAATGTAGCAATCTTTGGTGTAACATCCAATGTTCTAATGGGGATGATAAATATATAATGTCTTTACATGATGGGTTAGGGTCCTGTAATAACTATAAAAATGACTGATTTCTCTGCAATTAAAAATGGAAGATAATTGGAAGTTGTGTTGATCAGCTAGATGACCAAGGTTTTATTCCAATTTTCAGCAGTATTTATACATCCTCCTCGCCAAATCTTGATGCTTGGCTTACTAGATAGGCAGTTTTAATGTCTCTAGTTAGTCTCTACCTGTGTTTGTCAGAGGAAGACAGTGTTTAATATGTATATGATTACTTATTTGTAATAAGCCATGCCCTTCCTGAACATCATCAATGGGCTGTTGTCCAGATGGATGTGAAAACCCTCCCATGCCATGGATGTGAAACAGTCTACCCATGCTGTCAGGTTAGCAGAATCATGCACCAGTTGCCTCTGATGATTGCCGTCTCACATTGCATCGTCCTTGATTTAAGTGTCAATTTAAAAAGTGCTGATTAATCCCTGTTAGAATTTAAACATGAAGGATAAAACGTCACTTTCTTCATTACCACATCAAGAGAGGAACCACGCATGAACACACGCTGTCTCTCTCCCACACACTCTTTCTTTGTGTGGGTTTAATTATGAACTGACTTTGACACTGACTTTCATTCCAGCTTAAACCATTGGTGCCCTAAATGCAAAGGAACCCATAAAACTCTTACACTTGTAGGATAATTCTTATCACCAGTGGCTGATGTGCCCTGGTGTAGTTAAGAGGATTTTTAAGCATACGACATTGTTTTATGAAGACTGATTAGTAATCATGTTTGGTTTTATGTTTGCATGTGTTATTGATTTTTGCTGAGTGCTCAGGGTGGTAAATAATCACAGTGGATTTATTGCCTTCGCTGCGAATTTAGCTTTGTTTGCCTAGGCAGAACTGTTTAATTGCACTTTATGCTCAGTGCTCAGAGCAGTGTTGCTTCATATCAGAAATTATTGGATTGGAGAAATATGTTCGGCTTAATTAAATTCATTTTTAAGCTTTTGTTTGAGGAAGATTATTGAGAAACTGCAGCATGAAAAACAAGGCACCGCTCTGCACCAACACTTATCTACCCAGCTGACCAAAATGATGCACACTGACTGGCTCCTCAGTCAAATTCAGACCTCATGGTCTGGGGCTGAACCTGAACACTCCTGTTAAAGTCTGTTTTTGGAAATGTATCACTCATTTTCACAGTTAAAGTTAGCTACAGGCTTTCTTAAGAATAATAATAAAACATCTGCTGCAAAACTGAACATAAAGCACAACTATAGCCTCTGTTAATCAATGCACATGCACATAACCATTGGACTGCATGCATCCATGGGGCGTTAAAACATTTACCAAAAGTATGCAAGATATAAAAGGCATGGGTGTGCATCAAATATCAGAAATGACTTTCACTGATTAATAGATGTATTTTTGATGTAAGGGGCCAAAAATGAATGAAATAACATCTAACTAGGTTTGATTTTGCTTGATTTAGCTCAGTTTAGGGGGCAGGTGCCTGCATACAATTGTCAACACACAGGTCAGTGGATTAAACCCTGATTCTGCTGCTGATTCTGCTGCTGATTGGTGCATGTTCTCCCCCTCTCTCTCTCCTAATATTTCCTGTCTCTCTTTAGTCATACATGCCCATACTCTAACACTGCCTTCACCATATTTGACAGATGATGTTTTATGCTTTGGATCAGGAAGTTTTCTTGTCTTTTTCCATACTTTCCTCCTCCCATCATTCTGATACAAGTTTATCTTCTAGTTTCTCTCTGTCCAAAGTCCGATCTAAGGATCTGGGGACTTTTTTAGATGTTTTCTGGTAAAGTCTAATCAGGTCTTCATGTGGTTTCCACCTTGTTGTAAAGTCTCATTTTTAAATTCATGAAGGTTGTAGACTTTACGCTGACCGTCTCCAGAGTATGCTTGACATGTCTAGATGTTGTGAAGGGGTTTTTCTTCATGAAGGAAAAGATTCTCTCACTCCTTATGTTTTCATTATCTCTCTCTTACATTTATTTTACACCTTGCCAGCACCAGGTTGCACCCCCTGTTGCCTTCAGAACTGCCTTTATTCTTTGTGGCATAGTTTGAACAAAGTGTTGGACTCATTCCTCACAGATTTCGGTCTATATTGACATGAGAGCATCGTGCAGTTGCTGCGGATTTGTCATCTGCACATCCATGATGTGAATCTACTGTTCCACCACATCCCAGAGGTGCTCTACTGGATCGAGATCTGGTGACTGTGAAGGCCACTGGAGTACAGTGAACCCACTGTCATGTTCAAGAAACCAGTTAGAGATAATTTGAGCTTTGTGGCATGGTGCTTTATCCTGCTGGAAGTAGTCATCAGATGGGTACACTGTGGTCATAAAGGCAGTGGTCTCTCAAAGCTTAAGCAGTCTACTTAAAGGGCCACTATAAAGGACCTTGGCCCAGGGCCTACAACTGAATAGCCTAGTCAACAAGTTACCAAATAACAATTTAACACCTGAAATCATCTCCAAATCTTTGATCTGCTTTATTTGTCTTGTAGTAAGGAGGAAACACACCAATATCACGACTTGCAATGAAACTGCTTCTCACTCAGTTGTGACAATACTTCTGAGCTCTTGATAATGAAGGTACTCTGAAAACTGGCTTTAATTCTTAAATGGTGAGTGTCATGTTTTTGTGAAACCCCCTTAAATTAAAGCTGAAGGTCTGCACTTCAGTCACATCTTAAATGTTATATTTCAACTCCACTGTAGTGGTAAATAAAAGAAAAGGGATAAAAACTGTATCAATGTCAAAAGAACTACAGATCTAGCTGTAAAAAGAGAGATTTTGAGCATCCAGAAAAGTCACTGGTTTGATAACAAGCAAGACATAGGTAGGTATATCCCTGTAGACGTATGTAGCCCTGTAAGACCTGTGGGAGCAGCGGTGCTCCCAATGCATTTCTTTTTTTAACTGCGGGTAGAATTGCAACCAAATGAGATAGAGCAAAAATTATTTTTGCATATGAAACCAAAGAAGTAACACTAACATATCACACACTCAATGTGCCCCAGAGTTCTGTTTCCTTCATTTATATCCTTCATTTTTTGCAGAAATGTAGCAAAAAGTACACACATCAAAAACAATATGCTACAGAATATTCCGGACCACTGCCTTCCACAGCAGTTCCTACTTTGTGTGTGCATGATGACGTATGAAATCTATCGCGTTGTGGTCTTGCAGGTCACAAGTCACACTTGCTATTGTTTCACCATGGTCCTCTGCAAACACATGTATGCTCAAAAGTATCTGGCACACTTAGAGATTTGATTGCACGACTGTAAATAGTTTATTTTTATAAACATGCTGTCTTTTTGCAAACTGAACACATATCATTTTATTTTTGTTTTTGCCTTCTATGGTAAAGGGTTAAACCGGTGATAGTCAACGTGTGGCTCTTCAGCCACATGTGGCTCTTTTGTGATGATTTGTGGCTCTTTTATGTCTAAATTTGAAATATGATTTCCCCAGAAAATCTTAAACAAAGCGAAACTTTGACCTCAAAAATTATCCAGTGTGTGTTGCATTAATCAGTTTGTTTCCCACACTTACACAGTTGGCTTTAATTTTCACTCTTATTTTTGTGTCTGTATATTTCCATTGCCCTTATTTGCATTCTTTTGCCCTTTTTTCAATTTTGTGCCACTTTTAATCAATTTTACTGCTTTAAGCCCACTTTTGCCACTTCTTTTTGTAACTTTTATCCAGTTTTTGCTCTTTTTCACCAGGTTTTACCTCTTCTAGCCTGCTTATTTCTATTTTGCCATTTTTTTTTGCCATTTTTCCCCCTTTCTTGCCATTTTTTGCCCATTTAAGATGCCCTTTGCCATTAAATGACACTTTTTCCTATTTTTTGCCACTCTTTGCTGCTTTTTGCAAATTGATTCCCACCTTTTTGCTGGTTTTTGCCCATTTAAATCACTCTTCACTGATTTTTGACCACATTTTTGCCCCTTTTTGGCCATTTTGCCACCCTTTACTCATTTTTTGACACTTCTCACCCAGATTTTACCATTTCATGCATACATTTTACCAATTTTTACCACTTCTCTCCCAGTTTTTGACCATTTTTGCCACCTTTAACATATTCTTAGTGCCACTTTAACCCATTTTTGCCTCTTTTCACCATTTAGATTGTGGCCCTTCAAAGGTATTTTTCAACAGTTTTGCTCTTTGGTTGAGCAGGGTTTGAGGAACACTGGGTTAAACAATGACTTGGTGGATTACCATGTGATGTAATGGCTGCAATAAATACGAATCTCTAATTTTTTGCAGAAAAAATATATTGCATTCAACTGAAAGAATAAATATTTAATTTTATAACTGTGTTATGCCCAGTATTCTTCTGGGTTTGTTTCCCGGAAATAAATGCTTTAAAATATTACATTCACTCGCTGTTTTTGCTTTTAGATAAATGGTGGTTAAATTGGCCTGCGGCCTCCAAATTGCTGCTTGTGTCCATGCTTGAGTGTAAGGCAGACAAAGCAGGATATCAGATTTGCATAAATAGTTGAACACTTTGTGCGGATCCCTTCACTTTTACTCCTGTAATCATGTCTTTACAAAATATTCAAGCTTTTCTGTCGTCTTTGATTTTGATTTGGAGGGAAATTTGCAATCAAATCTAGCACAGACTCCCTCAGCCCCAGGTGTTTTCATAATAATCACAATTTTCAGAACAACATATTTCCCAACAAATCTTCTAGCACCTCTATCATGAGAAATTGGAAGCAAATGCCTCCTCTGCTTAAGTCTTGATCTGTGTGGAGGAATGCTCTCTTTAAATGCTCCTGCTGAATTCTTGGATAAATGTGTAGTACAACCACAAAATATTGGAGATGCAGGCCGTAGCACGGTTTCCCCTTTGAGATCAGATAAAAGAGAAAGCTTTAGCCCTCTCTGCCCTCCAATCCAATGTCAGTCACTCACACTGAGGCCGGTTTTTCAGAGGTAACACTGTGGAGAATTCTAGGTCTCACTCCCACTACTGCAGTACATCATTTTATAAAGCCGCTTTTCCCTTCTTCTGTTTTTTTCTTTTTTTCCTTGAGCGAGTGCTACGCATGGTTGAGTGTCCACAGGGAGCCTCTGTGAACATGAAGTCCCAGTGTGACAGGTCACTTCCCAAATAGACGTTACTCTGACAAAGCTTAACCACTTAACACATACCTCCACCTACATAAACAGCATCATTTAAGAGACGCTTCTATACTTACACTTGTGTATTAGGGCTGTGAAGTTTTTATTAAGCCATGACTTGATGTGATTTTGATCTTTTGTCCTACAGAGAGGGGTTTCTTTCAGGGTCTGCTATGCAAAAAGAAAGCAAATGATCATTTAGCATTAAAAAGACAGCAACATGTGCTCAGGCTCAGGCTGCTTTTATTTGTAACCTTTAAGAAGCTTTTTTTAATTTATTCTTCAACTGCAGCATGTTTTAACCCTTGTGCCCTCTGCAAATTTACTACCCCCTGGACACCTAAAAGGTAAAAATGTACACGTACAGAAATAATATATAATATATGATATATAATGATAATATATATATATATATATATATATATATATATATATATATATATATATATATGATATATAATGATTATATATATATATATATATATATATATATATTATATAATATCATCATACATCAATATTTTTCCACTTTTTTCCACTAATCTCTTAAACAACTTTAGACCTGCTCAAAACTACCAATAATTTTCAAGATTTTTAACCCTTTAAATGCCAGTTTGACTATTTAAAAAAAAAAAAATCACTACAAAAAACACAAAAAGTGAATTATTTCCATAAAAATAATAGTGAGAAGAAGGGGCTTTGATGCTGATAAGAGGTTTGGATGGGTCAAAGATTAGTAACAAAATTGATTTGATTGCACTTGTATTTTTTATTTTATTTTTTTAATTTTATTTATTTATTTTTTGTAGTGCCAGCTTTAACATTAGACACCCTCTTGACACCTTTGAGGCAAAAATGTACACGCACAAAAAAACTGACATTAAATCAGCATACATCAATATTTTTTCTACCTTTTTTTTCATCAATCTTTTAAACAACTTTAGACTTGCTTAAAACTACAAAAAAAAAAAAAAAAGATCCAATAATTCTCAGAATTTTAACCCTTTTAATGCCAGTTTGCTTATTTGAAATATTTCATTTTTTACTGCAAAAACCGCAAAAAGTAAAACTATTTTCCGTATAATAAATAGTAGAAAGATGGGGCTTTGGACGTGATAAGAGTCTTGGATGGGACAAAGATTAACAACAAAATTGATTTGATTGCATCAATATTTTTTAAGTAATGTCAGAAATACCTTCTTGACATCTTCAAGGCAAAAATGCCCCCACTGACTTCCATTAAAACCACGTTTTATAATCTCACTGTCATTGCAGTATAACATCATGCATTCTTTAATGTCAGCATTTCAATGTGAAGAAATCTAGTGAAATTTGACATTTTTACCGTATTCCACCAGATTCAACCATTTACCCATTGTAGGGCCATGCATGAAATTCTTGTATTTTTGCCCGTTATGTTATGGAGAGTTTTGTGTAAGTTTAAAAGGGTTAAAATTCTGAGAATTATTGAATATTTGATAGTATGAGCAAGTCTGAAGTTGTTAAAGAGATTTATGAAAAAAGTAGAAAAAAAATATTGATGTATGCTGATTTAATGGCAGCTTTTTTAAACATGTACATTTTTGCCTTGAAGGTGTCCGGAGGGTGCCTAATGTTAACACTGGCACTACAAAAAAAATACAAGTGCAATCAAATCAATTTTGTTGCTAATCTTTGACCCATCCAAGACTCTCATCTCTCATCAAGACTCTCCACTATTAATTTTATGGAAAATAATTTACTTTTTGTGTGTGGGTTTTTTTTTTTTTTTTTTTTTTTTGTTTTTCTGTAGTGAAAAATGAAATATTTCAAATAATCAAACTGGCATTTAAAGGGTTAAAATCTTGAAAAATATTGAATGTTTAATAGTTTTGAGCAGGCCTAGAGTTGTTTAACAGATTTATGAAAAAAAGGAGAAAAAATATTGATGTATGGTGATTTAATAGCAGTTTTTTGTACGTGTACATTTTTGCCTCGAAGGTCTCCAGAGGGTACAAATTCATTGAGAATTGATTCATTGAGTATGAATGACATTTAAGAACAAAACATGTTGGATTTCAAAAATTTAACTAGAGCAAAAAGTTCCTGTAAAAATTCATGCCACAGGCTTTAAAATTGACAAAATTATCACAACTTAAAAAAAAGAAAATAAATGAAAAAAAAGGGAAAAATGGCTAAAAATGCCCGAGGACGGTTAATATTAATAGAATATGTGGGCTCAGTCCAGAGTATGAAGTATTCATTAGATAAAATGATGTGTTTTTAGCATTAGTTCTGTCAACAGAGCAACACAATAGCAGCAAGAAACAGGAAGTGAAGCCATGCAATCCCTCAGCCGTTTTCGCCACTTTTAACCCTTTTTTCTTTTTTGTTTCTCCCCTTTAAGACCAATATTTGCCACATCAACCCGTTTTGCCAGTTGTCAATTATCTGTTGTCTCTTTTCACAATTATTTGGTTCTTCTTAATTAAAGTTTTCCCAATTTCTACTAGTTTTTTTCTGGCATCCTGACATTAGTGCTCTTTATGGCCTAGCTATGATGTCAACATTACTGTCCTAATCCTTTAGTCCAGAATCCCCATCCACATTTCTAACATTACTAATAAAAAGGTAACTCTGCTTTAAGAGGGTTACCTATCGTACCAAAGCACAAATAAATAAAACATATTTTTTTGTTGCTTTGATAAGAGTTTTTATTATTCGGGCTGAATATCTTGGCTATCACAGTTTATCTTAACAATGGACTGTGGTTTTGCCACCTTTTACCTCCATGATCTACAAGTTGACTGCTCTTCCCTTTATCCCCCCTTATTGGCGGCCTTGACTGTTACATTATTTGACCCTCAGGCCCTCCTAGAGCCCTTTTAGGGCTTTTTAGTTGTATTTTTTGCCCTTACTTTGGCAGTTGTCATGTTAAGATGATGGTATTTGACAAAAATGTTCATTTTTTAATGAATTTTTGAAATTTCATTATCCCCACTGTGTAGATAAAAAAAACTCAAACTCTCCCTCCTGGAGCCATTTTAGGCCTCATTGACTACCATTAAAACCACTTATTTTCATACTACTGCCACTGCAATACAGAAATAAGAAATCCTGCTAATTCCTCTGTGGTTCAGTCATTCAGAGGTCAAAATATTTGCACACCAAAAAAATGCCACCAAATTTCGCTATTATTCAATGTTTGCAGAGAGGCATTGTGGGAGATAATGACCTTGTTTGAACTGATTGGATATATCAGTGACTGTAGGCCAGTGGAATTAATTATTTCAACTAAAACTACTTTGGGTGTTTTCTAGGATGTCAGAGTCTGGTGAAAAATTAAAATTATGAAAATGAATTCACATTTGCTATACATGATGAGGACTGGAGCTGAGGACCAAAAATTTAAAAAAAGTTTTTTCTTTCATGGTTAATATTTCTAAATACAACCAAGGTCCTAAAAGGGCTTTAAGAGGAAGAGTTTGATTTTTTTTTTTTATATATATCTTTTTTTGTTATAATACAAAACTTGATAGTACGTCAAAAATCAGTGTTGCCGCTAATCTTTGAAATATCCAAGACTGATTATTCCACA
Organism: Cheilinus undulatus; assembly: GCF_018320785.1. Classification (NCBI taxonomy): domain Eukaryota; kingdom Metazoa; phylum Chordata; class Actinopteri; order Labriformes; family Labridae; genus Cheilinus; species Cheilinus undulatus. Next base: position 8,248,939 of record NC_054866.1, read on the forward strand.
CACACAAAAGATCTGCTTTGCATTTTTGAAATAGAAAATAATTTATTTTTTGTCAGAAAAATGTGGCATTATGTAAATAAACTGGCATTTATTGGGTTAAAATTATGAAAAATAATTTACATCTATACATGAAGTTTTTTCATTCATTTTTAATACTTCTGAATACATCAAATGTCCTAAAAGGGCTTTAAGAGGGAGACTGTGGTTTTTTTAAAGGAGGGCCTGAGGGTTAAAGAGTCTGTTTTCTATCAATATAAATATGATGTCCTTGAGATTTTTGGCCAAACCTCAGGTGTGCCTTGGGTGAAAAAAGCATTGCTTTTATTATGTAGACACCAGACTGGTGGTTGGTCTTAATGCGCCACAATCTGTAAAGGTAGGATGTCAGTATTTTGGACTCTGATATACAAAACCAGAACTGAAAACTAGAACTAATGCTGAAAATATGACTGACAGGCCAGGACTAACAGAGCCCGTGCTGCATGAAGAATTTAAGGTGGAGATGGAGCACGGAAGGAAAATAGCAGCGGCAGATTTGCAGGGCTCAAACTGCTTGCTGGTGAAATTCCAATTTAGAAAACCTGCATGTTTGGAATTCTGAATATTTTGAATTTTCATTCATTTGCACCTCTAAAACATGAATGCATTGTTTGCACACATGAGTGGTATGCCAAGCTACCTAGACTCTTTCAGATGGAGGTAAAAGGCTTTTAAAGTCACAGTGCACGCCGTAATTGGATTCAGCGTGATAATCGAGATGTGAATCTCTCCAGCCATTAATCCATTCTGTGAACTTTAGATCAAATGATTTATCTCTTCTAATCGACGATTTGCAAACCTTTGAAATAGATCCAATAAGCTCTGCTCTTTCCATCCCAGTCAGCAGTTAGACCTCCGATGTTTATAGTGTGATCTGCTATGTCGGCATATCCCTCCTTCATTAGAGTGGCTGTCTCACAAAATACTAGCAATTACAATGAGGAAGCTTAGCGATGGCAGAGAAGCCGTCCTGCAAGTGAGGAAGAGGGAGTTGCTTCCTGCAATTAAATGGAGACAACACTGAAACATACAGAGTCATTTTCTTCAGGAAACAGACTCAGGGGAAGCATTTTCAGGCTCAAATGATGGTCTGTGTCCTGGATTTGAACACTCTGAGCTCGGCTGTAATGGCTCACATCCAGAGATTTCCCATCTGTCAAACACCTTTATGTTTATGCCAGGAGCAGAGCTTTAGAGTAGCAGTCCCGGGAGTGTATCAAATCAATTAGCAGATCCTTCAACAGTCACCACAGGGCACAGTTTAGGATTTGTTTAAAGATTACATAGAGAATAGAAGCCTCATTATGAAGTAATTCAGTCAGTTTGAGACATTTGTAAAGACTTTTTTGAAAGGTTTTCATCCAATAGTTCCTGAGGGGAGCGTGGCAAACGCATGACTCTTCATTTTAAGAGTTTGGCGTTGAAAGACACTGGAGCCTTTTCAATCCTTTTGAATCAGCATGGAGGTAAACAAACTAGTGCTGCACCCCCGGATATCAGCGGGATTCTGCCTCATCTTTCCTGCAGACTATGATGTTTCCTCCGCTCCTCAGACAGGAGATAGAAACTATTTTTTTTTTTTTTCACCAAGGGACCAGGAATACTGAATTAAGATGAGATGCCATAGATATTCAACTCATGACACCCTCTGCAGTCACCAGCAGTCACACGGTGCTGTTGGCTCTGAAGGAAGCATCATGTAATAGGAATTTGGGGGTCAAAAATCCTCTGATCGAATGTGAAGCAGGGGCAGAAAGAGCTCTGAGTGGAGCAGACAGCGCTCTGTCAGGCCTGCTGACGACAGACGAGGGACGATGCCCCGTCATTCGTCTCTGTTCTGATCGGAGCTGTCAGCGGGGATTCATCCTGAGAGGAAAACATTGTCTGCTCATGCAGGTTCTGACACAAGAACAAGTTCTGTCTAAAAACTAGATAGATAGATAGATAGATAGATAGATAGATAGATAGATAGATAGATAGATAGATAGATAGATAGGATTTCCTAGGATTTCCGTACTTGTCTGTTATTGCACAAAGCCCATTGTTATTTTTAAACCCGCTGTACGAGTCATCATGCGGCTCACACCGCCGCTGCCTGTCAGATGATGCCGTGAGGGAATTGTTAACCACGTCTTTATCCAAACGTGGCAGGTTGTCCAAGCTATGCAGCAGCAGTGATCCAATGAGAACACCTATGCTTCCTCTAATGCCTCTCCTCCCCTTAAGATCGCCTAAGCCCCCAGTTTTATGGGTAAAAAGAGCCCTTCAGTATCCTCAGCCCCTGTAATCATGCAGACTAGGAGTATGAAGCATGTGACTGTGCTCTAAGGCAGAAGGTATATTACCTTTTAGGGTGTCGAGGGGAGCACCTCAGGGAGCAGCGTATAATTGCAGCTCACACAGAGCACAATTGTTAGGGCATGTAAGGGGGATTTTCTTATTGTTTGCTTGACTGCACTGGTGGCCACAGTCGTGTTCAGACTGTCAGAGAGCATTGTGGAGTGAAACATGTTGGTAATATGCTTCTAAAGCAGGGAACAGCAGCTTATAAACAGGCAGGACATTGAAAATAAGTACCATGAGTGCTCCATGGTAGAATATGTCACGTTGGTGCACGTTATTAATGGATAAATGGATGGATGACTTACAGACAGACAGGTGGGCAGATGGATATAAATTATTGATCCCAAACTGGGAAATTGTGGTGTCACAGCAGCAGGTTGTAAAACAAGTGAAGCAACAAAATGATAAATGCACTCTGAGTATTTTTTTAACAAAAAAAACATAGCAGCATATACACACTATATATCAGAGATGGGCAACTTTGATAAAGAAGACCACATTAATTTTATTGTCAATGCCAAAGAGCCTAATTGTTACAAACTTTTTCACATATTCTAATTTAACCATTATGATGACTAACATTTAAGTGAATGAATGAACATGTTGCCTGATCATGTTGTTGAACTCAAGTGCAAATAGAAATTGTTAATTTGATGAGATAAACAAGCTGTTATTTCAATACAGTAAACATAGTTGTTGCTGGTTGTGTAAATGTATCACTGGCATTGGGCCAAAACCTTCTATCACCAAAATCACCACTATGAATGAAAATAAAACCCTGTATTTTCAAACATTTAAACACTGATTGCTCATAGTCTATCTTTGAAATTGGTCAAAACCTGCTGATGTAAGGGGTGACCAATAGCATTGATGTATGAAAAAATAAATGAATAATATATATATATATATATATATATATATATAAAAGCACAGTCAGTGATACAGATCAAATTTTCTTTCACAGAAACAATGAAGTCCTATTAAATTTACTAAAATGAAAGAAGTCAGAGAGAAATTAAAGATATTAAAAATGAAAATGTTGCACAGTGAGGGAGCGCTGGTTTCATCAGTTTTTCAGTGATCATGTCCCTTTTTTCCTCCTCTCCTTAAAACATGATTGTTGTCATTTGCACATCAGAAGATGAAAACTGCAGCTTTTGTTAAATGGATTATCATTTATTCCTTTTTCTTTCCATTATTATTTTTTATTATTTTTCTTTTCTTTTTCTGTATTGCTTTCTCTCTGATATATGTTGTTACCTTTTCCTGGCTCCTCTGGGTAGCCAAAGATTGTCCAAAAAATGCACATCAACAACGACCTAGAATTTGCACTAAGGTACACAAAGGTTTGTTTGAATGTTAGATGATACATAACCTTGTGATAATGTACTGTTCTATGTTCTTACCTGTAAATGTAAGGGCTGTATCAGTCTGGACAATATTACAATCTAGACATAAAAAATAAATGGAAAAAAAAAGAAAATTGATTGAATCAAAACTCAATTGAAAAATAAAATAAAATGAAAAATTTAATCTAAAATGAATTCAAATATTAAAAATGAAAAAATGAAACACATTTAAAAAGAAATAAAAAATAAATTCAAATTTTAAACCAAATTCACTCAGTGCACTGAGTGACCTGGAGGGCCAAATGTGGCCCCTGGGCCACCAGTTGCCCAACCCTACTACATATACATGGCAGTTCAGCTTGAAGTGTCGAGGTGTATCCAAATGGCAACGACAAACTGATGGTATGTTTGTCAAATCTGACACCAAGCTACATGTGAAATTTAGGGCTAAATGATAAGATTTGTAGGCATTAATTTGATCCTAATTTCACTTAATTGGATCTGTAACCCAAAGCTTAAGCAAAACAGGAAGTAACGCCATTAAAGAAATATGATTTCTAGCAATCACAGTGCCACAGAAACCGCCCAGCCGTTCTTCTAGACCCACCACCATCCACCGTTATATCAGGGAGGCATGCATCCACCAAGTGGTTTTCTGAGTATAAAATAGGCACATGATAAAACACATGTTTTTATTCAGTTACTACTACAACTGTTCTGAGCTCTTTTTGCTAAGGATGCATTTTTGCCAATGTCTGATATGTCGATATTTCCAGTTTATATACCCTTTTATAGTTAACACTACTCAAGACCACACTATCCAAGACCAAGACTCGCCTGAGACCAGAGTGCATCACGACTAAGACAAGACCAAGACCAAGACTTTTGGGGGTTAAGACCAAGTCAAGAGCAAGACCGACACAAGTTGAGACTGAGACAAGCCAAGACCATAAAAATCAATTTAAAAAACTATGACAAGGTTGAACAGTTAAAGAGCATTCTCTCTTTAATTTGAGTTTCTTTTCAATAAATTTGACATATTAAAAAAACTCGTTCAAAGCACAACACGCAGAACTCTCAGATCTTAACAAATCTGTTCAACTAACTTCTTGTAAAAAAAAATAAATTCTTGAATGAATTTAAAAGCCACAGACAAGTCTGGAATTATTTTAAATATCTGAAAATGAGATGTTTATCTCAGTTTGTCAGGTGAATGATTCCTAAAGTAAGAGTTCAGAGGGATTTCTGACCAGAAATAAGATGAACTGATGTCCCAGTTTTTGCAGGTGTAGCTATATGTTGTTTTAGCAAGTGCTGCACTCTTAGCAACCAACTATACATAATATTACAATTGTAAATTTAACTGAAATGTACTTGCAATATATGAAATATGCTGCCAGTGAGTACAGCCATGCAAATATCAGCATAAATGTTCTTATCTGTGGAATAGTATCATGATGATAAAATCATGCGTCCCTACTTTTTTCCCTCCGTGCTTCCATATCAGTCATGAGACTGAAAGTTCTTAATTCTCACTGACTGCTATAGAGCTGTAGACCTCCTGTTTTTATGTGTGATCCAAGCTCACTTGACTATTATGTGAAAAAATTTAGAATAATATGATATGTTAAGTGGAATCTCAAGTGTCAAAGCAGAAGTATAAAATGACTAATGAGTGAAGAACTGCTGCTGCATGGATGTTGTTGGCAGGAAGCTGCCTGCAGCCAAACAGTTTTACTTTTTATTCTCTTCAAGGAGGCAGCAGGGTCAGGAGGAGTTGTGAGCAATAATCACAGCAGTGTATGATACTGTGAGAGGCCAAATCAGGTGAGACAATGTGATACATATTTCAAGCAGTATAGAGACTTGACAGTTGTGATAATAGCAGCTCATAAACATTCATCACAGCAGGGAGACTGAACTGCAAGCCCAGAGCATGTCATCACCTCCAGAGTTCCCCTCAAAAATGTTTTGTGCTGCTCACTGTCACCTTTACCGCTCTGTCATTGTAATGCCTCACACCGTGTATGAGAGGCAACGCTGCCAGCCACGGCAATAACCTACCAGCCTGGAGTAAAAATGAACATCCTCTCCAGGAATATCTCTCTTGGATCAATCGGACCCCCTGCAGAAGCTGAAGATTACTCTGGAAGGTTGAGCGGCAACTGTGAAGATGAAAGGCTTCTAGTGAAAGGTCGGGGTTGCTTCACTTTGAGAGTGAGTGCACTATTAGTGGGATGGCACTCGAAGCATCAACACTTGCCTGTCATTGACGACTGCAAGGGTAAAGGACAGTACAGACGCCATGAGGTACATGGCAAACCCTGAAATATGAGGTCAGTGGCTGGGTACAGCATGTTCTCTTCAGTAAAAGCAAAGTATTTACTAAACAGGGCTGCAGGGGGGCTCTCAATCAAAATAGTAACTAAAGATGACATCAAGGGTCCACCCACTATATCGACATGGCCCCACCAGACGTTTCCAAACCAAATTGAGATGCATTGTTGAGCCTTTTTTTCGTTTCATGGAATAATTTGACATAATGAGGGAGAAAAGCTGTTTAAAAGTGCCAACGCTTTCCTGGTTCACACTGTGAGCAACTCGCAAAGCATCCTAGGATTGGTCATTGTGTGAAGGTGGTGATGCTTTTAACAGCTTTTCTCCTTCACTTTAATCATCTTACAAGCTCAGCACATCTTCCTCTCCACCCTGTAAAGAGCTAATGCTAGCTAACATCAGATGAAAAGCCAAAATGAGGAAGACTTGAAGACCAACTAGAGGACTAGTTTGACGTGTTTGCCTCCCAGAAACATGTAACCTGACACGCCAGATGGATGTGTTTCACTGGGCTGTGGCTCTGTAGATAGAGTTGGTTGTCTCTCAAAGGGAAGGTCGGGGTTTGACGTCCAGCTCCTGCAGTCACATAGTGATGCATCCTCAGTGTGCCACTTTAGCCTAAGCTGCCTCCACTGCTGCATTAGTGACAGTGTATGGAAGCATATGAATGGGATCAGTTAACACTAATGCCTTCTTTACTTAGCAGCGTTCACTATCAGTGTGGGTGTGGAGTCATGGGTGCAACATTAGGTGTGATATGTGAGTAGTCTGATGAGTAGAAAAACTGCAGAAGCTCAGTACTGTATTTAATAATATTGATATGTTTAAGTGCAAAGGTTCTATACATTGCATACATATCTTTTTCGAAACGACAGATATTTCTAACAGAGAGTAAATCATTACAGGAACAAACAAAGGAGCCAGTATTTGCAGGGCAGTGCTGAGTTCAAACAGGACACAACTAGGTGCTATTATCTATTTATACCCCAGAGACCAACTGAGATTGTGGCTGCTTCACCCAGCAGCACCTTCAGGCTGTCGATGTTATTCCTGTGCAGCTCTGCAGCTCTGGTTCAGGCTGGAAATTCTTCACAGGGATCAGTGTATTCCAGAAATGCTTTGTGGGTTGTGGCGTGTATGTGTGTGGCAGGGGAATGAGAGGTAATATTATAGGGGGATTGCCTGTAAAGCCCCAACCTTCTCCTGTCCTCCTCCTCTATCAGACGCTCTCCCTGAGGGGGATCAGCAGGCGGCGTTTAGGGGAGCTTCTTCACAAGTGTTTGCCCAGCTCCTGGAGGATGAGTGCTCTGCTGCTCTCAGTCTCTAATGCCATGCAAAACCTAAACAGGCTATTGAATATTCATAATAGTCATTGTCAAAGTTCAGTGATTACTCCCCATTACCTGCAATTTTCCTCTTCTTTCCAGGGATTGTTGGGTTGTAGTCACACATTGTGAGTACATAATGTGATTACTCAGGTGTTTATTGTACGACGGGAGACATTTCCTGGTGGCCTGAGGGCTTGTTTGGCCTGCTGTGAGTCGTCAATCTTAACAGTATGAATAGACACTCTAAGTTCATGCATTATGATGTGCAAGTGCAGATCTGCAGACAGAAACCTTCACCCCTTACTAGGGCTGAACGATTTGCAAAAACTATCTGATTGTGATTGCAATTTAATATGCGATTATTATTGGGTTCCTTGTCTTATGTATTTTTCAACAAATAGAAGCAATAATCATTTTATATTACAACCTGCATATTTTATATTATTACCTGGGCCCACAGTAGGGAGGGGTCCTTGGGGACCCTGTAATGAAAATTGTGTTTTTATCAATTATTTTTCTTAGTAGTTAGAGTCATTATTGAATCAAAAGGGATAAAATGAGTCAATCAACAGACTGAAAATTGTAACAAATAGAGTAAAACAAATACTGGGGGGCCTCCTCCCCTAAAACTGTCCAAATGGTATGGTCCAGCACTGAACAATAAAGTAGGTTCAGTTTAACCATAGTAAAAATATTGCTCATATATGCGTAAATTATGCTTCAGAAATACATCAAAATGTATTTTCATTCATTTTCTATACCACTTATCCCGTCAATGTTCTCAGGTGTGCTAAAGCCTATCCCAGCTGTCATTGGGCGAGAGGTGGGGTACACCCTGGACTGGTCACCAGTCAATCATAGGGCTGACATATAGAGACAGACAACCAAGCACACTCACATTTACACCTACGGTCAATTTAGAGTCACCAATTAACCTGATGAGCATGAGCTAGGAACCTTCTTGAGGCAACAGCTCTAACCCCTGTGCCGCAGTGCAGCCCTTAAAAGAATGCATATACTGTATATTTGTAAAAAAAATGATGCAACATTTGTTGCTTGGCTAGCCAGTTAAGGGGGGGGAGGCTGTGTAATATTCTTTCAGGGGGCCCAAAATCCCTAGCTACGCCCCTGAAAGATGATGATAATTTTCATGTCATTCTTGTTTTGCAAAAAACACACATAAAAGAGAGGACTTTTGTGAACCATTCTAAAAAATGACACTTGAATGTTTGCATCATGTGCATAAGATTTCTGCTGCAAAAAATGATATATTAAACTGCTATTTTGCCACATTTCAAGTTAAAGAAATATTGCAATTTAATCTAATTTCTGTTTCATTGTCCAGCCCAACCCTTATCCATTTTCTTAAGTGTTGCTAATGTTTGTGCATTTTAGACAGTGTGCATGTGTTTTCGTGCAGTTTTTGATAAAACGCAATGAATAGTAACTAGTACTGCTTAAATATTGCAAAACCATTATCAGAATTATTTTGATTGGTATTGATATCTTAATTATTAAACATGGCTGGTTAGATAATTGACAACATCTGTATTTGTGCACTGATTTCAAGTGATTAAATAAATGGCTGTGGTCACAGTGTCACAAATTCTGTACTCAAAAGAGTGTACCAAAGAGTGAAGTACTTTGCATTTTATGTTGCACCCTTTCTGCATTGTTCACATTCAAGTTTGACAAAAATTTGGGCCGCAGACTTTGAACTGTTTTAATTGTATTTTGGTATTCTTGCCCTCAGCAGGCCTCTCCTAATAAAGCTGGTAGCATGAGACCCAGCGGTGTTCAGGTTGAAGACAACACTGCTAGGTGAATAAATAGTTCTTTTGATTTAACCTGTGCCGCGACTTCCTAACACACCATCAGTTCCAGCTGCCGCATGTCGCCATGGCAACCCGTGGTCAGGCTGAGCTCAGCACTGTTTCGGTCTTGAGGAAACCATAAACAGAAGGACAAACAAAGGCTGCTCTCAAAGCTGTGATGAGAAAACGCTGCACCAGCCTGGGAATTATCAAAAGTATGCAAATGATCCTGCATGTGTGAAGTCTCTGCTGCATCAATCATCCACGTCTCCTGTTATTTTAATATGTCAGTGCACACAGAGATGCAATTAAATTGTATACTCCGCTGAATGTATGAGGGCGTTGCGAGATTATTGCTGTGAAATCTTTCAAATAAATCACCTCGCAGATAATAACATCACGTCATCTCTATTAAGATGCTGACATTTCCTTTATTCTTTAATGGGAGCATAATGAAAGGCTAACATTAAATCTCACCTGCTCCTACCCAGCTGATAATCCACTAAATGGGTAATTATGATTAGACTGGATGGCGAGTTATGGGGGTGACCTGTGAGCATGATGATTGTTCTTGTAAGAGGACAACTTGTGCTCTGCGGCTTGGCCTTCATTGAGCTGTCAGGAGCTGTGGGGGATGCGGCGCTGTCAGCCCGCCTGCCCACCTCTACCGTCCACGGGATCGATCACGCCGCCACCTCCTAGAGAAACCCAACCACCACAGCTCCTCCAATTACTACTGATGAGCCGCATCTTTCTATTGGGACGGGCGTCAGAGCCGTACGGCGCCTTTCAGAGTCAAAGAAAGAAAAGAGAGAGAGAAAAGGATGGAGTGGCCAGCTCGGGGTGGAAAAAAGAGAGTGAAAGAGAAGGAATGTGGTGACAAGCGTGCACGCTGATGAAACCTTCCATGCTCAACTTTGCCAAGACGGATGCTGAACTTAGACCCGCATGTGCATTATTAATATTGACCACTTACACAAGAATAAAGAGGCATTTACTCACCAACTGACACGCCTGAATTAATCATAGAGGCATATTCAAAGCCACCATGAGTCCTCTTTCATAACAATCCTGGCAAATTTCATTTAAATGACAGATGTCTTCAGAAGGAAATGTCTTCAAAAGGCCTGTCATTATCTCTGGCATTATCTAAAGCAGCATTAAAGATTCAGCAGAGGAATGGGTGTGTTTTCTTTTCTGCCTCAGCTGAGAGTTTCCACTATACCTTAAAAGAAAAAGAACACAAGGTGAAAGTGATACATTTGGGGGGATGAAATTCCTGCATTTCTGTAGATTTTCTGCAGTGCAGCACATGCTTGACCCTCCAAGGATGCAAAGATACACATATAAAGAGCACTTACTAAAGCCAGATCTGCTCAAAAGAAGCATATCCCTACAGATAGTGCAGCCGTTGCCTTTCTTGCCTTGGGGAAGTGAGCCTGCAAATCTGTTTTACTGTATATTTCATTCACTTTGATAGTGTTTGCATGCATGCATGTGCTTTACAGTTTCATCCTTCATGTTGCTTCCATTGGTTTCATCAAGTAGAAGCAGAATTTGAAAGGACTGTCCCTGCAGGGCTCTTAATACTTCTCCAGATTCTGTTGCATTGTACGATTTATCAAATATAATGTGCTCATACGTTTTCCTATGGGAAAAAAGAATCTCAGTCAAAACTGCATTAAAATTGGAAGGTTGAATTTTTTTCCTGCAGGCAGCCCCTGCAGAGAGCACAAGCTCCTGATGGTTTGTCTGCATGTTTGTAGAGAAGGGCTTCATCGTGTGAAAATGAGTGCAGCTCTGTTGCCGTTCTTCTGCAGATCAATCAATGCAAACACCCAAGGCCGCACTGTACAGTGTAGGGTATCTTGGTGTGCAGAACAGGCAAGCACTCATGTGGTTTAGATAGCAAATGAACTTGAGCTCCCATTAGTGCCCATGGATGGGTTTTGCCTAAGTGGTCAGGTGCAAAGCTGGCACGTTTTTGATTTTATGCTGCATGGAAATAAATGTGCATAAGGCTGCAACACTACATGATTTTCAAATACTTTATAGTTTTAGAAAATAGAGATCACAGAAATAAGGATGGGCTTTCATTTTGCAATTCTCTGAAGCCCACGAGAACATACTCCTGCTGCTGGTACTAATGATTTCACGTTAAAGATTGCATGCACAAGATGTCACAGAATCTTGTGTGATCATAACCTTGCAAAGCAGATGGATTCGCCTGTTTCCGTGTCTCTCACTGGCGAATCCATATTGCAAAGCTTCCATCTGAACCGTTTGGGCCTGGTTAGAAAGTGACAGGACCAATTAGCAATGAGGGGCAGTACTTTCAAGGGCAGCAGTGTCGTGATGTAAGTAAGCAGCAACAAGAGGTGCGATCATGGTAGAAGAGCTTAGCGTGAATGCTGCTAAAGCGCAAGTTTTATCAGAACTTGACAACATTTCTTTGTTAAAAGAACAAAGAACAGCAGTGAGTTGTTTTTTTTTTTTTTTTTTTTTCAAAAATAACAAAAGTCGTGTACTGACATGTCTACAGTCACCATGGTTCCCATTATGCAGTCCTTTATAGAGTTTACTCCTCGGTAGCAGCTACGTCATATGTTTTGTTGCTCTGATTGGCCCTTAAAGATGTGACAGACAGAACTTTCAACCAATCACCCTCCAAGTTTTTTTTTTTTTTTTTAATAAATGCTCTGCCCTTTCACAAACGCTGTGTATGAGAGGTTTTCCAGATGATCTGGTGTGTCAGGTTAGTGTGATCAGAGATGCATCCAAATGAAAAACAAAAATGGAGGATGATTGAAATCCTTTGAAGGCACAAATTACAGATGCTACACACAAAAAAAAAAAAACAAAAAAACAATGAAAATGAATGGGGGTGAAATTCTGACTAAAATGAAGGTACAGATACAACTCCGATCCAAGGTGTAAGGTATCGGCCAATACAGAGAACTGATCCAATACCAGTGTGAACTTTCTGGACTGACTGTGCTGAATGGCAAAATATTTTAGACCTATATTTGACTCAAAAAAATAGAACCATAATGTACAGTATCTCTGTGAAAGGATCATAATTTGATTAAAATTGATTAAGAAAAACAAAAAGACGTTCAATGTCGCATTTACTGATATGGATCTAATAATTAAAATCCCCAAAAGTCACATGAGCTCCAGGTTCGCTGAAGCAAGGGATTCCAAGGCATCAATAGCGTCAATGGGAAAGCACAATGGCTAGCTCCAAGAGGAAAAACAAGTAAGAGGCAACGATTTATGGTTCAAAAGTTATTTATCTTTTGATAAACTGTGTCACATCTTGTCGTTTACAACAGCGCTGGTCTGGAAGGCATCACTTTCAGAGAAAACTGTCACAAAGCCACTGTTATTTGCTGCTGCAGTGACTCCTTTGGTTCTTCTTCACTGCACTAAAACGGTAGCTCATGCATGACGTACTTTCCGGCAGTGAAGAATAATTGATTGCTGGTTTATAGCGCAAACAGTTACCATGGCTAAATGAAGAAAAATATAAAGTTAAACCAAACGATATGGGGTCGGTGCATAAACTCGTGTACTCGCCTATACCAATACCTGCATTTTAAGCTGTATCGGACATATTTCCGATACTAGTATCAGAATCAGAACAACCCCATTTAAGATAAAACCCAAAATCAGTCATGTAAATACCAATGCACTAATCAACAGGCGCACACTGCTCTTAAAAGGAAAGAGAGCTGACATGATTATGCACGATTGCATGCATGATTATGATTATATGGGCTTTGTGCTGAGGACTGTGTGCCTTCTAGAAGGCTAACAGCCACACCCAAAACCACTCAGCATCACACGCTTTTGACAGCACTCTTTAAGCCATCACAATAGAGACCCCTGTCTGCTTTATCTCCCTGCTTTGCTGCCTCCATCCAATCCTCCATCCTCCTGTCTTGTCCTTTGTCCTTCATGCACAGACTGACGTGGTAACAATGGTCAGCACATATTGGTGCCAACGCAGCCTGCCTGACAGCATGATCTTGTCTGAATTTGTGTGAAACTGTTAGTGTGTGCGCTGTTCCTTCCTCATGTCGACTTGCGAGAGTCTTGGTGTTTGGTGTCTGTGCAGCAGAACATGACAGAATGCTTGTTGAAAAGTGTCAGAGCTGGCTGTCATTGTGGTCACACTCTCCAGTCTGGGGTCTGTGCTGTGACTTCAGTTAAACCTGGAAAAGTTTCCTGGGTAGCTACTTTAGCTTCGGTTGGTAGAGCAGGCTGCACCAGAGTTCATGACGGGCCATATCAAAAAAATATAAAGCTGTCTGGGTTTTCTTCTTGGCTGTGGTGTGGGAAATAGATTCCCGTCTACACCGGTACATAAACACCATGGAAGTAACAGGAAGTCCTGGAAGGGACCGTTTTGTTCTAACTGATATAAACAGAGTCTGTAGTGCTGCCTAAGGGTGCAAAGTGACCAGAACTTACTGTTTGGATCAACTGATCTCACATTCTTCTGCAGCTGCAGTTTTTTAATAGATGTAAAATTAAAAAAAAGGTGATGTTGTTACTCCTTGGTCAATGGTCAGTGCCGTTGTCTTCAGCTCTCCATGCATTAGAGTCAGATTTGTGACTGAAAGCCATAAACAAAGGGCAGCAATGGGAATATTAATTATACAACATTTTATTTGTTTGTTGTTGCATAAGAATCTTTTATCACATTCCTAGCAACTCATTGAGTAAAAGGTTGCATCAACAAAATCAAAAACAACCAGATGAATAACATCCCCATTAATTATTAATAGAATTCCAACATTATTGTTTTGCAAGTCATATCAGCTTTGTGGTCAATAATAAAGGACTGCCAATTATGATGGTATGCAAATTGTTTTATATGATTACCTTCAGTGGTATTAAAGAAAGAATGATAGAGCTGTTGAAAAATTTTGTTTTTAGTTGTGATTATCTTAGAGTTTCTACAGTTAATTGCAAATGTTCTTTTTTATGTCACTTTTAATTCCAGTTTTTTGCATTTAGAACTGCTTTTCTTTCATGGTGAATTTCTGTCATTTCTGAAACTAAAGGTCACTGACTTCCTGTTTGGATACAGACCTGCCTTTATTTAAAAGAAAATAAGGAACCAGGGTATGTCAAAGATTATGACATCAACTCTACATTATTAACCATGGAACAAGGAACCTTTTATGGATTGAAAAGCAAATAAGGAAACTGTAAAAAGGTGAATATTCAATAGCACAAGGTGCTGATGACTCTGACTCGTCCACTGAGCTGTCTGTGAGTTTTTAAAGTGAAATGAGACATTAAGGAGCAGTGGTGGGCTTGTTTAACATCACTGTGGCTGCAGTGGCTGAACCAAAGTGTCCTGATAGGGGCAATAAATGATTCATGCATAAAAAAGATGCACTAATTATGGACCTTAATGACATTGTGTTAAATGCTGACAGCTCTAACTGACAACTGAGCCTTGCACTCTTGAGCAGGCATGCCCACAGATTGGCTTGGCCCCTGAAAAACCCAAAGAATTGGCTCTACCCTGTTGTGATTTATTGACGATATCAATGCATGTATGTAGGCTCAGCTGCATTGTTGCTAGTGTTTGCTAACAGTTACTCCATTTTGGAAGTATGTGTAAAGTAATAATAAAATAATTTATTCATGCCAGTTTTTGACCAAATTTTAACCCTTTCACACTACTGTTTCCAACTCTTAATGTCTGGTTTTTTTTAAAATCAAAACCCATTTTTGCCACCTTTTGCCTATATTTTCCACTTTTTGACCCATTTTCACTACTTTATCTAGCACTTAATACAGATTTTTTGCCAATTTAAACAATTCTTGCCACTGTTTAACCCGTTATTCACCGTTTTTCCCACCCATTCCCACCCTTTTTATGGGTTTGTATGGCCTGACATTACATTGACATTACCTTCCAAGGTTTAGTCAGTGTGCCCATTCACACTGTTAATATTACTATAAAGGTTATTCTATTTGAATTAAAAACAGTTCTGCTCTGTTTGCAGTCAGCACCTGGTGTTTTATTTTGAAATCAACCAGGTGAGCTGTACATTCCCATGTGACTTCCTGTTTAGGTTGATCTGCTCAGATTGATGCGTGCTAGAAGCAGCTCTGTCAGAAACAGACAAATCTCAAAGGAAGGAGTGACACTTCTGGCGTGTGCTACAGATGGATCGCTGCGTCTTTTGTAAAAATCCAGAGATGACTAGAGAGGCCTTCATTCACTCCAGATGGAACACTGCACAGACGGCCTGAATGGAAATGAGTCATAACAGTAGAGCTTGTCAAAAACAGTTGTTACTCATTAATATGTAAATTGACCAACCAGGCTTTTCACATACTTTCTTCAGATAGGCAGGTGTTTGTAGAAATGCATCAGCTCATGACACATTTCAAGCTTTACCAGCATCACTCTGTCTTGACTTTCTCATCCTCTCCTCACGGTGTTTCAAAACAGCGATCAGCAGGCAATCTATATTCAGAGTAGTAACCATAGCTACACATGGCAGAAAAACACATTTTGGGTTAGAGTCTCATTTTATCTCTGAGCTTTAACCCCTGATGAGCAGCGACACAGCTTGAGATCCTTGGCCTCTTTTGGCAGCTCCACAGTCTAAGATGGTGTTTATTGCTGTTTGCACTGTTTCTGAAAGCGTCCCCCAGCTCTGCAGTGACCTGCCTGGCATCTCAGTGTTATCTGAATAGATTTAAAAACGCCCTTTAACGGTTTAACTGACGGAAATTCTGCTCATATCAAGACTCAGTCTGCTGAGCTGTTGGGTTTAAAGTTTTTGTGTGTGCTGTATATCTCATTTCATTTATTTACATGTCAAGCATGTAGGTTTTTTTTTTTTTACCTGATTTTGTTGCGGGGATGCAATCGCGATGCAACATGAACGTCACTTGGGCCTCTACGGGAGACCCACTAACACTAATCAGCTGTCAGCTGAACACCAACAAGAGGAAGCGTTGGTGCTACAGTGATGTATTGTTCACTCCCATGCAGGAGGTGCAGGTTTGAACAGGCCTTTCAATCTCCATCATGTCAACACAGAATACAACTGCTGTGATGAAGGAGGAGGTTGTGAGTGGGAGGAGGGGTTTGTGTGTGATGCTGTTAGGGCCCCAGAGGACATTTGCACAGATAGACACAGAGGAAGACAACTAAGAAGTATAAGAATAGAATGGATTGCTTAACAGTGAGAATTTATATGATTATATATAGCAGTGATTCCCAACCTCACCACTTACCCAGGAAAAGCTAAGCCTCCCCAGGGCCCAGTAAGAAAAAATGAATATCAATCTCAGCTCTTTTCATCAACAAAATCACATGAGTTCTTGCTGGAAGAAGTGTGTTTGCTTTTTATTTTTACATGCTAAAAAATAAAGATGATCTGTTAATTCTTGAGAAAAAAAAATTAGAATTTGAGAAAGCAAGAAAATCCCAAAGAAATGTTCTTCTTTAAAAGTCATGAATATATGTGAACCAACATTAAGAAATTTGTCTTTTTTTTTTTTTTTTTTTAGATTTTAAAGAAGAAAATAGCAGATTGCATGAAATAAAATCCTAACAGATGAAGGTGTTTTCCTTGAAAAAGTCCTGCAGTTGAGAGCCAAACTATTTGATACTTCCTATTGGGACGGATCAATGAGGGAATATTTGTGATTGTAGCCCAGAGTCATCATATGATCATACTATCAGGACTTAGAAGAGACACTTCTGTAATCTTGGGCTACCCGGCCACTTTTTAAAGTTTGATTTCTTGTAAATTTACAACTTTAAAATGTCATTGATGTATAATATTTTTGTTAAACTTCTTTTTGATGGGGTTTTGTGTTTTCAAAACAATACAGAAAATGATATACAAATGTATGGTTTCACACATTCTGTTTTTCTGAAAAAAATAAATGGATGAATGATTAAATAAATAAATAAGTATTCTTAATAATAATTACAATAATATTCATTAAAAAATTAAAAAAATGTATAAAAAATATTTTAAAAATTGAGTGGCATGTTACATCACTTCTTTCAGTCATTCTCTCCTCCATGGGTTTGTCTTTTTGAAATACTCCATAAAAGGTCGCAATATAGAGTAAAATAAGTGTTCTTTCTCTCTTATGAGTATTTATTTTTTCTAACTGTAAGTGTTGCATTTTACATCATTTAATAAAACTACATAGGTTGGAGGTTTTCTTTGTTTCCAGTTTAACAAGATCTGTCATCTTGCCAACAGTGTCACATACTTAATCATGTTGTTCTGGTTACTTGAGAGTTGGACAGTTAGTTTCACTCCAAACAGTGCTAGAACTGGATCAGGAAAGATCTGTTTCTGTGAAACCTCAGAGTTTGAAATAGCCTATTCTAATAACATGAATGTATGATTTTATGTGGTAATTTTTGTTGTTGTTGTTGATAATATCTAAATTAATGTATTTTTGAACTTTGAAAGTCTGGGTTGGTTTCTTGTAAATTTCAGACTTTATATTTTCCAAGACTTCAATTTTTTTTTTCTTTGAAAAATCAATGGCTCCTCTCTGTTTTTTATCTTTTAGGCTGGCTCTGGTCTGTAATCATGGTTTGAAAAAATATGCAGATCTAATTTTGACAATATGAGAGCAGAGCAGAGCAGAGCAACTTGTAAAGTTGACCTAAAGTTTTACATTTTTGAGATTACAGTCCAAAAAAAACTCGAAAAAACAACCACTGTTTGTTTGTTATCTTGTACATTTTTGGCATTACATTATTCTAAATGTACTATTTTAAAAACATTTTAAACTCGGGAATTTTGAGTTTTTCCTGTAAATTTCAGACTTTCTAAACTCTGAAATTTTAGTTTTGCTTTCTTGTAAATAAAGGAGTTTATAATCTCAAAAATGTTAGAGTTTCTCCCAAATTTTGACTTTGTTGCTCAAAAATTTAAAGATTATTGCTTTTATCATCTTAGGGTTGTCCTTAAAATATTGTCATACATTTTGTTTCTATTAATAACTTTTTTTAAAATTTATACATCTAATTTTAACGGCGAGGTCTTTGGAGCTCTCCCTGGTTGTGCCTGGACCACTTCTGATATAAAGTTCAATATTAACCTGAAAAGAATATCTAAGGCTGGTGCTAGCTGCTAACTTTAGCGACACTCTACTTGGCACATGAGCCTCACATCATAAACCCACTGACATGAAGACTCCATGATGAATGTGACTATTTCTGGAGCCTTTTCTCCACTTCAGACGAATGAAGCTACTTCATGCAGGATATAGAAGTCATACGCCCAACTGTGATCAGCTGATGTCCAGCTGGTTCTAATTATCTCCTCCCAGCTTTGACAACCTGGACCCCTAGTTGGGAACAAATGATGTATAGTACGGTACGATCACATGCCACAGCCCCAAGCAGCACAGTCTGAATCAACATGAATGTCTGCCAAATCAACAACTATGGCACAGTCTTTTAAAACAACTTTCATGTGATTGGCCAAATAGATATTTGTATATCTGAGCAGGTGTGCCTAATGCATTTACTCATACTCAACAGGCACTTCAGTTACAGATGGGCTAGATCCAATCCCATATACAGTGTTGGTATCAGGTCTAACATCAATACCAGAGATCAGACTTATGGCACCTCCAATCTAAATTCCAACGTTCTCACTGTGCTGTGACACGACACCACGTCAGAAAGTATGTAAGCATCACTAAAGCTAAGCTCTGGGCTGGACTTCCCTCCTTTAGGGATTTCAGTAGTGTTTCCAGGGCTGGATAATGGTTCAAAGTGACAAAAACTTGCAGCTCAAATGAAAATCTTTGTTTTTGGCAATCGTTAGGTGATGTGAAAACACATCTTTTGAAGAAATTGTAAAATAAAAACGCTGAATAGTGTTTTAACAACAGCTGCCACTGTTGTGGCTTTGTCAGCATGGTATTAGGACTACCTTATAGCAGGGCTGGACAAGTGATTGAAAATTAGATTAAATCGCAGCAAGGCCTGCTGCAATTGTCAAATCGTAGAAGCTGCAATATTTTTTTAACCTTAAATTTGAGTCAGAATGTCAGTTTAAAACTTTTTTTGCCTCAGAGATGTTATGCATGACATGTCATGCAAACATTCAAGACGCATTTTTAGAATAGTCTAGAAAAAATCCTAATTTCTTCATTTTTGTACATTTTTTTGATTAAATATGATGACATACAAACTATCATTCCCTTCAATACAATAATTCAAATCAAATTTGCAATATGAGTCAAAATCATCACAATTAGATATTTTTTCAAAATTGTTCAGCAGTTGTTTAGTGTAATATTGTGTTGGTTATAATAATAATGATTTATTGATTGTTTTTGTTGGAAAATATCTAAGATGAGGAACTTAAAGAATATTTATTGAATAAATATCGCAATTGCAATATTGGGTTAAAAAAATTGCAGGTAGATTATTTTCCCAAATCGTTCAGCCCTACCTTATAGCCTCGGCTCTCAACTGGTGGGTTGGGGCTTGAAAGTGGGTCACAAAGTCATTTTCAGTGGGTCGCGGATGAATGCTTGGAAAAGATATGTGGCACAAAGTCTATAACATGCTTTATTTTGAAGGAAATTTGGGCTGCAATTGGTCAACACGGAGGACGTAGTGGGTCCTGACTCCAGGCCAGTTGAGAACCACTGCCTTATATCATGTTAATGCGTGTTAAATTTTAGTAAGCCTTATGTAAGTCATCTAATTTCCCTCTGATAGCATCCATACACACAGAAAACAACTTCTTGCTTTGCAGGGAATTCTGAAAAGAGGTTTGAGTACAACATCTTAATACAGAAAAAAACAGCCGCAGTAAAATGCATCATACACACTCCATCGACTCATCAAAAAACACAGTGACATTGCTTGCATGTAGATATATGAGAGTGGATTTGACCCTGCAGCTTGTTTTGTTTTTTTCCTCGCCCAGCTCTGCACCCATGTTCCCAGCTCTCCTCTTTTGTTGATGTAATTTGGCACCGCGGAGCATGTTTTAAATCCTGGGGCTCAAGTCGAGTATCTGTGAGTCAGCTAGATCTACAGAAGGGGCATTCCCCATGGTTTTGAGATAATTACTTTCTTCCCTTATGACAACCCTATTGAATTTAGATTAGGCCCATAACAAACCTGCGACACTGCATGCCCTCTTGCTTTGCACGTTGTCAATAGGCTGTTAATGTGCCTGACCCTTGTCTCGTTTATTTTTTTTCCATGTGGCATCAGCTGCTCCCCCTCTATAACCACAGCGGCTGCCCACAGGCGGGTACAACCAACACTGTGGCAGATGAGGCTGACAGGGAAAGTCTCATCAATAATGGAGAGCAGTAGCTGGGGGAGTCGTGCAGAGGATTGTGGTGGAATGACTGAGAAGTGCAGCTGGTGTGTTTGTGTCATTCTTCCAAATGGATATTTTGAAACTGTGTTCCCCAGAGAGCGTGCAAAAGAGAAAGGCAGTTATTAATAGCTGGTGGGCTGCATAAGTTGTCAAATTGCTGTTTAGATGTGTGCTTTTGCATAATTTAGTATTTATTGACATTTTCCTTTGCTGTTCTGGCATTTTTCCCAAGAGGGCCTGAGAAATAAATGTATAAATTTGACATAAAATACATTATTATAGAGATAATTTATACATTTGAATACTGATAGAGTCATACTGCTGTCAGAAATCTGACCCCCCTCACATGGATGAGGTTCAACTCTAAAAACAAAAAAGACAAAAACAAAAATCTCATCAGCTTCCTGTCTATCAAGCAGCGTGTAGCCGCACCTTATCACAGTCCTCAGAGGAAAAAGGGCACACAGTGATTATCTCTCCTGACAGTTGTTCAGACGCAAACACAAATTCCATCACAGAGTCACTAAAAAAATGACCCAGTAACTGTTGCAGAATGGCAGCGTCTCCTCCCAGCTGCCACCGTGCTCATTTCCTTTCTTCAATGCCTCTCATTGTGTGGGGAAGAGCAGGCCCATTCTTACTCGTGTCTCTCGTGCTCTTGTTTCTCCAGGGGCCGGCCCTGAGGACAGGAAACTGTTGGGAGACTTTGGATGTACCTGGCGACACAGCTTCTGCTGCACTTCACCACCTTCAGCTACACGCATCTCTTCTCTCCAGACGGCACCAATTAAGGCAGTCTAGAGACAAAGAGTTGGGGCAATATCCAACGCAGGGAGGAAGGAATACGCTGGAGGAGGGGCCTGTGCTTGCTGCAAACAGGCAGAGGACTGATTGTGAGTATCCTATTGTTTTCCCTCAGTATGTTTACATGCAGATAGGAGAACTCATGTTATTGTGCTACCCACAGTTTCCACAGGATCCTACATTCCATCCACACTAGTGATGCTATTTCCCTATCAGCATTTAAATTGCACTTAACTGACTGTCAGTCAGGAACATTTTTGTCACACATTTAACCATTTAATTGCAAAATGGGTAAACATTTTATTTGGTGGAGAAGGCTCTGCTCCAAATATGCTCCTTGGGTTGGTCAAGCAGCTTGCTTGACTTTCTAGGGAGTGCATAGCTAGAAATAGATATTTACATTTATTACAATGTGTATTCAATGCAATAAAATTTACCAAAAGCAATTAATCCATAGTAGAATAAATCTGAAGAGAGTGCAACAGCTTTATGCTATAAAAGATGAGGCTGGGGTGGAGGAGGTTTAGCTTTGGCAGCTGCAGCAGCATGGTGCATCAGCATTAATGCATTAGTTAGAAAGTCTTCATCTTTAAACCGACCACTGTGTTGAGAGAAAGAGCTGTGATTGGTTGTGGGAGCTGGGAGGGGATCATCTGGCCATCAGCTGATCATAGTTGGGCATATGACATCCGTGTCCTGCATGAACAAATGCTAAACTTCATTTTTCTAAAGCTGAGAAAAGGGCACAAATATAATCAAATTCATTACAGGGTCTTCATGTCAGTAGGTTTATGATGTGAGGCTGGTGTGCCGAGTAGAGTGTGGCCAAATTTAGCAGCTAGCTCCGCCAGCCTTAGTTATTCTTTGCAAATTGGTATTAGGCTTAATGTGGTTACTCATCACTTCTTTTGTGTAGTTATATGTGAGTGTACCTCTCAACAGCCTACATTCAACTTTATTTCCATTTTCTCATTTATTATGCAGCTATTGCTAATATCATACCATTCGTATGACATGCTAACTGCTAAGGAGGAACACCAGGCGCCATTAACTGAAGCTTCAGCAGCTTCTAGTGGCAGGAGGCTTTATTACAGTTTTTAAAGAGGACTTGATCTGGATTTCAGCCCTGGGTTTATAAAAATGATGGATATTTAGTTTAGCTGATTAATTAATCTTACACCAGCCAATTTGATATCCAAATTTAGGTATTTCGCCGGCTAACCACACACATACTTATTTTGCACTGAAGTTTAGCTCTGACCAGTGGCATGCACTCTAGATCATGGGATCACACATAAGCAAATAGACGATGCATAAATAGCATGTTACTTTGCCTCAGAGGTTTATTTCAGGAGTTTCATTTTATTTTCATCTTTGAATTGCTTTAGAACCCAATTAACAGGTTGTCATGTTGCAAGCGCTGCCTCAAACTAACTTTAAATCAACGTAACAGATATAGAGGAGGAGGTGGGTCTTAAACCTCCTAACAAACAGCTACATTGAGCCACCATCATCCATGCCACTAATTATGCTTAAATCAGTGCTTATTTAAACCAAAATAGACAGTTTGTGAAAGATTCCCCCTCTGTACAGTGTGTTTCTATGAGGGCATTAACTGTTCCAATTTAAGTCTATAAGGCTATAAATCCGTTGATTTCGGCTGTGAAAATCATCATCTTAACATTAGTGTCTATGTGACTTCTGGTGCTTCTGCAGCCAGTCTCTAGTGGATCTAGTGATCCAGGCTTCATTTTTCAACCATGAAGGCTACTCTGTAACTGTTGGTTTATTAAGGAGTTGACTGGATCCTCTCCCTGCGTCCTTGTAAGACATCCTGTTTTGGTTGATCTGCTCAACTTGACATATGCTTGAAGTCGGCTCTACGAATGATGGACGTGACTCAGATCACTAGTGAAGCTGAGCAGAGTGGCTTCTGGGACATGCCAGTGATGGACCAGAGCACATGTTGTGGAAATACAAAGATGTGTTTGAAAGGATGCAATTAGTTCTCGAATGCTGCCTTGACAAAACACTGTACAGACCGACTATTTTGGAAGTCATGGGTTAGTCTGACTAAAATTTGACTTTGCATGTTCTACACATGCTTGACTGTGTTCATGCCAGCGTTTGACCCAGACATCAATGAGCACAATGCTAGTCAAAGTTACATTGTTGTCTGTTTTTGGATGTAAGTTAGAGGGATGTAAGCATCTCATTTATGCTAAAAGTAAAATGCTGAGTAAATTGTGCAGAGCATTAAAATGTGTCCATATTTTAACCATTTGACATTATGCCTATCTCAAACTGCTCCATCCCCCCCTCTCCTACACACTTCCACTCTGTTTGCTTGCTGTTATGGAGGGCCAGCCACATTGAGTGCCATCCACAAACTCTGAGTGCAGAGTGAGAGTCCATAGATAAAACCCTCTATCAGCGAGTCTGCGTCGATGCTGACGCTCTGCAGGTTCAAGTCCCACGCTATCACCTGCACAAATGTTTATACATCAAAACAAGTTAAAAAATGGGAGTGTCATACTATCAGGATCTAACTCTCCCATCTTGAACACGGTTTCATGTGTTTATTTCTAGGACTGTTTTATGTTTAAATGAACTATAAAAACAAATCATCTCATAAATACCCGATTAAAATTATGATCTTTTTTAGAGAGAGAAATGCCACTATATATGCAGTTTTTCACTCAAAATGTGCGATTTCACTGAGTCTGTATAATTTACTTCATGTGGACAAGTCACTATTCTAGTAAGATAAAGTCATGCTTTATAAAGTTCCAGTTTTTGTGGTAGTGAAGGGAAATCATCCCAAAGCCAGCTGCTGGATCTTAACCTCATCTTGTGCTGGCTTTACACCAAACATTTACAACAAACAACTTTTCAAACAATTTCAAATTTGCAGTGCTTACATGATCTCAGTTGTTAGGTACAAAAAGGTCATAAAATTGGATCTGAGCAGCTTTAAGGCAGTCTTTCCTCAGTTTTGGTGTTAAGGAAATATCAGATGTGTTTGATTTGTCCTAAGCCTTTTGTGCAAATTGTCTTTTCAATGACATGACCGTCTTCCACACCCAATGGGAGTTGGTGTTGTGCGCGAGCTCTTTAAATCAGTTCATTTTCAAAATGTGAGCATGAATGTAGTTCAGTCTGAAGCTGCTGAATGTCTGCTCATAATTCAAGAGAAGTAGAAACTTCTCTGCTCTCTTTCTCTGCACTGCTGTCTGTGTCTCTCATCTGTCAACTCATTCCAGGCTGACCAGTTAGGTACGGTAAACCGCCATAGGGTTTTTCAAAGTAAAAGCCTGGTTAGTTTGTTTCTGTGGTAAGACCTGTGTTTTTATACATACTTTTACTTTGAAGTGTTTCCCGGATAGTTCTTTGGTCGTTGCAGTAGCTTGCAAGTTACTTTGTTTTTTTTTTTGTCCTTTTGTTTCTACTCTTTGTTAAGATTATTGGAATTTCAACTCATATCATTTTTTTCATGCTACATAGGTTTCGATTTAGTTTATGTCCCTAAAGCACCAGATGTACTGTTAAATAGCTCTTGCTATAACTGTTACACCCCTAATAAACATATGTTTGTGGACGAAAGCTGCTTTTGTTCCTGCCTTATTGTCTCTGCCTGTACTCTCCTCGCTCTGACTAGCCGATGGTCAAAGCTAGACAGTCAGCTAACAACTTGAGATCCTCCAAGAACTGCAAGGCGTAACTTTTCTTGACATTTAACGAAGAGTTCCTTTTAATGCAATGTGTTCTTTACCTTTTTGTAAAACTGCAGTAAAGAAAAAATTACACAATGCATTAAGAATAATAAGCACAGAAAATAAGGCACAGTCAAAAACTACAATTAGCAAACTCAAATTCCTTAGTCATGCCAACAGCTCTGCTAGCTAACAGCTCTGCTAGCTAAAACTCTGCTAACTACAAATATAACGCCAAAAATATGAAGCAAAAACCTAAACATGACCCTTTGCCTCTGTCTCTATCATAAAGCATAGAAAATACCACACTCACAGACAAATCGTGTCAAAGGCAACAGTGTAAAAAATAATCCTGCAGGAGAATCACCTGCTGTCTGCACTCCAAGGCACTATCATGGCAGTTAACTAGCACATGCCAATGGTCTCTTTTCAACCAGGAGGGGGCAGTGTATAAACAAAACTGCATACAAACACTTTACAGGCAGGGGGCAGTGTAATAATTAAACTTAACTGACATAACAAAGGACAGAACACTGCCCAAAAATAGTTGTTGTGAATTTCAGACAGATGAATTATGGAAGATAATCTCAACAGGAATCTAATTCAAGAGTGTAGTTAGTGACCCCCAGTCTTTGTAAAGGCTTAGTCAGCGACCTCCTGACAAACTGTCTTTATGTGTTAGTGTTTTTAAAGTCTTTCTAAAGTTTTAGCAAAGTCCTCAAGTGTAAGGCCTGCATTAACTGGAGTGGGAGTGACAAGTGGGTATTTTGAGAAGGGTCCATCATTTACTGCTTTCTTATCAAAAATTCAACATAAAGACAGTCCATAGTGACAAAGGCATCTACCGTAGAGTTTTACATCCAGTCAATAAAACATTTTTTCAGCTGTGCATGTATACTGGTAAAATGACAGTAGTCCTGCTGAACTGCCTAATGGAGTCACTTGACTTTCCTATACATGTAAGCACACTGATTGTTGTGGAGAGAGAACATCTATTAACCACTATGCTTCTCATTCTGGAGCTTTTTATGTATTTGAGTTTGGGAAATACTGAATTTATGAACTGAGTTTTTCATCCAAGAATGGATGGTATTGATTTCCTCATGAGATCTCTCTAGAGTCGTTTTTCAAACAGGTGATGATGTTTTTTTTATCCCTGAGTTAACTGCCTGACAGCCTCACTGACCTTGACAATCTTGTTTTGTTCTTTTTTTTAAACTGTCACTTATATCAGACACACTTGTGCCTTATTTATTGCTGTTTCTTCAAGGCAGCTTTATTTAAGGCTCTTTGTTGCATCAAAGGACATGGCTAGCTCTAAACACTAGATGCAAGTGACAGTATCTCTACCCTCCATAGTGTCTGTCTCCCTCTATCGTGGCTGTCTCTCTGCTTCCTGTCTCTCCTCCTGTCCAATAGATGTTCCATTTTCACCAGGAAATCCAGTTGAGGAATTAGGTGGAGGACAGAGGCAAAATGATGTGACAGATCCACTTACCTCTGCTGTCTTTGATCCCCTGGCCTCTGAAATTATTAGTGGCTGACGTGTACGTAGGTATAGCACATGGGAGCGGGAGGGAGAAGGTTGGGAGGTGAAGAAGACTCAGAGGAGAAGGTGAGAGAGCTTAAGAGCTGATGCTGCTGATGACAAAGCCAGAGAAATAATCTAAAGGTGTAGACGCAGCAAATGATGAGATAGAGAGGTGGGCGGGGGGAGACAGGTTTGGTGGAGAATTGCTTGTAGGCACTATTTTCTCCTCTGGAGAAAGAATATATTGTGATTTATCACTGGTAGTCCAAAGAAAGGAATCAAACCAGTTATTGCTTTTTGTCCAATGTGAACAAACAAAATAAAAAATAAGAAAGGAACAGAAATATATCATCTGCTCTCAGCAATGATTAAAAACATGAGAGAGGAATAATGACACTTTTGTAAAAAGCCAAAACAGATAAAGGTAGATAGCTTGGACTAGTGATGGGCAGTTAAAAAACTGTTTCAGTACCATCAGCAGTAAAATTTCTGCCACAGTTTTTCTTTTTCTGCAACACTGACCTACCTGGTATAAACAGGTGGGTTCGGCTGTAGTGCCCACGTGAGGCAAAACCAAGGCTACTGCTAGCGTAGCAAAGTGAGGAAGAACTGTCCTGTCTGTCATATTCTTTATGGGCCAATCAGAGCGACAACACAAAATGAGGTAGTAGGCATGCACTGCTACAGTAAGTAACGTGAGCTTAGCAGGACGGCAATATTGTAGTGTACAAATGGTGGAGGTTGTTGGTGGATCAAACTAATGCCGAGGCCTGTCAGGAGAAGTGCAAATACAGGCTTCCAGTGTGGCTCTTTGCTCTTCTTTTAATGAGAAATGTGGACCAGCTCTGATGAAACACCTGCTATACTACAGCTACATCCATGCTTATCACTGCACCGTGGGGCAGCCATTGCTTTTGGCCTCCAGTATAAGTCAGTGCCGTCTGTAGATACTGCCTTGTTCTCCTCAAATGATGCCGATTATTCTGGACTGTTCCCAGACCTGGCACAGTCTCTAAGACTGGAGCTTTGCAAGATGGATCTGCCTGATGCCAAACATGGATTCCTGCCAATCCATCTGCTTCACAAGGTTAGCTACACACTAGATGGATTTCAAATCTTAATCAATTATGAAAACTTGGAAGACCACAGATTAAAGGGCAGTTTCAAATGATTTCCAATCATAATCCTGTGAATGTGCATACTCAGAGTTGGATTTCAACACTAAATTGCTTTTTAACAAACAGAACTTATTAAAAGTTTGATAGAGGATAACTTTTCAGCAGTCAGAGTTTCCTTCTTAACCCTAAAACAGTAGAAAGGTACATTTTGGTAGCATTTGTTTCACAATGCCGGTGTGCCAAGAACTCCCCATGCAAGATCTAACGTATGTTTGTGCACCAGACCAGGGATAAGATGTAAAAGATGTCAACTTAAGATGGAAGATTAGGCTTCATGACCCATGAGACTGGATAGAAGTATCAATAAGCTTATTGATTTTCAGGGTTTGAAAAATGTGGTTCAGCAAACAGAGCACAAAACCTGGGATAAACTGGGATTGATTGGTTTATACAGCTGTGGATGGGGATGCAATAGAGGGACGAAACCTGCTGATAATTTTATCTTCTTCATTTTCTTTTCTTTCTTGTAGTTAGGCTCAAAGGAGCCACACTTAGGGATAGGAATCGAGAACCGGTTCCAGTTGAGAACTGGTTCCAACTGGTACAATCTATCAACATCATTTACATTTAATCTAAACAATTCCCTTATCAATGCCTTACTATGTGACTAGAAAAACATGGTATGGTGGGAGGCAGTGAACAAGTGGAGGAAGTGAACATGGCAGGCAGTCACAAAAACAGACCAAAGGTTGAGAATTGAAGCCCTGAAGTGAACCACATGCTCTTTATATCATATCATAATAACAGGAATTTTATTGATCCAGTCATTCATAATTCATTCTCAGAGAAAAATGGTTGCTATGGCAACAACTATGGTGACCCCTGAGGTTTTTATCTAAATAAATATATAGCTAATTAGCCAATATTTTGATTTTTGGTTCCATTTGACCCAACAGGACATCATTTCTGGAATAACTGGGGGAAAAATGACAGATTAAGAAATAGATAACATCTGTGGCTGGGGTTGTGTTTCACATTGCAGTGCCTGTATCATTATCTCAAAGGGCTGTAAGGAGGATGTTTTAGGAAGTATGTTTGCTGCAGAATGAGTCAGAGGGATATCCAGAAATTGTTGAAAAATATCCAGAAGTTGTTTATAATGAGAGAAAGTCAATACAATCTGAGAGGAACATTTATTTTTCAAAAACCAAAGATACCAACAAATGTCAAATCTCATTGTCTGTCAGTCAGAGGGGTACATTTGTGGAATTATTCTTCTGAAATTATTAAACCATGCTGTACATTGGTAGGCTGGAAAGACTACATAAAAGTCAGTTGGTTTTGAAATACACCATGGAAAATGTAAGTTGATATGAATATGTTATTATGCATAGATTGACTAATGAATGCACTAATGCATGCAAACAACAACAACGCTTCTGCATTGTTCTTGCTATGCACTTATTTCTGTGATGGTTTTGTTATTTGTGAAATAAGAGGGGTAGGCTTTAATAAGCTTTAGCTTCTGCCTACACCCTTTTGGTTTGCTCGGAAATTTAGGAATTGCACCTTGATCCTGTAAATTGCTTTATTTGTGCAAGTGAACCGAAATAAATTTCTTTCGTTCATTCATTGATTAATTGATTCATTCATTCGTTCATGTAAATGTTGCTTAGACTTTACTAGGGTGTTGTCGGGCTGTTATTGCTTGAAATGCTGAAGGAGCAGTGTCATTAGCAATCAAAGAAAGTTAGTATTAGGGATGCCATTATTATCTGTCTGGTATCGGTATCAGCAGATATCATACATCAAATTTTCTGCCCGACGACACGACAATGGAACACCCTGCCATTGGTTGTCACAGTCCAGTTGCAATCCATTCTGGGATAAAAACAAACAATATGGGGGACGGACTGACCAGGTAACTGCAGGAATAATTAAAAAATAGTTCATAAATGGATAAAGTCATCCAATATCGCAGTTACTGGTGTCATCCAAGTTCCAGAAAACATTCTCTAAGTGCTACAAAGGCGTGGATATAATCATTAGAACGGCACAACAGAGGACTTTCAGAGGAAAAGAACATATGATTGAAAAGTAATTTAACTTTGAGTTAAACATGTCTCCTTGTTGATACAACAATGCTGTCCTCAGAAGGTTAAACGTGTTGGCAAACTCAATTAAGTGTGAAAAAAGGAGTTATTAATACTGTAAGTACCTCAAATTAACCAACTGAGACCAATGTTGTTGTACACAACAAGAAGTGGCACAGGATACACAAAGTTGAATAACTTTGAAACATTAATTGAAGGCACTAACTTTTGTTCTTCCTCTCAAAGCTAGACATTTTATCTTTCCAGTGACCCCATTCAAGAGTTGGAACTCCTTGTGGAGTTTTTTCTAGCAAGCCTGGAACTTTGGTGACTTTCTGAGGTATTTAAAGATTAAATCCACACTAGTAAATCTGATAATGAACATCTCTTCATCCATTTTGAATCCATTTTCTGTTGTTTCTGCTGTTAGCAGCTAATGCTTAACACAGGTTTGTATCCCACAATGCTTTGTGATGACAAACAATGGGCTGTTCCATCATAGCATCATGTTATGTTAAACTGCACATGGGTTTCTGGGCAGCAAATGCAGGAGACGGCCTGAACAGCTCAGAATGGAGGACAGACCGAGAGCCGGTGATGTGTTCTTCAGTGTCTCTGCAGACAGGAACTGCTTTGAATGATGGCACAAAAAGAGCAAAAAGAGGAAATGATGCCTTTTTTATAAAGATGTCAATATTGGCTGTAACTTTTTGTCACCAAGTGTTTTTTTTTTTTACTTTTTGGTCCCCAAGAGATGGGAGAACCAGCCTCTCTAATAACAAAATCTGCACTATTGTCTACTGTGCTGAGCTTTCATTTCTATTTAGTCTTTTGTCTTTGTAGTCCCATAATGCAGCTGCCAAGAGAACTGTCTTGCCAAACTTTTGCTTTATTTTGTAAGAGAAGGCCCATCTCCATGTCATCTTCATGACTATAGTTTTCTTTGCAGTGTATCCTAAAGCATGTGTTACATAAAAATGTAGATTTCTCTCTCTGCCACTTTAATTGTTGCAAGCTGAATTAGCACCAGCTAACCAACATCGCAGCCTCTCATCATAGATTTATAGATGACCATGACTGCTGCCAGGGTGAAATTAACCCTTTCAGTCTGCAGGGAAGTGTTGAAATGTGCCTAATTGAAACACACTCCTCCTCTCACACACACACACTCACTCATACGTATATGCAGATGAGACTTGTCTGTTCCTTCTGGCTGTCTCTGTAGAGCTGTCACACATGCTGCGTCTCTGAGCACCAGGAGACCGGGGCTGACTTGAATTAAACTGAGAGGATGTCCTTTCCAGATCTGCGGAGAGCCACAGAGACACATCCGCCCCCCAAGAGAGCCAGTCAAAGAGAGAGAGGGAGAGAGAGAGGGGGAGAGGATGAATGGAGGAAGAGGAGAAAATGGAGGGAGGTTAGAGATGGTCTGAAGAGGGAAGTTAATAAAAAAGAGGCAGGGAGGACTCGTACATGATGGAGAGGGATAAAAGATGAGAGTGAGAAGTATAAAAGAAGGGAGGGGAGGTAAAATTGTGTGTGGTTATGCTTGTGATAGAGGAGCAAGACCAAAGATGAATGGATCACTCAGAAAGGCTGGGTCATCAGAAACACCTAGAATGTCCCTTGCCACTTGTGCTTTGCTTGAAACCATTTATTTGGGTAAATTTACTAATAGTAGGACATGTTAAATGTTCTATAGCTATAGGTTCTATTACGGCACAATAAAAATATATTGTCATTTTTTGATTAAAACCCAAATCCCAAAAAAGTTGGGGCGCTTTGTAAAACGTATAAACAGAGCGCAATGATTTGCAGATCTCATAACCCCATATTTTATTCACAGTAGAACATAAACAACATATCAGATGTTGAAACTGAGACATTTTATCAATTCATGAAAAACATTACCTTGTTTTTCATTTTATGGCAGCAATACTTCTCAAAAAAGTAGAGACAGGGCAACAAAAGGCTGGAAAGTTAAGTACTTCTATAATGAAAAACAGTTGGAGGAGCATTTTGCCACTAGTTAGGTTAATTAGCCAGAGGTCACTAACATGACAGAGTATAAAAGGAGACTTTTGGAGAGGCAGAGTCTCCCAAGTAAGGAAAGGCAGAGGTTCAGCAATCTGTGAAAAACTTTAAAAATTGTGGCAAAATTTCAGAGAGAAGTTATTCAACTTAAAATTGCAAACATGTTAAATATCCAACTGTTTACAGTCTTTAAAGACCCTTTGTAGTGATAATAAATCTGTTTTATGAACCCCCCTGGTGAAATTTCGCCCACTCAAGAGAAATACAGTCCTCTCAGATCAGAAAAAGGCCACGTTCTGAATGGAGGAAACTCTCATGCTATTAGCCTGGCTGCCTGGCTTTGTGCCAGAGAAGAGACAGAGTCAGTTATCTGGCTTATATCTCTGTTACGATGCTTTAATGATAGATTAGACCACTGTGGCTGAGAGATTTGGCAAATTTACCTCACAATGAACAAAAACAGCATTTAACTGACTGTTAACCTTCAACAAAGGCAGTGACATCAGCTAACAACAGACTGGACTGAGTTGAACTGCTCTGTTAATTTATATCATTGTAGCTTTAGGGGGCGGGGTCATGCCCCATCGTGGGGCGATGACATCACCAGCACACATGTTTGCTCCGCCCAAATTAAACCCATCCAGTAAAGAGATGAAAAACTTTCTTAAGGTCTAATTCCAAAAATTCTGTCACATGTAGATCTCAGTGTTTTCACGTGTTTACAGAAAACTTATTCCAACATATCTAGTGTGTCAAGACAAATTTTGTATTTCACTTTACAGGGTTTATAATATCATCAAAAGATCCAGAGAATCTGAAGAAATGTCTGTGTATAAGGGACAAGGCTGAAGGTCAATACTGGATACTGGTGGGCTTTGGGCCTTCAGGGGCTACTGCATTAAAAACAAGCATGATTTTGAACTGGAAATCACTGCGTGGGCTCAGGGACACATAAATCATTGTTATGCCATCCATAAATACGAGTTGAAGCTGTATCATGCAAAGCAGAATAAGTAAACAAGATGCAGAAACACTACCGTCTTCTCTGGGCAAAAGCTCAATTAAAATGGACTGAGGAAAAATGGAAAACTGTTCTGTGGTCAGATGAATCAGAATCGGAAATTCTATTTAGGAACCATGGACTCCAAAACAGAGGTATGAACTGAACTTTGACCTCTGAGTCGTTACATCCCTACTAATGTTACATTTGAACACACCACACCATTATTCACATTCGCCTAACAGTCATTTTTAAAGACCTGCCTTTGAAGGTATTATAATATAACTGTTAGGTCATTACGTGAGTTATTAAGCACCCGTTCAACATGGATTTTAGTACTTTTCAAATAATATTTTTTCAAAGTTTGGGAGTGCAAATGAGAAGCT
Source organism: Cheilinus undulatus (assembly GCF_018320785.1). NCBI lineage: Eukaryota > Metazoa > Chordata > Actinopteri > Labriformes > Labridae > Cheilinus > Cheilinus undulatus. The sequence continues at coordinate 8,282,197 of NC_054866.1, forward strand.
GCTATAGCCAGTGAGTGTATGCTACTCACACAGCCAGAGCCAGATGAAGGTACAGAGAGAAGAGACAGCGATGTCACCTGTACCTGAAAGTTTTTCTCCATGTCTCCAGTCAACTGGAGGGCTTTTTTTTCTTTCTTTCCCCTCAGTAATCAAACCCACGTAGCGTGCTGTCTAGACATTATTGGGATATCACAGGCAGGTTTAATTGATGATTAAAAATTGAAGGGTAAGATAATCGTAAAGATATTTTATCACTGTTGTCATTAAAACCGGTGACCGTTTCATCCCTGTAAACAAAATTTACTCATTACATGGTGTAATATCAGAACTTCTGCCACAAATCAGGATTATTACATTATTTCAGGCAACTTAAGAAATTTGATATTTTATTGACTTCATATTTTTAGATTTATCTTGCTACAGTTGACTTGAAAAAAGACAGGTTGGGGCTTTTGGAGGGTTTCACACTTCACCAATGGGGTCCAGGGCTCTTTTTTTTGTTCTATCACGCTCTATTTTGATGCTATTCTGCATGCTATGTGGACCTTATATACCTCTTTACACCTTTGCATATGCTGTGAGGCCCAAGGCGATTGCCGACCTTTCCAAATGGTAAAACCACCTATAGAAGAAAACAAATAATTTGTATTATGGTATGCAAATCTAAAACAGTGTCTGCATTTTAAGTGTTCACCCCTCTAAGCCTTAATCACAGCTGCAGCATTCAGGGTGACCTCCTAAACAACACAACAAGTGCAGTCTATGTATAGCTAACAGTAATGTATGTCCTAATTTATAGTAAGGCTGCAGAGCAGATTTAGCGAAGGCAATCTTTTTTCCATCCAACCTCCAGGCATTGTTATGAACCATAAATGAATTTTCCCTTATTCCAAGCATTCTGTGTCTCTCCCTCGCCCTGTATGATAAACACACCGGGGACCTGGGTTGTTGTGGAACAAGAAATTGGAACATCAATAATTAAGTGAGAAGGAGCCTTTCCGAAAAAGACAAAAAAAAAAGTGTATTTTCCCCCTTACGCCTGCAAACTACTTAGAAATTCCTTCCTTGATTAAGAGAGGGTTAATTTGTTACCCTTAATAAAAAGGGAGGCTTTTTTGAATCATTTGTTTGCCTCCAAATCTGGCTCTGTGCAGCGTGTGCTCTTACTCCTGTAAAATCATAGTCTGTTTTCACATTTCAGTGTTAGAGCATTGCCATATCATTCACTTTAATGTTGAATTCCCAAGCATGACACACACTTATTGTACTCACACTTAAGAGAAATAAGCAGTTTAAAGATAATAGCACATTTTTCATGGTTTTGGAAGCGTTTCAAACTGTTATTTTATACTCGGTGTAGCACTTACACTACAATTACATTTGTCCCACTGGCAATTTTCTGCAGCATTAATGATTGCACACCATGCAAGCTTAAAAATGTTTGCTTTAAAACTGTGTTGAAAAGCAGCATGCACTGAAATGGTTTAGGAATGAGTTTTAATGCTTTCTAATATGCACAAGTTGATATTTTCTGCTGATTTAAGGCAGAGGACAGGTTCTGTGAGGAAAATTGCCATTTATTTGATAGCACTGGGTGAATAATTGTAATATAACAGACATTACCCTGGCTTATGTATAAATTAGGTGATAAATTAACTGGGGAGAATTGTTTTTGTGGTGGTTGAAAAGATGTCGGAGGATTTGCTGAACAGCGTTAAAGCAAAAAAAAAAGGGTACAGTGCTGTGAAAAACTATTTCCCTTTCTAACAGTGTTAATTTTGGAAGCTATTTTTAATTTTTGTTTTGGTTTTAGTCTTTAAATGAAATGCATTTTAGTTTTAGTCCCATTTTAGTCAGTTCTACCCTTTTTAGTTTTAGCCTATTTTTATTCAATGAAAACACAAAACATTTTAGTCTAGTTTTAGTCCAAAAAAAGTCCTCACATTTTAGTCTAAACTTTTAGTCCAAGCATTTATTCTCTTGCCTAAATCTGGTACCAAATCATGTTATTGTGTTCTCTGCACCCTGCCAAACCTGGGGTCCCTGCTTTCTACCCTGAGAGACAGAATAGCTACAGATGCATTGTTTTTTACAGATTTACCCACAGTGGAGAAATATCACAGATTTTGAATGTCAGACAAAAACTATACAACATGTCAGTCTAGTTTTAGTCATTTGGCAAAACCTAGACTTAGTTTTTGTCATAGAAAAAAAGGCTGTCAACAAATAGTTTTAGTCATAGTTTCAGTCGACAAAATTAACACTGCTTCCTAATATCTTTTTCTCTTTTGCATTCCTGTCACTCTTTCATCTTTCAGATCATCAAACAATTTTTAATATTCGACAAAAATACACACTACATTTACCTGAGTACATTTTACTCAAATTGAGTAATTTTACTCTGACAAATATAACATGTGGTCCCAGTTTATTTAGAGTAAAATGAACTCTGCTCGCAGAGTTATATTTTCAGTGTTGTTTTAACTCTAAAAAGTGTTTATTTTACTCTAAATGATGATTATGTACTCCAGGATGAACAAAATTAAAATAACTCTGCAGCAATTGACTCAGTGCAGTGTTGTATTTAGTCCTTTCAGATCTGTTTGCCTTCGAGAAATGTTCTCCACTCATTATGGACTAAATTCTTACTACTACTAAAGAGGACAAATGGAGTCAGACAAGGCAAAAAAACAGGCTGAAAAATGACGATTTAAAGGTCAAAAGGAGCCAGGTTACCTGATAAGCTGCTGTAGTACCAAAGTGTCTGAAAGTTCATCACCAGGCGTGTAGATCTTGATTACCAAGGATTATCTGCACTTGGGACAGCTAATGAGCTGCACCTGTAACCGTCCATGAGTGATGGCAGCTGAGTTAAACTTAAGTGGGTGTTTTACTCCAGCAGAATTGCATCTGTGTTTTTACTCCAACTCTGGTGGTGGCTGGTAATAAATACACAATAAAGAGTAAAATGTTCCTATTTGTCAGCTGGCTCGAGCGGCCAGGAAGGAGGACCCGTAGGCAGAGGACATGTGTGCAAACACTTTGCATTTATTTTCACACCATGTCAACACACCCTTCACACAGAATGACTCCCTTTTATACCTCCCCGCTGGTAATCATCCACTGGAACAATCCATCCCCCCCAGGTATTCACCAAATCATCAATTTATAAATATATATATAGTTCAAATGTACAAACCATTCCCAAAAACATAAATAAATTACTAATTAATACACACACCTAAACCCCGTTGAATAAATACCCCCGAATAATTTACATAAACATATACATTAAAATGCAACGCCAAAACTCCCCTCTACCAACTTCCTACTTGGTGGCTCCCCCCCCCGGAACTGATAAAAGGTGTCCGAGCCCCCGGGGAATTCTTTTACCCGAACACCCTGGGAGGAAGAGAAGAGGCAGAGGTAAGTTTCCCCGTGCATTCCTATACACATTTAAATCAATCATTCTGTTTGTTAATTTATACTCACAACTACACAATTTATGTCTACACCTGAGTAAGGCCCAACTGAGTATTTCTTTCTACTTATAGGAGAACGACGAGGCAAAACGGCCCAGCGTCCCTGCTGTGTCGGCTGGCTGACACACAACCTCCTCACCCAAACGTACACACTCACGCTATTCCTTTAACCCAATAAATCTATAAAATACATGCTGAAAGTGTGATCATTTACCTTGCACAAAGTTTTAGTTATACTAAATAAGTGTTAAAAGTCCATATCTATAAATCTCACTAGAGACACACTTAAATAGCCATCTTCAATATTACACCAGTGCCTGGTAACGGCGTGCCATCGTTACACTATTTTTGAGTAAAATATTTTTTACTCTGGAAAAATTAGTCCCCAGATTTTCCTGTGTAGCCAGTGTAAATACAATGTTTTTATTTGTTAAGGAGAAAAAGGCATCTAAACCTACGTGGTCCTATGTGAAAAAGTCATTGCCCCCTACACCTAATAACTGGTTGTGCCACCCTTGGTAGCAACAGCTGCAAGCAAGCATTTGCAACAACTGTCTACACTATACTGCCAAAAGTATTCACTCACCCATCCAAATAATTGAAATAAGTGTGTTCCAATCACTGCCATGTCCACAGGTATATAAAATTAAGCACCTAGGCATGCAGACTGTTTCTACAAACATTTGTGAAAGAATGGGTCTCTCTCAGAAGCTCAGTGAATTCCAGCGTGGTACTGTGATAGGACGTCACCTGTACAACAAGTCCAGTTGTGAAATTTCCTCGCTCCTAAACAGTGAAGTAAAGCATGCCGCTACTGGACTCTAGAGCAGTGGAGACCCGTTAACAGCTCTTGATTAATCTTTAAACCTTTACAAATTAAAAGAATAATAACACCATTTAATCTCATGACCAAGTTTAACCACAACTTGCTCCCACAGAATAAAAGTCAAGATAAACCAAAGCTCTGGGTACGTACTGCAGTGATGAACAGTTTTAACACCAAAGCACAACACCTTATGGCAAAGTGGAAGTGGCAGTACCCTCCAGTGATAATAAATTAATTAAAGTAATGAATTTAGTGTAGAATTTAGTGAGTTTTCATTAAAAATGGTCCAAAAACAATGTTGGCTCAAATGTATGCAATGTCAAATATTTTTTAAGCATTTTCTTTTAAACCCAGAAATCCTCTGTTTTTGTCACTATTTGCAATGCTGGTTTTGGCAACTGGTAATGTGCTCATGCACTGGGTTTTCAAGCATGAATGGTCTCTTTAAGTTCATGCCACAGCAGCTCAACTGGATTAAGTCCAAGCTTGAGTTCACAAACCGATAGCTTGGACGTTCTCCTTCAGGATAGTCTGGTTGAGAGCAGAAATCATGGTTCCATCAATTACAGTAAGTGGTCCAGTTCCTGAAGCAACAGACCATCACACTGCCACCACCGTGTTTACCTGTTGGTATGATGTTCTTTTTATCAAATGCTGTATTAGTTTTACTCCTGATGTAACAGAACACACATCTTCCAAAAAGTTCAACTTTTGTCTTGTCAGTCCACAGAATATTTTCCCAGAAGTCCTAAGGATCATCTGTTTCTTATTGTTGAATCATGAACTCTGACCTTAACTGAGTCACGTGAGACCTGCAGGTCTTTAGATGTTGTTCTGGATTCTTTTGTGACCTCCTGGAGGAGTCGTTGATGTGCTTTTGAAGTAGTTTAGGTAGGCCAGCCACTCATGAAGGTTCACCATAGGCCCCGTTCACACGGAAATGAAAACGCTATACTGCCGTTTCGTTTTGGAAAAGTTACAGGATAATTTCAGGAAATATCCGCGTAAACACGGAACCACTGAAACTCAACTCAACTCAACTCAACTTTATTTATAAAGCACTTTAAAACAACCACAGCTGAAACAAAGTGCTGTACATAAGTAGACAAAACAATGCAGGAATAAAACAATTAAAACAATGAATAGGTATAAACACTAAAATAATCATTTCTGTCATGATCCAGGTTTTGATTTATTATGTTTCTGAGTTTTCCTATGGTTTTCCTTTGTTTATTCTGTGATTTCTAGTTTGACTTTGTATTTGGTTTAGTTCTTAGATGTTATCTGTAGCCCTTGTGTTTCCTTTGTTCAGCTTTTAGTGTTTTATATAGTCTTTGTGTTTCTGTGTATTTTGGGCTTTTGTTATTTTCCATGTGTCTAGTTTTTTATTGTATTCCCTGTGTTCCATGTTTAGGTTTTCCCCTGTGTTTCATGTGTAGTACTCCATGTATTTCATGTCTAGTTTAATTCCCTGTTTCATGTTAAGTTTCCCTGTGCTTCTTGTTTTGTTTCATGTTTTAGTTTTACTCCCTGTGTTTGAGTTTCCCTCCTTGGTTCTTTGTATCCTCCTGTGTTTTCAGTGTTTCTGTAGTTTAGCTTCTTGTGTCCAGTTTTCAGTCCTTGTGTGCTTCTTGTGTTAGGTTCCATGTTTCCTGTTTTATTTTGTAGTTGCCTTCCCTTGTGTGTGATTCCAGTTTTGCTTCCTGCCTGAGTTTCCCTCCACTTTGATTATCCTTCACCAGTTTCACCTGTGTCTGATTGTCCACACCTGTCTGCCATTGTTAATCACTCCCTGTGTATTTAAGCTCTGTGTCTCCCTGTGTCTGTGTCGGTTCATTGCATATGTCTTCCCAGTGCTTGTTACTCCTCGTGCTTCCTCGTGCTCCTTTGGATTTTGTTTTGTTTCTTTGATTTTGATTCCGGTGTTTTAAGTTGTAAGTAGTTCTTTTGTTTGTTTATTAAATCAGTTTTGTACCATCTGCATTTGGGTCCTCCCTTTTGAGTTTTTTTCCCCGTAACCCATGACACATTTCATTGTTTAAAAAAAAAAACAATTTAAGAACAATAAAACAATAACTAAAAGCAAATCATAAAACATTAAAACAGGAGCAGAGTCTCATGTGGGGTTGAAAGCCAAGGAATAAAAATGGGTTTTAAGACGAGTTTTAAAAAATGGACAGTGAGGAGGCTTGTTTAATGTGGGAGGGAAGCTCGTTCCACAATTTGGGAGCAGCGACAGAAAAAGCTCTATCCCCCCTGAGCTTCCGTTTTGACCAAGATGTGATAAAGGCATGGATTACTCTTTCAAAGTGCTGTTGTGCGAGAAAAGGCTTCACCTTTGCCAACTGCCTAATCTGAAAAAAGCTGGACTTCACGACAGAGCTCCAGCTTAAAATCACTGTCCATCTTAAAACCCAAGTTTGACACTGTTGGATTAAGATAATCAGCTAAAGGGCCCAAGTCAACAGGAGAGGATACACAAGGGTCACTGGGACCAAACACCATCACTTCAGTTTTTTTCTCATTTAAATTTAAAAAGTTCAAAGCCATCCAGGCTTTGATGTCTTCAAGACATGCCAGGAGTGGTGAGAGAGAGAAAGCATTTTTCTTTTTCAGTGGCACATATATCTGACTGTCGTCAGCATAACAATGGAAAGAAATGCCATGCTTTCTCAGGATGGAGCCCAGGGGCAGTAAATACAAAGAGAAAAGCAGGGGCCCTAAAATCGACCCCTGTGGAACCCCATACGGCAGAGGAGCAGTGCTGGACTCTGAATTTCCAAAGCTTACAGACATACTTCTGTCAGCCAGAAACGACTTGAACCACTCAAGCGCAGTACCACATATACCCACTAGGTGGCATAGCCGAGCCACTAGGGTGTAGTGGTCCACAGTGTCAAAGGCTGCAGTTAGGTTCAACAGGACAAGAATTATATGGTCACCAGAGTCATTTGCCAAGAGGATGTCATTAAAAACTCTTAATACCGCTGACTCGGTGCTATGGAGAGTTTTAAAGCCGGACTAAAAGACCTCCACAACTGAAAACGCTGTAGTACATATGCCAAGCCTATATGTGGCGCTGTAACGCTGCCACGGAAATGCACCAGAGTAGAAGAAGAATATCACAGAACACTAACACAAACTTCCATTTAGTTGCCCTTCTGGTTGTTCTCCGCATTGGATTTAAGAACATATGGTGTATGCGTTCCACGGTGGTGGCTCTGTAGCTTCTGCAGCACGAACACAACCATGTAGTCCGCTATCATTGTTTTGGCCTAAACCGCGCAGGCGCCTTAAGGGCACTACGCTGTGTGTGACGTAATCGTTTCAAGAAAGATGCGGATAACAATCCACACGGAGACGAAACGGTATTCGTTTACGGATTTATGCACTCTGGGACCCGGTTTCAAAAATTCTCGTTTACAGTCACCTGAAACGCCATTTCTGTGTGGATGAAACGCCGATCCGACCAAAAACTTTTGCGTATACACCTGAATTCATTTCCGTGTGAACGGGGCCAAAGTCCCAAGTTTTCTGTATTTGTGGGTTATGGCTTTCACTGTATTTTGCTGGAGTTCAAAAGCTTTAGAAATTTATTTTTGACCCTTTCCAGACTAAAAGAAGACTTTTTTTTCATCTGTATTTGAATTTCTTTAATTGGTGGCATGGTGTGTTGCTTTTTAGAGATCTTCTAGCCTTGATTTACTCTGTCAGACATGTTCCATTTAAGGGATTTCTTGATTCAACAGTTATTGCAGTAATCAGGCCTGGGTGTGGCATGTGAGATTGCACTCAGCTTTCTAAAAAACTTCTATTTTTTTGAAGTATTCTGGTCATTCACAAGTCCTCTGAAACAACGGCAGAGCAATGTGCTTTAAGAGACGAGTTACCTACAACCCTGGATTCTTGAAACATGAAAAAACAATTGTGTGCAAAAATGTGCAAAGTTCCATTTAAATACTTTATAGTACAGTGAAACTCCCTACAGTCTTCCTGCAGGACTGCACACATTAGCTTGGAGCTCTTACAGTATGTTTCCTCCTCAGACATGGAAAATGTCATATAGTGAGGTTTGAAGGAATACCAAGTGTTGTTCGATGATGCAACTGTTTGCAATCTCATTGTTATCACGAGAAATGTTGCTCAGCGTTTCCCTTTAAACATTGAATTATTCAGTGCACAGAAACCTGGGTTTGGAACGTAAAGCATTCACAGAGGAGCTGTATGGCACAGTGACAGTGACAAACACAGAACAGGAAGACAAATCACGATGAGAACAGGTCTTTTTTTTAGAACACAAAAGGCCAGAATGAACACAGCAGATCACTCAAAGTTCAGCATGTGAAAAAGTCCATTCTACCAAAACCAGCATGACCCAAATAAGTGGTTGAGTCTCTCAGACATTTACAGGTTTATCCTAGAGCCAGCTGGCTGCAGCTCTGTATGGTACCTGCACACTGTGAGCTCCAGCAAGATTAGATAAATAGGACTGCTCCAAGACTCGGCCAGCGTCTGGGGAATTGTGAAAGTTGGGGTTGAGATGTCTGATGAAACCCTGCACACATCAGAGGACACGCGGCTAGGCACAAATATAAACACAGTCACTCGCTCGCACATACAAACAGTAAGATCCTGAAGGCTTTAAAGAGCTTAAATCAGCCCGAAGCCCATCAGATCACATCAGCGTGCTAGTATGTGTAAGTGTGAGTCATAGACAGCCTCAGGCCAGGCTGACTAGCATTAGTTAGCAGGACAACAGCCTTAACTAAAGCACAACCCTGCAGATTTACAACTTCTCCATTGGGAGGCAAAGCAGGATACGGCAACATCGTCTCACCCTGCAGCTGTGCTGCCCTGACAAACCCCTATGAGGCCACCAGTGCTCTATTTTCAAACCTTACCTCTGGCTTCAGTGGATGGTATGGTTTTGAAGAGAAGCATAGATTTTAAATCATTTCATGTGGGGCGTTCTGCACTGATTTATAGTTAAGTTGCCTTCCAGAGCCAAATGGTAATATTTGAGACTGAAGAACACTAATGCTTATTTTTGAAAAATTGTGTGAACAGATGATGAGACATTCACCACATCTTGTACTTGAGCTGAGCTTTTATTTCTGCATTTTTAGTTTCACTCACTTATTTAGGCTTAATGGGACCTTATGAGTAAGATGCAAAACAAAATTAGAATTTCTTTACTTGTAGGAAGTCATTTTCATAAAGAATGTTTCTAAAATACTAAAAATGATGGCATCCTTTTTCCGATAACAGACCACAAGAACTTATTTAATGCCAAGTATGAACTACATTTCCAATCAAAGGTTTGGAGGTCTTGGAAAATTTCAATCAAAATTACTAAATATAAATAAAGAAAAAAGGCAAAAATGTATAAGAAAATTAAAAAATAATAATACCATAAAAAATCCTTCAGTGTTTTGGTCAAACTTTCTTAAAAAACCTCAAGATTTGGATTAAAATTTCACCATTCCATGAAAATTCCCTAAAATTTATAAGTAGATTTCACCAAAACTTCCAAACAGTTTGCCAAGAATTTACAAATACATCCCCTAAAAATTCAGGAAAATATCTAAAGATTTTTCCTCCCCCTAAATTCCTAAATATCTACAAATAAATCCCCCAGTTTTCCACAAAAATAGCTAAAAAATTTAGAACGAATCCCTCCAAACTTTCAATTAAAATGCTCCAAAATATAAAAGCAAAATATAAAATTTTCATGAAAATTTCTGACATTTTTAAAGCATTTCCCCAAAATTCCAAGCAAATTATTTAAACTTCTCTGAAACTTATGGACAATTATCTGAAAAAACCTAATAGCATAAATCATTGCTATCTTGTTAGATAGCCAAAATGTAATGTATGTACATGCAGGGTCTTAAGAGGTTAAGTATTACTGGATCTCAGTGCTGTATTCAACACCGTCGACCACAAGGTATTACTCAACCAAGTAGAAAACTGGGTCAGACTTTCTGACACAGTACTAGATTGGTTTGCATCCTACCTAAAGAACAGGGATATTTTGTGCCAGCTTTAAATCCGAGCAGACAAAAATGGCATTAGGCTCCATCCTGGGGCCTCTTCTGTTTAAAATCTACATGCTTTTTGGTCAGATCATGGAAAACACAGAAAACATTACCATTAGTATGCAGATGACACACACCTCTGCATTTCTCAATCAATCAATGTCTCCAGGTGACCGTAGCCCCATAGAAGCACTGAGTAAATGCATGGGACACATTAACAAGTGGATGCACCAAAGTTTCCTTCAGTTAAACAGAGGAAAAACTGAAGTAGGAGGAAGGGTTAAGACATGTAGCTCCAGTCATTACAGTTTAAAACCACTGACCAGGCCAGAAGTCTGTGTTATTATCTCATTATCACATTGAGAATATTCCTAGGATTAGAGGTCTAATGTCCCAGCAGGACCTTGAAAAACTTGTCAGAATTCTGCAGCTGGAGTCCTCACTTTGACCAAGAGAGTGGATCATATCAGTCCTGTTCTGGGGTCTTTACACTGGCCCCCTGTCTCTCAGAGAATAGACTTTAAAATACTCCTGTTAGCTTATAAAGCGCTGAATGGTTTAGGCCCAAAGTGACCTTCTAATACACTATGAACCATCCAGACCGCTCAGGTTTTTTGTTACAGGTCTATCTGTGTCCCCAGAGTCAGAATCAACATGGAGAAGCAGCGTTCAGCTTCTATGCTCCGTATATCTGAAATAATCCACTGTTTACAATGCTACAGGGTGCAGAGCTGCCAGTTTAGAAGTTTAATTTTGTGGTTTTCCAGGGCGATCATCATCGGTCAGATTAGCATTGACAGGACAGCAGCAAAAATGGCCAAGCAGAGAATAAATAAATAAATAATAGCTTCATACATCCTGCATGAGGTCTGTGGTTAAGGTGAGGTTGAGGTCAAGACACTTATGTACTCTTTGCAACTGTGCCATTAATGCACACAGACTTGTAAGTTAAAATAATTGAAAAGAGCTTGTACATATTCACATTTTTATAGTTTTAATTTATATATTTAATGTTTTATGTATGTACCTTGAGAGTAGAGTCAACCAGAATTAAATTTCTTGTTTGTTTATTAAGCAGCTTTTGAGCCCTGTCAAAGATTTCTAAACTTCACTTTAGTGTTAAATAGCTTCCAATTTTTGAAAAATAATAAATAATTATAAAGCTTCACATACTAGTAAGTTACCTGCAATTTCCACATGCTTACCACTGCCAAAAGAAATAGATAAAAATAGGAGAAATTTGTGGTACAAACCTAAACAAAAAAAAAAAAACAGGCTGTTCTACGGTGATAACTGAGGACTTCCCCGAGTTTTCAATCAGAAAGGTGTTAATGTCGTGTCTGTTTATGCTATGTTTAGCGTTAGCATCTTAGCCACACATGACATGATCTCTGAGATGCAGAACTGTAACTGAAAGACGTTTTGGCTATGACCAGTGAAACACATCCAGCTACTTAGCTAGCACCTACGGTGAATGGAACTGTCATTTAACGGTAAAATTTCACTGCAGGTTGTGCGAGATTAAAGACGCTGAGCCAAAGCGTGGTGGAACGGGCTGTGAAAACAAGCAGCAGAGCCTCAGAGAACCAGTCTCTAACGTTAAAACCAGTCCAAAGACCGATCCATGCCTCATTTTTACCGATCCAGGGAACGATGCACCCGGACCTTTAACTTTAAGATCAGTTAACCCATCCATATCAGGTTATCTTTACACCACTGCAAGAAAGGCATGTACATGATATCAAATAACCTTGACCTTTATGACCTCCAAAAGTTCATTCTCAAGTCAGAGTGGACATCTGTGCCAAGTGTGATGAAAATTCTCCAAAGCATTTTTAAGAAACAGCATACACAAGTAAGATGTGAATATAAGGCCCTATGACAAAATAATTCAGAAGCAATTAATCCATAGTAGCATGAATCTGAACAGGAGGGTGCAACAAGCTTTAAGCTATAAAGGAGGAGGCTGGGGTGGAGGAGGTAAAGCTTTGCCAGCAGCAGTGTGGTGCATCAGCATTGATGCAAACAGGCATTAGTGGAAGTACACCATCTTTAAATTGACCGCTGTGTTGATAGAAAAAGCTGTGATTGGCTGTGGGAGCTGGGAGGCCATAATTAATGTCAGCTGGCTGTTAGCTGATCACGGCTAGGGGTATGACTTCCATGAACTAATGCTAAGCTTCATCAGTATCAGGTAGAATGAACTAGGGAAGAACGATTAAAAATATATATCTAATTGAGTTATTATCTCTCATAATCCAAATTCGATATCAACTGCTTTATTGACTCATATCAATTAAGGAAAATACCGATAAAACACAAAAAGGACAGTTTTTGTAAACCATTCTGAAAAAAAAATAACACTTTCATGTTTGCAAAATGTTCATAAAGTCTCCACTGCTGCAGAAATGAATATATTTAAGTGGTGTTTTGACATATTTCAAGCAATAATATTTGTGATTTGTAAATTGCAGTATGCCATATTGCGATTTAATCTAATTTGTGATGAATTTCCCATCCCTACTCATACTCATTATCCCGAAGAGTAGGGACTATTTTTCAAAGATTTTTTTTTGAGCTCGTTGCCTTTACTGGGACAGGACAGCAGAAAAGAAACAGGAAACACAGCAAGAGAGGGTGGGGAAAGGCATGCCCCAAACTGCCCTGGGACCGGGAATTAGTACTGCAACTCTCACATCTGTGTATTGCCACCTGCTCTACCATTTGAGTCAAACCGGCACCCAAGAACTAGGGACTGAGACGCCTGTACACCTCCTTTGTAAACCAAGGCTTTAGTTAGGTCTTAACTTTTTCTCATGAGCAGAGTCTCAGTCCAGAATAGGAAACATTCCTATATCTCCAACAAGAGGAGTAGTCAGGGATTTTTGGCCCCCAGAAAGAATATTACACAGGGCTCCCCTTAACCGGCTAGCCAAGCAACAAATGTTGCTACATTTTTACATATGCTTATGCATTTTAAACTATTTTTAAAGCATAATTTCCCCATTTATGAGCAATATTTTTACTATGGTTAAATCAATTTTCTTGCATTATTTTGCAGCTCTGGATGACACCATTTCAACACACTTTTCATTGCAGGCTTCTCAAGGCCCCTCTGTACTGTGGGCCCCAGGTAATCAGTACCTTTTCCCCCCTATGCTACGCCCATGTCTCCATCTAAGAGAAATCTTTTCAATCACCTGTTTCATACCAGGATTAAAACAAACTCTTACTTTACAATAAAAAGGCCTGCTGAGCAAGACCAGACTGACCCGTTCACTTCCCCTTGGACTGTCAACACATCGTTTTAGTCTAGTGGAAATGCCCATAGCTGAGAATAATCAGTGTCATTTTAAAATAAAGCATCCCTCATTTAAATTTCATTATTGTTATCTGTAAAATGTATTTTTCAGTGTCTGCAGACTGTCTGTGGATGCACAATGAAACAGACAAATGAACAAACAGATAAATTGATGATTGATCACTGTGTGTTGTTGTCTTACTGAACAAAATCCAAACAGAGACCATGATAAAAACAACAGCATTTGATTGTTTTTAGCTTGTCAAGCAAATCAGACATGCAAACACCTACAACTGTAGCTATATGCAGAATCAAGGTGCTTATGCAGGCCTCCATCCGACTGTAGAGATTGGCTGCATGTTTGCCTTTCACCAGAGCTGCATAAAGATGTGTGTCAGTCTGAATTGTACAACAGGCTGATCAATAACAAGCTGGCAAATCTCAACCAGAAGTTATTCCATAATGCAAAAGCACTGGAGTCAGAACAGGTCATTACTCTGCTCACTGACATCTCTACATGTTCAAGACGAACTCGGCTTCAGAGAGGCAAGAAAAGCACATCCCACTTTAAACCGCTGAGACGCTGTCAACACAATTCTGTTTTTCCTCTCAGAGTGATGTAACATTTAGGAGCTTTTCTGTGAGAAAGCAGTTTTTAAAAAGTCAGAACCACTAACTGCTGAGAGACATCGAAGATATAATCAACCGCTGTCGAGCCTTATTAAAACCTCTCAGACCCCAACAGGACGATGTGACAAATAGTTCACATATACTTGTCAATATTACACCATTACAGCTACATGAATGATTGTGTTTAGCCAATGACCTTTCCTCTTGCTTAATGTTTATACTCAATCCATCTAACAAATTTCCTACTGCAATGAAAAGGTCAGCATTGGAGGGGTCAGGGAAAGTTCTGGGATACAATCATCAGACCAAAAGGAGTTAAAAAAACAGGTTCATCTCTATGAAATCTCCAGTCCAGTACAGCAGTGGTTCTCAACCTTGGGGTCAGGACCCCCTTGGGGGTCACGAGACACTGAGGGATCCCCAGATTCCCTAAACAAATAAATTAAAAATTACACTGTTGCCACTTTACACTAATTTTAACCCATTTCCATCAATTTTCCCACCAATTTAAACACATTTTTGCCATTTAACACCTATTTTGTCCATTTTAAACCCTTTCCACCACTTTTTTCAGCCCGCTTTTGCCAATTCTATGCCAATTCTTGCCACTTAAGCCTAATGTTGCCTCTCTTGACCCATTATTGCCACTACTAACCCCTTTTTACAACTTTTTACACCCAATTTTTCCATTTTACCCACATTTCACTATTTGATATGCCCATTTTTGATAGTTTAACCAATTTCTGCCAATAACTGCCTAGTTTGCTACTTTAAAATCCAATTTCACCACTTTTTCCACCTTTTTTGCCATTATTAACCCATTTTTAATATTTTTAAATCGTTTTACTTATTTTATTATTTAACAAAAGGGATTTGCATTTTTAAGAAGTCTATTTATTACACAAAAGATTGTAAAAAGACATTTGTTTATTTGATAAGAGTGGTTATTTGATCAAATTAGATCTAAAATATGGTTTTACTGACCTCCATGGGCCCCCAGTTTGGCTCGGGGCCAGAAAGCTCTCCCCTTTATCCCCCTTAAGGGCAACCTTGTCTGCAGATGACTATTCTTGATTGTGCGTGGCTGTGTTCAACCACCTTCAGGTATAGTGGGGTCCCCAGACTCTGGCATCTTTATTTTAGGGGTCGCAGGCTGAAAAGGTTGAGAACCCCTGCAGTACAGAGGATGTGATGAATATTGTGCGACTGAACAAGGCTTCACTTGGGCCAAAAATGCGATAATTATGATAATCTGCAGTCTCCAGGCAGGCTGAGATGTTACTCAATGAAATATGCATGCATCGGCATCTGACACCAAGTACTGAAAGCTGGTGGCTGCAAAAGCAGTTTTAACATCATTGTGCTTAAACATAAGCAGCAGTTAGAAAGATTCACTGTGCAATGATAAGGCGCTTCAAAGTGGAGGACGTTAAAAACTACCCTCTGAATTGTGCTATCTGTAAGCACAGCATTGCAAGAAGGAGCAGGCTGAGAAAATAGAGTCGAATTCAGCTCAGATAAAGCATGATTGTGGCTCTCCACATTCCCCCCTCTAACTTTGTTATTGTCAAACCCTCCCCTTACTGCAGACTTTATAGCTGGATGTCCTAATTGGAGCCATTTCCACATATAATGTGGCAGCCCCAAGGGAGCTCGTTAAAGAAACTGGGCCGATCCACCTCGACGATTTTTCAGCCACCCCCTCACCGGGGTCCTATGGCTCAGTCCGATGACAGATAAAGCAGTGGTTCCTTCAGCCCAAAGTCTATTGATCACCATTAAAAGGAAAGGAAAGTCATGCTGGCTCTTATGTGCCACTGTGTGAGTGTCTTGTCACAGTGGAGCCACTGCACAAATGACTCACTTTAGCCGTGGATTAAAAAGGGAGAAAATAGTAATGGCTGTTTCCTTTCTGGTACTGTGAATACAATATGGGACAAACGGCAAAGATATACAGTACTGCACCTGTAAAGGTGCCTGTTAACAACATGAAAAAGCAAATTATTTTTCAGTAAGAGAGATGAGATTGATATTCTCATGTCTTTGCTGCAGCTACAGCCAGCAGTTGATTACCGTAGTCAAGAACAAGCACAAGGAAAGGCTGAAATACCCAGCTTTCACTGCAGGATCCAACTACAAGATCCTCTAAGGCTGGAAATATACTGACAGTGTAGCTCTGCATTCAAGTCCAGCAGTGCCATGAGTAGAACTGTAGGTATAAGTGATGCTATGCGATGCATGTTACAGGGGGATGTCCACACTAGTGAGATCATGCAACTACCTGACATGTGGGATACAAACTACAAACATGGTGACAAACATGAGAGACCTTTATGCTTTCTAAGTATCATTTTCCTCCATGAATGGGCGTTACAGTCATGGTGTCACAGTTTCGCAGGTGGGCGTGCTAGCCGGTGACTTTGCATCCAAAGATGTAGTTACAGCAGCATCATTGCATAGTTTTTCATAAGTACGACAAAATATTCTCACTGTTTCTACATGAAAGCTCACTTGGCATTGACATGGAGTTTTTTGCAAACTCCATGCAGGCTTTTTATGTACTTTGGCTAGGTGGAAGCCTCTCCTCTGTGCACTCTGCCATAAAACCCAGATCAGTGGAGGGCTGCAGTGATGGTTGTCTTTCTGGAACTTTGTCCCATCTTGGTCAGTTCTTGGTCACCTCTCTAACTGAGGCCCTTCTCTCCTGATTGCTCAGTTTGGCCAGCTGACCAGCTGGAAGTGTCCTGGTTGTGTCAAATTTCTTCCAATTGAGAATTATGGAGGCCACTGTGCTCTTGGGAACCTTCAGTGCAGCAGACATTTTTGTAGCCTTCTGTGCCTCACAACAATCCTGTCTCTGAGCTCTGCAAACAGTTCCTTTGACCTCATGGCTTAGTTGTTGCTTTGGTAATCACTGTCAGCTGCGAGGCCTTCTATAGAGAGGTGTGAGCCTTTCCAAGCCATCCATTCATTATCTACACTGCGGATTTGGTTTAGGGTAAATATCCCTATCCTTGGTGTCACTGGGCAAGAGGCGGGGTACGCCCTGGAGTGGTCATCAGTCAATCACAGGGATAAAATACAGAGCAAAAGAACCAGGCACTTTCACACCTGTGGCCAATTTAGAGTCACCAATTAACCTAAAAAGCATAAGTCTTTGGTGGAAAGAGGAAGCACGAGACGGGGGAGAACATGCATACTCTTCACAGAAAGGCCCTGACCGGGAAGCAAACATGAAATCTTTCCAAATCACATTCAATTCATTTTACCCCAGGTGGACTCCAGTCAAGGTGTAGAAACATCTCAGCAACGATCAAGAGCAATGGGAGGAAGTGACAATAGATTTCAAACTTACGCCAATGTGATATTTCAGTTTTTCATTTAAATACACAAATTCCTGAAAGTCTTTTTTTACCCTGTCATGATGGGGTACTGAGTGTTGATTTATAAGAAAAAAATGTCTTTTTTAATTGAAGCATCAGGCTGCAACATAACTAAATAGTTTCTGAATGTACTATATAGCACTCACTTCATCACCCAGCCACACATCTAATGACTGTTATCAGTGGAGTGAGCCATTCTCTCTGTGTTATAAGATCTCTGCAATAGCCACAGGAAAGTAAAGGCTCACTGATGCTCTACACATGCATGAAAATAGATCTGTGCGTTTTGGACTTTACAACTGTTCGTACCCTCATAGTGACACGCATCTATTATGTTGAAATGGACATTGAAAAACAAATCCACTCGAGGTCGTCATCTCTCAAAGAGCCACTTTGACGCTGCTTCATCTGTCCCACAGGGTGAAGAAAGAACGATCCGCCCTCTGCTCAGCTGTGATCCTGTAGCTGTCTGTCTTTGTGCCCAGGTAAGCTAGCATGCTTGATATGCTTGTATTTTCTGATCACTTACTCATTGTTTCTTCATATTTCCTCAGAAAACTTGATTAAGTTCTTTTAAATGTCATCTTTGCTACTCTGGGTTGAACTGTTAGCTGCATAACTCAACACTGCCCCGTGACTGGAGGGGAAAATTGATCTGTAAGATTTAAGATAACAGATGAAATAGATGCAGAGTATGGACAAAGAGGTCCATTTGTATCCATATGCAGTTCAAATGTAAAGCATGAATGAGCCTTTAGGCTACTTTACTGTAAAAATACAGAGGTCCTGACCTCATTGGTAGGTATGGTCATGCCTCCTTCTCCTGTGCATCTCACATCTGTGTCTCGTTAATTTTCAAGGACATGCGGAGCCTCTAATGGACATTGGATGCTTGGCAGTCATCATGCAAACATAAACGGCATGCTTCGTTAACATCAAGTGTATCTCTGGGTAAAGCTATTTATTTATTTATTTGTTACTTCCTGCTGATCTGTTTTAAATTCATAACATCTTTATTTGCTCAAGCGTAACTGCATATGAACACAGACCTATATAGTGGGTAGCAGTAGTGTTGTAGTACTCAAGAATGATCTGAAGACCACATTTTGAATGTCTTGGTCTTCTCGGTGTCGAACTGGCCTGACTCTGGATTTTCCATCAAGGCCGGTTGAGACCAGCACTGACCTGCTATTTGTTGACTTCATTAATGTGGTAATAAGGAGAAGTGCTAACTAAAACAACAAATAGCACCTGCAAAAACTCGGACGGCAGTCCATCTTATTTCTAGTCAGAAATACCACTGAACACTTACTTTAGGCCTCATTCACCTGACAAATCTAAGTAAACATCCTATTTCAGATGTTTAAAATAATACTTGTCAGTGGCTTTTAAACCTTTAAAACTTTCGGGATCGCCAGCGCTCTTATTTGCATATCTATTTTTAACCGTGGGTAGGGTTGTAACTAAATGAGATAGAGCAAAAATTCCTTTTTGCATATAAAACCAGAGGAGTAACACCAACACATCACACATTTAATGTGTTGTAGAGTACTGTTTCCTTACTGTAAATAGTTTATTTTCTATAAAGATGCTGTCTTTTTGCAAATTAAGCCCAATTTCATTTTATTAGCATTTTTTTGCCACAATTCATTAAGATGAATATATTTCAAAAATGATGTTATGGCCATACTCGAAATATTTTTTTGTGGTTTGAAATGATATTGTGCAACTTTTTAAAATCAAATTTTTCAGCGATGAAGCTCTGACAACTCTGTATTTAGGAAACAGTTTGAAAAAAACGCTTTTCATTTTTCTTGTGTTTTTTTGCACTTTTGAGCAATTTAATTTGTTGCTATGGACTTATCAAATACATGTCATTAAAATTTGGGTTCTAAGGTTGGGTATTAATGTGTAAATACTCTAAAAAATGGCACTACAGCATGTAAAAATATAACGATATGCTCCGGCAGACTTGTTTTATTGTAGGCCATTAAGGGTTAATGCTCTGTGCCGCCATGTTGTGCTGTCATGGTCGGGGTAAATATGACTTTGGGAGACGTCCCATTCGCCACTTCTGTGTCAGAAGTCGGAAAAACAAGTCAGACTAGGAGTTATGACTACAAACGGAACACAGCATTAGTCCTGAGTCCTATGTCCCTTAAAGCAGTGGTTCTCGATATCTGGGTGGGGAGACACTGAGAGGGGGTCTCCAGATGCCTTAAAAAAAAGTAGGAATATTTTTTTAATTTACACCATTGCCACTTTACAACAATTTCGCCAGATTTCAATCCATTGTTATCACTGTTTCCCCACCAATTTTGCCAACTTTAACACATTTTTGCCATTAAAACCCATTTTTTGTCAGTTTTAAACCCTTTCCACCACCTTTTTTCTGCCTGTTTTTGCCACTTCTTCTTCAAATCTTGCCACTTTCTGCTAACTGTTGGCTCTGTTGACCCGTTATTGCCACTGTTAATCCCTCTTTACCACTTTTTATGCCACATTTTACAATTTAATATGCCCATTTTTGCCCGTTAAACCCAATTCTGCCTATTTCTGCCTCACCTAACCCTTTATGCCAGTTTATATCAAATTTTCATCCCATTTCACCAAATTTCCATCTATTTTTGCTACTTTAATTCCATTTCTGCTGCTTTTTTAATCCTCTTAACCACTTAATATGCCCGTTTTTGCCACTTCAACCCTTTTTTTGGCATTTTTGGTTATTTTTTGCCACTTTTATCCAATTTTTGGCACTTCTAACCCATTTTTGCCACTCTTAAGCTCCAATTCCACGACTTTCCCAGCATTTCTTGCCATTATTAACCCATTTTAGCTATTTTTAATGTATTTTAATTCTGTTTTAAACAACAGGATTAACATTTATAAGAGGGCTACCTACTACACAAATGAATTAAAAAGATATTTGTTTCTTTGATAAGAGTGGTTATGATGCAGGTTAAATATAAATTACCATAGCTTTACTTTAAAATGGACCATGGTTTTGCTGCCCCCCCCCCCCCAATGGGCAGCCATGTCTCCACATGACTATTCTTGAATGTGCATGACTGTGTTCAGCCACCTTCAGGTATAGTGGGGATCCCCGGTCTCTGACACCTATATTTTTGGGCTGAAAAGGTTGAGAACCCCCTACCCTGAAGGAGGTGGTCTTGGGCACAGTACTTGAGTCCGCATACTTGTTTTAACACTGATCAAATGAACCAGACTGAAGGGGTTAACGCACAGAGACTTTGGCCCAGGTCTCCATTGTGATACCAACCTGAAACACAGAACAGAGGTCCAGAATATCAGCCACAAAACCAAAACCCGTCTTTCTGAATTTCTTGTCAGAACATAACTGCTCTCCCCTGTCCACAGGCGCTGTGCTAAGCTGAACTAATATCCTGGCTGAAGCATAAACTTGGAGGCATCTGAGTGATTTATATTCACATCAGAATCTCAGTAAGAGTCGATCATGTTCCCCAGCATGTTGAACAGCGGGCTTAAAAAGAGCGATGTAACACGTTAGCATGGAAATCTGCACATGCTGCTGGTAGCGTTTAGCAAAACAGCCTCACTATTTGCGGAACCATGTCTGGTTTTGTAACGAGACCCTAAGGTTACATTCTGAATGAGATGTGCTATTTGGAGTCCTGTCCCTATAATTTCCTCTGTGAAACTGTACATGTTTATCACAGATGCTTGCACAGCACCCATGAAGCTTAAATCCAGTTCTGAATTTGATGACAGCGTTGCTTGTAAAGACATGCCGTCAGTCAGCGCTGTGCTCTTTATCTCAGCAAAGTCATTGCTCCGTTGAGTCAGTGACACCTCTGTAATGTAGCATCAGCAGGCACACAGTCGCTGTGTCAACACTGTTCTGTCGGTGTCATCTTTCTGTACCCCCGGGTGCTCTTTGAATATAACTGTGCACAGCAGCGTACAAGCAGAGGAGCAGGACGTATAATAATAGTACGGGATAAGCAGTGATTGAAAGGCCGGCAAAGGCAGATCGTGAGCGCTGGGGTTGGCGTGTCAAAGGTGCCTTGTCTCACAGTGAGTGGGAGGTGATGCTGATTCTCTAGACCTGTATTTTACATGATTACCTGATTAACATTTCACCAGAGATACGTTAATGTCAGGGCTGAACGAGCTTTGAGGTGGTGTTAAAAATATCCCAGGTGTCTGAACGTGGTTCTCGCTTGCTAGACTGATTATCGGATTTGATTAGCATGGCCTCAATTCATATCTCAAAACACTTTCGAACATGAACAGATGTAGACTGGATGGCTCTCTGCAGAAACTGGAAACTTGGAAAGAGGAAAGAGATGCAGAAAGAAAAGAAAGATAGAGATAAGGTGACGAAAAAGTATTCACCCTGTGGATGTTTTACCCCTTTATTGATCTGATTAATCAATCATGATAAATAATTTGGCTTTTTTATCAAAAAGATTTAAAAAAAAAAACATCTTTGCATAAATATTCACCTCATTCAAGTCAGTATTTAGTAGATGCACCAATCACAGCATTGAATCTGTGTGGATAGGTCTCAATCGGGCTTGCACAGCTGGACACTGCAATTTCACTCCAGTCTTCTCTGCAAAACTGCTCAAGCTCTGTCAGGAGTGAACAGCCCTTTTCAGGTCCAGACACAAAATCTCTCTTGGATTCAGGTCTGGACTTTGACTCAGCCACTCCAGAACATTCACCTTGTTGTCTTTAAACCATTTCTGTGTACATTTCTCGCATTAGGTCATTGTCTTGCTGGAAAATAAATCTTCTCCTTTCTCAGTCGATCTGTTGCAGACTGAATAAGATTGTCCTCCAGGATTCTATACTTTCCCCTAATCATTTTACCCTCTACTATTACAACATTGGCTACTGAGAAGCATCTCCACAGCATGATGCTGCCACCACATGCCAGGTGTGTTTGTGGTGACGTGCAGTGTTTGGTGTCTTGTCTGATGGCCAAAAAAGCTACATTTTGGTCTCAGTTGTCCAAAGAACTTTCTTCCACTTGAGCATGGAGTCTCCCACATGCCTTGTGGTGAACTTTAGTCCAAATTTGATGTGAGTTTTCTTCAACAGTGGCTTTCTCTTTCCTACCCTCCCATAAAGCTTTGACTGGTGAAGACAGTTGTTGAATGCAGAGTTTCTCCCATCCAAGCTGCTGAAGCTTGTAACTCCTTCAGAGTAGTCATAAGTGTCTTGGTGGCCTCTCTCACTAGTCCCCTTCTTGCATGGTCACTCAGTTTGTGAGGACGGCCTGATCTAGGCAGATTTACACATGTGCCATATTCCTTCCATTTCTTAATGATTGATTAACTGAACTCTGGGGGACTTTCGGTGCCTTGGAAATGTTTTTTGTATCCATCTCCTGACTCATTGTTGATTGGAGTGTTCTTTTTTCTTCATGGCATGATGGTAGCCATGAACACTGATGAACCAGTGACTGGACCTTCCAGACACAGGTGTCTTTATTCTACAGTCACTTGAGACTCATTGACTGCACTCAGGTGATCCCCATTTCCCTAATTGTGAGACTACCAGCACCAATTGGCTGGACCTCTGTTGAATTAGGTCACTTTTAAAGGGGTGAATATTTATTTTACATTACATATTTTATTAACTTGACACGTTTTTGTAGAAATCTGTTTTCACTTTGGCGTTAAAGAGTTTTTTAAAATATATGTTGACCATGATTGATTTATAAAATAAATAAAATGGTTAAACATCCAAGGGGAGGAAGACTTTATATAGGCACTGCAAATAGAACATTGACAAACAAAAAAGGGAATATTTATCACCAGCCATAATGTAAACATAATTCAGTATTTGATTTTTTTTGTGCTGGCCTTGTTATGTCAAATATAATAGCAAGAATATAATCTAACACATAGAGTTAAAGGCTTTATGATATCATTGTTTTCATAGAATACACTACATTAGTAAATGGATGACTCATATGTGTGGTAAGCATGGGAAATGATAATAATAATGATGATGTATGCTTCTACTAATTACTAAAGCTATTAAATGAGTCTCCAGCACAAATTAGCTGTCCCCCTGGGGGGCCACGTTTTACTGGCAGGTTCAATGCTAATGACAGCTTGTCATAGAGGGACTTCATATATACCAACACTCTGACTAATTATGTAATTGAGAAAACACCAGAGACGGACGTGAGCAAACAGACAGGAGCGTCGAGTCTGTAATTGTTATGTGTCAAGTTCATGAGGCTTCATGTCAGACGTATTCTTATAACCTGTGCTTATGGGGAAAGTTCTAACTCTGCTGTGATTTAAAATCAGATGTAAATTTTGTTTCAATGGCAGCCAACATAACAAGACACAGCCGGTTACAACTATAAGAACCACAGTTTTTTGGGATGAAACTAAAGCAGATAAGGGCGTTTATCTATTAGTATTGATAATATTTATTTAATATGATTGTTTTTGTTCTTCACATGTCAGAGGAATGATTTTGCCTATTAAAGACTCTCATAAGGAAAGCCTTGATTTTCCTCAATTATTTCTCCGTCCAAACAAAACTCTTGGCTACACAGTCACTGTATTGGTTTATATCCCCTAGGTTTAATTAGAGATGATCAGATTAATAATTATATATATTTTCCCTCCACAAGAGCGTATAATTGGGGGACTTTGACGCAGGGGAGTCTTTCAGTGGTCTAACCCTCATTAAGGAACTCAGCAGAGCTAGCATGTTGAAGTGTGAGAGCGAGAGCGGACTTCTCACTCCTGAACTCTCTGTCTCTCCCAGGAAGCTGACTTTAATTAGATAATGAATCTTGGAGCTCTCTCTGCTGACCTTTGACCTCATGCCAAGACATAATAGGCCTGTTCACAGAGCAAGACATGTCGCATACGGCTGAAATCAATGGCCTCTACTGAAAAAGATTTTAATGAGTTAAGCTGGGCTTTCTCTTTGATTGTTGGAGGCTGTTGAAGTTTATGCATGTGAATAACTTTGGAGGTTGTCCAAAGGTTGGAATTCATCGATATTTTATCCTTTTAAACAAGCGCCTTTACCGTGTGATTGGTATTGTTTGCTTTGTTGATGCTGCACAAAAAAATCAGACATTGTTTGTTTCACATTTCATCCAAATCACAGTAGCAGCAACCGTGCAAAATAAAAAACACAAATTAGTTATTTATTTCCTTGTCTTTTTCAGAGTTACCTACTCATAACAAAAGCTGCATGTAGGAACCATTAAATAAACAGAGAAACTCAAGGCAAGGATTAGATTGGCACATCAATATGCAAACTCTGCATAGTGTTTCAAATCAATAAAATTACACACTCTAGGAAATGAAATCTTACAGTAGGTCAGTTATGTCAACTAGTCCTATTAACAGTGCCTATAAAAAGTGCTCATCCCCTTAGATGTTTTACTCTTTAATTGATTATATAGATCAATCACAGTCCATATAACTTGGCTTCTCTGACTGGGAATCTAAAGAAAATCTAAAATGATGCATTGTCTCCTCTGGTTGCATTGCTGGAAGCTGACAGGTTTTCAGGAAGTTGCAGAGAGGCCCGTTGTAATCTGCTGCAAGTTTCTTTTGGTCTCATCATGATTCTTTGGCCTGAGCTGGGCTATGAAAATAAAGAGTTTGGGAATGAAGTTTCACTTTCCTAAGTCATAATTGTGAGATACAAAGTCATTATTGTGAAATAAAGTCATCATGAGATAAAAATTTAAGGTTATGAGAGAAAAAAGTTGAAATGCTGACATAAAAAGTTGAAATTATGAGATAAAAAGTCATAATTATGAGAGAAAGAATTATGATTATGAGATTAAAAAAAAGTCCTAATTGTGAGATACAAAGTCATTATGGTGAAATAAAAAGTCATCATTTTGAAATAAAAAGTCAAGGTTATGAGAGAAAAAGTTGAAATTATGAGATAAAAAGTAATAATTATGAAGTCTAAATTATTTTAATTACTTTTT
Organism: Cheilinus undulatus; assembly: GCF_018320785.1. Taxonomy (NCBI): domain Eukaryota; kingdom Metazoa; phylum Chordata; class Actinopteri; order Labriformes; family Labridae; genus Cheilinus; species Cheilinus undulatus. Next base: position 8,307,829 of record NC_054866.1, read on the forward strand.
TATTGTAGTTCAAAAGTCTAAATTATGTGATATAAAAAACATAAATATGAGATAAAAAGATGAAGTTATGGCATAAAAAGTCATAATTATGAGAGAAAAAATCGTGATGATGAGATAAAAGTCTAAATTGTGAAAAAAAAATCAGAAATTTGAGATATAAGTCGAAATTATGTGATAAAAGGTCACAATTATGAGATAAAAATCAAAATAAAGATAAAAGCCTAAGTTATAAGATAAATATCATAATTATGAGAGAAAAAAGTCAGAATTATGTGATTCAGAAGATTGAATCACATAAGTAATAGGTTAAAAGTAAGAAATATGAGGAAAAAACAAACATTGTGTGATATAAAGTCATAAATATGAGGCACAAAATCATAATTTTGAGATAAAAAGTCCTAAATATGAGGTAGCTTGTGTTAGCTTTGAGTTAAACATCATAATTATGAAATAAAAAGTTAAAATTATAAGATATAAAGACATAAAATAGAAAGTCAAAATTTTGAGATAAAAGTCATGATTTTACTATAAAAAGTCATTAATATAAGAAAAAGTCATAATTATGAGATAAAAAGTCATAAATGTGTTAGAAAGTCTAAATGAGCTAAAAAAAATCAACATTTTGAGATAACATCAAAATTATGAAATTAAAAGTTGAAATTATGAGATATAAAGACATAAATATGAGATGAAAAGACAAAAATTTGAGATAAAAAGTCACATTTTTGAGATACAAAGTCATTAATATGAGAGAAAAACCATAAATTATTTGATTAAAGTCATAAGTATGAGACAAAAAATTCATAATTTTGAAATATGAAGTCCTAAATATTAGACAGAATGTACAAATACTAAGCTACCACCAAGGGCGTCAGTTTGTTTTGAAAAGATGGGGGACAATAACTATTAGCAAAAGTGACTTTTGAGAAGTTCTGGGGACGACGACTATAACTGGTTTTACTTTAGGTAAGGCTACTATAAAATGCATCTGCAGCGTAGGCTTATTTCATGTTTTAAGTGAAATATCACTTTTTTTTTACTATTAGTACTGAAAAAGCAACAAAACATGCTCACAGAGCAGGATCATCGGAAAGGGTCGTAAAAATTCCGTCATGCCATTTTTCAATCCGTCATAATTTTCTCTTTAATATCTGTAATATAATATAATTCAATATGGCTTTATTTCAAGTCTTTGATTAATGAAGCACTCTTTCTAAACTTATATTAAAAAAAAACAATCTTTTAGGTTCTGCATTTTTAAATGGCACTGAGAGAAAGATGAACACAGCAGCGTTCACTCCTCGTCATTTTTACGCAGTGACGGTGGAGCAATAATCCCTGTCTTTAAGCAAGCAACTATGAACTGTGCCATTTAAGACATCACGTACAGTTTTGAGGATATTTTCATATTAAGATGTTGTAGTTTAACAACCATAGCTGTTAACAAGTTTTTAAAAGGCTGCACTGTGGAGTTGTGTGCATTTTTGTCTACTCCACAGGTTTCTAATCCAAAAAAACGTCACGCACTCGGACCTCACACACTGAGTCAGGTGCATTTGGCCTTGACTGTGAAAATCTGTAGAATGTGGCAAATAGTTTCGTTCTGCTGGCAGGCGTCTCTGTCGTTTCTTTAACATCCCGCTGAATCCATCCTGACAGAGAGCTTCATACAGCACACGCTCATGTGTCATAGCGCAGAGACAAGTTGGAGAGTTGGAGAGATGGAGAACAACTTTTTAATTCTGTCTCTGTTATGACCCGCCAGTAGGCTACAAAAAATGTCTTTATCTGTTATATTTTCATGGTTGATATCCACAAAATACACGGAAAACTACGGTGTTTAAAGTGAAGTTTCAGAGAGAGAGAGAGAGAGCGAGAGAGGGTCAGGCGGTGGCGAGCAAGCAAGAGAGAATAAAGCGACAGGCGCTGATCTGAATCATCATTCACCATTTCTCTGTTATATTTCCATGCTTCATATCCACGTGATAAATGAGCAAACTTTGGTGTTTAAAGTGAAGTTTCAGTGGTGAGCAAGCGAGGTGGAAGCAGCAGGAACTGTTTTGAATCATCATTCACCTTTGACACATACAAAGTTTCACAAAAATCGAACCTGTTCCGAAAAAAACGGAATGAATAAAACGACAATTTTGGGCATCAGTATGCAGACATGATTAGAACAACATGAAACAGGCTCACTGTGCAAAGGCTTTAACACTCTGCATGCCGACCTGTGTACTGAGACACCTGCAGCAGCCTCTCAGTGCGCTGTCAGCACGGAGACCAACGCGCTTTTACAAATCTACGGTATTGAGGTCAGTGATAGAGCCCACTGGCTACAAGATTTTTAATAGATTAAATAACCTCCTTGTTAGATCATTTGTGCTAAATGGAAAAGGTTCATCTGTCTGTGTGTGTGAGCTGAAATGCAGGCTCAACCTCATCATTCCAGTGCGTCAAAATGACGGACAGCCTTCAAAATTCTCCTTCATCCTTCAAAAAAAATCTGTCAATGAAGGAGAATATTCGGTTAACGCGACTTCTGGTTGGCACAGACGCAAATCTACAGCAGCAGCACGGCCCGTTGCCTCGCAGAGGTCTGCTGGGTCTCTTTACAACTCTCCCATGCGGATGGTGCGTTCAGGAGTGTCTGAATTTTCTAGACTACTGAAAATAACCGGGGTTACAAAGGCGTACACATGAAGGATTTGTGTGTGGTGGGGACAAAATGACCCTTGCCAAAAGTGGAGGGGGGGCACTTCCCCCCCGTCCCCCCCTAAACTGACGCCTGTGGCTACAACATCAACATTTTCAGATTAAACATAATTATGAAATAAAAAGTTAAAATTTTGAGATATAAAGACATCTATATGAGATTTTAAAAAATCAAAATTTTGAGATAAAAAGTCATGATTTTGAAATAAAAAGTCATTAATGTAAGAAATAAGTCATAATTATTAGATAAAAAGTCAAAATGACTTTTCATCCCATAATTTGTACTTCTTATCTCATAATCATTATTTGGGATTCTTTTTTCTGTTTTTTTTTTTTCACATTTTTCTTGTTTAATTGAATGAAATGGGCCTCCATAGGGGAAAAATATTCTGAGTTCTGTTGGTGTTAGCCTGCTTGCATCACTCTTTGCACTTTGATCCAGTAAAAAGTCAAGAGAGCTTTTGAGCATCCCAAGTTTACCTTCAGGGTTCAGGACAATATTAGAGATCAAGCTTCATCTGTGTGATTTACATAGTCAAATTAAGTTGTTCCACATCAACAGTCTTTGTGTCTTTAACGAGTCTTCTTAAGAAGCCAACTAAAACTGGTCAGTTTTAAAGCACACTGGGTGACTGTGGCTCAGCCGATCTTTTCTCATCTGGGAAGTCAGGGGTTTGATCCCCCTCTCCTGCAGTAACATGATGATGTCTGCACTGCTGCAGCAGTGAATTTGGGTGCATACGAAGGAATGCCACTCTGCAGAGCAGATCACTGACAAATATGAAGATAAATGAACTACTTTAACTGAAAAACTCTCAGATTATTTTTAGTGGAGCAGCATCATTGGGAGGCCATGAGGCAGAGCTCTCTTTCCTCCAGCCTCTCACTGTGGTCTCCCTAAGACGACATCTCCCCTGACTTTAGTCTGATCAGAGCTGACCCGACATGGCAGGTCCACGTCTCAGCGGCAGCCTCTACAATCCTGGCAGAGCCCCGTCAGGCTGTTCAGTCAGCTGTGAGCGACGGCGTGATGCTCCCCAGTCCAGCATTGGAAATGTGCCCTGGGTGAGCTGAACTATAAATTAGTCTGAATACGTTAAGGGCGGGCTGAGCTAGGCTATCCCCTGTAGATATTAGCTGAGAAGAACCTGCCTGAAGGTTGGTGCCCTTAAATCTTTTATCACTGCTGAGGCAGCCTGATCCCGGCATGGACTGGGGCCATCAATCAGGGCCAATGCTCACAGCTAATGGGTTATTCAAGTTTTCCTGAAAATTAAACAGCCATCCTTGTGTAAATCAAGCATGAGAACAGCACTTACTGCTTCGCCCTCTGGCTAATTTTGAGTATCAAAACCCATTTACAGTGATTGGGCTTACTGGGCCTGTGCTCTCCATGGTGAAAGCCTGGCATATTAAATGTTTTGTAACATGCCAGAGCCTCTGATTCATAATAACTGCTCTGGTTGTTGACTCTGCCCATGAACCAGTGTATTATTAATCCAGTTAGCATGATTTCAAATAAACCAAACAACATGACATGATCATAAACAGCATCGCTGTCTCTCCTTTCTCCAGCTACCACAGTCTGCGTACAGTAGCTCACTTCCCTGTGTTGCTATTATTAGCCCGACTCTTTGCAGGCACATGATTCATGAGAAGAGGATCAAGTTTTGAAGAGACTCGCTTCATGGCAGGTGTGAATTGGATTGATGGTAAAAGTAACACAAAACCAGCATGAAAGGTGACCTTTAATTCAACTCGCAGCAAGAGAATTCATAGTAGCATAGCAGACACGAGCAACACAAACCAGAGAGATCTTCTCACTGATAGCTAAAATGAAGGGAATGCCTTCTTTGAAGAGTTTAAACACCCTCTAGTGTGATCAAATCAAGATTTTAGATCGAGGTTGTTTCCACTTCTTTGCTGAAATGGGTTTAATTTTAGAGAGAAAAACACAGCCAGAAGACCCACAATTCTTCAGTGCAGCCTGTCTGTAAAAAAGATTGTTCTCATCTTTACAAACATGCAGTCTGCAACTGTTTTACTCTGCTGCATTACAGTTTCTCACTGTGACACACGAATAGTCTTGAATTACAATCCAGTAGCCTGGATGTTCAAAGGGCTCGAAGGTCCAAATTTTGAGCATTTTCTTTTAAATAGATATGATCCCTTTAATTATAATAATTCTAACTAATCCAACAAAATTAAAATCTAAAGTAAACAGAAGCTTTGCTGTTCTTAAAAGCATCACTTTTGTGGTACTCCTACCAATAGTGATTGTGAAGACAACTCTGTGACCAAGGACACCCGTAAGAGGGATAAAGGGGAGAGCTTTCTTGGGCCCAGCAAAACTGGGGTCCCATAGAACAGTGGTTCTCAACCTTTCCAGCCCGGGACCCCCAAAATAAAGGTGCCAGAGACCGGGACCCCCACTGTACCAGAAGCTGGTTGAACACAGCCATGCACATTCAAGAATGGTCATGTGGAGACAAGGCTGCCCATAAGGAGGGATAACAGGGAAGGTTTCTGGGTTCAGCCAAACGGGGGCCCATGGAGGTCAGCAAAATCATGGTCCATTGTCAAGTTAAGCTTAAAAGGAAATAACTTTTGTTAGAAACGTGTTTAAAATGGTTAAAAAGTTGCTTAAATTAGTGAATAATAGCAAAAAATGGTGAAAAAGGTGTAGAAATTGGATTTTTAAAGAAAATAAATGGGTAAAAAGTTACAAAAATTAGATAAAAGTGGCCAAAAAATAACCAAAAATTGATTAACTTAGCAAGAATGGGTACAAAAAGTGGTATTAAGTGGATTAAAAAGTGGCTGAAATGGCTGGACAGTGTGAAAAATTGAGGGAAATTTGTTGGACTGGGATGAAAAATTGATAAAAACTGGCAAAAATGGGATAACTGTGGTTAAAATGGGCAAAAGGGGTGTAAAAAGTGGTTAATAGGCAGAAAGTGGCAAGAACTGGTTTAGAAGTGACAAAACAGGCAGAAAAAAAAGTGGTGAAAGGGTATAAAGTTGACACAAATGGGTTATTAAGTGGCAATAATGTGCTAAAATTGGCAAATTTAGTGTTAAAAAGTGATGAAAAATTGTTAAAATTTGGTAAAATTGGTGTAAAGTGGCAACGTTGTAATTAAAAAAATATTCCTAGTTTTTTTAAGGCATCTGGTGACCCCCTCTCAGTGTCTCGCAACCCACAATAGAGTCCCAGCCCCAAGGTTGAGAACCACTGCCATATAGGTTAGGAAAATCATGGTCCGTTGTAAAAGTTAGCTTTGATAAGCGTATTTTATTTTGAATTGTAGTAATAACCACTCTTATCAAAGCAACAAAAAATAGGTTTATTTATTTATGCATTGGCAGATTATAGCCTTCTTGAAAATGTCAACCTCTTACAACAAAACTACTTTTTTATTGATGATGGTTACAATGTGAATGGGCACAAAATGGTTAGGAAAGTAATGTCAACTTCACAGTAAGTCCCTAGTGTGCACAATCATGAGGACTCCAGAAAATAAAATAGAAGAAAATAAGACACTGAAAAACTGAGAAAAGAAAAAAATAATTGGTGAAAAGTGGCCAAAAAAATGGAGAAATAGGGCAAAAGTGGCTATATGTAAATGTCAAAAAAATTGAGAAAAGTGGCAAAAATGGGTTAAAAGTGGTTAAAATCTGGCTAAATTTGCCAAATGAAAACAAATTTGATGAAATACAAAAATGAAATGCAAAATAGGCAAAAACAACAAGAAAAAAAAGTTAAAAGTGGCAAAGAGTTGTGGTAAAAATGGGCTTTAAATGGCAAAAAAGTGTCAAAACAGGCAAAAAAAAGTGTCAAAATGGGTTAAAGTGGCTCTAAGTACTGCAGAAGTGGCAAAATTGGTTAAAAGAATTGTTATAAAAGGGCAAAAAGCAGACAAATTGGTTTAAAATGGCATAAAAAGGTAGAAAACTAGGCCAAAAAGAGACAAAAAGAGGAGTGATACAATGGTTTAAAAAGTGGCTAGAATAAAAAAAAATCGACATAAGAACCCACTTTTTTAGCTCCAAAATGAAGTAGCTGTTAGCGAGGATGCTAGCACCAATGCTACTGAACCAGCACTCATGCACTGACATCATCAATAATCCACACCCGGGGAGGGCCCAGTCTCTGGGTTTTTCAGGGGCCCAGCAAATTCTGTGAGCAGACCTGTCTGTGACACATCATGATGCAGCTGCATGTCATAAATTGTAGAGCTCTGCACAGGACAGACCAGGACTTTACTTAGTGCAGTAGGTTACACGTTTTTATGTAGTGGGTTTGCAAATCTGCCCAGAAGAAGAAAGAAGAATCAAGCATGGCAATCACGCATGTTGACATTTTTTAATCTCTCTAATGACAATCAAGTCCATCCTCCAGGCTCCTTTTGAGATTTTCCCTAAAAATCATGATGGCAGCAATGAGTGTCTTCCTGCTTCCACATCTACTGTGCAGCTCAAAGGATAAATGGGCCATGCAGCGTCATACAACAGTTTTTGAGGAGAGAGGAGACATATTGCCTTTACAGCTCTGTTCATTTCAAAGTACCCGTATTCCAGCACTGCTGCATTCATGTTTCCTATGAACCATTCCCTGGCCCACATGAAAGGTGTTAGAGACCAAAAAATTGAAATGAGCAGGACTTTGGGATCAAGTGTTCTTGGATCCAGGCCTGGGTCCCTAATGTGAAACCAACCTTACTCCTGCACCCGCCTGCTCCTGTTGGATTGCTGACCAGTACTGCCTGATCCTGCAATGTGTGCCATCCCCTCTCACAGCGTGTGGGTATACAGAGACGCTGTAGGAGTATACAGAGATGTTGTAGGAGTATACAGAGATGCTGTGGGGGTATACAAAGATGCTGTAGGGGTATACAGAGATGCTGTAGGAGTATACAGAGATGCTGTAGGGGTATACAGAGATGCTGTAGGGGTATACAGAGATGCTGTAGGAGTATACAAAGATGCTGTAGAGGTATACAGAGATGCTGTAGGAGTATACAGAGATGCTGTAGGAGTATACAGAGATGCTGCAGGAGTATACAGAGATGCTGTAGGGGTATACAGAGATGCTGTAATGGTATACAAAGATGCTGTAGGAGTATACAGAGATGCTGTAGGAGTATACAGAGATGCTGTAGGGGTATACAGAGATGCTGTAGGAGTATACAGAGATGCTGTAGGGGTATACAGAGATGCTGTAGGAGTATACAAAGATGCTGTAGGGGTATACAGAGATGCTGTAGGGGTATACAGAGACGCTGTAAGAGTATACAGAGATGTTGTAGGGGTAAACAGAGATGCTGTAGGGGTAAACAGAGATGCTGTAGGAGTATACAAAGATGCTGTAGGAGTATACAGAGATGCTGTAGGAGTATACAGAGATGCTGTAGGGGTATACAGAGATGCTGTAGGAGTATACAAAGATGCTGTAGGGGTATACAGAGATGCTGTAGGGGTATACAGAGATGCTGTAGGAGTATACAGAGATGCTGTAGTGGAATACAGAGATGCTGTAGGAGTATACAGAGATGCTGTAGTGGAATACAGAGATGCTGTAGGAGTATACAGAGATGCTGTAGGGGTATACAGAGATGCTGTAATGGTATACAAAGATGCTGTAGGAGTATACAGAGATGCCGTAGTGGTATACAGAGATGCTGTAGGAGTATACAGAGATGCTGTAGGAGTATACAGAGATGCTGTAGTGGTATACAGAGATGCTGTAGGAGTATACAGAGATGCTGTAGGAGTATACAGAGATGCTGTAGTGGTATACAAAGATGCTGTAGGGGTATAAAGAGATGCTGTAGGAGTATACAGAGATGCTGTAGGGGTATACAGAGATGCTGTAGGAGTATACAGAGATGCTGTAGGAGTATACAGAGATGCTGTAGGAGTATACAGAGATGCTGTAGTGGTATACAAAGATGCTGTAGGGGTATAAAGAGATGCTGTAGGAGTATACAGAGATGCTGTAGGAGTATGCAGAGATGCTGTAGGAGTATACAGAGATGCTGTAGGAGTATACAGAGATACTGTAGTGGTATACAAAGATGCTGTAGGGGTATAAAGAGATGCTGTAGGGGTATACAGAGACGCTGTAGGAGTATACAAAGATGCTGTAGGAGTATACAGAGATGCTGTAGGAGTATACAGAGATGCTGTAGGGGTATACAGAGATGCTGTAGGAGTATACAAAGATGCTGTAGGGGTATACAAAGATGCTGTAGGGGTATAAAGAGATGCTGTAGGGGTATACAGAGACGCTGTAGGAGTATACAGAGATGCTGTAGGGGTATACAGAGATGCTGTAGGGGTATACAGAGATGCTGTAGGAGTATACAGAGATGCTGTAGGAGTATACAGAGATGCTGTAGGAGTATACAGAGACGCTGTAGGAGTATACAGAGACGCTGTAGGAGTATACAGAGACGCTGTAGGGGTATACAGAGATGCTGTAGGGGTATACAGAGATGCTGTAGGAGTATACAGAGATGCTGTAGGAGTATACAGAGATGCTGTAGGGGTATACAGAGATGCTGTAGGAGTATACAGAGACGCTGTAGGAGTATACAGAGATGCTGTAGGGGTATACAGAGATGCTGTAGGGGTATACAGAGATGCTGTAGGAGTATACAGAGATGCTGTAGGAGTATACAGAGATGCTGTAGGAGTATACAGAGACGCTGTAGGAGTATACAGAGATGCTGTAGGGGTAAACAGAGATGCTGTAGGGGTATACAGAGATGCTGTAGGAGTATACAGAGATGCTGTAGGAGTATACAGAGATGCTGTAGGGGTATACAAAGATGCTGTAGGGGTATACAGAGATGCTGTAGGAGTATACAGAGATGCTGTAGGGGTATACAGAGATGCTGTAGGGGTATACAGAGATGCTGTAGGAGTATACAGAGATGCTGTAGGAGTATACAGAGATGCTGTAGGAGTATACAGAGATGCTGTAGGAGTATACAGAGACGCTGTAGGAGTATACAGAGATGCTGTAGGGGTATACAGAGATGCTGTAGGAGTATACAGAGATGCTGTAGGAGTATACAGAGATGCTGTAGGGGTATACAGAGATGCTGTAGGAGTATACAAAGATGCTGTAGAGGTATACAGAGATGCTGTAGGAGTATACAGAGATGCTGCAGGAGTATACAGAGATGCTGTAGGGGTATACAGAGATGCTGTAATGGTATACAAAGATGCTGTAGGAGTATACAGAGATGCTGTAGGAGTATACAGAGATGCTGTAGGGGTATACAGAGATGCTGTAGGAGTATACAGAGATGCTGTAGGGGTATACAGAGATGCTGTAGGAGTATACAAAGATGCTGTAGGGGTATACAGAGATGCTGTAGGGGTATACAGAGACGCTGTAAGAGTATACAGAGATGTTGTAGGGGTAAACAGAGATGCTGTAGGGGTAAACAGAGATGCTGTAGGAGTATACAAAGATGCTGTAGGAGTATACAGAGATGCTGTAGGAGTATACAGAGATGCTGTAGGGGTATACAGAGATGCTGTAGGAGTATACAAAGATGCTGTAGGGGTATACAGAGATGCTGTAGGGGTATACAGAGATGCTGTAGGAGTATACAGAGATGCTGTAGTGGAATACAGAGATGCTGTAGGAGTATACAGAGATGCTGTAGTGGAATACAGAGATGCTGTAGGAGTATACAGAGATGCTGTAGGGGTATACAGAGATGCTGTAATGGTATACAAAGATGCTGTAGGAGTATACAGAGATGCCGTAGTGGTATACAGAGATGCTGTAGGAGTATACAGAGATGCTGTAGGAGTATACAGAGATGCTGTAGTGGTATACAGAGATGCTGTAGGAGCATACAGAGATGCTGTAGGAGTATACAGAGATGCTGTAGTGGTATACAAAGATGCTGTAGGGGTATAAAGAGATGCTGTAGGAGTATACAGAGATGCTGTAGGGGTATACAGAGATGCTGTAGGAGTATACAGAGATGCTGTAGGAGTATACAGAGATGCTGTAGGAGTATACAGAGATGCTGTAGTGGTATACAAAGATGCTGTAGGGGTATAAAGAGATGCTGTAGGAGTATACAGAGATGCTGTAGGAGTATGCAGAGATGCTGTAGGAGTATACAGAGATGCTGTAGGAGTATACAGAGATACTGTAGTGGTATACAAAGATGCTGTAGGGGTATAAAGAGATGCTGTAGGGGTATACAGAGACGCTGTAGGAGTATACAAAGATGCTGTAGGAGTATACAGAGATGCTGTAGGAGTATACAGAGATGCTGTAGGGGTATACAGAGATGCTGTAGGAGTATACAAAGATGCTGTAGGGGTATACAAAGATGCTGTAGGGGTATAAAGAGATGCTGTAGGGGTATACAGAGACGCTGTAGGAGTATACAGAGATGCTGTAGGGGTATACAGAGATGCTGTAGGGGTATACAGAGATGCTGTAGGAGTATACAGAGATGCTGTAGGAGTATACAGAGATGCTGTAGGAGTATACAGAGACGCTGTAGGAGTATACAGAGATGCTGTAGGGGTATACAGAGATGCTGTAGGGGTATACAGAGATGCTGTAGGAGTATACAGAGATGCTGTAGGAGTATACAGAGATGCTGTAGGGGTATACAGAGATGCTGTAGGAGTATACAGAGACGCTGTAGGAGTATACAGAGATGCTGTAGGGGTATACAGAGATGCTGTAGGGGTATACAGAGATGCTGTAGGAGTATACAGAGATGCTGTAGGAGTATACAGAGATGCTGTAGGAGTATACAGAGACGCTGTAGGAGTATACAGAGATGCTGTAGGGGTATACAGAGATGCTGTAGGGGTATACAGAGACGCTGTAGGAGTATACAGAGATGCTGTAGGAGTATACAGAGATGCTGTAGGGGTATACAAAGATGCTGTAGGGGTATACAGAGATGCTGTAGGAGTATACAGAGATGCTGTAGGGGTATACAGAGATGCTGTAGGGGTATACAGAGATGCTGTAGGAGTATACAGAGATGCTGTAGGAGTATACAGAGATGCTGTAGGAGTATACAGAGATGCTGTAGGAGTATACAGAGACGCTGTAGGAGTATACAGAGATGCTGTAGGGGTATACAGAGATGCTGTAGGAGTATACAAAGATGCTGTAGAGGTATACAGAGATGCTGTAGGAGTATACAGAGATGCTGTAGGAGTATACAGAGATGCTGCAGGAGTATACAGAGATGCTGTAGGGGTATACAGAGATGCTGTAATGGTATACAAAGATGCTGTAGGAGTATACAGAGATGCTGTAGGAGTATACAGAGATGCTGTAGGGGTATACAGAGATGCTGTAGGAGTATACAGAGATGCTGTAGGGGTATACAGAGATGCTGTAGGAGTATACAAAGATGCTGTAGGGGTATACAGAGATGCTGTAGGGGTATACAGAGACGCTGTAAGAGTATACAGAGATGTTGTAGGGGTAAACAGAGATGCTGTAGGGGTAAACAGAGATGCTGTAGGAGTATACAAAGATGCTGTAGGAGTATACAGAGATGCTGTAGGAGTATACAGAGATGCTGTAGGGGTATACAAAGATGCTGTAGGGGTATACAGAGATGCTGTAGGGGTATACAGAGATGCTGTAGGAGTATACAGAGATGCTGTAGTGGAATACAGAGATGCTGTAGGAGTATACAGAGATGCTGTAGTGGAATACAGAGATGCTGTAGGAGTATACAGAGATGCTGTAGGGGTATACAGAGATGCTGTAATGGTATACAAAGATGCTGTAGGAGTATACAGAGATGCCGTAGTGGTATACAGAGATGCTGTAGGAGTATACAGAGATGCTGTAGGAGTATACAGAGATGCTGTAGTGGTATACAGAGATGCTGTAGGAGTATACAGAGATGCTGTAGGAGTATACAGAGATGCTGTAGTGGTATACAAAGATGCTGTAGGGGTATAAAGAGATGCTGTAGGAGTATACAGAGATGCTGTAGGGGTATACAGAGATGCTGTAGGAGTATACAGAGATGCTGTAGGAGTATACAGAGATGCTGTAGGAGTATACAGAGATGCTGTAGTGGTATACAAAGATGCTGTAGGGGTATAAAGAGATGCTGTAGGAGTATACAGAGATGCTGTAGGAGTATGCAGAGATGCTGTAGGAGTATACAGAGATGCTGTAGGAGTATACAGAGATACTGTAGTGGTATACAAAGATGCTGTAGGGGTATAAAGAGATGCTGTAGGGGTATACAGAGACGCTGTAGGAGTATACAAAGATGCTGTAGGAGTATACAGAGATGCTGTAGGAGTATACAGAGATGCTGTAGGGGTATACAGAGATGCTGTAGGAGTATACAAAGATGCTGTAGGGGTATACAAAGATGCTGTAGGGGTATAAAGAGATGCTGTAGGGGTATACAGAGACGCTGTAGGAGTATACAGAGATGCTGTAGGGGTATACAGAGATGCTGTAGGAGTATACAGAGATGCTGTAGGAGTATACAGAGACGCTGTAGGAGTATACAGAGATGCTGTAGGGGTATACAGAGATGCTGTAGGGGTATACAGAGATGCTGTAGGAGTATACAGAGATGCTGTAGGAGTATACAGAGATGCTGTAGGGGTATACAGAGATGCTGTAGGAGTATACAGAGATGCTGTAGGAGTATACAGAGATGCTGTAGGAGTATACAGAGATGCTGTAGGGGTATACAGAGATGCTGTAGGAGTATACAGAGATGCTGTAGGAGTATACAGAGATGCTGTAGGAGTATACAGAGATGCTGTAGGGGTGCACAGAGATGCTGTCGGGGTGCACAGAGATGCTGTCGGGGTGCATAGAGATGCTGTCGGGGTGCTCAGAGATGCTCTAGGGGGTATACAGAGAAGCTGTAGGGGTAAACAGAGATGCTGTAGGGGTGCATCCTATGCCACAGAGTAGTACCCTCTGAATGTGTTGTGCGATTACTGTCTTTTTGACTCATTTGTGCAGTTTTAATGGGTGCAGACATACGTGTGCAGCACTTGCACCTAAAACTGAAGAGTAGCAAAAAGCAGCTAAAAAGTGGTGCCAACCCCTGGCAGCCTTGTCTGTCATTATGCATTCCAGCACATTCTGAGCAGCATAGAAGACATGTGCAATGCACAGTGAACAAAATGAATTTTCAGTCACCTTGCATCAAAGGTCAAAGGTGGTGGCTGTATCACAGTAATGACAGTATGTGTACTTTATACTGATATATTATTCGCATCTGTATATCTGACATAGCCAACTTCTTAAATGATAGAATAGGTGTTCTCTGTTCCCACATGTGCAACATATGTGCCCACTGTATATTACAACCTGATCGCACATCTCTAATGTCAGGCCCCTTTTTCACTGAGGCCACCTTCCAGGAGATGGGTAAAGGTACATTCCAGGGATCTCTTACATCATTTCCTCTCCTCTCATATCCTCTTCGAGCCAATCAGAGACAAAACAAAATGAGGTAGTAGCCATGCACAGCTCCGGTAAATAATTGGAGCCCAGCAGGCAGGCATCTTGGAGGGTGGAGCTATAGTTGGATGTCGAGGCCTGTTGGGAGGAGTGCAAAACCATCAATGTGGTCCAGTTCAGAACTTAAAAAACTGCTGCAGTAACATGAGCCATTCACTCCACTAGCAACATTATACTGTATTTTTCAGCTGCCAATGAAAACCCCGCCCATAGCCACCACCTCGTTCTCTTAGAACACTACTGACTGATCTTCAGACCTGGCACAATCATTCCAGATCGGAGCTTTCAAGATGGATCTGTCCGATTACAGACATGGAATCTGGCCAATCCATCAGCTTTGCAAGGTTACTTCCTTTTCACTTCATTTGATAATCCATCATTGTAAGCTCTGGCTGTCCAGGACAACCTGGGACCTGTTCCTGTAAAATTTGCATCGCACTCCCAAAGTAGACCTCTAAATGAAGTTCAAAATAAAAATTTTGAAAATGGAAGATAACTGAAAAAGCCCACTTTTTGGAGAAAAGAACCATAGGAGTGAAATCTAAAGAAAAACTCTAAAAAAGCAAAAGTTTAGACCATTTAGACCAGAAAGTATGAAGGTTGCATTCAAAAAACACTGGTAAAAAAGAGCACAGTTTGTTCCTCATGGTGCCTTGTTATTTCTAAAGACAATTTTCATGTGTTCTGCTGTCAGGTCCAATCAAAATGCACCAGTGTCCCTGAGTCTAGTGCCTCTTCATGCATCAATCTTTGTGATGAATCTGTGCCTTGAAATTTGACAGCAGGACTATGTAAAAAGCAAAAATGTCAGAATAAGTCTGGATGGATAGCCCACTCTTGGCTTACTGTACTTCAGGAGCAATTAAGCCTGTTTGAATCAATGCTCTAACATTTAAAATTCAGTTTAATAACACCTCAGGGCGTTACTGTTTTTGAGCACTGACAGAAACATCAATAATGATCCATGCGCCTCGTCTTCTAAGACATCTTAAAATATATACAGTACTGAGTTTTACCACTTTGGTGGAAGACCAATGAGTTTCCAAAGTAAAGGAGTCGACAGGACACGCCAGGACACACTATCTCAGGAGAGCCTCTCTCCTGTCGACATCAAAATATCACTGCGAAGCTTGCAAGGAAGAGATGATGTTATTATTGGTCCCTGGGAAATAGGAGATGGTCGGGGGCCAAGGGAGCTCAGAAGTTAGAGGGAGACTCGATTACAAACTTGGAGGCTCGCCTCAGCTTCGTCTTTGAAGACTCAGCTTTGCAAATGAAGAGGAGCAGAGGACAGAGGGAGAATGTGAGAGAGTGCAGAGCTGACCCCGCTGATGGTGTTACACCAGTCACTGTGAGAGGAATGGTAATAAATTGGCAATGTTTGCTCCGTAGCACCTATCGAAGTATTTTTAGGGCTGTCTGAAGATTTAGAAAGTCAATTATGATTGGTTGGATTTTTCCTATAGACAACTAGTAGTAAAATGTTTTTTTGCACTCACTGATCCATGTTGTCATCTGCAACATAAGAGACACAGCACAAATTTAAATTATTCTTTCTCTGGACATGTTATAACATTACTATGGCCTGTTTCTTTATTTTTGTCACTCATTAGGTCTGCATTATGTGACTTTATTTATTTTCCACAAAGAAAAACAACATGATAAAATGCCAAAAGGGTTAAATGGGCCACTGTCAGTCAAACATTAACTAAAGTGGCATATATAACCATTGTAGAACAAACATTTGAGTAACAAATTTTCTTATACATGCTTCTGGTTTTAATCTGTTAAAGTTAATTTAAATCCATTAATGTACAAATCACATAAATGTGGAATTAATATTATGAGTTAAGGGTGTGTAGAGCAATGGCAACACACAGTAGAATGGTAGTACAGCAATGTTATTGGCCATATAGAAATAATTACCTAACTACTTGTGCAAAAAAAACCAAACAACTTTAGTTTTGTGTCTTGATTAGTTTAATCTGTCATGTTGCAAATAAAATTGATTAAAAAGCTGAGAGTCAGGATTTTTTTGTAGTTTTTCACCCAATTTGATTATTTTTATGATACTTAATATAAATGTGTTTGCACTGACGCAACAGTTGTATGATGATTAATGATAAATTTAATTTTGTATGAGTGTTTTTGGCTGAATGGGACTGTATGTGACTGGCTGGTTGAGTGAGTGACGATACTTTCAAAGCTCTTCATACAGAGCTGTGCTACTGGTGGGCTT
Organism: Cheilinus undulatus; assembly: GCF_018320785.1. Lineage (NCBI taxonomy): Eukaryota > Metazoa > Chordata > Actinopteri > Labriformes > Labridae > Cheilinus > Cheilinus undulatus. The sequence goes on from NC_054866.1 coordinate 8,324,298, forward strand.
ATATTGTACTTGTCATCATCCAGGTTTTGATTTGTTATGTTTCTGAGTTTCCCTGGTGTTTTTCCTGTGTTTATCTGGTGTATTTCATGTTTCTAGTGTTTAGTTTATGGATTTTTGGATTTGCCTTCTTTTGATTGAATTAAATAATCTTTTGTTGTTGGATTTTTGTCTCAAAACCTGACAGTACTAGTGCAGGGTTAACCTCAGATGTAGCTTTAGCATAGTGTGAGTTTTACTAGAATTGGACCACGTTTCTATATGAAATAAAGAATAAAAACAACCCTGAAGCTTTTCATGATGTAAAGATTTTTTCACTCTTCTGGCAACCTGCATCAGTAGAAGTAAATGTCAGACTTCATGGATAGGCCATAATGTACACAAATATCAAAAATAGGTTTAACCCTTTTAAAGCCTTTTATGATACCTCTATCTAATCAATAAATTACAAAAAATAAATGATAAAAATGCCCTCAAGTGGATTATCAGTTACCAAAAACACCTAATGTATGGAATGAGATACAAAAATATATATGCTAAAATTTATGGATTTTTTTTTTTTTTTTTTTTTTTTTTTTTTTGATTTCAGTAGAAAGTGAAATAAACATTTCAGTTCCAAAAAATGAGAATTTTCTGGCTATAATTTGTATTTTCAGGCTTCAATGAGTTATATAGTAAAAAATAAAAAATAAAATGCAGAAATGCATGGGAGAAGGGTGGCAAAAATGGATAAAAAAATTTAAAAGCCAAAATAATGGAAAGCAGCTACAATGGGCAAAAAGTGGCATAAATGGGCATAAAATGGCAAAAAAAAGAGCTTAAAGCAGCAAAAAGTGGCAAATTTCAACAAAAGGGGGTGAAATGGGTAGAAATAAGTAATGGTGGCTAAAATTTAAAAATGTGGTAAAAAGTTCTAGAAATTCTGTTTTCTAGAAGTTCTAGAAATGGGCAAAAAAAAAATCACAAATATGGGCAAAAAGTGTAACCTTGCAAAGCAGATGAATACGCCCGTTTCCTTATTTTTCACTGACATCTTGCAAAGCTCCCATCTGAACCGTTTGGACCCGGTTAGAAAGTGACAGGACCAATTATGGTGGAAGAGATTAGCGTGGATGCTGCTATAGCGCCAGTTTCATCAGAACTTGACGACATTTCTTCGTTAAAAGGAGAACAAAGAACAGCAGTGAGTTGTTTTCTTTTCATAAACAACAAAAGTTGTGTACTGTCATGTCTACAGTCACCATGGTTAGCGGTATTCCTCGTTAGCTGCACACGCCCACCTCAGTAGCAGCAGTCACGTGTTTTGTTGCTCTGATTGGCCCGTAAAGATGTGACAGACAGAATGTTCATCCAATCACACAGTTTCTTTCAAATTCTCTGCCCTTTCCCAACGCTTCGTATTGAAGGTTTTCCACACATCCATCTGGCGTGTCAGGTTACAAAAAGTGGCAACAATGGTTGAAAAAGGAGAAAAATGGGTTTAAGTGGCAAAAAGATGTGGCAATAATGGGTGAAAAAAGAAGTGGGGATATAAATAATACCAACATCAGAATAATAGCATTAGCTTCATAATGAGGTAACTGTTAGCCAAGGTCTAGCGCCAGTGCTAATGATCCAACACACATGCACTGATATCATCAATAAATCACAACTGGGGAGGACCCAACCAAATCTGTGGGCTTTACTGGTGACCCTCAAATAAATGAGGTGTTGAATATATAGCTCAGAAATAGACCTCCAACATATTGACTGGAGTAGTAGAAGAAGACTAGAAGAAGAATTAGGGTTATTGGCAAAGTATGCTTACACAACAAGGAGTATGACTCCAGTAAACTTTGCTCTCAATGTACAGGAATTTAACATTAGACACAAAAATTACAAAAGTATGAAGATTAATATTTGGAAATGTAAATCTTTGTTGGTATTATTTCTGGTATGTGAGCATTGATAGTATGGTTGAAAGATGGGCAAAGGGTACAAGCATAACGTCATCACTTCTACTTCCTTCCCTTTGTCATAGTCGCAGGTCTAGTATTTCACACCTTCTTCTTCTTATATTTTCTTTTTTCACTCCGGCACACTGGAAGCCACAGGGGAAATGCAGCATTTCTCCCCACCCCCACCTTTCCCTATGGGGGTTACAGTGTTAGTTCAACAATCAGTACAATAATTTTCACACATGGCATTGTTGCAGTAATTCTTTGCTAATCAGCAGCAGGTGTTCTCTTCACAGCTGGTTAACTCTTGATGATGGGCAAGGCTGTCAAGCTTCGTTTTCTGACATTAGCTGCCATGGTCTGTGGTGTGTATTCCTGCCACATCACACAGTTCAGGTGCTGCAGATACAAGCAGGTCAGATGACTGCTGGTAGGGTACAGAGGGCTTTGTTGGCAGCTCGACGGCGGAGGAATGTTCTTTTCTTCATTAGTTTGACTAAACAGGCTGGGGTAAAGCAGGAAGACAAGCTAAAACACAAATGTAAATGTGTTAGGCTGTTCATTTTTGTATTTAGAACAAGACAACATAGTTTTAATCCGTACATGTTCACAACTGACCCTTTGTCTCTAAGATTCTGGCATTCAGTGGGATCCCATGTTGGCTCATCCAGTCTACCCTCCACCTCTGACTTATTCCTAGTTGATGCTGGGGTGAGGCAGATGTACGTCTTAGCACCTACGCCCCTCAGTGCCTCTATGGATAATGGAGCAGGTCATTTGGTGATGTCCAGATCACTGCTCTGGACTTTACTGGTGATTCTGTGATCTTTGCAGAGACTGTAGATGTCCTAAGGGGGGGCGCTTGACTTGCTGAGTGAGGAGGCAGGGAATGCACGTCTCCTGGTCCAAAACAAAGATCCAGGCATTTGGGGATGCCTTGGATACTGCCATTGAATCTGTGTCTGAATGGAGAGCATGGGAGTTGCAGCATAGTCCATCAATCCAGTAACTGCCAGGCTTAGATCAACCACAGACTTGGACTCTTGCATGGGGAGATGGGTTCCCTGAGCAAGACAACGTAGTGATTTCTCCAGATTCTCTGGATCTTTTGATGATTTTATATACCTTATATGGTGGGATAATCAAAGTCTGCACAACCCCTGCCCATCTTTACTTTTGTGTTGCTGTTTTGTTTAATTTCACCAAAAAATTTTAAGTTAATGCGTTGCTCAGCTTTTAAGCTAACCGTTTTCTGATACCCAAGCAAAAACACATGCATTTCAATCAGTAGCTTAAAATTAGTCAGATGGTGCCAAACAGAAGAATATGGAGGATGATTAACCAGTTCAAAGACACAGTCACACACAGCAGCCATTGCAATCACAGACTTGTGTGCAGGAGCATTTTCCTGGTGAAACAACACCCCCTTCACCAGTTTTGACTTGACTGTCTTTCGTAGCTGCCTCAGCAAGTTGGCAAACTATTCTCTACTGATAGTTTTGCCTTTCTGAAGTCAGTCAATGCACACCATGCCTTTTGCATCCCAGGAGATGGAGGCCATCACCTTTCCCACCGATGCCACCACCTTGGTCTTTTTCGGCGGGGAGACGTTTCCACTGCCGTTTGGTCTGTGGCTGGAAGTGGTGGACCCAACGTTCATCTTGGGTGAGGAAACATTCCAGAAAACCAGCTTGGTGTGCAGAATGTTCTCTGCTCATTTATGGGAGATGCCTACAGCAGTTAAACATCTGTCCTCCATCATCATGTGGTGAACACTGTTGATGTTTTCTTGCATGGTGGATGTGGTAGGACATCCAAACCTTGGGCCATCTTTGAGGCTCTTCTCCACTTAAATTTAGCTGCCCACTTTTGCACAATTGACAAAGCTAGAGAATCATCCTCTAATGCAGCAATCATGTCAGCATGAATGTCCTCAGGGGCTAAACCCTTTTTCTGCAGATATGTGATGAAACCATGGTGCCAGATTTTATCCATATTCATGAAATATCTCTGGTTATGCTGTACAAGGTCCTGATTTACTTCTTCAGTGTGGGTTTATCAAGGAGGAAACAGTGCAGTTAATATCAGGAAAGGTTGAATTGAATGCATGCCAAGTTTGACTGCTGTAGCATAACTCTAATTGTATAACATTTGGTGTGACTATGAACCACAAGGCTTTATCCTCATAAGCACAGTCTCTTTATTTAATGGCCATACTTCATACATGATACTCTCAATTCTTTTGTAGAATTTCATGCTGGAGGAGATGTGAAGTATTGTCTCCAACTGTAGATGAGTAGTACAGGTCCTGGGTTACTGCATAAGAGTCCAAAGTGCTCAGAACGTACAGCTTAGATACATATCTCAGGGATTCTGTGGCTGTCAGGTGCTAGACAGATGATAAAGACATGGAGAAGATAAAATGCCTGGTGCCACATCTCCACATAGTGTTAGCTGCCACTGTCCTCAGGCCTTTTTGCCCTTTAGGCCTCTGCTCAGGTGAGGTGAGTGAAAGCTATGAATACTAATGCGTACATGCTCATATATGGAAGGTAGATTTCTGCTCTTTTTTCTCAATAATTTTACTTTTCTTGAACTTGTTTTTCAAGCTTACAAATTATAACTCAAAATAGTGTTAAAAAGGCGACATAGCACAAACCAGAGTACAATTAAGATTATAATTGGATGAGGCACAAATGGCTCCAGCAGTTTCAAACCTTTATTTATTCTTGAAAGGACACTGAGGTTTCCCTCATTTCCAATGCCGTCGAGATTACAAACACATTAAAACCACAGCACAATAAAACAAAGTGTATAGAAGCAATCACTGAAACAACAACTCATTGTCAGTGACAAGGTTAGATGTATCGAAATCAAGTAAAACAGATGCAGTGTGAAATACAGCAGCTAGAAATCAAAGTCCTAAACTTTCAAACAGAGATAAGAACGTCAATTTTTAGAGTTTGTTGTAGGATGTTCCATGAGTTTGGTAACCTTGCAAAGCAGATTGATTCAACCATTTCTGTGGCTGTTTCCAAAGCTCCCATCTGAACTGATTGGGCCCTGTAAGAAAGGACCAATCAGTAGTAAGAGGCAGTACTTTTGGGCACAAGCAAGCAACAACAGGAGGCCAATGCAATTATGGCAGAAGATATTAGCGTTGATGCTGCTATAGCGCCAGTTTTATCAGAACTTGATGACATTTCTTCGTTAAAAGAACAAAGAACAGCAGTGAGTTGTTTTCTTTTCAAAAACAACAAAAGTGGTGTACAGACATGTCTACAGTTGCCATGGCTCACGTTATGCAGTTCTCTGTGGAATGTAGTCCTCGGTAGCGGCACTCACCTAGGACGTCACGGGTCTTGTTGCTCTGATTGGCCCCTAAAGATGTGACAGAACGTTCATCCAGTCACTCTCCAAGTCTTTATTAAAGTCTCTGCCGTTTCCCAAACGCTGTCTATGGGAGGTTTTCCTGATGGATGCGTGAAACAAATCCATCTGGCACGTCCGGTTATAAGTTTGGGGCATCAAAGGAAAATGCTGAGGGACTTTAAGAAGTAACAAATCAGCAGAGCGAGTCATGTAGCTACCAATATTCCACTCCAGCAAGGTTGAGATGTAAGGTGGTCATTTTCTAATGAGGGCCTTAAAGATAACCAACCTTCTCATACACAGCACAGACTCTGGAGAAAATTATGCACTTTGTTTTTATTACATTTTTAAAAAGTTTTGGATTCAAAAAAGATTCTTGAAGCTCATTAAAAGCAAATTGTAAATTGCTGATGGCAAGCTGTACAGAGTCAGCAGTACGATAAACAACGGTGTCATCTGCATACAAATGGGCATGGCAACCACTCAAAGAGGACACAATGTCATCGATATAAATACAAAAAAGTACAGGGCCCTAAATGGAACCTTGTGGCACACCCCTGTTAGAGACCCTGTAAAGGGAAATCCAAAGTCTCTGTCTTCACACACTAGATATGTTGGAATTTGATTGCTGTAATCATGTGAAAACACTGGGATCTACATGTGACTGACTTTTAGATTTAGACCATTAGAAAGTTTTTCACCTCTTTCCTGGCTTGGTGTAATGTAGGCGGGGCCAATATGTGAGCTCATGATGTCACAAGCCAAGCAGGGAATGACCCTGCTCCTCTAACACTACAATATAAAATCACAGAGCAGTTCATCTCAGTCCAGTCTGTAGTTAGCTGATGTCACTGCCTTAACTGAAAGCAAAACAGTGAGTTAGATGCTGTTTTTCTGTTCTTTGTGAGGTAAATTTGCCAAATCTATCAGCCACAGTGGCCTGTGGATCATTTAAAATATCATAACAGAGATTTGAGCCAGAAAACGGATTTGTTTCTATTTCTCAGGTCAAGAGACAGGCTAATGGAGTGAGTGATTTCCTCAATTCAGATTATAGCATTTTTTAAATCTGAGAGGATCTTATTTCTCCTAAATGGGCGTGGCTTTAGCTCATTCAGCAGACACGCCCACACCTTCCTGGAGCAGACTTTACAGCCTAATTTTCATGATTTTGAAGCTTAATTTTCTAAACTTAGAGATGTTTTATTTAACTGAAATTTGACCAAGGGGTTCATAACATAGTGACCTGTCATACAACAAACCTAAATACAGATCTATTTTCACTTTACTGGGTCTTTAAAGAACAAAAAATCTGATTTGGTGTCACCTGATTTGATACTCTGACGCTTCTCAGGTAGGTGGTCATGAAACCAGGCACGTGCACTGGTTGATGAGACATTTAAGAAAACTCACCAATGACGACCTGATATTTCAGGTTAAAGTAAGGAGCAGAAAAAGCACTTTTCATAGATATGCATAATTATGCAGCTAGTATTTCATGCAAATGTAAAGGATAGGGTAATTCTACATTTACTTTTCTAGTTAAAGGCCTGGTTCATCTGACATGGGCCGACTGAGCTAAAATAGTAAAAAAACATCTGTGCCAAAGAGGGTTCATGAATGTATTCATATCACAAAACCAGCATTTGTATATTCTGCACATAATAGCAATCCAATTCCCAGCTCCTTGTGCTGGCAGCGTGTGCCACGCTGTTTGCTTTCTCTCAAACACTTTCTGTCAAAAATGAGATGCTGCAGTGGCCTGTTGGAGGGTGTAATATTTTGGCAGTTTGTTGTAGTACTATACTTTGTTTCCTTCTGTTTAGCTCCATCACAATGCGCAGAAGAGGGGAATGTTGTACATAAATCAGTGCGACAACATTGTCACTGCGAGTCCACATGCATGACAATACCAAGCTGGCAGCAACAGCAAAGCTCCTCTGCCGATGCTGTTTAGTTATTTCTCTGTCGCTGCAGTGCTTACTTGCTGCTGTCATGAAAGGAAAACAATGCAGAAGCTTTTCTCACCCGTGATAATCACTTTTTTATTCCTGTTTCCAACTGATGTATCTGCTCAGAAGCTTGACGCTTCAGTTGGAGAAATTGGACTATGAGTCAGAGCAATCTGAAAATAGATTGTTTTGAAATTTAGTGCACATCAAGTACAAACACCCCCTGCTGCATGACTGGATCACAGGCAAATCGACTTTAATAAAACAGTGCGCTTCGGTAAAATGATTCTGAGACTCCTGCTGTTCATTTCAGTAAACCTACATATTAGCAGTCTCTATTACAAAGCCCCTAGAAACACAGTCTGCAGCCTTTTGGAGCTGATGCAGCGTGCAGTCATCACTGGCTGAGTGAAGCGTAAGCCGCCATAGAAGCAGCGTTCCCTCAGATGTATTTGAATAAGACATGATGCCAGTTTATTTTTGTAACATCCCCCACCCCAGACTGTTGGCAAGCGATGGAGTTGTGACTAACCCTCTTCCAGTTTCCACATAAGGCGAAGAAGAAAAGAGAGAAAAACACATAGTCTGTGTCTTTTCAGTTGAGTCAATTAGGTGAAATAACATCTATACATACAGCGTTAATTCCAGCATTTTGAAGCGGAGCTAGAGGATCGCCAGGAGAGAGAATCATCCTGTGAATCTCAATAATGTGCATCTAAATTAGACTTCATTACTTTACACTGACACAGTTTTCCTCAGCTGCAGCTTCAGCCCAGGCTCTCTGATGTTTAAATAATGAATAGGCATCACACAGCCACACCGCTCATGAAGGTTCGGCCAAGAATCGCTGTAAAGCATTTGACTCCTCGCCCCATTCAAACTGCTATGTTTAAAACAGGCTGACTGTCCTTGAATGTCTCATGGGGGGGGCAGATAAAGGTTCACAGTGCAAAAACTACAAAGAGAGAGAAGCAGTCACTGTAATGCCTGATTACTAAACATATTCACTGACATGTCTGTGTTTCCCAGGTCTGCGCGAGTAGACGAGGCAGAGGAAGAGGAGAGGAAATGGTTGAGGTGCCATGAAGAACGTCACCACCACGTCGCTCTGCCAGAATGCAGTGTGGACTTCCCTGCTGCGCATCACCAGTGGTGCCATGATCCAGTTGTAACTGTGGGTAAGAAAACACAGGCTTTTTAAAGTTCATAATCATTTTACATATGGAATATGTATGGTGTACACAAGGCCACACATGAGGGGGGATAAAGCAGAGAGCTTTCTGGGGCCCAGCCAAAATGGGAGGCAAAATCATGGTCCCTTGTAGTTAAGGTGGGGCAACCACATTTCAATTTTAACCTGAATAATAATCACTCCTATCAAAGCAATACAATATGAAGTTTGATGTAAGACAATATAGCCTTTTTAAAAATGTAAATCACTTTTCTTAAAACAGAAATGTTTCTGTTTTAACAATATGGATATGCAGAAATGATAAAGAAAGTAACGTCAGACTGAGCATTAGAGAGCTAAGCCATGGTGTGAACAAACGTCAGGGTCCCAGAAAATAAAGTAGCAGAAACTACAACAACTTCATTTAAAAAAAGGATTGAATAAATATGAAACAGGGTTTTAAAAAATGGATGAAAATTGGGAAAGGAGTTACAAGTGGAGAAAAAAAGGTGTCTAAAAGGCACCAGGTTGCAATGAAAGTGGCAAAAATAAAAAAAAAAAGAAGAAAAACATGGATTATAAAATGGGTTAAAAATGGCAAAAAAAAAAGACAAAAAGTTATAACATACACTATATATATATGATATTACACACAGGCTATGCGTAATACTGCATGCAATACAACACCAGCTTTTAAAGAAGTAGTGAACGCTTTAATATTTTTTTTTAGCTCTACACCAAAGTATCTGGCTGAACTATGATAAAACACATCAATGCTGGTGTTAAACATTTGCACCAAACTGATAACAATCTACATTTTACGGTTTTTATTTAAATCAAGCTGACATCTGCTTTGAAAAATCTTCTCTGTAAAGGCGTGGCTTATGTGACGTAGAATCCTTCCATCGGTGGGTTTCTACGTCACAAACTTTATATAAAAGGTAGAATGTCACCGCCTCTAACTGACTTTACCAGAGACCACTCCCATCCTCTCCAGCATGTGCATTGCCTCGGCTCCGAGAGCTCCGGCTTTAGTAACACCGGTGCTGGAACCAACAGTCCAAACAGGTAGTGCTCAGGAGCACCACGGTCCCCCACCACTCCACAGCCTGCTTCAGGGCACTCTGGAGGGGAAAAATCCTCCACCTCTAAAGATTGCTCTAAGGCAGTGGTGCTGCGGGACTTTGTGTCACTTTCTAGCAAGGGAACGTCACCCCCACCTCATTTGGAAAACCCTGTCCTTTTCCCCTCCCTCCTCATAGTATCCATCTGCGCATTTTTTGTGCATTTTTCAAAGGTCTGAAGTGGGTGGACTTGGCTCTGAGCTGGGGATTCACTTACACTTTAAACTTAGATTCATCGATAATATTGTTTTATCGTTTCCCTTGGATCGAAAAATTCAACATAGTAAGGATATTTCCACAGTCTAATGCTGTCCTCTCTGCTAGCTCACTAGATTAGTCAGCTAGCCTCACATACACACTGTCACAGCTGTGTTTACCCTCTGCTGTCATGCAGCCGGTAGAGCAATCACAGAAACGGTGCTGATGCCTCGACATATTTTCAGTGATAAAATTTGGAGGAAATAGAACAGTATTGTTTCAGCAATGGATTACTTTCACGAAAAAGTAACTAATAACAGATTATTTGTATTGCTAAACCAATGCGTGATGTTACTTGTTACAACAAAAAGCCATTTAAGGTGCATAAGGTCAAGAACTCCATTTATCAGAATGTGTTTGCATAAATGTTCAGCATTCATGTTGCTCTGTACTCTGTGGAAGTCTTCAGATTTATGCTAAATTAAATAAAAAACATGCACCTACATTTTTCCAGCAGAAAAAGGTTTATAATTAGATTAAAAATCAGAACAATATGTACACCTTCTGCCAAAAAGCCTCCTAAAGGAATTGTTATTGGCAGAGAGAATTGTAAATACCATATTGAAAAACAACCTTCCATAGCTTTGTAAGCGTAAGTGAGTAATTGCACTTCAGCATTTGCTGAAAAGCGTCGTGTTTCTCCATCTGTGGCATTTACATGGTCGACCCTTTTCTCTCAAAAGGTCATAGATTATTTATTCCATGTCTGCTCTGGATGAGTGTGCATATGTCAGCGTCCCAAGGGGAAATAAAGCTTAAAGGATACATCTACTATGCTGTTTAGTTACATTTCTATACAGTTCTCCCTGTGACTTTAAATGAGCTAGTGTAATTCTCTGTGCAGTATGTTGCTCGTCTGCATCAGCATGCAGAGCCATAGATGATAATATTTCCAAAGGGAACTGTGAATCACCTTTCTAAAATCATAGCTTTGAAACTTCCTGTGACTAATTAGTGTATCAGCTGAACACAAATACAATGTAGGGCTTGTGTCACTATTTAAACTTCAGGCATTTTCATGTGAAGGCTCTTATATTGATGTTTTATTAGTTACAGAGCTCAATAAACTTCCCCTCTCACAATATCTTAAGCGTCTATGCTGTTACTTTCCACCGCAGTGGTAGCAGAAAATTAATAGGAAATGATGACTTGTTTCCTCTTGTGTAAAGCTGAGTGGTAAAAATGGGCAGCCTGGGATAGTCAGGCTGTGAAGTCAGGCCACCCTGTCAGCATGAAGCACTAAATGTGCTGGCTACAAATGTACTTTAAATCTAACAAAGCTTGTTTGTTAGGAAAAGGTACCAAAAAAAGTCACATTATCATGATTTTACACATTTAATAAGTAAAAGTGAAATGCAAAATGTTATCATCCTCTCTCCCTGTGAATTATATTCTTACTGCATTATTAGTATTGTAATATCTGTAGAAATAATATCTGTATGAGTTTAGGACCATATTTTGCAGCCCTGCATAAAACTGTAAATCTGAATTTTTGCTTTGCATTTCTGTCTGTCCCCATCACTTACATGCAGTAGGACAAATGCAGTTTGGCCCATTGAATAAACAATAGCATCCATGATCACTGGGGCACACACTGCATCAATGATACAATCAGAAGGACAAACCGGAGCAATTACGATAATCACTCTTAACATCCAGGATAGAGTAGAATCAGCAGTTAACAGCCTTTTTCTCTCTTTATGAGTGACACATGTCAGCACCACGGACAGCGTCACATTAACACTAGTGACATTTTCTGCACAAACAGCAACAATCTCATCTTTTACAACACAAATGCACGTACACTCTACCTCACATTCATTACACACCAAAAATATTTAAACCATTATCAGATTGACCAGTGTTCTGAATAATAATAAAGACTTTAAAGCAGTAGAGTGGATAACAACAAGAAAAACATGAGCTTACCTGTTAATTTGGCTCAAATGGCTCGCTGCTGATGCCTCCTTTCTCTCTTTCTTTACCTGACTGATGCTGTTAAGTGTCAACTTGTCTTAGTTTTTCATGCTGTCATTAACATTATCCACATTCACATTCTCTGCTGACCCTTTTCGAGTCTTCTTAGGGGCGCACTGGTTTTAATATAAAACGTATTTTTGTTACCTCCGCCAAGGAGGTTATGTGATCGGGTGGGTTTGTTTGTTTGTTTGTTTGTTTGTTTGTTTGTTTGTTAGCAACATAACTCAAAAAGTCATGGACGGATTTTCATGAAATTTTCAGGAAATGTCAGAAATGGCATAAGGAAGAACTGATTAGATTTTGGGACTGATCCGGATCACCGTCTGGATCCAGGAATTTTTAAAGGACTCTGTACTATTCGGAGATAGGTCTGCGCTGTTACCACTTTAAACCAGGAGATGGCGGACATGAGTAACTTATTCAAACTTTTGGAGTTTATATGTCACAGCCGGTCTAGGAGACGAGTCGGAGCGTAACAGAGAGAAGACAGTGAATGTAGCAAGAATACTCACAATGCTGGGAGGAATAGAGGAATATTCATCCTCTGCCATGACTTTCACACGTAGTGAAGCCAATGCTTTGCCTCAGCGGGTCTCTAACCCACCGGGGAGGGAGTAATCAGCGAATTACATATTGGGAGTGATCCGGATCACCGTCTGGATCGAAAAGATTGGTCACTATTGGGAGATAGGGCGGAGGTCTGCGCTCTCTGAGTACTTTTCTAGTTTTTCATTTAACCTTTATTCAACCAGATAAAACCCACTGAGATCAGGATCTCTTTGACAAGGGTGACCTGGCCAAGAGGTCAGCAGCACATGTCATAAGAACAGTTACAAAGAAGTGACAGTATAGGTTAAGACATGCAAATTTTGAGGTGCAATAGTGTTTTCAATAAGAAGTGTGGGAGATATAACACAACAACAAACAACAATTTAAGATTTAAAACACAGGCACTGTTCAATGGTCTCACGCTGTCTATCCCTCAGGATAGAATGGAAGGAACCAAGTGGAATAACTTCAGAGAGTTTTAATTCAGTCTGTTGACTGGTGCAAGAACGCCAGGCAGAGCAACTGCTTGTTTTCCACAATAAAGCGCACAAATAGGGGGGATCAAGCCTAAAAGAGCCTTATAAATTAGGGTCAGCCAATGTGCATATCTGCAATCACTCAGAGAAGGCAAGTTTGATTTCATATACAAATCACAATGGTGGGTGAGACGACTGCAGCCAGTGACAAATCTCAGCGCTGAATGAAAAACGGTGTCCAAGGACTGGAGACATTTTGATGACGCACTCAAATAAAGCACATCCCTATAGTCACGAATGGGCAAGAAGGTTGCTGTCACTCATTTCTCTCTGACCTTAAGAGAGAAGCAGGTTCTATTTCTGAAAAAAGAACCCAAGCTTCACCTGAGGTTTAGTGACCAGATTATTTATATGTGCTTTAAATGAAAGCTCCTGATCTAGGATAAACCCCAAGTACTTGTAAATTAAAACCTGCTCTATAGGTTTTCTTTAGATGTTAGAATATTTGTAATGTTCTGTGGTTGCACCGTTGTATGAGATAAAACCATGAGCTTGGTTTTATCTGTGTTTAAAACCAATTTAAGATCATATAAACAAGACTGGATAACATTAGAAGCAGCTTGTAAAAACTCAAAAGCCAAAAGCCTCAAAGTTGGTTGTCTTTTTCACATTCCAACCTTCCCTCTTGCTGTGCTAAACCAGATTGTTGATATTCAAATCTTAACTCACATGATGAGCACAAAGCTCCTACTTCAGGTGTCATTTGTGACAAGACCTTTGTTTACGACAAAATTTCCTTTATTTCAAATATCTGTCAGTATGTCAGTATCTCTCAAAATTCCTTAATATAATTGGCTATTTGCCTTGTCAGCCATCAACTAGCCATTTAAGCATACCCATCACTGAGCATATCTTAAAAAACTTTAGTTTGGTTTTACTAACTTTAATATCATGGTGAGGTATGAAAGTGGCCCAACTATCCTATTTATTTCTGTATGTGACCCCCAATGGAGAAAGTTCGGACACCCCTGTTTTAAGGTAAACTTCCTGTGCAGAATAAACCAAGAGTCATGTATGATGATGCATGCATTCAGAGAGGTCTATTCCCTCATTCTTCCTGGTCACAATGGCTGCTCACCGCAGGCCAAATAGACCTTCAGGCCACAGGGAAATGTCCCAGTGCTCCTCATGTACAATCTGTGCCTGATGGTAAACACCTGGCTTCACATTATGTCTACTTTGTCCTCTGTTTAATTGAGCAGATCAGTTAATAAACTGCATTTTCCCAGTTAGTGCTCGGCATAACGCCAGAAGCTTTTAGGAGGTGGAGAGAGTGGCCCTTAGAGAGATCGGGAAGTCTGTGGTATAACTCAGTGCAATATAAATGAGCAAGGATGTAGGACAGAGGGTTGGGATAAAGATCAGAGAAATCTGAAAATAAAACCAAAATAAACAAAAACTTTTCTTAGTTGAACAATGCTAATGGGAGGATGCAATCTTATTCTTTTTTCAAGGTTTATAGGTGAAATTGCTTTTATCTATTGTCATCTCAATATTGGACGAAGTAGCATCAACTCAAAATAAGAAGCATTTAGATTTTTTTAAACTACATGTCATTATGTGGCACATTATTGCATTTAAAGTGAAGGATGTAAAAAAAAATCATTGAACTTCCAGAATTTGAAGGCCTCGTTTATCAGTAGTTATTCAAACAAAGCTCACTGTAACAAGACTGTTTGTCTTTCAGTCATCTTGCTCTAACATAAGTTAGACTAGCATGAGGTTCAAGGCAAATGGAACCCCTAGAGTAAACCAACATGCAAGTATGGAGGGTTTAAAGCATGACAAACTCGAACTAAAACCTGGCAGTATATGTCTCAGCGAGGTATACGATAAAAAGAGAGCTAAACCACAGAAGTGGGCCAACAAAAGGCTGGGGTTAACCTTGCAAAGCAGATGGATACGTCAGTTTCCTTGTTTTTCACTGGGGAATCCATCTTGCAAAGCTCGGTTAGAAAGTGACAGGACCAATCAGCAACGAGGGGCAGTAATTTCAGGTGCAGCAGAGTCGTGACGTAAACAAGCAGCAACAAGAGCTGGTGCAGTTATGGAGGAAGAGATTAGCGTGGATGCTGCTAAAGCGCCAGTTTTATCAGAACTTGATGATATTTCTTCATTAAAAGAAGGACAAAGAACAGCAGTGAGTAGTTTTCTTTTCAAAAACGACAAAAGTCGAGTACTTACATGTCTACAGTCGCCATGTTACGTGTTATTCCTCAGTAGTTGTGCACGCTCAGCTTGCTAGCAGCTATGTCACGTGCTTTGTTGCCCTGATTGGCTCGTAGAGATGTGACAGACAGAACGTTCACCAAATCATACTTCGAGGATTTTTCAAAGCCTCTGCCTTTTCTTAAACGTTTCCCAGATGGATGTGTGAAACAAATCCATCTGGCGTGTCAGGTTAGGCTGGGGTGGGTTTTGACTTAAACTTGAACCTCCAAAATTTATGAAGCTCATCCTTGAGTCAGAGTGGATGTTTGTGCCACGTTGACGAGAATCCTTCATTCAAAAGCAAGGGATGAACATAAGACTCAATCATCTGGCCTACAACCTTCAAAATCTTATCAGTTCATTCTGAGTCAGAGTGTCAGAGTGGGCATTACTGCAAAGTTTAAAGAAACTCTCAGGAAGTCTTCTTGGCAAATGTTCACAAGCAAGGGATGGACATGAGCCTCACTGACATTAACTTTTGACCTTCGGCCTCCAAAACTTTATTAGTCTCTCTTTATCAAAGTGGACATTTGTGCAAAGTTAAGAGATACTCTTTCACAGCATTTCTGACATTTCACAGACACATGCAAGGGAGGAGCATGAGGCCCAATAGCCTTAATTTTTGACCTCAAAAAATGTAATTGTTATATCGGTATATCTCTGAGGTAGTAGAGAGCATTTTTCAAATTTTGAAGGAAGTTTTTGTGAAGGTTTTGCTTTCGCAAGGAAGGGAAGAACATGAGGCCAAATAACCTTGACTTTTGAACTACCATCCCAAAATCATTCAGAGTGCACAGTTCTGCAAAGTTAGAAGAATAGCCCTCAAAGTGTGGGTGGGATGGGGCGGCAGAGGTAGTGTGGGTGGGCGAGTTTTAAATTTATGTATTATTCATAATGGTGCCTACATTCATGATAAATTAATGTTCCTAAAGTCATTGATCAATGTTCTAGAGAAGTGACTTCAGGGTTTTAAAATGACAGATAACCCCTTTGTTACCGCCGCCAAGGAGGTTATGTGATCGGGTGGGTTTTTCGTTGGTTCGTTTGTTTGTTTGTTAGCAACATAACTCAAAAAGTTGTGGATGGATTTTCATGAAATTTTCAGGAAATGGCAGAAATGGCAGAAAGAACTAATTAGATTTTGGGACTGATCCATATCACTGTCTGGATCCAGGAATTTTTTTAAGGATTCTGTACTTTTAGGAGATAGGGCTAATAATGGAGGTCTGCGCTGTTCCCACTTTACACCAGGAGATGGTGGACATGAGTAACTTCAATCCCAGCAGTTGTTTATGGATGTGTTTCCATTCAAAGTTTTGGAGTTTATAGATTTTGATAGATGCACACCCAGTTGAGGAGACAAGTCTGAGCATAACAGAGAGAAAGACAGCAAATTGTAGCGATAATACTCACAATGCTGGGAGGAATAGAGGAATATTCAACCTCTGCCATGACTTCCAGTCGTCCTGTGAGACCATGGGTGCATCTGTTGGCACCCGTAGCAAAGCCGATGCTTTGCCTCACCGTGTTTCCACCACACTGGGCAGGGAGTAATCGGCGAATGGTGGGGGGCACATGGGGACGGATCTAGGAATTTTTTAAAGTATTCTGTACTATTGGGAGATAGGGCTAATGGTGGAGGTCTGCGTGCTCCAAGTGCTTTTCTAGTTTTCACATCAATCTGAGACCGAGGATCTGATTACTCTGGCATCTCTGTCACCTGCTGGCATTTCTGCAATACAGAAGTATAGCCTCTCAGATGTAAAGTCCCATCAGGAAAAGCCATTTAAAAGGGGATCAAGAGGCAGGACTCATATGCTGCATTCAAGAGCTCCTCGGATTTCCAAACTGTCCTAATATCTAACTATTTGTGTACCTACGTAGCTTAAGTACACACATGATTATTGGTGGGGACAATTTCATTTGAGTTAAACATTGGTGGGGACATGTCTCCACTGTCCCCACTAAAAACTACACTACTTTAAGTCAGAGTAGACATTTGTGCAAAGTTTAAAGCATTCTTAAGTTGTCCCTCTCCCAGGCAAGGGAAGGATGTAAACATGACCTTGACCTTTTACCTCCAAAAAAACAAGGTCCATTCTTTTGGCATTTCGGCCATAAGCAAGGAAAGAACATTGGGCCTAAGAACCTGACCTTTGACCTTCTAAATTTAGTTTCTTCACTCTTGAGTCAGAGTGGCCACAAAGAGCCTGAAAAAATAATCATCCAGGTATACAAAGAGCATTAGCAGCTCTCTTTATAAGCATATTGGTTAATACCATTGTATATATATATATGACATTTCCCTTAATATATTGCCGGTACTATGCTAGTTTTATATCAGTTTACACTGCATCACAAAAGCAGCTCTTGTCTATATGAGCAGGTCCTGATGCAGATTTGACGTGTGTGTGCAGCTTTAGCCTCGTTGTTTTAGTATGATGCCTTATATGTGGATCAATGATGTTTAAAGGAATAAAAATAATCACCTTCTTTACAGAAACCAGTATTAAAGCCAACTCATTAAACACTCTTTACCAGAGCCTTTTAATTAATGTACATGATATGAGCTGATTATGAATGATTAATTTAATATTTCTAATCACGTTGTTGGAATTACAAAAAGTAATTTTAATTAATACACAGTCTGTGGCTTTTATGCTGCAGTGATATTTTTCAACAGGACTCAAAGCTGCACTAAAGGATCTGGACTTTGCAATTTTGCCAAAAACAGTCCACCCGCAGTCTGCTGACATCATTTCCTGCCATTTGGCCGGTGGATGGTTTTATTTTTTTTCTATTGGGCATAAAGTCACTGCTCTGTCCTCAGTGATGGCACAGATGAGCTCATCGGGCTGGCAGAGGGCAAAAGCTTCTTTTCATTGCCTCCTTCAGTGGCTTTGACCTTCTTTTCATTGGCAGTGACAGTATTATTTTATAAGCTTTAAATTATTAGTTTTCTGCAGAGGTCTTAAGTTGCTACCTGCTCCATCATGTCACTCTTTACTTCTTTTGGAGAGGCCGTAATGCTGCTCTGTCTGCTGCAGAATAGCATTGCATTGTAAAGCTCTAAGTTGAATATTACATAGGGTTGGGTTGCCTTTTAAACTGTCTGAGTCTTGATTTTAAATGTTTTGTCAGACAAAAAGGCACAATGTTCAGAGGAATAGTTCAATTTTCAGTGCAGCTGCTAAAAATGCTCCATTCTTTAGTATTGTGTTGTATTGCTTCACTATAGGGACAAGTGTTCTCCTCATTCTGGCATTGCTCAGCATGCATTTTTAGTTTATGGTGGGTCTTTCACTATGGCTGTAGGGACGGACTGAATTGAGGAGTCTTTTCAATTGAAACTTCACCATATAAAGCACATTTACTCCTTAGTAAGCTAACATTTATGTTTCATGAACAAATTTCCCCAGTGGGAGAAAAGATGATCTTTTGGGAAAAAGTTGGTGCAAACATGTAAAAACACTGATATCTATGTGTGAGTGAATTTTGGATTTAGACTATTAGAATGTTTTTTCACCTCTTTCCCGGCTTGGTTTTATTCAAGCAGGGTAAATCGGGGCCAATAATGTCACCAGACCCTTTGGGTAAATACCCCAACCTCTCACACTACAATGATATAAAATCATAGAGCAGTTCATCTCAATACAATCTGTTGGTAACTGATGTCACTGCCTTCATTGAAAATTAACCGCCAGCTACATGCTGTGGTTTCTTTCATTGTGAGGTAAAATTCCCAAATCTATCAGCCACGGTGACCAACAGGTCATTAAAAGCATCATAACAGAGAGATTTGTGCCAGAAAACAGTAAATTTAATCCCCAACTTCTGTCTCTGCTCTGCCACAGAGACATGCAGCTGCACTCTGGCCATAGGTTAGGGGGAAGGCTAGTTGCTGGAGTGTTTGACATATTTTTCACATGAACCAGATGCAGCAGGAACAAACAACTTACCAGCTGAAAGTGTGTATTAATCCATATTTCTCTTGTCTTTAGTCATTGATGATTAAAAGAAGCAGCAACAGTTTTATGTCTGTTAGGGCTGCAATACCAAAAATCGTTGATGTATCTGATAGTAAACATGTTCAGTTCCTGCAAAGTCTGTCATATTAAAACCTTCCAATTCTTATCATCAATGAAGACTTTTATTTTGAAAAGCAACATCAGGAAATGGGGGTTTTTTGATACCAATTTAACAACAAAGACGTCTCATAAACAGAAGAGAGACTAAGCTTCATATAACTTAGAAAATTAGATCTAAAGAATACCTGAAGAGTTAAATACAGAATGTGAAAATCAAACTGAGACTTTATAGCGGGAGGTAACTTACATTTACTTAAATTACTTTTAAACCCTCGAGTACTATAATCTTTTGTGCATGTTGGTGGATTGCTTTTGGTGTGAGATGTGACATTTGCACCATGAATGAAGTTATCCACTGAGTTGGAGATCCTGCTTGTGACTTTATGTGCTCCTAAAGGAAATTCGTAGTGCAAATCAATGTGCATTTACTTTTTTACTTTTAGAGCGGATTTTACCACATGATTTTTCAGGAATTTGAAGCTTTATTTTATAAACTAAGATATTTTTCATGACTGAAATGTGGCCTTGTGGTACATAACAGAGTGGCCTGTTACACAGAAATCTTAAAATACAGATTTTTCTTCAATCACTTTACCAGGAGTTTAATACTAAGGTTTTCAGGTGAACAAATTTTAGCTTGAATATTCTATTAAATCCACTTTTTCCCCTGAAAGAATAAAGAATTGGAGCCAGCTCTGTGCCTCGGTGCAGTTGAAGAGTCGAGGCTGTTACTGATGAATACCTCAACCTCTACCTCTAAAGCTCAGGGGCTGAATTCAAGAACCTTTCTAAGCACAGAGCTCCTGCAGGGAAGAAATTCTAAGGAAATTGTTAGAATCAAGACTTTTTCTGTGAGTTAAAGTTTATACTAGATCCTGGTGAAGACCAACATTATTCACAAAGCATTTTAGGCCCTAGGAGAGCTCCTAAGGTGAAAATGTCTAGTAGTTGTGTGGAGGACTTTTAAGAGTCTGACGTGTTTCTCAGACAAAGGAGAAAAAAGCAGAAGACGAAAGAGCCACCAGAGCCACAGTTAGAGGTGACTTTGAGATACCTCTTAGACAATCCACCTTTGGGCAGAGCATCTCGTATCTTTCAAAGGGAGCACACTAAGGAACACTTTACCACTCTCAGTCAGGGAATGCTCCAGCTCTGCAAGTTTAAAAGGTAATCTGAAAGCGGCTCAGGACAAACTTCTTGCATCCTCTGTGCAATATAACATACATGTGTATGCTATCCCTTTCAATAAACAGCACTTTCAATAAACAGGCCAAGGGCAAATGTGCAATTTCCTTAAGCACACTCATTATCATGTGCAATACATCAGCACTATAGCACTTTTCCATCTGCCTTATACACTTTAACTACAATGGTCCCTTTATTCCAGGTCAGTCTAAAGCAAAGTCAAACAGCCACCTTCTGTACTGGTATATTTGGGTCTGTGTTATATGGTACTGTTTGTGTGGTTTGGTCTCTTGATGTTGTCTGATTTGATGTAGATTTTTACTTACTTTCAGAGACTACGGATGGAAATCAGCCTGTGACTACAATCTGGCACATTTACCTTTCCATGTTCATTAATGTGCATGTAAGTCCAGTACAATAAATAATAAATGGAGCTTGTTTTAAAACATTTTATATATTGAACACTTTCACAGTCTGTTTTTTGTCACCTTTTCTTGAAGAAACCAACAAACGCATTTAGTAGATGAAATCACTGGTAGTGCTTTCAACAGAAATGATATACATCAGTAGCATTTTCTTCACAGTGTCTATGATCAGACCTGAAAGCATACATTTATTCTAAAAGCTGCCACTATAAAAAGCTGGAACATCATTACACACATTTATACCTGCTGATGCTCACATACCTGTGTGTGAAAACAGGATTTTATTATTCTGAATAAGTGTGTAAGGATCAAACTCCCACACGTGCTAAATTATTTCTAGATTCTGTATATTATGTTAATACCTGACCATATCTTAGTCATATAGTCATATATATTTGTGAATATTATTAAATGATTTTACTGCTAAAATTCTGTTCTATGTGTCATTCTTAACCTAACATATTCAAGTGCTAATTTATGCAAAATTGAACATTTTATCCTCTCATATCAGCACTCAAATGTTCATCAGAGTGCTCTGGAGTTTTCTTAGATTTTGTTCCTAGATCACAGATAATATAATAAATAATACTGTGAACAAAATATGGGATTTTCGAGTCATGCATTCTGTTTTTATTTACATTTTACTCAGTGTTCCAACTTTTTTGGAATTGGTGTTGTACCTTTCTGTTTTTTATTGACTGATACTAATGAACAAGACTCTACATATGTCAAAACATTAGCTTAGTGCAAATCTGAACCGATTCAAATATTTTATGTTTTTTAATGTTTTCAGCAAGGTTATTATGGTTAAGCAAAGCTAACCAAATAACTAAATCTAAAATGTCAAAATCATTTTAGTTAGCTGACAATAAATAAAAACTAAGCTTTCAAATAAAAACTAAAACTACAACTAAAACTAACTACTGTGCTAAGAAAACTAACTAAAGTAAAATTAAATTACAGACAAAACCTCCTCAGTTTTAGTGTTTGACAGCAGCATAATGGCTGACATGTACTGTATGCTCAAGCCCAGAGAGAGTAAAATCCCCTGATCTGATAGGAGAAGATTTCACACAACTCTGATTTCTGGTCCTAAGTTCTATAAAGAAAAACAAAAAATCAAAATTGAATAAATGAAATGAAAAGTGATGTTCTTTTTTGGGTCTCGCCCCTGATAGGTATCCGATTTTGCCAAAAAGACTCAAACTAACACTGAAACTACTAAAAAATAAACTAAAACGAAGCACGTTTGCAAAAAAAAAAAACTAAACTAAACTAGCAACCAATCTGGAGAAACTAATTAAAATTAAACTGAAATTTAAATCACAAGGTAAAAACAAACTAAACTAAACTAATTACAAACCCAAAACTATTATAACCTTGGTTCTCAGAGCTTCTTGACTCATCATCTGAAATACAGAGTGATATTTCATGTATCCTTTCTCTCTCCAGGTTATGTTAAGCCAAATAACCAATCCTGGAGATGCCGAAGAGAAGAGATATTCTTGCCATCGTGTTGATCGTGTTACCCTGGACTCTGCTCATCACTGTTTGGCACCAAAGCGCTATTGCTCCGCTCCTCGCCATCCGCAAGGGTATGCACACATCACACTTCACCAGCAATATCATCTCTGAAGTGGGTCCTTGAACCTAACACTACACTCCAGGTTTAGACAATAGGCCGTTCATTTAGAGCCACTCAGCTTCCATGACCATCAGCGTCATCAGAGCCCAATCACAATTGTGCAGTCACTGTAAACCTCATCGGAGCTCATTGTATATGCATGATAAAGACATGAGAGTTCTCAGCACATATTATGTGTCTAAAAGACTTTATTATGTAATTCATGCTGTTTTCTATGTAGATAGAATCCTGAATTGGTTTTGTGTGTTGATAACTTGCCCATTCCAGGCTGTTATGAAACAGAGTTACAGCATTCCTACCCACTTACATGCCAAAGTCCATCCTGGTGTGACACTCAGCATGCAGTCAGCATTATTTGTTTCATCCTTTTAGATACAAACTGCTCAGCATCTTTTACTTTTTTAAACATTAGTTTCAGAGTTTGGAGTGTTATTTTTCCTCCTCCTTGAGCTGTATGAAATATTCTGCTTCTATATGTTCCAGTCTGAGTCATTAATGCACAAACTCATGGGCCCCTCAGAGGCCATCAGCCAACAGTGTAAAATGTCAAGTATACTGACGGGTAAACAAACCTCGAATAAGAGCGACAGAAAATCAATACTGCTCATGCCCTCTTAGGAAGTCATGAAAACACAAACAGGGACTAATAAAGAAAAATACAAGGTTCACACCAACTTCTTACTCTGAGCAAGGACTCAGCTGATATTGATTGTTTTTACTTTGTTTAACCTTTTATGGGGCAAGGAACCACATAAGGTCTATAAGTGGAGACACCATCCGACCAATCAGCAGTGACCTAGAGCATTTCAAACTTCCTGTTTCCTCCAGAACTTGAAAAATGCAGTTCTAAATCTCATTTGGTCCAAATGGCCCTAACATCCTAACTAACCATGATAAGCTGATGAAACCCAAACATTACAAAGGTGAAAAGTAGTGCTATTTTCTCTAGTAGTGCTGGATTCTAGGAATTGCTGGTATTACTGGTATTGTCGCAGGAAAAATGAAGGAACCATAAATACAGTACCCAGAAAAAGTATTTGCCTCCTTTCTGATTCCTGATTTTTCTGCATATTTATCACACTGAAATGTTTCGGATCATCAAACCAATTTTTATATCTCACAAAGACAACCCAAGTAAATACAAAATTTGGCCTTGGAACTCTCCCTCGGGTGCCATTTTTACCCAGTGTCTTTCTTATGGTTGAGTCATGAACTCTGACCCTAACTGAGGCCAGGGAGGCCTGCAGTTCTTTGGATGTGGTTCCTGGTTTGTTTGTGACCTCCTGGGTGAGTCATTGTTGCACTCTTGGAGTAATTTTGGTTGGCTGACCACTCCTGGGAAGGTTCACCACTGTTCCCAGTTTTCTCCATTTGTGGATAATGGCTCTGACTGTGGTTTACTGGAGTCCCAAAGCCTTGAGAATGGCTTTGTAACCTTTACAGACTGATAGATTTCAATCACTTTGTTTCTCATTTGTTCTTGAATTTCATTGGATCGTGGCATGATGTGTTTCTTTTTTAAGATCTTTTATGCTTCACTTTGTCTGACAGCTTCTATTTAAGAGATTTCTTGATTCAACAAATCTGGCAGTAATCGGGCCTGGGTGTGGCCAGTGAAATTGAACTCAGCTTTCCAAAAACTGTGGTTAATCACAGTTAACTCATGTTTTAACAAGGGGGGAACTTACTTTTTCACACAGGGCCAGATAGGTTTGGATTTTTTTTCCCCTTAATAAATAAAATCATCATTCAGAAACTGCATTTTGTATTTACTTGGGTTGTCTCTGTGAGATATAAAAATTGGTTTGATGATCCGAAACATTGCAGTGTGATAACTATGCAAAAATATCAGGAATCAAAAAGGGGGCAAATACTTTTTTACAGCACTGTAATGCCAAATTATCAAGCAAAAGGGTATTTTCTTTACAAATACCTGCATCTAATATAAAATCATTCATGCTAGAAATTCTGTCATATCTGTGACAGTAAAACAGGCACAAAACAACAAAACGCCCTCAGTAATCTTCATATCTTATGTGACAACTAAATAAATGATGAAAATACATACTTGGCAGTGTCATTTGACCCAGCTGTTCACACAGGCTTCCTTTACGTGCTTTTAAAAGAGAAACTAGAATATTTTTCTGGCAGCGTACTCGCTGGCAGCCTCTGTTGAACATCTGGCCATCAGCAGATTGTGTTATCTATGCGCTGCAGAGATATCCTCCTTATGTTGGAGGTGCGAGTGATGCTCGAGCAGAACAGTGACAAAAGATTGCCATTAGCACAATGAAAAGAAATTCAAAACCTTAATGATTTAATTATCATATTCTATTCATCATGACCCAAAAACCTGGGCCAAAATATCACAGTCTATAAATGAGGAGTCGACTCAGTACGTGCCAGCTCTCTGATTCACCTCCATTTACAAGCAAGTCTAAAGTAAGCAGACTCCTTTATTCATGAATGCATTCATATGTATAATGTTTCATTTCATTCATACAGATGAAAGGAATGAGGAGAAGTGGAGGCTATGGCTGCACAACTGTAACTAGTGTCATGCTGCAGCTGCAGGGATCTCTGGTTATGAATAAAGACGGGCGATACAAAAGAGAGCAGAGCTTTAGTTCAGTAAGTTATGGATAGCTTTCTACCACCTCAACAGAGACATATCCTAAAAAGGGAGAGGCATCTGGCTGCAGACCTCTATGGAGGGACATTTTGGGTTTATCTGTTGCAGACCTCTACAATGGGGCGACCTCGACAGGCGGGAGGTGACGTGTTAACTCTTGTCAGGTTATTCCTTCGTTTGTGGTGTGTTATTTTTCATTTCATCACCCTCCCCCTAACCCTAACCCTCTTCGGGTTTTGTGGTGTGTTAAATTTGAATTTATCCCCTCAGTAAATTTTTGATTTTTATAGCTACGTAAAATTCTGCTGTCATGAAAAATCGCCACGTACCATAACCTCAGACAGTGAGTTAAAGATATGCATTCAGTACGTCATTCTAGTTCTGGCTTGGATAATGTACGTTACTTACAGCTCCACCATCGAGGTCGCCCTACCATAGAGGTCTGAAGCCAGATCCTCTCTAAAAAGCGGAAACAAATAAAGAAAGAAGAGAAACATGTTCTAAATGAACAAGATTACTTCATGATTTTTCAAAAGATTTCTATAAATAAGAAACAGCTTACATATAAAGTCTTGAAATTAATCTTGAATAATTAAAAAGATTTAGGTCATTGAAAGTGAATTTTACTCTTGCATGGTTCAGCATTCCAAGCTTAAATGCTGGTGAGCAAGAAGATTTCAACCAAAACTTTTCCTGTGTTTTAGACAAAATGCAGCATAAACCCTTTATATATACAGGAAGTGGCCTCTTTCAAATAAAAAAAGAACAATAACTTTTATGAGAAATTCATTGAAGATGTGACATGGCCCTCATAAAACTAACAAAACAAAGAAATATAGCATTTCCACAGAACAGTGTGACAGTAATGGCATAGTAAAAAATGTAATAAAAGTAGTTAATCAAATGTAAAATAATAATAATAATAATGGATACTGTGGTGTAGTCTGAGTTCTAGGGTACGAACTGTACCACTCTGTTCAGCTGGTGCAATAATGCATTTCTTTACACAGAACATTACAGAGCTAACGTATAGATAGTCTAAAGCACTGGTACTAATAAGTGGCCACAAAATACAAATTGTGGCCACGAAATACCAATTTGTGGCAACGAAGTAAGTATAATGTGTGCACGGAATACTAATTTGTGGCCACAAAATACTAATTCATGGCCACAAAATACTAAATTGTGGGGTCGAAATACCAATTTGTGGCCACAAATAAGTATAACATGTGCCTGAAATACTAATTCTTGGCCACAATCCAATTTGTGGCCACGAAATACAAAAATGGTCACAAAATTCTGAAGGGAATGAATGCTTAAAATAAAATTCAATCATACTATCCCTGCCCATCATGTAGCTTTTGCCCCTCTACTGCCACTACCTTAGACCTTAGAGAAGGTGCGCTCAATTTGCTTACCCAGCTGTCCAGGAATGATATTTATATTATTAATTATTATTTTGTGTGCACATAATACCTACTTCTTGGCCACAATTTAGTATTTTGTGGCCATGAATTAGTATTTCGTGACCATGAATTAGTATTTCATGCACACACTACAGCTATATTGTGACCACAATTCTATATTTTTTTTTTTTTTGACCATGTCACGTCTGGGGCTCTGTAAGCAGCAGAGGTGGACTTACCTGACATCGCTGTGGCTGCAGAGAGATGCTGGCATTCCTTAACAAAAAACACTAAAAGGGTCAATAAAGCATGCGATCACATTTAAAAGAAGTCCACTAACTGTGAACCTTGATTGATCATGATTAACTCGATACAATTCAGAACCTAAAATAAACAGGATGCTTTACTCGTGTGTCAATCTAAATTGACTTTTTAGAGTCTGAAGGTGAATAAAAACCTGTTTTGGTGTTTATAAGAAGATATAAAGTAGGATCTTTAAAAGAACCCCAAACAATGTAGTAAAGTAAATGAAAGCTTTTTTAAATGTGCAGTGCCTGAGACAAAGCATTGCAAAAGTGTCACCCAGCTTCCTGTCTGGACTTTTAAATTCAACAAATGTGCAGGGAGAACATATGTTGGGGTATCTCTTTTTTAAGAAATCCCTACAGTAACCCCAAAATCCCTACAGTAACCCCAAAACATAAAGTAACCCCAAAACTATTGTGTTTTTTTTTTAGCTTGGCTTAATGTTGGATCAGTTTTAGAGAAACCTGTCGGATGTTATTAGCAAATGTGATGCAGACTCATCAGTCCATTCTTGGTAGCGCTGCTGTTTCCTGTGTTACATCACTGATTCAGCTTTGAGAGTGTAATTTTTCCTGCCTGAGAATCAAAACAAAAAAAATGTTTCCTGTATGTGTTATTATCTGCTATCAGTAACATGAAAGTTGCACGAACATGTAGCTAAAATATCATTAAAGTTTCAAGTAGTTTTCATTGTCTTGTCTCAGTTTTGGTTAACTGTATTTTAATTCTTGTTACTTTGTTAATTGCTGTCCAGAGCTTTATGTTTTCATTCATTTAAATGTGAGCTGAAGGACTTCCCACTATCTATAGATGTGCTTGTGGTAGGGAAACATCGGTAGTGAGCTAAGGGAATAAAGAAGGGCAGGTAAAGTCTGAGGGAGTCCGTGGTAGAGTCTGAACATTAAAAGAGGGCATGTCTATCGGAGCCACATTTTTCTTTATGTGTGAAGAGAAGCCCAAAGGCAACGCTGAGGGAATAGCAGGGCTCCTCTCTCCTCTGCCTTTGCTCTGGCTGTCTCTCTGTCCATCAGCTGTGTTATCCTCTCACAGTGCCTGCTTTCACTTTTTGCAGCCTGTCACCACCTAGTAAAAGAGATCTTTATCATTCCAGAGAGGCTTGCAGTCCGCCACCACCGGCTCTCAGGTACACTTTACCCCCATTGGGTTTAAGTCACCTGAGGAAAAATATACAAAGGGCAGCCCAAGGTTGCACTAATGCCTTACATGTCTTCTTATCCCCAAATCTGCAGATGACGGCGTGGAGGGGAAGAGGGATGCAGGCGGCCAGGCTCAGGACTCCAAGGAATACTGTGCTTCAGAAAAGGACATAGTGGAGGTGGTGAGGACAGAGTATGTGTACACACGGCCTCCACCCTGGTCTGATGTGCTGCCCACCATCCACATCATCACCCCTACATACAGCCGGCCGGTGCAGAAGGCGGAGCTGACACGGCTGGCTAACACTTTCCTCCACGTTCCAAACCTTCACTGGATCCTGGTGGAGGACTCCCAAAGGAGAACGCCTCTCGTGACGCGACTGCTCCGAGAAACCGGGCTTAACTACACCCACCTCAATGTAGAGACACCCAGGAACTATAAGCTGCGGGGTGACACCCGAGATCCCAGAATCCCCAGGGGGACTATGCAGAGGAATCTGGCCCTACGGTGGCTGAGGGAGACGTTCAACGCCAACAGCAGCCAGGCCGGGATCGTCTACTTTGCTGATGATGACAACACGTACAGTCTGGAGCTGTTTGAGGAGGTCAGAGCTGGTGTACAACACCTCATTAGTGGTGTCAGGCCTACTCTTATCTCCAAAATCACCTCTTTTCAAGAAATGAAAGAAACAATGTATTTCAGTTAGGAACACGATGTTATTGCAAAATGTACAGTTTTACTTGGTTCAGGGCTCGCTCCCTGGGTGAGTCAAGCAGCATGCTTTGACTTTCCAGGGGGCACATGGCTAGAAACCCCCATATGGATAGATACATTATGACAATGTGTACTGAATGAAATCAGGTTGGTTCAGAAGCAGTTATTACATAGTAGCATGAATCTGAACAACGATGTATGCTATTAAGGAGGAGGCTGGGGTGGAGGAGGGAAGTGTTCCCAGCAGCAGCAGTGTGGTGCATCAGTATTAATGCAAACAGGGATAAGTGAGAAGCACGTCATATAAAAACGGACCGCTGTGTTGAGAGAAAGAGCTGTGATTGGCTGTGGGAGCTAAGAGGTGGTAAGTGGGATCATCTGGCCATCAGCTGATCGTGGCTGGGCGTATGAACTAACACTAGGCTTCATTTTTCAAATAATTTGACACTCAATGCTCATAGTCAACATCTTTTTGACACGATTTATTGGTTAACAGTTTGTAAAACCCACTGACAGATGTAAAGGGTGACCAATAGCACCAATTTATGAAAAAATCTTAAAATCATGCATTTTGAATTGAAATTGGGGAATGATGGGCCAAGTTATCCAATCATTATTGAGAAGAAATTTGTTCTTAAGACCTTCTTACACAGTTTTTAAGAAGGTAATGATATTCACCAAAATTTTCTTAGCTAATAGTAGGATCTAAGGAGACTCCAGAGTATTATTTCCAACATTTGGGTGTTGGTATGAGATGATAAAATGTTTAATGTTGTAATTATGAACTTCCAAATGTTATAGATTGAGATTGACATAATAACTTTATCAGTTTAACTGTTTTATATAATGAAATAATATGGAAAAATACAAGGTATGGCTATTGAAAAGTGAGACTAATGCTGTAATACAGTTTTATTGAGGATACCGTAAACATTTTTCAAAATCTTTCCCCTTCAATCTCCTTCCTGTCCTGCATTAACACACCACTGCATTCACTGATCAAAGCAGTGCAGCAGGTCTTCTTCAGAACCTCTGTCATTCTTTCTTAACTTCTGACACAGTCTCAAACCCTTTGAGCGCAGATGTGATCTGAGGAAAAAGGAAAAAGTCACACAATGCTAGATCTGGTGTATCGGGAGGGTGATCAATGACTGTTATTGGTTTGGGGCCAGAAACTGCTTTACATAGAGCTCAGTGTGAGCTGCTTTGATGAAAAATGTTCTTTTTCTTAGAATTTTTCTCACAGTTTTTCTTAAAGCTGTTTGTAATAGTGTTGATTCATCGTTAACCCTTCTGGAACCCACTTCTCCAAAATGATCCCCTTAATGTCAAAGAAAACAATCAACATGGCCTTGAATTCATACTTGCTTTGTTGTGCTTTCTTCATCCTTGGTGACGATGGTGTTTTCCAATGCATTGACCACCTCTTTGTCTCAGGATTGTATTGGAAGATCCAGGTTTCATCATGATGTTCAAATTTTCATTCATTACTTGCCAACCTGGCTCTGAGACTGTTCCTGCCATCATTCTTATTCTGAGTCATCAATCATTTCCAGTTGTTTAATTTGCTGGATGTTTTCAGAAGTTTTCATTGTGCATCGATTCGGCGCCCAGAACGTTCATGGTCGTGGACATCCTCTCTGGCTTCAATAAATTGTTTGTGCCATTCAAACACATTTTCACGTAGCGAGCAGTGTTCCCCAAACACCTCAGTTGATGTACCGAAAGATCCAGCTGCTGTTTGTTCAGTTTCACCAAAATATTATTCTGGTTTGCCTCTTCTTTCATTCCTGTGTGGCTTCTGTGTCTGCACACTGCCCTGCAGTCTCATGTCCTTATGTTAGCATAAGAAGGGCATTTATCTATGCTAATTAGGCTGAATTTGCATATGCCTCTAGCTTGCAAGCACTGGGCATTTATCAACTTAACAAAGACTGGAACGATTCAGTAGTTTTAGAATGTGTCATGAATCCCACGTAGGTTTCTCTAAGAAATTTTCAAATTTAAGAGCAATCTAAAGAAGATATTGGTGAATGAGGCCCTATTTGGTCTTAATAAATCCTCCTGAATGCAGCGCTGTGTGTAGACATTTGGTTAGTCAGGATAAGAGAAAACATGGCTACCATGAACACACAGATCTGTTATGCTCATGGTCATGTCAGTGTAACTGCATTCACAATCAGAAGTTCTGACCACTTTCTATCTAAACCCAGTCACCTCATACTTGTATGACACCTATGTAGCGTTTCCAGCTTGAAGCATAAACCCTTTCATCTGATGCCTAAGCGTTTGCAATCCTCACCCTGCAGTTTGGTACTCAGAGGAACTCACCAGTTCTGCTGCCAACTCCACACCACATGTTTCTCTATTCTCAAGCTCAATCCACCTTCAAAGCTGCACCACCGATGTAAACTGAAGTTCCAGCAAAACAAACCATGCACAGAGCACACGGTGGGTAGTTCAGGTGGCCTGAGAGATTTCACAATTCCCCGCAAAAACACAAAGGCGAGCCAGTTTACCGTGTTTAGGAAACTTGAAAGCTCAGCAGCCATTCAGCTGGAGAGGTGAGGAGAGATTGGGATTGATCAGGAAAGCCAAACATCAGTGAGCCCCTGGCAGCATAACACATGCAGTTCTGTTAGTGCACATTTCCTGTGAGATATATTACAATATAGGTTAGAAAATGTGGACTGTTGCAAAACAGTGCTTTAGGATTTCTGGTGTAGTACATGGCTGTTTGATTTAAAGGAGACATATTTTACCCTTTTAAGACAAGTTTATATTGGTCTCAGAGGTCCCCAAAACATGCCTGTGGAGTTTGTTGCTGAAAAAACACTCCAGTATAGGATTTTTGCACGTCTAAAACCCCCTCTATTTTAGCCCTCTCAAGAATGAGCCATTTCTGTGTCTGTGGCTTTTAATGGTAATTAGCTGTCTGACTCCGCCCCTGACCACACCCCTCTCAGGAAATGGATGCAGCACTCCTGGTGCTACAGACAATTTGCTTCATCCAAAGTTTAGGACCTGACTGGCATTTGAACCATCAACCTCCCAGACCATAGTCAGCAGGATAACCCACTGAGTTATCCAGCATCTCAGCTGGCAGCTGAAAGGATCAATAGAGGAGGGCGGAACTTTCCTCCAAGTGGGGAGGGCCAACCAAACCTGGGGGCGGGTGTTTACGCTCCTGGTGAGGTCACTAGATGTAAAATCTGAGAATGGCTTGTTTCAGCACACTGAAAGGTGGAGAAAGAGAGGGGGAGAGGAATGGATTTTTCTGGTACTTGAGGGGATTGTGGACAGGCCAGGGGCACATATTTGTGTTAGAAAAGCCTGAAAAATTGTTTTTTGCATAATATGTCCTCTTCAAAACACTTTCACTCCTATGTGCCTTTTTTTAAAAATGCAGATCCCTTTTAGAGTACAGTCACACTAAATTCCTGCCTTTCTGCAGCAAAGTCAGCTTTAGGTGGTTTCACATTAAGGACCTGGGTCCAGATATGAGTACACTTGGCCCCAAAGTTCACTTCATTTTATTTCTTTTTTACCAAACTCATGTCTAGGGCATGTCTTTGCTTATGATACTGCAATCAGTTCTATTTCATCATATCTCTGGTGCAAAAACAGGGGGGCATGTGCATCAAATTGAACCAAAATGCAGTACCTTGACCTTTCAGATTGAAAAATGGCTGCTGCTTGGAGTACCATGCATCCTTAACACTGACTTTAGCTGCTGCTGCTGCACAGTTATCCTCCCCATCTGCTCTGTTTGGCTGTGAAAAGTCCTTAAAACATTGTAGCAAGTCCTGTTATTAAAAGTATATCCAACATTGAAATAGATGTCTAAATCAGCAGAATGAGAGTCAGTCAGCTCAATTAGGCTTTTAAGATTAGGTACCCTGCTATAAATGCATGTCTGTTTTATCAGTAACATTAATGCTAGCATTCTGAATAACTGTTCTGAATAACTGTTTCCTTATTTTGGAGCTGAAAAGTATTTCAAACTGTCATGGGGTTCTAATAATGAAAATATCTATTTGTGCCACTTTTTAACCACTTGTCCCACCCTATTTTGCCACTAGTATTTTCCACATTTCATCGATTTTTACGTAATTTGGATCCATTTTTGCCACTTTACACCAACTTTGCCTAAATATAACCCATTATTATCACTTTTTCCCACGAAGTGTTGTCAATGCAGACACATTTTTGGCACTTAAATCTGATTTTTTTTTGTCAAATTTTTCCTGTTTTAGCTTCTGTTGACCAGGTTTTGCCACTATTAAACCCTTTTTACTACTTTTGATGTCCATTTTTTGCCAGTTCTGCCCATTTCTGGCAGAACAAAACACACAACAGAATTTTTGTGCCAAAGTTAAGCCATATTTGCCTCTTTTCACCACTTTAGCCCACTTTTGAATTCAATTTCACCAATTTTCCACCCATTTTTGCCACTTTAAATCCATTTCTGCCACTTTTTAAACCCCCTTTACTACTTTGTGAGCCTGTTCTGCCACTTTAACCCATTTTTGCCATTCTTTGCTTATTTTTTGCCAATTTTAACAAATGTTTACCATTCCTAAGTGCTACTTTTAAAATCCAATTTCACCACCTTTTCCACCAATTTTTACATTTTTTAACCCATTTTAGCAATTACCACTTTAATTAGTTTTTAAAGAAAATGGGTTTATATTTTTAAGGAGGCTAAATACTACATCACAAATGAGTAAGATAAGATAGTCATTTATTGTCATTGCATTTTTAAAACACAACAAAACTACGTTTGGCAGTCTCCTCTGTAGCAGCAAACACAGCCATCCAAACAGTGGTTTAAAAAGTAAAGCCTCACGTTGTCCATCCTGCGGACATCAAGGAGAAAGAAGCTTGGTACAACAGGTTTGTGTGGGGCTGCTCTTAGCCTAGCCTGCAGCCAGGCTTGTTTGCCCCGCTTTCACCTTCTCGCACATTGCCGTCTCTTCCTCCTCCCCACTGGCTGTAGGTGTTGTGCTGCTCCACGTCCTCCTCCTGTCAGTCTCCGAGCACCCTGTTCTCTGGATAATCTCCATCAGGAGAGATATAAACTCCATGGGCACACTGTCAGTTCTGGTATGAGTGAAGGGATTTGTTCTGCTGCTAGTGATGGAGCACTGGGCTGCTGCGTTCATACGCGCTGCCCCATGCTGCCTCAGTAGGTAGCATTCAGTAGTCTCCTGTTGATCAGGCAGTTACTGGCAGTTATAGTTAGCTTTTAAGCCAGCCAGGAGTTGTAGTTGAGACTGAGGTCTTCTTTTCACCTTTTTGGGGGTTTTCTTGATGGAAATTTCCCATTCTTTCTCTCAAAGGTGTCCTGGACCATCCATCTTCTTTGCTTTCACAGGTTTCAACATATGTTGTCAACTTAATTGTGAAATAATACTACAAGTCCAAGATATAACTCAGGAGTGCATTGTTCTTGCTGCCAACTGCTCTGGTTGCATAGCAACAACTTTGAGATAATACTATAAATATAAATATAATCATACTATAAGATATTTGTGATATTTGTGGCTTTGATAAGAGTGGTTATTATTCTTGTTAAATGTGAAATATGGATATCACAGCTTTACTTTACAAGGGTTCATGATTTTGCCGACCTCTATGGGCCCCCAGTTTGGCTAGATCCCAGAAAGCTCCCCCCTTTATCCCCTCTTTTGGGTGGCCTTGTCTGAATATGTATTCAGTCAGGGTCCCCGGTCTCTGGCCCCTTTATTTTGGGGGTCATGGGCTGAAAAGTTTGAGAACCACTGCTTTAAACAGTGAAAAAGAGATATTACTTATGTAGTCATGACCTTTTCAACTCCAGCCACTCAGCTTATACCACAGCTGATTAGAATGAATTGTGGAGCTGTTTTTCCACCAAACAACAGAAATGTTTTAATAGTAGTATACCGATAAGGACTCAGATCCATGAGGAGTATCAACATCAACAAGTCCAATGATCTCCATCTCTATATCTACATGAATCAACATGAAGTTTTGTGGGTGGCATCAAACACAGCCTTGCAGCCTTGTTCTGAGACTTTATTCATCCCCAGATTTCTACAAAGTAATATCGTCGGAGGTCTGGGATTTTGTCTCTTATAGATAAACTCAAAGATACTTGGCCTATTTTGAAATTTTCTTGTTTCCCCTCTTTTGTTCAAGCAAAAACTCATTTCAATTCCATATCAGGTTACACCAGATCAAATCAATCCAAATCAAACCAGATCATTTTGTATTTCAGTGATTCCTCACTGAATGGGATCATAGCCTGTCAATCGAAGTTGGATTTAAACATGGTGTGGAAATACAATTCTTTACGTCTCCTGTATCCTCAAAATGTGTCATATCTGCACAGGATTGGCCAAATTCATCCTCTGAGTTGCATCTTCAGAGATTTTTAAAAGTGAGTTCGAACAACAAAATCTCCAACACTTGAAGCATTCGTTTTTAGCTCTTAACAACCAGA
The DNA here is from genome assembly GCF_018320785.1 of Cheilinus undulatus. Classification (NCBI taxonomy): domain Eukaryota; kingdom Metazoa; phylum Chordata; class Actinopteri; order Labriformes; family Labridae; genus Cheilinus; species Cheilinus undulatus. Next base: position 8,359,431 of record NC_054866.1, read on the forward strand.
GCTCCAGGGATTTGGAGCTTGTAGAGAGAAGTTTGGGCGTGTAATCAGAACATTGCGGGCCATCCATCTTGACATCACTTGAATTACCTGAGCGGACACGGTCTAGGTCTTCTGAGTATTAGCCTCCAGTCTTGTTAGTGGTGCAGACGGGGTCTGTAGTAAATGGAGCGCCGGGTATTGACGGGGCCTGTCATTACCTTTCTCAGGGAATCAGCCAAAGTGCTCAGTCTCCCTTAGAGGCCCTCCATCACTTCCAACAGGCCTATTTATGGGCCAAAGACAGGGCCTGGAGTAAGAGGAGAGAAGGGGGGATGGAGAGAGGAAGATAGAAAAAGAATGGAGGAGAAGGAGAAAGTGACAGCAGATAGAGAGCAGGAGATGACCGCAGCTACAGAACACAATATGAAATACTTCAACGTCTGAAACAGAGGGAAGGTAGTGACTCCTGTGTAGATAGGGTTGAGGATGTGGTCTACACTGCAGGAGGTCTCTACAAAAGAAGCAGCATTTTGTCCTTGTTGCTCTAAGGACGACTTAAACTGGGATATGAGGAATGTAGAATATCATATCTAGTAAAAATGTGTTCAAAAATTAAGCTAAGCCTGTTTTAGGTGTACTTATATCAAATATTTGATTTTTAAGCTGTGTTATTTTGAAAGAAATAGAATGGTGAGAGTGTGGCAGTTGCAGATCAATTCACCCACCTTTTCAGTGTAATCCATCAACCGCAGACTTGGAATCGTGCACTGGGCGATGGGTTTGCTATGCAAAACAGTGTGGCATTCTGAGCATGCGGACGAGCATGGAGGGTGGGGATGGGAAGGGTCAGCTGCCTGATACAGGAAAGGCAGCTGTGCTTTTTTGGGCACCTTGCACACTTTCCCAGGCCTGTTCGAACTCACCACATACTCGGTGCCCGGGACTCGCTGGGCTGGTGGAGATGTCAGTTGATGCCGGGGAGATGGGGCTTGGGCCTGGTGCAGGCTTGGAGGATGGCCATCAGGAGGCCAGAGCAGTACAGGACCAAGGTTGATGTGTTGACATGCCGAACTGGCATCCCACACTTGACATGAATATCAATACCAATATAAAAATGTAGTTCAGACCTTAAACTTCAGTCCTCAGGAATCAAGAACTAAGAAAGACTGCAGCTGATGTAGGTCTGTTGCTTTTGCCTAAAACTTCCCACATTTAATCCTACATTTATGGCTAATATTCACAGCTGATATGATTTTTTAATATTCTGAGAAATTGTTGATATCTACCCATACTGATCATTTACTTTTTAAGCTAATATCTGCTGATAGGGATATCATGACGGTGACGTCACGCATCCCTAGGAACCAATCAACTGGCACCAGCGGTGGATTTAGGCGTGTAGACATGGTCAAGAATATCTGCTGAATTTTTAACGGAGCATCAGAGTGGTGACTAAAGTTAAGTTAGATGATTTATTATGTTCCATGGCTGCTGGTCTATGCACTGATCTAGTATGATAATAACACAACCATCCCTAGGGTTTGGTTATTGTTATTGCTGTGTTTATTGTTTTCATTTGTTCTGTTTCTGTGTAACTGCAGGGCACCCCTGGAAAAGAGACCTAGGTCTCAGTGGGTCCTCCCTGTTAAAATAGAAGATAAATAAATTAATTAAAAAAAAATTCTGAACAAATAGCTACAGCAGCAGAAGACCAAACTGGGTGATTTAGCTCTTTGGTTCCTAACCTGGGGTCCAGGGCCCCCAAGGGGGCGCCAAAGATCTTAGGGGGGGCACAAGGCTTTATGTGTTCTGAGCCTGCCAAAAATAGATTCACAAATATTGACTAAAACCATGATGAAGCATTTATTAAGTAGTTTATTGTCTTTTGATAAGAAGAGCATGCACAGGCCTTTTTTAGGGTTTTATCAGTGAAACAGTTAAAATTTATGTTGTTTTTCAGCAGCAATATATCACTTTTTCTTCTCTCTATGGTCCTAGGGGGCTCTGTTTTCTTAGGTATAGGGGTCCTCCAAGGAAAAATGGTTGAGAAACACTGATTTAGCTGACTCCTGTCAGCTAAAAACAGAAAACTGAGGCTACAATTTACATGGGCTCCTACCTGTTTATCATGATGAAATCCATGGGAGTAATGTCTAACTTGGGCTGGGAAATTAATTGCAAATAAGATTAAATCCAATGTTGCATGATGTAATTTTCAAATCGCTGACAGTGCATTATTTCTTTAACCTGAAATGAGTCAAAATTACAGCTTGATACATTTCTTTCATTTTAATGCTCTACACATTTTGCAAACATTCAAGTCCTGCTTTCATGCTCAAAATTTAAAAAATGATCATCCTCTTCAATACAGCAATTGATATCAAATTTGCTATATGAAACAAAATCACAATAAGATATATTTTTCTAAAATATATATATATATTTTTATGTTTGTTGAACAACACATAAGATACAGAACCCAAATTTAAATGCATATTATATCACAATTGCAATATTGGGGGGAAAAAATGTATTTCGATTATATTGGGAAATCTTTTATCCCTATGTCTGGCATGTATTTATGTGTTCTGATGATGTGTGCAGCTTGTGTGGACTTCTGTTGCAACAGAAATGCCCCTCAAGGACAACACTGACTTTCTAATCAACTCTAAAAATGAGTAAATAGTTGATTGGAAAAAATGTTGTCTGGACTCGTGAGTCTCAATTTCAATTGCAACATTCAAGTGAGAGGGTCAGAATTTGGTGTAAAGAGACCACCAACAGGCATGCTACGTTCATAGTCACTCAAATTCCAAATTCTGATGCACAGTTTGGACTTCAGCAGATCTTCTCAACCATGTCTATGTACCTGAATGCATTGGTTGCTGCCATGCAATTGGCTGATCAGATATTTGTGTTAATAAGCAGGTGGACAGGTGTGCCTAATGAAGTGATCAGTGAGTATAGTGGGGATTTGAAAAGGATGAGCCTCCTGATAGAGAGCTAGATGAATGATTCTTTTTCATTCTGACTGAATGCACACTCATGAAGGTAGCAGACAGGAGAGGTTAGTGGTAGTAGCATTGTTTCATGAAAGGTACACAAAAACCCTTGAGAAAGGTTTATAACTGAGCTCTTCAGTATCATACGGCATTCTTGATTGACAAAGACAACGTGTTGGTACAGGAAAACATGAGGAAAAACAGAATACTGCTGCCAAAGCGCCTGTGAGGGAGAGGAAATAATGTTAAGAGAGAATAAAACATTGCATACAATTAAAGCTGCAAACTAATATGGACATACGAACTCAAACTGTTCCACCATGAACACCCAGACCTCATTAAGTCCAAACCTCCTGCCAAATCTTATCAGGGCGCCCGGCACAGTCACTTCCCCTAAAGCTTAAATCAGCCGATTCCCATAAGTCCTCACCAGCCTCATGCTGTTTACACCCTTCAACTCTCTGATCCCCTGAACTGACCACACAGCAGCCCCTCAGATCACACAGCGCTTTAACACAGCAGACCATATGTATGAGATACTTCTATATGGATATAGACATTTTCACTATGTGTGCAAGCCCTCTAACACATCTTAATCTAGACGCTGTACTTTATTTTACATCGCCCTCCCCCCAGAGAGGCAGCTGTATGATTATTTCTGCTGCACTGAGTTTGATTAAATGAGTCTGCTGTTGCTAATCCGTGCTCTCCCCTTGCTGTAAAAACATACCTTTTAAGACTGCAGCACCTCGACCTGGAACAGCAAAGACTCACAGATGCAGAAAAGGGCGGCAACATCGTTTGATGCTGGGAGATTAAAGGACAAAAGAGAGGAGGGTGGCAGTGCTCTTCAGTAGAGAATAACTACAGCCAACTGGAGACCAGAGCCACATGCTTTAATCACCTGGATCCTTCAGATCCTCTCTGATCGGTCCACATTAACCGTGCTCGTGTGTAATTGACTTATTGTTTGGCAGCTGTTGCACAATGTGTGTGATGTGCCTTTATCTTTGTGTATCAGCTGCTCATACCATAATAGCTTGGTCAATATTCTCCATCTTTCAGAATGAATAATAGCAGCAGCTCTAACAGCCCTGCGTCCATGCTCTGCTGTCAAGATGACAGCTAATGCTTCAGAACTGTGTCTCTCTGTCATGTACGTGTATTCAGTTGGCTAATTTGCTCTTTCTCTCCTCCATTTCTCTCCTCTTGCTAGATGAGGTCCACACGAAAAGTTTCAGTGTGGCCTGTGGCCTTTGTGGGTGGCTTGCGCTACGAGTCCCCCAAGGTCAACGCAGCCGGAAAGGTTTACGGCTGGAAGACGGTGTTCGATCCCCATCGGCCCTTTGCCATCGACATGGCCGGCTTTGCTATCAACTTGAGGCTCATCCTCTTCAAGCCACAAGCCTATTTTAAACTCCGTGGGGTAAAAGGAGGCTACCAGGAGAGCAGCTTGCTCAGAGAACTTGTCACACTCAACGACCTGGAGCCTAAAGCAGCCAATTGCACGAAGGTAATTTCTGTCTCTTTTTTACTTTGAGTTATGTTAAGCAGCTTAAGCTGGAAATACTTTGACATGGGCCCCTGAAAAACCCAGAGAATGCCCCCCCCCCCAGTCATTTATTGCTGATGTCAATGAGTGTTGGATCAGTAGCATTGGTGCTAGCATCCTAACTAACAGTTACGTCATTATGGAGCTGAAAAGTGTGTCAAACAATTATTGGGTTCTGATGTTGGAATGATTTTTTGTGATACTTTTCAACCACTTTCACCACCTTTTCCACCCATTATTGCCATATCTTTCTGCCACTTTTACCCATTTGTGCCAATTTTTTAAGCCACTTTATTGCCAGTGTATGGTATTTTTTTTGCCACTTTTTCTACTTTTGCCACTTTTGGCTGCTCTCTACCCAATATTTTTGCCACTGTTTCTTTGCTTTTTGCCACTCATATCCCCTATTTAACATTTTTACTCCTTTCTATACTTAATAAACCACTTTTTACCATTTTGCCCATTCCTGCAGCATCTTTATACAGGGGTAGGATTAAGTCGCATCAGTCAAAAATGCATCATGAAGAGGAAAAAAAAATCTATAAGTCACACTGGACTATAAGTTTAATTTATTAGGAAATTTATTTCACAAAATCCAAGACCAAGAACAGACATTTAATCTGGAAAGGCAAGTTATTCAACTACACAATAGCACACAGAACAACAGGCTGAATAGGTGTCCGGTATGTTTACGTAACACATTGACAGTTATTCAGCTACACAATAGCGTACAGAACATACCTGGGAGGCTGAATAGGCTAAATTAACACAACAAGCCAGCGAGTCCAACAAGCTAGTTACCGGTAAGCAAGTTCACCAAGCTCCCGATCTCATTCCACACCACTGAATCCACCGAATTCTTCATCCTCTGTGTTGCAGGAGCAGCATATAGTTGTCACATGCCTAGAGCGCCCTCTCACAGCTGTAGATGGTAATGTTTACTCCTTGGTTCATGTCAGTCAGTATGAATTAACATTAAAAAACATGTTAAATCATCGCACCTGACTATAAGTTGCAGGAGCAGCCAAACTATGAAAAAAAAGTGCGACTTAAAGTCCGGAAAATACGGTAAATGAGTTTGTACTTCTTCCTGCTCCTTTTCAGACATGTTCTCTTGATCATTAAGTGGTCTTGTAATTGTTTTGTTTCAACTCTCTCCAAAGTCTGTGTCTTCTGAAGGTATATGACCATTTTTTATTGTTTTGCTTTTACACGTTCGAAATAAACTTCACTAACAACTTCTTCCTACTTAAGCTGCTTTTTTGTAACCTTTTCTCTACTTTGCAAGTTGTTGCTGCATTTTTGTCTTTTTTTTCTCCCATTTTTTACCACTTCTCAAACTACTTTTTGCCACTTTTAGCCAATTTTTTGTCTCTTTGAGCCCAATTATGCCGCTTTTTGCTGCCTTTTGCCCATTTTTGCAACTTGTTACCCATTTTGCCTCTTTCACCCATTTTTTTAATCTCTGTTCACAATTATTCACTATATTTCCAGTAAAGATGTCTCAGTTTTTTCTGTTTTATTTTCTGGCATCAGGCCTATAAAAGTTTAACTTTAATAAACTCTTCTTGCTACATACTAACAGTGCAAAAATGAAAAAATAAACATATAAAAATTTTCATGTCAAAGCTTAGACAAGACAGAACTGCCACTAAAACTATTCACCCCTTTGGATGTTTTATCCCTTTATTGATTTGATGAATCAATCATGGTCAATATAATATGGCTTTTTTTTTTTTTTTTTTTTTTACAAAAAAAATCCATTAATGTCAAAGGGAAAACAGATTTCAGATTTATGGACCTGAATCTCACCAATATGAATGCATTAACACTGACAGCCCTAGTTAAGATACATTTTTACTACTGTGCTGTTATACAGATAATTAAAAACTAATTTAAACATACTCGTTCCATTTTTACAGAGTGTAACCTACTAAATGCTTAGAAATTTTAAACACTGGACCTTTAAGAGATGGTGAATAAAAAGCCCTGGCTGCAGCTCCACATAGTGGTCAATGTTAGCTGCCACTTTCATAAACTCTTTTTGCCCTCCAGGCCTTTGCACTGGTCACATGACTGAAAGCTATGAATAAGTTGAAGAATGAGTCCTCTGTTTTTCATATTCTCACCCACTGATTTTAACTGGTTCAACTTCTCTGTATGCAAACATGATGGTATGTAACAGCCAGAGGTATATGAGTGTTTATTTGTTGCTGAAAGTTTGATATTATTGATTATCTTCCTCTCACTGCTCACATGAACTCTTCCAAACATGCACACAGGAGGCTCAGGGGCTTTAGCAGCAGCAGCAGCAAAGACCTCCTTCATGCCTGTGGTACTCACAGCTCTCAGTCCAGGTCACATCACTAAGCCTCTCTGGGCAAAGAGAAGTCAGCCAGAGGGCTTTAGCTGTAGCCACTATCCACACTGCAATCACCTCCACACAAACACAAACACAAAGAGAGGGCAAAGGCAGGGAGAGAGACACTTTCAGCCTGCTTTCTCTCCTGCTCCCTCCCGGCCATTCACATGGGTAAATGAAAAGAGGGGATTCAGGGAACGGCTGAGAGAGCGGAATTGGAGTTGGGGGGTAACTGGGACGTCACAGTGATTACAGATGAGCGAGGGGAGGGACGGCAGGACGGAGGCAAGGAGGAAGAAAAAATGGAGAGCCGTGCGTGGGCATTTCTCTTCCTTATAATCTACCACTTCAGATGCGAGCGTGACTATTAACCTCCCCCCCTACACCTGAGCAAAGAGGAAGTGGGCTCCTGGCACATCTCAAACACGCCCGATGCATAATTCATGGCCGTTGCCTCACCGAGATGAAAGGAGACGAGTTCCAACACAGAGAGGAGCGGGGAAAATGAGCTTGACACTTTTCTCTTTCCCCGCCCCTCTTCCTCTCGCCATCCTTTCCCTGGATGTTTGTCTGGTCTCAGGGGCCAAATGAACCCAGTCTGAAGGCTCAGAAACGCACCATCATACCCAGGAGACGTGTGCAAAAAACTACAGTGCTGCTGCGAAGGAAGACAGCTCACAGTGTGTGTCAACACATTTTGAATCACCTGTCATTTAAAATTAGCCATCATCCCCAGTCTGCAGAAGACTTTGCACAGGCGGTGACATATTTGTAAGATAACGCACTCATGTGGTCCCTCTTCACTCCCTCCTAATGCTGAGTTCACGCTTAAGTAGCTCTTTACACGCAGACGGGTCCTGTTGGAGCTATAACCAGAATTGACTGTTTTGAAGAACATGAGGCAAAGAGGGAGCTGAAAGGAGGAGAGTGAACTGAATGAGTGCATTAAGGGAACAGCATGTTACTAATGTTGCTGTCATTTATGTTCCCTTTTCTCACTAGATACTTGTTTGGCACACGAGAACGGAGAAACCGGTGCTTGTGAACGAGGGGAAGAAAGGATTCACAGACCCCAACGTGGAGATCTGACCATGGTAAAAAAAAGTTTTCCTTTCTCTTCATATCATTTTCTGTCCCAGACAACATTACCCTCCTTCTACCATGAGCATTTTCTTTAGTAGTCAAAATGGAAATGTCATGACCTTTATCACTTGTTTAACAGAATTAGACAACAAAAAGAGTAACACCGGACTGCACCAGCTATGTTTAAGTTCAAATGTTGTGCCGTGTTAATTCTGGCACATTTTTTGTAAAGATTATACTTTGGGTTTTTTGCCTTTATTTAGATAGGACATCTAAACAGTGACAGGAGACATGGAGAGAAAGAGCAGCACCAAACAGCGCCAAGACTGGGAATTGATCCTGCAACCAGTGCTTCGAGGACTATATTCGTTGTAAATGGGCGCCTGCTCCAACCAAAGAGCCAAACCAACGGCCATTTTGGCAGATATTTTTCAATCTAGTGTCTTTTTAGTTTTGATCACATTGTAGTCATTTTCATTCTTCAAGAGTACCTGATGCAGACAAGGATTTAACTCTATACCAGAAGTCAGATGGGCACCGCCACACCTCATCTTCTCATGCCTGAAGTCACTTGAACTGAAGAGTGAAAGTTTGCTTTTTCAATTTTTCCTGCCATATTAACAGACAAAGTTCAGGCTCATCAGGAAATACAAGTAGCACAACAATTACAATAAACTGGTTTTAATGAATTGATTTATGATCCATACTCACGTATCACTGAGCACAGATATAATAAGGAACGGCGGATTTACTGACTGACTGTACATCAACATCGCCGCCATATTGCCATAGACAGGTCCGTCCGCCATGTGAGGCAATACTTAAATAGACACATCGAATTGATATTAATAAATCCTTTTGTACTCAGTGATCCATATTCACAGAAAAGCAGAATCCACTCTCATGTATTTTCTCAGTTCTATTATACCATGGTCTTCACAAGTAGTTCTGGTCAAAAAATCATTACACTGTTCCAAATTAATGCGTAGTCCAGACCAAACCAAACCACGATCCAGTTCATGTCCAGTGTGAAAGCATTATTTCTAAGGTTTTGGACCTTCGTATCAATGACAGGAAGTTCAGGTTGAGTACCAGAAAAAGGAATTACAACACCAAAACAAAATAAGCCACAGAGGCAAATGGGGAGAAAAGAGGATGATGTTATTTGGGTCCAACATTTTCTCTTGAGTCTGCATTGCTTTGATTTGATCTTTATTTATCTTGTACATATCCAAAAGAAAACAATTCACAGCAAGTAAATTCACTTTATGAAATCAGCATCTGATGTATAAGCATCTATATAGCATACAACACACCAGGCTTCACTTGTGCTAGACGTACAACAACCAGTTAGAAGTGCCTCAACATTGTCATGGCTTGTAGCATTGCGTACTGTAATCTCCCCTATCCTGTCTATGTCAATAAATTTGCCATCTGAGGAGGAAGCTCTTAAGAAGTTCAGAACTCAAGCCAGCCATATGTACTGATCTTTGTGTTGGCACTGTTGGTAGCAGTAAGTCAACAATAATACAATGGTGGAAAGGACTATTGCATTCAGATTTTTCTAAAAGCTATGCACGTCATTCAACGTGTTGATGTCAGCATGTAAGCACGTTGGCCTACTAACCAATCAAAGCAAATTATAAAGACATGCAACCAACTTAGTCTATTACAATATTGCATTGATTTATCATGTAAAGTCTGTTTGCTGTAATTACAATGTAAAACCAAAACCAACTGATCCAAATGTAAACAATATAGCATAAACATGAACCTTGGTCTGGACCTTCCACACCTTTTGGATTTTCAGGTGTGAAAACAACCAAGTTCTAACCTTGCATATTTGATTTTATCACCAGTTGGTGAACAGTGCTGACAGGTTAGCTCAGAGTCCTGCACTGGGCTACAGTGGCTCAGTAGGTAGAGTCAAGTCACAATCGGAAGGTTGTGGGTTTCAATCCCCAGCTCCTATGGTCCTACATGTCGATGTGTCCTTGGGCAAGACACTTAATCCCAGTTTCCCCCCTACTGCTGCGTCAGTGGCGTGTAAATGGGTATGGGTATGGAAGCATAGCTAATACTGATGGCCAATTCTCCATAGCAACCTTAGCCATCAGTGAATGAATGTGAGTGAATGTTGTGTGAATGGGTAGGTGTGACCTGCAGTGTTAAAGCGCTTTGAGTATTCAGATAACTACAAAAGCATTATAGAAGCTCAAGTCCATTTCACTGGTCCAATTTTGTAGACCCACATCTGCCCACACTTATAGAGTTAAGAATCAAAACCAGACCATCTAATACCTGGATCTGCCCAGACCTGTGAATAAGAGAGCACAACCTAACCAGTCATCACAATGTATACATACAGCCACTCACTTTCTTTTAAATAACTGTGTATTTTTTTAGTTGCTGTGCAATCACGGTCTTAACAAGAATGGAAGTGCTTATTCTTGGTATTCACAGGCTTGTTCACATTGCACACACAGATAATCAGCAGTAAATAAGCCTGCTGCTGTGCCTTGCCTTGATGAAAACACACACACTTAAAAATGCATGCATGCAGCAGTAAATACATGTTTCTGTTAAATTGACTTCCCACTTATATACAGTATAGTGTAAACAACATAGGCACTTTGAGACTAATACCCTCAGTCTCCTAAAAAAAACTTTTGCCAAAGAAGTTGGTGTGCCTTGAGATTTTGGCTTGATCTTGGTGTGCCTTGGGCAAATGAAGTATGAAAACCACTGGTTTAGTGTAATGGATATGCTATAACTTAAGAAATGAATTAATCCTAGCTGGTGCAGTGGGCCACAGGCGCTCTGATTGTTTCCTGTTATAATGAACATTCATTTGTAAATGTGTTTTAGTTAAGATACGATCACAGCAGCTGTTGTTCTTTATTAAATGTCACTAATGAAATAAGCAGGTTTAATCAACCTAAATGAAGCCTTAGTGCTCTTTCTCAGCATATCTTAATCCGTTCTATTGCAGGTGATTGCCTTGGACCTGCAGAGGAGGAAAAGGGCGAGTCTCTGGATAAGTGCAACCAGTGCTCAAGTCTTAATCATGAAAAAAAGGAAATGGGGCCTTTGAAGGAGGATTTAATCCTCTTGGCTGGATCTGACATTTAAAAAATATGGACTCCAACACTATAAATGTATCATATTAAAGCACAGATTAAAGAGAGGCGGCAAATGTTCGTCTGCTCTGAGACTGAAGTGCAGAGGAGACGAGGCATTACAAGGCTGCTGTGGATGGACGTGACCTGCACATTCACGGTCAGCTGAGGACAACTGAACACAAGAGACAGCACAATATGACAAGCATACAGCCAGCAGATTCAACCAAACAAGCAGGTTCAAGAATATCCTTCACCTCATGTAACTAAGGGAAAATAGACTAATATTAACTGGATCTGCACATGGTACGAGAATGAAAACCCTCCTGATTATACTGGGAAAATATCTATCAGGATTTAAAAAAGGAAAAAAAGACTTCCACGGACTGATTCGTCTCATCTGGATTTTGCAAACACAAACACTGCAAGGGAAGGAATGTTCTTTTGATAACTATAAAATGTTTGCTTTAATTTAATTTAATTGGTTTGAGTGTTTTACAAGCACTGACTTGCTAGTTCAATTCTCTTGACTCCTACATACATGTACTCTTGGGTTGTCATTGTTCATTTTATAGTGTCATTATAACTCATGCATTCAAGTCAACCAAACACTTGGAGGAGAGAGACTGCTGTTTTAAATGTACCCCTGGTGGTGCTTAGGAAACATTAGATCCTAACGCTCCTTTAAGCACTTCAATATACTCAGCATTATCCTCGTTTGTGTAAATAGCAAGTCAATACCAAAACAATCAGAGGATTGGTGACAAATTCTGACAGAAGCACTGTAATTACTGTATCTAAAGGTAAAAAAAAAAAAAAAAAAAAAAAAAAAAACACAAGTCTCCTCTCTTCCTCCTAGTGACAAACGACACGGCACAGGTTCATTTTGGGTTCGACACATGGAAAGAGATATAGCACATCACCAAGTTCATTTGGTAACAGAAGCTCCACTTAGTCACAAATCAGAACATCAAACCAGATAAATGGTAGACTGATAAATTCTGACCTAATTGACCCTTTTACAATCCCTGTCCTAAACAGGAAGTGACCCTGTGTTAAGCCTCACCCTCCATGGTTACTGTTGAGTCGCATTTCCACCAGGCGGTCCAGTTTGACTGAGTAGGGTTTGGTTTAGTTCAGTATGGTATGGATGGACTGTAGGGGGTATGCATGTGACGTCACAGGTAGCACAAGACTCTGCTCTTCTAGCAGAACGCTGTGTATCTCAGAACGGAAATTAAGGCTGAAAGGTCCTATATAAAATCCAGTTCAGCTTCCATTAAGGGTCAGGGTAAGCCTTCAGGTAACAGGATACCAAAAGTTAAAAACCTGACTTGCCAAATTTGATCATGAAATGTTTAATAAAGCAGAGTAAACGGTTTTCTTACAGGAAAGAAGTTCATCCTCCATGAAAACATCCTACCGCAGAAAGCTTACAAAGCTACATGAGCTGTGTACGCTATGTAGCTAATGTAGCAATGTAGCAAAAAGTAAACTAAAAAATCAGCTATGTATCTACATAAGGTATCTGCCTTAACTGCATAGATAAGTTAAGCTACGTTTGCTAAAGTTCATGTTGCTAAAGCTCACTTTGCTATAGATAACAGCACTACTTAGCTAACATAGCTAAAGCTAAACTCACACAGCAGCTATGTATGTAATGTTTCTATCTCTGTTACCTGCATAGCTAAGTTAGGTTTAACTATGTATACTAAAGCTCATGTCACCAAAGTTCACTTTGCTTTAGATAACAGAGCTACGTAGCTAACATAGCTAAGGCTAAACTCACACAGCAGCTATGTATGTTATTTTTCCATCTATGTTATCTGCATAGCTAAGTTAGGTTTAGCTACGTTTCCTAAAGCTCATGTCACAAAAGTTCACTTTGCTTTAGATAAAGGAGATACATAGCAAAAGTAGCCAAAGCCTATAAAGGCTGCATAAGCTACGTTATCTACGTAGCTGCACTGATTTAGCCACTTTTACTAAAACTCACAGTACTATTTGTTTCTATTGTTGGTTTAAAATTTTGGGATGATGCCAACATAAATTTAAAAACATGTACTTCACTTCAGGCTTGCAAGAAAACTGTTAGTAAAGCTATTTTTGAGGCTAACAAGCGTGGTTTATTGTATGTCATCTCTTTGCAGGTCTGCAAGTCGATAGCTTTTTTTGGTAAACTATAGGAGAGGCTTTGGAGTTGTGTTATGACTGAAAGAGAACTATAACAAACTACAGTTTATTTAGCTACATCGGCCTATGTAGCAATGCTAATTACATAGCTAGCCTAGCTATGTAATTAGCTTACTAAGCTAAAGTGAGCCAACATTTGTGTAACTACTTCTTGAATAGATCTGTGCAGAATTTAATCCCCGATGAGACCTCTGACTAATTTCTCTGTTTAATTTATGAAACGTTTCTTGGACTGCAATACTTGCAATGATGTTATTTCACGGCTGTAACTGCAAGACTTAAAGAATCAGTTTAATTTGAGAAAATATTCTAAAATTGGAAATGCGTTGTACTGGCAAGTTTAAGCACTTCCTTTCTGAGATTTATGGCGCCTCAGATGAGCAGTTTATCAGTGTGGCAGTCAGAAATGTAGGTCTACAGTCAGAAATGTAGGTCTACAGTCAGACCCCTTTTGGAAAACTTGTTTTATGACAACATATCAATGTCCAGACTCCACTGTGTCTTTAGGAAACAGTATGGATCTCTGTCAAGTCCAAATATCCCTTATTTAAATGGATATTGGTCTAATTTTCTCCCGTTTCACCCACTCCTCCTTCCATGTTTTGCAGCCCGGCTGGGCAGTCATGTTGCAGGCTGACGTCAGTGCATAGCCTCTACTGTGTGTAGCTCCATCTTTCTGGGACAGATAGGTAGGACTGGCACTTCTACAAAAGGGTGCCAAAAAAGCAGGACAAAGAAGGCATTTTTTAAAAATTAACCTCAGTTTAGTCAATGGGAGAGGACTATACTTCCTGTTGATAATGTGGATATCTTGACTCACCTTAGCTAACACCGCAAACACACCTTTAATCATGGTGCAGTGTCAAAATGAAGGTCACTTTTTCACTGAGACACTCTGAAAAGACTTGGCCTAAGTGGTGTTTTTTTTTCCTCCAGAAGCAGCCCAACAACAGGAGTGATGAGAGGGGCTCTCTGATTGGTGGATCGGCTGACATATCAGAAAGAAAAAAGGGCCATTGTGATGTAAATGTCTTTGTGAAGTCTGACCTATGAAATGGAGATTGTTGATCATTGTCTATGCACTCTGATAAGGTACCAAAAGTATCAGGTCCCTCTCCTCTCCAAAATAACTACTGCCATGACGGACTCAGAACTCTCTAGAATATAAATGTGAAAACTCAGGCTGCAGAATCAGTGGATTAACTGTTACTGGCGTTAGTCTTTGTGAAGACATTAGTGGTAAGCGATGTTATGTTTTGGAGTAACCGTGTTTACCTTTGGTAATTAATTAATTAATAATACAGAGCTCAACTCCTGAAAAATTTGGAACGTTGTGCATAATGTGAATATACAGAACAATATAGAAATTCGCAAATAATTGTCAACCTTTTTCAATTGAATTCAGCACAAAGCAGGATATGTAATGTTCAAAATGATAGGTGAATGTGATATTAAATTCACATCCTGAATTTGAGGCTGCAACACATTCCAAAAAAGTTGTGACAGAAGCGTATTTACCACTATGTTATATCACCGTTTCTCCTATAAACACTCTTGGAGCATCTGCAGACTAAAAATGAACTGTTGAAGTACTGAATGTGGAATTCTTTCATATTATTGTTTGATGGACATCTGAAGTTTCTCAACAGTGCAGGGGTTCCTTTCGTTTCATAATGTTCCATGCATTTTCAATGAGACACATGTCTGGATTGTGTGCAGGCTAGTCTAGTCTTTGATTGTGAAGCCATGCGGTTGTTACTCGTGCAGAATGTGGTTTTGCATTGTCTCGCTGAAATATGGAGCGATGTCCCTGGAAGAGTTGCATCAGGATGGAAGCATTTGTGGTTCAAAAACTGTATTAATGGTGCCTTCAGAGATGTGCAAGTTACCCATATCATGGGCACTAATACACTCCCACAGCATCATAGATGCTGGCTTTTTAAAATTTGCATTTAAAATCTGGATGGTCCTTTTCCTCTTTAGCCCAGAAGAAATGTGGACTCATCAGACCAGAGCAGACTTTAACACTTTAGGTCAGTCTGGATGATGTTGAGATATGGCTGTCAATGTGCATGATAGTCTCAGTCTACATTTTTTGATGCACCAACCATCTGTGTTAACTGACAGTGGTTTTCCCAAGACCATGTTGTAATGTCCAGCAAGGAATGATGCTTGTTTTTAAGGCAGTGCCCCCTGACAGGATGAAGGTCATGGGAAATTAGTGTTGGTTTTCAACCTTGCCCCTTACATGCAGAGATATCTCCAGCTCATCTGGATCTTTTGATGACATTATGGACTTTAGATGGTAAAATCTCTGAGCGCCTTCCAATTGCACATTGAAGAATGTTGTTCTTTAGGTGTCAGACTATTTACCCACACGCGGAGAACCTCTCCCCATTATTGATGGTATATGACAGAGCCTTTCAGGAGTGCTAATATCACAGTTCACAAATCAATCTACTTACCAGTGGAATGTTTCAGGTGTTTCTTGAGCATTGCACAACTTTCCCAGGCCTTTCTTGCCCCTCTCCCAACTTTTTTGGAACTTTTTAAAGGCATCAAATTTGGAATGTGTGTGTAGTTCCAGAAACAAAAACATCAACTTCATTAGTTTGTCTTGTCTTTGTGCTGTATTCATTGTATAAAGATACAAAAGGATTTGCAAATCAATGCTCTATTCACATCGTACGCAACATCCCAACTTTTTGGAATCAGGCTCTTACATTTAAATATTGATGCATGGCCCTTAATATTTTGTCCATATGTTAAGCTTATTATACACTTCTGGTTTAACAGCAGGCGAATGAAAAGCACAACTAAAACAAATGTTATTTTTGACAGAAATAACATGGTAGCAACACTGACTCCCTGTCCCCAGCTCTGTGGACTGACACTAACAGTGGGTACGCCATGCTTTGACTTTGTATTAGCATCCATTTGTTGTATTTTCACTGGATCACAGAAGGGAGACACAGCACCTGTAACGATAGACATCAGAAATATGATGCTGTACGCTGAACACTGTAACAAAGTTATTCTACACCTCACACAACAGAACCTTTCCCAACTCTATAAATCATCCCTCTCGTGCAGTACGCAGTGCTAACTCTTATCTAACACTGCCCTGCAGAAGTAGCTGGAGATAATTCAAACAGAGCCTCTGTACTGTTGCCAGATTATCTTTGCACACCCCCCCTTTAACACACACAACCCCGAACACACCGCTGCAGTAGGAAAACTTACAAAGACGTCACGGCCTCCTGGGCTCATCAGTTGCAGAAAGAGTCGTATTACATATTTTATTTGATAAGAAACGCTCTCAGACACTGGCTGTTTGGTTTCTCTAATAAAACGGACTCTTTCCAGTGACTGCATGATGTTACACTGCACAGGAATCAGCCGAGGAGATCTGAGATATACTAGTATTTGGATTCATTCTGTTCTCTCCCAGTATTTATTGAAAATGAAGACAAATTCTATTATATATTTATTTATGTATTTATTTCAAGTGTGGATGTGCAATATGATCAGTGTTTGCCCTCTAATCTGTATTTGCCAACTACTCTCTAAAAGGCATGCACACGTGTTACACATCGTTCAAAGGTTTTTCTACCAACCAGCAAACAAACAGCTTCTTTACAGCTCGTCTGTTGATCTGAATTCTACTTTAATGGTCATTACCAGTTCGTTTTTGATAGCGAATGAACTAATCTGAATGTTAGCAGCTGTGAACCCTGCATATTAAGATGCACCGTCTTTCTTACATTACAATGAGGATCTCTAGATCACATACATGATCTGGTGGGTACTGATGTCAAATGGTTGCCTTGTTGTTTTTCCTACTTTTTCTGATCGTACTTGTTTTGGTCAACATTACAGAGACTCCTGACTAAAGGCCTTTGTACTTAGTCAGCACATTTAGCTCTGGCAGAGCCCATAACCGCAGTTTCTAAAGCACATTGGCATAGAAAAGGGGCATTAAATTGTAGATTTGACATTCAGTGATTAATTTTATCAAAAGCACAGATTTGTGTAGGATTTCATTCATACTAATGGTATTATGTGTTGTTTTTTTACTCCATCATTCCTTCAAGTTTTGCAACCTCATCCCCCCATTTCAAAAACTCTGTATTAGGCTGCATAAATTGTTACATGCAGTCTTTTTTATCACTTAAAAAATGTTTCAATGCATTAGTAACTTGCAGAAATTCATAAATTTGTCTCAACATAGAAATGTAAACCTTTTAAAACAACATCATATTTATTTTTCTGTTTAAACCCCACCTTTTCTCTCTGTGATAAACTGATGACTGTGTCCTCTAACTTAAATGTGAGTAGAATTAAATATACAGTAAAAAGGAAAATATGACATTGTTTTCTAAATGTTATAATTATTTTCAGTGAAGATGTTCCTGTTTTTATTAACCTCAGAGTGGTCACTAATGTTGGTGGTCACTGCTGTAGAAAGAACCTATAGAAGAAGTCCCGCCCCTTCTTGATTTTGATTGGTCACTGAAGGAGAGGTGGCATTGACAAGCAAGAGTTTGACTATTTTTCTGCAAAGAGTGCAGTGAGAAAAAAACAGCCAGTGGTGAAGGCGTTTTTGCACAGAGGCTGTTGAACACTGAAAGTGCTGGTCTATATTGTTTTTTTTTATGGATATGAGTCCTGCCGGGGCAAAAAATGGCAGGTGTGGATAAAGGTTCTTATTTTTGCTTTATCTTAAACTGTACTTATGTAAAAAATTTGTTTTAATTTCACCTTTATTCAACCAGACAGGGAGTCCTGGACAGCCACACGAGAAGCTCCAGATAACAAATTACAGAGATGACATTATTCAGTAAATCAGCTGTGAAACATGCGTACACCTATCAAACATGCTCTCTGGCTTTAAAATCTATCAAACTAATACAGCACTAGACTTAAAGATGACTCAAGACCAAGAGAACTGAGCAAAAACAGTCAAAGTACCTTCACAAAAGTAGAAGGTTTGGGCAATTTCAATACAATAAATCTGTGAGAACCAAGGTTAAAGCTGCTAACAGATTTTGGAGTCAGCAGAGAACAAGAAGAAAACCTTTCATGTAGTATAGCAGTATTTTTATCTCTCTGTTGAGTGAAGGCCAACAACTTTCTTTTATGAGACACAATGATGAGTGTGAATACTTCAACCAGAGACAGATCAAGAGGCAGTGAAATGAAAAAAGACTCTAAGGATGAAACTTCATAGGAGAAGATGTGGGTGAAACAATGCAACTATTTGACACCACTACCCAGAATGCATTTCACAACAGCGGCTGCATACATGTTTCTGTTTTCTCAAAATGTTTAAATCTAGAGGGTTTGATTGCAAAACATAAATCTAAAAGACTCTCATGTTTATCTAATAAAGCTGGCATGTTTTAATCTGCAGGGTTCCTCTCAGAGAGTATGTGCATAAGGTGAAAAGTGCATAAAAGTCTTAATTTTTTACGTTTGAAAACTGACAAAACTTTTTCATTTTGTGCTAAAAGTAAATGAATCATATTTAAAGCAGCTCTCGTTTCATTGGTTGAATACAATGCTGTGATTTCTGAGAAGGATTTTAACTTGACACTGATGTAACCGTTTGATCTGACTGATTTTCTTCCTCTGAACAGACGACGTATGAAGCAATATCAAACAGTCATGAAGAAATATTCCGCTAGAGCCAACCGACCTTCACATCAACCTCAGCAGCACTGGTTATTCAGTATTTAACATGGATTCATGAGTATTTCTCTCTGAGGGCTTCTCTAAGGCACAATACACTTCACACACACACACACACACACACACACACACACTCACACACAAGAGTTCTACCTTCTCCTCATCTTCATCTTCATCCTCCAGCCTCGTGTGATTCACATTTTATGCATGTGACTCTTAAGGTTGTTTATTTGACACTGCGATTTTGTCTCGGAGAAAGATGATAGTTGAATCAAGAAAATAAATTACTGAGAATCTCCCATGTGTTTGAGTGTTATTTTTACACTTTTCTCAGTGTGTATGTGAGGGTTTTTATCCTATTTGTTTGGCCTAAAGGTGTAAATAAAGAAACACTTCACTTTAATGCTGCAGCTGTGCAGATGCTGGGAAAGAAATCCTTTCATTCAGGGTGATTGGGACCAGAAGCAGCAGCATGCACACAGTAAATGACCATATAAAGAGTATATGTTGATTTTTTACACTTTTTTGCATGCTTTTTTTAAAATCAAGATCAGACATGATCACAGATATGAATGTTGTAACGTAAAAACACAAAATATGACATTTTTCATACAATACATGCAAATTGGATTTCCTTGAGGGCGATTATCACAGCCTTGAATATGTTAATAATGAGCAACAACTTTGATCTTTATGGGCCATTGCTTTTTTATAAACAGGAGACCATAAAAAAACATACAATATCCCCTTATGCCAAATAAGAAAACTGCTGACATTTAGTGACAAGCAGGAAAAACTGCAGATTTGAGGCAAAACCAAGAATGAAAGCCAGGTTTTTGTTTTGATGGATGGGAATCATAAATCTTGGTTTTGATGGGGCATTTTTGGTCACAATCACCCTAATAGTACACAAAAGGTATCAGAGTTAATCGTTAACCTGTTACAGGTTCTAAATTAAAATTTCAAAATTCTACTTAAAAAAATGTACACTTTAAATTTTATGTTGTTATCTCTAATCCCCTCTCAGTGTCCTGCGACCCCCAGGGGGTCGCAGGACACTGAGAGGAGACTAGATGTCTTCCAAAAACCAAAGAATATTTTTAAATGAATTAAATTTTTATATTATATATTTATATCATATTATATTTATATTATATAGCCATTTTTATAAAAATATATATGCATAAAATAAGTTAAATGCAAAATAAAAGCATGGTCTGGTGAGATTTATGCTGAAATCAAAGTAAAGTACAAAAAAATCTTGTTATTTGAGTTTAACCTATTTTAAGGATGGTGGGCTGGAAAGTATGAGAACAACTGCTTAAAGGGATAGGATACATTTCACCTCTATAAACAGTCTGGACTGTGGGCTTAGACTGATGCTTTTGTTAAAATCAAATCTCTTTTTTATTCATGTGATTAAGAAAAAGCAAACTGAATAATTAACTGATATCACTATGGGTAAAAATCAATATAGGCTTAACTTATTTGCTGATGATTCATTCCTTTAATTAAGAAAAATTTACAGCTCCATTCCATAATATTTAAATCATAAATGTAGGAAAAACAAAGTAATGGTATTAGACAAAAGTAGAACAATTAAGAAAATTATGAACAAGGAAATGGAAATACCTTAGTTGTTATATCAGAGCAGGTAAGCTGTGGTTATAACTGGGAATTTTGTTCCATTAATCTAAGAACGGAAACAAAAAATTGAAAGTCTGATCAGATGATCACTTTAACCCTTTGAGCTCACAGCTATTTTTTTCACCATCAATTCTCACTTGGACTTTTTGTCTTAGAAAGCTTGTAAAACATCAACCCTGGGGTGCACAGTCAAGCTCTATACATCTTTGTTTCAGGACAACCTGGGCTTTAAGAATATATCTACTACAGTAATTTCACTTGAATTATAAGAAAGATTTAAGACTCTAAAGACAAAATAAAAAAGCAAATCGGAATTTTAAACTCAAAGATTTTCATTGATAACACATAGTTAACAATAGTGACAAAGCATTTTCTTTGCATGGACTTGTTCTCCATCTCTTGGGGGACAAAACAGTGAAAAAATAAACATTCTGTGACTAAAGGTTTTCTAAAATATATACAGTGCTTAACAAATTTATTAGACCAGCCTAACCCTAACCAAAGTAAGGTTTATGCTACAGCATAACAGCATTGGTAATTACCAAAATCATTTTTTATGTTTCTGCAATGGTTAATACACCAATATGTAGAAGCTCTTTAACCCAAATGATATTTTTAATGCTAAAATATAATTATTATTGTTATCCATGAATTTTACAGTTTACTGATTTACAAAAAACTAAAAAAATAGTAAAGCATGAATGTTGAATGTTACGCTTGATTCATTTCTGACTTCTCAAAGAAGCCCAGTGAGCCAGCTCAAATTTGGGTATAAAAAGGTGAATTCAGTTTGAAATTCCTCATTCCTGTTCAACATGGTAAAACGTGGAGAGCTGACTGAAAATGAAAGAGTCCGCATTAAAGCACTTCATGATGCTGGATGGTCTCTGAGACAAATATGACAGGTGGTCTAATAGATTTGTTAAGCACTGTACATATATACAAAAAAGTCCATACGCTTTTTTGCAGTTAGATTCATTTGTGCCGTTCCTCTAAGCAGTAGAGAAGCAACTGGTCGACTACAACTCCCACAATGCTTTGCATCTAAATGTTACCCTCAACAAATATGGCACTGCCCACTGAAGAAAGCCAAAGTACATGATCGAAAATGGATTAAGAATGGACAAAAAGACACTTATTATCGTATCTAACATCACCAAAGTTCTGGGCTACAGAGACATCAAGGGTAGGAAACGAACGGCAAACTGGTCAGCTTTCAGAGGAATGAAAGAGTGTCTACGACCTATGGTTCAAAAGTTATTAACGTTTTTCTAAACTGAGTCGCTTCTTGTTATATTCGACAGCCCTGTCTTCAGAAACCCTGGGAAGTCAGCCAAGTTCCAGGCTCACTAGAAAATGTTGAGTAAGAGCTATGAATGCATAAAGAACATACATAGAAAGGCACACCTCAGAGCTTTCACAAGAAAAAACAAGTTAGTGCCTATGACTTATGGTTCAAAAGTTACCAAGCATATTACAGAGGGGTGTGCCTGCGGCATGGATCCGTGCTGCTGGAGCTCTAAGGGTCAATAAACAATTTAAACCTTTTAAGACAAAAAAAGTTGAATTCATATTCCAGACTTTACCTGTTACCACCTGAATCTTTGTTCAAAGATGTGGCCTTACTTTCCTCTTCCTTCATTTGGTTTAATGTATTTACATTTAAAATAGAATTAACAACAAAAATGAGGAACCACAGATACAGGAAACCAACAGTTAAAGCACAGTTATTTACATGAAGCTTTTTGAGGCACACAATGAAAACAATGAATCTGATCATTAACAATGGATGTATACAACAGTAGGCCAAAATATAGGAGTGCCCAAACTTATACAAAGATTATTTTTTGGACGGTTTTTCAACTCCTCTCTCAGATATATGTCGCTTTGGACAAAAGCATTTGCTAAATGACACCATAACAACTGATAAGTCTTGAAACTTTCAACTTCACTGACACTGAAAATCTTTGGACTGAAAATTTTGTCTTTTCTGTTCAAGTAATTAAGATGAAGTAAAAGTTCACTTAAAATACATTTTAAAGCATTTATTTTGTGATCTTAAAAAGAGTGCATGCTTAAAGAGGAAAATTCTAACTGAAAAGGATATAAAGAAACGACTAGAAGGTCAAAATTCTTACCAAAGAAGCAGTGAAGAATTTCTACAAAACATCAGTTAAAAAACGTGTGGAATGAAGATCTTTACAGTGTTAGTGAAAAAACAAAAAAAAAAACAAAAATGGAAGAACTGATGAACATAAAAATAAATGATCACAAACAGAAACCTACATCCAGTTCAGAACAAGTTAAGGACAAAAATATACCAAATATTTCAATTTGGAAACAGGATGTACTTTTGAGTTAGAAATAAGACTGTATGGATTATTCATAACAACTTGGGCTGCATTTTTAACAAATTTTATTTCCTTTTAGATTTTTTTACTCTCTAGGGGTAATTGATTTTGGAAACATACTTTTTATATTTAAAAATAAGAGAAAAAACTCTGGGTAGATCAAAGACTATTACATCAAACATGGAAAAAGGAACTCAGGATGGTTTGAAAAGGATATAGGGTATCATTTAAAAGGTGGAGGTTTAATATCACGCAGCAGAAATGACTTCTGACTTGTCCACTGACCTGTCCGCAGGTTTTAAAAGTGAAATGAGACGTTAAGGAGCAGTGGAGGATTTATTTCACATCACTGTGGCTGCAAGGAGACGTTACAGCATGCTGAAAAATATATTACTTTGTTTATCACATTTTTGGAGGGAATGCACAGTTTACTCGTATCTGATCAGATCAAGTTGTTCTCTTAAGTCCTCATTACCCACAAGTCTGTTTGCCACAAACCTGTTTCTGTTACCTCATCAATGTTTTTTTGTTTCAAAAGTTAGTTTGTATTCCAACATGATTGAGTCTGCTTCTAAAATAACGAGCATATTTATATTAAACAGGAAAGATGACACATTAACTTAAGCAATAAATATTTGGATATACATTGGAATATCAGTGTGAGTGTCTGGGTGTCAGGCAGACTTTAAACGTGTGATTTTGGCTGAAATAAAAACACAGAAGCGGTTGCGTGATGTGCACCAGGTCACCTGACTTTCACATGTCCTAGTGACTATTGCACATGCACACATCACCACTGCAATAAAAAAATGACATCATTCAGCTCATGTGTATGAAAGAATTAAGAGGGGTAAAAGAAAGAAATTAAAAGGCCATGAGATATGTAGCCTTGGAAAGTAGATGGGTTTGCCAGACTTCATCTCAGTCATCAGGCAAGTCCATCTTGAAAAACTTCAGTCCACCATATTTGTGCTGAACAATGTTTGGACCAATCAGCATCACTCGAGGAGAACAAGGCCGAAGCTATGGGTAGAACTTGAACTACACCACGTTTCTGCATGTAATAAAGAATTAAAACAACACTTAAAGGTTCTCATGATGTGAAATATGTTTTCGCTCTTCTACTAACCTGCTTCAGCATGAGTTTGTGGGAGTTACGGGGGGGGGGGGGGATGCAATAGCTGCTGGAGTGAGGAGTTCCGCATGAGTTTACTATCATTACCGGTGGGGTTTTCCAGTAAATCTCATGGCTGTGGCTGCGGTAGCTATAATGTAGCATAGATGTAGCTGTGGAAAAGCGGCAGCTTAATCTGAACTGGACAACATTTCTTTTCAAAGAGCCACACCCAAAGCTTGTCTTGGCAGAGAGGATGTTTTTGCATGTCCGGCCTTGGCATCAATTTCATTTACAGCGACGCTCTGCCAATAAAATTCTACAGCAGCAGTAGCCTATCAGCTCAAGAGTAGCACATGCATACAACGTCATATTGTCTCATCACTGATTGGCCGTCATGAATGTGACAGAATTTTCATCCAATCATTTTATGAGAATTTTTGAAAAGCCCTGCCCATCACAAATGATTTCTATGGGAGCTTTCCCAGATGAATGTGAAATATATCCATGCAGTGGAGATATGAAACAGTCAATCTTACGTGTCAGGTTATGAAATATTTGGCTTGTGTGTTCATCAAGTTAACATTGACAGTTGTATGAACAGTGACGTTTGATATTATAGTGCTTTAATTCTGTGTCAAATTTTTGTATGTGTTATTTCTGATGAATCCAAATGTTATTTTGGTGGCCTTAGTAAAGACAGAATTCATGATTTAAACTCCAGTTCTTCAGACAGATGCTTGAAATGTTACTCTCAGAATGAGCTCTTTATAATCTCTTTTGGTATTGAGCCAAATTAAAGAAAAACAGCTGTAAAAAGATCTAAAAACATGTAAAGTGGAGGTTGTTATTAGTGATTTTACTTTTTCAGTTTCCAGCTCAATGGCAAATTCAATTTCAATTTTAGAAATTACCTTGTTTTGCAAATCTGGAAAAAGAGAAGCATGTACACTTCAGAATAGGAAAACACTGATGAAATATTGCTTGAGTACTGAAAGGACAATGTTGGAGGACAGCACCAACAACTGAGCTGTACACGGAGCAGGATTTATGAATCTCTGTAGACTGAGTGGATCTGTAAAATGACCCAGCTTCCAGGAACCCCCTTAATCTGCACTGTTGTGTCTGTGAGTGTATTTGTGCGTCTGTGAGTGTGTGGGTGTGGTTTTTGCTTTGTATTTGTCTGTGCTTGTGTATAGTGGATGAGTATATATTTGTTTGTGTGGGCGGGGGATAAAACACCACCTGTGAGATTCATTTAATGAAAGTGTAACATAACTGAATGAACAAAAACGGCAGCCATCAAATAAATAATTTCTCCTCATGAAACTATGATTATTATTTTGTTGAAGTGCATGCACTGGTTTACTCATGTCCTTTTTCACTCAATTAGATAAACTTTAATAGATAACCTGCCTGGTAAGCACTTAATAGGACGGATGAGTGTTCAGAGGGAAATTCTTCAATCACAGCCTGTTATTCCACCCGCTGTGCCAGAGCTCACAGCATCAGACAGATCATAAGAAACGACTGTCACAATAAATAGATCCGGATTTGCAGGATAAATAAGAAGATTTGGCTTTGGATACAGACACAGAGGTTGCAGCAGCCTTTAATTATCGCATTTTCTCTGTTGGAATCCATAAACCCACCCAGCAAGGGGGAGAGATTTTAGTAAACTTTATCAGATCATGATCAGTAATAGTTTCTTGGCCCCCAACTGTGCAGTTTAGACTTCACGGCACATTTACTAAACACAACATTATTAACGATGTTGATTCCTGAGAAGATGACGCTCATCGCCTGAGTGATGCACTCCTGTTTCTCTCCCATCATCCTCCTCTCCTCGTCCGTCCTCATCGTTCACCTTAATGGACGTCGACTGCCATGCCATAGTCAGGTTTGCTGGCAAACTGGATCTTGCCATCCATTTCCTGCTCTTCAAACACTATGATCTGAAAAAAGGAAAAAACAACCCCCTTAGTTGAGGTCAAAGAAGGGCAGGTGCACAAATGTCAATACGTGAACCCTGATGCAAAGAAAAGTTGGGAAAAAAAACAGAAAATAAACAAAAATAGAGTTGATGTAGCTTAGACCTTTCACAGAAAATGCTCCAGAGGTCAACACCATCAAATCCAAACACTAATAATCAGTATATAGAGTGGTTTTATACTGTGTCTGCTGTGATGTGCTTCCATTTCTGTTACAGGAGATAAAAGGAGCTCTGGGCTAAAGAAGCTAGAACGCAAACAGGACATGGTACATCCGCAACCATGCAACATGAGCTACCTCTCAGTGGAATAAAGTGCCATGTTCCCTGAAAAAAATACAGTCAGATTAGCTTGAAAAATAACTGCCATTACAATTACCTAAATCTTTAGAAATACATTCTGATGTTTCAGGTGTTTAAATTGGAAAAACTGTTACCTGATTGACATCCTTCTTCAGGGAAACAGATTTTTATACCTACAATTTTCACATACACCTATTCTGCTGTGATCTGCAGCAGTTTTGCTCTGACTAAATGTGAGTAACTTCGTCTGCACAACACAGAGCAGCCCTGAGCAGCTTGAGACCAGAGGGCACAAGATTTCCGGAGACCTGAGTTCACGTGGGGAGTATGTGTGTCAACAGCTGATTATTTTGCCATTTTTGGGTGTAGGTTTGCTGTTAATTTTGACATTATTTCTTGATTTTATTTCTTCACACTCTGAGACCTATGCTATTTATTTTCAACCATTCTGTCTCGCCTGGACTTTTAGTCCTAAAAAGCTTGCAAAATGTAACCCTGTGGTGCACAGTCAAGCTCTAAACATCCTTTTCTTCAGGACTACCTGGGCTTTCAGAATACGTGTGTTGCAGTAATGTCACTGGAATTTTAACAAAGGTTATGAACAAAAACGAATCAGAAATTAAAAACACATAGATAATGTTAATGACTAAAGTTTGTTTTGTTTTTTTTGCAGAAACTTGTTCACCAGTCTCTTTGGGACCAAGGAATTGAAAAACAATCATTCTGGGACAAAAATTTTTCAAAATATTCACATTTTTACAAAAAAAGTCCCTGCACTCTTGAGGAATTTCACTTATTATTTGTCACAACCAGTCAAGGTGCAACCTGGGATACAAACAGACAATATGGCAAACCACATTATAACCACATTCATGCTAGCTGAAGGAAAAATGAATTGTAAAATGGATGAAAAGACGTTCAATATCAGAGTTACTGGTGTGGATTTAAAGACCCTGGCAAGTCAGACAAGTGCCAGGGTCAATAGAAAGCGTTCTGTAAGAACTTTGAAGATGTGGATAGCATCATTAGAATGGCAGAGTGCTTTCAGAGTAAAAAAACAAGTAAGTGGCTGTGGTTTATGGTTCCAAAGATATTTAACTCTTAATAACATGTGTCTCCTCTTGTCCTTTACAACAATGTTGGTCTCAGAGGGTTAAAGTGACAACATGTAAGTGGAAACTTTTGTTTTCTTTTTCACAAATAGAAGTGTTTATTATTGCTAGAACTCTTAAAGTTTATAGTGACTATTAACTAAATGTTTAAATCTTTTCTCCTTTTTGGCATGGTGGGTGGTGAGAGCTAGCATGGAGGGAGCAGGTTCTGTGATACTGGGGATCGCTGTTCAGCCCTCTGGAGGTATCGTGGATGAAACACCAATGAAGGAGGGTTCCCACTCGGCAACCCTGGCGGAGTGCTGGTTTCTTGCTACCCATCAGTCTGAATAGTTGACTTGTGGAGGTAAACAGTAATGGATTAAGGATTTCTTTGCTGAGCGCTGGTCCTCTTTCTATGGCACAAGTATCTTGTGTTTATTCAGAATGTGTTGATATCAGATATGTTAACATTGGATAAAGTTCTGCCTGGCTGTCATCCTTCCAGAGTCTTATTTGATCTATTGTACTATTGATGGAGTTTTTGGGGGGTTGGGTAATAAATGGTTCTGAATGGGCTGGAGGATTTGGGTTGTGGGTGAGACATAACTTCAGACATTAATACATATACATGACATAAAGGGGGAATACTATGTTCTTTTAGAAACACCACTTTCATATGTGTCATAAAGACTTCAAGAGAAATCTCCTGAGTACAGATGAAAAACACAGAAGTACTACCTGGTTGTACCCCCTCTGCAGCCAGGTTCCCGGGACGTACAGAGTTTGCTGAGGACCGATGGACCAGTATCGCCCCAGATTATGTCCGTTGATGAAGACTACACCTTTACCCCAGCCCTGTAAAAACACCAATAACTGTTTACTATGGCAAAAGACAGTTTCACCGGTATGCCATATCCCCACAGCAGCCATGTTCCTGTGATGCTTTGCTTAGAATGAGAAGTTGAAATATTGTTATCATGTTGCACGGTTAAATTTTACTTTGTTTGACATATAAAAGTGGGATTCTAACTTCTTTTATTGTTCCCCAAATGAAGACTGACTACACTAGCAACAGATGGCACTAAGCCACTTCCTAATTAACAGTTATGTTTTCTGATCTCTGACATGAGGAAAAAAGGCATTTAAAAAAAAAAAAAAACATGTATGCTCATTTCAAACATATTTATTGCAGCCTGAAATAAAACGCTGATGTAAAAGGAACATAACTGCTGTGGGATTTGGTCTATTTAATAAGGGATGAAAAAAGAAACATGTTGATAACTTTTAACAAGATCTTGTAAGCTTCTTCTCCTAGAAGACTTTTATTTTAATCAGTGATAGATCCTGAGTGTCTGTTAAATCAAAGCTTAGAGAAAATATAACAATGTAAGAAAATAAACATTATATTTATAGTTTAATTGGATGCAAATGGTTGGTCAAGAGACACAAGAGTGTAAACTTGCTCTGTCCAATATAGCTGTAGTAGAAACAGCTGCCCCAGAAATCTGTGAATACAAATCTTTCCTTGTTTGGGGAGTTATCTGACTGAAAAACAGTCAGTGAATTTTACAGTGTAGAAGTTATCAAATACAGGAGCATCTGAAAAAAACTATCATGGAAAAGTTTGCATTCTTTTCAGTGATTTAATTTAAAACGTGAAACCTACAGATTTTCTAATGTCAACACTCTTATTCTCCATGTAAACTTCACAAAGATGCCGATTTCCAACTTGGCGCCTTCCTACAGTGAAGCCAAAACTAGTAGTAACTGGTTTGCTAATGGTGGTATTACTGTGCTTGGTAGAGCAGCCAACTGGTCTGACCTGAACCCCGTAGAGAATCTCTGGGAAATGTCGAGAGGAGAATGAGAGACACCAGACTCAACAATACAAGCTATCATAGCAGTCTGGACTTCACAACACCTCAGCAGTGGCACAGACTGACTCCACACCATGCTGCAATGATGCAGGTATTCATGCAAAAGGAGCCCTGACCAAGTATCGGGTCCATAAATAGACATCATTTTAAATAGATTGAAGTGTCTGCATTACAAATTTTTTATTGGTTTCATGTAATATTCTGAAAAACTAGATTATCTTTTTCAAAAGCTGTTAGATGTACCTTAAAATCTGAAGTATACAACATATTGGTACATAAGCTGCTGTCTTTTTTTTGTTGTAATCTCCCAGTGGAGAAAACGTTTAAACCATCCTCCTGTGGGACAATTGCCACAAAATGGTGTGAAATAACCAACTAAATGAGGATCATATGAAAATCTATTTTTTAAATTAAGTTACAGGAAATAAATAGGTTTTCTAAGGTATTCTAACTTTTGAGGTACGCCTAAATAGACAATTTTGTTTCTGCGGATCCAGAGGATGTAAACCTGAAGCCCTGTATTATTTCACAAAAGTCCATTTTTGATCTTTTTGACCTTTCATAAATAATCTGGGTGACTGAGCCAGAAACTCCCACACTGATAAATCTTCCTTAATGCCAATAAAACATCTCTAACTGCTCTGGATTGAAGCCCACTGACCGTCTTACTTACAGGGAGCTTGATGAAGGTGTCTTTAGGAAACATGTTTACATAAAGTTTGGCCTGGAAAAAACCAGGGAAGGACGGTCGCTGACGCATTGGCATCCAGTGATTTGAAGACTCCAGCCTGTAAGAAACACAAAAAGCTTTTGTAACCACCTTCGAATCCTTCACACATTTCTCTGAATTGAATCAATAGATCAGTCAGCCTTGACAGTAAGAGGCCAGTTGGCTTTTGACAGTATATCATGCATACTGTATGTGAGTGCTGAAAGCAAATGTCAAGAGAAAGTTTGGCCATGCACGCAGGGGAAGTATTCACAGTCTCTGTGATTTCTGTCATACAGTGGGTTCTGTTCTGCCTGAGTAAATTTAAAAGGTCACCATCACATAAAACCAAATCTCCCTCCTTGTTTGTTCATGTTCAGTATTCATTTCTGCAGGACTTTAGGCCTTGGCATTTTAACAATGGTGATCGGGTAAAGACATTTAAATTAACCCTTTGTTGGCATTCTGATTGGTCAACTGATCCAATCACAGAGCCTTTCTCAAAGCAACTGTTACTGGGCTATTTCTGGTTGGACAAACTTTCCGAGGGCCAAATCCTTCAAGGAGTTGGGACCTCGATTTCTTAACTTTATCGTATTTAAAAAGCGTGCTTTGGGGGGTCTGCAAGTAAGTTGGTACAATAACAAACTTAATATGTTACTTAACTGCAAACTCAGTGACATGATGTTGCTGGATATTTAAGAATAATGTAATGCTGACATTGCTATTCTGTAACATTAGTCTACATCACATGTGTAAGTCCGTTTATTTCAGTTAGCAAATACAGGAAAAACACTCCAATGACAAACATGGAAGTTTCACCTTCAACACAAACATAAAAACAATGAAGTATAAAACTAATCGAAAAGGTGTAGGCTGAAGCTCCCTTTTTAACAAAATATCTTCAGCTGGGCTGCTCATAGATCACATGGTTAGTTACATTAGAAGTCTTCTGAACAAACAAGCAAACTTTCAAGCTTCTTACAGAATAAAAGATTGAGTAAAAGAAAATAAAGTCCCACAACAATCCAGATTTAATATTTTCACCACTCTTCAACATACCTGATCTTTGTATTCTCGTTTTTATTTTGTTTTAAATATTTTTAAATTAGGAAAGTGAACTGCACATTTTCAAATCATGCTCACAGCTGTTCCACAGGTTTACCCTCTAACAGAAACACATCTCTGCTTTATATTTGTTCTTGCCTTGGATTTTTTTTTTTTTTTAAACATCTGTTCCTCTGAGTTCATATCGACTTTCTCTGACTTAAACAGCCTCTGAATACTGCAGCAAACTAGGATATCATGTACTTTGTACATTAGCTGTGCTGTTTTCAAATTAACCAAACCTTTAAATTTAAATGCATTTAAATGAATAAACAGTATGTTTGTTGTTTCTAAGAGATATGATCATGTTATAATTCTTACAGTTCTTTTCTGTAACTTAAAAATTGGATTTGTGTTGTTTTTATGTGGGTTACCCCATATCTGTACACTGTAGGTCATACAGGAAGTAAAAGAGAACAGTAAAGTGTGTATGATGATTTCTGATTCAGGAAATGCTTTGTCTTGTACAGTACCGCAATGGTTTTTGACATTTTAGACAACATTATTTATATGAAAGTTTGTTATCAATGATCACACCCTGAAATGTGTTTTCATACACTCTTCTAATTGAACACCATAATCACAAATAATCCCTACTGACTGGAAGAGGGGCATTGTTGTTCCAATCTGGAAGGATAGGGCAATGTGGAGAGTGTAACGACTACAGGGGTAATACACTTCAACAGGATCCATGATCCACTGCTCCAACACCAGCGGCCTGAACAGTCTGGCTTTACATCTAAGAGGTCTAGAGTAGACCATATCCTGGCACTTTAGGTCCTCACTGAGCGCTTTTGGGAATTCAATAGAGTTGCTTGCAGCCTACATTGACTACCGGAAGGCGTTAGAGATGCTTTCTGGAGGATTCTGGAGCTCCATGGGATCCTACATTTGCCCATCCAGCTAACATCTGCCCTATACACTGAGCCTGAGGTGAGGCAGGGTTGCGTCTTAGCCCCTATGCTCTTCAGTACCTGTAAAGACTGGATAATGGGGTGGGTAGCAGGGGCAGAGAACTGTGGAGTATCATTTTTGCGATGTCCAGATCACTGATCTGGACTTTATATGATGCTATGATCCTTGCAGAGACTGTAGATGTCCCTGTGGGGGCTCTAACTTGCTGAGAAAGTAGGCTAAAGTGTTGGGAATGCACATCGCTGTGGCAAAACAAAGATCCAGGTATTTTGGGATACCTTGGATGCTGCCATTGAATCTGTGTCTGTGAATGGTGAGAGAGTGGAAGTTGTAGAGCAGTTCACCTGCCATGGCAGCATAATTCATTGATCCGCTAACTCTGAGGCTGGGATCAACTGCAGACTTGGATGGGATGGGTTCACTTAGCAGGACAGTGAGGCGTTTCCAATATCTGAACATGCAGATGAAAGTCAAAGCATTTTGGTCATTCATTGGTCCTCCATTGGTCTAACTGTACTCTTGTAAGCCCTGGACGTTGACTGATGGCCTGTGACTCCAATTGGACTCCTTTGTGAAATCTTCTTTTTGGCGCCTTTTTTAGTGTCTTTGGTAAGACCGTCTGTCTAACGCAGATGTGCTCAGGAGAGCAGGGATAAGAAAAGTCAGCTGGTTGATACAGGAACGGCAGCTGCACCGTTACGGGCACCTGGTGCATTTTTCCGGGGCCTGATCCCAGGAACCAGTGGGCAAGTCTAGACGCCAGGTATGACTGCAGTTGCGTGGAGAAAGGCGCTGGGAGGATACCTGGAGAGATGGGGAATAGGCCTGCTGCAGGCCTGGAGGATGGCCATCAGGAGGCCTGAGCAGTACAGGACCACGGTTTACATAACTGGCACATGCTCCCATACCTGACCTGACCTGCTACACCAACTGTAGATGAAGTTATGTGCTTCTAAAGCCCCACTATGCTAGGTAAATGACTGGTGATATTAGAAAAAAGGTTGCAATCACAGGAATAGCCACACCGCACATCACTTTCTGCGGATGTATGACATGATACTTCAACACAGCAGGCTTGTAAATAATCGGGATAATAAGAAGAAACACTGACAGCCCAGGACCGGACCATTGGACTTTCTGATGAAGATGCAGGTTGACTATCATCAAACTTGAGCTTGGTTGTTTTCCCAGTGATTCTGATGATTTGATTCTATCAAACTTTTACTGAATCCATCCTATCTTTTCCCCCCATTTCATGGTTTGGTAATCTCTCTTAAAAGCAAAAACGCTCTTAACCAAGTTGTGAAGTGGGTGAGCAAACTTATAGGTGATCTTTATTCTTTACAGCTGCAAGCTCAGTCTCCATGTCTGTTTGGATCCTTTAAATTCTGAGTTTCAGCCTCTTCACTCTGGCTGTCAGTTTGTTGCTCCTGAGGGGAGAACAAAAAGCTATAGGAACATTTTTGTACCTGCAGCGATAGTAATTCTCGACGAAACTTGTAAAAGATGATGCACTTTACTCCTCTCTATACACTTTCTCCTGTTAGGCAAATCATCCAAAATAACATTTTCTCCCATCTTTATGCAGAAGATATGCAAATCTACATTTCGCTTGAACCAAACAACCATAGCAAACTACATGACCTTTGTCTTCAAGACAAAAAATCCTGGATGGCCACAAACTTGGTCACTTGGTCAGCTGCATCTCACTGACAGTATTTCACCTCATCTTGGCCCACTATAACTCTCCATAAAAGGCATGCAAAAAATCTTGGTGTCACGATGAATTCAGGTTCAAAATCTGACAAACAAATCAATCAGGAAGTTAAAGAGAAAATCTAATACATGCATTCATTTCATCCAATCTCAATTACTGCAATTCACTTTATTTTAGTATCACACTTTCCTGGCTTCAACTTGTGCAGCAAGACTTCTTACAAGGTCAAAAAAGGCAGAACACTCATTCTTTCCCCCATGCACTGGCTACCTGGAATCAATTTCAAAATCCTACAGTTTGTTTATAAAGCACTAGACAGTTCAGCCCCTTCTATACCCACCATCAGAGAGTGGTCATCTGACCAGTGACTCCTGTCGGTCCAGAGAACCAGGACGAAAGGTTATGGAGTCAGGTGTTTTCTGTCTGTGCCCCAAAACTCTAACCTGACACGCCAGATGGATTTGTTTCACACATCCATCTGGAAAACTTTCAATAACAAGCATTTGAGAAAGGGCAGAGGATTTGAAAAAAAACTCGGAGTGTGATTGGATGAATGCTCTGTCTGTCACATGTTTACGGGCCAATCGGAGCAACAAAACACGTGAAGTAGCCGCGACCAAGGTGTGCATGTGCAGCTACCGAGGAATAACGCAAACCATCGCGACTAGAGAGACATGTCAGTTCACAACTTTTGTCGTTTTTGAAAAGAAAACAACTCACTGCTGTTTTTTGTTCTTCTTTTAATGCAGAAATGTTGTCAAGTTCTGATAAAACTGCACTTTAGCAGCATCTACGCTCTTCCGCTATAATTGCACCAGCCTCTTGCTGCTGCTCGTTTACGTCACGACTCCGTGCCTGAAAGTACTGCCCCTCGTCGCTGATTGGTCCTGTTACTTTCTAACCAGGCCCAAATGGTTCAGACGGGAGCTTTGCAAGATGGATTTGCCAGTGAGAAACAAGGAAACGGGCGTATCCATCTGCTTTGCAAGGTTACCAAAACTCTGGAACGCAGAGAAAAGGTTATTGAAAAGTATGAGTACGGTGGGGGATACAAAAATCATTCAGAGGCACTGAACATCCCCTGGAGTTCAGTTAAATCCATCATCAAGAAATGGAAGGAATATGACACATCTGTAAATCTGCCTATCAGGCTGTCCTTACAAACAGACTAGTGAGAGAGGCCACCAAAACACCTATGACCACTCTGGAGCTTCAGCAGCTGAGATGGGAGAGACTCTGCATACAACAACTGTTGGCCAGGTTCTTCACCAGTCAAAGCTTTATGGGAGAGTGGCAAAGAGAAAGACACTGGTGAAGAAAACTCTAATTTAATCTGGACTAGAGTTCACTGAAAGGCATGTGGAAGACTCCATGGTCAGGTGAAAGAAAGTTTTTTGGTCGGATGGGACTAAAGTGGTGCTTTTTGGCCATCAGACAAGGCGCTATGTTTGGCACCATCCCCACTATGAAGCACGGTGGTGGCAGCATCAAGCTGTGGGGATGCTTCTCAGTGGCTGGCCTTGGAAGGCTTGTGAAGCTTGAGGTGCAAATGAATGCAGCAAAATTGGGAAAATCCTGGAGGCCAATATTATTCAGTCTGCAAGAGAACTATGACTTCTGGACCTATCCACACGGACTCAGTGCTGTGATTGCAGCCAAAGGTGGATCTACTTAATACTGTGGTGTGAATCATCACTTGTTCTAATCCACATGTTTGTGTTTGACATGACTTTGTAGAAATCTGAAAGTTGTTTGGAATTATATCCACCATGATCGATTTAGAAAAACAAAAAAATCCATGGGGATAAATACTTTTAATAGGCAGTGTAAATGATCCATACTTTTCCTGTTTTCCTGTATTTTAATCATTCTCTCTCTGTATAATGGGATCATCTTGTGCTGTCACCTTTGTTTGGAAAAGGTATAAAGCCCCACATCCTCACTGACTCCAGCTTTATTATCTACTGAGTGCACTAATTATAATCCAACGTTTAACATGAGCAGCTGATCTGGAAGGCTTTATTTTTATTTGTGAATTTCGACATCATGTTCCTGTTGTAATTGTGCTAAGCAGGGAGATAATCAGCTAGATTGAATCAGGAGCAGGCAGGTGTAATGACAGAGAAACACAAACATGGAGGGGAAACTAGATAATAATTGAAAAACACAAACCTGTTTACAAAGCCTGGCTTCAAACTCAGACTGTGAATAATGAAGTCTCGGAGGATATGCTTGTTCAACTGGATATCTCCAACAAGCCCTGAAAGGTGAGTCGAAGCTGCTGTGAGTGTTTTTGGGATCTTAAGA
Organism: Cheilinus undulatus; assembly: GCF_018320785.1. Taxonomy (NCBI): domain Eukaryota; kingdom Metazoa; phylum Chordata; class Actinopteri; order Labriformes; family Labridae; genus Cheilinus; species Cheilinus undulatus. Next base: position 8,395,543 of record NC_054866.1, read on the forward strand.
CGCTGGTAATTAGTTGCTTTCAAAGTGTTTAATTTCATTTGGAGAGATTTCTGTTGACTGGAAAAGTACAAAGCCTTTGTACCTTTGTGTTGCTCATCCAGGGTTGTCCCGTAGTTCACTCTTCCACAGTTTTCAACCAGTAAACTCAGCGTTCTGTGAGCCTGCAGAGAAACAACAGCAAGGAAGGCGTCATTGACACTCAATGGTACTTCAAAATGAAAAGAAGTAACACAATAAAAAAGGATAAAAAGACTTTCAGATGTTGTTGCTGATGTGGTGTAGGTTATAGACTCTCTTAGAAGAGGAAGCACAGTATTAGATTTTTGCCAAACAAAGACAACAGAAAAGAATCAGAAAAGGTCAGACCACATTCTATGTTGAAAAACATGTTTAATTATCTATCAGCAACTATCATGTCAAAGCTATTTTTAGCATTCAGTCTCTTCAAGGGGGTTTATTTATATCTGATGATAACAGGTACAGTAGATAACTTTGCATTAATCAAAGATATTATCATACAATAAAATATATTTAAGTTCAAGGTAGATTTATTAAATCTAATGCAAGCTTAAAACATAACCCTAATTGTGTAGGACTATCTTCATACTCTACTGTGAATGTTGAATGTTAAATGCATACATTTTCTGCTTCCCAATCAGGGAATGATAAAACAGAAATAGTTGTCAGAATCTTAATGTTTTTATGACAGATTGACTGGAATTACCAGTACAACAATGACAGCAAAATCTGAGTTTCCCACCTTGAGCCTGATGTCACAGGATCAAGACCACCATGGGAATATGGTCCACTGAAAGCTGATTTGAGTCTGTGCTCTTCTATAGCACTGATGTTATCAGCTCAAAGTTGAGATAAACAGAGATTTGAAGGTCTACTGTCAGCCAGATACTGGGACCACACTGCCAAAAACATTTATCAGCATTCCCTGAAGCTTTCACACACTGTGTTTTTCAAAAGGATAAAGTAATTAATATTTAACATCTCACTAACAGAAGACTGGCTTTAGTCTTCATTGACGGGGTTACAAAGGATTTACATACAGTAGCTAAATCTGATTGATCATATTCTGCCTGAAGTTGTCCTATCTTTGAAAATCATTGTTCTTCAGGCACTTATTGATCCATATTCTCATTTGCAACAAAGGAGATGAGCCAGATGATTAAACTATTTGTCTTCTAGAAATAGAATAAAAGTTTCTTCCATGAAAGGACTTGATCCATTCTTTTTTTCAAACATTAGGTCTACATTATGATTAACTTAAAACCTTACGGCATATTTACAACACAGAAGGCCCATAGCTTAATGGAAAAGGACGCCTAAGTAACTACGCACAAAACTTTGATTTATGCATCTATACTGCTCACAGAAACAACAGACAGTTGGTACAACATTACACTGTTACATATTAAGATTGCAAAATAAATGTTTAAATAAGTAACTGAGATTCTGTAATACTTAAAATCAAACGAAATGAGAAACAAACATATTTTATGGGATTCCAACATCAATATAAAAAATTTCCTACCTAATAAAGGAATTAATTCTTTTTTGGCAATGGCATCACAAAGTAAAATGACAAGCAAAGCTAAATTCTGGTTTATGTAGGAAGAAATACAGCCTACCACTTAAAGAGCATTTAGAAAGTATTCAGACGACCTTCACTTTTATCAATATTGTTATGTTGCAGCCTGATGCTACAGTCAATTAATGTTTTAATGTTTTTTTTCATATATCTACACTGAGTGCCCCATAATGTCAAAGTGAAAACAGAATTAGAAATTAGAATTTTGCAAATTCATCAAAAGAAAGGACTGAAACATCACATAGACATAAGTATTCAGACACTTTACTCAGCACTTAGTTGAAGCACCTTCAGCAGCAATTAAAGGCTCAAGTCTTTCTGAATTTGATGCAACAAGCTTTGCACACCTGTTTCAAGCTCTGTCAGGTTGGATGGGGACTAGTGGTGGACAGCCATTTTCAGTTCTCCCCAGAGATGTTTGATAGGGTTGAAGTCAGGGCTCTGGCAGGGCCACTCTAGAGCATTCCCAAAGTTGTCCCAAAGCCACTCCTGTGTTGCTTTGGCTGCATGTTTAGGTAAATTGTCATGTTGTAAGGTGAACATTCGGCCAAGTCTGAGGTCCAGAGAGCGTTGGAACAGGTTTGATCAGTCCTGGGAATCTTGTTTCTCAAGTCTGATTGGTGGAGAGCTGCAGTAATGGTTGTCCTTCTGGAAGTTTGTCCCATCTCCACACAGGACTTCTGGAGCTCAGTCAGAGTGGCCATCAGGTTCTCGATCGACCTGTCTTACTAAGGCCCTTCTCCCTGATTGCTCAGTTTGGCCAAGCAACCATCTGAGAATTGTGGATGCCACTGTGCTCTTGGGAAACCTGGTGAGGCAGAAATGTTTTTGCAGCCTTCCCTAGATCTGTGCCTTGCAACAATCCTGTCTCTAAGCTCTGCAGGCAGTTTCTTTGACATCATGGTTTGGTTTTTACTCTGATACGCATTGTCAGCTGTGAGGTGTTCTATAGGGAAATGAGCGCCTTTTCAAATCACAATCAATCAATTTAATTTACCACAGGTGGACTCTTATCAAAGTGCAAAAACATCTCAGCAGAGATCAACAGAAATGGGAGGAAACTGAGCTAAATTTCAAGTGTTCAAAGGGTCTGAATACTTATGTCAATGTGATATTTCAGTTGGTTTTTTTTTATGAATTTCCCAAAATTTTAAAACTCTATTTCCACTTCATCATCACTGGGTACTAAGTGTAGATCAATGAGAGAAAGAATGAATTTAAACTACTGTAGCAAGTGAAGAGAGTCTGAATAATTTCTTAATGCACTGTACATTCTGGATTATAAAGGAAGAGATGTAGCCTACCATATGTATTAAAAAAATAACTACACTACAGGAAAACATGACAAGTGTAATGAGTTTTGTCATTAAGTTTAATTACGTGATTCATCTCTTAAAATGCAAAGGAGACTGGTTAAAAGGGCATGAGTTATTTTCAGAAATGCATTAAAAGTGTTAATTAGTTGATATTTATACCAAGATAGCCTATGAGTCATAACTTATTCAGAGAATACAGGCAAATTTATATGAAACTAGACATTTAACACCCCCGCACAGTTTAAATGCAAAGATCCTTGTTTCATAAGCAGATGTTTGTGAGATTGGTGCTGGAATACAGCTTTTTCCAACAAATCCTAAAATATTTGACTATCTGTTGTCACCTCTAATCTTTACACAGAAGGTGACATATTAAAACCCACAATACCTTTCCTTCAGGGAGTGCAAGTTCTTGAGTCTTATAATCCAGAACACCAATAAAATATTTGTCCACAAAAACCTAGGATGGAAAAAATACATAATTTAAATACACACAAATATGTGAACTTTAAACTCCATGGGAAGCTTGATGACAGCTCTTTTAACATTCTCATACAGTAGTTGTTTTATTTCTGCCTTTGTCTGCCTGTCCTTACCAGCGCTCTGTCTCTGACATTGTTGTTTGATCGGAGAGTTCCTGCACGGGTGATGGTGGTTTCATACAGCGTGTAGCCGTAGGACTGACCGTTGTTATTGTTGACTGGGAGGTTCTCCATGTTCACAGGCTTTTCTGATTTAAAAGGCTAAAAAAAAAAATCAAATGAAGAACTTAATGAGTTCATAAAATGTAAAAACAAAGTCTTCTACATGCTGCTGAGCTTCATATACAGATATCCAAGTGCTTTGTGTGCTTAACTTTAGCTACGTTAAAGGGATATTTCAGGATTTTTGAAGCTGGGTCGTATGAGGTACATGACTATGGTAGTGGCATTAGCCTCCAGTGATTTCTGTGAAAGTTGTTGCTGTGATTATTACGAGCTCAAAGAGATCCACCACATAATGGCTATAGATGGGAACGTTTTAGCCATGTAGATTAGTAGAAGGAGAAAAAAATGCCTAAAGCTGCAACGTAAACTAGTGCCTGACACAGAGGTGGTTTTGGGAGAAATGAAGTGCTTTGTACATTTTTGACACAGTGTACAGGCGAGCCAACATATTTTATTGCCCCATTTTTACATAAAACACGTTAAACTACATGGACAAAATGTTTCCGTTTAAAACCACTATGGCCCGGATCTCTCTGAGCTCGTAATAACCACAGGATCAACTTTCACAGAAATCACTGGAGGCTAATGCCACTACTATAGCCAAGTACCTCATACGACCCAACTTCAAAGATCCTGAAATATCCCTTTAAGTACATTAGCTACATAGCTTATGCAGCTACATTTGCTACAACAGAATGTTTTAATTGAAAATTAGCTTTTTTCATGCAAGTGGACTGTTTACTCAGCTTGATTAAATGTTTAGTAATCATGTTTTGCAGATTTTAACCTTTAAAGTTCTGGTATCCTAACACTTACCTTAACCCTTAACCTAACCCTTCACAGCAGTTTAATCTTTCTTTTGAAAGTTTTAGCGTGTATTTACATTCTGACAGAGATGACATCTCACATTTAAGGTCTGGAAGAGGGGCATCTGACATGTCTGTAGCCAGATTGTCTTGACAACCAGAATCTCCACTCTCAAAACTCCAAATCATGTGCTGAAAAACATGATTTTAGTGTAAACAGGCTTGATTTGGCTAGCTGTTAGCAAGCAGCTGCATCCATTGCAGTAGCAATTTCAGTCCAACTCCTTTCTTTGTCTGTTCATTCATGGTTTGTTTTACATTATAAACACTCCTGCAACAAATCATCAAGTGGTTCCCCGATTTCTGACATCTTTCTGACTTTATGCTTCATGTTTACTATCATTGCCATGGCTTTGTTTGTTGTGCTTCCTCCTTTGGTCAGCTTGCTTCCTGATTGGCTATAGCTCCGTTAACAATCTACAGAGTGAGTGCTCGCTGTCCTAAGTTCCCCCCACACTACAGGATTTCTAATCATAAATACTTAAGGTGTTAAATCTCAAGTCAGAACAGCTTCAATAGTCTCCTGAGCAGATCAGAGAGGGAAAGATCACTGTGAACACACCTCACACCAGAGGAAAATCAGTCATGCTCATCTTTAGATCCATTTGATAATCAGGTCTTTGCTGATTTTGGTCATAAGGGGGATATGGCCCAAATATCTCTATGACACTAATATCTCAAAGAACACTTTGAGGGATTTTCTTCAAACTCTGGACAGACTTGATGATAAACTGATTAGATTTTGGAGATCAAAGGTCAGGGTTAGATGGCCTGAAGTTCATCCCTTGCTAGTAAGATTTCTATGAATAACATCTACCCTAACTCTGTGATCCATTGGTCGAACCACCCCTGCCCTTCTTCTAGACCAGTGTTTCCCAACCATTTTTCCTTGAAGCCCCCCTTACATGCACCTAAGAAAAGCGGAGCCCCCCCCGGACCCAAGAGAGAAGAAAAAGTGACACACTGATGCCAAAAATCAACAAAGATTTGAATTGTTTCGCTGATAAAACCCTAAAAAGAGGCCTATGAATGCTTTTATTATCTAAAGACCTTTGCATAAACTACTTACCAATTGTGTTATCATGGTTTTAGTCAATATTTGCACATCTATTTTTGGCAGCCTCAAAGCAGACAAAGCCTCGCACCCCCCTTGAGATCTTTGGCGCCCCCCCTGGGGGTCCTGGACCCCAGGTTGGGAACCAAGGTTCTAGACCATTGTAATTTCATTGTCTGCCAGTTGTATACCTAACAGAGCCATGTAGTTCTAGTTAAAGATGTTTCTGCGTAGTTGAATTATATTTGCTTGTTTATTTTAACACTTCCCTAAATCACAAAGACATTTCAGTGCAGATTGGGTCTTATGATTCCTGCTGCAGAGTCTCTCACTTGAAAGATAGCTTCATCCTAAGTGAAGATTTCTCAGACTCAATGAAGCTTTCTTGTCTCGTGCACAGGGCTTTTCTTTTATTCACCCGCATTCCCTTTATACCCTCGGGAGGTTGCATTATGCACTCTTCATAAGACAATAAACACTCCCCGCTATGACACGATTAACCACCTACATCCAAGCACACTGATACAATATCAAACTCTTACATCCCACTCAGGCTCTCTGAAGACGCTGAAGAGAAAAGTCTCTTTAAACAAGGCCGTGCGGCTGGTCAGGGGCAAAGTAATTGTTGTCTCAGAGGGAAGCACATTATTGCGACAGGGAGTGAATAATTAATGTTGTAAGCAACTGCCAGACGTGCTACATCTGGTGTGAATATAAATGGCCCTAAAGAGCACGGTGTAAATGGCTAAAGTGGTGGACATGAAAGAAAACAGACATGATGACACCCTCCCAGAAGGTTCTTTATACAAATCATTTTCTCAACCTGTTTCATTAGGAGAGATTTTGTGTTGTTAGGCAATTTATTCCGTTTATTGGACATATCCTCATAGACCTGTTGCAGACACGGCTTAGAGTGGACGGTGGAAGTATTGCTATTAATATTTTGGCTACCAAGCATTTTAGTCGTAACCTGACCCACCAGGGTCAAACTCCTATACAAGGTGTTTGGGAAAGGCAGGACTTAAAAAAAAAAAAAATCTCAGATGGTAACTGGACAAACTGTGGGTCAGTCAGAGTGACAAGACAAAATTAAGAAGTAGACATGCACAGCTCCGGTAGTAACCTGCAAACTCCACACAGAAAAACCTGACCAAGATTTGAACCAGGAACCTACTTGCAACATCAGCACTAGCCCCTGTGCTGCTGTGCATCTCCCCTTATGATATTGTGAGTTTAAAAAAGTTTATGTCACAGGGGTTATCTTTATCACTGATTGAATGCAAAACTAAATACTAGTTACATAGTCCAAGTATTCAGGCATGGTAATTGCTACACTGGTGGCAGCCATTGTATTAACCGGCTTCCAGTGAAGCCAAACCCACCTGCAAATAATGCAAACTCATGCCGAAGCAGGTCTGGAGAAAAGCAAAAATATTTATTCCATCATGAAAGACTTTCAATGCTTTTCTTTGCTGTCCACTTGATAAAGAAATGTGGTCCAGTTCTGATAAAACTGCTGCTATATCTGAGCTAACCGCTATACTGGCAGCAGCTATTTCCATCGGCTTTCTGTACATTATGTTGTTATTTCAGAAAACTTTATTCCCCTTAATTGTGGATAAATCACATTAAAATTAGTTTCTTATTTTGTCCTCAGGCTGCTGAAGTGAGCATGATAAAAGCTGCAGAATAACTCTCCTTCTATCATTTTACTTAGATTTTAAAATTTGATTTGTTAGGAATATCACGAACCAAGACATGATGGTGTCTACTTTGCTAATGTATACGTCACACAGACAAGGTCTTTCAGCATTAACTTCTGATTTCACAGGAATTACAGAGAAATTCTTGATATTTCCTTGGACCGTCTATTATATGATCATAGACGTGGACTACTAGTGGGTGCTGAGACTGGGACTTACTCTGGATCCAGGCAGAGAATGATGCAAACACAGGTAATGTATAAAAATGCAGAAGGGCAGATAGACGTATAACTGTGAGCTACAGCCAATATGAAGTCTTAAATATTTATTTTACTTCATATCCTTATCACAATATTGAATAATTAAAGTGCACATTGCAGATTTTTCTCGTGCAGATCTTGCTTCAACCTACCAAGAGGTTTCTAAAGTTTCATTTTTATCTTAGATTTTGTGGCTGTTTTCACGTTGTCTGAGTAAAACTGCTAACAGCAATCCTGGATGACTTATATATATCATTTTTCTGCCTCTCTCTGTGTCTGTAGCTTACCTTTTCAGTGAAATGCAGACAGTCCCACAGAGATAAGTGCTGCTCAATGACAACAGGCTGGTAGGCTCTCTTCTCCGTGGGATAGGGCATGTCAGTCAGAGGCTGGGCTGAAAACAACAAGGTAAAATGCTTGTTTAATGCTGTTTCTATCTGTGTATGAATTTTGCATTTTATTTATCCTTTTATACTCAGAAGATACAAACAATTCAAAACAAACCTCAGGAAATTTTGCTTCATGTATTGTATATATTTTTGCATACACAACCCGTACTTATGAAGTTTGAGAAGAAGCAAAAGAGGGAAGAGGTTTTGACTTTGTAAATGAAAATGCAACACTGCAAAGTCTGACAGAGCTGATTAAAAAAGTGGGGTGACAAAGGCTGCATTTACACAGCAAACTCAATTCGGCTTGTTTTGTTTGTTTTCTAAAAGCCAGTTCCTGCATAATGACTTTTATAACTTCTGAACAAGTGGCTAACAGCCTGAGAAATTAATATTTTTATTTTATGGAAGTGTATTAAGACATTGGATTGCAACAAAACACAAAATTCACGGACGAACTTTCACAGATGTCTGTGAGGAGAAGATACAGTGATCAGAAAACGGGATACTAGTATTTTTAATGTCTACAGGGGTATAAATAACCAGGATGCACTGTCATGTAAGCAAATCCAAACCAGGATATGACTCATAATCAGAATGATTACGCCTATGTAAACACACCCTATGACTCCATTACAATAAGCAAATGTTACGCTTTATTTCTTGCTCTGGGTGTACTACTGTAGATAGTCAACTGGACAAATCCAGATTAATGCATCCCAGATCACCTCTGTAAGCAGTCTGATCTATCGGATATCAGACTGCCTTCAGTACACATTTAGGTGTCTCCACAAGGATTCCACTTGGTACCCAATGCCCAAAACAGATGTTAATCTGTGTCAACGCAAGGTTTTAACAGGGGCTTGGGGGGGTGCAGATGGCTAAGGGGTTTAAGGCGTGCCCCATGTATGCGGCCTGGGTTTGAATCCAGCCTGTGGACCTTCACTGCAACTCTCTCTTCCCGATTCTATCCACTGTCTTCCTCTATCATTACAGGCACTAAAAGACCAAAAATAAATTTTTAAAAATAAATACATAAAAAATGAACAGGGTCTTAGACTTCTGTGTCAACTTCATACACATAAGCAACCCAATTTTATTTTGAAAATATCTAGGCCTAAAAGGAGAAAAATAATCAGTCACAGGTCACTTTGGCCTACAGTGTGAATATATTTCTATTTATTTGGGATTATAAATGCTTTATGTCTCTACTATGAGCCTTTTCACCCACTCTGTGGCCTTATGTTACTCTACAATATGATGACCAGGGGTGCCCTAGCCCTCTCGACTGCTTTTAGAGGTGTTAAAGCATGCAGAGACACCAGCCGTCTCTCTGGAGATGACACAACTGCATTTTCTTAACACCACGCAGTAGCTGCTGGATCAGTCGAGCAAAGCTTTGAGGATAATGGCCACTATCTTCTCCAGCTTTTAGTGGCTTATTTGTAAAACCAAAGACGGGACTAGTGCTCACTGAAAAAACATTTTTTATAGGTTATGATTGTAATGGTTTAACAAAACACTGATTCATTTCACAGGTTATTTATTTAAAGCTGTTTGAAAGTCTGGCAGAGCAGCCTGAAACCATGCAAAATCACCCACACCCCACTGCAGAGCTGAAGGGTGGCTCAAATATTGTACACGATTTGACAACCAAACAATCATAAAATATCTAGCTGATCTAATGAGGAATTAGGTCATGGGTTAGTGGCTGCTAAGTGGAACAGAAAGCCTTCTCAGACTCCCCCTCATATCCAGGCCACTGCTCATTGTTCAGCAGACTACAAGACATAAGGATGAATCACGCACACGGCCTTTCAAACTATCTCTAATCACAACAAACTCTGGGAAAAATCACATCTTTGTTATCTCAAATTGCCAAAAGCTACATTTCTGGTCCAGGCACAAAACAACTGAGACTTCTGCCCCCTGACCACAAACACTTGTTTATCAAATCAGCATGAATTTTAACTCTTTCACAGTCTCTTATGATACGTATGCATGCATTATATTTAGTTCAGCCAACATGTAAACTGATAGCAGCCAAATTTGGAAGTGTAATCATTTAGAGATGAGTGATGACAAAAACACATGCCTGAACATAGGTCTTCTACTGGTGACACTTTCAAGTTCACTTACAGCTACATTTGATTTACAGTGTGCACATGTACGGCAACAAGTTCGTAAAATGTACACATGAACAACAGTGTGTAAGAAAGCCTGGAGGAGCTCAAAGGAAGTCATTACACATACACCATCTCACATTAGGACTGGGTAATATCATTCAAAAATCAGATCTTAATATTTTTCAGCTGAATGTTGATACATGATATATAACTAGATTTTCAAAATATGTAATTGCATATAATTGTCAAAATTATTCAAAAGCAATTAATCTATAGTAGCATGAATACGAGGGTGCAACAATATCTAAGCTATGAAGGAGGCGGCTGGGGTGGAGGAGGTGAAGCTTTGCCAGCAGCAGTGGGACGCATCAGCATTGATTAGAGCAGGGGTTCTCGACCTTTTCAGCCTGCGACCCCCAAAATAAAGGTGCCAGAGTCTGGGGACCCCCACTGTACCTGAAAGTGGTTGAACACAGCCACACAAAATCAAGAATAGTCATCTGCAGACAAGGTGGGGGATAAAGGGCAAAGCTTTCTGCCGCTGAGCCAAACTGGTGGCCCATGGAGGTCAGCAAAAACATATTTTATATCTAATCTGATCAAATAACCACTCTTATCAAATAAACAAATTTTTTTTAAATCATTTGTGTAGTAAATAGCCTTCTAAACAATGTAAATACCTTTTCTTAAAAAAAAATTAAATATCAAATATTAAATATCAAAAAATGGGTTAATAATGGCAAAAAAAGGTGGAAAAAGTGGTGAAATTGGACCTTAAAATAGTAGAAATGGGTTAGAAGTGGTAACAATTACATAAAAGTAGCAAAAAAAAAGTCAACGTCAAAAATGGTTTTAAGTGGAAAAATGGGCATAAATAATGATAAAAAAAAGTTAAAAAGTGGCTGACATTGCTTTAAATTGGCAAAAATGTGAAGAAATTTGGTGAAATGGGATAATTTATATAAACTGGCAAAAAAAAACCTGTTAACTGAGAGAGAGAAAATAGGCAGATATTAGCAGAAATTGGTTAAAATAGCAAAAATGGGCATATCAGATAGTGAAATGTGGGTAAAAGGGGAAAAATTGGGTGTAAAAAGTGGTAAAAAAGGGGTTAATAGTGGCAATAATGGGTCAACAGAGGCAACATTAGGCTTAAGTGGTAAGAATTGGTTTAGAAGTGGCAAAAACAGGCAGAAAAAAGTGCTGGAAAGGGTTTAAAATTGACAAAAAATAGGAGGGAAAATTGATGAAAACAGGTTAAAATTGGTGTAAAGTGGCAACAGTGTAATTTTAAAAAGTATTCTTAGTTTTTTAGGGAATCTGGGGACCCCCTCTCAGTGTCTCGGGACCCCCCCAAGGTAGAGAACCACTAGATTAGAGAGCAGTTCGCCATCTGTAAATGGACCCCTGTGTTGAGAGAAAGAGCTGTGATTGGCTATGGGAGATGAGAGGCAATAACTGCTGTAACTGGCTGTCAGCCAATAGCATATAGGGGTGTGACTTCCATGAACTACTGTTAAGCTTCATTAATATTAGACAGAATGAACCAGGGAGGAACAATTAAAAAAATATTTCCAATTGCAATTATTGTTGCTCATATTGCAAATTTGAAATCAATTGTTTTATTGGATGGGGATTATTGTTTTATGTCACTCATTCTGATTAAGACAAACGTACATAAAACACAAAAAGGACATTTTTTGTTGACCATTTATAAAAAAAATACACTTGAATGTTTGCAAAATGTGCATATAATCTCTGCTGCTGCAAAAAATTAAACTGGTAGTTTGACATATTTCAAGTTAAAGTAATATAGTAACATTAGCAATTTGTAAATTGAAGCATGCCATATTGCGATTTAATCTCATTCGCAATTTATTGCCCAGCCCTAACTGATACTTACGATTATTTCTGACCTCATGTCTTGTTTGAAAAAATATTGAGGCACCAGAAAAGCTTGATATACTGACTGCCCTTTCTGGCATTTATGACCAATAAACCTTGAGCTAGTTTTTAGTCTGTATTTCAGCCACATTACTGATTAATTAATTCATCTTTTACTATCACAAATACAAACTACTGAAGCAATAAAAACATTTAAAAACAAGTGTTTAGTTGTCACAGTGGGCGGTAATTGGAGGTCCTGACTTGACAAAAATCTCACATACATGAACAACCCCACACAAACCCATATCTAATCCACTCTTGTAATCATATGCAGCTATCCTACTTTAGCCAACAGAGAACAGGTTGTACAGGGAGAATTAAGTTAAGTGGTGAGATGAAAGCAAAGGCAGAGAAAGAGAGACAGAAGATGTGGAGCCCATCTCAGCGACAACAAGCAACACTCACTGTGGTAGAGGCTGAATAAATTCCTCAGAAGATGGTACTTGTTGGTGTAATCCCCAGCCTCGGATAATGGAGCATCGTAATCTGAAAGATAATGCGCTATCAGAACAGCAGGCTCGGGAGCCGCAGAGAGGCAGGGATGCCTCTTACCGCGGCAGATGCTTTCACTGGGCTCCCCTATCAAACATCTTGAGACGGCAGTGGGCCGAGACACATTTTGGGTTATCTTGACAGAAAATGGAGCCGTTTGAAGCAAAAAGAAAAATAAAACAAAGCTGAAGGGCACTCTGAGGAGTAAACAGAGGTGTGATGGCTGCTGAAGGTCAGAGTTGGACTCCCTGTCTGCAGGGCAGTTTTCAGAATTATCTCCTTTCTCAAGAAGGAGGTCATTACAGTGTTACATCCCCCAGAGGAGGCATTAAAACCCACTCTACCATCTTTAATTTACGATTCTCATGCATTTGATTGGGTAATGAATTCATTAGTGGGCACTTCATATTCAAATTTTAAAGCAGTCGAAGGTCAGAGGCTTAGGAGTAAGGATTGTGCCATCTCTCGAACTTTCAAACAGCCTTAACATCTAATTATGAGCTTATCTTATCCTCATTTATTTAAAGCACACAGGCTAACACTACGGCTGCTCAATTATGGCAAAAACATAATGACTGTTGTTATGATTGATGGTGAGATCATGATTACTTAACACAGTCTTACAGCAGCTATGTGTGAATTTCAAATGATTTATTCAAGGTGCCATATTGCCTTGAAGGGCAGCCACCAGTGTTTAACAAAGGTCTTGTTGAGGGTTTGGTTTGGTTAGTGGTTCTATAGGACTAAAGTAAGCAAGGGATATGATATGTCCCTTTAAGGTAAAAACATGGCATGACTTTAGATTATACTCATCACTAATTTAACACGTCAGCTTGGTGATATATTAAGTACAGTTTGTGGAATTGTAAGGCTTCAACCTGTGGGTTTATAAATGCAATGGCACCATTTCAAATAAATATTTTACATCAGCTCAAGATCTACACCATCCCATGTGTGCATTGCCAAGAAATCATGGCGTCATGCATATCCTCCACTGCAGTACATGAATGTATTTTTTGGTATACGCCATTTGGACAAAAGTATTTGGCTGGCTGACCAGTACACCAACAGGGACTGTAAAGACACTGTATCTAAGTTTGATAAAGAGTTGATCCACCTTTTGCAGCGATATCAGCCTCCAATCTTCTTTGAAGACTTTTCACATTTTTTGAGTGTTTCTGTGGGAATGTGTGCCCATTCACTCTGTAGAGCATTTATGAGGTCAGGTACTGATCTGGGACGAGAAGGAGTGGTTCGCAATCTCCATTCCAGTTCATCCCAAAGGTGACTGATGGGGTTGAGGTCAGGGATCTGTGCGGGCCAGTCAAGTTCTTCCACACCAAACTCATCAAACCATGTATTTTCTAGTCCTTGTTTTGTGCACTGGGCACAGTCCTGTTGTAATGAAAAAAAGGCCTTTCCCAAACTGTTGCCACAAAGTTGGAAGCATAGTATTGTCTAAAATGGTTTGGTATGCTGAAGCATTAAGTTTCCCCTTCAATAGAAATCAGGGGCCTAGCCCAAACCCTGAAAACAGACCCATGCCATTATTTCTCCTTCACCAAACTTCACAGTTGGCACACGCAGTCAGGCAGGTCACGTTCTCAGAACCCAGACTCATCCGTGTCACTGCCAAACAGAGAAGTATTATTCACCACTCCATCTGACACTTGGCATTGGGCCTGATGAAATGAGGCTTGAGTGCAGCTGCTAGGCCACGAAAACCCATTCCATCAAGTTCCCACCACAGTTTTTGTGCTATCTTTAATGCCAGTGGAAGTTCAGAAATCTTCAGCTATAGAATCAGCAGAGCACTGCTGACTTTAAAGCACCATGGACCTTAGTAGTTGTTGACCCTTCTTCCACGTACCATTACTTTGTGGTTTAGTTGCTGTTGTTCTTAAAAACTTCCACTTTCTAATAATATCACTTACAGTTAACTGTGGAATATCCAGCAGGAATTAATATTTCACAAATCGTCTTATTGCAAAGGTGGCATCCAGGGCAGTACCCCACCTGAAGTCACTGAGCTCTTCAGAACGGCCCATTTTATATCACAAATGTTTACAAATGGAGACTGAATAGCTAGGTGCTTGGTTTTATACACCTGTGGCAACGGGTCTGATTGAAACACTTGAATTCAATAATTAACAGGTCTTGCCAAATACTTTTGTCAATATAGTTTATGCAGCTGCTCGTTTCTTGTCCTTCATTTTTTGTTCTTTTGCATTTACTGTGAGCCTTCCTGAATCTCTTTTGAGTCACTTTTTGTATTTTATAAGCTGAACTACCAAACCTTTTATCAAACAGGCCAGAGTCTTAATCTAAAAAAAATAATAAAAAAATCACACATACCATAGCTCGTCACCATCGGTTTAGGTGCAAGTAATTCATGACCAAACGCCCCACTCATGAAGCCAAAGTTTGTCCCTCCGTGAAACATGTAGAGGTTGATTGACATGTCCAGCTGCAGGATTTTTGTGACCACAGACAACATCTCTGTCAAAAAGAAACAGAAAAATGCCTTTTAATACAAATGCTTCTGTACTATTGACCACTTGCAGCGAAATGATTACTACAATGTCATTCACAATAAATGTTAACAGGAGTACAAGCGTTGACATTTGGCTAAGATGCATTTTAGTCGATAACTGGGCTGAACTATTTTGAAAAATTATCCAGTTGTGATCATTTTTATGTCATTTTCATTTTGAACAACAAGAACTTACACAAACAAGGAAAGTAGGGTTATCTGTAAACTATTATAGTCTGAAAACAAACCAGACCAGTCAGAGTCATTTGAGGAGAACGAAGCAGTAGCTACAGGTGGGGTTTAGCTGCACTGGAAGCCGATTGCAATGGCCGCCAGTGGTTCAGCAATTAGCTCAGATGTAGCTACAGTAACCTAGTTTTATCAGAACTATCCAATCCACAAAGTTTGTGCCGAACCAATCACTGTTTGGACCAATCAGCGTCATTTGAGGTGAACAAGGTGGTAGCTACAGGCGTGGTTTAGTTGTTCTCAGAGCAATGGCTGCCTTCAGTGTGGTGATTACTTCAAATGAAACTGTAGGATAGTGTTAATTTAACCACAGCGTGACCATGTGTTTGCATGAAGTTAAAAAGTAAAAACACTTTTGAAAGCTTTTCATGATTTTAAAGATGTTTTCGCTCTTCTGCCATCTGCTTTGGCATGGGTTTGTGATCATCACCGGTAGGATTCATCGATGTAGCCAATAGCTGCTGCTGTGGTAGCTGTAAGCTTGGATGTAGCCATAGGAAAGTGGCAGTTTAATCGGAACTAGGCCACATTTCTTTATAAAACAGGATCATAGAGCCACACCAAAAGCTTGTCTCGGCAGAAAAGATGTTTTTGCACATCTCCCAATGGGCCTTGGCATCAATTTTATTCACCAAGAAGCTCTGCCATGAACAATCCACAGCGCACATGCGCCCATGTGATTTTATCTTGTCACTCTGATTGGTCTGTCACAAATGTGACAGACAAAACGTTCCTCCAATCACCTTCAGAATACATTTCTTGAAAAGTCCTGCCCTATGAAACACTTTCTATGGGAGCTTTCCCAGCAGAATGTGAATTATTCATGTAATTTATATATGAATAAGTCTTTGGCATGTCAGGTTATCAGTATGAGTTTTATCCACCAACAAGTTCAGCTGTTCATAAATAATTGCAGCACCTGCCTGTTGAGCTCAGCTTACACCTGAAGTTGAGCATGTCTACCACATTTTGATGACTGTGACAGACAGAATGTTCGTCCAATCACATTCTGAGAATATTCTGAAAAAATCTTGCCCTTCCCAAACACTTTGTGTGGGAGGTTTCCCAGATGGATGTGAAAAATATGCAAGCAATGAATATCTGAAACAGACCATCGTGTGTCAGGTTATTTGAGAATTGCAGTTTGCAACGTTGCCAATTAACCTAAATTTCAATTAATTGCACAGCCTTTGTCAATAGTTGCATTTGAAGTGTACTTCAGAGCCATAAACGTGAAAGAAAGCATCATAATAGAACGAGTTTACTTAGCATAAATGTCAGTACTCTGTCAGATAAGGTGAGACAACTCGAGGGCACTCCCAAAGCAACAAACTTGCAAAGACCAGACTGAAAGAGGCATTTCTCTGCATAAGGATGGGATCCTTATGTATACGAAAGCCTTGATGCCTACACATCTATGCTTGCAAATACCGTGGTAATAACAGCATATGAGATATCTGCAAAAATCCAACATCATGCATTCCTTGTTGCTATGGGAAAACACTATTTCAAACTTCTTTAAAAGATCTGGAGATATCTAATAATAGCATTTGAAGACTTCTTAGCTTTCCTTGTACTGAGAAAAAGTGTTTATTTCGAGCAGTAAGTCCAGTAACAAGATGACATTGTGATGTCTTATGCAAAATGTCAAAGCTTTATAATTCTGATAAAACCTCTAAATTCAGAGACTAATAAATTAAAATCTTCACATTCAGAGACGAAAAGAAGAAAACCTGTTCAACCTCAGCTGTAACAAGGCAGAGCCGCAGATTCAATTATCCAAACCCCTTCAGTTCCACTTCAATTGAACATGGGCAGACCTCAGACCCACATCCTATTACAGGTTGCTATAATTCATTACAGGGCAATGCTCACACCCATAAAAATTCACCACCCCCCTCCACAAATTAGCTTCCTACATTTGCAGGGGAGCATGCCAGAGCAAGTAGTTAGGCATTCAAATTGGACTTTAGTGGTGAAATTGACTGCCTTTAATGATTTGAATCAAGGGCGCGAGCCTGAGTGAATAACAATTGAGGAGGCTGAGTGACAGAGTCGCGCTGGTTGCTTTCATGGCGGTGCCACTAGCTGTGACCAACTGCCAAGCGTGTTACAGTCTACGGAGCACTGAACTGTCAAGGACATGAATCCCCTCAGAATATTCCAGCCTTCATTTCAGAGCTGTGACACTTTCTGCATGGTGAGGGTCTCTTTTTTCCCCTTTTCCCTTCCTTCACTGAGAGGGAAATCCATCAGGAAGCCAGTTTTAGTTTCAGAGTATTTTTGCTGAGATGTCAGTGAGGGCTGCTGGGACTGACAGAGAGTAAGAACAAAGATTCAGGTTCTGAAATGTGTGAAATAAAAGCTGTTTCTGAAAGCACTCATGGTGGTCTGAGCCAGGTGTGTCACTTCAATTAATGTGCAAATTAAAAACAGATGCTGTTTCACACTAGGCTTAAATATTCTGCTCAAAGGCGAACTCTTCTGGCCATAGTTTGTGGACCATTTTATTTTGGCTTTTACGTAGGGCTGGGCAAGAGATGAGGTGTTTCAGATGTATGAATGTATTTCCAAATAAGATATAGGGTAGGACAAAATGGTTTATATCCATACTGTTTGTGTTGATGTTGATGAGGCAAACTCCTGCACACTGTCTAAAATGCACAAATATGACAGCAACACTTAGATAGAGGGTGCAGTGTATGTTTCATTGACTAAAACTAAAAATGTTAGCGGACTATCTTTTCTTCTATGAGGAAGGCAAGACTAAGACTAGCTAAAAATAGAAATGACTTAAAATGAGTAAAACTCCGAGACAATTTAATTTAAAGGGGAAAACCATTAGGAATGATCAAGAGCAGAGGAAAGTTTGTCCTTAACAGCTGGAAATTGATCTCTACGCTGCATTTATATACAGCAAATTTCTACACTGCTTTCCACATTATTAAGCAAATGACATTTTTCTCTTATTTTCCTAAATATTAATGCAAATGACAGTCAGAGTATTTTTCATGTCATCAGCCGTTAGAGCATAATTCAGATGTTTTTGAACAAACTTCACAATGATAACCGTTATTTTTTTAAAAATAAAAACCTCAAAATGCACTGTTCCACATTATTAAGCAGGCTACAGGTTTCAAGCAATATGGAAAGAAAAAGGATCTCTGCTGCTGAAAAGTGTCAAATAGTGTAATGCCTTGGATAACGAATGAAAACAGATCTTCAATGAAAAATTAATCCTGATCATCATACAATGAAGACATTTGTGGCTGATTCAGAGCACAGACGGGTTTGTGCAGATAAAGACATAATGAGGAAGGTTTCTGACAGACAAATACATCAGATTAAGAGAGCAGCTGCTAAAATGCCATTACAAAGCAGCAAGCAAGTATTTGAAGCTGCTGGTGCCTCTGGAGTCCCACCAACCTCAAGGTGTAGGATCCTCCAGAGGTTTGCAGTTGTGCATAAATCTACTACTCTGCCACCTGATCCAATGCTCACAAGCAGAAACAGTTGCAGTGGGCCCAGAAATACATGAAGACTCATTTTCAAACAGTCTTGTTGACTGATGAGTGCCGTGCAACCCTGGATGGTCCAGATGGAGGAGTAGTGGATGGTTGGTGGATGGCCACCATGTCCCAACAAGGCTGTAGCTGGGTTTCCATTACAGTTTTTCACAAAATAAAAGCGATATTTCTTAAATTTGACACTCAAAACCTGTTGCGTGTTGGTACGGTTTTGGTTACATCTACAGCGGTTGCCTTGTTAATTTTGAACAAAAGACGAAGGCAACGGATGATAGTTCAGAGGCAAAGTCCGTATGTATGGCAAAAGCCACGCATAAGGGTAGAAGTATGATGTTAAGAAAAGTCTAGTCTCTTCTTCTGTCTATGCGTACCGCGCCATGCTGTCTCGGAGTGACTGATCACGTGACACTGTACGTCATGTCTCGTGACTTGTAAATGCGGAAAAAGTGTTTCCATAGCACTTTTGCGATGTATTTTTGCATCGAAACGCCTTAAAAACCTCCTCATGAAACCGTAAAAACTCTATAGCGATATTTTAGGGTTTTTTCGAAATTCAGGTGTTTCCATTACCAGTTTTTTATTGCGCTATTGAGATTTTGCGCATTTCCAAGTATAATGGAAACCCAGCTTGTGACGTCAGCAAGGAGGTGGCGGAGTCATGTTTTGGGCCAGATTCATGAGGAGAGAGCTGGTAGGCCCTTTTAGGGTCCCTGAAGGTGTGAAAATGGCCTCGGCAAAGTATATAGAGTTTCTGACTGACCGCTTTCTTCCATGGCAAAAAGACGAGCAGTTCCTTCTGTAGCAAAATTTTCTTCAAGCATGACAATGCACCATCTCATGCTGCAAAGAATCCCTCTGAGCCATTGGCTGCTATGGGCATAAAAGGAGAGAAACTCATGGTGTGGCCCCCATCCTCCCCTGACCTCAACCCTACTGAGAACCTTTGGAGCATCATCAAGCTAAAGATCTATGAGGGTGGGAGGCAGTTCACATCAAAACAGCAGCTCTGGGAGGATATTCTGACATCCTGCAAAGAAATTCAAGCAGAAACTCTTCTGGATACAAGAACTGTGAAGGTGATATCAAAGAAGGGCTCCTATGTTAACATGGAACTTGGCCTGTTAAGATGTTTTTAATTGAAATAGCTTTTGATTTCAGTATATATGACCTCCTAATGCTGCAAATTCAACAAATCATTTTCAGTTCTTTACCACCAATAAAATGTTTTAAAACTCTGTCGTGCTTAATAAAGTGGAACAGTGCATTTTTTTTTTTTTTAAATAATGGTTATCATTATGAAGTTTGTTCAAAAACATTTGAATTATGCTGTAACGGCTGATGACTTGAAAAATACTCTGTAATTTGCATTAATATTTAGGAAAATAAGAGAAAAATGTCATTTGCTTAATAATCTGGAAAGCCGTGTACACACTTTTGAGTACGATCCCTACACTTTCCAAAAAAGCTTAACCACTGAACAGATTTACCTGGCGTGGATTCGATCAATCTCATAATCACACAGTCCTGCAGACTTCCTAGTCAGATGAGTGGAGACAAGAGTACAGAGGAGTCTTGTACTAAGCTAAGATGTTAGCAAAGCCCCTTTAACAAAAATCCTCGTTTTGTCACAAACATGCTTTTAATAAACGTGGAACTGAGTAAGATTGATGTACTACAACCAAATAAACCTTGTGAAGCCAGCGACGAAACAATGATGAGCCTGTTTTACAAAATAGCTCTTCGATGTGTAGTAGCTAGCTTGAGTGCCAGTTTCCTTTCCTCCATCTTTGTCGTTACTTAATCCACTATTCAAAAAAGTCAAACTGTTACCAAAAGAAGAGTCATTTAGGAGCCAAACAACCAGCTCTGTCTCATCTGTTGAAGAGATGAATCTCCTGTCACAACGAGAGAGGAGGTTGGTTAGATGGACATCAGCTTAGGAAATACAGGTAAGGTCCAGAACATACTGGAGTGTTGTGTCACCGCTCATCCAGGCTTTTCCAACTTCTTTTTTTTTTATTATTATTGTTTGCCTAAAAATTTCACTACTTTTGGGTCACAAAACAAGCCTAAGAATGAAAAATGTGTATTTTTCACACTGTGAATGCTTGGCAAAGTTGTAAACAGCTCAAAACATGGCCTGTTTGGAAGTATTTCTCTATGCAAAAATCACTTCTTGCCCCCCAAGGGGAGCTCTCTGCTGCTGCAGTACATCATCTGCTAAGAACCTACATTTAAAGTCTAGAAGACAAATAGTTTAATTAACCTCTTATGTTGCATATCCAAATAAGGATCAATAAGCGCTACATAAAATATGTTCAAAGATAAATTAATGAAAGATGAAGTCTGACTGATCAAATTCAGCTGTAAATCCTTAGTTGGGGATGCCTCTACTGGTTTAATGACATTTGTTTTCACCACTGTGCAACTTAGAAATAAATGGTGCAATACAGCGTAATGAAATATAGAGAAGGTCCAACAAAGGCTCAGAAGAAGTAGACAGAGAGAGTTATTGTAAATATTAGGGGTGTAAAGGTACGTGTATTCGTGCCACACCGATTCGGTACGGGCCTCTCGGTACGGTACAGATGTGTATCGAACGAATACATGTGTAACAAAGCTCACAGACGGAAAACCAGAGCTGTCACGCTGTCCTGGCAACCACACAACCACAGCAAACAACAGCAACAGCCTGAATATTCCCAGATAAAAGTGTCCTGTTTAACACTTTGTTTCCCAGTAAAATACAACAGTGGACAAAGACAACAACAGTAGCACTGGCATTATTTAGCAGCTGTGTCGCTGACAGCACATCGTCCAGCCGATCAATCAAAGCATTTGAAAAAGCTCCACCCAAACAAGAACGTCACTGCAACAAGGAGGAACAACAAAAAGTCTCACCAGCCAGTTTAGAATTTCCTATTCTTTAAAATAGTTTTTATTATAACACTGGTGCTCTGGCTCTGTGAATCAAATTAATTTTACCTTCAACTATCAGCCTCGGAGGAGGGGGAGAGGGGACTCCATCATGTGTGCAGCTGCGTCATAAGTAAAGTTATCCTCAGATTTCACACGGCTCTAACATCTTTATCCACCAAGATGGGCTGTGAAAAGTTCTCCCAAACATTGTAGTAGGTCCCAGTGGTTAAAAAAGTAATCCAGTGCTGAAGTCTGTGTTTAAATTGGCAGGAAAGATGCTAATTGCAGGTTGCAGCATTATTAATAATTCAAATGTAATTTATTCAGCCTATTTATTTTAATACAATTTAATTTAAAAAAAAAAAATATATATTATATATATATATATATATATATATATATATATATATATATATATATAAAATATATATGTTTATATTTATTCGCTTCAATTACCGTACCAAAAACGTAACAACCGTGACTTCAAAACAGAGGTACGTACCGAACCAACATTTTTCTGTACCGTTACACCTCTAGTTAATATACACAATGAAGATTTCAATTTACCTTGGAATCTACGATGCAAAATGTTTACTGAGCATGAGCTTGAATTCAAAACACCTGTTAGGCTCCATGTACTTTGGTAATAAACTGTTAAAATAAACTCTGTTTACAGCTAGTCTGTAACATATACAATATCTTAAACTAGGTGTGTCCAAACTATGGCCTTGGGGCCAAATTGGCTCCCCCAAAACTCTTTAAATTAAATGAAATATGGCCCTCAATAAAGCATGATGCTTGTGCTGACTGTGTTATTCTTATTAGTTTCAGCAAAAGGCAGTGCTACCATGCTAATACTGTAAACAAACATTTTGACAACAAGTTTGATGCTGTTCTGTAAGGACTTAATCGAGACAACACTACAAATAGTAAACATACTGGCAACCAAAATAATAATTATATCTTGATTTACGCCCTAATAGATCACATAAAATAGCAAATAGCAGCACCAATGGTGTTCCAGGGGTGGAGCCGGTGGTAGCCAGAATTGACTGAGGCACCCTGAAATCTAATTGGCCTCCCCAAAATTCTTAAAATGATTGGCTATTTGCCTTGTCACCCATCAACTAGCTGTTTAAGAATGCCCAATCACTGAGCATATCTTAACATCCATTTGACTGGTTTTACTAACTTTAATATCAAGGAGAGGTATATGATAGGGGCCCAACCATCCTTATATATTTCTGTATGTGCCCCCTAATGGAAAAAGTTTGAACACCCTGTCTTAAACTAACTTATATGTATGTTGGTAATGAGTAAATGCCATTAAATGCCAGGCAAGAGGATGACGGTGTTTATCCAGACTGCTGTATGTGACTTCAATAACAAGAAAGTGAGAGAGAATGAGATGAATGTGAGACCTACAAGCACCTCCACTTGTGTTTAGAACATCCAGCCAGAGACATTGGAGCACATCTTTGAAAAATCCAGCACAGGGCAGGTCATGTCTGAAAATATGTTCCCTGAACATCAAATAAGGGGCTCAGAGATGAAGGAAGAGAAAGGGACACACTGCTTTGTGATACTTGGCTAACATCCAGCTCTACATGAAAAGTATATAAATCTCAGACAAAGCCAAAGAAGAAGAAGGAAATGACCATATGCTATGCTGTGCATCCCATCTGCACAGAGTGGGCTTTGTGCCTTCTGTGAGGGAACTAGAGTGTTAGATAGACCGTCTTGCACTCAGACTTGAGAATTTATCTTACAGCCCCCAGAGCGAGAGTCTTCCCTTACCTTGATTTTCTTCTGGCACACAGACTGTTTTATTGCAGCTAAAAAGGTTTGTCTTAGGCCTTTCTTAACCTTAAAGCAGCAAGACTCTGTCTGCCCTCAAGACAGGCTGTTCTGCCTTATGAGATTCTGCTCTGGCTTAGAGCACAAAACCCATCTTAACCACGACACATATTAGCTATTAAAATCAACCTTCTGTGCACTAAGACACTATTTTCTCAACCAAGAATGAATCAATTCAAACCCTGTCTCATTCTATGAAGTTGAATTCTACAAATCTGTAACCTTGCAGAGCAGATAGACTGATCATATTTCATGTCTGTCATCGAGCAGATCCATCATGCAAAGCTTCAGGCCGATATCCCTGTTCCTGTTCAGAGAATGACCAGTACAATCTGTGTCATCTGCGATAAAAAGAGGGAATAGTTAGAGAGGCAGTTTAGTTTAAGTAATTGCAAGCTTGTAAAAAACGGTGGCCAGTAGACTAGTGTGGATGCAGCTATAGCAGCAGTTCTATCAGAACTTGTTCTGACATTACAACAGCTGCCTTTAGTTGTGTTATGTGGTTTTCAGCTTAAATGTTACAGTTTTTCCAAGAAGCCTCCAATATTTTTGAAAGGTTCTGCCCTCCCCAGATACCGTATATGAAGCATGTTGCTGGCTTAGGGATAGGTGTGATTAGCCTACTCAGTGGTGCAAGTCAGATCCCTCCATAGCGGGCACCAGAATTACCAATCGGTTATGCTAAAGGCCTTAGCTTATCAAGTCTGTTTTTGTGCAACATGTTAATAAAAGTTAACAAAAAAGCAATCTTATGTTGCATTTTTTTTGCATCTGTCCAGTTTATTTGAATGGGTGATTGATTATTCAGAACAGCAGCTGCAGCTCCCTTCTTGCTCTCTCTCTGTCTCTATTTCCCCACGCATTAAGACCTAATCTAAACACCATGATTTACCAGATGAGATGGAAAGTATGGCCACTTAATTAGCTGCAGCAGAGGATTGTGGAATTCTAGTTTGGCTTCCAAGAGAGACATGGATGAGGAAATGCATTCTGTGTCTCAGAGTACACCCAATTGCAAGCTCACATTACTAAGAAACTGGCAGTAACCCCGTTCTATCCAGTGGACCAATCACAGGACTAACAGGCTGTGTTATCTCTAGGGGTCATCTGGGATAGTCGGCGATTTGACGATTCGATTTGGAGCGCAGCTTTCATTTTGATACTTTAAACCACTTACACAAAGAAAAAATAAGAGAGATTTATGCGTTTTGCTGCTGTTAATGCAGCAAAACAATGTTAAAGCAAACGTCTGGTAGTTGTTCTAAATGGCTGGAATTCTTGAGGACTGCCGGTCATTTTGACTGGGGACAAAAAAGTCTAGCAAAAATGCTGTTCGAATATTAGTCGACTAAATGCAAAATCTGACGAAGAAGATTCAACTATGAAAAACCTTAGTAGTTGACGCCCCTAGTTGTCTCGATGTGTAGTTTTTTGGAGGTGCACACCAGGTACCCAGGCTTACGCATATGTTCAGGGATAACAATCCTACAACTTATGCTACTGCATAGGCTTAATGCAGAATTTAAATCAGGCACCAATGTTGCAGGGTATATAGAGTATCCCTACTTATTTTTCTGTCTTTATAGAATGTACCCACCCACTTCGAATTCCCGTCTCAGGATGACAAAGTCAACAATAAGTAGTTGATATACAATAGTGCCTTGCTTTGTAATGCATTGCCACCAAAACTAAGGAAAAGTTCATTCAAAATATATATTATCATGTATGTAGTCTTTAACATGTACTTAAAGTGGAAGGTCAGTGGTTCTTGTAAAATCAGCTGTTTTTTTACTGCTAGATTACAGTGTGCAAATACTAAGGGCCCCTTTCTAAGTAAACTAAATAAGAGAGATGATGTTACATGTCTTCATTTATAACACAAGAGGGTTTTACTTCGTAGGACTGGCCTATTAAAAAAATAAAGGGGAATTATTAAGAGTATAGCCTCCTCTGCAGGTACCATTACACCACTGCTTAACACCTAGCATACTTTACCTGGGATTTGCTCTTCCTAAAGAGAACCTGTCAACTGAAGGTGTAAAGGTTCCCAGAGGCCATGGTTTGATTTGCACAAGTCATATAGTGGCTAAAGTCCTTTGAACCCTCCATTTTCAAGTCTGTCTTACCTTCAGCAGTGTAGACATGATGAAGGCCCCCCCAGACATCAAACCAGCCAGACCAGTACTCCATCACCATCTTTGGCCTCTGCGGCTACAAGAACAACAAAAACAGTGTGGGTTAAAAGCGGTATACAATCAAGCTAACAGGACTCACCAGTATGATCAGTCAGCTTCCCTGTGTAGACTTCAAACTGCACTGGCACTGCATTATCTTTGGATCATTAGAGGAAAATACTAAAGAAGCAATATGTACAATTTTTGCACCGAAATATCTAAATTAATGTAAAAGTGACTAACGTCATGTTTTGTCTGAGTTGAGTATTTGCATTATCTTAAATACGTCCAATAGTTTTTAAAGCCAGATAAACTCTTTATCTTAAAAGCTGAAGTACGACTTACTGTGGTTGCTACCATAACAAAGCCACCAGGGCAGACATTCCTATGGAAACACTGGATTTTACATGAAAGAGTGCTACATAAGGAATCATGAGCTGCTACTGAAAGCTGCTGTTCTGTTTACCTGCTAGCTTACTGACCTACTAGCTCATGACTGACCCCGATTATTCTCTACCATCAACTGCTTCATCTATTTACCAAGAGCCCCTGTAACAGTACAGCTCCACTGAATCCATCAGAGAGGTGACATGTTACCTAGCTCAGCACACCTACATTGCTTACTTTTTGCTAAGTAAACCACTGTTCTTGTTTCATGGATGAATTTCACATAATAAGGGAGAAAAGCTGTTAAAAGTGGCACTGAGCTACTTGCAAAGCTTTAATGGCAGCTCACAGTGCAAACAAAGAAGGCCTCTTTTAACAGTTTTTCTCCCTCATTATGTCAAATTCACCCCAAAAACACAGCAGTTTGATAATACACAATATTTGTGCATTTTTATTAAGTCTCTCCCTTCAAAACAGGAAGTAAGCAGCGGAGGTGGTTGGAGCTGAGCCGCATGTCTCTGCAGGTCATCTGTTGTTATTGTTTTGGCTGAGTGCTCCCTTGGCAGTGGAATTTACAGTACATACAGTATATTAAAGCTGTCTTTAAGGCTCCAAGGTAGGCACAGAGCCTAACACTTTCAGTCTTTTACAAGCCAAAGAAATATATATGTGTAATTTTTACCTGAATAAGCAAGAGCTTCTTGTGAGTACGAGTCTTTTTCTGAATTTAGACTGCAGATGCCCCCAATCCCTCCAAAGAAACATCACTTTACAAAAAGGGCAACTCAAACACCTCCAAAAGTGACTTAAATTAAACAGACAAAAGGAGCTCAAGACAGTTCAACCACTAAGACTGAATGTTACTACTCATTTGTTGCTCAACAGTCATGCATATCTTGTCCTTCTTCCATTCTTTCTCTCTTCCTGCACTGGCGATCAGCTGATTATAGGCATTCACTCTTCATTCTGCCACAGCCTCATTTGACCAATCATCATGCACCTGTCATATTTTAAATCTGTCATCAGTTCTGTCGTTTCAGCATTAACGCTGCAACCCTCCTCCACCCCACCCACCTCCATTCAGTTTACCACCATCTTGTCTAGCTCCTCACAGGTCATCTGTTCATCTCATCCTGCAAACCTCAGTCTCCTCCCCAAAGCCACCTCATTGGTGTCCTGGTCCCGCTTCTCAGAAGTCTACTCCTCATCTGATCCTGCATCCCTAACCAATATGACCACCAGTGTCTAACCCTTTGAGTACATGAAGTCCTCACAATAAGGTCTTATCACCAAAGACATTGCACATTTCTTTAATTAAAATGACTGAAATAAATCGTTGTTAAACTCATACTAGGTCTCTCCTAATAGAATTGCATGAAATAAAGGCCTCACCTGCATGATATCAAGATACTTTATCGTCTCCAAGTCAAATTTCTGGAAATTTAGTGTTTCTAAAGCTTTAGGACAGAAAAGGAGGAAAAGAAAAAACCATTAATGATGAAGATTAGTAGCCAACAGGTTCATGTATATGGACATTAACTTTCTTATTCTTAACTTAGTTTTATCTTCAGGCACAGTTTCCTTTGAATCATTGAGTCCAAACACACTGAAATAATCTTTAGTGACTTTCTGTCTAAGGCTTGAGGTTCTTGTCTAATGGTCCATCTGGTTGTTGAACACACCGTGGTAAAGATTTCAGTTAAAGATAAGAATGAAATGCTTTTATTAAAAAAGAGGACCCTGTCTGTAATAATGTTAATGCCAGAGCATGGTCTGCTGTGATAATAAAGCCCACAATACTCACTATCTCAAGAGAAAAAATCTATTCATAACAATTAAATGACAATGATTAATGGTGGCCGGTGAAAATTAAATTAAACAGTGGATGTGTCATTTAAAAGAAAAATAATATGATTCTATTCTCTGGCATCAATCTATTAACCCAGGGATAAACATTACAAAAACAACCCTGGAACAACACAGATCCTTTGTGGGTAGAATTTAGTCCTAAAGTGCAGCTGCCTGACACTGGGCTGCCCTTTGCTCAGATCTCTTTCCATTGTGTGAACAAACAACACACCAACCACCGTACTGTATGTTTGTGTGTGCACTATGTTTGCCTTTCAGCCTGTCTGACAATACCTCCTTTCACTCCTCCATGCTTTAGTCCATCGGTGTTGTCTGAGGTCAGCAGAAGCTCTGTGATGCCCCTCGACACTAACGCCTGGAAAAGAAGAGGGATTATGGAGACGACTAATCCGAACACTGGAGGTTGTTTCTGAAAATGACTGTTGATGTTTCTTCAAGGGGAGGAAAGTGAAAGATTGAGGGATTAGCAAAGTAAACATTCACATCCTCATCTTCTAGCAGAGGTGGACACAGTTAACGAAAAATAAGCTTTAATAGATCAACATAAATACAGACTTTGTTGACAGGTTATCCGTTACTGTGATCAAAACTAAAAGAAACAAATACCCTGTTAGGAGTCCGACAGTCCGCCCCTAGGCTGTCAATGTGCTTTCTCATTACCATGATTATTTACAAACCTGCCGTTTGCAACTATGATGACATACATCCTTGGAAAGTTCTGATTCTTGTGATTCCAACCATATAAACCATTTCAAGATCAAACCAACAGCCACAGTCTACACATCCATCCAACAAAAACTCTGATCTCTGATCTTTGCTGAGATGTTTCTACACCTTTATCGGCGTCCACCTGTGGTGAATTAGATTGATTGGACATGATTTGGAAAGGCATACGCCTTCATATAGAAGGCCCCACTTCTGACAATGCATATCAGAGCAAAAATCAAGTCATGAGGTAAAAGGAACTGCCAGAAGAGCTCAGAGACAGGATTGCTGCAAGACACAGATCTAGAGATACTACCAAAACATTTCTTCACTAAAGGAACCCAAGAGCCTGTATAATTCTTAAATGGAGCACATTTGGCACAACCAGGACTCCTTCAAGAGCTGGTTGCCTGGCCAAACTGAGCAATCAGGGGAGAAGGGCCTTAATAAGAGAGGGGACCAAGAGCTTGATAGTCAAACCGACAGAGCTCCAGAGATGTGTGAATATGAGGCCAAGTTCCAGAAGGTCAACCATCACTGCAGTCCCCCACTGGTCTGGGTTTTATGGCAAAGTCTCTAGACGGAAGCCTCTCCTCACTGCAAAACACATGAAAGCCCCTTTGGAGTTTGCAAAAAATCAACCTGAAGGACTCTCAGACTCTGAGAAACAAGATTCTCTGGTGTAATGGAACCAAGACTTAACTCTTTGGTCTCAATTCTAAATATTATGTCTGGAAACACGGCACCGCTCAACACCTGCACAATACCATCCCAGCTGTGAAGCATGGTGGTGGCAGCATCATGCTGTGGGGGCTTTTTTCAGCAGCAGGAAGTGGGAGACTGGTCAGGGTTGAGGGAAAGCTGCATGTTGTTCCACAGTGCTCAGGATCTCAGACTGGGCCAAAGGTTCACCTTCCAACATGACAATGACCCTAAGCACACAGCCAAGACAACACAGGAGTGGCTTAGGGACAACTCTGTGAACATCCTAGAGTGGCCCCATCAGAGCCCTGGCTTCAATCCTTTCAAACATCTCCGAAGAGACCTGAAATCAAAGGTCCCCATCCAACCTTACTGAGCTTGAGAGGATTTGCAAAGATCAATGGCAGATAATTCCTCATTCCAGGTGTTCAAAGCTGTCTATGTTATACTCAAAAAGATTCAAGGCTGTAATTGCTGCCAAAGGTATTTCAATTAAGTACTGACTAAAGAGTCTGAATACTTAAATCAATGAAAGATTGTGTTTTAATTTTGATAAATGTGCAAAAAATTACATAAGTACATACAGGTACATCTCAAAAAATGAGAATATCATGAAAAGTTCAATATTTTTTGTCACTCATTTCAGAAAGTGAAACCCATATATTATATAGACTAATTACACAAAGAGTGAAATATTTCAAGTCTTTATTTCTTGAAATGTTGATGACTATAGCTTACAGCTAATGAAAGTGCTTCACCATGTAGGTGAAGCAGCATTTCACAATGAAAGCACCCCAGGCACTGGCTATTCAGGAAGTCCTCTGAAGTAGAGGGCTTCCTGAAGTTATAATGACTGCATTTATAATGACTGCATATTGTTTCTTACCTCTTTCATGAAAGGCATGTACTCTGTATCTTTAGCATAGGCACCATACTCATTCTCCACTTGAACTGCAATAATCGGGCCACCCTTGGAGAACTGCACATTAATAATAAACAAAGGACACAGGTTATAGCCTGCCATCAAATGCTGACCACTTCCTCACTCCAAACAACTGAATTATAAAAGTACAGAAAACTGGAAAAAGAGGTTGCTCTATCTCAGAGCATACTAGCTGACCAGTTCAAATTTCCTGGTGCATTTTTGCTTCTACTGTGACTATAAGATGGGATGAACATTATAAACATGACAACAAGTATGCATCAAAGGATGTGTCAAAGTCAACACCTCTTTTATACTTGCATGCATGTAAGCGTTTCCCTTTACAATTGGAAAACCAAATAGGAACTCGTGTACTGCTTAAAGTACCTGATGAGAGACAACTCTCTTAATGAGCTGATTAAAGAAGGAGTTGACTGCCTCTGTATATCCAGGATAGGTCGTCCTCAGTTTCATGTTTGGATCCCGCAATAGCCAACTGAAAAGAAACATCACAAAAACCTTCAAAATGTTTAAAGTTAAATATATCAAACAGATACGACTTAGTGCCTGGTTTAAAACAACCATATGCATGCAACATTAAACTATCAATATTTTATCAAAATTGTAATTGCAACATTTTTAACGGTGAAAATGGGCACAGCAGTTTAAGCTTTATCAAAGTACCTCTAACCAGGGCTTTCGACGGCCTTGTAGCAAGGTCGCAACCCATGCACAGAAGCTAGTCTTCTAAGCAGGAGGTCCAGGTTCAAGTCCGACCTTTTGCCTCATTTCTGCATGTCACACCCCACTCTCCCACCCTAATTTCCTTTGTTATCCATCCAGGTACTTTGCCCTAACAATGCTGGCCCAACCCTCAGTGGTGTCTTCACTGATTAAAAAGCTTATTAAATGAAAACCGGACAGTTCAGCAGTTATTAGGAGCCCAAATCCAATGGCCAATAACATTATAACTGTTCTGAAGAGGTGCTGTCCTCTGGAACGCTGACCTGAGATCTGCTGAAACATGTAATTCCTTCAAAAGTCACCTTAAAATGCTGCTTTTCTCGCAAGCCATTGACTGTTAGGTTATCATTGTGTGCAAACTTGTTCATGGTTTGAAAATGCTACCCTTTGGAGATCCCAACATTAGTATATGCAAAATGTTGTACAGATTGTTGCAAGGTGTGTCTAAGATCATTAATTATTTGCCTGAAATTTCTATTTTTCTTGACTCAATAGTGTATCTTTGTTGCTGTTTGTTTGTTTTGCATCTGCTTTTATCCTCTGTAAAGCACATTGAGTTTACATTTGTATGAAATGTGCTGTATAAATGAATTGAATTGAATTGAATTGAATTGAATTGAATTGAATTGAATTGAATTGAATTGAAGAGGGATTAATAACGTAACATTATAACATTAACAAAAAGATAGGTGTATGGGAGTGTCTGTTCAGGTTCAGTTAAACATCCCCATCTTGTGACCAGAGATGTCATAAACTGACATCACATACATTACTCCGTGTGTATCTTGGTCATGTTAACTGAGGTGGATCTTAACCTCTAAAGTTCATTAATAAAATGTAAGAAGAATATCCAGGCAGGCAGGCTCCAGCTCCTGCAGTCGGAACACAATACTGTTACCACATTTCACCACTTTACTCCTCTCTAGTTTCACTCAAAAGACAAAGAGTGCTTCTTTGCACACCATCAACTAAGAATGACAGACATTCCTTACATCAGAGATACTTGTGGCTGTTGAGCCACATGTGGTTCTTTTGTGATGATTTGTGGCTCTTTTATGTCTTAATCTGAAATATCATTCCTCATTAATCAGTTTGTTTCCCACTTATACAGTAAGCTTAAATTTTCAAACTTCAATGTCAACCTTTATTTTTTGTCTGCATATTTTTATTGTCCTTATTTTTTTTCAACTTTTTGACACTTTTATCCTGCTCTTTGCTATTTGCCATTTTTTCCTCTTTTTCCACTTTTCACCCATTTAAGCTGCCTCTTGCAATTAGATGCCACTTTTCACATTTTTGCCACTTTTTGCTGCTTTTTACTTATTAAAGTCATTTTCACCCATTTTTTGCCACATTCTTGCAGCTTTTTGATAATTTTTGTACCTGTAACTCTTTTTTTACACTTCTCATTTTTCTTTGTCAGTTTTCAACCAGTTTTTGCCATTTTATGCCTATTTTCTTCCTTTTTAACCATCTTTTGCTACTTCGTAGTTATTTTTGTTGCCACTTTAACCCATTTTTACCACTTTTCACCACTTAGATTGTGGCTCTTACAAAGGTATTTTTCTCCTCTCTTACTGAGGCCCCGCTTCCCTTTTCGATTTTAAAGAAATCATTACTACTGAAATCACTGCAGGAGAAAACGTTCACATGCAAAAAGTGGAAGTCCAAGGTTTCTACCTGACAGAAACGATTTTGTAGATCAGTGATTCCCAACCTTTCCGTACCCCTCCTACTCGTATCTCAGAAAAGCTAAGCCCCACCCCCATCCCAAGACCCGCTTTGAAAAATTAAAATCACTTTTAATTGTTTCATTGAAAAAATCCCAACATGATAGGCCTACATACACTAATTCTTGACAAAAGATCTATGTCTAAACTATCCATTATGATGTGCGACGATGTTTAGGGCCACTCTAGAGAAATTTATGATAAAGGGGATCTGTTAATTTTGAAGAAAAAAAAAACTTGAAAACCATTGTTTTCAGTTTGGTCTCCAGTACATTTTGACTTTAAATTGTTGTAGATTTATCATTTTGAAAACAAATTTTTTTTCAGTCTCTAAAGTCAAAAAGTAAGACTTTTATGACCCTGAAATTCAGAGTTTTTCTGGTAAATATACAACTTTATAATCATAAAAGCTTTTTTACGTCCAAAAAAAAAAAAAAAAAAAAAGTGACTTGCTTTTGGCTCAAAAATTAACAGATACTCTTGATTTTAAAAAAGTTTTTTTAGTGGCCCTTGACACAACCTACATCATGTTTCTAATTGTGATTTTAAAAGAAAATATTGCTGGTGTTGGGCCAAAATTTTATATCAACATTTTTCTTTATTTTAATATTTTTCATGTATCTGTCAACCTTTAAATTGTAGTCCGTGGGTTTTAACCCATTTTAAAGCAATTAAAGAGTCAAAAAAAAATCTGACTTTGACCATCCAATGTTAAATCAATTGAGAAATCCTTTTTTGGTCATTCCCTAAAAAGTGGTGATTTGGAGATACTGTACATCTAAGTTTAACAACGTCAGAGTAGAGAGGGCCCCACCCCCCCGAGATCTTTGGTGGCCTCCCCCGAGGGGTCCCCAAACCCCAGGTTGGGAACCACTGCTGTAGATGATCATGTGAATGAAGCAAAGCCATCATGTCTGCCTTAAAAACACTCATCAATCACATAATCTTCAAGATCTTACTGCTCCTGATTAAGGTAAAGCCTGCCCTTAACTCAAATCGTAAATATTAGACATGACTGATATTGATGATTCCAGAGCAGGCTGCTTCTGATGGAATAAGAGGTGTAGTGGGAAAGCCAGTTATAGTGAGCAGCCGAGGAAGAATCACCAGCTGGATGCTGCACTTTTACAGCTCATAAACACAAGTATGCTGTGTCTCAAGACAGGATTTCTCTCACATTCTTCCTCATTTTGCACGGCAGGACAGCCAGGTGACAACGCTGACCGTCCTCCTTTTTTATTTTTCTACTGAAGCCATGTTTGATCGCAAAAGCCTCTGTGAGATTTCATGTTTGTTGTCACTGTGAAATTGTTTCTACATACAGCAGATGTGTGGTCTCACAGTCTGACTGGATCTTAGCATACCTAAATTTCATTTAAACTGTCCTTATGTCGCTGGTCTCCCATGTATTTCAATTCATTCTGCATCTGATAATCAGCCTGTAGCCAATAAATTCAGCTCTTTAATGTGCAGAACAAAGTGAGAAAAGAATAATACATTCAAATAACAAATCCATGAATCACTTCCATGAGTTGAATGTTTTGTGCTTGAAGCAAAGTTTCTGCAAACCAACAGATTACCTGAGTGAACAAATCATTTCCAAGGTGAATTAAAGGATTAACTTTACATCCCACTGGCTATCTTAAATAATGCATAGGGATGTTGCTTTAGCTGTGGCATAAACAAAATATCTACAAAGGTCTAACTGAGGTTTAGCTTTGGTTTTTACCTGGGTAGACCGCCTAAATCCCACTCAGCACAGATGTACGGTCCTGGACGCAGGATCACCCACAGGCCCAGTTTGGCTGCCAGGCTGAGGTAGGCTCTAGAGAAAGGATATAAAATGTTAGCAGTCAATATCCAAACACTAGTGTGACTACAAATATTCAGATATTCAAAGATTCAATCAAAGAGCTTCTTTCGACAGCAGCTCTCACAGTCAAACACCTGAGTATGGAACAAGAACATTCCCTTTCAGCTATATGGAGGTGCTCAATGCTTAATTTAACAAAGATTTTACTGTTTCTTTACTTATTCATATTTAAAAGAAACCCAGAAAATAACTCAAGTAGGTTACTCATACCCTCCTTTGCACCATAAGAGATATACCACTTAATAAAAGTCATTTAAGTCATCACATCTCCTGAGAGTTATTTTTTCATTCATGCTCTTTGTATTTCTTTTCATATAATCCAAATTTTTGCTGATCTTTATATCCTACTTAATTGCTGTGGCTCTGTACTTCGAGGCAAGAAAAGTTACTTTCATGTTTCTGTGAAGGAATACCTTAACTTGTGTTTATTCCACATTTAATTTAATTTATAGCATCGAGACATTTACAATGACTTACGGATCCAAGGCATGTTGTTTTTTACTTAAATGTTTATTTTTCAGTGGTAATATATGTTGCCTTGATTTGATGTTCGGCTTACATTGGCCTCTTTTCAAGTTTTGTTGTCTGATCATAGTATTATTCATTTGTACATCTCAAAAAATTAGAATATCATGAAAAAGTTCAATATTTTTTGTCACTCTTTTCTGAAAGTGAAACCCATATATAATATAGACTTGTAACACATAGAGTGAAGTATTTCAAGCAATTATTTCTTGAAATGTTGATGATTATGGCTTACAGATAAAAAAAAACAAAAAAAACAATTCAGTTTCTCAAAAAACTAGAATATTCCATAAGATCAATAAAAAAGGATATTTTAAACAGAAATGTCAGGCTTCTGGAAAGTATGTTCATTTCTATGCCTTCAATACTTGGTTGGGCCTCCTTTTGCGTGAATTACTGCATCAATGCGGCGTGGCATGGAGGCGATCAGCCTGTGGCACTGATTAGGTGTAATGGAAGCCCAGGTTGCTTTGCTGGGTCTGGTGTCTCTCATCTTCCTCTTGACAATACCTCATAGACTCTCTATGGGGTATTGGCCAGTTTGCTGGCCAATCAAGCACAGTAACACCATGGTAACTGAACCAGCTTTTGGTACCTTTGGCAGTGCGGGCAGGTGCCAAGTCCTGCTGGAAAATGAAATCAGCATCTCTATAAAGCTTGTCAACAGAAGGAAGCATGAAGGTCTCTAAAATGTCCTGGTAGATGGCTGCGTTGACTGTGGACTTCAGAAAACACAGTGGACCAACATCAGCAGATGCCATGGCAGCCCAAATCATCACTGACTGTGGAAACTTCACACTGGACTTCAAGCAGTGTGGATTCTGTCCCTCTTCCACTCTTCCTCCATTACACCTGAGCAGTGCCACAGGCTGATCGACTCCATGCCACGCTGCATTGATGCAGTAATTCATGCAAAAGGAGGTCCAACCAAGTATTGAAGGCATAGAAATGAACATACTTTTTAGGAGCCTGACATTTCTGTTTAAAATATCCTTTTTTTATTGATCTTATGGAATATTCTAGTTTTTTGAGACACTGAATTCTGTTTTGTTTTGTTTTGTTTTTTTTTTATCTGTAAGCCATAATCATCAACATTTCAAGAAATAAATGCTTGAAATACTTCACTCTATGTGTAACAAGTCTATATAATATATGGGTTTCACTTTCAGAAAAGAGTGACAAAAAATATTGAACTTTTTCATGATATTCTAATTTTTTTAGATGAACCTGTAAATATAAATAAATCAGAGTTGTACCTAGATACTCTGGTTTCCTTTTACTTAAAGCTGTGAGCATTCTGTATTGTACATTGGCATTTTTACTTAAAAGTAGGGATGCACGATAACTATCAGTACTGCTAAATTATTATTGGAAATATTTTGTAGTATCTTATTATTTTAATAATAGGATTTTTTTCCCGATAAAATCCACCTATAATAAATACATTTCTTGATTCAAGCATGAGAGTACAAATTCCAAAACAGAAGGTGGTGTTACGGTACGTGGCCCAGAAAAAAAAGTGTTATGGCGAAAAGTAAAAAAAACAAAAAAAAACAAAACAAAACTTTAAAACCAAAGCGTGGGTCCTTAGTTTATGATGCACTTAGGTACAGAAATGCTACAGTTAAAAAAAGAATAAATAAAGGTTGTAAAGTCAGAAGTGTTATTTGATTTTGAGCTAAACATGAGTGACAAATAACATCAGTTACTGATAGTTTAAAAACATCTCTGCTCACTATATATTAATCCCTCTTACCCCCAAATGTGTATTAATACATACAACAAACTTTTAAAAGCTTTTTAAAAATCAACAAATGAAAAAATAATGGTTATCAGCCACCGGTTGTCATTTCAAAAAAGTACTTAATATTTCATTACTAGTTCTCAGGTCACCATAATGCACTTAGTCCTTATCCATCTGAATGACTTCTGAGTGAGCAACATCTGCTGAATAAAGGCCATCATCATCAAAAAATAAAGAACCCTGAAGCTGCATGAAGCTCCAAAATAATTTTCTCAAGAGTAGCCTGCACTTCCTCAGCAGTCTCAAATTACACACAACTGTAAAAGCTGGGCCCTTTTGAAATGCAACAACGCCATCTGCTGGAGCTCAGAGTGCAGTGTCATGCCAGCCTTCTCTCCAGCTCTCCTTACTCTAAATCCAGTTGGTCTTCAAAGTTGAACACCCCTCGCTCAGGCTCATGTAGGTTCCATGGCACATACCTGAAAAATAAGAGGAAGAAGTTACTGGAAATAATGTCAGAGATCATAGCAGTGGTACTCAGCTCATCTTGCCTTTAGAGACCCACCATTACCTTCTCAATGATAAATAGCAACCTAAGTTTGTGAACATTTTTGACCACCTAAAACTATTCAATGGAAAAAAGTTGCAGTGTGGGCTTCAGATGGAACGAAAGATCTGACTGAACAAAGAGACCAGACAAAACAGATATTTTTAACATCATTACCTAAACCCTGTGAGGATGCATGTAATTTTGCTCCATTCCCTAAAATAATATGTACATTTTAATTGTTTTCAAGAGTCTTTGAGAATTCTATTTAATTGTCAGAAAAAAAAAGCTTTGATATCGAGACTAACTTTAGTGAGAAAATTGTCTTAGGCTCCTCACCTATGCTGCAGCCACAAAAAGCATGACTCACCTTAAACACAAAACACTAAATATAAACAAACAATGTCAGGAAATTCTAAAGAGATAATGAGGTTCTTAAAAGTACCTGTGCAGCAACAGCATGAGGCAGCCTGGGTCAAGACAGAGCAACGCCACTGGATCTAAATATCCCAAGATATCGAGATAAATTTGTGGGACACTAAATCATGTACAGGTCCCTTAGGCACTGCTGTAAGTGAAAGGTGCCAAACTTCAACACCCTGCCCACTGGAGGCTTTTACAGGTTAAAGGTAGAAAGAAAGGTTGGGGCGCAGATGATCTTTAAGGTGTGTCCTGTGTATGTGGCCAGCTAGGGTTCGAATCTGGCCCTTGGCACTTGTCTCTCCCCAGCTGTCTTGTCCCTGTTTCTTATTCTGTCAACTATCCTCCTCTGTCAATAAAGGCATTAAAAGCCCCAAAATAAATCTTTCAAAAATATGCTGGAAAGGAAGGAAAATGAGAAAAGAACACATTTGCAAATACATGTGGTCGATTTCCAGTCCCGGCAATGTTAGGCGCATGTCTTCTCCCACTCTCTCTCCCTTTCTGTCTCTCTTCAGCTTTCCTATCTAACACTCAAAACAGTAATCTAAAGGGGAAAAAAAGGTTGTAGCAGTCAATGAAGCTGTCAAAGCTAAACATGATACTAATACTAGACAATGGTGCCATTGAACAGGGTTTTTATCCACAATTTCTATCATCCGGTCATGTAATGATATGACTGGTTGTTTGTGAGACTCGGGACCATAAAGTAAGGCAGTGTGACAGATGTGGAAATATCATAGCATGCATACAGAGCCTAGTTGTGTTAAACGAAAGTTGCATTATCGTGAAAAATGATACCTCGGTACTTAACATACAAATAAGTTGTGATTTTAAGAAAACAATCAGAATTTACTATCTCAGGAAATTAGACTAAAAAAAGGGTAACTTGGATGAATAATACCATGCAGAACTTTAAGGCAGGTTTGGGCCAAAAATTGAGGCTGTCTGAGGGCAGCATCGGGCGGGACGGAGGATTGGCACAACCTAGATTGTCTAGATGTCCTTGCATATTACCAGGGGCATGGGAAAATAATCTGTTGAAAAAATAACAAAGTCCACACTTTACAGGCAGAGTAAGGGCAGGATGTAGTGAGTAAGCACATCCTAGTGTACCATCCGGGCAGGTAACAGGGTTGCCATGAGCCTCCGGTTGAGCTGTGTAGTACACCTGAAAACCGCCAGTGGTTTCCAAGTGTACCACCAGGGGTGCAAAGGCCTGGACAAAAGAGATGCCATCGAGGTTGACTTTGTTCACCCTCCACCCCTTCTCCAGACCTTGGTTGTGGCACATCGGGCACCCTACATGCATAAGACCTATGTACATGACTTTATGTCTCCTTAAAGGTTATGCACATTGAAGATTTTTTGTCACAGCTTTTTTTTCCAAGCACTCAACCAACTTTAAGCAGCTCTGCCACTCATTTTGGGTCTACAGTTGGGAAACACTGATCTATCTGACTGTTGTCCCTTCAAAATATGTATTTAAAGAAAAAACATAAAAATGTGTGTCTGAAAAAAAACATTGTCATTTTTTATCCCTTGGTTTAACTCAGATTTTATTCTATCTCTGTATGGATAGCCTAATTCAGAGTGCCATTAAAAGGCCATGATTACATCTAGAAGTGCACCAATACCACTTATATTTGAGTATAAATATGGAATTTCATTACCTTTACAGTTCCTAAAATCATCTTGAAAGTTTGAGAGGAATAACAGAGGTGAAATGTGCTGTGAAAACACCTATTGTCTCCAGCAAGACAAACATCTTTCACTGTTGAAGGCACAGCGCATTCATCCATCTGTGAGCAGCGGAAGCTTACGTTGTGAGCGTGTTGAGACCACAGGCCTTCATCTTCAGCAGACGGTCCTCCCAGTAGGCTCTGGGGACGCGGAAGTAATGTATGGAGCCACCCAGGATGCGGAAGGGCTTTCCCCCTAGAGTGAACTGAGAGGAGTTTGCCATCAGACCCTCTCCACGAAGCATTCTTCTTCCCGATTGAAGACGATTCCTGAGGAGAAACAAGAAGCTCTGAACAGACAAACTACTGGTTGAAAAAGGGGCAACTGTATTAGCAGGAATAGAGAGACATGTCTACAAGCTAGTGAATGAG
Organism: Cheilinus undulatus; assembly: GCF_018320785.1. NCBI lineage: Eukaryota > Metazoa > Chordata > Actinopteri > Labriformes > Labridae > Cheilinus > Cheilinus undulatus. The sequence continues at coordinate 8,435,544 of NC_054866.1, forward strand.
TACTCCTTTGAGCTAACTACCTTTGAGTTGGTTGAACCTGTTCAGAGGTAGGTAGGGCTGGGAAATTTATCACATTTTTAAGATGTATCAGTATACACCATATGGACAAAAGTATTTGGCCACACCTGTTAATTAATGCATTCAGGTATTTCAATCAGACCCTATTACCACAGGTGTATAAAAACAAGCACCTAGCCATGCAGTCTCCATTTGCAAACATTTGTGATCCTGGATGGGTCGTTCTGAAGACCTCAAAGACTTCAAGTGTGATGTGATGGTTGACACTTTTGCAGTAAGACAGTTTGTAAAGTTTCCTCCTTGCTGGATATACCACAGTCAACTGTAGGTGATATTATTAGAAAGTGGAAGTGGAAGAAGATGTAAAATCACAGAGCAGGGTCAGTGACTGCTAACATGCATGGTGCATGAAAGTCGCCAATGCTTTTCAGATTCCATAGCCGAAGAGAGTAATGGAATGGGGCTGTTTTTAAGGGTTGGGATGAACTGGAATGGAGATTGCAAGCCAGGTCTTCTCATCCAGCATCAGTGCCTGACCTCATAAATGCTCTACAGAATGAATGGGCACAAATTCTCACAAAAACACTCCAAAATCATGTGGAAAGCCTTCCAAGAGGAGTGGAGGGTATTATCTGCAAAAGGGACAATTCCATATTAAAGAACATGTCTTTGAATACAGTGTCTTTACAGTCTCTGGTGGTGTAATGGTCAGGCAGCCAAATACTTTTGTCCATAGCTTCCTGTTTCGCTGGCAGTTGGCACTTGTGAAAAGCCCAGTTTTCAATTCAAATATGGAGCTGCCTTTATAAATGTTTTATTTCAGTTAAGGGACATTTTTCTGGAACTCTTTTACCAACAGAAATGTAGTTCATCTTTACTCATTTTTATCGGCAGCTTTATATTGTGCAGCTGGATGTTAATACAAAGTGTCCCTTGTGAGATTTGGCTTTGGGTTTCAGCGGATTTAACCTAGAACTGACTTAGTTCTATTTTTTTACCATTCCACTGAAAATGTTAAAGTAAGATTTTTGGTCCACATGCCCCAGCCCTAGGTGTCAGTATCTCCCTCATGTTTCATAACTTTAACCTGGTTCAAAGGGTGAATGTGAACCCACAGATAACAGAGTGTTTGTTATCATCTTCAAGGATGCAAAGTTAACCCTTACACTCAACCCAAGCCAAAGATTACCTCATAACAAGTCTCTTAGCACGCTATGAACTACAGAGCTGCTCATAGTGTATAAATAGTCTACCTGACATTAATAAATGGATGAATAATCCCTTTTTAATATGTCAGAGAGTCGAGAAAGTTTATTTTTCCAGTTTTACACCAGTCCTGTCTAGAGAAATATATCAACTATTAGATAATATCATGTCCTATTTTACCTATGATATGAAGAATAACAGCCATAAAATATTTTGTTAAAGTGAAAATGAAGAGAACAGTCAGAATAAAGTGCACTATTGTATGTATGATGGTAAAACACTGTCTGCATTGCTACATCATTCAAAAACCCATAACTACCATTTAAATGTTAAGCCAACACTAATTATCACTAAACACACAAGACAAGAACATTCTTGTTTATTTGGTCATCAGTCATACGTCTAACAGAAAGCACTGTCTGAAACTCCATAACACCATCATAGTTGCAAAAATTTGTTGGCAATATTTGGGAAAGAGGATAAAATGGTGAGAAGCAAGAGACTCCCAGTCCCCACCACTTTTCCAAATGTTTGTGCAACTCAGATGATGTGTGCAAAATTCTGATAACCACAGCTCTTCAAAAAATTCCCCCACTTCTCCAAATGTTGCTAACAAATTTTTGCAACTATTATGGTGTGTGGGAGCTGCCTGTAAATTTCCCACAACTGTTGCCCTTAGACAACAAATAGGGGTGGGCATCCCTAGTCGCCCCACGATATGATATTATCATGATAATTAGGTCACGGTGTGATATTATTGCGATTCTAAACGTTTTGTAATTCAATGAGTATTGTGATACAACGTATTACTATATATATTCCAATTTATACAATATTTCAACAGCATTTACATCCACAAAGGAAAACTTTAATCAAAAAGGGTTTTAATAAGTTAATCATGATTAATCAAGGTCCACAATAAGCGCGCTATTTTTTTTTTTTGTAATTCAGTTTATCTCATGCTTTATTGTTCCCTTCAACACACTTTAGTAAAGGTGCGTCCATGGCTCCCTGCAGTCACAGTGACGTAAAATAAGTCCACCACTTCTCCTTAATGTCTTATTTTACTTTTAAAAACTTAATAAGTCATCTGAACTTATTTAATGATCCTTTTTTCATTTTCAATCCATAACAAGTTCCTTTTACCCTGGTTAAGTTTAAGCTAAAAATGTTCAATCTACCAATAAAAGCACATCTGTATCCAAACAGGAAGTCAATTACTCCTTGTTTAGGACAGTGTAAAATTAAAATATGAAACAAAAACAGTTGTATAATCAAGATAACGGAATTTTAAAATGTTATGTTCTCATTTGACAGCGCTAATTGAGATAGCTCAATAAACACAAAATTATTTTTCCTACAGTGACGTAGCGTGCTTCGCGTGAGTCATGCACCCTTTGGATGGAGGTGCAAACAAACCACAGCACCTTTGTGCACTTTGGAAAGATCCAGATCCCACTGCAATGTCCATGCAATTCTGAGGAAGATGTGTGATACAAGTACCTGGGACTATCACCCTTTTATGAAAAATGAAGAGTCAAACATTAAGAGCAATGACTAGTTGACTGGCAACATTAAGGCTAGAGCACAGACCTTTTGCAGACAGACTGAAGTTTACCTGCATAAAACAGGATCAGATATTACAATCAATGAAAGTGTGGGTTCTTAATAAACTTTTTTTACATCTCTCTTAAATGCTTTTCATTGAATTACCTGTTTTTCATATGTAGGTGTATGCACTTGTCTCATGTTTATACAGTATAACCTGAGATCTACAGTATGTAGACTGACCTCACCTCCATGTTTCATGTTACAGTCTTAATATTCCACAAAACAGTAGTTGTGGTGAGTCCCTGTACAACACAGCTTCATCAAATTTGTGCAGAAACGGCTGTCTATAATGTCTCCCTCAAGCAAAGTTAAAGGGGGTGCCCTATTTGTTTGCACCTCCACCAAATGACCACGCCCCCAGATATCCGTATGTGTGTCTAGAATAACTGTCCTGCCCATGACAAATGACAAAATGGGTCAAATTTGAACCTAACAGTTTCTAAGACCAAACAGTGATTATCTTTCAGCCACTAGTTATAATGTTCTGAAAGAAACTAAGTTAGCACTGTGAGTCAACATGAAAAACTATGAGCATTTAGAAAAACATGCATAAGTTTGAACGCTCATTAGATACACCTGCGCACATAAACATTGCTTCCTACGTGTCATATTTAATAACAATAGGCTGCAAGGAGAAAACCCATTTCAAGCAAAAGACATTAGCTTCATCATCAGCTAGATGAATCTTTCAAGAATGCAGGCGGGGTGCACCCCGCGTAAATGCTCGTGAGCATTTACGCATGACTCTTGTTATGAGACGAGCTCTGGTTGGATCGCCTACTGCAGAAGTTTCCTCATTAATGTCACATAAGCTGTACCAGAGAGTCTCTTACCTTGATAAATGGTAAGTGATGAGAGCTCCGATGACAATGAGCAGAAAATATCTTTGTCTCAGTGTCAGGCGAACACCAAAGCCTACTGTCTTGTCCATTTAAACGTCACGGCTCCAGCTGCAGATCTGCACGGATCTATCTTTATGAAAATGTACAGTGCATATGTTCAGTCCTGTTCTGGCGGTCTCCTTCGTAGTTTTCCAGTACTGTTGATCGTCTACAGTCCTGACAGGTAAACCACATGTTGCCAATCAAGTTCTGCAAAGCTGTCAAACATGACACAAGTCGGCAAATAAGTGAGGTTACCCCATTTAACCTCAACGGTCAGACCTGCAATAGCCTGTGAGTAAGACGGGCGACAAAACGCTGCTTCCGGGATTATTCAGCCAACAAAGAAACCTGGACAATGAAAAACCAGGTGACTAGTATCAGTGGAAGCGGGGACTATAACGACAAAAGCGGGCGTTAGGCGTCAGTTGTCCTAAAGAAACCAAATCCTACAGTAGGCGCGCGCAGACTCACATAGACAAACATAGTGTTGTTTGAAGTTAGGGACCGTCGCAAGGTTACGCTGCTGGGAAAAAAATGTAAAAACGTCGGTGTCCATACATTGATTCCTTTTCCTTTTTCTAAGCTGAACAGCTATAGTGTTTTTATGCGTATTTGTTTTATCAAGGGGCAAAAAGTGAGTATAAATGTATCAGGGACAATTTAAAAGATGAAAAAGGGAGATAATTTGTTAATTTTTGACCACCAAAAGTCAACATTTTGACGAAAAAAATGTTTAAAAAAAAAAAGTATAAAGTCTCATATTTACAGGAAAACAAACTCAGAAATTCAAAGTTTAAAAAGTTGGAAATTCACAAGACAAAAAATAAATTCACTGGTTTTAAAAGTCTTTAATTTTGACATAAGAAACGTTTCAAGTTTTCAAAATTGTAAATTTTCTATGGTATAAAGTCAGACTTTTACAGGAAACCAACTGAAAACAGTTGTTTGATTCTGGACTTCAAAATTTTTAGTTCATATACATTACCAGCTCAAAGCTTGGACACACCTTGTTATTCCAAGGTTTTCCTGTGGAGCTATTATTGTTGCAAAACTATTTGCAAATGTGTACAAAGAACTGTACACAATTCTGCAAATGTGTAGATAGATCTGCAAATGCATAAAAAATAGAGATGGATTTTTAAGTAAACATAACTTAATTTACAACAACCTTTACTATTAGGTCTTTAAATGCAGGAAAAAGAAGCTTAAGTGCCTTTCAGATTCCTTCCCAGAGAATAAAATGTGATCTCTTGGTGCCTTTCCAGTGGACAAAACTTGGTCCAGTGCCTTCTAAGGTGCCTATCTAGTGGACACAGCTATGCAAAGTGCCCTCCTGAGCGCCCTCTTATCTGACACAACTTGGCTAAGTTCCTGGTGCCCTTCCAGTGGTCAAAGCACTCCTCTCTACCCTGACCAAGTTAATTAAGATACTGTATACACCCCATTGCTATTAACATTTGCTTCTGTAAAACAAAGGCAATAAGCAGCCAAATTGTTCATAATTCCTCTTCTGTTTTTCTTATGGCACTATATAAACACATAATAAAAATGTTTACTTTATCCAGAGTTTCTTGCTATTTTTGCTAAAGTATGACAACTTTTGTGCACTGATCCCCCACAGCGTTAACAAGTGTCCTTTTTATCATTCTATCAGCCAGAGTACCTCACTGAGCAGGAGGTTGATCCTGGTAGTGTCAAAATCCCATGCCCATTTCCTTTAGGTGAGATGTTGGTGGTGCAGCCATGCAGCATGAAAAAAATATTTAACCCTATTTTAGCTGCAGTCAACAAAATCACTGCTGTCATGCACTTACAACATCCAACAACAGCAGCTGAGGATAGAAAATAACAGTAGAAATTAACTGAAAAATAATCATATTCTCAATTTATATTCATCACAAATTAAAGTGATAAATGACTAAAAATAATCTGTGAGATTTTAGTAAAACACCAATTCTCAGTCTTTTAAAGGGTTAAAATTTTGGCTTTCATCCTTCATTTAAAGTCAGGAAGGTGGGTGTGGAGTCTTCTTGGTAACTAAGAAGAGAGAAAGCATGGTAAACGGTGAAGTGAGGACAACAGTGTCTGAACATATGGTGCACAGGTACAGCCCCCAGGCCACCAGTGCCCGATTTTTTTTTTTAATAATAAAGCTTAATAATGAATTATTGAACTTTTCCAACCAGATTAGGACAATGTAATTTTGGGCTACTATGGCAGTGCTATAAAGCAGTAGTTTTTAAACATTTTTCACCCAAGGCACACCTGAGATCGAGTCAAAAGTTTAAGGCACACCATATCTATTTCCATGCAAAATAGCCTCTTTAGTTCTTGTTGAGTCAGAAACACTTTTGTCATACATTTCATTTTATTGCAAAATAGATCTACAGGTTCTGCTCTGAAGTTGCTCCCTGGGTTAGTCAAGCAGCGTGCTTTGGATTTCCAGGGAGTGCATGGCTAGAAACCCCCATATGGTTAGATACGTTTATGACAATGGGTATTGAATACAAAAAGTTTGAATAAAAGTAGTTCAAAAGCAATTAATCCATAGTAGAATAATATCTGAATATTAGGGTGCAACAAGTTTTATGCTATAAAGGAAGAGGTTAAGCTTTGCCAACAGCAGTGGGATATATCAGCATTAATGCAAGCAGGGACTAGTGAGAAGTGTGTGATATTTGAATACACTGCTGTGTTGAGAGAAAGAGCTGTGATTGGCTAGGAGCTGGGAGTTGATAATTAGGTGCAGCTGGTCGTCAGCTGATCACAGCTGAGCATATGATTACCGTGTTATGCATGAACTAACGGTAGACTTAATTTACAGTATCTTCATTCATTGTACCGTTGAATTAATGATGCATTGTTATATAAATTCCAAAGGCACACCTAGACTTGCCTGGAGGCACACCAGTGTGCCTTACTACACCATAGGAGAACCACTGCTATAAAGCATCGATCATGCTATAAAACCTTTGTATATGCTCCATATTAGGAATTTCCAACCTTTTGCTTTATGCAGACCCCTAATCGATCACAACGACGTTCACAGTTAACCTAGATTGTGTTTGCTCCCTAACTAGCAAATATGCCTAAAATCCTGTCGTCAATTTAAAAACATGTGCAGTGCAATGAATTTTAATTCGAGCACCATTTAAACACAATTAATGCAAATATGTGGAAAAGAAAGTTTTCACAGTAGCCGTAATCAGTGGTTAAATGTCTGCCCCAGTCACCCAAATATTACCAGAAAAAAATGTTTTTGTACTGGTTTCCACCAAAGAAGGACAATCCTACTGAAACAGAGAACCTTCCTCTCTCTTTACATGGATAGGTTACATCTTCAGTGTTAAAAGAAGGCATCCTGTGCTGTATTTTTTTCTTTAAATTCAAAAAAGTTCACAGAAGACAGAAACCAAAATTATTACCAACAGGACAGGGCTTTTCACCCTTTTTTTGCCCGAGGCAAATGTAAGGTTAATCCAAAAATATCACGGCACATCATATTTATATTGATACAAAATAGACTCTTTAAATAATGTAGTAGTCAAGGCCCCCCATAAGGAGGGATATAGGGACAGGCTTTCTGTGTCCCAGCAACTGGAGGACTCTTTAAATCAGTAAAACCATGGTCCATTGTTAAGTTAAGCCATGGTAACCAATATATTTAACCCAAATAATCTGATCAAAGCAACAAAAAAACATCTTTTATTTATTTTTTTATTTTTGTATGATATAGCTTTCTTTAAAAATTTAATCCTCTTAAAACAGAATTACCTTTTTATAGGTAATGTTAAAAATGTGGATGGGCATACTGAATTAAATGGTTGGGAAAATAATGTTGACTTCATAGCTAGGCCATAATGTGGGCAAATATCAGCATGCCAGAAAATAAAGCAGAAGAAGTTGAAACAACTTTGATTAAGAAGAACAGAATAACTGTGGAAGAAGAGACAACAAATGGGTGAATATTGGCAAAATTGGTCAAAAAGTGGCCAAACAATGGCATGAATGGGAGAAAAATGGCAAAAAACAGATTTAAGTGATTAAAAAAAATGTGGCAAAGTTGGGTAAAAAGTGGTAAAAAGTGGTAAAAATGGGTTACGAGTTTTATTTTTTAAAAGTGGCCAAATTGGGAAAAAGTGGCCGAACATTGACAAAAACGGGTGGAGAAATGGCAGAGATAGTTTTGAAGAGGCACGTTGGGTTAAAAGTGGAATTTAAGGGTAAAAAACAAGAAAAATTGGTTGAAGTGGTAAAGGGAAGAGGCAGAAATGGGCCACAGTTGGTGAAAAAGTGGGAAAAGAGACAAAAATGGGTTAAATGTGACTAAAAGAAATGGCAAAATTTGCAAAAAGCAGCAAAGTGTCAAAAGAATTGGCAAGAACTGGCAGTTACAGTGCTTAAATTGGTTGTCAGTAGCACAAATAAATATTTTTTAACATCTGAATCCGACAATAGTTTGCCACACTTTTCAGCTCCAAAATGAGGGAACTGTTAGCTAGGACGTTAGCACCAGTGTTGCTGATCCAGCACATATGCATTGATGTCATCAATAAACTAATGGGGAGGGCCCACTCATTAGGTTTTTAGGGAATCAGCTAATCTGTAGACAGACCTGGTTACAGTTCTTTTCATAAGGTTGTAGTTATACTGTACGGTTGAACAGGCACACCTAGACTTGCCTGTGTCTTTCCATACCATTTGAGAACCACTGCAACAGGGCGTTGTTGACATGTTTTTGGAGTTCCATTATTCTGATCCACTATTACTTTATGGGACTTACCAGAAAAACACAAGGCCACTATTACAATGTGAAGCCTTTCTGCCCTGACTGTGCACTGCAGAGAGAGAGAGAGAGAGAGAGAGAGAGAGAGAGAGAGAGAGAGAGAGAGGAGCGAGACAAAGCACTATTATTATTTTGTCCCCAAACTACAATGATCTTCCTCATTCACAGGGTTTGAGGCCTCGCAGCACTATCCACCCTTCAGATTCTTCCTGGCAAGCGTGGGCGACATTTCCTGATGTGGTTTTCTTCCATTTTAAATTTTGGACTTCCATGTTAAGCCTTGGTGAGTTTTTTCTTTAGTAATCATCATACTTTGTGTTGTTACAGAAACAAAAACTTAACCAGACTTTGGTTTTATTGTCCTAACTTTTAACAACAGTGTAGAAAGACTTATATTCTTTTCCATTACTTTTAAAGGATTTCTCTAATTTCCTCCTTAACTAAACAGACTGAGCAGCATGGAGGGTCTGAAGGCCAAGTCCTCTCAGTTCACTCTGGAGGGAGAGCCCTTCCGCATCCTGGGTGGCTCCATACATTACTTTCGTGTCCCCAGAGCCTACTGGGAGGACCGTCTGCTGAAGATGAAGGCCTGCGGTCTCAACACGCTCACAACGTAAGCTCCTAATATGACCTGATTTCAATATTCTAGACAAGCAAAAATCCAATCCATTTAAGATTAAATCTAATTTCTTTGTATGAAAAATCTGTTGGTGATCTGGGAGAGGACAAAATGTTCAGAAAGAGACAAAGATCGCAGTCATGTGGCAGCTGGTGCTCAGCATTAGAGTCGGTCTTCGTAACTAGAAGGTTTGGGGTTTTACTGTTGTTGTGTTGTTCCTTATTCACAATTCAAATGTAACCCCGGTTTTAAGCCTTTTTCTTGTTATTTAGTTGTTTTTGTTTGATTGGCAAAATAGGGCTGTTTTCATCTATCGCTCTGATCAGTTACCCATAAGGTCAAGGGTCAGGCTGCTTGCTGGAGTGCTTGTCTGTTTTTTAACTTGAACCACATGCAGCAGGAACAAACTTCTTACCTGCTGATGGTGTGTTTTAATCCATATCTCACTCATCTTTAATCCTGGAAGATTAAAGAAGCAGACTGTGACTGTCTCTCTCCAAATAACCACGGTTCAATCCCTCAGGCATGTTAGCATTGCTGTGCTAAAGTTTAGTAAAATATCCGATGACAGGCATGTTCTAATCCTTCCAAGTCTGTCAGGATGAAAGCCTCTAGCAGGGTTGCCAGGTCTGCAGTATTCCCACAGCATTGGGCTACTTTTTATGTGCTGCTGTTGATTTTTTGTCTGCAGGTTGAGCGGGTCCATGTTTGATGTCTTGTGTATGTGTATTTAATATCAAAACCAGAATACACGACTTTATTTCCCCTCAAATACAACTACATCAACTAGCAGAGAAGCAGGAAAACAAAGAACATGGCACACAACGAAACATCAGCTGTGCTACACCAGCACATAGACATACATGCCACACACAGAGGCAGCACGCCTGCACGCACACAAGCGATAAATGTGATGTGGCAGAGGTTTTACTGGCTTAGTTTGAATTTCAGCACTGAGAGTGGTTTTGGGCTAGTTTTGTCACCCAGACCTGGCAACCCTAGCCTCCAGTGCTAATCATCATTGAAGACTTTTATTTTGAGGAGCAACTTCAGGAAATGAAGCGTTCTATACAGGATGAGAAAATGAAACAGACTTTTTAGCTCTGGCCTGTCATGACATAAATGTGATTGGTTTTCTGGTGGCTTAAAAAAGAGAGTTTTAGGATCATGTTCCTCTTGAGTGGGCGTGGCTTCAGCTCATTCAGCTGACACGCCCACACCATCCCAGGGCAGATTTTACTGCCTCATTTTCATGACTTTGTAGCTTAGTTTTGTAAACGTAGTGATGTTTCTCATGACTAAAATTTGGCCTGGTGGTTCATCACACAGTGGCCTGTCACACAACAAATCTAAAACACTGATTTTTTTCATCACTTTACAGGTGCTTTAATGCCTTAGCTCACTTTTAAATAACTCACAGACAGCTCAAGGGGTGAGTCAAAAGTCATCTGCACCTTTTGTTATCAAACATTTTGCCTTTTTACTGTTCCTTTAATTCCTTTTCAATCCATAGCAAGTTATTTGTTCGATTTTTAAGTCCATGTCATAATTTGTAAACTACCTGTAGCCAAATGGGAGGTCAGTTACCCTTATTTTAAGCCAGTAGAAAGAGCCAAAATGAGGTGCAGATGACTTCTGGCTTTCCACCGAGCTGTCTGTGAGTTTTTAAAGTAAACTGAGATATTAGGGAACAGTGGTGGATGTATTTCACATCACTGTGGCTGCAGAGACGTAACTTCTACTCGTGATTTTAAAAAACTGAATGCTTCAGTGACGGACCTTAATTCATCCCGATGAATGCATTAATGCCCCAGTACTGACTCATACTGGTCCATGCAAAACATTTATTCATTAAATCAACATCTTATTTGTTACATAGTTAGATATAATGGATCATATTTAGCCTACCATATCAGCCACTAGCCTCCTGTACCCATGCTCATAAAGTCTGTTTGTTCTCAAATGTCGTCACTACTTTCACGTGAAAAAAAATAGAGAGAAAATGTGACAAGCTAAACGCTGTTTCTAGCTTGCAGGTGTACCATAAATGGCCTTTCCCTGCAGCATTGCTGTTTAAAGGCTGCCAGAGTAAATGTCTTCTGTGCACCACTGCACCTTGTCTGTTCTACCATGTAATCTATCTTACATGATATTTTGCACCTTTTCTTGGTGGAGCATGTTGATTAAGGTGGACCCACTTAAAAGAAGGCCTAAGGGCCCATGATGACCATCCTAATCCACCACTGGCTGAAGCTCCACCCATAATCATATCTACAGTAGAGCCCCAGGAATAAGGAGGATATCATGATTTTAAGAGCCACTTTTGTGTCAAAGCTACAAAGACTTCCTTTGTCCTTATTTGTAGATACGTGCCGTGGAATCTGCATGAGCCTGAGAGAGGAACGTTCAACTTTCAGGATCAGCTGGACCTCAAGTTAGGCTTCAATTCTCTTTTCACCATTTTCATAGATTATTCAATATTCTTTAAAGAAAAAGGAGGATGTTTCCTTAACTAAAGGAGTTTCTAATCTTTTCTCAGGGCGTTTGTCACTTTAGCAGGAGATCTAGGCCTGTGGGTGATCCTGCGTCCTGGGCCTTACATCTGTGCTGAATGGGATCTCGGTGGGTTGCCTAGGTGAGGTGACCAATAACCCCATACTTACACCACACTTTAAAATACTGTATGACCATGCATTAGCAGAATACTATCTAAGACAGGGGTGTCAAACTCAAGGCCCAGGGGCCAAATCCAACCCATGGTACAGTTACACCTGGCCGACCAGATCCTATCATATTTTTATTTTAACTGGCCCACTGGTTTAAAGTCTGCAGATTTCCTCCAGTTTAAAAAAATATAAACTTAACCATGGGGATTTAAAATATCCTTGTTAAGTCATTAGAAAAAGTAAAAACTTAAAATAATTAGATTAAAAGTCTAGATTGTGGTAAAATACATTCATATTTTCATTTCATATTCGTAATTGTGCATCTCACTTAAAATTTTAAGTAATTTTTTGACCTTTTAAACTCTATATGAATTTCTTTTCTCACGTTTTGAACTTTTTAGCTCCTTTGACTTTTATCTCATAATTTGACCTTTGTGAGCCTCAATTTTAAATTTTAAGTCATATTTTGACCTTTAAAACCCCAAATTAAAAGTTTTTCTCACACTTTGACATTTTAAACTGATGATTTTAAATTTATCTCATATTTTGACTGTTAAGAATCATGATTTCAACTTTCTATCTCATATATTTGCCTTTTAAAAACATTATTTTGACTTTAAATGCGATGTTTTGAACCTTTTGAGCTGACAAGTTTAAATTTTTATCCCAGATTTTGAGCCTTTAAACTTATCATTTTGATCTTTTTGATCTTAAAATCCTTTATCATCAGTGCTAAGGTTTTTTTCCCCCCATAATTCATTGCTGGTGAAAATGAGGTTGACAGTTTATGGTTAAATGTGGACCCTGCTCGGCCCTCAGGTTGGACCCAAATTCAGAATTTGACCCCTGCTATGATCGAGCCTGACATCCCTGATCTAAGACGCACTTGTCTTTCTTCCAGCTGGTTATTACAGGATAAAGAAATGCAGCTGAGGACAACTTACCCTGGATTTGTGGATGCTGTCAACCGCTACTTTAACAAACTCATCTCAGTTATCAAACCTCTGATGGTGAGCCAAACTTTTTTGTAGAGAAGAAAGAAAACCTGGTGCTCTCAGTGGGACAAACATTTATTTTTCATGCTTTTCATTACAGTTCGAAGAGGGAGGCCCAATTATTGCCGTACAAGTTGAGAACGAGTACGGATCCTACGCCAAAGATGAGAACTACATGCCATTTATAAAGAATGTGAGTCTGCCAGGGTTTGGTATATTTTATTCTTTTATAATTCATTGGAATGTAGCTCATTCAGCAGGTTGTCCATGGGTGGGTTTGTACCTCTGCACGTGTAAAAGATAGAATGTGATATATCAGCAATACTCTGATGGATTTTCTTAAAACTTTTCACAACTCTGACTAAAGGATGAACATGTTAGATTTTAAAGGTCATAGATCCCAGGTCAAGGTCATTGATCCTCATGTTCAAACCTTGCTTAGGAAGATTTGATTGTTTTTATAAATTTTGCAAAAATATTCCACTCTGACACAAAGATAAAATCTCTTATTGGGGGTCAGAGGTCAAAGTCATTGCCCTTGCATGGAGAATAATTTTCAAATAATAATAGTAATATTCTTTCTGGGGGTCCAAAATCCCGAGCTAAGTCCCTGCATATAACCATCAGGTGGTAGTTCTAGTTTTTCTTCCTCTTTCAGTGTCTGGAGTCCAGAGGCATCAAAGAGCTCCTGCTGACCTCAGATAACTGGGAGGGCTTGAGATACGGAGGCATAGATGGAGGTAATGACTAACTCTTGAGTTAAAAGGTGTTGTGGTGGGGGGGGATTTCAGAAACTCTACTATTCCATCTCCATTAGTTGTTTTAAGTCTTTTCATTGACTCTGTCTTTTGTCTCTATCTTGCTCTGAATGTTTGAGTGCTGAAAACAATAAACCTTCAGCGACTCTCATTTGGAGCCATCCACCACTTAGCCAACATGCAGGTAGGAGAATTTCATGTGGTTTTTGCTCTTGTTTTTGATTACTTGGTACAGAAAACAATCTCTCTATCTCTTTTTTCTGCTATGCGTGTAAAAATCTATGTTAGATCATTTCTCATAGAGCCTAAAATTGAAGGAAAAATGTGACATTTGCTCTCTTATAGAGCCTCAACAGACATTTTTTCACAGTAGACAGTCGTATGTGTTTAAGATCTTTTGTGTCTTTGTGCAGCCCCAGAAACCTCTGATGGTGATGGAGTACTGGTCCGGGTGGTTCGATGTTTGGGGAGAATATCACCACGTGTTTCATGCTGAGGGTAAGGAAGCTCTTAAACCAGGATTATTTGCCCTTAACACATGCTCGTTTTTACTTTTCACTTTCATTAACTACACAGTTCACCTTTGTCAGTCACTGGCTACTTTTAGACAACAATGTATGTTGCCAGGCTTCTTCACATTTGACTGACTTTGGGTGGATATAGTAGGGCATGTAAAATCAACTCAAAATTGCTAAAATGCGTTATATCATTTGAAATACACTATATTGCCAAAAGCATTCACTCACCCATCCAAATAATTGAAATCAGGTATTCCAGTCACTTCCATGGCCACAGGTGTATAAAATCAAGCACCTAGGCATGCAGACTGTTTCTATAGCGGCCAATCCATCCAAAATTAAAGCCGCTGCAGGCTAAACATGGGAGTCAAAGTGATGACGCGCACTCGCTACTTTATCACACCAAACCCAGTTTATTTACATAGCGCTGCATCTTACCATTGAACAACTTTACCAAACAAAAACCGAATAATAGGTCAAATTCTAACCAAGAACGTGCAGTCAACAGAAAATGTCCTCCCTGTGCTCACCCCACTCCAACTTCCAGCAGAAGAACACAGGTACACAGGTGAAGTAAATTAACTGATCACCGCCGTGCCACCAAAAACCACACCCACTAATCTGTGCGTAAACCAAAACCCACTGGGGTTGTGCACTGGGGTACAGTCATGTTGGAAAACAAAAGAGCCTTCCCTAAACTGCTGCCACAAATTTGGAAGCATAGCATTGTCCAAAAAGTCTTGAAAAAAAAAATCTATAAAAAGTTTGTTTTTGATACTTGCACATTATTATTTAACCTTTAAAGGTTATCAAAACTGGATGTTTTGTTATCAAATCAGATTCTAGCAGTTATTTTCTTGTTCACTCTTGCGTCTATGAGGACATGATTTTTTTCTAAACAGAATGTTTTTGTCTTCATCAATAACAGATCCTAAATTTCGAAAAATCACTGAGAAAATCACTATAATTAGAATTTAAAGATTGTCATTATATTAACAGTAGAGTGAGTCATGAGTCATCTTGATTGGCCCAAACAGCTCACAGTTGAAAGTAGCCTTTCAGGCATTTGCCCAAAATCCAGTTGGTGAATCTGTAACTGAACTTTGCCAGGGAAAAGTTTCCTCTGGGACAGTAGTCCAGGAATAGTTGCTCTGAGAGGGAGCTCTCTGATTGGTGGGTCAGTGGACCTATCAGGGAGCCAACAGTCAGATACAAGCCTGAACATGGCGAGTGTTTGTCCTCTTATAAATTTAAATGTCGTGTTCTGAACCTCACTCTGAGTTGTTTGCTCCAGGCATTATTTGAAGACATTACTGCCTTATTGGCAGCATATTGCTCTGTTCCTCACTCTGTGTTTTATGTAAACATTCTTCATGGTTTACAGACATGGTAGCTGTTGTGTCAGAGATCCTGGAGAGAGGCGTCTCCATTAATCTGTACATGTTCCATGGGGGAACCAGCTTTGGCTTCATGAATGGAGCGATGGACTTAGGGACCTACAAACCTCAGGTCACCAGTTATGGTAAGTAAGAATGACCTTAGATCTAAACATTTAGGAAAAATGTTCAATCTGAAACTTCCCAACATTGATTTGTATTGTTGTGAATACTTTCTATGCAGATTATGACGCCCCACTGTCTGAGGCTGGAGATTGCACGCTAAAATTTCAGCTTTTGAGGAATGTATTCAGCCAGTACCACTGTAAAGAGAGATTCCTAAGATACATTTCAAATTATATAATAAACAATTTCTCTTTCTTTTTTTTTCTTTTAAACTTTGATGATCATATCATTTAAGTTGGCCATGACTTGCATCGACTAAGTTTTCCCTAAATGTCTTGCAGCTGAGCCTCTTCCTAAAGTTCCTTCTCCTCCGGAAAGAAAAGCCTACGACCCCATCCCCATCCAGCAGCACCTATCACTGTGGGACAGCCTGCACTTTACTGACAAAGTAAGCCACAGATGACATTTATGTGACATAAGTGATTGGCTATATCCTGATTTTGACATACTCAGGAAATGGCTTTTACATGCATTCAGAAGAATCTATATCCCTGTTTACATGATAATTACGAGTCTCCTGGTTGCTGATTACTCTACCTTATTTATCTACCTTATCACTCTAAAAGTAAGACCCTTTCTTTGCCATTATGTTTATTTTGCTGATGCACCACTGGCTTGGGCTAGAGAAATCTACACACAGACCAAACATTTCTACCTTTTTTCTGTCAAAAAAATTCAGACACACTTTATTTTAGTTGCCCAATATCACTTCGTAATTTCATTGCAATAATTGTAGTTATAACTTGTTAAAATTATGAAAGTATTTACCTAGTAATAATTTATTAATTATCAAGGAATTCCTAATAATACTGTGGCAATTCTCTGGTAATTAGGCGATATTTTACCCTAACCCTAACCTTCTAACCCTTGCCCTCTAATGCCTTTACCCTTGTAATATTGTGGCAATTCTATGGTAGAGACTCCAAACCACTTTGAGATGAAAATGTGCATTCCTCTGATCACTGGTAATAATTTTGTGTGTTTGTAGACACACAGGAAGGTTAACTGGTGACTCTAAATATGGCTGAGGCTGCACTTGCACAGGTTGTAAGCTATCTGAGAAGGGATAACAGCTGTAAACATGCCACAGTATCCAGTTTTCTATTTGAGTTCTCAAGGTAGGACAATCAGGTTTCTCAAAGGGCCAAAGGGCTTATCCTGGTTTATGAACTTTTGATCGGTTTGCATTCCCAAATGCATATCTCTTCAAAAAATACCTAATCAAAACCGGGATACTCAAGCCCATATGCTTTGCCACAGACAGACACAAAATCTGTTATCAGTCTGTTTACCTCCACTCTCTCAACTTGTGCATCACAGTACTTATGCACTTAGATATTTAACACAGTAGCAGGGTTTGATGATGTATTAAAACACCTACTTCTTTAAAATGATCTGTAAAAGTATCTGGCATTCTTCCAGCTGTGTAGCAGTACTGTACTGTGTTTAGCTGGATTGCTGATCAAATATGTCAGGATGACTGACTTTTCATCTAGCCATGCAGGTCAGACAGACCAGTAAACATGGAGAACCTCCCTGTCAACAATAACAACGGTCAGTCCTATGGATACACGCTGTATGAAACCACCATCAGCTGTGGAGAAACCCTCAACTCCAGGAATAACATCAGAGACAGAGCACTGGTGAGGAGACTGAAACGCAGACAGACATATGGTATACATGTACATTAGTACACAGTGTTTTACACCTTACCCTGTCATTGTGTCCTCTGATGATCTTCAGGTTTTCATGAACAGACAACACGTTGGCTTTTTAGACTACAAGACTCATGAGCTGACTCTCCCTAAAGGAAAGGTACTGCATGGCTTTTTGCATCTTTTCTTACTGTTCAATACGTTCAGTCTTTCTCAGTGTTGGCCTAACATCATGCTAGATTTTGAAATATGCCCCCAGCCCTTCTTCTTGACCCACCACTGTACTTTCATTGTCTACCTGTGTACCTCATTGAGACGTATAATCACCTGGCTGTAGCTGCAGTTCTGAGATATTGTCGGAGCAGCAAAGCCGCCCCTGACCATCACACTGCCCCTTTCCAGACTGATGATGTCAGCAACTTTGTTCTTGACTTTCTCTAGATGGCACCATGATGTGTTGCTTTTTGAGATCTTGTAGCCGACTTGACTTTGTCAGGCAGGTTCTATTTAAGGGAGTTCTGGATTCAAAAGGTCTGGCAGTAATCAGGCCTGGGTGTGGCAAATACTTTCTCCCAGCAATGTAAATAGATGTGACATCAACACCAGACATTACTAATACCAGTAACTTTTAAAATACCTGTCTAAAATCAATCTATCTATCTATCTATCTATCTATCTCATGGTTTTCTTCTAAGGGAGAGAGGACATTGAGCTTTCTAGTGGAAAACTGTGGAAGAGTGAATTATGGCAAAGCTCTGGATGAACAGCGCAAAGGTATACTTCACTTTGCTTATGTTAATTTCCAATAAAACTCTTTAAACATCTACCTGGATTTCCAGCTTGAGTCAAACCATTGTTCAGGGAAATTTTAACATTGTTTAAGCATAGGGAAATCCTTGTTTGATTCTCTGTTTTCCTAACCTTGCAAAGCAGCTGGATTCGCCCATTTCCATGTTCTCACTGGGAAATCCATCTTGCAAAGCTTCCATCTGAACCGTTTTGGCCCGGTTAGAAAGTGACAGGACCAATCAGCATTGAGGGGCAGTGCCTTTGCAGTGAAGTCGGGACGAAAGCAAGCAGCGACAAGAGGCCGGTGCAATTATGGTGGAAGACATTAGTGTGGATGCTGAAAAGAAGAACAAAGGACAGCATTGAGTTGTTTTCTTTTCAAGAACAACAAAAGTCATGTACTGACATGTCTACAGTTGCCATAGTTCACGTTATGCAGCTCTATATGGAGTTTATTCCTCAGTCAGGGTTATGTCATGTGTTTTGTTGCACTGATTGGCCCGTAAAGATGTGACAGACAGAACATTCATCCAATCACCCTCCGATTTTTTTTTTTTTTTTCAAAGCCTCTGCCCATTCCCAAACGCTGTCTATGAGCGGTTTACCAGATGGACGCATGAAACACATACATCTGGAGGGTCAGGTTACTGTTTTATGACTTATCAGACTGATGCAATACTGTGTGACATCCACTCACCAGGTGCTTTGTAAGGTACACCTGTTCAATTGCTTATTAGTGCTGGTATGTAGCAACCAATCACATGGCAGAAAACACAGGAGAGCATAGGTGTCACTCCTGTTGGCTAAAATCAGGAAATAAGGCCACAAGTCTCATAGGCTCATTGAAATTGGTGCGCCCCAGTGGGTTGAATGTTGCACCCCTCTGCTGGGACACTCAAATGTTAGAATCAGAATTTGATGTAAATGACTTTTATGCATGGTTCCATCCTGCCTTGTAACAATGTCAAGTCCAGTAGAGCTGGTGAAACGGTGAAGGTGAAATTCCTCACCACACTCTGGGTTTTCCTACCAGCTGAGCATCGTTAAAATGCCACAGTCTACCGCTGCTGACCGGTCCATCCCTTTATGACTACAGTGTACCTATCTGCTGATGGCTGCTTCCTGCAGGATAACTCACATTGTTTCAAAGCTCAGATAATCTCAAACTGTTTTCTGTAAACATTAACTAACTGAACTCAAATGGCCCCCACAGTTGCCAGATCTCAATCCAATAAAGCACCTTTGGGATGTGGTAGAGCTGGAGATTCACATCTTAATGTGCAGCCGACAAATCTGCAGCAACTGTGCGACACTCTCATGTCAACATTGACCCAAAACCCCTCAGGGATGTGTCTAACTCCTTGTTGCATCTTTGCCACAAAGAGGATATCTGATATAATGCACATGTGTAACTAATAAAGTAGCAGCAGTTGTATTTCACACCTAAAAGCATGTTTCTGTTTACATTGTAAGTTTGCAGACACTTGCACATCCAAGAATGACTTCATTGAATTTTTTTTTCCTCACAATGCAGGTATTGTTGGAGACATTTTTCTGGATCACACCCCTCTTAGAGGATTTACCATCTTCTGTTTGGACATGAAACCAGGATTTCTGAAAAGGTTAGTTAACTTTATTTGGTTATTTTATGTCATAAACATGATCAAACTAAAACATCCCTTTTGTGCACTCTGAAAGACAATATTTTTAGTCAATCGATGGGCTAATGCAACCCGAAACACTGCTCAAAAACAGCTAATTCAGATGCACCGTGCATGTATGCAGGCACGAGTCCACTGCTGCAAAGTTTCTCACTAGCAGTCTTACTACAAGAAGGAGGGGACATTAGGAAGAAACAACTTTTTTGCAATTCAAAAATTATTTTTTTATTGAATTGTGTCTCACTCATATTGTTTTGATGAATTCAGTCTTACACAGTTACAGTATGACTTCCAAATGTACGAAAGAGGATTATGGGCACTGAAAACAATGTCTGAGACACCATTTTTTAATTTACTTGGGAGAAAAAAAGTCCAAATTCTGAGGAAAAAAAGTCCAAATTCTGACTTCCTGAAAAATGTCAGAATTCTGACATTAATCCCAGAATACTGACTCTAAACTGAGAATTCTGACTTTTTCTCAGAATTCTGACTTTTTTCACACAAGTGAAAAAAAAAGTGCATCTCAAATTATCTTTCCATGGCCCTAATCTTCT
Source organism: Cheilinus undulatus (assembly GCF_018320785.1). Lineage (NCBI taxonomy): Eukaryota > Metazoa > Chordata > Actinopteri > Labriformes > Labridae > Cheilinus > Cheilinus undulatus. The sequence goes on from NC_054866.1 coordinate 8,455,826, forward strand.
TCTGTACAACTGACCACTTGATCCTGTGTCAGAATTTTGAGTTCAGGTCACTGGAAGTCTGACATAAAGTCGCCCTCCATCCCAGGATTTTTCTTAGCCCGACTGCATGTAGATGGCCATCCTAAAGACACCTTCATCAGACTCCCTGTGAGTAGAAAATGCTAAATGTTACTTTTCAAAGCTAGGAAATGTTTTGATGCATTCTGATGCCTTGTTTTACTTTCCCACATGAATATTTTACTCTGAATAACTTTTTGCGTTGTTGTTTTGTTGATCATACGAGTTCATCTCTCCACAGGGTTGGGGTAAAGGAGTCGTATTTGTCAATGGGAAGAACCTTGGACGTCATTGGTTCATTGGTCCCCAACATTTCCTTTACCTCCCAGGACCATGGCTCAAAAGTGGAGAGAATCAGGTACATTCATTTATACCTTGCACTACGCATCCATTCTGGGTATTCGGATATCAAATGGACTACACTACATCTAAATATATGTGCCCATACAAGTGTTAAATAGTGGCGATGCTGGGTAAGCATCCACACTATTGTTATTCTTCCATGCTGGTGTTCTGTCATTTTTTGCTACCCATCAAAAATTGCTACTTTGTGGTTAGGGTTAGGGTTAGGGTTTTTCCATCTATTGGAAAAAGCAGCAGTAGTAAAATCTGACAAGGAAGCAAAATCTGACAGAACACCGGCTATCTACTCCATACTTTGTCGTATTGACACCGTTCAAACTTTTAAAATTTCAGCTTCTTTGTCATTCAATTTCTATTACTTTTCTCATTTATAACTTCTGTAATTTTTAAAATATTTAACTTTGTTTAAACAATGTTAAACAGATGGCAGGTTCAAAAATGTGCACTTTATTCTACTCCTCATAACTTTGGCATTTCTTATGCTATTTTCAATATTCTACTACAAAACTCATCAGCTTCTTATTCTCTTTTCAGCTATTTTTTATTGCTATTTTCTGCTATTTATACTTTTAAAACTCTTTTGCTTTTTCTAAAAAAAAAAAACATTATTTCAAATGGGCCAACTTTTCAAATCTTTCAAAACTCCTTCAACTACTAAGGCTAATAACTTCAGCTCACTTCCATACAGACTTCATTCTGGCTTTAAAATGTAGAAAAACTCTTCAGCTATTTAGGAATGATTCACATTATTGATTTTTTTTAAATTGTACAACACACATTTATTTATTTAGTCAATATTTATTTATTAGTTGTTCTTTAATTTTTACTTGTTAATTAATTAATTGTATTAATTTCAGCTCTCAGCATCCCTATGCAATTTCAGCTGAAAGTGACACAGGATCAGTTTGTTTACCAAAGCTATGACCAGATATGTTGGTGGACAACCTTTTTTCCCCATGAGAAAGAGTAGACCAGGACTAGCTGCAGTGGCTTACAGAAGTATTCATAACTCCCATTTCTTCACGCTATGACATTATAATGGTGTGCAAAAGTATTCAAACCCCTAGAGTCTGATACCCATGAATAAAAACCAGTGCAACCAATTGCCTTCAATTGTAATCTAATTAGTAAATAGAGTCCACCTGTGTGTAATCTAATCTCAGTATAGATACAGCTGTTCTGTGAAGGCCTTAGACATATGTCAGAGAACATCAGTGAACAAACAGCACCATGAAGACCAAGGAACACATCAGACAGGTCAGGGAGAAAGTTGTGGAGAATTTTAAAGCAGGGTTAGGTTATAAAAAAAAAATATCCAAGCTTTGAACATCTCAGGGAGCACTGTTCAATCCATCATCCCAAAATGGAAAGCAATGGAAAACAAACCTGCCGAGAAATGGTTGCCCACATAAACTTACAGGCTGGGCAAGGAGAGCATTGATCAGAGAAGCAACAAAGAGGCCTATGGGAACTCTGGAGGAGCTGCAGAGATCTACAGCTCAGGTGGGAGAATCTGTCCACAGGACAACTATTAGGCATGTCCTCCACAAATCTTCCAAATATGTAAGAGTAGCAAGATGAAAACCATTGTTGAAAAAAAGCCATAAGGAGTCTCATTTGGGGTTTGCCTAAAGCCATGTGGGGGACACACCAAACATGTGGAAGAAGGTGCTTTGGTCAGATGAGACCAAAATTGAGCTTTTTGGCCTAAACGCAAGTAATATGTGTGACAGAAAACTAACACTGCACATCACCCTGAACACACCATCCCCACTGTAAAACATGGGGGTGGTAGCATCATGCTGTGGGGATGCTTTTCTTCAGCCAGGACAGGGAAGCTGGTCAGAGTTGATGACAAGATGGATGGAGCCAAATACAGGGCAATCTTGGAGGAAAAACTGTTAGAATTGGCAAAAGACTTGAGACTGGGGCAAAGATCCACCTTTCAGCAGGACAATGACCCTAAACATACAGACAGAGCTACAGTGGAATGGTTTATATTGAAGCATATTCATGTGTTAGAATGGCCCAGTCAAAGTCCAGACCTAAATCCCATTGAGAATCTGTGGTGAGACTTGAAAATTGCTGTTCACAGATGTTTTCCATCGAATATGACTGAGCTTGAGCTATTTTGCAAACCTCAAAAGACTTGCAGATGTAATTGCAGTGAAAGGTAGCTCTACAAAGTAATGGCTCCAGGGGGCTGAATACTTTTGCACACCAAACTTTTCAGATTTTTTTTTTGTAAAAAAATTTGAAAGCCATGGGCAATTTTCCTTTCACTTCACAATTATGTGCCACTTTATGTTGATCTATCACATGAAATCCCAATAAAATACAGTTTATTATGTTTGTGGTTTTAACATGAAGAAATGTAGAAAAGTACAAGGAGTATGAATACTTATGCAAGCCACTGTAAAAAAAAGATCTTTGATGACAAAACCTCTGGCAAAAAAATAAGTTCAGTTTTTGTCAGGGAGACTAAAATGAGACAAAAATGTAATTTTTTTTAGTACTCATTTTGTCATTGATATGCCGTTAAAGGAAACTGTAATGCACCTCACTGGGTAAACATTGTCAATGAAGCATTACCGCTTAATATCTGGATACCCCAAACTGATGTTAATCCATGCAAATGCAAGGTCTATTCAAGGTCGTTTATCCGAAAAACATTAAGTAGGGCTAACCTTTTCTTTTCTCCTCAATATTTTGTGTCCTACTATTTATGCAGACTGCAATAATAATGTTTTTTTAATTATATATTTTTGTCTTTCAGATTGTTGTTTTTGAAGAGCAAAAAGCAGAAGACACGATAATGTTTGCTGAAAATCCAGAGCATGGGAAAACTATCGACGTTTACAAACTTCCATTCTGCACATTGCTTTGAAAATTATATAAGGCAACGATATGTAGCTATCTTATTTATTCCCATGATTAGGGTGTGCCCATGTATGTTTTGACATCAGGTAGCTCAGGACAGCTGCAGAAAGTAACACAGCCTGGAAATGCATGTTAAAGCAGTTGATGTTAAGACTATCCTTAGAAAAGTCCCATTAGAATATTAGTGTGGCAGCCTGTGGCCAGCATCAAACAGGATTTCATGTAAAGGTATCAATTTTGATTAAATTAGGGAATAAAACAGTCATCCCAAACTACCAAGCACGTTACTGAAAAATGATTTTGTGTCAGCTGTGACACTTTATTCAAATCTCATGCACACTTCATTTTTCATATAAACAAAGTAAACATCTTGAGCAATCCAGAAATGTATCTGTTGGTTTGTGTTTTTTATACATGAGAAGAGTATGATCACGAAAGAATAGCAAAAAAACGGTCCTAATGCACTTTAATTCTCCTTATTTAAGTCATTTTATTCTTATTTACTAACCACGCCACCTTAAAGTATTGTTCCTCTCCGTTCAATTAATTCAATAAAGCCTAACAGATTTCAGTATGAACTTTGCTTTGCAGAAGTTACGTTACAACCTGTGAAAGAAGGCTCCTCATTGGTCAAGAGGCTTGTCTATCACGACATATGTAACATTAAGGCTCCAGAGGCTTTAGGCAGGAATAGGATTCGCTTTCCTTCAAAATAAAGGAGAAAATCTTTTGGGTGCGTTAGCAGCACAAAAAAGGTACAGTCAACATATATATATATATTAGCTATTGCTAATTTTCGTTATGAATTATGGGTATTCGTGTAATTGTGAATGTATACAGTGAATAAATAAGAGTTAAACTGCGCGCGCTTTGTATGTTTGACTTTATTTTGAAGAGTAGCGGAAGTTCTACATGTCCTTCTAGCTAGCTTGACTTGTAAATAATCGTCCTGATGTTCCTGTGTCGGCACAGCAACTGCGGAAGGGACACCGAGTGGAACTTGACAAGAGTCGTCTCCGTGCCCTTTACAACCTTTCGACAGTAACTTTGGTTTATTTAATTACACAGTGAATGCACGAAAATAAGAGCTACTTACGAGATGAGACTTCAGCGCATGTAACAGCGACTCTGCATCTTAGCTTAGCCGAGCTGAGCTACTGGAGTGAACAAGTTGACTGAGGGTCTGAACATTTATTCCAACCACATTATCGGGTTGAGTGTTCATTGTTAAAAAAAAATACGTTCACATCCTATGATGGAGTCATGTGGAGTGGTCGGCACCGTTCTGGGATGCTCTGCGGGTATTATGGTGGCTGGACTGGTGTTTGCAGCCTACAAACTTGGCTTATTCTACCAGTTGTTTCATAAGGTAGGTTGTCATATTTTAAACATGGAGATAAGAGCGTCTGCACTTTGTTTTCCTTTCTCCATATGCATTGAAAAGTCGAAGCTAATGCACGTCAGTTGGGTTTTGATGATAAAACTAAAGATTTTCAAACGAAATACAAGGTCAGAAAATGTTGTTGTTTCACTATTGTCTATCTAAATTTGGGAGCAGGTTTAATGCTCAGTGAACCATAGTTTACAGTAAGGACCACTAACAGTAATATGTTTATTTACCACAAGATAATCTGTTTGGAATGATTGATTTAAAGGGGCAATTATCATTTAACTTAATTAAGGAGTATTTATGTTATTAGTATAACTCAAATGATACTGATACCTGTTCAATTCCACAGCAACACAAATACGAGACCAAAAGCACTTTGCAAACCTCTGTTTTTAAAGGTGCTATACAAATAAAGTTATTATTATTATTGATAATAATACTTGGTAATTTACTGTCTTTAATCATCAAAAATAGCATACTCCTGCATACTGTCTTGATAGCACAGATGCATTGGCAGCAGTGGTTTAAGTATTTGCCATGCAAACTGACGGGGATATCCTTTCCAGTAACAATTGTTGCCAACCTATTTGTGCAATTTAGACGTTGTTCTCTCTTGGTTTAAACTATTAACTAAGGTTCTCAAGTTTTCAATTACATTTGTTTTTACTGATCAAAAAATTGCAACCAAACTCGTGCAGACTGTCAAAAGTGCACAAATATTTTGGCTTAGGCTTAGTGTTTTAAGAAAATAATCTAATTGTGATTATTTATTCCAATAATGTGGTTGCTATTGAATGTGCAATTATTTTTAAGTTCCTCATCCAATGCTTTTCCTCCAACACAAGCAATAAATCATTCTTTATTTTAACCTGAACAATATCAAATAGTTTAACTGGGGCAGAACAATTTTGAAAAATGTCCAATTTGCAACTATTTTGACTTCTATTGAAAATTCTATATTTAATGTTGCATTAAAGGAATGATCATTTTTATGTCACTCTTATTTTGAATAAGAAAAAAACTTAAAAAATAAGGAAAGTAGTTTTTTTGCAAACTATTCTAAAAAAAATGACACTTTAATGATTGCATGATGGGTGGGACATATCTCTGCTGCACAAAAACTGAATTAAACTGGTATCTTAACACATATTTTAGGTCAAAGTAATATTAAACCTTTTGCGATTTGAAAATAGCAGTCGGACATATTGCGATTTAATCTAAAATTTGATAAATTGCCCAGTCCTAATGTTGGCAATACTTGAAAAAAAAATTGGTTGAACTGACTTGGAGCAAGGTTACTTGTGTATTTGTGCAATTTAGACAATGCTTTCACTGTCTCTTTTAGTTAATACTCTAACTTAGGGTCATTAGGTTTTCCTTCGTGTTTGTTTGCAATCATCAAAAATTGTAGCCAAACTCGTGCAGACTGTCAAAATTGCTCAAATGTGTTTGGAATACTTGAATAAAAAGTGTTTAACAGACAAAAACTGACAGTGTCAATGTATCTGTGCAGTTTTGATTGTGCTCTCTCTTTTGATTAAAATATGACTAATGATGACGTTTCTGCACCTACTGAAACCACTGATCAATACAATTATGAAGATTTGATTATTTTTTAAACACATGTTTTTTCAGAGTATAGGGCTTTTTGACAACCTAAATAGACAGAAAAAATGCCAGTGTTTTCATACGATTTATAAGTTGGTCTGCAAGATTTGATATATAAAATAAAAACTGTCCAGTATTGGGTGGTAAGAATTTTTTTTCCCCACGTTATCAAACCTGTTTCAATATGGTTTTATTTTTACTAGAATCATATCAAAGCTCATCATTCTACTATTGAGGCTACCATTTGTTATTTCTTCACAGAAAAAAATATTAAAAATATTTATGTCTCATTGCAACTCTGCTAAAAGGATATCAAAATTGGATTTTTTTGGTCCATATCACCAAGCCTTAACCTCACCCACCTGTGCTCACCTTCTAAATTCACCTGTATTTTGTGCAGCGGAGTGTCACAGGTGGAAGGTAGGAACGACTCTATCCATGTAAACTTTGACCAGCCGTGTGGTTTTCTGGCACAAAGGCTATCACAGCACCCGGGCTGTTAGTGGGATTGCACAAAGCCCTGAGGCTCATCCCTGCTGCTCAGCAGAACAATAAACGGTTATTGTGAAATATGAAAGGACGCGGGAATGAAGAGATAGTGTGACACATGTGACCTTTTCAGGGGCAAATAACTGAAATAGCCAGTTGTTTTTCTGCAGTATGACTGGGCATTTTTTAAGTCTACATCATTGCAGGGCTGCTTGATTATTGCAAATATTATAATCATGTTTATTTTGATTTATAGTGAGATCATGATAATGAAATACAGTTGCTCATTGATTTTATAACTTCTGCATCACAGCGATCAAACTTGAACTCTTAATTTTCTAACATGCTGAACATTTGGAATAATAAGAGAAATATCATAATAGATAAGAATGAGAATACACAATGTCATAATAAATAAATTAACAGCATTTTTTGAGCTATTGATGGTGTACTCTTGAGGCCAAAATATAATAGTAGACTCTAAAGAATTTACCACATGTGAAAGAAAACGAAAGGCAACACAAGTGAAACACAGCTAGAGTGTACAGTAACCATTTAATTTCTATTAGCTTGTTTTTATGATTGTGCCAAACTAAAACTGAAATGGAAACTTGATTAATTTCCCCGCACTACATGATTCCATATTTTTTTAAATTCAGTGAATAATCAGAAATTACTTTTATCTCCCCTTAGACTGAGACCAAGAGCCCTCGCCACGGTGGTGAGAGCGTCGCCGAGGTCCTCCGTGCCCATGGGGTCAAATATGTTTTCACTCTTGTTGGTGGACACATCTCTCCTATCCTGGTGGCATGTGAGAAGTTGGGCATCCGCATTGTGGACACCAGACATGAGGCCACTGCTGTCTTTGCTGCTGATGCTGTGGCAAGACTCTCAGGTGCTGATTTTAGTAAGAATAGATAACAACAGTTTGGGCCAACAGTCTCAGTTAAATGTGAATGCAATGCAATATCTTTTGTAATTAAAGAGCTTTTCTGCTATAAATGATTAGGTTTTTCAAAAACAAGTGTAACACTCAACAGCTGGATTACATTGAAGAAAGGCTACTTAATTATGGCAACACTCCCAACCACAATTACTTCCATCATGTCAAAGAGAGAGAAAAAAAATGTACAACTTTTTGCAAATGTATTAAGAATGAAACTGTAACATCACATTGACATAAGTATTCATACCCAAGTGGAGCAGTGCGGAGTGGCAGTTGTATATGGAAATACAAACATTTTCTTGAAAGACCACAATATGGTCCAGAGAATGCAGCGTGGATGCATCATGGTGCAGACGGAACCTCTTGAATTTTTTGTGGTTAGCTGGAGTACATGCTGTTGCTCTCTCTGCTCTTCACTTAAATGAAAACGAGAGCCGTTTTGGTGGGAGGAGCTAAGCAAACACTGGGAGGGAGTGCAGGGTGTGATCTAATTACAACACGGCTAAACCACAGCAGGGCTTGTGATACATCATCTATCTGCTTTCTACACTGCTACACGTGGCAGGTGGCTGGAGTCTATCTCAGCTGTCATTGGGCGAAAGGTGGGGTACACCCATGACTGGTCACCAGTCAATCACAGGGCTGAGATGTACAGACAAACAACCAGGCACGCTCACACTCATGGCCAATTTAGAGCCACCAATTAACCTAACAAGTATGTCTTTGGGGGTGAGAGGAAGCCAGAATACCTGGAGAGAACCGATGTATGCACAGGAAGTGAACCAGGCACCTTCTTGCTATGAAGCAGCAGAGCTAATCAATGCACCGCCGTGCAGCCTGGCTTGTGATACAGTTATCATTTAAGCTTGATTATCTTGTTTTCAGGGTCTTGGGAAGCTAAAATCATGATTGAAATTAAGAATTGCTAAATTGTCCAGCACTATATTGTAGCGGGGCAGGGATGGGCCCTTGTATTGTAAAAAGTTTGAATACAGCTGTGTCAGTGTTATGTCTACTAAGTTTATCACCATTTAAAGGAGGTGAGAACTAATTGCTGTCTTGATTGTCTCCCCATCAGGCACAGTTGGTGTAGCTGCAGTTACAGCAGGTCCAGGCCTCACCAACACAGTGACAGCCGTGAAGAATGCTCAGATGGCTGAATCTCCATTGCTGCTTATGGGAGGAGCTGCTGGTACACTACTTCAGGTTTGATGGTTTAAGTTACTAATGCATTAATGTAGTATCAGTGAATATGCAGACACTATAACTTACAACAGATATTTTGGGCCCAGCTTTGCTAACAAACAGAGCGTTAGAGCCTTTTAAATATGTTAAACGCCATCTTTAATTAAATCTCTCACATCTCCATCAACTGTGTTTCCGATGCAGGGCAGAGGAGCATTGCAGGACATTGACCAAATGTCTCTCTTCAAGCCGCTCTGTAAGTTCTGTGCCTCCGTCAGGACTATCAGGGAGATCGTGCCTACTGTCAGGAAAGCTCTCGCCATCGCCCAGTCTGGGACTCCTGGTCCTGTTTTCATAGAGTTCCCCATCGACACGCTGTATCCCTTCCACCTTGTTTCCAAAGAGTTTGGAGTTAAGAACCCCCCCAAAGGCCTTATGGGAAAAATTGTCACATGGTATGCCATGATTTTATTCTGTTTACATGGTACTTTCTATTGATTGTATGTGACAAACAAGAAATAAAACAAAAAGAGTGCTACATGGGGACAATCAGGTAATAAAGAGGATCGATTTTGTGTTTGAGGAGCCCAAAAGCATGGAGTAAAAAACTTGTGAACCAACTCTTTTTCTTCTTGCAGTTCGACTCCTTTTCTCTACATGATTCTCACTCTCTTCTTTTAAATAATGGCAGAAATGCAATAATATGATGTTGTGATTTCTTTTAAGGTACCTCAACAACCACCTCATGAATCTTTTTGCTGGAGCCTGGGAGACCAGAGATGTGTCTCCACTTCCTGTTGACATCCCACAAGCTACAGATGATCAGGTGAGATGGCTCATAGTCTAAAGAGTTGGTGTAACTCTAAGTTGTTTCCACCGAGCTGTCAGGTTCAGTTTGGTACGACACGGTACACGATTAGTTACATTTTCATTATCAAACTGCGACACTACTGCTACTCCAGGCTGCAAAACATGGCTACCTACAGTATTAGTCTGATTTTCTAAATGGGAGAAAAACAGGTTAATATCCACCTGACAAAGCTTTAGATCATTTCTTTCTCTGTATTTCAGTAGTTAATTTACTTATTTTTACTTTATGTAATCTTTAGTAAGATCACTCTGTGGTTGTTTAATTTGTTTGCAAAAAAATAAGACTGTATTTGAAAAGAGATAAACGTACCTTGGCCATCTTTGTTGATTTAGTTTGATTTTAATACCTGTTAAACTTTCATATTTATTTTTTTAAAGACATTTTTTGGGCATTTTATTTATTTATGTATAGAGACACAGACTGAGTGGTCAGTATGTTTTTTCCTGTTTTTGTATTTATTATGTGTATATGTTACTTGTGTTATTACATATGTTTTTGTTTTAACATTTATTTAGTTTACATGTATTTTCATTTATGATTTATGTTGTATTTAATTTATTTTACCGCCTTAACTGATGATCATGAAATTCCTGCAGGAAACACTGGGAAAATTGTCAGAAATTCAAGCATTATTCTTTTTTTTTTTCAATCTCTTTTTATCAGGTTCAAAAGTGTATCGAGCTGGTCAGTCGAGCCAAGAAACCGGTCATCCTTTTGGGCAGCCAAGCAACACTACCTCCAGCGCCGGTCGATGACATCAGGTAGACTACTTTTGATGCTGATTTGGTTTCCCTGTTTTGTTTTTCTTCTTTTTCTGGCAGTTTTAACTATTTGGCTTTTTCCTAATTAGAGATATTTCAGAGTTACAAACTCTAAGATATTCCATTTAGAAAGTTTCTGGACTGAAATATTTCCTTCTTTTTTAGGAAAGCATTGGAGGACCTGGGCATCCCCTGCTTCCTTGGAGGGATGTCTCGTGGCATGCTGGGTAAAGACAGTCCCATCCACATTAGACAGAACAGGCGAGATGCTCTGAAGGATGCCGACTTGGTGCTCTTAGCAGGTAAGAGGCCCACAGTGGTGCAGTTTGAGTCTAATAGAGCAACTTAATAACAGCTTTTAGTCAAAGGTTGGTTTAATAATTCAACCATTGCTTAGATAATTTATTTAAAGTTTCAAGGAATTAATAGTTTTGTTGTATACATTAAATAAAATACATTTCTGATGTCTGTGTGGAAATACTGTTTATGGTGTAACCATGAATTCAAGGAAGACAATGGAGCCCCAGGCTGTAGGAATGCTAACATTGTGTGTTGTGTTTGCAGGAACTGTGTGTGACTTCCGGCTGAGCTACGGCAGAGTTCTTAACAGACGCAGTAAGATTATTGCCGTCAACAGGGATAGGACCCAGCTGCTGAAAAACTCTGACATGTTCTGGAAACCAACTGTTGCAATTCAGGGTACGTCTCAAAGCTGCTATCAGACTCAGGTATCCTCACTATGGGCCATATCCTGGGTTTTAACATATTCAGGATACGGTGTTTACATGCACACAGAGAAACCTGAATATTCAAATCCCTGTACACATGATAAATACTAGTATACTGGTTTCTTACTACTACATATACTGGGATCTGTGATATTTATTTTTTACCATACAACCCAAAGCAATTTTGAAATGTGACAAAAATGAGATCACTGTGGCTTTTCATGGCCGAGTACAATTAAAAATCATTTGTTTTGCTCTAATGTTTGGCCACATAGTAATGTTTCTTCAGTTTTTTCCAATGAGACCTTACTTGGTCCAACAAGGAAACTGATGCCCTGTAGTATGTTCATCACTGACCTGAATAGATCAGCAGTTTTGCATTCATCTTAACTTCCAATGATATTTAATTCTTGTAAAGACAAAACTTAGTTCCTTATCAGTCAAGGGGTAAGACCTTCTGATTGCTGCTGCCCTGTTTGTTTGATACGTCACTTAGCGTAGGCCAATAGCGTTTTTCTAGGGCTGTCAAACCATTACATTTTAATTGCAATTAATCTCATAATTTGTGTTGGTAACTGTGATACATCTCCGTTTTTGTTTCATTTTGGTCTTAAACTGATTGACTTCCTGTTTGGATACAGAGCTGCTTTTTATTCTAAAGAAATCAAAGAACTGCAGCCAGGTAAATCAAAGGTTATGGCATGAACATAACTACATAAAAATGAACTTGGTATGGATTTGGAACAAAATAAAGAAAAGGTAAAATAAGAAAAGGTTTGATAACACAATATGAAGATGACTTTGGACTTGTCCATTGAGCAGTGGTGGACTTACTTTGCAGTACTATGGCTGTAGGGGACATTGCAGTGGTTAAATAAAGATGTACTGAAAGGGACAATAAATCAGGCAATAGACTCTATGCACGGCAGGGTATGACGTATTTCTGGTGGAAAAATAAGGCTGCTTTACAACTTCCACCAAACGATACGTGCTAAGACAAAACAGAATCTAACCCATCCTATACTGTGTTTATTCATCAGTTTTTTGTTTGTTTGTTTCGGTTGTTGATTGTGTTTGCTCTTTATCATAATGGCATCCAAAGTGCTAAAATGATGTTTCAAAAACGGGTTAATAGCACTTGTGGACATCATTGCTGTGTGCTGAAATGTACATCTTCAGCTAAATTTAACTCGTCGTTAACAGTCAGCTTGGGTAACTCATGCAAACACCAACAAATCTGCCATTATACACCATTCTCTTCTGCATTCAGTCTCCCGACTGGACGTTTGAGAGCGGCCGTATGCCAAAGGCTGAAGCGATGTGTGCATAGAGCCCACTGAATTGAAAAATGATAATAACTCATGCAGTGATTATAGACCTTAATACATTAATGCTGACAGCCCCAGTAAATTTCTTTTGTTTTCATAAAAAAGTTTTTGTAATTCCATAATTATTGGATTATCTTATTCATTCAGAAAAAATATCAAACCTTTTGTATCTTCTCAAGTGAATGCAATATGCTTCCACACACTGACAGTTGTTGCAATATGCTAATATAATGGCCCTTATAATACAAACTCTACAGTTTGTTCCATAAGAATGACAATAATCTTATAGAAAATCAAGCACTTGAATGTGAAAACCTGCATCCTAATTTCATCAAGAATCCTGGATCATGAACGCACTTCTGGTGTTTTTGAAAAGAACAAAAAGGTTGAAAATCAACTCACATTTCAGTGACTTATGAATGTTTCAATTGTAGATAGACCTTCTGCAGCTACTTCTCTTCAAAATGGCACCAGCAAAAATCATGTTTCTCGAAATCAAGAGAAGTGCTTATCACGGTTTCTGAAAATGGGAAATGATCTCTGCATGCTAAAACAGAAAACAGAAAATCCAACAAAAATTGTGATACTTGAGCCCACGCCAGTGATTACTGTGCCATTTTGAATTATTTACTAATAACTTAAGCGGTGAGATTGTACTGTCTAAAGACAAAATGAAATGACAATGACTCCATACTATTTGTAATAGCACAGGATTTATTTGCAATATATATGTGTATCAGTGTGTTGTTTTAGCATTCTCAAGTCTGCTCTCTCTCCTATCTATTTTTATTCTCAGGTTTTTCTGTAAGGGAACTGCATATAAAAAAATGTCAACTGTAATCATGGGTCTGTTTTAGGTGATGCTGGTTCATTCTTACTGCGGCTCTCCAAAGGCCTGAAGGGCCATCGCTGTCCTGAGGAATGGCCTCAAAGCCTCAAAGCAGGAGATGCAACCAAAGAAAATGCAAACAGGTGAGCTAGGTGATGGTCAATGATACCTACTTCTTGTGCCTGCATCAACATGTAAAGTGAACTTTAAGTTTCATGTGGACAAATATCCCTCATTAAAAAAGATCCTGAGGACTTTCATCTTTAGCTACAAAAAAAAAAAAGAAAGCTTATGTTCATGCAAATACGCCTCTTTAATGACATGATAATTGATTTACTATCAATAAAATAAGCATTTTTTGACTCCAGGGCTAAAGCTGATGAGAAGACAGATCACCATTTGAATCCTTTAAAAGTCCTCCACCGTGTGGCTGAGCTGATGGCAGAAGACAGCATCATTGTTGCTGATGGTGGAGATTTTGTTGGCAGTGCTGCTTACATTATGAGACCAAGAGGACCTTTGCGTTGGCTAGATCCAGGTAAGACATCTAAGAAGAACTGCAATGGAGTTTTGGTTTTTAAATGTAGGCAAATTTGTAAATTGGCCATCAAAATCAAGAGTCTGGTGAATCACTGTGTTGATGGTAAATCCTTCATTGCATTCATAGTGACTCTTTTTCAACTGTTCACTGTCCTTCTAGGGGCCTTTGGAACCCTTGGAGTTGGAGGAGGATTTGCGCTTGGGGCCAAACTCTGCAGACCTGATTCTGAGGTAATTCATTAAATCCAGACACAGCTTTGGCCAGAGATGGATTTGCTGTTACTAAGTGTAGAGATACTTATGATGGCTGCCATGCATGCATGTTGGTTTAACACATCAGCTATGCACATGCTCAAAGTAACGTGACCCAGACGCAAAAAGCAGCATGCACGTGACTGCTAGGGGAGTATATGTGGATGTGACAGCGTTGTCTTAACAACATGGAAGACAGTTGTGCAGACTTGATAGACCAAATTCGCCATTATCCACATGTGTACAATATGTCATTGTCACTGCAGAGCCACAAGCCTGTCTTTCAAACGAGTTGTGAGCAAGTTCCAATTGGTTCAATCATCAACATAATTTACATCTTCAATCTTAACAGCTCCCATATCAATGCCTTTCTTCCTTGTGCATTGAAAACGCCTTGAGAGAGGTAGTCAGCGAAACGAGCAAGAACAGAGAAGTCGAGGAAGTCATGGCGGAGCGTCACAAAAAGAGGCCAAAGTGGTTGAAAGTGTGGTTTCAATTCTCAAAATGATGCAACAGTGCGACGTGTAATGTCTAACAGTGATTTCATGCAGGCATACATCTTTTTGCACAAGAAGTGAGAAGATCCAGGGAGCAGTTTGTTTTTACTGAGATATTTCCAATAAAAAAGAGAATTTTTATATATTTCAGCAAGTTTTTCTCTCCGACATGATGTTTAACATTTTTAGTTATTATAACTGTTTATTACAGCCAGTAACTGAAGTGTGCTCCTCATTGTCTCTCACTGAAGGTGGCATACGTCTTGTTTAGTGTTCAGAGAATCAATAAAATTTGAATTGTTAACAGTAAAATCCTATAAAATCTACTCTTTTCAAAAAGAAAATTCACAGGAAGGAATCGATAAGGGAATCTATAAAGAATTGAATCAAGAAGAATTGATAATGGCATCAATCTCAATAAAATCTTATCAGTTCCTCTCCTGAGTAAACATTGCTAATGATGCAGCTGGACCTGCTCAGCCTTTGTCTGATCATCTAATGATTAATTGCTACTATTGTGTTTTTCAGGTTTGGATTGTTTATGGCGACGGTTCCTTGGGATATAGTGTTGCAGAATTTGATACATTCACTAGACACAAGGTAAAATCTATTATAACGTTTGCAGAATATACTGTCTGTCCACCCTGATTTAATCATATGTTATTTTCTTTTTCTCTCTAGACACCAGTCATAGCTGTTGTGGGGAATGATGCATGTTGGAGTCAGATATCCAGAGAGCAGGTTCCCATACTTGGCAGCAACGTTGCATGTGGCCTTGCATTTACAGGTACATCTTCTATAAAGGCTCTTTAATGGAGGTTGTGATAGCTTATACATATACATTCACTGATCATTGATTAGGTACACCTCTTCAGCTGCTCATTTATGCAAATATCTAATCAGCCAATTAAATGGCAGCAGCTAATACATGTAGGTATATAGACATGGCCGAGACAATCTACTGGTGATCATACCGGCAGAACAGGGAAGAAATGGGATTTAAGTGACTTTGAGCATGCCATTGTTGCTGCCAGATGAGGTAGTCTAAGTGTTTTACAAACAGCTGATCTACTGGATTTTTGCACACAACCATCTCTAGGGTTAATATCCAGTGGGTGCCAGGTACCTCATCTTTGTCAATTCCCAAAAAGAAAAATGAAGCCGCACATTCTGATGAAAACACTGATTTTTATATCCCACTTCTTGATCGTACACATTTGTTTTAATGTATGATAACATGCTAATCATGACTTTGACGTCTTTCCACAGACTATCATGTCGTGGCAGATGGTTATGGGGGTAAGGGCTACCTTGTTGGACGTGAAGACGAGGACAAGCTCAGTGACATCATCACACAAGCTCAAAAGGAAAGCCAAGAGGGCAAGGCAGTACTTCTCAATGTTCTCATAGGGAAAACCAACTTTAGGGAAGGCTCCATCTCTGTATAGAGATGCCTTGATTTCTTCAAAGAGTATGCTGTTCTTCTTCTAGCTTAAGCTCTCCATTGAATTTCAGGCTCATTAAAGGGCGTTGGAAAAGAAAAAACAGTGCTTGATGCTGTAGAGCCCAGCTGTGGCTAGACCTATGCTAATTCTTTGTGCCCTTAAAGCCATATCTCACTTTTGTCCTGTTTAAAAGGCCATGGTTGGTCAGCCGCAGAAGAGCTTCCCTCATCAGACTACTCGAAAACATCAAGACATCAGAAAACAAAAAGTGTCATTATTCCTTTATCATAATCTTGCAGTTGTCCTCAAAATCTTTTTGCAAAACCACCTGATTTATTGCTATAAATTTAATATGTCATACCAATATTTAATCATGGCTGACAGCCTTGGATCTGAACCCTTCTTTTTGGTTCACATATGAGTGACTAAGAGATCAAAAATGTCACATGGAACGCCACTGAGGGGTAAGTGGCATAAACCATTTCACTGGCAGACATGCTATTACTGCTGATGGCACGCCACAAGGGGGAAGCACCATGTACGATTCATCTGTTACACCAGTACCATCTACCACCACAGTGGTGCATATTTTAAAAGATGCCATTGTTTTACTACACATACATTTTACTGTCTTTGTTGACAACATAAGTGCAGTGCTGTGATCTCACCAAATGAATATATCCAACAAACAATTCAAAGAAACTCCTGCATACTGTCATACTTGCAACAAAGGTGTTTTTACTTGCAGCATATTTGTACTAGGCCTTCATCAGGCAAACAGTTTGTTAAAAAGTGCAGGAAGTTGCCACACTTCTCATAGTGACGTCAAATCTTAATCAGCAAATTAACAAACCCAACCTAACCTAGAGTAAATATGATAAAAGACTACTTAATACTTTAAATGAACTTCAGTCAAGTCCATCATTAATTATGTTAAATAAGGGGACTAAAGGTTCAGAAAGAGAGTGTATTTGCA
The DNA here is from genome assembly GCF_018320785.1 of Cheilinus undulatus. Classification (NCBI taxonomy): domain Eukaryota; kingdom Metazoa; phylum Chordata; class Actinopteri; order Labriformes; family Labridae; genus Cheilinus; species Cheilinus undulatus. The sequence continues at coordinate 8,472,971 of NC_054866.1, forward strand.
ATAAAAAGTAGGAAAACACTACAGTAGAGCAAAAAAGGGGGAGGGGATTTTTAATACTAGTTTATAATTCTTGTTAAGTGTCCTACTTGTGAAAAATTCTGCCGAGAGGACCCTCAAAATAATACCTTCCTAGAAAAGTTCAGCAACTAGGGTTCTATACAAATAAGCACAATAAATATATACATTTTCGTTTATCTGGTTTTCATGGGTATTTAAAGACCCTGTAAAGTGAAATCCAAAATTTGTGTCTTAACACACTAGATATGTTGAAAACACTGAGATCTACATGTGACTGAATTTTGGATTTAGACAATTAGAAATTTTAACACCTGTTTCCTGGCTTGGTTTGATTTGGGCGGGGCAAATATGTGGGCTGGTGATGTCACCGGCCTACAATGGGGAGGTACCCTGCCCCCTAAAGCTACAATGATATAAAATCACCAAGCAGTTCATGTCAGTACAGTCTTTTCTTATTTGATTTCACTGCCTTTATTTAAAGTTAGCAGTCAGATAATGCTGTTTTTGATCATTGTGAGGTAAATTTGCCAAATCTATCAGCCACAGTGGTCTATGGTCTTTAAAAGCATGATAAGAAAGAGAATAAGACACTGACTTTGTCTCTTCTCTGGCACAGAGCCAGGTAACTGCACTGTGATACAGGTCACTGTAAGGTCAAGGGACAGGCTAGTAACACGCTTTCCTCCATTCAGAATGTAGCATTTTTTAAATCTGACACGCCCACACTATTCTGGAGCAGAATGTACTGGCTCCTTATTCATGATTTTGAAGTTTAATTTAATGAACTTTGAGATGTTTTAACTGAATGACATTTTACCTGGGGGTTCATAACAGTGGCCTATCATACAAAAAACCTAAACACAAATTTATTTTCAATTCAAAGGGTCTTTAAAGTGTGTTTGGTATCTCTTGAGATTTCATAAAAGTATCTTTGCTGATGATACCAGGAAGTTTATTGCAAACATATCCTTGCTAACAGTTATCTGAGCTTCCTTAACTAGTCAGAACAACAGAGTGCAATCTAACTCTGAATCATGGAAACGTCCTTGACGAAGAATGAATTGCTTATCCATTGCTATCAACACTTTATCATCAACCTGTTAAAGGTTTCATTAAGCCAATGATTCGCTTGCCTTAAGTTCGTGTTAGTTTAACAAGGCCTGAACTCCAGCGTGATTGCAGGAATTGTGTACAAACGATTCAGTTCTTTTAAGTCTTGCACTCAAAATGCAGGAGAGGCTGTGTTAATTTACATGCAGCGAACGTTTGCACGGATAAGCACAGGACAAACAATAGTCAAAAACGCGTTTTTAAAAAACAGCAACAGTATGGATCATTGGTGCACTAACTCCTTCTTAATCTACTCATTTTGATTGAGAAACAATATCCTATATACTATGTTATATAACTAATAAATAAAGTGGCTGGTAAAAAATGTGAGTAGCCGGTAGGTTTTTTTTTCTACCATTGAAAGTAGCAGGTAGGTAAAAGTTACTTTCCAACCTTGATACCACTATCATGCGAATAATATAATCTATTCCTAATTAATGTCGTGACATCACTATGTTGCTCTGACATTGTCAATACAATGTTTATGTTTACATCCCTAAAATATAAATGTCCTAAACCAAGACAAGTGGATTTCAAAACTCAACCAAGATCAAGCCAAAATCCCAAGGCAGACCATATTCATTTTTCCCTTTGCAAAATATCCTCTTTATCACGTGGTACAGTATCTTCAGTTGTTGTTTAGTTGTAGAAGTGAGATAAAACACTGATGTTATTTGGCATATACACCATAGTGGTGGAAGATGGTGTATGTGATGTGCGGTACTTGGCTCAGCATGTCACCAGCCATGGCACATGCCGCTGAAGTAATGCCAATATATATATAAAAAATATATATATATGCCAGTGAAACCAAATTTAAGGCACATGTCACTACCCCCTCAGTGGCATACCAGAGGCCTTTTTTTGACCTTGGTGCTGTTGCATATCACTGTACATAAGATATTTGCTGCATTTTCAGAAAGGAGAGGAGTTTAAAATGAGAAAACTTGAATTATTTCAGGACTTTTCATCTTTAAGGGCTTTGGGTTATATTTTTGACATTCAGACAGCCTGTTAGAACTTGACATAACTCTTTCAAAGAAACTATTGTTTGAAACTCATGTGTGAGAGAATAGTGGTTTAACTTCTTAAACGTGACCAAAATGCCTTTTTTCCTGTTATATTATAAACAAAGAGCCTCTTTGTAAGGGAAACATGAACTCTTACTTGTGTGGTATTATTTACCATTTATCATTATTGATTACTGAGAATAAATATGATGAAGGAAACATTTTTGAATGTTAAAGATTGAACAAGGGTATGCCTTACTATGTTTGATTGTATCATGGAATACACTAATTTGAGTAGTTTAGAAAAATATCTGCTAATTCAGTAATTTATGTCAACTGTATTTAAAATTGACTTGTATAAATTAATTTGGACTATGATGAAAATAGGCCTATACACAATATTTATTGCACTGTAATGATAACTATCTTACATTGGAAAATGTGCAGATCATCTCACTCCTGTAAACTGTTTGCTTTTTTTTTTTAAACGGAACGGAACGTTTTTGAACTATTAATCATAGAATGCGAGTTTGGATTTATTCTGAAATAAATAAGTGGACTTATGATCGAAGCATGTTGTATTCTTGTCACTTGATCGTCCGATAAGGACGTTACTGTTCGAATCTCTGCCTTTGAAAACTTAAAAATGTTAAAATTTCAAAGCTGAGTAAAACTGAAAACTGTGTGTCAAGGAACATAAGGGAAAACAACCGCTTTTGTATAAAATGTTATCGTTGATTCAAATGTATTTTTCTCATACATATTGTCAATACTCCATGCAACGTGTATTGCATATCTGACAAGAGATACAGGACCTTAAATCATACTTTATAAAGTGTAAACTCACTTAATGTCTGTGAGTAACGTTCAAACTTCCAGGTTTGTGTTAATTTGGCAGCCTCCATGAATATGGGACATATTATGTACATATGGACAGAATACTATTTTGATTGCTGCTCTGACATAGGCTGACCTACACCATTAAAGAAATGCAATACATAGTAACCCCACTACCAGGCCTAACCACCGAAGTGTCTGGGCCCCTTACAAACTCAGACAATGTGCCCTCCCAGCTGTAATTTATTGATAGTGCATGTATGTTGGATCAGTAGTATTGGTGCATGATTCCTTGTAGCAGAAAAGTATGTCAAACTTTTATTGGGCTTTGAGGTTCAAATTATTAGTTGTGCCACTTTTTAATCCTTTTAACCACTTTTTCAAACCTTTTTGGCCACTGTTATTTGACACTTTTCGTCCATTAAGCCATTTCACCACTTTATGCACTTATTTTTGCAGTTTTAATCAAGTTCACTATTTGTTTGTTTGTTGGTCACCATTTTACCACTTTAAAAAACATTTTTTGTTGCTTGTAACTCCTTTTCACCCTTTTCCTGCCAGTTTTTGACACTTTTAAGCCATTTGTTACTTTTGAAATTCAATTTCATCACCATTTTCTTATCAGTTTTTGCCACTTTTAACCCACTTATGCAACTTTCCTACCCACTTAATCTTCCCATCCAATTTCTGCCATGTTTAAGCAACTTTTTAACAATTTCTGTCTACTGCTGCCTTTTTTGACTCACTTTTGCTGCTAATAATATTTTTTACCACTTTTTAGTGCTCATTTTTGCAATTATAACTGCATTTTACTATTTGATATGCCCATTTTTGCTACCTGTAACCCCTTTCCACCATTGTTTTCTGATCATTTTTGCCACTTTTCACCCATTTCTGTTACTTTTAAATCCCATTTCATCCTTTTTTTGCCAATTCTTGGCCCTAGATCCTATTTTTCCCTCTTTTCACCCATTTTTGCCACCTTATAATCCCAATTCACCACCTTTTCATCCCATTTCTGCCACATTTTAACCATTTTTCACCACTCTCGGCCTATTATTGCCTCTGTCTACACATTTTTGCCATTATTAACCCCTTTTTACCACTTTTTACACTAATTTTTGCAATCATAACCACATTTCACAATTTGTAACATTCATTTGTGCCACTTTTAGCCCATTTTGCCACTTTCTAATACCATTTCACCACCTGTCATTATGTTTTGGCCATGTTTAAGCCATTATTTGCCACTTTCTGTGTTTTGTTTCCTTTGTTGACCCATTTTTGCCATAATTAACCCTTTTTCACTACTTTTACACTCATTTTTGCAGTTATAACCACATTCACTCTTTCTTATGTCCATTTTTGCCACTGTAAACCCATTTTGCCACTTCTAACTTCTTTTCACCACTTTTCTGCCAGTTTTTCTGTCTCTGTTAATCCATTTTTGCCACATTGAACCATTCTCTTTAACACTTTTAACCTATTGCTGCTACTTTTGAGATACCATCTCACCACCCTTTTTGCCATTCTTAACCTATTCTGATTCTGTTTTAAAGAAGGGTATTTCTGTTTTTTTAAGGCTTTAAAAAAGGCCTAAATAAATTTAAAAAATGTGTTGTTTTGAAAAGATTGGTTTTTAATTCAGGCAAGAAAAATTTTAAAAATGTTTCTAACAGCTTAACTTTACAATGGACCATGGTTTTTGCTGATCTTCATGGGCCCCCGATTTGGGTGGGCCCCATAAAGCTCACCCCTTTATCCCCCCTTATGGCCCACTATCACAAAAAACACCCCAGCTCTTCCTCATGACCCACTGTCCTGTTATTGCCTACCAATTGCTGGTTCTATTTTTTTTTAAATTTTGATTCAATATAACATGAGATGCTTGCATAAGACAAAACAGGGATGAATTTACATTGCCAGTCTTATTGACTTGAGGCTGTGACTTTTGCCCTCATTATTTTACCAGTGTAGTTTTCATTTTAAACAGGAGATGGCAGGATGGTAGTTTAACTTAGGCAGTCTGTGCTGACGTGTTCTATTTATCATAGCTTAAATAGGAAAACCTATGTCGGGACTTGATAAAAATATAAATAAATCACATGCCAGATCTTAAACTGAAATCCTAGAAAAATCCTACAAGCATTATGACGAATATAAAATCCGCCTATCATACATATAATATTTAGAAGGCACTTCTTTTCAAATAAAGTTGCAACCTTTACAAACAAGTTCTCACTTCAAGTTCTGATTATGTTAAAGTTTTGCTATTTATCATATTGTGCAATCAAACGCTGGTTGGAACATGTGTTGATTTCTGAGTGTTACATAACCTGAACTTTCGAGTGGTGCCTCAGTAAAAAGTAAAAAAGGAGGATAGTATCGACTGTTTCCAAAACTTTGCACACCACTTTCATGAATGCATGCCCTACACGGCAATCTTTTTTTTATTTTTTTGCTGAAAACAATGAAAACTTTTACTCCACTAACGACTGTTGGCTGCTGTCTAGCCTCGTATTCGTGGCTGACGTCACATTGTTGTTGCTACCTTCAAGTATTCGTGGTAAATTCCCAATTTTTACATCTAAGTGTTTTGTTATTGTAGAAATTAAAGTGATATTGCCATTTTTGTGTTGTTTTAGAGTCATAACAGCTAGTTACATATTTTATACAGTTTGGTCACATTTTTGCTAAAAAATTACAACTACTACCAACAGTGCATGAGTGTTTACGGCTCTGAGATAGTCGATAATGAAAATGTGTCTTTGCTTTTAATGCTTAGAATGTGTGCTGTTTCTATTTCTGTCTCAGCAATATTTTCATTTTCTTTTACTGATGGATAACACTGCTTGTGCATGCCTCCAGAAAATACTCCCACGTGGTACTGTTAATGTGTCTCATTTTTCCAAACAGTGCTTGAATGCATCGTATTACCGGGTGTACATCACCACAGGCGGTGACTTCAACAGTTCCAAAAACATAGACGGACAATGCAACGGCTAGCCGCGAGACTCGGGAGCATTTACGGAATATAACGGTACCTAAGGGAACTAAGTTACATAGTTTTTATGCTAAATTGCATTGCTTATTTCAGATATATAACGTTTTTATTACTCTCTTTCGGAATGGAAGGTAAAACAGAGGCAGTATCTCGAAGATAACTAGCTTAGAGCACCAAACCGAACGAACGTTAACTTAACGGCTGCTTCTGGTTAACGTAACGTGTCATTTTTGACAGTTAACAGACCTGTTCAACTCTCAAAACACCAACGCTAGCGTTACTAAACGGTAAGCTTTTACATCACCAAAAACTGTCAGCTTCCAACCTACACCGGCTCCAAGCTTTTAAAGTTTATTCTGAATCGCCTGTTACTGTCTGGGGATTTCTTTTAGGAGAAATTTAACACTGGACATTAGCTGACATATACTTGGGTAAGTATTGTTGACGTTTGCCTGCATTTACTCTCACCTATTAAGTCAGTTTTGTTCGTTTTTGTGAGATGATATTGTCCTAAAATTCATGTTGGCGTTAGTAATGAAACGTGATGTGTTTTAAACGCTCACGCAAACTTGCTGCATTTGGCATTCAATTTGGTAGGTGGGGCATTGACTTAATGTTAGAGTTATGTAACAACATTAAAAAAAACAGTTTTTCTACTAAAACCAGCTAACAATCTATTTTTCTGCGAGGATATCCTGGAACAATGGTTCCCGGCCATTGTGAAATACCGAAGCACATGTGTCATTAGGAAAGGTGTGTTGCCATAGAGGAATTTTCTGGATTATTTTTCCTACATGATAAAGACATTACCAGACAGGACCTGCAGGCACATGGCTCCTTTGCTTTCAAACTGTAACTTGGCAAGCCATCATTAAATGTACATTTTGAGATATGTCCGCTTCTTGAAGGCGTTTTCATGAGAGGAGCCTCTTAAATGACATTGACATAAGTATTGTTTGTGTTGCCTATTGTTAGCTTAATTAGTCATCAGGGTTTGCAAGTAGTTGATCATGTTTCTGTTACAGGAGCTGAATGGCCGCCGTTGTTGCAGTGAAAACTGAGAAGCGACCTGCAGCTGATTCTCAGGATGCAGACTCCAATGCAAAAAAACCAAGGTAAGCTCAGGTGCTGTTTGAAGTCCACTGTCTCTTTTGTAATACACACTAACTAACAAATAGCTTTGTCTTCTTGAGTTTATTAATTGTACCTGTTCACTTTAAAGTCACGCTAGATAATCAAGTGCTCAAAAGTAGATGTAGCATCTTTGCAATCACAGTAATGCTTAAGATGATCCCAAAAGTCGAATATTCAACAGTTTGTTGGTAAGAGCCTATTTTGAAGTGGTTCACCTATTTATTTAATAAGGATCGTTCCATCCCATTGTATGGAGGTGTTTCATCTTTATTTTCCCATAGATTTGCCAGTTTTCTCCAAATAGATCATGGCTAATAGCTAACTTTTGGAGAAATAAAATCCTATAACTATTAATGCAATTATGAAATCAACATATGCGCTTCGAATTGAGATGTATGATACTGGGGTTTTGCTGATATCTGATATACCACTATGCTGATATTTGCACATTTTACCAGTATCAATACCAATATTATAAATGTTGTATAGACTTAAAACTCCTGTCCTTAAAACACACTTAAAGGTTTAAGGAATGGGGCTGAATAAGAAAAAGACTTAAAGGGGACATATTATGCAAAAATCACTTTTTCAGGCTTTTCTAACACAAATATGTGCCCCTGGCCTGTCCACAATCCCCTCAAGTACCAGAAAAATCCATTCCCTCTCCCACTCTCTTTCTCCACCTTTCAGAAAATGTGTGCTGAAACAAGCTATTCTCAGATTTTAAACCTAGTGACCTCACATGAGGCATGAGCACCTGTCCCCATGTTTGGTTGGTCCTCCCCCACTTGGAGGAAAGTTCCGCCCTCCTCTACTGATCCTCTCAGCTACCAGCTGAGATGCTGGATATCTCAGTTGGTTACCCTGCTAACTACGGCCTGGAAGATTGATGATTCAGATCCCAGTTAGGTCCTAAACTTTGGATAAAAGTGTATGTAAAATTAGGAGTGCTGCATCCATTTCCTTAGAGGGGTGTGGTCAGGGGCGGAGTCAGACAGCTGATTACCATTTAAAGCCACAGACACAGAAACGGCTCATTCTGAGAAGGGCTGAAACAGAGGGGTTTTTAGACATGCAGAAATCCAATACTGGAGTGGTTTTTTTTCCAGCAATAAACTTAACAGGCATGTTTTGGGGACCTCTGAGACCAAACTAAACTTGTCTCAAAAGGGTAAAATATGTCCCCTTTAAACTGACGTAGGTCTATTCGTCCTGCCTACAACTCCACAAAATTATTTCTGCATACATATTTCAACACTGGTAAACCTAATCGGTAAACCTTATTATTATATATTACTAAAAAAATATATAACTTCTTGACCTCAATAAAGTAAACTAGGTTTTGTGTGGCACATTTACAAAAGCATTGTAGTGTTGTTTACATGCACTTGAGTTTACGAAATTTAAGATACTTTGTAATTAACACCTGATAAATTAAGTATGATGTACACATATGCAAGTAATACCCATGTCATACTAGTTGGCTTTTAAAAGTAAAATAAACTACTTTTAGCAGGTACCTAGTTATTTTCAGATATCAACTCAGTTTTACTCTTAAATTATGTTGGGTTAACTTAACTTTTTTTTTTTTTTAAGTTAAACAGCATTCTGGTAACTTCCCTACACATAAAATTCCATTTGAATCCAACTAAAATCATCTTTAAGGACTTTTGGTAAAGCTGCGTGTTTGCATGTGGCAACTGAAAGGATCAAACTGAACCAGGAAGTCCTCTTCCATTATGTTCAGTATACCATTCCTGTGTTGTTGTTGTTACTACTCCCCACAGGTGAGACTTCTCTAACTGAGTCATTTCATTTCTGGTACTAAAGCGTCTCATGCCTAAAGGCATTCTTGGAAAATGATGCAGACATAAGGGATGGTTGTCCAATAATTTGATTACAGTTACATTAAATACTTACAGTGACTGAGTTAAGTTTACTTTAGACTACAAATGTGTTCTATCAAGTCTTGAAAGTAGAGTTAAAATAATTGTAATTTTTGAGTAAACATAACTTTTTTTTATCAACCATCAATTTCTCAGTCCTACAGTGAAAGACTGAAAGATGCATTTAATCCAAGAAGTGCACTTTCTCAAAGTTCAGTACATTCTCCTTTACTTTTTAAGTTGTTCTCCACAGGCTGGACTTCTCTAAGTGAGTTAGTAACTTCACTCATGATGCAAAGTGTTTAATGGCCAAAGACATTCTGTGAAAACTATGCAGATTAAGGGATGATTGTCAAACAAGTTTAAATCAATGACAAAAAATACTTGGAATGATAGAGAACTGTTTACTTAAAACTAAAATTGTGTTCAAACAAATCAGAAAAATAGAGCTTATATACCCTTTTTTTTTTTTTTTTTTTTTTTTTTTTAAGATTTTCAAGTTAACGCAACTCATTCCTTTTTTTTTTTTACAACCTTCTGCTGTTCAGTCGTACAGTGTAGTCAATACAGGTTAATATTGAGAAATTTTCATATCTGTTGATGACAATAATGAACTTTTAAACTAATATCTGCAGATACCATGCTGATAATGTTTTGCATGCCTAACTTTCTCTCTCCTTTGCAACATCAGAGATAAACTAAATCATTACATTTATTTGACTATATCTCTCTTAATTTTTTTTTTGTTAAAAAACAAATGGTTATGTGTATTTTTTACATCTAGATTATTACTTTGCTTTATGCTACACTTTAAGGAAAATATAGGTCATTTCATGTTCATTTAGGAATCCCTTAATTGAAAACATTTATTCCACATCTTATTCAATTTAAAGCATCCAGGGATTCACAATAACTGATGGACACTGAAATTCAAGGCACGTGTAAGCCTGTTGTCATTTTAAATGGTTATTTTGCAATGGTAATGCATGCCATTTTGTTTGATATTTCCCTGAGAGTGGTCTTATTCCATTTTTTGTCATTTCTGTGCCCAGTGTCGCTAAGTAAATCAAAGTTTTTGTCTAGCTACTCTGGTGTCTTTTTTCTTTAAGCTGTGAGCCTTCTGGATTGTAAACAGGCATGTGTAATATGGTAATAAGGCCATAAGGCCACCATAATGCAGGTGTAAAGAGTGAGGAAAAGATCAAACAAGTCCTAACACAGAATAAATCATTATTTCAGATTCCGAAGACAAATAGTTTAATCACCAGGCAGATTCTACTCTGTAAATCCTGAGTCTTGGACACTCCCAATTCATGGATTCACTCTCTTCCCCAAAGGAAACTCCTGCCCAGCTTGAAGACAAAGCGAGCCCCAGAGCTTGTCCTGGTGATAGGCACAGGGGTAAGCTCTGCAGTGGCCCCGCAGGTCCCTGCGCTCCGGTCCTGGAAAGGCCTCATCCAAGCCTTGCTTGATGCAGCCAATGACTTCGACCTACTAGAGGAGGAGGAGAGTCGGCGGTTCCAGAAGCACATGCAAGAAGATAAGAACTTGGTGCATGTGGCCCATGACCTCATTCAGAAACTTTCCCCAGTAAGTCTGCCTGAGCCCTTTTTTTTTTTTTTTTTTGTTTAACCTTTCCACATCACGCTGTCGCACATGTACAAAACACATGGCTGACAGACTGCCAGCTGTCTGTCTTCTCTTCAGCCAGGGATGTGCTTTTCAGCCAGGGTGGATTAAGATAAGACATCTTAACTGCACCTCATTAAAACACCTACAGCAGGTAGTGCAAGGGTTGTTTGAGGGTTTTTTTTTTTTTTACTAAGAAATGAATTTTTTGTCAATACAAACTATTTTTGAGCAATTTCATGTGGAGCTAAAGGAAATTAATGAATGAAATTAATCCAAATGAATTGGCATTGCATCTTAAAATAAGAGTTGTAATATTCTGTAGATTGGGACATTCTGAGTTTAAAGACAGTGATGTTATCTCTTGTTATGGGCGCAGAAGCAAGGAGCAATATAACAGACCACGTAGACATTTGTTGAACCAATCAGTTCCATATTATACACACAAATTTCTCCCCATTCACACTGACATATACAAAATAACTTAAACATATTAACAACGAAACGATTTTGGGGATTTAAAAAAAAAAAAAAACTTCCCATACAATAAACAATTTTTTTTTTTCTGATTGGACCGGTCTGGTCTGGAGCAGGGCTGGCAGATGGAGCCTTAACACCGTTTGCCTCCTGTGTTAGTCATGTCTCATCGCACCTTTGACATTGATAAAACACTCTTTGTTTCAGCTCTCAGCCTGTTGTCACAAAGGGAACAAACAGCGCTTTTATGGCTTTATCCATCGTGTTTATTTCAATCCACAGTCGTGCAGACACTAGCTTACTGCTGTTGGCTTCAGGGACAACAGGCTCGAGCATGCTGAGGAAAAAAACAAGCATAGACTAATGTGAACCAGCAGCCCCCAGCCCACATTTTCCATTCAAACAGAGTTAGAGCACCACTCAAACAGCAAGCGTACAGTAGGTTACAGTGAGGGATGTGTGTCAGGATTTCATTCACAAAACCCAACTACAGAGTCCTCTAGCTGCACTGGGCACCTTGGTTAGCATCAAACTTTACCAAAGTTAATGTAAATATAAAAAAAGTTATTGATGGGAGAATTGGGGGCACTCAGATTGTGTTTTTTAGATAGATGGATATACTTTCAAATGAGACACAGGTCAAGTCAATATTGTGTTTATTTGTATAGTTTGTGTTAGGGTTCATCTATAACCACATCAACAAAAACAGGAGTTCTGGACAACAAATATTGCATAATTTTTGTTTTCAATCCTCAAAAATTGCAAACAAATTCTTACACACTCTCTAAATTGCACAAATCCATCAGAAACATTTGGAAAAGTGGTTGGAATTGGTGAGGATCTTGCTCCTTGCCAGGCTTTTCCTTGCTCCTCCTCAGCTCCATACGCTTTTCCAAATGTTGCCAACATAGTTGTGCAATTAAGACAGTGCTCTATCTGTCTTTTAGTTTGAAAAATGCCTGTGTGACTAAATATTTAGTCTAATTGTTTAGTTTGTACAATTTAGAAGCATTTCTATCATTATTAGCAATCAAATACACAATATTATTTTTCTATTGTCAAAGGAACAACACAATCAACTGCAGACTGTCTAAATTGCAGATACATTGGCAGCATTTTGCTCCTTGCCATTTCCACCTACTTTTCCATATGTTGCGAATATATCGGTGCAATTTAGACAGTGCAAGTTTCTACACTTTTTGATACCCCGAACATTAAGATAACAGAGATTTTATCACTTTGGAACACGTTATTCCAGAGTTTATACTAAATGTGGACTCCTCAGAAAAACATATTAATATTTTCACTGTTTTAGTACTGTTTAGACAGAGTTTTGGAAAATGAAAACATTTTCCCATTACTGGGACTTCTATTCTTGTTCCCATAGTATTAAGCGGGCTTCAATAGGGTTATGTCTACTTGATTCATCTCAAAGTCACAGTTATGTTGTTAAGACATCCATCTGTTATTTCTTTACAAAAATAATTGTCAAGATGCAAATCATATCGCAATGCAGCTGAGACATATCGAGATGGAAGTTCTGGTCTATATTGCCAAACCTCAGTGCTTTTACTATTTGTTGGTGCGTTATCAATACACCCTGAGAAAAAAGAAACATGAAAGTGCGAGATCTGTACTCAGACTAGTTAAATCGGAAAGGCAAATGCTGAAAGAGTTTAACCCAGTTTTCATAGAAAGTAGTTGCTTATGGTGAACTGCTGGGACACAGAAATGGGTAATGAGGGTAATCTGAAGCTAAAACTCAAGAGAATGCATTTGTTGTAAATCCTTTCACACATTTGACCCATTCAAAAACGAGGCTAACTTCAACTCTGCTGAAGAGCGCAAGTCATCGAATCAGGCCTGACATAAATGATACCCAAGGGTCAGAGAAGGATTGATTCACTCATTAATTGATAAATAAATTAGTGATAATCTGAGAGCTTTCAATGGTTAAGCCCTCTGTGGCTTGTTTTAAAAGTAACTGTCAGTTAAGAGCCTGTACGATATGACTGAAATATGCAATGTACAAAAACATTTTTCGATATTGCAATAATGCTATAAAATACCATGAATGACCAAAAAGGAGTGCATTTAAGCTAAATCTCACAGTTTTGGTCTATCTGTTTTTCTTCATGTTTTTTCTACAGTGTCTGTGTTACAAAAGTCCCTCCTAAATCTTAAATCTGTTTGTTGTTTGTTTATATTTTTTTTCAGTAAATTTGCACGAATTCATCAAATGGTAGCTGATACTTAGCTTTCGCTTCATCTAACTTTATCAAAATGGTGTGTAAGCATGATGGTTTCCAGCAATTTCCGGGATCTGGGGCTGGATTTGTGGCCACAGTGTTCTGTCTGAGGCATGGTTGTGCTCTGACCACGTGCCCTTGCCCACTGGGTCCATTTTTTAAGTGGAATGCAGCCCAGCCCGGAGCAGAGTAGCTGGGTCACAGGTTCACAAGTTCATATTAAAAGAACAACCTGAAAACAATATAACCTTTCACCTGTCTGAGGTTGATTTGTCGTCCATCCATGGGATGGAAAATCATACAGTTGGTAAGACTAAATACACCAACGTGAAGAACAGGTACCTCTACACAAGCTTCGTTCAGGCCTTAGAGAAAATTCTTATTTTTCTGAGTGAAAAAGACAATAAGGACACTTAGCATTTATTACAGGGATGCTGGAAGTAACTTACGGATGTTCACACACTTCACTGATAGACTGAGTTACATTAGGACAAAGAATCAAATTAAGTTTTTTCTTTTTTTCAGCTCCCTCTGTGCGCAATGGTGTACATGCTCTCTCTTTTCCTCTGGAACTTACTGTATTATCTATTATTATTATACTATTATCATCAGACTGGTCTGATATTATGAAGTTTCGCTCCATGTGCTTTAAATAAGGTAGTGTGCTATAATCTAAAAAATTCTATTTACTTACTATTTGGCTACACTCTTTACAATGGCTACACTTGTTTGCAGTGTGCTTAATGAACACTGGACTGACTCCAGTACATTTGCATTATTTTCCCTGGGCCTTGTGACAGAATTATGTTTCTGCTCTGTCCGAAAGTAAGATAAAATGTCTTTGCATGTTTGAACAAGGTCTACCAGACATATGGATTCATGTGCAAAGCACCTGTCCTGTGCTGTGAGATGAGCTTTTGTTTAATTCCTCATCACTGATTTACCACCAGAAAGAAGGTTTAAAGCATTTTTAACTGTATATTTATATTGTAGATTGCATTACAATGAGCAGTGCCTGTACAGTTTGACTTCAGGTGAAACCATGGCGTAGAGCCATCATGTGAAGCGTGAGGAGGAGCACTTGTGAAAAGTGCTTATTTTTTTGACAAGGTCTTCATTTTGCAAATGAAGCCTTCATCATTTACACAAGTTCATCACATTTATAGTTTCTTCAAACACAGGCAATGCTGCTGCTGCTGCTGCTGCTGACAACAGATGCACACTTTTAAGTAGGGTTGTTCCAATTCTGATACCAGTATTGGAATTATGTCCAGTACTGCTTAAAATGCAGGTATTGGTATCAGCGAGTACACAAGTTTATGCACCGATCTGATACCGTTGTTTAGCTTTATAATTTGCTTCATTTAGCCATGCTAAGTGTTAGCGCTATAAACTGGAAATCAATACTTCTTCTCTGCCGGTAAGCACATCATGCCTGGGCTACCGTTTTCAGAGCAGCATAGAAGAATCAAAGGACCCCCTGCAGCAGCAAAGAATTGTGGCTGGATGACAGTTTTTCTCTGAATGTGATCGTTAAGATGCCTTCCAGACCAACGCTGTCATGCACGACAAAAAGTGACACAGTTTATCAAAAGATAAATAACTTTTGAACCATATTTGTTTTTCCTCTTGGAGCTAGCTGTTGTGTTGTCCCATTTACACTATTGATGCCTTTGAATCCCTTGCAGCAGCATTTTCAGCAAGCCTGGAACTCGTGTGACTTTTGGGGACTTCAATGATTAAATCCACACCAGTAAACAGATACTTAATGTCTTTTTATCCATTCATTTATAACCGCTAGCCCGAATGCTTACTCGAATGCTAACCACCATATTTGTTTGGGTCTGTCAGCCAGTTGCAGGCTGTTCCTAATCACGTCATGGTGTTTGAGTAGAGTGTGAAGGAGAGATAGAGTGAGCCTGTAATGCAGCCCCCTGCATTATTGTTATTTTAATATTTAGGAGTAAAACCCAATAACCAGCAGAAAAAACAGCTTTAGGGTCTCAGAGATGCTGTACATTATTATTCTATTTTTTAGCCATGTTCTGAGTCAAATATAGGTCGAAATATATGTTGAAATACAAGCACTGGCTAGAGAGGTTGTGATTTGCACAGGGGGAATTTTTAAGATTCTATTGATATCGAGGCCATTATCGATTCTGCGTCTTGATTCAATTCTTCGTGATTTCCTCGTTCATTTCTTCCTGGGAATTTTCTTTTCGGAAAAAGTAGACTGTACAGGTTTTCACTGTTAGCATCTAAAATTTTCTTTTTCTCTCTTAACACTGAACAAGATTTCTGTCACCTTCAGTGAGAGTCAATGAAAGGCACACTTCAATTACTTGCTTTATTGGGAATTGTTAACTGTGAACAAGATCTTGATTCCCATTCCTATTAATGTGCAGCATGGACAGAACACTCTGCAATTGAAATCGTACTTTTAAACCAGGGCTTCATCTCATGGGTGAAATGCTGGCTGGGGAAGCATTACTTTGCTACATTGATAGTGGTCTTTTATAGATTGCAAGTATTCAGACTTTTGCGATATGTTCATTTCAAATGTTCTTATTTTGATAACCATAAAATTCAGATTAATTGCACAATATTCCAATGTATCAACTCCTCCAAAGCTGTCATTGTGAAATAATAATAGCCTCTGTGTAAAAAGATGAAGCATTCTGGTCTTCTTAAACTGCTCATAGGTAATTTCAAGTTGAAGCATCTGAGAGCATCTGTTAGACCATGATTTATACTTAGTGCTTACTCCATGCATGTTGACTTTATTTTTTTTTTATATTTAACCTTTCTTTAACCAGATAAAAACCCATTGAGATCAGGATCTCTTTCACAAGGGTGACCTGGCCAAGAGGTCAGGGCTGTCTGGAGCTAGCCACACTTAAAATGCAGTAACATTAATGCTTAAATCATTTTGTTTTAGACTAAATATGAAGCAACTATATTTGTTTACTTGTACTAGATGTGGTTATTACATAAGTCCAAGGGCACGGTGGTTACAATTGGCGCTGTAGACACTCGATGTGGATTATGAGCTTCTTCCTGTGGAAAGGACTGCTGCTGTTTAGCCCATTAGAGCTGTAATCTCTGGAAGTCAGCAGGGCATTTACCTGTACTGGAATCACCTTGGCCACTGCATCTCTGCACTACTTTTTGCTATTCTTAGCTCCTTGGCTCTTCCTGCGTGAGATTTAGACCATGTAGTCCCCTCCCTAAATCTCTTGGCAGATTGAGTTGGAATGTGAGTTGTTACCTGAGGACAGACAGACAGGGTCAGAGAGTCTGGTGGTGAAACTGTTTGATATAGAACAAGGAAGCCCTAGGGCAGATAGCATTGAAACTGGAATACCTGAACTCTCTGGAAGCATGTTTAAACAGATTCTGATTTAAGAAATTGTGGAAAAACTCTTTTTCATGCCTAATGTGAGGAGTTAATGACTTTGGCTAGCTAGCACTAAAAGGCTGGGTATAAGCTCCTGATTGAAGAAAATACACTAACCAGAATCTGTTGTATCTTTCACCCTGTTTACATTTGGCGAAAGCATCTATGCTGGAAAATGACATACCAAGATGACTGCACTTAATGCATTCACACTTTACGGTTTCCAGTTGCGAGTTGCGATCAGAAGTCACTTACACACCTCTTATGCAAACAGCCCGGACATCATTTCTGTGGCTTGCAGGCTTACTTAGGCTTTTTATAGCTACTTGTATAGAATTTAGTTGTCAGTTCAATCTAACCCTATGGGTTCTTACTTAACAGTATACCACTGTTTCCTTTAAACTTGTGTCAATGAAAAAATGAGGAAGGAATGCTGTTAAGATTGCTAACTAGCCTCTTAGCCTGTGGCTGATTTGCTCCCCTTTTTATCTGTATTATTTGCAGCTTCTCTGCACACCAGTTATAATATCGTACATTTAATCTATGACCAAAATGTTAATCAACTACCGTTTATCAGTGAGGAAGACTAGAGTAAAACTAGTTAAAAATATGTGATAGATTGATTACAAACACTCTGACAAGGAAGTTTAGTTTTTCTCAAAGACTAATATGTTAGTGCTGCACTGTTGGATGTTCAAAATTAATCATATTTCTCCACCTTGCATTTAAGACATATCACTATTTTAATCAGTTTATTTTAAATCACTGTAAGTATTGATATTGGATTAATTTGGATATTTTACAGTTAAATTAATTTTACAGTTTGGCTCATTACATTTAACCTGGCATGCCAGATTGACTGTTTCATGTATCTACTACATGGATATATTTCACATTTATCTGGGAAAGCTCCTATAGATAGTGTTTGGGAAGGGCAGGACTTATCAAAAAAATCTCGGAAGGTAATTGAAGTAACTTTCTGTCTGTCACATTTGTGACAGGCGAATCAGAACAAGACAAAATAAGGTACTGCTTTTGTACTTCTCTTGAACTGACAGGCTACTGCTTGCTGCTATAGTTGTGAATGACGGAGCACTTCGGGGAATAAATTTATGTCAAGGCCGGTCAGGGGACAGGAAAAAACATCTTCTTTTGCGAGACTAGCTTTCGGTGTGACTCATAGTTCTTGTTTCAAATGAAATGTGGTCCAGTTCCAATTAAACCTACAGCTACCTCCGAGCTAATAGCTATTGCAGCAGCCATTGGATACATCGGCAGACTCCACCCTTAACGATCGCAAACCCCTGCCAGAGCAGGCCGGGGGAAAAGCAAAAACATCTTTCCGTCTTGAAAAACTTTCAATGTGGCTCTTTTCTCTTGTTTTAATAAAGAAATGTTGTCAATTTCTGACAAAACTGCCACTGTGGCTAAGTCTGAGTTAATCACTCCACTAGCAGCCATTGTACACAACCACTCACAGGACAACTAACTACCACCCGTAGCAATCACAGACTCATACCAAAGATGGTCAGCAGAAGAGCAAAAACATCATTTCCATCATGAAAAGCTTTAAGTGTTGTTTTACTCATTATTTCATACAGAAATGTGGTCCAAGCAGCATGCTGTTCAGCACAAACAGTGTGGATTGGAGCTTTAGTGGTAGTTTCAGTAGTTAAACTTTGTGGAGTACTGGCTAGATTGAAATTGCTTCTCAGTTAAAGACAATAAGGGACCAGTGAGGCTTACTGGCAGACTACCACAGGCTGTGTCAGTGGTCCTTGTGTGCCAGTACTTTTAAATGGCTAAACCAGTGGTTCTGAACTAGTTGATGCTCAAGATCCACCATACTTATCAATGAGTAACTGCAACACAAATGTCTGATATTTTTCCATCAGTCATGTTTATTTGATAGAAAATAGTGCAGTTTGGACCTCAGAAATTACAACCTGTGAAAAAATAATTGGCAGGGCAAAACAATGATGTTTAGAGAGTTTCATAGACACTTTAGCACAATTTTTTCCCAGGCATACATCTGCAGACCACTGAAAAGGACTTTGCAACCCACTTTTGGGTCCTGACCCAACAGCTGGGAACCACTGGTCTACACTACCAGACTATCTTTTAATGCAGTCTGAACCGTTGGATGTCACATTTTTGTCAGTATGCAGTGGGATGCGTCCACATCTAGCATTCAGGATTACCACTTAGTATCCAAATACCTGGCATAGATGTTAATGCAAGCTATAAACGAGTGACTACAAGTGAAGTGCTGATGTGGCTACATGTCGCACATTCCATACTTTATATACACAAGAGGGAGTGATGCTGAACTAAATGCCATCACTGCTGTGATTCAGTCATAGGCACGAGGCCCCAGAGTAGCTTGCAGTGGGAACTTTGGAGGCCACTTTTAAACTGCTTTTCTCTCTTATTATGTATTATACAACCAAAAATGGGGCTTAGCTGTTTTGTATATAGACCTTATGGAGTGCCGTTCTAATTGAAAAGACTCCTGCATTTATTAAAAAAAAGGAAAGCACATGCATGCAGCAGAGGTGGACTGAGCAGAGCAATGTGTCTCAATGTCTCTTTTTTCCCCTTGCAGCAG
Source organism: Cheilinus undulatus (assembly GCF_018320785.1). Taxonomy (NCBI): domain Eukaryota; kingdom Metazoa; phylum Chordata; class Actinopteri; order Labriformes; family Labridae; genus Cheilinus; species Cheilinus undulatus. Next base: position 8,492,330 of record NC_054866.1, read on the forward strand.
AATTAACACATTGAGTGTTAAAACTATTTATGATATGTAACCTCACACTTAATCACCATCTAGCCAGCAGTTTTCTGAGAAGTCAGAAATCCTCAAGAAAATTCCAATAAAAATAACAAAGATTGTGCAGTTCTTCCTAACAAAACATGAAAGTTTCTATTGATTTCCTGTTGGGGTTTATAAATGAATTTTCTTTATTTCACAGAGAACAGGCAATGTGCGATCAACATTTTTCAAGGACTGTCTATACGAGGTCTTCGATGATTTGGAGTGCAAGATGGAGCATGCTGGAAAACATCTACTGCGCTCTGTGCTGCAGTTAATGGAAAGTGGTGCCCTGGTCCTCACTACTAATTTTGACAACCTGTTGGAGATCTATGCTGCTCACCAGGACACCAAGCTGGAGTCTCTGGACCTAACAGATGAAAAGAAGGTAAACAGAGCTTGGCTTATGTTTTGGAATTGATTGATTTATTGGTCTTTTCTACCACAATACATCCAGTCAGCTTTTCTAGTGCAAAGGTCACTTGAGTAAGAGATTTGTTTCAAGCCAGGCTTGACTTGTGGGAATTTAAACTTTATGTTTCAAGCTTGATCTCTTAGATGGTGTTGTCAAAAAGCACAAGCACACTTGATCGTCATCTTTAGCCTTGTGGGTAACCTTTTCTTTTCAGTTAAATTTATGATGTTGCATTTTAGAGTATTTCCTTGATGGAGGAGTTTTGAGAGAATAGATAATGCTCTGACCTAAAGGAGCCCTTTGTCTCTGGCAGGTAGGGGAAGGTTAAAGCTCTGTCCATTACTCAGCTGCTGTCCAATTTTATAGACTGAACAATATTTGCTTTTGGCCAAAGACTTCACTGAAGGGGAAGTGTGGTTTTTCCCAGGAGAGATAAATTTGTTTCTTTTCTGATTGCTAACTGACAAGAAACTCTCAATTGTTATATGAAGTCATTTAGGTGCTTGTGTATTGTAAGTTGTTTTGATTACTTTTGAAATAGAGCCGATTACGCTCAGACTTTTCTAAGAGACTCGTTGCTTTGCCTCTCAGTCCTGGTATTTATACCCCATCTCCATCAGGGCTAATATCCTCTCACTGCTGTTTACTGATTTTACTCCCTGCCCAGCCAGAACAGGATTGAGTGCAATGGACTGTTAAGAGTGTGCTCATGTGTGTGTCTTTTTGTGTGTGTAGGTATTGGAGTGGGCTCAGGAGAAACGGAGGTTAAGTGTTTTGCATATCCATGGAGTTTACACCAACCCCAGTGGTATCGTACTGCACCCTGCTGGTTACCAGAATGTACTGAGGAACACTGAAGTCATGGTGAGTCCTCAAACGGATAACTTTTGGTTGTTTTGTGATAAACAACTTTTTTCTGCTTAAGTTTCTATACTAAATGCCAGGTGTGTAAAATGCATGGAAGTAGGGCTGGGTTATATAGACCAAAAATCATATGTCTATTTTTTTAGCTAAATGGTAATGCACTATGTTCACAGAATGTCAATACTGTTATTCTGTAAAGAAATAAGAAACGGTTGTCACAATACTCATCATGAACTTTGATATGATTCTAGCACAGTTCACATTAGTGAAACCTGTTTGATGCCATGGCAACAAAATTCAAAATCCTACAAAGTTTTTCATTTTAAATCTTAAGTTGCAAGCAAACTCTTAGACATGGTCTAAATTTTACTAAAGCATTGGCAGCATTTTTGTATATTGAGGTTTTAAATGTCATATGTTTCAAAATGAACACATTTCTGTTCTTTTAAGAGATGCACTACATCGGGTCGTTCAACTGATAAGCCGATGTTTTTAAACTAATTCTAGCTGACACCATTAATGATACAGTTATAAAGACACCTTTTAATGTAAAAAACACCAAATGTCTCCTGTACAAAGAGAGTCTGGGTAAAGCACAGCAGAGAGAGGAGCAGGAAAGTAGACAGTCTGGTTCTTGTTTTACATTTATTTAGAAAGCATTTAGACCCCCTTTACATTTTCAATTTTGTTGCATTGCAGCCTGATGCTAAAGTAAAAAAATATATATCCCATCAATCTGCAGTAAGTTCCCCATCATGACAAAGTGTAAACAGAATTTTAGTTATTTTTGCAAATTTATGAAAAAAGTAAAAAACTCAAATATCACATTACCCTAAGTATACAGAACCTCGGTAAAAACTCTTGAAATTTAGGTCAGGTTCCTAAAAATTCTCTTGACGGTTGCTGAGACGTTTCTACACTTTGATTGGAGTCAACTGATGGAAAATTGAATTGATTGGACATGATCTGGAAAGGCACACACATCTCTATAGAAGGCCTCACAACTGTGCTCAACAACAATGCTCATCAGAGCAAAAACCAAGCCATGAGGTCAAAGGAACTGCCCGAGGTCAGAGACAGGATCATTGCAATGTACAGGTCTGGAAAAGGCAACACTGAAGAAAGTCCTCTTTCTGGCCACTTTGCCATAAGCCCAGATTTGTGGGGAGCTGCAGTGTTGGTTGTCCCACTGGAACTGTGTCCCATCTCCACATAGAAGCTCTGGAGCTCAGTTAGAGAGACCATTGGGAACATGGTCACCTCTCCTACAAAAGCCCTTCTCCCCCTGTTTGCTCAGTTTGGTGAGGCAACAAGCTCTTGGAAGAGTCCCGGATGTGCTAGACTTCTTCCATTTGGGAATTATGGAGGCCACTGTGCGCCTGGGAACTTTCAGTGGAATAGAATTTTCGTAGCCTTCTGTGCCTTGCAACAATTTTGTCTCTGAGGGCAGTTCTTTGACCTCATGGCTTGGTTTTAGCTCTGATATACATTATCAGCTGAGAGGCCTTCTATAGAGAGGTGTGTACCTTGTATATTCATATACAAATAATTTAATTTACCACAGGTGTAGAAACACCTCAGCAAAGATTAAGGGAAATGGGTGGTTTCAAATGTTTTCCTGAATGTCATTCTTCACTCCAGCTTCGTTTCCCCAGTTGTCAACTCGATCCTCTGTCCCACCTCAATATAGGTATAAAAGCGCAAAATACAGTACGTCTTTAAAAAGAGAATAGATTGAAAAAGAGAATATATCAATATGTTTAAAAATAAACATGATATACTGTCCAGCCCTACATAGCACTACATTTATGTGACTATATGAGGGTGCAGGTTGTTGTAAAACTTTGCTGTGCCTGTGTACTTTGATGGAGTTAAAAATGAGGCATTAATATTCATAACTGCTGGTTTTAACAGCGGGAGATCCAGAAGCTGTATGAGACCAAATCCTTCGTTTTTCTCGGCTGTGGTCGCACAGTAGACGACACAACCTTCCAGGCGCTGTTTCTGGAGGCAGTCAAACACAAGTCGGACCTGGAACACTTCATGCTTGTGCGGCGGGAGGACGTGGGTGAGTTCAAGAAACTGCGGGACAACATGCTGGACAAGGGCATCAAGGTCATCTCCTATGGAGACGAGTACGCCGACCTGCCTGAGTACTTCGAGAGGCTTGCCAATGAGATCTGCAACCGAGATGTGTCGACCAACGGCTGGGGTAGGACGATATAGTTCAGTCACGGATCATTTCTTGTGTGAGCTGCAGTAGCTCAAAAGGTCTCTTAGCAAATCAAAGACAGTAAAAATAGACTTTTGATGGTTTGTATACGTGCATGCTGAAAAGGCTTGAAAATATTTATGGATGTCAACTAAATGAAACACAAAGATAAGCTCTGTCTGTAAGCATGCTCTTAGTCTGTGTTTTATGTAAGGCTCTTCTGGTGACAGGCTTTGAAAATCAGCATTATCTTCTGTTTAAATGCTGTGGTATCTTCCATTGGAGAAGTGCTGTTCAGCTCTCTTTGTATACTGCATATATCACTGCCAAAGAAACAAACTAACCCCTTGTAGTAGGCTTTTTTGGATGAAATTTAGCAGTGCCAAAGCTACTAGCATTAGCTTTAAGAGATCATTTAAATAAAATTATCATTAAATATGCTATGTAAAGTTTTTAAAATCATAATGTAACCTAAAAAGCTTGTTTTCTCTTCTGGTATTTACTTTGTTCATCATAAACTGTTGGTCTCATTATTCCCTTGTAAATATTTTTACATTTTATCTTATTACTGAGCAGTATCTTAAAGAGCAGCCAATTACAGTCAGTGGAGTTTTATAATAAGTTGAATTATTTCAAGGTGCCTCCCTGACACCAAATTAACCATCATGATCTCAAAGTAAAAATAGATGTCAGTAGTTTTCTTTCAGTGGCTTAACTAAAATAGTATATATATTTGTGTTTGACTTGTAAAGACCTGAGTTGCCTCTGCTATATAATTTTTTCTTTTATTTTTATCTCCAGGGTCTCCTTCACAAAATGGGGAGGAACAGCAGAACGGATTCAACACACAGAAGAGCCTTCTTCAAGGTTAGGACTGAATGCTTTCCTTTGGCTTCAGGCAGTGGCCACTTGCAAGGAACATTTCCAGAGTTACAATAAAACTCTGTCAAGACTCTTGTTTCCTCACTGCTTGCTGATTGATAGAAAATCCACATCTGTTCTTGATTTTCACTATCAAAGACCTGCTGGTATTCCTCTACACAGACAAACTGCCGACTTTACTGGATTACTCACAGGGCAGTCAAAACTTTTTTATTGATGCATTGTGTAACAACTGTCACCTAAATGTTAGTTTTTTCCCCCATGAGATGAGTCTCAAACAAACCTAGAGACATGATCAGTACCATTCATTGCCCTCCATCGGCAGTTTAGTTTTCTTTGAATAGAGCTGATGAAGATTAAAATAAATGGATTAAGGAATCCGGGGCCCTCAATTATGAACAGTGTGTACAAACAGGTCTGTGCACAATGACCAAGTAAGAGCTTCTCCATGCAATGTATCATATTAACGTTTACTTTATGTGTGTAAATGTAAGGACAGCTTTGACCATGCTTGTGCACAGCGTCAAGTGGTAGAACATTAACCCCTTAAAGCCTGAAAACACAAATTATAGCCAGAAAATTCTGATTTTTCAGGACTGAAATTTTAATTTCACTTTCTACTGAAATCCAAAAAAATCCAACTTTACGTAAAATATAACATATACTTTTCTCATTTGTTACTTTAGGTGTTTTTGGTAACTGATAATCCACTCGGGGGCATTTTTATCATTTTTCAGATTGTATTCCAAAGGTTTTTTTTTTTTTTTTAGTAATTTATGATCATATTGATTAGATAGAGGTATCATAAAAGTATGTATCAAATATGATACAACAGCCTTTAAGGGGTTAAAAATATAAATAGAAAGCATTATGAGGGCCACAGCACACTACAATCAATCTCATTTTTCATATCTGTTTCCAGTTCTCTTAAAGAAAAACATGCTGTAAGCAATTATGTCTAGTTTAAAACAGACACAGTCAGAATGTTTACATGCATAGTAAAATAGAGCTATGGTATAGTCTGAATAGACTGTCCATGTCACAGTGTACATGCACAGTACAGTATGTAGCAGGAGAATCCATTTATTGATGATGAAATCCCCAACTTTAAGATTCTTCTTATGGACCCTCTTCCTGTTGACATGGCTAACAAATTAGCAAACAGTAAACTTGTTGTATGTCAGAAGGTGAAAATATGGGTATATTTTACAGCTTTGTATATTCCTTATGCGCCCTCGGCTTTACTTTTGCCACAAATATAAATTGCTATACCTCTAGCTTATTGTGATATCTGGAGGCAGATGACAATACAACTTCTGCCAGGCTAAACATTTATGCTCATCAACATCTGGGTCAAAGTTCAGAATGAAAACTGGAACTTTCACAGATCCCCTAGTCCAGTTTGGGTCTGACTGACACAAGAGTGGTTTGCCTCCAACTGTATTTTTTGTGTTAGTCCAACTCTGACAAACTTGATCTAGCACAGATTTCTGTTGTAAAGGTTCAGCAGTACTGCAGTGTGAACACTGCATGTAGCCCAACTGGTGTCAAACCTTTAGCAGAAAACTATAAAAGATACACTATATGGACAAAAGTATTTGGCTGCCTGACCATTACATCAACAGGGACTGTAATGGCATTTTATTCAAACACTTGTACTTTTAAAATGGAGTTGGCCCCCCTTTTGCAGAAGTTTGCTTTGTTGCTTTTGTTGGTAAAGGCTTCCCCTTTCTTATAAAATCTCTTACAGTTGACTTTGGATTATCCAGCAGTGATGAAATTTCCCATCATCACAATACCACACTTGAAGTAACTGAGCTCTTTGGAGCGACCCATTTTATAACACAAATGTTTGCACATGGAGACTGCATGGTAAGATGCTTGATTTTTTTACACCTGTGGGAACAGGTCTGATTGAAACACCTGAATTCAATAATTAACAGGTGTGGCCACATACTTTTGTATGTGAGCCTGCAGGTTTAGAATATATGGGATTTATCAACCTTTGTTACCCACAGACAGGTGCACATGTTTGCTAAATATGTTTTAAGCCTATTCTCCATTTTGTTCATGAGGCAGAATCTCATGTTTTTTTTTTTTTTTTACACACTGTTGGTAAATGAGGGCTCTGGAGCATGATGGGCCATGATGAGTCATGGGAGACCTGGGCTGCTAAGTACTTTGCAGAAGTCTAGTATTTCCCTCTACTGGTTCTTGTTCTAAAGGGAAAGGAGAAGTTTTAAATAAAAGTCAATGCAATAAACAAGTTCATGGTGCAGTTTTACTGCATTTACGTGTTCCTAAACATTTGGGAAACAACTGTAGTGAAAAAGGTCGAAATGTGCCGATGATGAATAGTCAGGCTTGGCCATTTTTAGAGGTTTCAAGATGGATTATTGTATTTCTAAAGAGCAAGATATCATTTGTATCCATATAGTTCATGTTAATGTAATGAAAATCAATGCAGGGCCTAATGCTCAATAAGAAGCCAGTTTACAGCGAGAACCACTAACAGCAATATGTTTAGTGACCACAAGATAATCTATTGTAAATGTTTAGTCTAAATGGGGAATTATCAGTTTATTTATTTTAATTTATTTAGGAGCATTTTCATTATTAGTGAAAATTATTTCATATTGGTACCTGTTGATACCATGGCAAGAAAAACAGAAGTAGCAGAGACCCAGTATTGGTTGATTTATTGATTCTAATGATTCAAAATTGCAGGCATACTCTTGCTAACTGTCTAAGTTGCTCAAATGCAGCATTTGTCAAAATGGGTGGAATAGCTTTCTTTTTGCCAATTCACAAGTAGATAGACTAACAAGTTTCTGACTAATTTATGCAATTTTGACAATTTCTCTCTTTATGGTGAAAAATATGACACAAATCTTCAAGATTCTGTACTTTCTGATGCCACTAAGCATTAATTTAATGGAGATTTGATCATTTTGAAACACACTGTGTTTTTTAAAGCAACCTAAATTCAGTTTGATGTGCTTTGGTGCACACTAAAGGTCTCTGAGGGCGACCACAGTATGGTTAAGCAGTGCTGTTACCTCCTCCTAATGCAGCCTTCATTGACAAACAGAGGATGGCCATGCCAGAAAAGATATTGTTTAGAGCGAAGAACCTTGTCATCTGACAAGGTACAGTGGAATTCCCAGATTATATGCAACTATAGCTGTAAACCCACATCTACCTCTAGTTTCACTTAAGACAACTGAGGCTTGCTACCAGAGTTACAAAGATAGATGCCAGTCTTCTTGTGGAAAGGTATTGTATTGTTAGATTGACCATGAAACCACTATTTTGAAATGAAAAAGTTTCATGTCGTTGCTTCAAGGGTACAGAAACAATTGTACAATTTAGAGGCATGTAAAAGTTTGACTGCAATTTTTTAAAATTACAGAATGAAAAATTATCCAAAATTACTTGTCTAGGCCGTGGTATCCGAAAGGTTTCAACATGATTCCATTCTACCAGATTCATATCGAAGTTTTAATGCTGGTATTGTCATGATCATGTGTTATTTGTTCATTTAAATAATAATAATAATATATTGTGTTTTGCCATTCAGTTGAAAAATATGGAGATGTAATCTTATGTCCTAGTTGCCCGGCCCTCATAGATGGATATCCTTTTACTTAAGCCTGACAGAACTGATAGTCTGAATCCACTTACAGATGTCAGTGGGCTGTATTGATCCATAGTTTGGATTTAAGTTTTACAGATACTTTAAATAAACCCTCAGCTAAACCAACCTGCCCTGCATTTGAGTAAATCTAGGCTAGGTAACATTAGGTAAGGTACAACCTGTACCGCACATCTCATGAACTGAAATCAGTCTCTTGCGGATATGTCACGATTCTGTCGTGCTGAACCCTGAAACCAGAAAAAAAAAAAAAAAAACTTGATTTGCACACTTCTTGGTGAGAAAGGGGACAAGTCCAAATAATCCTGTGTTCTAGATTTTTAATTAGCTTAAAACTTGTGTCTTTAAAGTTCAGATGAAATGTTTTCACTGCAGAGGCTCCTGGCCTGTAGCAATCACTTTTTCACTCCTGTGCTGAAAATTTCCTGTTTAAGCCTTTTTGTATTTTTAATACTTGCATGTGTTTTCTGATATAGTATTTATATGTCCTATTTTCAAAATAAAGCTTTTGGTATCCCAGTTGTCATGTATTTTTTTCACCCTGACAGTTATTTTGGAGCTCTCTTGAACAGGTCCGCCCGCAGAATTGTCTAGGCCCCTGCCAAATCCAGTGAATGGACCCCCCACCCCCCAGTTCAGAATTATTAATATATATCAATGCATGTGTTAAGGAACCGTAGCGTTGGTGTTACTATGCCTGGCTAACAGTTGTTGCATCTTGGAACTGGAGAGTGTCAGCTGTTATTATGTTCTTATGTTGAAATTGCTTATTCACGCCACTCTTTCCTCCTTTTCAACATTGTTTCTGCCCATTTTTTTTCAAAACTTTTCTACATTGTTCATCTTTTATCCCATTGTAGACACTTATCACCATTTCCCCATCCATTTTCCTTTTGCCCCTTTTATCCCATTTTTCCCACTTTTTAACCACGTACCAACATTTTTACCCCATTTTGCCCTTCTTGACCATTTTTGAAATTTCATTTTAGCCTCTTTTTAACCACTTCCCACCTATTTCCCACCGATATTTGGCCTCTTTTTGTGTTTTTAACCCATTATTATCACTTTTTAACGTATTTTCACATTTTATCTTTTTTACCTTACTTGACCCTTTTGCCTCTTATAACCCGTTTTTACCACTTGAACCACTTTCCACTTTTTCCCCACCCATTTTTTTTTTTACCTTACTTTGCCCATTTTTGCCACTGTTATCCCATTTTAGCTCTTTATTAACCATTTTCCTCAATTTTACCAGACATAGTTGCCCATTTTCATCTTAATTAACCCTTTTTTTTTTTTTTACCTATTTTCATAATTTTTCCTTCCATTTTTGACTATTTTCCCATTTTGCCCCATTTTGCCTTACTTGACCCATTTTTTTTATCTTAAGATAGCCACCTTTTAATCACTTTCCATCATTTTCCCACCCATATTTGGCCCCTTTTTGCCTCTCGTAATTCATTTTTGCCGCTTTTTAACCGCTTTTCCCTCCCATTTTTATCTTACTTGACCCCTTTGCCTCTTTTCACCCATTTTTGTCACTTTTTAACCTATTTTCACAATTTTCTCTTACATTTTTGCCTAACTTGACCAACATAGCTTTATATAAAACTTTTTTTTTTCATGTTCCTTTACTTTATTTTCTGGCTTCCTGACATTTGTGCACATCATGGTTTAGCTATGAAGTCTGACATTACATTCCTAATATTTAAGTTAATTTGCCCATGGACATTGTTAACATTACCAAAAAAGGGATTCATTTCAAGAAAAGGGGTTTACATTTTGAGTAGGCTATATCGTGCTACAGCTCAAGCGGCCTTGCCCTTTAATAGAGCCAACATGGACAGAAGTGTCACTTTCAGCGCTGTTGATAGCATATAGCAGCTTTATTTAGAAATGTTTACATTCTCATAAATTAGCTCAAATCTTCTGTATATCTCTTGAACCTTTTGTATTGCACTACCACAAATAAAAGGGGACAAGAGATGTTTAAGACTTGTATATATGTATGTATATATAGATATATATATAGATATCTATAGATACATAGATATCTATATATATATATAGATATATATAAATAAAATAGATCCTCTTATGAAATGAAGAGTAAATCAGAGGGGAAAACACGTAAAGGGTTAAAGAACTTCGACAGACCACACAAACTTGTAGTCTTAAAATGTACACACAACCTTATGGAACTAAAAATAAAGTTACAAAATCATTTCACCTTTGATGAACTACAAAGATGGGGATCAAAGTCTCAAATTTGTCATGGAACCGGGTTATCTGTGAGTCAGGCAGCCAGGGAGCTCTTGAGGTTAACCATCCAGAAGGAGTTTGCTCACAGTTGTCAGTGTTTCAGCAGAGCTGGGCACAGTTCAGTCAAGAATTTAAGCTACATTAGCCGTTAATCTGTTAACAGCGATGCTAACTTTGGTAACAGTTAATCTGTTAATTCTGGCCAAAATGACTGGAAGTTAACACTGATGTTTAAAAACTGTTCAGTCTGACTGTAGCCTTCAGTATTTTATCCTCATTATTTACAAAACTACTGTGTTCAAGTATTATTCATGCTAAATTTCCTAGAAACTCATAATTTTTTCCAACCATTTTAGGATCCAATCAACACAGCAGCCATAATCTACACATCCAACATGAAGTCATTTAACTAACCATTGGAAGATCTGGACTGTCCTGATGAAAATACACCCTAACTGCTTCAGCAAGGGTCTCTGAAACCCTTACAAGTCTACAATAATAGAACTTTCTGGACATACTGCATTTCAGTCTTTACTTCCAGTCAAGGCGAGACGTATGATAAATTCTGAGCATCCAACAGTCCAGCACTAACATTTTAGTCTCCTTAACAAAAACTAAACCTATTCATTTTGACAGTTTTTGTCATCAAAGTTCTATTCAAGTTTTTTCTTAGTCTAGTCTTCCTCATAGAAAAAAAAGTCTGTCTACTAACATTTTTAGTCATAGTTTTTCCTCAACAATGTTTTTATTATATATATTTATATATATTTTTTTCTTTGGCTTTTTATGCCTTTATTTACAGAGGATGACAGTGGATGGAGTAAGAAACCGGTTTAGAGAGAGAGATAGAGAGAGAGAGAGGGAAGAGACGTGGCAAAGGGCTACAGGCCGGACTTGAACCCGTGCCGTGGTCGACATAGGGTGTGGCCTAACCACAAGGCCATCTGTGCCCCTTAGTTGATATTTTTAAGTAAACAGTAGTGTGTAGTTTACAGTTTCAGACACAACAACCAGCATTTTTGTTCATTGTGCTTTCTAAATTTGATTCTCAGCTGATGGTTGGTACCCCAAAGTGGGTCTCAAAGCTGATTCCATTAGATGTTTGCCTGGAAAGAAATATATGGCAAAAAGTCCATATGGTGAGCTTTTATTTTGAAGGACATCTCTTCAGTCAGATCTTTTGTTCCAGCTCAAATCCAAAGTACCCCATTAGAATGTAAGAAATTTGGGTTGGGATTTGCCATTGAAAAAGCAGTGGTGGGTCCTGAACTTAGACCAGTTGAGAACTGCTGCTCTAAAGAGCAGGAAGCCATATACTTTTGTTTAGAAAACGATGTTGACAGAAGCCATTTTCAGAATTAATATCAATATTAAACATTGTTTTATAAAGTAACGCTCACAATTAACAGAAGTGTGCCCAGCTCTGCTGTTCAGGATAAGTTGTCCTATTACCTTGTTTCAAACTCCTTGTCCTTATTACTTTCTTTTTTGTTTTTCAATGTTTGACAGTGGGGAAATGTATATATTTCATTAGTGCTGACCCTTTTCTCCAAAGGCAGATTCAGACTCCTCAAGCCTGGAGGTAGCAATATCTGATCTGCTACGTTCTGATACCTTAAAAAGGACATTTACCCATGTAGTGAAACAGTTAACCAAGAAGACAGGAGACGGATAGGCACTATGGTCACTAAGCTCTCCTCAGGCACAGGCAGCTGCTGAAATGTCATATTCAGCAGGCCCTCACTACCTGACCTCATTTACATGAAGAGGGGAAAAGTGACTGACAAAATGCCAGGTTGGGGGGTTTAACAGAAGTCTTTACTGTGTAAACCAGTAAACTGTTGACATTTACAGCCTGGGTCCATTTAGTCAGCTAAAATGTCATTTGGTTGTGACTTATTTCTTTCAAGACTCAGGCTGGTCTGAGGTACTTCAATGTAGGCCTGAAAGGTTTGAGATGATGCAAAGGGAGGCCCCTCTGGCTTAGCTGTAGATATCTCTTATGCTCGTCCTTTAAAGGGACGATGAAGTCCTTCCGGTGTGTGGCATAATTTCTTTAACCGTATATTTAGGCAGGACAGGACTGGAGGCTGAGAAAACGCAGGTTAGCAGGGCTGGAACATCTCACAGCAGCATGGCAATGGGATTTATTGTTGGCTTTGTTGCGACGATGAATTACAGCAGAACATGCAGCCACTTAAGCCTTCATCAGGGCGCTGACCACGGCGCGGGCGTTGAGGCTGCGCAGGTCGTTGTAGGTCTGCCCAGTGCCCACAAACACAATAGGCTGGCCTGTGATGTAAGTCATGGAGATGGCAGCACCGACCTGTGAGAGAGGAAGGGTGACGCATGAGTGCTATCAGCTTTCAACGTGGAAATGAGCAACTACAGCCTCATCCCAGCCTTCACCCTCACAGACTAAATGATGCAGAATACGAATCCACAATGGCTTAAGATGGTATAAAAAAATGAGTTATAGGACAATGATATTATACATCATCTGGAAACAAGATGGTCAGAAAAAATCCCTCCATATGTGTTTTTTTCATTACAGGGTTTATAAACCTAGCACAAAAAGTACAGAAATTTATGTTTGGCAGGTTATTTCGTTGTTGTAGCAATGTCTCTTGGCAATAAGTCTTATACCGTTGGAAAGCCTCTTTATTACCCTTTTAAATGGTGCCCATTTTGTAAGGATCATGCATTTGTGGGATGAGCAGCAGAGCTGAGTATGTGGGTTGTGCCCATGAAAATTTGCCAAATCCTTTCTGCCAATGCCGAACAGCTTCTTCTGCCATTGACTCTTGTTTGGTGGACTGGACGATTGAAGTCAAAAGAAAAGAGACATATAGGCAATTTAATTTATTCATTTAACAAACAGGAGCCTCAGTAGCATGTGGAAGAACCAAACGCAGCCACAACAGTCTGGCACCTCCTCCTCACGCTGGTCACCAGCCTGGTCAGACACTGCTGTGGAATGGCATCCCATTCTTCAACCAGACTTTGTCACAAGTCAGCCAATGTGGTTGTATTGGTCAGTCTGGCACTAACAGCATACCCAAGCTGATCCCACAAGGCCACTCCATCCTCTCCACTCCCAAACTCTGGAGGTAGTCTCTCATAAATCCTACTCTGTGGGGGTGAGCATTGTCATTTGGAGGATAGAGTTCAGTCCCACACTGGAGATATGGGATTGCCACTGGTTGTAGAATCTCATCTCAGTATCTCTTTGCATGGAGATGGTCTCCAATGATGACAAGTCTCGTTTTTCCAGTGAGAGAGATGCTGCCTCACACCATCACACTGCCTCCAGTATAAGATGTTACTCTATCAGTGCACCAATCTGCATAGTGTTTTTCACATCTTCTCCACACTTTGACCCTACGATCCGACTGCCAAAGGCAGAATCTGGACTCATTGCTGAACATAACAGACACCAATCATATACCTGATTGTCAGCACCTGGGGGTACCAAAAGCTCAAAACAAGATTTAACAGCAGAATCAGCTGTTTGGCATTGGCAGAGAAGATTTGGTAAATTTTTCATGAAGTTTTGGTAAATTTTTCATGGGTGCAACCCACATACTCAGCTCTGCTGCTCATCCCACTAACACATGCTCCTTACAAATGTGGCACTATTTTAAAAAGGAAATAAACAGGCTTTCCAAGGTGATAGGATTTATTGTTACAACAACAAAATAATCTACCAAACACTTAAGTCTGTACTTTTTGTGTAAAATTCAGATTTCAGCATACCAGTTGAAGTATAAAAACATGAGAACAAATAATGAGGTTAGGCAATACAAACAGAATTTGTCCTAGAAGAATAGAATTTTCTGTAAAACTTCAAATGAGATATAGGTTAAGACGATATTGTTTAAATCTATACAGTTTATGATTCAGAAAAACTCTTAGGCCTAATGCTCAGTAGAAATAAAGTTTACAGTTAGAACCACTGATAGTGATATAGTAACTGAACACAAGAAAATCTATTTGAATTGTTCAGTTGAAATTGGGCCAATGATTTCATTTCTATTAATTAAATTCAGAAAATCTGTATTATTATAATAAATAACTGTATATTTAAAGCTGTTTGATGCCACAAAAACAATAATAGAGGTCCTGAACAATCAATACTGGGTTTTTTTGGTTTTAATCATCAAAAACTGCAACAAAAAAAAAAAAAAAAAAAACCTGCAAAAAAAAAAAAAAAAAAAATCCCAATATTGATTGTTCAGGACTTCGATTGTTGTTGTGGTATCAAACAGGTTTAATTTTCGCTAGAATCATAGAAAAATATTAGCATACATATCATGTTTTGCAATTACAATTTGATTTTTTTATGGTTTGAAGTTTTCATTTTCTTACTGTGTCATGCATGCAATCATATGCCCCGCCCACACAGGCTTACATGACACCAAGAATTCAGACAAAACCAGCATCAGAGTGCATGGTAGTTCTCTCATCATTATAGAACAGAAAGGAAGATGGAGACAAACTAAAAATTAATTCATTAGTTAAATGAAGTATCTTGTCTTCTTTTCAAGGCTTTTGAGACAAAATTAGCAAGCTTAAACACATCAAACTTAAACAGCCATTCTGATTTTTGCTCATCAGTCAACTGCAGAATTTCAGGATTTGGACAAGTCATTTCATGAAGCAATACTTAAGTCATCATATTTGGTACAATGCAAAATAAAATGGGACTCACTTTCTATTTCTCCTGAAGAGACCTCAACCTTGCTAGCAAGGATCTTTGGCTTCTAGATAGTCGAAATGTAATGTACAGTTCAGGCATAAATGTGTTTATATTACCCAGCCTTGTGAGTGACTAACAACCACAAGTCAAACTTGCTATAAACAACCACAAAAGTAATTAACTGAAAACTTTTACTTTAACTAACATTTTCACCTCCAAACCATGCTTGCTTTGATTAAAGTCATTATCATTTTCTAAAACTTTACTGATTATTGCTAAAATGTGCCCTTTCTGTTCATGTTCAGCAGCCCAATTGGGGTGGGATGGGCCACAAAGTCCCAGTATTCTCATTACCAAATTCCCGATAAACTGTGGGTAAGTCCTCCAGGTACGTCTGCAGATGTTTAAACTGACTGTTTTTGCTTTCACAGTGGGCCAGCCCTAAACACTCATGGATTTACAGAGAATGCGCCTCAAGTTTGGGATTCAGCCCAATAATATTTAACCACATCAAATAATCAGGAAGGTTTAATAGAATGATAAAAACATCTAAGAACATGGAAATAAAAGAAAACCTCCAAGTACCTTATCGTCGATGGTATCAAACTTAGTGAGAACTATTCCATCAATCAGGCGAGGTTTGTCAGACATGGAGTGGTCTGCCAGAGCCTGGTTGAACTTTACCTGAGGACAAGAGGAAATGATCATCCAGTTATTCATGGAAAGTCTCTTACACATTTAATATGTAAACATCCTTCTCAATTAATAGTTAAATTTTTTCCCAAGGAAAAGTGATTAAGAAAATAAGACTATTCAACAACACAGAGGACCTCTGAAGCAACGCTGACATCTGCTGGAGGTTTAAAGAATTACAGCAGTCAGCTCTACACTGTGTTGGTTTTATTTCTGGCATTAAGTCAGAAGCCTCAGTCTATTTAATAATTGTGTAACACAAAGTTCAAGTCACATTTGTCTGTTTATCAAGGAATAAAAAGTTTGTAACTTTCAATGGCTGGGATTCATGGTGATAAAGAGGAAACATTATCATTCTGGTCAAAGACCTTCAGTAACATGTATTTGTGTTTGTGTAAATACAGGTATGCATGTTTATGTGTAGATATGGGTATCATATGTATATGTGTATGTAGCATCCTTCAGAGCATCTTCAGATTGGGAATGGCCATTCGATTTTTTTTATGCATTTTGTTTTGAATAACTAACTTCATAAGGCAATGTAATTGTTAATTGAATGGGTGTTACAGGTGTCATTTATAGCTGGAATATAAATAAAAATTATGCAACAGATGTCAGATTAAAATTCACCTCTCACTGAGTCCTTGGGAAGTTTAAATTTTCATGATTTAAGTTCCTATGGCACTGAGCCCTGTGTGTCACCCATTTTTTACATTTCCTCTGAGCATCTGATAAAAAGTACAGAATTGTCAGTGCCTTACCAGCTGGTCAACAGCCTCGTTTCCCACCAAAGCCTCCCCCACAAACAGCACAAGGTCAGGCATGTTGACTGCAATAAGTTTGGCTAAGGCCGTCATCAAAGGGGCGTTGTCCTGCATACGCCCAGCGGTGTCCACCAGCACCACGTCGAAGGCCTGGTTGCGAGCTGCAGGGGTAAAAACATGACTTTAGCATACAAGTGGTATGAAATAATTAAAAGGGATGTATATTTGTGTATGTATGTTTATATTTCAGCATTTCAGATGTAAAACTTCACTCCTCAGAACACACTTTAAAGTTTAAGAAGTAAGGATGAACAAAGAAAAGTACTTCAGCTGATGCAGGTCTGTTAGTCCTGCCTAGAACTTCCAAACTTGTTCATAAATATGCAATATTGCAATGCAATGCAATATTCAGAAAACACCTTGTCTGCACCTCTACTTTATCACACATTGGTGGAGTCAAAGACCGTGTTTATACCTCACATTAACATGCCTTTTGGACATTCAGATACCAAGTCCTGATGCTTAAAGCTCAGTGTGCACTGACGACAATTTGATACCTGATAGCTCAGACTGCACACAGAGGTGATAAGGGGATGCCGTCACCCTGATTGATTTGGTTGTGAGGATGCATTTAAGACCAACGTATCAACTGATCTGCAGTAGTCCATAGAAGAACAAAAAATGTAGTTTATTGAATCCATCCAGCCTCACTTGTGACATGCCATCTTAAGTTGTCTTTGCAATCTTACCAGTACCTCATAAGGTTTATTTGCTAAATAGTATATCAGTTTCTTTTAAAGGTGACATATTTTACCCTTTTAAGACAAGTTTATATCGTTCTCAGAGGTCCCAGAAACATGCCTATGAAGTTTATTGCTGAAAAAACACTCCAGTATTGGATTTTTGCATTTCTACCCCTCTGTTTCAGCCCTTCACAGAACGAGCCGTTTCTGTGTCTGTGGCTTTAAATGGTAATCAGCTGTCTGACTCCTCCCCTGACCACACCCCTCTCAGGTAATGGATGCAGCACTCGTGATATTACAGACACTTTTATCCAAAGTTTATTGAAGGATTCAATCTCATCAATCTCCCAGACCGTGGTCAGCTGGGTAACTCACTGAGCTATCTCAGCTTGTAGCTGAGAGGATCAGTAGAGGAGGGCGGAACTTTCCTCCAAGTGGGGGAGGGCCAACCAAACATGGGACGGGGGTGTTTAGGACCCTGGTGAGGTCACTAGATGTAAAATCTGAGAATGGCTTGTTTCAGCACACATTTTCTGAAAGGTGGAGAAAGAGAGGGGGATAGGGAATGGATTTTTCTGGTACTTGAGGGGATTGTGGACAGGCCAGGGACACATAATTGTGTTAGGGTGTACTCACATTAGGCCATCCAAACCATGCCTTGGCCCGTTTCAGCCTAAAGTCCGGTACGTTTGGCCGGTGTGAGTGCAATCGTTTCGTGCTTCAGCGCGGCACACTTTGCGGCCCCGGCACAGATGGACGAGGTGGGCCTAGGCACAGCGGCACCCCCCGGGATGCAAATGAAGGGGCACAAGCATGGGAATGTGACATAGCATGAAGTAACAACAAAAGGACCCGCCCCAGAGCAGAGGTAGCAGCTGCACACTAGAGACAGCAGGATTTTTTTACGAGAGAGAGAGAAATATATATGTTTTGTCTCATTGTATTTCAACAAGTTACAAAGATTTTATAAGAGCTGAAGAATTTTAGTTAGTCACAAACAGCAGCTCACAGGATAACAAACACCTTTCATCCTGCGTAAAGGAGAGTGCCAATTACGCGGACAAGTGTGTGTCGGTTAATCTTATGGCTGATTTAATCTCTCTTATTAAAAAAACATAATGCCAAACTATCATCCACTGAATTAACTTACCTCTAATTCTATTTCATGTCACCAAGAAGTGAAACTGTGGTCTTGATCGCTGACGTTTGAACGGAGCATCATTTATTAATCCTGAGGCACATTCACTTCCAGCTCTCATCAGAGGGTTAAAATAGCGCTCGTCATTGTTAAAAACATCTTTTATCTGAAGATTTAATCCTGCTCTGGACACAGGCTGTCCTGTGACATGAGAGCTTGTTTGGTGCAGCACTGAAAGGCATCCAAACGCAGTAAAAAGGCTCAGTTCATGACGCATAAAAGAATTCCACAGGGATTCACACAGTATATTGACACGCAGAAGAATGGCTGTAGGGGCTCATACGAGTTAAAAAGTCCGGGTTTCATTCACCAGAAGTGCTTGTTACTCTGATCAGACTGCAGATTATATGCTGTGAGCGATAATTCTCCGCTATGAACCGCTTTTTCTCTCTTTCTCTTCACTGGGCTCTGTATAGTTAATGTAGCTGCTGAAATAACTCTGGTGTCAGATCAGATATCGTATAAATCTGTTGCTATTTTGCAGCCTAAAAAACAAAACTTATAAATACTGAGTCATCAACACCTATAAAGTCATCAACAGTGGATACTTCGTGTGATGACGTCGGCGCGTGACGTATCCGTGCCCAGGCCTGGATGCGTTGAGCAGTGTGAGTGCGGGCCAAAGGGGGGACAGGGGAGGGGGTGAAATGGGCTTCAGCACGGTTAGAATATGGCACGGTACGGATGGCCTAGTGTGAGTACACCCTTAGAAAAGCCTGAAAAAGGGATTTTTGCATAATATGTCCCCTTTAAAAGCATGTCTGTGGGAGCTGGGTTTAGCTCAGGTGGTAAAGCATTGTTCCCATTCCGATACCACTGTCAGGAATACATTCCAATACTGCTGAAAAAGCAGGTATTGGTGAGTATTTATGCACCTATGCGATATAGTTCTGTTTAAAACCCTTCCACTGGTGTTGCCGTATATGACGAGAAGTGACACGGATTATTTAAAGTAAATAGGTTTTGAACCATAAATCATAGCCTCTTCTTTACCCTTGAAGCTAGCCATTGCACTGTTCCAATGATGCTGATCATGCATTTGTAGTCTTTACGTCACGTCATGTTTTGTCAAACTACGCATCTTCAACATCCAGATAATAATGGAGATAAGAGAGAGAAAGCCTGTGATGTGGCCCTCTGTGTCAATGCTGCTTTAACATTTAGCAGCGAAACTCACAATAATTAGCAGGAAAAAAAAAACTTCAATGACACAGAGAGGGTGGACATTATGGATATGGATATTATGTTGAGCCATGCTCTGAGTTCACTATAGGACTGAAATAATGTGACAGCTTTCCACAGCACGGTCAATCCAGAAAGTTTATACTGGTATCAGATAAGTTCTCAGTATCAGCTGATTACCAATGCTGTTATTGGAATTGGTATTTGGAAGGAAAAAAATGGTACTGGAACATATCTAGTATAGAGGCTAGAGTCCTTGACGCACTGGTCGCAGGATCGACTGCTAACCCCAGTGCTCTTTTGCCCATGACTTCCCACTCTCTTCAAGTATTTCCCCTACCTCTTCAACTCTCCTGTAAAAAATAAAGGAGAAAAAGCCCCTCAAAAATAACAAAAGCTTGTTTATAACAAAATGAGGGTGAAAAGCTGTTAATAGGGGCCGCTAGTCACTGAGCAGTTGGTTTATTACAGTATTGCCAACAGCTTTACTGTACATAGCATGCAGGGATACCTAGCCAAAAGCTAAGACGCTAGCCATGCCTCTTGAACAGCTTTTCTCCCTCATTTTGTCATTAATATGCCTTTACAGGATGGTTACCTACTGAGGGTGATGTGCTATGTACTAAGTAAACCTTGTGGGGTTATTGTTAGTTTTAAATTACACCTAACTTCAAGACAGCAAGGCTGGAAAGAAATGATGTATGGGCTGTTATTACCATAAGAGGCAGGCGTGTGAGTTCCAATCACAGGCCCTCACTGTAAAGTGTATTCAAGTTTTAATGCAAAGTGTAAATGCATGTACAAACTGCAGTCAGATTGGTATCTGAATGCTGAAGATGGAAATTATAAACACAGGGTCACTTAGGTGGTGATTAAAAGTAAAAACAATAATACCTAACATCGAATAACCAGTCAGCAGTCATGGATGTGTCTTACCATAGGCAATGGCCTCCATGGCAATCCCAGCAGCATCCTTCCCATAGCCTTTCTCATAGAGCTGGACTACAGGTCGTCCTCCGTGCTGCTCTGGAGGATGCAGAGAGTTCAGGCGGCGCTGGTGAGTGCGGAGCTGCTCCACTGCACCAGCACGAAAAGTATCACAGGCTGCGATCAGCACAGTGAAACCGTTTTCTATCAGCCAGAATGAGATCTGGAGGATGAAAGGAACAGTTATAATCAACAGCTAAATACGTCATACTAAATGATAAATGTTATCACCCCATGACTAAAATCAGACCATAATTTAAAAAAAAGCAGAACAGATGGGCAAATTAACGATAAAGCTCCCAGGAAGCACACGTTTATGTTTGATAATTCTAAGAAGTGTCTTCGGTTACTTCTCTTTTGGAAATCACCCAGCTAGTAATAGAATTAGCAATAATAAAAAGCCTATTGATAGGTTTTAGTTTAGACAATGACGCTCAGATGCGTAAATCACACAAGTCACACTTTATGTTTCGCTATTCTAGCAAAGTTACTTCTTATAATTACTTTGGAGTGAATAATTATTTTAATCAACATCGTCTTAAATAGTCTGAAGCTTGGCCCTTCCCTTTTTAATAACTTGGATTTTAATATGGATCAGTTTAAATTTTCATACTGGAAATGTAAGATGAGTATTCGCGTTATATAACTGTGGTCTCAGTATAAAGTCCAATTACACCCACAATAAGAAGGGGTGCAAAAGTGAACTTTAAACCACCTTTTCTTAAAAATAAACTAACATATAGTGCTTAAGTGAAGTATCTCTCTTTAAACAGACACCCAAGGCACATTGGTATGCTTGAAAACAGAGGGTTTAATCTAAATTTAATAACAATCCACACAATGACAGCTCACCTTTGCCAAGTTTGTAGACTTCCCAACCCCATTGACACCACAAAACGTGATGACGAAAGGTCTACGCTGGCTCTGCGCCTCCATGACATCTCTCAGAATATCCACGCGTCGTTTGGGCTGCAGGATCTGCACCAGTGAGTCCTGCAGGGCCTGCTTCACTGTTGAGGCCACAGCTACAAAAACACAAATGTACAAAGTTTTGATCCAGTGATTGGGTAGAATACTGTGTTAAAAAAATGTACATATGCTCTATCAGTTATTGGTAGTCACCTAGGGTACCACACACTCAAGGAGGCCCACTGTGAGCCCTGAACATTTTGAATGAATCTACCCGACTGTCTACTACCCAGCTCCTGTCTCCGCTCTGTTTGACTCAGCCTCTTTTTGCACAGGAGACACTTTATGTTTTTACTGTGAATAAAGTCTTGTATATATCTGTATTAAGATGAGTTTGAAAACACAAACATATCTGCAAAAGACTAAAATTGTGCATCCACAAAACAACTGATTTAAGTCAATACAACAGCAGCAGCTCAGGTTTTTCTGAATAAGATCTAGCATCATCCCCATGATGGAAGTATCCCCATCTCTACTAAAAACAACATGACCCCTTTCAGGTTGGCTATCACTGGAGCTTCTTCCAGCTAACCATGCTAACAAATCAGCCAGCAGCTAACCAGTGAAAGCATGAACCTCTTTACAGCTCTTTAAATTTTGTGTGGGTGTGGACAGGATTATTTGCCTCCCTATGAAAGTTTCATTTTCAAGTATTTCTCAAGTGCTGTTAAACAGAGCAAGACATTTTTATCAGAGCTTTTCCAAACATCCTAGTTTTATTTTGGATGCTAACATTATTTTACTTTCTACCAGGGTCAAAATTCTTGTTGAGCTACAGAACATACTACTGTTGTGCAATGATGTGCTTTAACTTTGTAATGTTTAAAGCTTGTAAAATAAAGTTAAAACTGAGGGTTATCTTCACATTTAATAATTTTGTACTCATTTGTATGCACTCTACACTTTCTCTTGGTATAAATGCAATGCCTTCAATCCCTTTTGCTTATGGTGATAACTGAAGGCATGTCAAATGCTGGCCCAGAGACTCTGGAGCATGCACAGAACACCTAATCCAGTTCTGGGTCTAGCTGTAGTCACACGAACACAATAAAACCACTTTTTCTAGCTCTAATGTCTATAAATGGCCTACCAGTTCACTTCCACCTTCACAGTTCCTACAGTAAATACCAAAACTTCCATCTTTATTAAGTGTTTGTAGAAGCTTGTGTCATATTTATAACTAACAGTAAAATTCACATCTTGTTTCCCTGAAACTAAGATGACTTTATTAACTACTAGGCACACATTGGTGCAATGCTGGGAAAATAAATCGCTGTAATCACATAACTT
The DNA here is from genome assembly GCF_018320785.1 of Cheilinus undulatus. Lineage (NCBI taxonomy): Eukaryota > Metazoa > Chordata > Actinopteri > Labriformes > Labridae > Cheilinus > Cheilinus undulatus. The sequence continues at coordinate 8,515,190 of NC_054866.1, forward strand.
TTTAAAGCTTCTGGAGCTCCGGTGCTCTCAGAGTACCTTTCACCAAGTAAAAACAGAATTTTTAACAATGAGTGCATCTGAAGTATACTTCAGTGTGTTTAACAGGTAGAAGAGTACTCACTGGTGAATGTGCCCATGACTTTGCCTTCCAGTTTTTTGGCTACAGAGTCACAGAGCTGGGAGGCAATGTCGGCTGCTACATTCTTAGCTGATGTATCACAAAAAAGTAAAAAAAGATAAAAGTATTAATAGAAGACAATGCACTTTCTAAAATATCCACATCATTTGGTGGGATTAGAAAGATATGATGTTTTACCAATAAGGTGGTCCTTCATCTTCTCCAGTACTGACTCCATGTCCTCTCTGGTGAGGCTCTTGGATCCCACCAAACCTTTCAGCATTCCAAACATGCCACCAAAACCACCACCTTTTTTGGAGCTTAACAAACAAAGGTAGAGATTTTTTATGGAACTGAAACATCAGATATAAAATAAAGCTTAGCTAGCTGCTGAATAAATATTATCTGTTACCTTGTCTTGCTTGTTTCACTGACAACAACTCTCTCCTCCTCCTCCTCCTCTTCCTCCATGTCCCCCTCCTCACTGGATTCATAGTCCACAGACAGCAGGTCACCCTTCATGGAGCTTAGCTGCATCCCCTGAAAACCATCCGAGACACTCAGTAGGTCTATATCCACAGATATCACACGGTTATAGCATAAGGACATTTAACTGGACTATGGTCCTTATTAGAAATCTTATCCAACGAAACCTTGAAAAGTGCAACACAGAAGCATGACAGACGTAGACTTTTTATTGTTAAATATAATTGGAGCAGTGAAGATGAGGAGCAGACGCGCAAACAACACTGTGTACTGAAAATAAAATAACTTTAAAAAATTAAAAATATTCAATGCATTGGCCAATAGGTTGGTGCAGAAGAAAAGGGGAAAACCTGACTTGTTGACACAGTATTTGAAAAATTATACAGAGAAAGAGGTAGTTTTATCTTATTATATTGTAAATTTGTCTTAAAAATTCAATGAAAAAAATCATGATAAAATCGAGACCTTGATATGGCCATAAAAAATTGTGATATGATCTTTTCTCCATATCGCCCATCCCTAGTGTAAGATTTAAGTTATAACTAAGCCTACACTGAAACTATCCAGATGGTGCAGTATATTAAATGTTAGTAGAGCGTAAACTCCATTGTTAGAATGAACTTACAATCAAACTAGTCGACGTTTGAACTTACACACAGCTGGTGCAATCCATAACAGTTGTTTTAAAGTTATTATAAGAAAAGCTGATAAAACCAAAATCTAAGGTCAGTCTTGCTATCCTGGGATATCTGACAGACTCCCCTGGAGCCCAAACTGTCCTGGGCCTGAAGGGTGGGGCAGGAATCCTGGCCTTACCTGCTTCAGGGCCATATCAGGCTGGTCTCAGGCTTGGCAGAGAATCTGACCATATGTTAAACTTTTTTCAGCTAGTGACTGTGGACCTTCTTCTTACTGACCTTGCCAACATGTTAGCAAGCAGCTAGCTGGTTGGAAGTTGATTGGTGCAAACATGAACAGTTTCTAAAGCTCTGTACATTTCTGTTAATGTAGTATTAGTGCGGATTAGCTTCCATGTCAGAGTTTGGCAAAAACGGAGTAGTCCATGGTCTGTCTCAGGTGTATGAGGGAATCGATCTCCAACCTAGACATGTTAGTCCAACTTCAAATCATTTGATTTCGTACGATTTCAGTCAGACTTGTACGTTTACATGTATCAACAATAACACAGATGTGTGTTCAACAAGAAAACTTTTTCAAATAGGGGTGAACGGGGTAAGGGGACATACCGTATCAATTTGTGCTTCAGGGTTCTGTTCACCACCATTGGGGGAACCGTTTCCATTCCTTTCACTGTAGTCCAAGTCCTTGGTGCTGCTTCCACCCATGTCCCACTTACGCATTTGCTTCTCCCTCGGCTTCTGAGGCTTAGGAGACTTGCTGTGAGCAGGATGACAAAATATCAGAACAAAATGATCAGCGATCAGCAAAATGGCAAGCTCCTTCTACATTGCACTTTGTGATTTGAAATTCAAAAGGTTTTACTCTGTCTTACCTTGTTTTTTCAGGGTTTACCGTCATGCGCTTACGAAAGAATTCCTCTCTCTTCTTCTGCATGATCTCTTCGTGAGTCAAGCCCTGGTTACCATTCTCAACCGTCTTCTGCCCAGATGATGAGTTCTTGCTTTGTTCCACTTTGGCAGGCTCAGCTGCAGGAGCTGGAGATCATTGGAAAAGCAAATCAAGTCAGGATACAGATTGAAATTATGCTACATGAATATTTCAGATTGGGATGTTTAAAAACAACTGTCTTACACAGAACTTACCCTCCTTTTTGGTATTTTTGTTCTTTTTCCCACCCTGTTCTTTGCCTTTGTCCCCACCCTTTGTCTCAATCATTGACTTCACAGTTTTTTGGGATTTTTCGGACTCCTTGAAAGTCCGCATTGGGGCGGGACTTCGAGCTTTGCTGCTCTCCTCCGCCTCTCTGAAGGTTGGAGTTGTTTATGTGGCAGCACAGAGAGAAAACAAAGATTTCAGTTAACGAAACATCTTCAAATTTTCAAACTTTATCTGAATAACATTTTCTGTAAGTGACAGATTCTGAAACACTCTACTGGGCTGGGCAATATGCACCATAAATCTAATCTCCGCAGAAATAGATGACGATTTGGGAAAATAATCTAATTGTGATTTTTTCACTCAATATTGCCACTGCAATTTGATATGTGGTTATTTCCTAAGCATGTATTTTCCAACAAACACAAGCAATTAATCATACTATATTTTAAAAAACAAAAACAATATTAGGTTTAACTAGGGCTGAACAATTAGAAAAATCTTACTGTGATTATTTTGGCTCAAACTGTAAATGATTTTTTTGTCTTAAAGGGAGTAATCATTTTTATGGCATTCTCACATTTAATAAGCAAAATGTACAAAAATAAAGAAACTGTTTTTTTAGACAATTCTAAAAATGGCAGTTGAATAATTGCATGAATGTAATGCATAACATTTCAAAGTTTTAAACTGGTATTTTGACACAAATTTCAAGTTAAAAAAAATACAGCACCTTCTGCAATTACAAAATCGCAGACGACTATACTGCAATTTAATCTAATTTTAGATTAATTGCCCAGCCCTAACCAAGGCAAATGGAGACCTAGATACTGGGCTTTTTTAAACAAAAAAAAAAAACAGATGCAGAAAAAAATCCTAAATTATGTTTAAATCACACAAAATTCCGTACAAGGCTGTCAAATTAGTCTATGCTATGAGACACCAAAATAATAAAAAAATAATAAAATCTTCATTGTTCTGATGATTGGTGGTATCAGAAACTACCAAAACTATAATTTTCAGCTATATTTCTGACCAAAAGCAAGAGAGCACTGTATAAATTAAACAAAGTACCAAATATTGGGTGTGTACAACCTCTATTTTTGTTGCTGTGGTATCAAAGAGGTGTCAATATCATTTGATTAGAACAAGAAAAAAATACTTTAAATCTTCCTTAATAAAACAAAATCAAATAACAATAAATCCTCATTTGACTGAACAATTAAAATAGATTATCTTGGACTTAATAAGCATATAACTATCGGTGAGTTTTACTGTAAACCATCTTACAACAGAGGATTAGTCTTGGTATCTTCTTTCCCCAAACAACATCAACAGAAACTTTTTCGATATAAACTGGGGATGCACAATATTAGATTTTTACTATTATCTGCTGTGCCAGCATTTACAAATAAATTTCAACCGATATTGATGTTGAGTTTGGACTTAAAACTTAATTCCTTAAAATACACTTTAAAGTTTATGGAATAAGGATGAACAACGAAAATGCTTAACTCCACAAACTTCTTCATATACATGGTCTCTATTGGCTACATACAGCCACTATATTGGTTTTATAAATCAGCTGTAATTTTAGCTTTTACATTTTTAACTTTTTCTACGATACAAATATCCCCTCATATAGTGCATTCCTAATATTAATGATATTGTCTTGTCCCATGACTTGTTCAAAAATACATTGCTATATCTTAACAATATGATAATACTGCCCAAGCCTAACCCCTTACATCTACACTGTAGAAATCACCCCAGTGAATAAGTGAGTTTTCTCTATATTTACCTAAGAAGCATCTTGAAGTCATCTTCAAATTCAAAGTTGTTATTGAGAAGCTTAAGAGCTCCTTTTTGCTCTAGCTCATTCTTATAACGATCCCTAAAATGGAGCTGCACATCATCTATGAACTTGTCCACATACGTCAACGTCAGGATCTTTTGAAAACCCACCTGGACAGAGAGGGAAAGAGAAGAAAGGTATTTACAGTTTGGGTATAAAAATATCAGTTATTTAGTCTATCAGGGCCTGAATTTCAGTGAGCAATTACTGGAATCATGCAGAAAATATCCAATTCCCACAAATCTCGCTCTCATAATGCAAGAAGATACCACATAAATTTATAGATCTACAATGATTGTTACACTGGCAAATAGAGGCGTGACACTACTATAATATGTGCACAAAAAGTGTGCAGAAAAGGGACATTATGCACGAGTTTACTGAAAACTATCTAATACAGCAACTACACCTAGACAGGCCGTGCCCAGGTTGTATAATTCAAGACTGAAATCAAAGCTGACGCCCCATCTGACGTTCAAAAGCAAACAAAACCACCAGAGATTACTGATTCTTTCTGTATTTGAATAAAAATACTTGTCATTACGCCTGCAGGATTAGTGTCAGACAAAAAGTTAAGACATGCAGACCAAAGGTGTCTTTAATAACAATTTTAAGAGACAGGGTTCAAAATTAGTTATATGATTGATTATAAAAGGTTAATGGGGCGTTTAGGAAACTTTTGACTTAATTGAGATCACCACCTACATATGAACAGTGTGTACATACAGTCTAAAGCAAAGCAAAGCATTATTTTACAGGATCACCAGACAAACACAAATATAAAGTTTCTGATACTAACTAACTTTTGGTATAATCAGTTTTTCCTTCTCTTGCATCATATATTAAACTTAAAACAGTCATCTCTTTCACTGCTTCATTTCAAATTCTAATGTCTGATTGTCATTACTGCCATTGTTATCATTGAAAATATTGTGGTATTTTAGGTCCTGAATTCAGGTGCAGGACTGTGGGAGTCATACACAAAATAGCAATTTCCTGCAAGTTGCTCTCCTTGCTCTCATAATGTGAGAAAACAGAGCAAAGATTTAAATCTAAGATGATTACTACAATCTAGATCAAGTTTTAAAAGTCCCCCCCTATGCAAAGAATCAAGCTGAGGGAATCCCCCACCCAACCACAGTTCAATATAGTGAATTTCAGGCACTGTCCACAGTGCTGTGAAAAATGATTTGCCCCCTTCCTGATTTCTTAATTTTTGCATCTATTATACTTAAATGTTTCAGATCAAAAAATAATAATATTACACAAAGATAGCCTGAGTAATTTCAAAATGCAGTTTTGTAATGAGAGGTTCATTAATTAAATGAAAAAAGTCATCTAAACCTGCCTGGCCCTCTGTGAAAAAGTAATGCCCCCTAAACCTAATAACTGGTTGTGACCCCCTTGGAGGCAACAACTGCTAGTGAGCATTTGCAATGAGTCTGTTGCATCACTGTGGATGATTTGGAGGGTTTTCCAGCATGAATGACCCATTTAAGGTCATGCCACAGCATCTCAGTCAGATTTAGGTCCACACTTTGACTAGGCCACTCCAAAACCTTCATTTTGACTTTTAAAGCCATTTAGACATAGAATTGCTGATGTGTTTCAGATCACCGTCCTGCTGTATAACCCACGTGTGCTTGAGATTGGGATCACAAACTGATGGTCAGACATTCTTTTTCAAGATTTTTTGGTAGACAGCAGAATTCATGGTTCCACCAATTCTGTTATGAAGCAGCAAAGCAGCTCCAGCTCACACTACCACCACCACCATGTTTGACTGTTGGTATGATGTTCTTCAACTTGTCTCATCAGTCCACAGAATATCTTCCATAAAAGTCTCCCAAAAGGAATCATCAAGATGTTTTGTGGCAAATGTGAGATGAGCCTTTGTTCTTTCTGGTCAGCAGAGGTTTTGGCCTTGAAACTCTCCATGGATGTCAATTTTGCCCAGTCTTTTTCTTATGAACACTGAGATTAATTGAATAAGTGAAGCCTGCAAGTCTCTAGATGTTGTTCTGGGTTCTTTTGTGTCCTACTGGATGAGTTGCTGGTGCACTCCTATGGTAATACTGGTAGGCCAGTCACTCCTGGGAAGGTTCACTACTGTTCCAAGTTCACTCTCTTCTTTCTCACTTCTTCCCTGTCTACGTGTGGTTATCTTGTAGAAAAATAAAGGTTCAGGGAGAGAATCACTTTTTGTCAAAGTGTCACTCATCTGTATGTCATAAAATCATTCTGGTCAGAAACGTGAAACATTGTTTTTTTATCTTTTGTGGGTCTCATTTGTTGTTTTTAATCACCTTTTACATGATTCGTTAAAATGTTTTCATTGTGTTTCTTTTTCTCTTTATCATTGTATTTTAATGTCCTGTGTGAAGCACTTTGAATTGCCTTGTTGCTGAAATGTGCTATACAAATAAACTTGCCTTTCCAATTGTGGATAATGGCTCTCACCGTTTGCTGACGGATCTGTTATTGAATATCTTTAGATGGTGCCATTTAGATTTCTTCACTTTGTCGGACTAGATAAGCTCTATTTAAGGCATTTATTGATACACCGGCGCTGGCAGTATAGTGTAATTGAACTTAGCTTTCCAAAAAGTGTGGTTAATCACAATTAATTCATGATTTAACAAGGGAGGGCCATGTAGGTTTGGATGGCGTTCATTTCAAATCTCCATTTTATATTTACTAAAATTAGTTTAATGATCTATAACATTTAAGTGTGACAAATATGCAGATTTATAAAAAATCAGGAAGGGAAAAAATACTTTTTTACAGCACTTTATACCTCGATTCTGCTTCCTAATGACCCACAGAGGTTGTATTTGAGAGACTTACCACAAAAATCAACTCAAACTCATTGTCGAGTTTGTATTTAAGACTCAGGGCCTCATGGTTGAAGGAATTGTTACCACTCCGCTCCTGTAACGTCACAAACATGGTTGACATGTAAACAGCAGCTAAACATACACGTTGATGCTGCTACAACCAGCTTTCTTCAGTGTGAAGGCAGTGACCACAGCACAGTATCTACCTTAACGTTTAAACCTTCACATTAACTCTGTATGGCTGATAATATCTCAAAACTCGTCAATTAGCTCATTAAAACGTTACGCAATAAGCTAATGTTTGCTGTCTGTTAGCATTAGCCACGGCTATCCTTACCATTACGACAATAACAACACTGTCGTTGTATTCAAGCTGGCTTTAAGCCTCACCTGAAGAATCACGGAACGGATCAGGGCGTTGACAGGTCCGGTGAAGGATTCAGTGACCCCGGCTCCCTGAAAACACCACAACACTATCCCCCCTTTGCTGAAGATGGTGAAGAAATCAAGCATCTTGCCAGCACGGATCTAAATTCCAAAAACAGACACGGATAAAAACAGTAGAATGGATAACCGTATAACTCTACAGATAAGTAAACCTTTAGAGTGCTCTGGTTTACTCTAAAATAATTAAAATCTTACCAGATAAGTACTTAAATAGAAAATTAATCCCCCACGAGAGAAACCCACCACCAGAGCAGAACTGTTTTAGACACGTCAGAGGCAGAACCGGGAAGTGACGCTCTTTTCCGGAGATTGTTCGCGCATGCGCTCCAGCCTGAGCACGCTGCTGTAGTGGAGTAGTGTACTTAGGCTGACTCAACTGCTAGTGGTGGACGATACTGCAAAATTTAATACCGACCCGATAAATACGGGACCAGTATCACCGATATCTATACTCCATACCAATACTTTTTACTTATAAAAGCAGCAGTACAGAAAAATATTCAACTGATATAAATAAGGCCAATAAAAACATAAAACATAATGTATCATTTACTAATCAATCTTAATAAATTGAACTTTTTTTCCTTAATTATCCTTAACTATAAGTATTCAGAGTAAAACATATTTTAAAGCAGGGTTTTAACTTAATTTATATTTTTTAGTACTATGGGAGTTGTTTTGATCTATTTTGTAGACCCCACTGCAATTAATGGTTTGTTTAAATTAGTGCATTAATCTGTGTACTATTCAATGTTTGGTTTGAGAAAATGCCGCAAACAGCAATCTAAAATTTTTTGGAAAGGGCAGTCAAATTACAGAAATGATGACTCTGAGTAACCGTGTGTGCTGATGCCTTGAGTGGCTATGTGCCAGTTTGCTTGATCTGATTGGTCGCCATAGTCACATGACACAGAAATCAGTGCAGCAGCGGACTTTTAGCATAACAGACAGAGGAGAATGACAGCAAACAAACGGATGAGGTGCATGGTTAGACATTTTATTAAAGTACTCATTTAACTCATTGAGTATATATATCGGGCTGGCACTCAATGAGTTAATATCAATACTTTAAAACAGTACTTGATACTAAAAGAGTACTTTGTAAATATTGATATATTGATACTTTAGTAACGATACGCCCACCACTATCAACTGCATGTAATGGCTTGTTAACCCTCAGGCCTCACTAGGGAAATGTTTGTCCGGCCAACTAGTCAGTAAGCCAAACAGCCACTCATCCAGACTTTTAACTTACTGCAACTAATTCAGCCAGACAATCAAACAACCAGCCAAACAGATAGTCAGCCAACCACCCAAACAAACAAGTCATCAAGCCAACCAATCATCCAGCCAGGCAGCTGGAGGGGAAACCAGCCTGCAAGCAAGTTAGGCAATAAGGCTGTCAGCCAGTCATTCAACCAACCTCTCAGTCAACCAACAAGCCTGCTAACAAGTCAAGCAGCCAAACAGACACTTGTCCAGCCTGTCAGCCATCAGTTAATCAGCCAACCAGTCTTCCAGCCAGCCAACCAGTGGCTTATCCAGCCTTTCAGCCATCCAGCCTATTTGTCAGCCATCCAGACAACCAGTGAGCCGTTCAACTAGCCAAGAATCCAATCAACCATCCTGTCATGCTAACCAGCCATGCTGTCAGTCAGCCAGCAACTTAAACATTTAACCCATCATTAAAACAACCAACCTGCAAACAGCCAGGAATCCAACTAACCATCCAGCCAGCCAAACAGATAGTCAGCCAACAAATGAAACAAACAAGCCAACCAACCCTCCAGCCAGTCAGCTGGAGGGGAAACTCGCCAACCAGCCAGCCGACTACACAGCAAGCAAGCCAACCAGCCATGACGCCAGTCAGCAGCCACTCAACCCTTTAACCAATCAATAAAACAGCCAACTAACCTGCCAGCAGCCAGGACACTAACCAACAAACCAACTAACCATTCAGCCAGTCAACCAACCTGCCAGCCAACCATCCACACAAACCAACACGCAGCCTGCCAACCAATCAACCATCCAACCAACACGCAGCCTGCCAACCAATCAACCATCCAACCAACACGCAGCCTGCCAACCAATCAACCATCCAACCAACACGCAGCCTGCCAACCAATCAACCATCCAACCAACACGCAGCCTGCCAACCAATCAACCATCCAACCAACACGCAGCCTGCCAACTAATCAACCAGCCAGGAAACCAGCCAACTAACAACCCAGCCCTCCAGCCAGCAATGTAATCAGCCAGCAAGTCAGACAGACAGTCAGCAAGAAAGCCAACAAGCCAGACAGATATCCAGGCAGCCAGCAGGCCAACCAACAAACCACCTATCCAACCAACCACCCATCCATCCAGCCAGCCAACCAGCCAACTAACCAAACAACCAGTCAGCCCACCAGCCAGAGAGCCAGCCAACCAACCATCCAGACTTGGCTGGCTGGTTGGTTTTTTGGTTGGCTGGCTCGTTTGACTGCTGGTTTGTTGGTGGGTTGGTATGTTGGTTGGCTGTCTCGCTGGTTGGCTAGCTTCTATTCTGCTTTGTTGATTGGTGGGTGGGCTGGCTTGCTGGCCTGTTGTCTTGTTCTTTGGATGTATTTCCAAATATAAGAACTTCTTGTTCAAAGATTGATCCAATCTCATTATTGATGTTTTTCTCCTTTCTTATAGGGACAAAAACTCCAGAGATGTATCCAGATGTTCTCTTGACTAGATGAGAAGGATGTCCAACCATGGGGTGGAGAGCAGAGGCGACCTGAGATGACCAACCACAACCGATCTCACAGTGAAGGACTCTTTCTGCACCTTCAGCTCCAGAGTTTGTCCGCTTCACTTCCGTTTGATGTTGAATTCAATCAAATAAATCCCAAAGTCAGCCTGTGAAATGATCCTGTATTCTGTGAGATCATTCAGACTCACTGCTGCCATTTTAACATGATGCTTATTCAGTAATAAAACATCTAAAGTTTATATTAAATGTGAAGTATTACAAATGTAAAGTTTTAATCAACACACAGACAAAGAAACAAACAAAAAATCTATAGTAATGACAAGACCAGAAACATCTGCAATACATTTCATCAGGCACATTTTTGTGGTTTGTGTTGTTTGAAAACAGGACATTTAGTTTTATAATAGTATCTATAGTGATAAACAGGACACTGGTGAATTTACACAACACATGGACAGTATATTTCTGGTTTTGTACCCATAATATGCTATCAGAATTAAAATATTTCTACAATAAATATAATTTGAATGTGTAATTCTTCATTATGACCACTAGATGGCAGTGTATATTCATCACAATAGAGATACCAGTGCGAGCCAAAAGCACACTGCAGTGTTAGATCGGAATGAATAATAAAAAAATATATATATATCACAACTTGAAAGTTTTAATAGTCTGTCCTCTGGTGCATTGACTTGCCATTATGTTTCTTTAAATGCTATAGCAGCACAACAGTTTTATTCATTTGTTCTTGGATTATCACTTTGTACGGTATCTGCTCATTTAAATAAACATATTTTTTAGCTTAAAGCATTTTTTAGATATTTTTAACAGATATACAGAATTAATGAGAATCATTTCAATGCTTTTACTGCTGTTCTGCTTATTTAAGAAGGAAACTACATCAGGAGTCTTCCTCCACAAGACAGGGGGAAGCTGCACTGGTGATGATCAAGTAAAATTTGTTTTAAAGATTAGAATCAAAAATAGAAATGCTTTATTGATTCTTGGGGGAAACTTGTGTTCACATGTAGAGAAAGTAAAATAAAACAAAAACATGAAGACAGTAATTCCCTTGCTAACTTAAAATACACTGCTATAGACATTTTTGTTTCAGTTAATTCCACAATCACCTCCCCTGGTGGCTAAAGTATGAAAAAAATTAATTAATAAAAACAAACAAACAAACAAACAAAACAAACAAACAAACAAACAAAACAAACAAACAACAAACAAAAAAAAAACAGCACAAGTGTCCTCTCTGATGCCCCAATGGTAGAAAAAGACAATAAAGTGCTCTTTTTTGTTCCCTTTAAGTGAAAAATATTTGACTATGTGCCCTTTCAGTGCCCTTTTAGTACAGTGGTTCTCAACGTTGGGGCCGGGACCCCCTTCGGGGTCATGAGACATTGAGAGTTTGTCCCCAGATGCCTTAAAAAATATAAGAAAATTCAAACTACTCTATTGCCACTTCATACTAATTTTGTTAATTTCTGACTTATTTTCATAATTTTTTTGTCAATTTTTTGTCAATTTTGTCAATTTCAACACATTTTTAACACTTTAAACCTATTTTTGTCCATTTTAAACTCTTTCCACCACTTTGTTACCTCCGCCAAGGAGGTTATGTGATCGGCAGGGTTTGTTAGTTTGTTTGTTTGTTTGTTAGCAACATAACTCAAAAGGTCATGGGTGGATTTTCATGACATTTTCAGGAAATGTCAGAAATGGGTATATTCACCTGCCTTGTTATTTATCATTTCAAAATAAAATTCTGACAAAAGCCACGAAATATTCATTAATATCTATTTTATCATTTAACGTGAAGAGAATGACAAACGTTGCAGGGATTCAGGTCTTTATTTATTGAGTTTTTTCAAATGTGGTTAAAACTGAGTCAAACAAGCTCTACAATGCAAAGTTTAAAGTAATCAAAAGATGAGTGTGTTGCAACACAACAGCTCAAACATGATCAGAAAAACATAAGGATAACCTCTTTAATGTGCCTACTGAGTTTATCATGCAGAATATTTTCATAAATGTTTTTAATGCAAATGAGTTAGAGAAATGTCTTGAAAGTTCTTGCATAAGCCCACTTTAAATGTAACTCTTGTATGTGATTACTCTAATTTAACATCATTATAGTAATACAATTTGCAGTTATCAGTAAAGCAAGTCTTAGATTAATTAAAGGAATTAATTTATATTGTATGAATGAGTATCATTCTCTGATGTTTGCAAACAACTCAGCAGCAGCACAGTGTCCCTGAGAATTGTTGGCAAATCAGTGAAACTTTATTTTGTGATGGTGTTCATGCTAAATGTAGTTCAATCACTGGTAAATTAGATGTGTTGATGAATTTCCACTTCCTTAAACACAGAGCCAGTTAGAGTTGAGCAGCACTCGCATCACTTTCCTGCAGGCCATGTTGTACTCACTCTGTCTGGGGCCGTTTGACAAAAACAGATTTCCTGTGTGAGAGAAAATAAAGTTTACATGAAATATTAAAATGAAGGTGAGATTGTAGTAAATACATCTTTGGCAACCTGGAGGTAGCATGAATAGTCAGAAAATAAACATCAATGTCTGATCAATCACACATTTAGCAGACATACAAGGACACTTAAGATAAAGATAAATACAAACATGCATACACTGCTGAGCAAAATTATTTGTCCTCTTTTGATTTGAACAACTGGTTGTGCCATCCTTGGTGGCAACAACTGCAAATAAGTGTTTGGCAATGAGTCTGTCACGTCACCGTGGAGGAATTTTGGCCCTCTCTTCTCTGCAGAATTCTTTTAATTCAGCCACTTTGCAAGGTTTTTGATTATGAATGGTTTGATTGAATATATGTCACAGCGTCTGTTTGATTAGGAAACTCCAAAGCCTTTTTTTTTTTTTTTTTTTTTTTTAAGCCATTCAGGGCCAGATCTACTAAGATCCCGATTTGTGTTTACTGAATTGCGTGTGCAATCTAGAATTTTGCGTTTTGGGTTGGACTGCGGTTTGTGGGTGATTTACTAAGAGTGAATGCGCAAATGACAAGAGGTGCAAATGTGTTGGAGACACACCCATTTAAATGAGGATTTTGCGTGTTTCATGGTTTGCAGCATGAGAGCCAAACGCGCAAAATGAAATTTGACCTTACAGAATTAGAGGAGTTGATGGATGAAGCCAAACATTTAAATGAGCTACAGCAGAGAAGCCCTCGGGGAGTCGGGGAGAAGAAAATGAGTTTTCCCTGTAGGATTATGCTTCCTGGATTTGGGTGTTTTGGGTGTTTTTGATCTGTGGATTTATTGTGTTTTTTTTTTTTTTTCTGAGGAGACTGGTGGATTATAGACTTTTGCCTTTGCATTTACGGGAGTCATAGACATTTTAAAATAGACTTAAAAGACACTTAAAAGTGCTTGGATAAGGACGAGGTTGCTGTTTTCGTTAGATTTGGACTTTTAGTTTATAATGAAATTATAAAGACCAAGATAAAATCTTTAATTTTGTTGTGACCTTTTCATTTAAGTTTACACACGGCGTGTGCGTATGTTCTTGGGAGGTGTTAATTTGACGGGAAGCACTTTAAACTCTTTACTCTCTCTTGAGAGATTTATTGATTATATTTGTTCAGAATTGTTGTTTATTGCATTTTGATATACACTTTATTTTAAAAGTTCTTCTATTTTCCTTAAAAATCACCCCTTGTGTCTGTTTAACACCAGCTTGAGAAAAGTTAAGAGTTAGAACTTCACACAGAACATCAGAAAAATGGGATTGGGACATCCCAGCTGTAATAGCTACCATACACTGGAATGACCCAGATGAAAAAAAAGTAAACTTGCAAGGAGTTTTGTTGTTGCAGGTATTGCGTGACTCCTTCTCATGGCTGGCTCCAAATCTGCCTTGAGTTCCTCCTTCAGCTCCAAAATGGCAAGGCTGGATAGGCGATATGTTTTAATGACTGTTTCCTCATTCATTCCAAAAATGTTCACACAAGGGTGAAAAATGTGTTCTCTGCGTCTTCTTTCATCGTTTCAGTGTGTCCTTCTTGCCACAATAATCGCAGCCATGTGTGTAGAAGAACATTCTTCTAAAGGCCATAATAACTATAATGTTATATTAAAATGTTAATGTTGAAAAATTTGGGATGCACCTGTTTCAGCCATATTTAACGCCCATTGAAAATGAATGCATTTTAGTTCAATGCGAATACATTCAAGAACCACATACACAACATGTACTACTGAGTTAACATGTGTTTCATGGAGCGGAAGATATGACGACTAGTTGCCTATAAGTATTGGTCTTCCTGGCTACCAACCTCCTTGCTGGTGCTTGGTTGGGACATTTTGATTGAGTTCTTTTGAGTCTCTGCCACAGACATCTTCGTACTAGGCTACATACTTCTGCTATTTCCTTGATGAAGTGTGACGTGATTTATGTCATGTGCGAAGGCACGATGAATTGCGTACAAACCAATGGGGTGTCGAAATGGGATTATGTTTATACTTCTCATCCAACCACAATCAAATTCACTCTATCCAGATGGCATGATTTATCTGGATAGGTTTTTGTGGGGTTTTTTGTGTTTTTTGAAGGATGACAAGCTGGAATGAAACCAAGCTGAAATGAAATAACGAGTAACGTCATTATGAGTAACGAGGCTATTTTTAAAATGTAAGGAGTAGAAAGTACAGATAATTGCTTGAAAATGTAAGGAGTAGAAGTAAAAATAATTACTCCAGTAAAGTATAGATACCCAAAACTTTTACTTAAGTAAGGTAACGAAGTATTTGTACTTCGTTAATTGACACCTCTGTCAGTGGTAGACTGTCAGTGGGGGTGGGTCAAAGAGTATCAATCATTCTACAACAGAAGCGCTTTATGGGGTTTTTGTGGTCTTTTGCTTATAAAAGAAAAACAACAAACAAGAAAGAATTATGGATGGATTATGTACTTTGGATCACAATTATGGATGTATCAAGAGGAGGATATCATGGGCTGGCTCTCTTTCAGGTAGAACTTAAGGTATGCATGTGATAATGCAAATAAAATGAAATAGAATGAACACAATAGTTCTCTGGAGGGAGAAAAAGTAGGGACTCTTCTTAATTATGATGCAAAGATAAGGAGAAAATACTCTTCTGTTGGTGGGTGTCAGGATTTACATCATTGACGTCAGTCAGGGTGTCACACCAGATGATAATACAAGAAAATTTCTGTGGTGGTGCATGCACATACTTGGTCAGCAAATCCGCCAAGAAGAAGAAGAAGAAGAAGAAAAAAGTGACTGTTGCAACCACTCACATCATCTACTGTACAATGTTTTTTTTAAAGGTTAGTCAAATAATTGACTTTAAATAGTGAAAAACCAGTATAAGCTGGTTTTTAAGATTTTGCATGCAAGTCATGCATGCATTTACATCAGTTTAGAAAAAAAAAGTTTTTTAGAGACACAGGAGAAGTTAGAGCAGCTCTACTGGTACCCTATGCTCAAGCACAGCTGAATTCACCTCTCCCACAGCTTGTGCTAGAGCAGGGGTTCCCAAACTTTTCAGCCTGCGACCCCCAAAATAATGGTGACGAAGACCAGGGAACCCTACTGTAGATAGGTTGTGGCATAGTTGAACACAGCCATGCACATTCAAGAATCATCATGTGCTGGACTTCTTAAACATTGCTTTAATTTCAGCATAAATGTAAACAAACAACCATGTTTTTATACTTAATTGTGACCAATTTTATACATATATTTTCACAGAAATGTGCAATGTGCATTTAAAACAATTTAAAAATACTCTTTGCTTCTTGGAAGGCATATCACGACCCCCACTCAGTGTTTCACAACCCCCCAGGGGGTCCCAACTCCCACTTTGGGAACCACTGTGCTAGAGTACACACATATCTGGCTTAAGACGACCTCTCAAGCTGACTCTGGCTTTGTTTGTGCTTACACTCTGCAAACGAGTCAGACTTTGGGCTCAAGTGTACACTGAGGTCTGGGTCCTGAATGTGAAACCACCTTCAGACTGTTAAATTCTCCACCTTCATCCCAAATTTTGAATCAAGTGGCGCTAGTTGTACTAAAACTAGACTCTTCTTCTTTAACTCTGCCAAAGGAGCAACTCTGGACTCCAGTGAATGTCATATCTCACCGTGATTCTCAAAGGCAGCATCTACTTTGGAGCCTATGCCAGGAAAGTCTTTCTTAATGTCTCGTGGGAATCCAGGGTCCATTTGGTTACTTCCTTCATCATATCTGCAAGACAGAAAAATGCACTGTGAACAATGCTGTCAATGTGTGTAACAGCGCCAAATGGTATATTTGTGTTCTTTTTTTTTTTTTTTCAAGATCATGGTCATCGCCAACACTCACCTCCAATACTGGCTATCCACAAAAATGAATGTTTTCTTAGTTGTTGACTCATAAGTTGCTGCATCTACCTCCCTGACTGTAGGCGGGAGGCCAAGATTGGTAAGAGGCTTTGGAAAGCCCGGCATTACTGTCTCTGAATCAGCTTTTATTCCCCAGTACTGACCACCTTCAGAGAAAGAGTTGAGGGTTATTCCATTTATTTCAGAGCATCAAAGTAGTTCCTGAACTGACCCTACATTGGCCCTCTGACTGGACGAGGTCACCTCTCATCACAACCATAGCTGGACTACTTTCAAGACAAACTTGGACTAAGTCTTTTCAGTGCATCATGGTGAAACTAGGACCTCATTGTAGTTATTTCCACATTATTAGTGAGTGTTGCATGAGAGTGCAAAAGAGGGGCGTGATTTTTTTTCTCTTTGCTTCCTCTTTACAGGTAGTTTGAGGACTTACAGTAATGAAGTAACCAGACTAATGTTTTACAGTACCCTGACACGCCAGATCAACTGTTTTTTATCTCCATTGCAGGAATACATTTCACATTCATCTGTTAAACCTCCCATAGACATGATTGGGAAGGGCAGGACTTGAAAAAAATCTTTAGAGGCTGATTGGAGGTATGTTCTGTCTGTCACATTCATGACAGGCCAATCAGAGCAACAAGACAAAATCAGGTTGTCCGCATGCACTTCTCCTGAGTTGACAGGCTACTCCTGCCAAACTTTGTTAATAGCAGAGCTTCTCGGCCAATAAAATTAATGCAAAGGCCGGTCATAAACATCTTTTCTGCCACGATAGGCTTTCAGTCTGGCCCTTTGTTATTGTTTTAAAAAAGAAATGTGGTCCAGTTCTGATGAAACCGCTGCTGTTCTACAGCTACATCCAAGCTAACAGCTACTGCTGCAGCAGCTATTGGATTCACCAGCAAACTTCACCCCTAACGACAGAAAACCAATGCCTAAGCAGACTTGAAGAAGAGTGAAAACATTTTTTTTCTGTCATGAAGAGCTTTCAGTATGCTCTTTGCCCTTGATTTCATAAAGAGATGTTGACCGTTTTTAACAAACCTGCGCTGAGTTAATGGCCTCTATGTCTACAGACACAACAACGTTACCAAACATTTCTACTACAAGAAACAAAAAAAATGCTTGTTCAAAATTAAAGGACCATAATGCATCTAACTATGGTGTTAGATTGTTATTTAAGTCAAATCTTATTTCTTATAAGTAACTACTGCCATTTTTTCCACTTCCCTAATGCTTGACCAGCCCTCTTGCTAGAAGATTTCCCATAACATTCAGTTCGGAGTGTATCTATGGAAAATCTAAGTTTGAAGGACCATGTGTGCACTTCACCCTACACCTCCATTCCAACAAGAATCAGGACACTGTCCTCCTAAATGTAACCCCACAAAATGTAGGGGTAAATCTAAGTGGTAGGGACAAGGAGTATATTGGGACTGAGTCTTTATCTAACTTAGTTGGAGTCATCAAGGAAGGCAGGACTTGAAAAATAATTTAACTGACTTAGTAAACATCAGAACAATAGAGCATTACCTTCAAAAAGATACACCACATTCTTGTGAGGAACCTCATATGCGGCATCAACAGTGTTGATTTGTGACCATTTTGTGTTCACCCTGATTATTTTGATGCCTTCAGAACCACTTCTCCAGCAGTACCTGGTCAGGATTATACATCGAAATTTAAGAAGATGCATGATGATATCATTTATTAAAATAAGAGATAATATTCAGAAAGTACCCATTTTTGAAGAAGAACAGGTCGTTGCCCATGGTGGTAGCTGCCTCAAATACAAGGGTGCGACTGCACTGCTCAAATCCTATCCAAGGGTCCTCTGTTGGCCCATCTGGCCCTGGTGAACGGCGGCCTGGGAGAAGGATTTTATGAAATCACAAAGTGAGTAAAATATGGTGGTCCGTCATCAAATCTGAACACTGATTTATAATGATCGATTTATTAGGCTGTCAGATGATGAGGGCCTGTGTGAGATCAACTGATCTCATATGGCATGGTTGACTCTGTGGCCTGCCTGAACTAATGCTATATGCTAACTTTGTTGTAGTTGTTCTAATATCTAGCAGTAAAACTCACAATAGTTAGCAGAAAAACAACTTCAATAGAACTAAAGTTCTACTTGTTGAGTCATGTTTCGAGTTGAATTGACAGCTAAAATAATGTGCCAGTTTTCCATTGCAAGTCGGTCCAGAAAGTTTATACCGCTATCAGCCAATGCCAAATGAATTGGTAACAAAAAGGAAAAAATCGTATATCTAATTCAAATGTTCATTAATGTCCAGTCTGTTGCTTGGTTTAACTTTGTAGATCATCTTGACTGTGTCTACATGCCTGAGTTGCTGCCATGTGATTGGCTGATTGGACATTAAATATTCATATATATATAAAATAAATGCTTTAAGAGCATAATTACATAGCTTTGGCTTGTGTAAATGTCTCACTTTTCAACCCATTGTTGAAATGAATCATTGTATAGTTGTTGTTGTTTTTTTTACCATAGAGGACTTGAATCCCACGTTTATCGTCCTGTGGTAGACTGTATCCATCCGTGTCAACATAATCATAATAGGGGTACATAAGTGCACCTCTTTCCTTTGAGTGATCCAGGCCCAGGGCATGGCCAAACTCATGGGCGGCCACCAGCAGCAGATTTATACCTTGACACAGCAATAAGAGTGAAAACAGTCACATTTAAACTCAGCACAAAAAGACAGAAAAATCAATGTGTGTTTGGTAGATTATTTCACTTGCAACCAATCTCATACTGTTGGAAAGCCTGTTTATTTCCTTTTTACATGGTGCCACATTTGTAAGGAACATCAATTTGTAGGATGAGCAGCAGAGCTGGGTATGTGAGTTGGAAAATTTGCCAAATATTCTCTGCCACTGCCAAATAGCTTATTTTGCTATTGACTTTTGATTTAAACTTCTGGTACCTCCAGGGGCTGACAATCAGGTGCCAATCTGGCCTGTGAAACCTGTGAGCATTAGCACTGCTACAGCTGTCAGTAGGTGTCTGTGCCGAGAATCAGCATGTCACGTTTGATGATCTGGATAGGGCCCTTTGGCCCAGCAACTTCAAGCTGGTGTTCTGCAAAAGCTAATTTCAGCATTATTTTGAGGGAGCCCTGGTATCTCCAAACTAAAGGCCATTTTTATTGTGATTAGGGATGTCAGAGACAGGCTGCCAAGTGGGCCAAGAGGAAGACACCCAAAGAAGACGTTTCCTCATCCTGTCAGCACTAAGGAACTTTTACAGATTTTGTCGTCCTTTTATCCCATCGTTTTCATCATCATTGTCCTTTTGTCAGTGTTTTCGTAGTCTATTCCATTGTCATTTTTTTTTTTTTTTTTTTTCATTGTCTTCGTTGTCGTTCTCTTTTGACATTTTTTTGGGTTACTATAATTGTTTTGTTTTGGTCTACTGTTTTTTTGTTTTCTTTGCATTTTCTGTTGTTGTTTTCTCTGTCGTTTAACACGTCATTTTAATGTTTTTTGTTCATTGTCATTTGGTCATTGTTTTCGTTGTCATTTTCATTGTCTTTCTGTGTTTTTGTTGTGTTTTTTTGTCATTGTTTCGGTCATTATTGATATGGATTCTGCCTTTAGCTGTTGGATAATCATCAAAGTGTGGAGAGGACACAGAGAACGCTATGCTGATTGCTGCACTAATAAAGTAACATCTTTTGGTGGAGGCAATGTGATGGTGTGGGGCGGCATCCCCCTTACTGGAAAAAACAAGTGTAGTCATCATTGCAGACAGATATTGAGATGAGATTCTGCAACCAGTGGCAGTCCCATATCTCGACAGTCTAAGACACAGTTCTATCCTCCAAGATGACATTTCTCACCCCCACAGAGCGGGGTTTATCAGAGACTACCTCCAGAATTTGGGAGTGGAGAGAGCGAGGAATGGCCAGCAGTCCTGACCTCAACACCACTGAACACTTGTGGGATCAGCTTGGGTGTGCTGTTCGTGCCAGAGTGACCAACACAACCACATTGGCTGAATTGCAACAAATGCTGGTTGAAGAATGGGATACCATCCCACAGCAGTGTCTGACCAGGCTGGTGACCAGCGTGAAGAGGAGTTGCCAGACTGTTGTGGCTGCGTTTGGTTCTTCCACACGCTACTGAGGCTCCTGTTTGTTAAATGAATAAATTAAATTGCCTATATGTCTCTTTTCTTTTGACTTCAATCGTCCAGTCCACCAAACAAGAGTCAATGGCAGTAGAAGCTGTTTGGCGTTGGCAGAGAGGATTTGGCAAATTTTCATGGGCACAACCCACATACTCAGCTCTGCTGCTCATCCCACAAATGCATGTTCCATACTCATGTCGCACCATGTAAAAAGGAAATAAACTAGGTTTACTTCACATTTAATACACCATTTTCAGTACCATGTTTTGTTAATATTCTTTTCCCCACAATCTAATCCATTTGTAGCTTGTATCAGTTCGTAGATAGAAATGCACAGATTATGCAAGTCTTTCAAAGTGGGGCAGACCAGGTTCTGCTGAAATGAAGAGCATACACTATTTACCTTGCTGGGTAACAGTCCAGGTTTCATCATCATCGAAGTGTGCAAACCCTCCTGGACCCCCTCGTGGAGGGATAGCATGAGCCAAGACTCTCCCTTTCCCATCAAAGGGCCAACTGTCCCCGTGGTCTGTGGCACAACATATTCAAGCAAAACATAATCTGATTGCATGCAAAGAGGGAAAGGCCTTTGAGACTGTTTGAGATGAAATCAGTCCAAAGAAGGAAACAAGATTCACTGTAAATTCATGTTATCCTGATTATCTGAGAGTCAAAGTTAAGACTGTGTAAGAAAATCCTTTTAAAACCAGACTTACCTCCACCCTTGAAGAGAATTGTGATGTCTGCACTACCATTGTGGATTTGCTTAAAGTCCAGAGGGATGACATCGCTGTAGAGCTGGAAGGCGTGAGCAATGGTTGCATCTACCTGTTCCTGGGTCAGATCTGGAGTGTACTGAGTTATCCTTCAAATCATGCCACACAATCAGTCATTATCATCATTAATGCAACAGTCAGTGCATTTGCTTTTTGGTGCTGGGTTGTAAGCTTTGATCCTGCTTAATTTCTCAGAGGAAAAGCAGTAACATACAATGTTACTTTAAAGGGGACATATTATGCAAAATCTCTTTTTCAGGCTTTTCTAACAAAAATATATGCCCCTGGCTACATTACCCTCAAATACAAAAAAAATCCACTTCCTGCTGGAAAGATCAGTGGGTTACCCTGATGACTTTGATCTGGGAGATTGATGGTTCAAATCCCAGTCAGGTCCTAAACTTTGAATAAAAGAGTATGTAACATTGTAAAACCAGGAGTGCCACATCCATTTCCTGAGAGGGGTGTGGTCAGGGGCGGAGTCAGACAGCTAACTACCATTTAAATACACAGAAACAGCTCGTTCTGAGAAGGGCAGAAACATAGGATTTTTTCAGACATGCAAAAATCCAATACTAGAGTGTTTTTTTCAGCAACAAACTTCACAGCCATGTTTTGAGGACCTCTGCGAACAATATAAAGGTGTCTTAAAAGGGTAAAATATGTCCCCTTAAATGGTGATGCTGCCCAACACTAAGAAGGGGAGATGGACATCATTTAATTGATTCTACCACTATGCACATAGAGGAACATGTAAAGTAGTGCTGTTGTTAAATCAAGCTGTTCTCATTGCTCGTCTTTACTATGCATGCAAATATTCTGATTGTCTTTGGGTGGTGTATCAGTGGACAAAACTCAACTTAAGAAAGTAAAGTATGGAGAACTTTAACATTATTCCGGATTATGTTGAATTTAGTTACCTGTACGTAAGCAGCTTTTTGTTCCATCTGGGTTTTCCACCAAAGTGTTCATATCGGCTGACATCTGGAACACCACACCTCGGCGCCTTCATAATGTCCAGTGTTTCATTGTTCAACATACCAGTCACCTGATGGTCGGATCATGATAGTGAGAGATTTTAAAAGATTAAACACACTTTTCCAAGTGATTTCTGGAGTGAATCTTAGTGCTGAAAAAAGCAAGCCTGATTTTTAGTCCGTTGTACCTCAAGGCCAAAGAAAGACTGCATCTTCTCCAGATTCTCAGTGAAGCTTCTCTTCGAGATTCTCCTGGTTGAAGGATCTGTCTCACCTTCATCACTGTAGAACTGACCGATATATTTCTGTAACGAGAGGGAAATCGTGAATTTATTACAGGTGATCAACATTTTCAGCTCATTTGACAATGGCAGTGCTGAAATCAAGAACGTCTGACTTTTAATGGAAGAGCCCCAAGTCTATTAAATAAGGGCTGGGAGATATGTCAAGTTTCGTGAAAATGCATTATTTCTTATATCAATATAGCAGTTTATGTTTGAAAATAAAAAAGATGCTGGTCTTAAAGCTACAGTATAAAGAATTTTCCATTGAAATGTCTGTATTGATTTAAGAATGACTACTCTGGGGTCACGTGATGCACTCAGAGTGAGAGGATTGTTTTTTGTCTACCTCCTGCCTCTCAGGCTGACATATTCATGTCCTTAACTGATTAAACCCCAGTGATTTTGTGACTTTTGTGGAGGAACATTTGTTTGGTTTACATGTCTAGGAATAAATTGTGAAAACAATTAGAGTTGGTGTGAACCTGTCACCAAACACACAATCAGCAACTGCATGCCGTAAAAGGCCTGCTATGTATGGACCTGAAATGAGAAAAAAGGTAATAAAATTACAGTCCATTAATTGTATGTGTAAAACACAAGTGATCTGATTTCCTTTTCCTCAAATATTTCATTGAATGAAGAAAACAAATTAATGGGATTAAAAAAAAGGACCCCATTAAAAATAATTAATATTTATTACAATATAATATTTCTGATTGTGGATTGACCAGGAAATGGATCTGCCAGAAATTACACTGACCGGCATTGACCACTTGGGGCTGATAGTGAGGGCTCCATGTTGTAGCTGGTTGTTAATTCTCAGGGTTTCTTGGCTAAGAAGCAGCAGAAATGTAGGATAATCCATTGATGAGAGGAGGGAGGACTGGACTGAACTATCTGCTGTGGAGCTTTAGTCTTTTGTGGACTACTCCCAGTAAACCACTACGGTTGGATTTCTGCTTTAGCAGAGGTTACGTTTGAAATCATCGAGAGGACTAATATAGACGACTGACGGTAAGTCTCGTTTTCATTTGAAATGCAGAGTTTTAACGTGTTGTCTAGTTAACAGTGTACTGGTGAGTTGTATGTTTGGACAATTCATTGTTGTCAGTAGAGGATGGTATTTGGCTGTTGTTAGCTGCTAAATTATTGTAGCGGCTAATGTGCTAACAGGCTAACAGCGCTAATGTGAAGCTAAATGCTGCTGTCGTTTGTGTGTTTAACATAGGTGTATATTGTGTAACTGACTGCATTTGTGTAATAGAGAACTCAAAGTTTTCACTTTGCGTGTTTAAACCACTTACACAAATAAGAGAAAATCTTTGTGCAGCCATTGCCAAGGTCTGGTCCTGTGTATGTATCTACCAGGCAGTGACAGTTACCCAGATTTACTGTTGCTCAGTTTCTACCCTCTCGTTTTTGGGTCAGGTTTGGAAATAAAATTGTTTCCCCAGTCCCGTTTTAGCACAAACTCAAAGCTGTATCACAGAGTAGCAGATTAATGCATTTTGCTGCTCTTAAATGCAGCTAAACAATGTTAAAGCAAATGTCTGGTAGTTGTTTTAAATGGCCAGAATTCTTGAGGACTGCTGGTCGTTTGACCAGAGATAAAAAAAAATGCAGAGCCACCCTGAAGCAAGAAAGGCTTCATGACCTGAAGGGTTGGTCCAGGCAAGATAACATTAGAATACATGATATCTGCTTGGGAGCCAAGGACAATTTCTCCTTAATGATAGAGTATAACAGGCTCTTGGTCCCCAACCCACCAGAGACCTGCCACCAAAACCTGTTCACAAGTTACCAAACCACAGAGGCCATTCTGAAGGCAGCCTGGAAGAAAAGGGGCTTTGATTTCCAGGATTATAAGAATGTAGACCATAACTATGCCCCAGACATTCTGAAAAAAGGAAAGAAATGCACCAGGGCTAAATCTGTCCTGAGGGAAAGAAAGATATGTTTTCAGGTCCCTTTCACTGCAAAGATGAGCTTTTATTTCAAGATGAGACCAAAATCTGTAGATCTGCAGAGGAGTCAACCAAAGACAGGGCAGCAAGGGGTTACATTTTTTTTTTGTTTTTCTTTAAATGTATGTTGAATTAGTGCTGAATTACCTCAGCCAGGGTTTCATCCTCTGTTGAAACTGTTGAAGTCACAGGTGCTGCACGGCACAGGGCTGAACAGCCCAGCAGAAGGATCCAAAAACCAGCAAGAGACCTCATGCTGCAATGGTTCATTCGTTGCATCCGATCTCCTTGCAAAAAGGAGGCCCAGATGTCTTGAGGCGCTGTGATTTACTGTGTTAATAAATCCTGAAAGAAGTATGTCGTGTCCTCTTGTGCTCTCTGCTAAATGCTGCAGAAAACCTCCTACACGCTGTTTGATATGCACGCTGTCTGTAAACAGTGGCCCCTCTGAACTCACAGTGGGAGGAAAAAATGATCATTGATCAGGTCACTTTACTGGCAATGACACAATATTTGTAGAGTGTTTTGCTTTTTCATGATGGTTTTCAGTGTTTGATTAATGACTTATAATGTTAAAACAATTTATCATGTGAAAAAATAAGGAAATTGAGCAAAATCATTGTAGATGAAGCCAAAATAATAATAAAAATATCAACAATTATAATTAGCTCTTTATTTGTACAGCACTGCTAAAAAACAGGGATTTACAGATTGCTTTGGCAAATGTACAACTGCAAACACAGAGCAAAGCATAAAAAACACAACAGCAAAAACTTATGTCGTAATAAGTGATTACAGGAGATGACTGCTTCTGCACACCTTTTCTCTTCAGGTAGGTCATTCCAAAGTTGAGGGGTCCTGATGGAAAACACTAGAGTGGCATTAATAAAGTACAGTTGCAATAGAAGACTATCTTGTAAAAATGAATGATTTGTCATTAAGTTGTTACAAAGAACAAACTTGCAGGCTTTATTTTTGTGCAAATAGTAACGAAATTCAGACATTTATCAACATTGGGTTGTTTTTCATGTCACCTCTTTGTGCTTCCATAACGTTTTCTAAAGTATGGCCACAGTCAGCTACACATCTAATGTCTTGGAAATGTGCGTTCACTAAGTTCACCACCACCCTCATACTCTAAAGAAGCCAGAACTAACAGATGCTACATGTAAAACCTTTTTCTCTAGATTAGCTTCCTGATGCTGGTGCCAAATCACACTATTGTGTGCTATACAACCTGCCAAACCTTGGTTCCCTGGCATCTTCACTGTAAAGTTTGTTAACAAATTCCTTGCAAAATAACTAGCTAGCCTCTTTTTTTTTCCCCATCCACATCTGGGGCCGAAGTGATTCCAGACTGGTTTAGATCAGAGGACTCCCTCTCCTTGGGAATGACCTTAGTAATTGCCACTGAGATCCAAGGACATCTGGCACACCTGACTACAGCCTGAATTTTCTTCCACTTTGGTAGCCCCACATCCATACTGAACTCTATCTCTCCTAAGGTTACACACCAGGTGGAAGGCCTCACTCTATTCCTCAGAGGATTTGAGCCCTTTTTAAAATGCTTCTTCACCTGTCACTTGGATGCCATGAAATCCCCCTCTCCCTTTTTCCTGGCTGAACAACCATTTAAAAAAAGTAAATAGATCCCTTTAAATTGCTGTCATGATCCACTCCTTCTGCTTCCTCCTCTTTCTAAAATGTTCTGTCCTTCTCTGTGTTACTAACCCATTTTCTTAGCTCTTCATGCAGAACATTAATTCCCTCTCTTTCTTCCTCCACTGCTTTCTTAACTGTCTCCTCTACTTACCTAACTTCTCTATGCCTTTCTGTCATCTAGGTTTAACTGGCTACACTTTCTTAACTTCATCATTAATTCCAAATCTTTCTATACCATATGCATAAATAACATCTCATATCTTGCCTGGTTAATTTACTGCTGTTTCTTTAATACGCTCTAACAACTTTGCCAGGTCACTGTTTACTGTCCCCCCACTCCTTCCGGTCCAAGGCCATTTAATATCAGCTTTGTGCTCAAAGGTTCTCTCTGACTGGCATCCACCCCCACCACCCACCCCGATCCTTAGTGCCAGGGTTACTGCTACCCTGCCAACTTCCATTCATGATGG
This sequence comes from Cheilinus undulatus, assembly GCF_018320785.1. Lineage (NCBI taxonomy): Eukaryota > Metazoa > Chordata > Actinopteri > Labriformes > Labridae > Cheilinus > Cheilinus undulatus. Next base: position 8,542,156 of record NC_054866.1, read on the forward strand.
TTTTCATGTTAACTGCAGTTAAATCTTTGACAAAGCCTCTTGTGTTGATAGGTTTACATGTTCTTTATGAACGGATTAAAACACAATATTTCTTCCTGCTCTGGAAGAAATCACGTTGTCAGCAGGACAGGTGCTGCCTATTCCAATGAACTGAATTTAATTTCATGCTGCACATATGAAACAAGGAGAATTTAAATGAATCAATGGATTAAATTTTGTGATTATTATTTTTGTGAGACATGATGAGCCTTACTGGGATCCAATAAAATCTTTAATATTGTTACCTCTGCTGCACACATGATGGTGCTGTTCTGGCGCCAGCATAGAAAGTAGATGTGCAACCAATTTGAAGTAGTTTTGTTGGTTTTGAAATAAACACATCAATTAAAATAATTGTCACGACTGTATAGACGTCGATAAAATATATGGGTCTTACATGTATTATTTTTGAAGAAAATCGGGTCTATGTTATCATCCAAATACTGTATGTCCGGCCAGAAATTCCTGGTTTATTTTCTTATTGATTATTGATCTTTGGTGATTACCGATCACAGGATACGTACACTGGTGGCCTGGTCACTAATTCAGTCAGTTATTAGAAAACAACAGCCTCAGTAAACATCGTGGAAAGGATCATTTCTGCTCTGTCTTTCCACAAACCAGCCAAACACCCCAGCGTCAGGGCAGCTGTCAGTCTACTGCGTTTGTGCATATTGGTGTTGTCGTGGCAACGAGGCCACTGTAGTTCTAACAGAAATTGACGTGCATTTATTTATTTATTTATGGCAATTCAACTTTCAACGGAGACCAAACTCTTAAGAAAAAAACAGAATTAATAAAATCATATGGTATCAATGGCAATGGAGGGTATAAATGCTTATTTCTAAGACTACAGTTGTAGATAATGATTGGAAGCCATAAAACTATAATTCTTAACTTAAACCGACATAAGCGATGTACTAAAAGTGGCCCCTCAAACAGAAATGAAGGTATATTGTGAAAATGGTTAAAATACACTGCCCAGTGGTTTATTTCAATGAATTTATGGCCAAAAAACATGTTATTAAAGCCATTCACATTATTCCTTATTGAAATACACTTGCAGCGTAGCGATTGGATGAATCTGAAACAAGCATGCATGATTCTTGAAACGTAGCCATGATACGAAATTTTGGCTCAGAAACGTACATTTGTAACGTTTCTGAGTTTTGCAGAAATGTACAATTTGAACGTTTCCCCCTGGCGACTGGGTTGAAAAACCCCACCCTCCATCCAGGCAAGAACATTTGGAACAAATTTCATTCAAGCAGCTTTTTGGTTGAACGATGTGTTAACTTTCAGCCAGTTGATATTTTGTGAGATTTTAAGTTTTTAACCACCGTTAACAAAAATCTCCAGAGTAATTAAAATAGTCGTTATTCTATTTGTGTCCACATGAAAAAATATGAGATGTTCTTAAAATTTGTTAAAATAGATTTAAATATCAACACTTTTGTTGTTTGCTTTTTTTTAAAAAAAGTGGATATTTTATTTTACTTGCACAATGGTATCTATAGTGATAAACAGGACATATCTTTAACAGTGTTATGCTGGTAAAATTGCATAATGCTTGAACCATATATTGCTGGTTTTGTGCCCATAATGCCCATCATTCAAACAAAGTAAAGAGGTGTGATCAAACGTTAATTTGATTAATAATTTGCAGGTGTTTTAGCTCACCTGCTGTCAAAATTCAAATAATACAGTATGACAGCTGATAACAAACTGATCATGACAAATTAAACATAAAAGATGGGAAAAAATGATAAGACACATCTTATTAAGTTGATAAACTCAGTATCTCCACAATAAATTTAATTTGAACTGTACTGGGGTAATTCTGCATGATTACCACTAGATGCTAGTGAATGTTCTTTACACTAATAAAGATACCAGCGAGAGACAGAAACACACTATGGTCGGTGTGAGATTAGAATTAGAAATAGAACCATCAGCACATGAATGTCTCTAATATTCTGCTCTCTTGTGTTCTGAAATTTAAAAAATGTTTCCCCATAACAGAAAAACTTTTAGTACATTAATTTGCTTGTTCAGTTTATCCTACAACTAGCACAGTTGAGTCTGATGTGTGATTCAGATGAACGAGCTCGATGAATGCAGTAAAACACTGTTATAATGTTGACTGATTGTATTTAGATCACTTAAATAGATAAAAGAACAGCCCCATTAAAACGGTGTGACTCTTTCTGACTCTAGCTGTAAGCTGACGGATTCAAAACTGATTTAAGGTAGAGAAACATGAAATCTGCTGTATTCTTGAAAATATCACCTAAACACTGGCCCACTATGGATGCTAGGGTTATTTTCAACACATAGAAACAGTGTTGCAACAGTTAAGTTTTATGGTATCCTCATTGCTAAATGGGAGTTACACAACGATGAGGTTGGCAAGCATCATTATTTATTATTTCAAAATGAACCACAAAAGCCAAGAAACATTCATTAATTTTTCTTTTCATCCTATGAGCAGAAAACAACATGAATTGCGGGGATTCAGGTCTTTATTTAGAGTTTGTTCATATGTGGTCAAACAAGCTCTGTGATGCAAAGTTTATAAAATTCAACAGATGAGTGTGTCACAACACCTCAGATATGATCAGATCATAAAGGATAACCTCTTTGCAATGTTTAATGTGTCTACTTGTAAATACCTGGAAATAAAGGTGAAATGTTGATCTCTTGTCTCATATTCAACTTTTGCTGTCAAACCCAAATGTCTTCAGTCTACAGCAATGTTCCAATACTTTTGGAGGCGAGTGTAGGCTACTTCAAAACTTTTATCGTTAGGTTTTCAGCTAAAAGTGCTGTTTAACATCATTATTAATTAAACATCTCTGAATAGATAGATTAATTGCAGTAATGCCATTTGCAGTTATCAGCAAAGCAACAGTTTATTGGGTGATTATTTACTCTCTGGTGTTTGCTGCACTTTGACCTTGTTTTCAACTTTTCAAGCAAAACACCAAACTAATGAATCAGACTTTGATTTGTGACGGCTTCATGCTAAATGCAGTCAGATCACTGACAAATCGACGTGTTGATGTGTTTCTGTGTCCTTAATAACAGCCGAGCCAGCCGTAGTTGAGCAGCACTCGCATCACTTTCCTGCAGGCCATGTTGTACTCGCTCTGTCTGGGGCCGTTTGACAAAAACAGATTTCCTGTGTGAGAGAAAATAAAGTTTATGTGAGAATTTACAATGAAGGGGAGACTGTAGTTATTACATTTTTGGCAACCTGGAAGTAGCATAAACAGTCAGTAAATACAACATCAACAGTCCCCCTGTAGAGTTCTCATGGCAAATCTGTCACTGAGCATCTGATCTATCACACATTTAGCAGACATACATGGAGACATAAGCTAGAGATAAAAACAAACATATGTACAGTGCTGTAAAAAGAAACTGCCCCTTCCTGATACTGTTTTTTTTTATTTTGCATATTTGTCACACTTAAATGTTTCAGATCATCAAAAATTAATATCAAACCAAATAGCCAGAGTAAATACAAAATCATTTTTTAAAATGAGGATTTAATTTATTAAGGGAAACAAGTCATCCAAACCTATCTAGTCCTGTGTGAAAAAGTAACGGCCCCTAAACCTAGTAACTGGTTGTGCAACCCTTAGTTTGTGCAACCATTTGCCATAACGGGCGATGAGTCTCTCACATTGCTTTGGAGAAATTTTGGCCCACTCCTCTTTTCAGAATTGTTTCAATTCAGCCTCACTGGAGGGTATTGGAGCATTAAGGTTATGCCACAGCATCTTGATCAGATTTAAGTCCAGGCTTTAACTAGGCCACACTAAAACCTTCATTTTGTTCTGTTAAGCCATTCAGAGGTGGACTTGCTGGTGTGTGTCAGATCATTGTCCTGCTGTATAACCTAAGTGGGCTTTAGCTTGAGGCCATGAACTGACGGTCGGACATTCTCCTTCAGGATTTTCTGGTAGAGAGCAGAATTCATGGTCACATCAATAACGGCAAGTGTTCCTGGTCCTGAAGCAGCAAAGCAGCCCCAGACCATCACACTGCCACCACCATGTTTGACTGTTGGTGAGATACTGTTTTGATGAAATGCTGTGTTATTTTTACACCAGATGTAACGGGATGCACAACTTCCTAAAAGATCAACTCTTGTCAGTCCACGGGATGTTTTCCATGTGTGTTTCCCAGGGGTGTTCGTCACTTTCAGGATGGCTTGCCTGGCTTTCCTGGGTTGACTTTACTAAACTTTCGTGGATGGGCTCTGTTTTATTGGGGAACTACTTAATAGTTGCAGCCAGTTCAGCTAGACAGCTGAGGACAATCCATTGCCATCCACTGAGAGGTCTAAGACGGCAATGCTGAGAGTGTTTTATGTTATTAAATAAATGTTAGACAATATATTTAATAAGGCATTGTAAGGACGTGTTTGTGTAATTTTGTTTCATCTGAGTTCTTTTTACATCTTTATTTGTAGGTTTCACCGTTATGTTAAAGTGGACTAAAGTTTCAGTAAGTGAGAGAAACCTTTCTATGACTCAGTCTTTATTGACATTGGTTATACTTGGTGTTCAGGCAAAAGTTCCTACACATTGGACAAGAACACTGCAACATGAGACAAGCCTTTGTGTTCTTTTTGGTCAGCAGTAGTTTTGACCCATAGATGCCATTTCTGCTCAGTTTCTTATTGCTGAATCATGAACTCTGACCTTAACTGAGTCAAGTGAGGCCTGCTGGTCTTGTTCCTGGTTCTTTTGTGGCCTCCTGGATGAGTCAGCAATGAGCTCTTTGACTAATTTGGTAAGCTGGCCACTCCTGGGGAGGTTCACCACTGTTCCAAAAGTTTTTTCTGCTTGTGGTTAATGGCTCTTACTGTGGGTCGCTGCAGTCCCATACCCTCAGAAAAGGCTTTGTAACCCTTTCCAGACTGATAGATGTCACTGACTTTGTTTCTCATCTGTTCTTGAATTTCTTTAGATCGCAGCATGATGTGTTGCTTTTTGAAGTCTTTTAGTCTACTTCACTTTGTCAGACAGGTTCTATTTAAGGTATTTCTTGATTCAACAAGTCTGCCAGTAATTACTTTTTCTCATAGGGCCTGGTAGGTTTGGATGGACATGTAAGTGTCACAAAAACGCATATGTTGACACCGTCATATGCACATACTGGTTTTGCGAATCCACCAAGGAGAAGAACAAAGGAAAAAGTGACCACAGAAACCACTCACATCATCTACTGTGCAACACCAGTTTTAAGGGCTGTCAAACAACTAAAACTTAAATTATGGTTAATCTCAGAATTTCTGAAATTAATTGCACGCACCATCTCAGTGACCCTTTCTTCCTCAGTATTGAACATGATGGTAAAGTCCTCCAAGTCTGGGGGCCAAAACCCAAATCAGTGAGCAGCAGAATCACTTTCATAAGACCAGGCCTCTTGGGAAAAGCAACCCATCTGGCAGATGAGTGTGCATCTTGGGGAACAACTTCCCAGGAAACATTGTAGAATCCACCCACAGACAGGATTTTATGCTATTCTCTGAAAAATCAAAATAAGTGGCTCTGCTGGAGGTCACAGAACCCTAACAGGAGCGAAGGGAGGAGGCCACTTGGACTGGCTTGGACTTGTCACTCCTGGTTGGGTCACGTGGCTGCCAAATAGCTGCATTCACTTCTCCTACAGATCAAGCTTAAGAACACGCAAATCAAACCCCAGGCCACCTCTTCAAGCGGACTCGAGCTTTGCTTGTGATCACATTGTTCAAATGAGTCAGACTTTGGGGTCAAGTCTACCCTAAGCTAAATTGGGTCCTTAATGAGAAAAAACCTTAAGACTGCTAAATTCTCCACTTTTATCACAATCTTTGAATCAGTGGTGCTAGTTGTACTAAAGCTAGACCCATTTTTTTTCACTCTGCCAAAGAGCAGCTGTGGACCTCAGTGAAATGGGCTGAATGGTCAAAGTGAATGTCATATCTCACCATAATTCTCAAAGGCTGCATCCACCCTGGAGCCTATGCCAGGGAAGTCTCTTTTTATGTCTCGTGGGTATCCAGGGTCCATTTGGTGACTTCCATCATCATATCTGCAAGACAGAAAAATGCACTGTGAACAATGCTGTCAAGGTGTGTAACAGTGTCAAATAATATAGCTGTGCATTTTTTTTTTGCATGACATGTTAACAATCATGAAAGATCGCGGCCATTGCCAGCACTCACTTCCAATACTGGCTACCAGAAAATATGAATGTCTTTTTAGTTGTAGACTCATAAACAGCTGCATCCACATGAGTGACTGAAGGTGGGAGGCCGAGGTTGGTAAGATTCTTTGGATACTCCGACATTACTGTCTCTGAATCAGCTTTTATCCCCCAGTATTTAGCACCTTTAGAAAAAGAGCTGAATGTTATTAAATCACAAAATAATTCTGCAGAGCATCAAAGTAATTATTGAATTGTGTTGTTTCCTCTCTGATGAACCTGCTGACCCACCAAAGAGCCCCCTCTCATCACAACCATCACTGGGCAACTTCTGGTTAAGCCTTGTTCAGTCGAAGATTTGCAATGATTTTATGACGTCGTGAGCAACAGCAGCTGGACTCAACCTGTCTGATGATGGTGCCTGTTATTCAGCCAGTCAAGTCACAGACAGCTGATTAAATGGCATAGCAAGCTGATAAATTTGAAAAAGGGAAACAGAAATCTCCTCTTTAAAGGCTCCATATCAAATCATGCTGTGAATTTTGGAAAATGATTGCATTTATCTTTTTAAAGTTTTCAAATGGAAACTCCAGCTCAGCTACTCCTCCATATGCCATTAGTAGGTTCCGAAAAAGTTGGAATCTTGGATCTGTGCCTGGTCCGTCCTGATTTTGCTTGAGAACTCCAACCGTGCGCGACCATTGGACCGTAGTATGAACACACAAATCTCGGGTTTTGGTCATGTGTCATAGATTTTTAAGTCGTACAGCGAATGCTGACATTAGCCCACCACTGTAACAGAGTTAGACAGCTGCAGCAGAGGCAGGGATAAAATGAATCTCTCCCCGTGGCCTGGATATGTATGGGGGGGTGGGGGTCAGTAGCGAAAGGGGTAAATCCACCTGGCAAATCGCACCCTGCAAACTGCTTTGACGTCAGCATGGCGTGCTTGGAGATGGGGCTGGCTCGCTTTGGCCCTGCTGTAGAGCACGACCATTTGAGCATGGCGTGCGTCTTAGTTTGGCTCATAGTGGAAAAGTCCAACATGTCTGTCATTAGGCAAATCCATCTTGGAAAGCTCTCATCTGCAACCTTTGTGGCAAACCACAAGCTGTATGGACCAATCAGCGCCATTTAAGGAGAACGAGCCAGTGGCTACGATTTAGTTGTACTGTGAGGCAAAAGCAACTTCCATGTTGCTCGTGGTTAGCTCGGCAGAGTATAGCCACAGTTTAATCACAACTGGACATTACTTTATACAATAAAGAGAAAGAAATGCATTGAAAGCTTTTCATGTTTAAGCCCTTCTGCTGACCTGCTTCATCATGGGTTTGCAGGATACAGGATTAATAATAAGACAGACAGGAATGTGTCAGGGGAGAGAGAGAGATAAGGAGACAGTTACGTATTTAAAGAGTTCAGACCAGTTTAGGTACCAGGTTTACTTTGTGCTGTTTAACGTTAATATAATTCCTTACAGCCTACATGTGCATAAACTGAAACTATTACGGTTTTTATGAAAGTTTTATAGTAAAAATGTTGCTGTAACCCTGAGAATCATTGTTTTATATCAAGGTTATTTCTTACTTAGTGGACATTTGTTCATTAAAATAAACAGGACACAACATTAAAATGCAAAAAAAAAAAAAAGTCCCCATAGGTTATATGCAGATGACATCAGTGGTGAGCTCCTAATTAGTGCAAGAAGTGATTTCTACATAAAGAGGCGCTACCATAAAGGCCATGTTTTGTGTTGTTTACAGCTATGCCAAGGGTTTAAAGTGCAAAATATGAACATTATTAAGTCTTAAGTGCCACAGAGCTGTCTGGTTTGGTTCCATCTAGTTTTGCCATGGTTAAGCTCATTAAACTTTGATCTTATCCATATTTGCTTAGCTGATGTCCATCAAGTCTTGCTCATTGTCATGTGAAATCCATATTTTTTTAGAGATCCAGATCATTTGGCTCAGCTCAGTGGTGCTGATTGTTTGGCTCCCAAACAGCTCTTCATTTGCTACCAGTTTGTTTTTTTTAAATGTGGATTATATAGCAGCAAAGGATGGAGGAAAGAAAAAAAGGTGCTTAAATGGGAGCCAGCTAAAGAGGCTCACATAAAAAAGCCATAACATCACAACTCAGTCACTTTACCCCACAAGGATTATTGAGTGGGTATTAAATTACAGTTTTAATGAATAGTGTTTGTGACAAACTTTTTATATGTTAAAGGAGCTCAGCTAGACACTTGTCTCTTTCCATCTGGCTAGAGGAGGCTAGATGCTAGAAGGTCAGCAAAAGTCACCTTTTTTGATCGTATACAATGTATGTAGAAATTTTCTGATCATAACTTGCTGTCCAGGTCCACTTAGAGATTTAAAGTATTAAATTCCCTCTGTTCCCATTCACTCCTATAGCTGGTTCCCACTTCCTGACTTCTATCAGGCATTCAAGATCACCTGATTGCAAACAATCTACTCGTCTTAGTAAAACTAAAAAAGGAAAGCAGGTTTTGACAAATGGTTATCTGAATATAATAAAAACCTTTCAACAATGTGAACATTACCTTCAAAAAGATACACCACATCCTGGTGAGGAACCTCATATGCAGCATCAACAGTGTTGATCTGAGACCATTTTGAGTTCACCTTGGTGAAATTGATGCCTTCTGAACTCTTTCTCCAATAGTACCTGGTTTGGATTATACACTCGAATATGAGAAGATGCATGATGATATTCTTTATCATAATCAAAGATCAACAAATACTCAGAAGTACCCGTTTTTGAAGAATAACAGGTCTCCGCTAAAGGAGGTAGCTGCATCAATTACAAGAGTGCGGTTGCACTGCTCATCTTCAGGGCTGTGAAAAGGGTCCTCTGTTGGCTTCTCTGGCTCTGGTTTACGGCGGCCTGAGAGAAAGATTTATAAAATCACACATTACATTTACTGAAACTGCTGTAACTCAGTGTTTGTTTTTCTGTGTACTTGTACTTATTTTAACACATTTTGAAATCAGTACTTTTATCCTGAGTAACTGTATTTTTAGAACAAAGGATTCCACATCACATCCGAAAACAGCAACAACTGAAGTGTTGATATCTCAGGGCTAAACATTTCAGAGTTGATTTTATCTTCCATCCTGTAATTTTAACTCCATTCTGAGCGAAATGGTCTTCAGTGTTGGAGTTTTGTGACTGTGTTGATCCACCAGTGTTAGTTCAGCTCTGTAAAGAGTCAGTTCATCTAACTAATACACCCAATTATACCAACACTCCCACGGTTGCGACACACCTCAAAATGCACCAGGGTGCAAGGACCCTTCAGTGCCGCTTGCAGCCCTAGTTCAATATTATAATTAGAGAGCTAATTAGATATTGAGTTGTTACATATATTTCATAGAAATGTTTTAAAAGCACTGACCTTAAACTCACAAAAATTGTCTCATTTTTGAACCCAGTATTAAAATGAATAATTGTATAGAAATGTATTCTTACCATAGAGAGCTTGAATCCCACGTCTGTCATCATCTGGCAGCTTGTATCCAGTTGTGTTGACATATAGATATGTGGGGTACATTAGTGCACTCCTCTCCTTGGAGTGAGCCAGGCCCAGGGCATGGCCAAACTCATGGGCAGCCACCAGCAGCAGATTTATATCTTTACGAAGAAATAACCATGAAAACAGTCACATAAAGGACAGCCTCACTTCAAAAAAATTTCGGGGAATTGTATAAAATCTAAAGCAAAACAGATTGCAATGATTTGCAAATCACATAAACCCATTTATTCACAATAAAACATAAACAGCATCATCAAGGAGACCACTTGCTGGAGTTTCAGTAGAGGAATGTTGTCCCACTCTTGTCTGGCGTAGGATTCTAGCTGCTCAACAGTCCTGGGTCTTTTTTTGCTGGATCTTGAAGGTCTGGACTGCAGGCAGGCCAGTTCCGCACCCAGATTCTTTCATGTGAAGCCATGTTGTGCTAAATGCAGTATGTGATTCAACATTGTCTTTTAAAAAATGCAAGGCCTTTACTGAAAGAGACTTTGTGTAGATGGAAGCATATGTAGCTCTTAAACTTGTCAGCATTGATAGTTCCATGATATGCAACCCCATAGCATCAGTGATGCAGTCTTTTGAACTGTGTGCTGATAACAAGCCAGATGATCCCTCTACTCTCCTCCTCATGTTGAGGATTATTTTCTAAAATTGTTCTACAACATTCAGATGTTCTCTTTAACAGACACACGGATTTCTTCCCATCTTTACTTCTAAGAAACTACCTCTCTTAAATGCTCCTTATACCCAGTCATGTTACTAATGGCCCTTTTCCACCGGTCTGTCTTAGCCCTACTCGACTTGACTTGACTTGACTCTACTCGGTTTGTGCTGCATTTCCACGGGCACGGTACCTCGTACCAGATACTAGTTTTTAGTACCTGTTCTGCTCTGGTTCCAAGCGAGCTGAGCCGATACTAAAAGGTGACGTCGACCGACTGCCGGCCACTGATTGGTCAGAGAATGCCGTCACCGAAAAGTCATGAGAGCGACGCCCGACACAGGAATCAAACCCGCCATTTAAAAAAAATGACAACAGGTACTAGGGCTGGTGGAAAAGGTACCCAAACCGAGTAGAGTCAAGTAGAGTAGAGCCGAGTCGAGCAGGGCTGGAAATGTGTAGTGGAAAAGCGCCATATCCTGATGCCTGATGTACTTTTCCAGCCTTTAAGTCCCTGTCCCTACTTTTTTAAGATGTGTTGCTGCCATCAAATTCAAAATGAGCTAGTTTTGTTTCATAAAATGGTAAAATTTCTCACTTTCTGCATCTGATATGTTGTTTATGTTCTATGTAAAATAAAATATGGGTTTATGAGATTTGAAAATCATTTCATTCTTTTTTAATTTACATTTTACACAGTGCCCCAACTTTTTTGGAATTGGGATCATAATAAATACATTGTTTTCCTTTTTTCCCCATACAAACCCAGCAGTTTACAGCTCGTGGCTTGCAGCAGTTTGTAGGTGAAATGCATGAATCACATCAGTGAACTAGACAGATTTTTAAATGAAGCGTATACACTATTTACCTTTGTCAGTAACAGTCCAGGTTTCATCTTCATCAAAGTGTGCAAATCCTCCCTGACCTTTTCGTGGACGGGTTGCATGAGCCAAGACTCCACTTTTCCCATCAAAGGGGTCACCGTCCCCGTGTTCTGCAGCACATCATATTCAAACAAAACATCATCTGTTTGCATGCAAAGAGGGAAAGGCCTTTGAGATGGTTTGAGGTCAAATTAATCCAACAAGGAGGCAACAAGACTAACTGTAAAGTCATATCATCTTATTTAATTTGTGAGTAGGAATTAAGACTGTAATCAGAATATCTGATTAAAACCAGACTCACCTTTAGCTGCAAAGAAAATCTCGATGTCTGCAGTACCAATGTGGATTTGCCTGAAGTCCAGAGGGACAATATCGCTGTAGAGCTGGAAGGCCTGAGCAATGGTTGCATCTACTGTTTCCTGGGTCAGATCTGGAGTGTACCTAGTGATCCTTTAAATTATACCACACAATCAGTCATCATCATCATTAAATGCAACAATCAGTACATTTACTTAGATGCAGCTAGAAAAGTAGAATTATTGTGTTAGTCCAAGTAAAATTGGACTAAAAAAAAAAATGTAAACATGTTAGTCCAATTAAAATGTACTAAATCAGAGACTGATTTGATCTTGCGATATGATACTTTGTGTGAATTATGGAAGCAACTTCCTGTGCTTTCTATCAAATTGGGTATTTGCATAGTAACGAGATGCCAGTCCTGACTATTAAAGCAGTCTGGCAATGAAAATACGGAAACGTCATCTGTTACACTTCAAAGTAAACAGACCATTGTTCCTTCATAGCTGACTCCTCTGTCAGGATTGTGCCATCAGGTGACTTTACTTCAAGTGACTAATAGAGTGTCAAGGAGACCAGAGAATTAAGAATTTTTAAATGAATGTCTATAAGAGTGCAATGTGAACAAGGAAGGCAGAAGGTGTCAGCAATGGATTAGATGACTCCAGTCATTCATTCAGTTTGATAAAGTGTGAGTCTCAGCCACAAGAGAAAGCATGTCTACTACTAACAACAACAACAACAGTGAGTCATCCACCACAATACTTCATGCAGGTGAACAGAATGGGCTACCCACATCTCCCATGGAGTTACCTTACCTTCCTTACCTACTTTCAGAGATGCTGAAACCAACAGACTTATAGAACCTGCATGCTAAAGGTGCCACCAGTGAGTCATAACAGCACACAATTACAGATCACTCTGCGTAGACACTTCTAGCATGTGCCAGAGACTGGCCAGAACGTGTGCCGTGGGATTGCAAAGACTGACTGGAAAGGGGGCATTTTTCCCCAGGTGTGTGCTTTGTGTGTGGATCAAACAGAATATGTGTTTCCTACAATTTCCACAGCCTGTAATACTGTATGCCTCTGGCCAGTTTGCTGTCAGATCATGAGCATATAAAGAGCATTTAAAATTAACGTATTCTGTTTTAATGCAGCAGTTACAGATTATGGGCCGTAAAGTAGGCTTTAGAATGATTGTCCTTTGGTCCTATATCAGGAAACAAAAATCAAATTACGGTAGTAAAATATAGAGAATATCCACATTGCCAGATGATGTTACAATCAGTTACCTGTATGAGAGCAGCTTTTTCTCCCATTTGGGTCTTCCACTAAAGTGAACATATAGGCTGACATCTGGCACACCACACCTCGGACTCTTTATCACCTCAAGTGTTTCATTGTTCAACGCCCCAGTCACCTGATGGTCAGAGCATGATAGTGGGAGATTTTTAAAATCAAAGGTGAAAAAATTCTGCACAGTTTGCCAAATGATTTCTGGAGTCAATCTTAGTGTTTAAGGTTCCAAGCCTAATTTATTTTCTTTGCTGTTGTACCTCAAGGCCATAGAAAGACTGCATGGACTTCAGATTCTCAGTGAAGCTTCTCTTCGAGATTCTTCGGGGTGAGGGGTTTGTCACCCCTTCATCACCGTAGAACCGACTGATATATTTCTGTAACAAGAGAGAAAGCACAGCCTTATTAAAAGTGATTTTTTCTTTCTAATGGTGCCAGTGTTTAAACCAAGCATGTGTGTGTGTGTGTGTGTAAAAGAGACAATCAAATTAAGGCTGGGCGATATGTCAAGTTTCCAAGATTTAAATTGAAATGAAGGTAAAAGGCATTATTGCTTTTGCTAATATAGTTTATGTTGATCTGGGAAAAAAAGATGCTGGTCATTATGTAGATTTTTTTTAAATGAAACATATATATTATAATAAAATGACTACTCTTATATTATGAATATATTTATATACCAAAGCTGTCAAAGTTAACATGCTAATAATCTATTCATTTCAACACCACTAATTTTCTTGTGCTGTACGATTAATGCACACCCCTTCTGTATGAACCCTGACCCATCCTGTAGCTTGCAAGATTGAGAAGCGCTGCCGAAGTGACGTTGGTAGCAAGTGAGCAGAAAGAGAGACTTTTGAATGGAAAGTTCAGCTTTAAGATCATGACAGATAAGACTTCAGTTATTTGCACTTACTGTAAACGTTAACTGAGTTACCCGGAGTTCCTTGAGTCACAGATCCCAAAGAGCCAAAGGAAGGCCATGCTGGATTGTTTACAACGGAGACGCTCAGACAACTCTGCAAGCAACAAACTTTCAGCAGCGGTTTCTAAATGGGTGGCTCCAGATTGTGGGCCGATTGATATTGTGAAGGATGAGGTTCTGCTAGAAATAATTCGCATCCAACAACTGCACTTATGAACTTTCTTGAATAGCCAATATTGTAAATAAAACACTAAAAGGCTCTCTCATCTTCATGTTTGCTCTCACCAGAGACTTGATTTCTCCCAGTAATCTGTAGTGTAATTCTGTAACTGTATTTATTATCTCTTTTTTGTATCATCCTGTTTTGAGCCATCTTAGGCCAGCCACACGCTAGACGATTTTTTAATCTGAAACGATTTTAAAACTGTGAGAGACCACAGAATTCAGGACAATTTCCAAAGATTTTTCATCTTTAATCCTCTGAACGCACACACTAGACGACTCAGCCAGACTGTCAGATCACTGGAGACCACACACCTGCTGACCTGCCTACGACCTCGCATGATCACGTGACTTCAGAAAAAAAAACAAAACACGGATGTCTGTCGATACCGTCTTGCTGTCTTTCCACAACAGGCTGTCCTGGCGTGTGTTACAGGTGCAGGAACAATCATAAAACAAGGGAAAGACTCAGGACGAAATCCTGGCTGGAATTAAGGTACAATTGTGTTTATGGTTATGAGCGGTGAAAGCACATGTGATTCGTTTGGTGACGCTACCTGGTGTGCTTGCTCTCATTGGTTGTTGAGGGTACTCCGTCAGCAGCACTACGACCTAGAATCGTAAATACAACATGTTTGATATTTACGATTCAGGGTCTGGGAGGCTACGATGTGATTTGGAGCAGTAAATGAATCGTGTTGACACCACACATGCAGACTACTCAGACAAATAATCGTTTGCGACGAGGCTCCAGTCGGTATACGCCCCCACGATTGTCGGGGGGAGTCAAATCGTGGCTAAAATCAGACTTAAAATCCTGTAGTGTGTGGCCGGCCTGTAAATGACTCTTATGAAGGTCTGTTGTTGTATTTATCACTTCCTGTAAATTTTCTTTATATTGTCGCGGACTTTACCTTATGCTGCTTTTATTTTGAAGTACTTGCTGTAGTACTTAGTGCGTACCTGACAGACAACAATTGACAGATGCAGAGAAACGAGGCATGATGGTGGTTTTTCTTACCTTTTCTCCTGTGTTATTCAAGCACCTGGCTGGAGTTGAGAACAAGGTATTTTGTTTTATAACGTTTTGTGTGTGTTTTTATGTATGTGTTTGCTTAAGTGTTGTTAAAGTGATATACTTTTAAAATGAACTCCTCTTTAAACGGGTTTCAGTTAGCTGGTTTCTCCTGATTAGCCGTCACGTGCAGGCTAAATGTTGCATTCAGGATAGCATTTTGTTAGCATTTTATGCAGCTGAATGATTTTTTTGTTTATATTTTTGTATATTTTTGTCTCTTATTGAAGAGCTGTGTTTTTGTCTGTCTCTCAGCTCTTACGGTGTTTCTGAGAAGTTGTATGGAAAGGAGTTATGTTCAAATACCACCTTAAGGATGAACATAATTAAAAAGACTTCAGAAAACATCAGTACGCTTCATCGTTGTCTGGCTGGGGTTTAGCTACACGGCCTTAGAGGGTTGTTTCTGTGAGCCTTTATCCCCCTCATGTGAGGTTGAAATTTGCTTCCAGTGTAAACGATCCAGGAAATGATCTTGAAGTGAATTAACACTTAACTGACTGTGTATTAATGTTCATGTGTGATATGCTTCCATGTAAGTTCTGTTGTTCTTTGTTAAGCTGCTGAGAACAACAGAGAAGTTAACTTCTAGAAGTCTGAAGTTGGACACGAAATTGCGGTATTAAGGTCAAGATCCCAACCTGCTGTTGCTTGCTTGGCTTGAGTTTACCATGTAATGCTCTCAGCATATTTTTGGATCATTCAGTACCTTTGAGCTTAATCTAGAGATTTTTTTTTGGACATTATCGGTCATTGTTTTGGGTTTTTGCCATGAATAAGCATTTGCATTTAAGAAAAAAATGATGTCCACTCATGTGTGGATAAGGCTATTAAAATCTTGAGAAATACTCCTGTATGGTAACAGATGGTATGATTAATTTGCCATAAATTGGGCACAGCTTTATGAATCTGAATTATTTTCGGCACACACTATGTCAGAGCTTTGTGTGCATGCACACTTATAAACTAACTATTTCTAAACTCATAAAGTGAGTTTGCTGGACTGACCGCAGCCAAGAAAATGATTGCAACTCGCTGGAAGCTACCTCATTCTCTAACGATCCATTCTTGGATTCTCTCCCTTTTGGACGTCATATAAATGGAGCTTTCAACAGCTCGGATTAATGCTGCTAAGGAAAACACTCTTAACACCTGGCGTAGCACCGCTGAGTCTTTGAAAAACATGCTTTAAGTTGATTTTTTCACTGGCTCTCTCACCTTTGTGCCTCTAGATGTCAAGTCCCCCCTGTCTTGTCTATATATGTTTGTGAGTCTGTATGTGTCTCTGTGTTTTGTGAATATGTGTGTGTTGTGGAAAATTATGTATGTAATTTTTGGTTGTATGTGTAATCTTACCTTACCTTTTTTTATCGTCAATATTTTCACTGTGTTCTATGGTATCCACACGTTCTTATGTCTTGGGCCATTTGTCTTTCTCTGAGAATCCATTCAAGTAATATTGTATCCCTTGAAATACCTCTGTTGGACTTAACTTGTTAACTTGTTTAATGCAAATGAATATTAAAATAAAAATTAGATCGCAACAAAAAAAAAACAAAAAAACAACTTATAGTTTGGATTCTACACTCTCTTTTATAAATGAGACCCCAGGTCAGCTTCTCAGCGTGCTAACCTCCTAAGCTTACTTCTCATTTTGAATTGAGGACTCTGTTCATTAAAAAGTGCACTCCATAGGGCAGGGGTGTCAAAACTTTTTCCACTTTGGGTCACATATCAAAATATATAAGCATGGGGGGGGGGCACTTTCATGTACCACAGCTTGAGGATATTAAAGTTATAAACCACTCTAATGTCAGTTAAGATATTCTCTTGATTGAGTGTGCTCACATGGCTAGTTAGTAAAAATAGATGGGTGGATTATATGTCCTTTATACAACTGAAAGTCATAATTGCAAAGCATTCAGGTCTATTCAGAAATGTTTAAACTAACTTCTCCTGTACTGAATAGGCTATTAATGCTTACATTCAGTTTATCTTGTCTAACTCAAACTGTACATTTTAATGCTCTTCAAATCAAACCTTTCATTTTAATAGTCTACCACATTTTTATTTTAATACAATTATTGCCACAATTACAATAATTATAACTAAAGCATTTAGATTATTTTGAAAGTACTTTAAACACTGTTTACAACAGACTGAGATATAAAGAGCTGCATCAGTAAAATCAAACTATTTCTCATCCTCTTTAAGGACATCCATATTTAAAACACTCAAAAGAAACATTCCTGTCAGTAACACATTTGCTGTAATGTAGAGAAATAGATTATTTGATCATTTTTGTGCGCTTTTTGTTCATATGAGCTTTGACAGTGTTGGGAATGACGCACAGATGAGCGTGTGTGTTAATGTGTGTGTGTGTTGGTGAGCGAGTGTGTGTCTCTGCTCTGCCTATCAGACAACAAGCGTTTAAATTGGGCTAAAACTGCAGTTTTTGGAGCTAACAATGGACTCTATGGCGCTGAAAGAGAGTTTGTTTTGCTAAGTTTACCGCTGAAGTATACAACCGCCTGTTGCGCTGCTTATGTTAATCTTCTGATTGATGATACGCGCAGCCAACAGCTGATGGATGTGTGGCTGACAGAGGGTGAGACGAGAAGGAGACATGATGAAGGAAACAAAGTTACAAACTCACAGATACCGGCACTAAGATCAAGTCTGTGCGCATACGCAAACTAATGTAACACTATATTCTCCTTACGGAGACTGCACAGCAGCAACATTTCATCATTTTGGACCGTTATGATGAACTTATTACGCATTGGCAGATCATGTGCGGCCCCAAGAAGCGCAAGCGGAGGAGGGGTTGGGGGATGGAGCGTGATCTGAATAGGTCACGGATCAGCGCCGTTTCTTCTTTAGCTCTCCCACCAACAGTTTTAAAGTGTCCAGGGCATCTTTGTGATCTTTTATGACTTCCAGTCAGGTATTGTTTTCTGTAAGGAGAGCTGCTGCTCCAAGTGTCTGCGCAATATTGATCTCGCAAGACGGATTTTTCCTCGACGAGAAATCTTGTCACACCCCTACTAGTTAGTGGTTGACAAGGCAAATAGCTAATCAATTTAAGGATTTCGGGGAGGCCAGTCAGATTTCAGGGGGACCTGGCTACCACTGGCTACGCACCTGGAACACTATTGGTGCCGCGGTTTAGTGGGGCAATTACTTAAGGCATTATAAATCAAGGCAACATTATGACTTTGGTTGCCAATATGTTTACCATTTACAGTGTTGTCTTAGTGTAGTCACAAATGAATAAAAACATCAATGAATTCTTCTTGTCAAAATGTTTGTTTAAAGAATTAGCATGGTAGCACTGCCTTGTGCAGAAACTAAGAAGTACAATACAGTCAAGCAAAAGCTTCATGTTCGAATTTCATTTGATTTTTAGTAATTTTGCTGTGGGCTGCAGGCCGCATTTGGCCCCAGGGCCACAGTTTGGACACCCCTGCCATAGGGTGTATTTACTAAATTATAAGGGTGTGACCAGACTAAAACCTCACAAGATTTCTCACTGATGCAAAAAATACCCTGTTAGATGAACAGGCTGAATTGCATGGCTGTATCTGAAGACGTCCAAATGGAGTGAAAAGCACCCTTCTGTAGTTCCTAATACTTTAAAATCGTTTCCTCTGCGGCTGGTAAAGACACAGACCACAGCTGATCCTCTGTGACCTGAATTGCAAACAAAAAATTGGCAACACTTGGAGAGGTGGGTGGAAATGTGTGGGTGATGCTGGCTCAGTAGTAGGCAGAGTCATCTCGCAATCCAAGGGTCGTAGGGTAGATTTCCATCTCCTGCAGTCACGTCGATGTGTCCTTGGGCAAGAAATTTAACCCCACTTTGGCCCCACTGCTGCATCAGTGGCATGTGAACATGTATGGCTGATTTAAATGAAAATTATACGATATTGGGTGTCGAGGATTTCTTGTTTTTTAACCTAGGTATCAGATTCCAAAATCAATTGATTTGTGACCAGAATCATAAGAAGGTTTATCATTATTGTGACAACAGTAATACACATGTGTACTGTGTATTGTCATTCAGGTAGCGATATCAAGATAAGGTCTTTGGGTTGTAAATGTATTTTGAATTGGTGCTGCATTACCTCAGCCAGGATTTCGTCTTCTTTTGAAAATGTTGAAGCAACAGGCGCTGCATGGCACAGGGCTGAACAGCCCAGCAGAAGGATCCAGAAACCCACAAGAGATCTCATTCTTTACAGACGGTCTCCTTTCATAAAGGAGGTCCAGACGTTAATGAATCCTGAAAGAATAATGTGTCCTTTTGAGCTTTCTGATAAAAACTGCAGACATCCTCCTACACACTATTTGACATTCAGACTGTCTGTAAACAGTGGCCATCTGATCACACAGAAGGGGGAGATAATGATCAGTGATCTGCCTTTAGCCTCATGACCAACGCAATGTGATGTGGTATTTCTTTGTGATATTTATTATGCGATTGTCCTTCTGATGTATTTTGTATTCTGTTACTTCGTATTTCTCTGCAAATGGTCTGTGTGGCACTGCTAGCTGTGAAGCTTTGCCCCACACGAGGACAATAAAGTTATCCTTGATGAAACAGATCACTTAGAAATACTTGTTCATTAAAGTTTTTTAAGCCAGTGCTTAAAAATAATAATTGACTGCAACTATCTGGGATGCCTGCTGAAATGGCAGACGGGAGAGTAGCTCTACCTATTCAGCTGAAAAAAGTATCCACAGCACTACAGACAACGCATTAACCTGACATGCAGACAGACTTTTTCATATATCTATTGCATTCACATTCATCTGAAAAAGCTCCCAGAGAAAGTGTTTGGGAAGGGCAGGACTTCTCAAAAAATTCTTAGAAGTTGATTGGAGGAATGCTCTGTCATATTTGGGCCAACTAGAGTGACGAGACAAAATGACATTCTGTGCATGTGCACTCATGTGAGCTGACAGGCTAGCGCTGCTGTAGATTGTTAAAGGCAGAGCTTCTCTGTGAATAAAAGGATGCTAAGGCTTGGGAGACGTGCAAAAATATAATCTCTGTTCAGACAAGCTTTCAGAGTGGCTCTTTGCTCTTGTTTTAAAAAGAAATGTTACATCTGAGCTAATAGCTACTGCAGCACCAGCCACTGGATGCACCAGCAAACCCCACATGTAACAAACTAATGTGGAAGCAGACCAGGAGAAGAGCCTGAGCTAATCACTCCACTAGCCTCCATTGTACACAACCATTCACACAACAACTAACCCTTTCCCCGCTGTAACGATCACAAAATCATGCTGAAGCAGGCCGGCAGAAGAGTGAAAACATCTTAACATCACCAGGAGCTTTTGGTGTAGTTTTTATTCTTTATTTCATACTGAAACTTGATCCAGTTCTAGTAAAACTGACGCTTTGCTAAAGCTACAACCGAGGTAATCACCACACAGAGGCAGCCATAGCAAAAGGCCTTGAAAATGACTAAATCCTTCCCGTCACTACCGCCTTGTTCGCCTTAACTGACGCTGATTGGTTGAACAGTCTCCAGTTCGGCACAAACATTGTGGATTGGAGCTTTACAAGATGGATTTGCCTTATGACAGACATGGAGTCTGGGCAAACCCATCTGCTTTGCAAGGTTAAGAGAGCAAGGCAACACTGCCATTAGATGTTGCTACTTCTCCACTGATGCAACTGTGTATGGCTCTAAAAGCATTGTCAGCCACCCAGGCAGGCGGGCAGTCACATCCAACCCATGTGTAGGGCTGACCCCGACGGTCAGCCAGAACAGGGGTTTACAAAGGGATTTGGCAATTGTGCAAAGACATACACAGAACAAAGTACTGGAAGCATCAGTGCCATGATACTAAAGAAAATCTCTGGTTTAAAAGTGATTCCCACTCCCACTGCTCTACACCAGACTCTTAGGATAGATTGTTTTTCCTGTACTAACCTGAGTAACCATCAGAGAAATTGAAGGACATACCATTGTGCAAGTCTGCCAGGACATATTCTTATATTTTTACATACTGTGGTGCAATTTTTGGGAGTATTTTTATTTGCTTTACATCAAAATAACCCTTATATCCCAAGTTTTAATAATATGTATTAACTTATGTCTTAACTACTACAATGAATTGCTTAAAAGTGCAATAAACCTAAAAAAAATGAAAATTGTTTTTTTTTTCACATATATTTCAAAATACAGAAATTACACAGCTGTATCCCTCAAATTTGTAAATGTAAAAAAGTTGCACAATATCCTTTGGAACAACGTGATATTTATTTGGAGTCTGTACAGAACTTGGTTTTTGAGATATGACCAATTTTGTACTCTGTAAAAATGAGTTGTTGGACCCTTCATCTGATGCTGTAATTAATTTGAAAGCTTCGCGCCAGCTGTAAAACCGTTTGGTGCGACCAGGTTTTTACGGCTCCAGAACTACATATGTGTGGAAGTGTGTCAAAGGTAAGTGATGGATGTCTGGTCTGTGTTGGTTGTGTGTCTGAGTGTTTTTGTAAAAAAGTAGGAGTGAAACGAGGGCGAGTATGTGTGCAGGCTAAGTTCTTTGGTGTATTCTGTGGAAAAAACTACAACTCCTGGGAAAATATGCCACTTCCTGTTGTTGGGGGGGCAGGGTTTGGGTAGGAGCACGTAAGAATCATGTGACAGGTCATGCCCACAACGTGATGACATTTATTTCAACATAGTGCTGCAAATACCCATGGTCTTGTTTATAAAGATGTTTGTTTTGTGTGCTTTATTGTGTATTTTTACAAACCCATCACTGCAATTAAAAAGCGCTCTGAAACATGGTGAATGTCTGAAATGTTAGTGTAACTCCCCAGATTTATATGCAAAAATAATGATCAATCTACCGCCAATCAAAAATGAATATGCTAATATTCATTAGCATATTAATATGCGCTATGTTGGGTTTGATAGGATTAAAATCCTGGAAGAGGACTTCATTTGGCCTGGGACAGAAGAAGCCTTTGCTCACCTCACTACAGCCTGCACTTCCTTTCACCTTGGTAGTCCCACATCCATACCATCCTCTATCTCTAACCCTGAGTCTGAGTGAGTCTTAAATGCTCTTTAACCCCTTGCTTGGATGCTTTGAGTTGTCCCTATCTTTTCCTGACTGAACCCTTCGACAAACTTTTCCTGCTCCCCACAAATGCTCAAGTGTTAGTAACCTATTTCTAAGCTGTTCTTGGTGAGTATTAAGTAGCCTTCCTCCACTGCTTTCTAAACTGTCTCCTCTCCTTGACCAACTTCTCTTTCTCTTTCTGTCATCTAGATCTTAGTGACAGCACTCTCCTAACCCTGTTTCCATCATTAACTCTGAATCTTTCTATGTCATATGCATAAATATCATCCCCTATAGTGTTGGGTTCATCTACTGCTGTTTATTTAATCCCCTCTGACCACATTAACAGGTGCCTGTTTACTGCCGCCCACTCCTTCTGGTGACTTGCCCAAGGTCAGCTCAAGCTTTGTGCTCAAAGGTTCTCACTCTGGAGGGCTGGCCTCAGTGTCATCCACCCTTCCCCCTATGCCACCCCCTCCTTCCCAGTGCCAGGGTTACTGATATCCTGCCAGCTGTGGTTTTCTACCTGCTGTTGTACTTCAGCTGACTGACTCGACTGACTTCTTAGGAAGAACTAAGCGATGTAGCCACTCTTCACTCCTTTTAACACACACTTCATTCACCTCTACTGTGTTCTAGTGCCTTTGATTGATGTTAATTTCTGCCAGCTACAGGCGGGGTTGAGACACACTTTTAAATATCAAATTTAAGACCTGAACTAAGAAAAAATAATCCCACTTATTGGGAGATTTCTCAGTACACAATCCAGACAGAATTTTCCGATTTAATGTTCTGTTTATGAAATGTCAGATGATAAAGGAGATTTTCGGTCACAAATGCTATTCTATCTATAAACTGTAATCTGATATTAATCATTTCATGCTTTTTAGCAGGTGTACTGAACTGATTGTAGCCATTAGAAAAGGAGAATAACTCTTTTGTGGAGGAAGATTGTCAAAATAATGGTGGCCTGTTGGAAGCGGACAACTTGGTATCCCTGAGGTTTAGACTTGGATCAGTGCTTCACAACAGTACAGGATTTTTTAAATCACAATGATTGAGAAGGGGATCTAGGGGTCTTGCCCCAGGAAATTTTTAGCATCCAAGACTAAATTTCCTGCATTTTGGTGATTTTTAAATGAGATAATGGTAGAAATTCAGTTAGAAACACAAGATTATTGATTCGCTCACACTAGTCTGGCCAGGAAGGGTTAATTATAGTAACGCCAGAGTCACATTTACAGTCTTTATGTACATATCATTTGTTTTAAGCCATATGTTGAATTATTTTCCTGATCATTGGCTGCAGGTGTCAACAACTGACCTATGCTAAGTCCCGCCCTCAAACACGATGTGCCAATCACAGTGCATATAGCCATTCCATACGCTCAGACATACTCTGCCCGGACGTCCATTGAAATGCATTGCAGAAAGTCAGTTTTCGTTTGTTTTATGAGTTTTTTTTTTTGAGATTTTAAGTTTAAAAATAGTCAAACGGTGTTCATGGGGTACATGCAACTCCGACACAAGGTATCACAAGGTGTATTTTTTACCCTTTCCTAAGCCACATCTCAACCGATAAAAACTGTCTTCTTTGGATAAAGTTGTGCAGTAGACCAACTAGATGTGAATAAAATTAACAAGGATGTCTACATCTGTTCTAAGGTAAGTCAACATGATATTTGAGGCAACATATTGTCACTTTGCTGGAAAGCAGGACTTGACATTTACACCCGCCAACTAGCCACATGCGGGTGGATTTTGGCTGTGGCGGGTAGCAGCGTGACTCTAACTAGCCACGATGGCGGGTTGAATTTATCAGTGTCACAATGCTTCACTCTGAAAATGCTTGTCAGTTAGCCCATATGATTTAGGCTTGTTACAGAGAGGCATTTTGGCACATAAAAGCCTCAAATTTCCCCCAAAACAACTGAAAAGTGGCTGGTCTCGTCATCCATTCGTACATTTTTACGCAGCGCCAAGGGCTTTCATGCTGTATGACACACATAAATGCGACACTCACACACATAGACGGACACACACTCGCACTGGTGTGTTGGTAATTCAGACTGAAGGCTTCTATCTGTTTAGGGAAAAAGTTTCAGAATGTTGGAGGATAAACTCAGACCTGAACTTTATCCTTCTGCTTTAAAGCGCCTCTCTCTCCAAGGAGGATCAGCGCGTCAGCGCCGTGTGTGCTCCAGCTGTGTGTCTCACTTGTGCGAGCCAGGGTGTGCAGTGTGTCTAAATATCATTTGAGTAATACTCCATCTATATTCTTTGTTTGTTGAGGGCGTTCTAAATTATAAAACCTCCGCATAGTTATAAAATAATACAGATATTTTTACTTTACAGGGTCTTCAATGAATCAGACTGAGCCCTGATGACAAACTTCAAACAGTTTTAGTAAGAGCAACATTAACATTCAGACCTGATCCCAACACAGCTGTCTAACTCGGTTCTTCTTTGGAGCTAACAGGATAAGGTTCTCTGAAAAAATGTCTGCAATCATTTATCCCCAATGTGTTTATAACTCTACGTTATTCACACTGTGTTGGCATTGATGCGTGTAAATCCTGTGTGGAGGATATATATAGGTCAGACGTGAACTCATGGGGTGGCTTATAAGGCATATTTGACTATGCCCTAAATGGTTTCTCCAAAGCCCTGAATCTTTTAGTTTGATAAAAATGTGCTACTGTTATGATTGATAAATGTAAAAAGAAAAAGCCTGGATGAGGATAAACAAATGGACCCTGCTGATCACAACATGGAAATTGCATTCTTGTTGCCAAATAAAATGTGTAGATTTATTAAAGTGTAAACACATACTACAGAATAAATCAAACCTAGATATTAATATTTCTGTATTTTCATAAATATTTAATTGTCTACTAGTATAACCTCACATTTAGCTCTATGGTGTTGTTTTTTAAAGAATTATTCCTATGGTAACATTTTACAAAAAATTCTAACCCTATATGTGTTAGCAGTATGTTATGTAGCTTTAAATAAAGATATGTTCTGTATTAGTTAAATCTCATCAATCAATGGAAGGAATATGGCACATGTGTAAATCTGCCTAGATCAGACAGTCTTCACAAAGTGAGTGAGCGTGTAAGAAGGAGACCAGTGAGAGAGACCACCAAGACATCTATGACTACTCTGAAGGAGTTAAAAGCTTCAGCAGCTGAGATGGGAGAGACTCTGCAGACAACAACTGTTGCCTGGGTTCTTCACCAGTCAAAGCTTTACTGCTCAAACTCTGTCACGTTCCTCATGCAGCGTGACAGAGTTTGAGCAGTTTTGCAAAGAATGGAGTCAAATGGCAGTGTCCAGATGTGCAAGCCTGATTGAGACCTATTCACTCAGACTCAGTGCTGTGATCGCAGCCAATAGTGCGTCTACTAAATACTGACTGAGGGGGGTGAATATGTATGCAATCACTTATTTTTCATAATTTTTTTTTTTCATTGGCATTACTGTGTAGAACTGAGGCCTATCAACACCAAGGTTATAATAGTTTTGGATTTTTCATTAGTGTCATTATATATAATTTATATTGACCATGACCGATCTATAAAATCAATAAAAGGGTAAAACTTAATATAGGCACCATGTTTGTTTACAGAATTAAATGGTAGCACTGAACAAGCTTCAAGTTAAAATGTGGACCATATTCAATTTAGAGTTTAGAATTTCCTGCGGGCCAATCAAAAATGTGCCGCAGGCCAAATTTGGCCCCTAGGCCATAGTTTGGACACCCTTGTTGTAGAGCATCTAATTTTTGTTACATCTTTTTCAGTCCTGTGCAGCAGTCACCTCTTTCTGTCTACTACTAATACAGCTGTTTTTAGTTTAGCTGTATTTTTGAGTGTAGTCACACCATGAAAGCAGGAGAATAAATGAAGTTTGGTAGTTCTGTGATAGGATCACTACAGCACACATGTTTTTCCATCACTGTTTTGCACTGTCACTTCTTTTATCTGGTTATAAAAGCTGTGCTCACACATTAGAAGAGGACTTCAGTGGAGTTGATATAGTCTTTTATTTATGTTCTAGTAGTAATAAATATGTGCAGCAATTGTCTTTATCGTGATAGTCATAAACAATAGCAGCCATTGTCTACCTCTTGGTCTCATAACATAGAGTATAATAATCAGCCACAGCTTAGTATCAGCCTCAGTCCCAGGTTACATCTTGAAATAGGCATTTGGGGTGTTGTCCTGAATTGTTTGACCACTCAGTGGCCAGTTAGTGCAAAGAACAGTGAATGAGTTCGTCCCTCATTCAGGAGCTGTGCAGCATCACTGTGCAACTGGCAGCAGGGACATAGGAAAGTAATGCGCCAGTCCTCATTACATTAGCACCGTCATGTTCTGCTGCGCTGGCTGCAGGCAGATTAGCTGTTCGATGGACAATCCTCTTAAACAAGTCTGCATTAAGCCACAGTGAGAGGCTCTCTGTTCTCATGCCCCTCCCCGCTCTCTGTCTCTTTCTTTCTCTCGATAAATCTTCCTCTCATGTACTCCTCTGCTTTTGCCACATGCGTATCTCGACTTCTTTTCCTCTCCTTCAGACTTTTTTGTTGACCCTGCGAAAAATAGTCCTGATTTCCTGCGTCACCATCTCCTGCCAGTTTGACCTAGAGGAAAGAAAGGGTGGATTAGAGGCCGATAATGTATTTGTTTATGGTGCAAAGCTTCGTGATTCAAAGCCATGAAAACACAATGAAGCATACCGTACAGCAGACATAAAGACATGAAAAGCTGCCAGAAACAAAGCAAAATAAATGAGTTAATCATGAAAATGTCCCAGCCAGCAGCAATAAATGTGAATGAGCAAAACAAGAAGGGCTTTTCCCAATCTGCTTAAGAAGATGTAAAGGTGATGAGATCAAGAGATTAATGAGACTTATAGATCACAGAGCAATCAATACGACTCAGTAATCAATGAGACAAAACTGCACGTGCAGACTCAGCTGACAGCCACAGTCAGTACGTTTACATGCACTTAGAAGACAATGAATTATTGTTGTTTATTATGAGATACACACACATTCTGACATTAAATGTCTTCCAGATCTCTTAGAAATGTTGGGACAGGAGCATGTTTACCACTGTGTTATATAACCTTTACTTCTGACAACACTCTGCAAGCATCTGGGGACTGAAGACGCTAACTGTTGAACATTGAAAAGGGAATTCTTTCCCATTCTTGCTTGATTTACAGATTAGGTTGCTCAACAGTGCAGGGTTTCTATTGTCAAGTTTTGGGCTTCATAGTGTACAGTACATTTTTATCAAGAGGCTGCATACAGGTACCCTCACTCTTTGACTGTGAAGCCATGCCGTTGTAACTCTTGCAAAATGTTGCTTGGCATTGCTGAAATAAGCAGGGACATCCCTGAAATGATGCTGTGTGGATGGAAACATGTTGCTTCAAAAACTTGTATGCACCTCTGAGTAATAATGGTGCCTTCACAAAAGTGTAACCTCCAATTTCCACATACAACTGCTGCAAGGTTAGAATAGTTTTGGATTTTTATTTTGTCTTTACTCTTTGTTTTAAATTTCAGTTTAGTTTTTTTAAAGTTTTTTCTTTTGGCTTCTTAGTTTAGTCTAGTTTTTATTTTGCAGAAATGCATTGTTTCAGTCTAGTTTTTATACATTTCAGTTTTAGTTTTAGTCTTATTGGCAATAAGGGGAACTTGTTAGGGGCGAGACCTAAAAGGGCTCTTCACTTCTCTCTTTATTTATTCAATTTTTATGTTTGTATACAACTCAAGACCCCAAATCACCACTGTATAAAGTATTTCCAATCAAAATCAGGTGATTTTACACTCTTCAGGCATGGGTGTCCATCTGAGTCACTTTGCTGCTGTCAAAGACTAAAACTAAGCAGATTTTGTCTCTAACTTTATTTTACTTTAGTTAGTTTTGTCAGCACATTGTACTGCTGAGCAGATTGCTCCCTCTCTAGTCCATCTACAGTTTATGGGAGATACATTGCAGGCTTGTTTTTGGCACTGGCAACAGCCAAACTACCCTGTAGCACAAGCAAAAGGTCATTGGGAGGTCAGTGGGTTTGCCACTTATGTGGAAAGGTTAACTTTTGAGGCAAAAAGCCAAACAGTTTTACATGAAACCGCTGATTTTTTTCTAGCAAAAATTAACCTTTTAGCTCCATAATGAACTCACCTATGGTGGAAGCAGTAAAATCATGGAATTATGTTGAAATGAACGGTAAATCAACCCCCAAAAGGCGAAATAATCATTGGGGCCAGTTGGTAAATCAAACTGTTGCTAAAGTCAGTGGGGAGAAGAGCTGTCTAGTTCTCCTAAACTACCGCTATAGCTGTAACCTTGCTCATCTCTTACAACCACCATTATTCAACCAAACCCTAACTTTTATCTACTGCCTTGTTCTCTGCGAAGGACACTGATCGGTCATTTCAGGTTCTTGACTTCATCCTTCTGAACAGAAAGTGCCAAATAAAAAGACAATATTTAAAGACTGAGCCCTGAAAAAGGTTTTTGCTCTGCTTGCCCATGGGTTTTATTCTAGTATTTTAAGATGGTCAAAACAGATTTACATAAATAAAACAAATAAGTATCTGACACTTGCATGCTGTTAGGACATGGTGTAACTTGTTATCAGGGGGCAATTTGCCACCGACTAGTTAAATGGCCTTAGCTGTACAGTAATTGTGGATCTACTTTACTATGTATGTAAACGTACTGAGTGGCATCTCCACAACACAACAGCATGCAGGACTCTACCTCCTGTTTGGACTAAGACGGTCAAGCCTTTTTCTCAGCTTTTTTTCTTCTGTAGGCAGCTATATCCTCAGGGTTCAGCCCATGATTGTCTTCCCTAAAGCAACATTCAGAGAGTTGCATTTTGCATGAGTGGAAGTTAATCAATGGCAGGAGACAGTTACATACAAAATAACACTAGTTAGATGTAACATCCCCATAAAACACACATTCAACATAGGGAACAATGGGCCTCAGTCACCAACAGTTCTTAGGAGGAAATTTGTTCTTAAAACACTTACCCTGGTGTTAAGAGGCTTCTGGCATTTGTTTAAGTTGTTTTTTTTAATGTGGGGCTGTCCTTTGCAAAAACAAAATATTCAAACACTCGTGAGCACTCAAAGGCCCCATCCACACAGAGACGAATTCAGGGGTATATGTAAAAGTTTTTTGTCATATCGGCGTTTCACCCACATGGAAACGGCCGGGGAGGCCGTAAACGTTACTTTTGGAAACCGGGCCCCAGAGTGGACAAATATGTAAACAACTACTGTTTCATCTCTGTGTGGACAGCCAACCTAATCTTTCTTGAAATGTTTACATCATACATAGTAACAGTGGGGTGCACAGACTTTTTCAAGGGCAGGGGCGAAAAGAAAAAAAGGACACATACAGCGCGTTCTCGCCACTGAACAGAAGGCACTAAAGTTTCGCGTGTTTTCGAGGGCACTTTAGACATGTTTATATGTTATACAAATGGCACATTATATAGCCTTGAAACAGACTAACTAGACAGACTACTCAAGTTAGTTTGTAGTTAGGATCAGCATCCACAAGAACTGTGTAGATTCAACGTTGGACTGTGAAGAACACACAGAAATAAATAAATAAATCCCTAGGGGGTCTGGGGGTAACCTGACACGCCAATAAAGCTTCAATAGGAAAGGTCTGAGAAAAGGCAGAGGCTTTGAAAAAAAACCCGGAGTATGATTGGGTGAATGTTCTGTGTGTCGCATCTCTACGGGCCAATCAGAGCAACAAAACACGTGACGTAGTCACTATCGAGCTGCGCGTGCGTAGCTACTGAGGAATAACGCGAAACGTGGCGACTATGGACATGTAAGTACTCGACTTGTCGTTTTTGAAAAGAAAACAACTCACTGCTGTTCTTTATTCTTCTTTTAATGAAGAAATGTTGTCAAGTTCCGATAAAACGGGCGCTTTAGCAGCATCCATGCTAATCTCTTCCTCCATAACTGCACCAGCTCTTGCTGCTGCTTGTTTACATCACGACTCTGCTGCACCTGAAAGTACTGCCCCTCATTGCTGATTGGTCCTGTCACTTTCTAACCGGGCCCAAACGTTTCAGATGGGAGCTTTGCAAGATGGATTCGCTAGTGAAAAACAAGGAAAAGGGCGTATCCATCTGCTTTACAAGGTTAGTCTGGGGGTCTTCCCCAGAAGATTTTCAAGTTAGTAGATTCCATTCCTGTATTCTAGTGCATTTTAATACCATATTAGCACCAGATAATCCAAACTGGTTCTGTGAGATATAGTTCTAACTCAATATAGATACAAAAAAGGGGCCAAACATAAAAGTCATGCAACAGTAATGTTTCATAGTATTTCTCGGTCCTAATGGTCTTCTGGAGTTTAGTGTGTTTTCTTCACCCAAGAGGGCAGTTTAGCACATGTTCTGGCTCCAAAAAGGGCACTTTAGCATGTGTTTTGGCACCCAAGAGGGCACTTTAACACACGTTTTGCCTCCCAAGAAGGCACTTTAAGACGCATTTTTCAACAATTGGGCCGCAAGGGGGGGGGGGTTGACCCCGCACACCAGTGTATGCACCACTGAGTGTATGTGCTGTTACTTGTCCAGGTGACACTGCAGCACCAACGCCATCATTCTTCCTTTCTTTACTTTGTTCTGTGCTTTTCATTGATGATCTTCAGAAGGCTGAATGAAAAATCACACGTTCTGTCTAGAGGTTGTGTGGCGTCCCAGACATGGTCTTGACTGTCATTCATTAAGACACAATACATAAGATAAAATGATCGATTTTCAGGGCCAAACCCTTACCAATGCCGGATCTTGCTATAACGTGAAATTTCTTAAGAACAAATTTAAAAAATCTCTTAAGAAGATTCTGGTGAATGAAGCCCAATGAGAACAGCAGATAGTTTAAGATCACTTAGATTTCAATAAAACAGGGGATCTATGGTATCATACAAATGGGCTACAGCATAATAATCTATTGCACACATGTATTAAGGATTTTGACACATATACAGTGCTAATATAAAAATATCAAGCTTACCCTGGTTTAATCTCTGGAGGTTTTGGCAAAGGTTTAGTGAAGTCTGCTTTCCCCACAAGCCAGTAAGTCTCCTCAATACCTTTACCCTAAAGAACAGAGAAGGCACATGTCAAAGAGTGACCAATATGTCCTAAAAAGAAAATGCAGCGGTTAAACTGATCATTGAGAGTTCTTACCTTCAGCTCTGTCTTGCCTCTGACTTCTATTTTATAACCCTCATTAAGTGAAGAGAGGATTTCCACAGTGCTCATATTTACATGGATTCTATAAGCTAAGGGACACCAAGACAAAGAGGAGAAAGCATTTAATCAATAAACATAACACAATATGACCTAAAGTGGTCTGTATGTGAGGAGAGTACTTACGCAGCCCAGTGGATTCCATGCGAGACGCAGTGTTGACGGTGTCTCCAAAAAGGCAGTATCGTGGCATAGTCAGACCCACCACCCCGGCAACACAAGGGCCTGAACATGGGACAAAGAGAGGTGTGTTTTAACTTTAAAAATGGATCAAACAGAATGAGCTGTACTCATTTTCTTTTAGTTTTTGACAAGCTTAGTGTTTCCCAGCATGCAGCAGCATGACCATTCATATTGGAAAGTCAATACTAATCCATTTTGCGATTTATTTTTGGGCTCTTCTGCTTTGAAGAAGGGCAGTGGGTAGAGTTTGAAAACGAGAAGAGAGGGTGGGCAATAACATGCAGGAAAATGGGCAACAAATAAAATTTGAACCTGGGCCATCCATGTGCATGGGTCACAACCTTACACTGGGCCATCAGCACCCCCAGTCCATGCAATCTAAAGGTGAAACGCAGCAGCTCATCTATTTTCAAAACAATGGTTAAACTTTTTATCTGTTGGGAGCGCTTTCATATTAAAATATTCCCATCATGCACACTTACACATAATACCAGCATTGCCGCGTTGCAATTTGGTTTTCATAAACATGAAACCGTGGTATTTTGGATTGGGTGCCCGTGGTAAAGCCAGGTGATTTCTGATAAGGATGGAAAAAAAGAGACTTGGGAAGTACTCTCTGCTGAGTATCAGCTCACCATCCTTTACTGTAGACTGCCCCTTGCCACAGACTTGAAGTCAATCACTCAGTGAATAACTTCACTCATGGTGCAGGCATGTTTAATATCGAAAAAACAAAAATCTCCTAGAAACATGAGCAGTGTTGGGGGTAACATTACTTTGTAACGCATTAGAGTACTCAGATAACCTCTTTGTTGTAATGAGTAACGTAACACTTAAGTTCTTAAAATTCAAGTTATTAGTTACATTTTCATAAAAGTAATCAGTTACTAAAAGGAAAATCCCCAATTTCCTCCCATTTCTGCTGTGGCTTCAAAAAGAGAGAAAGAAGATAAGGAAGCTCCTCCAAGCATCTTCATTGTTTCCTGTATTCACTGCCACATAGCGCTGTGGCAGAGAGAGGTGAACATCCGTGCTAATATGCACGCATCCCTAGCTTGATGAGCCTGTGAGATAACAGAGAGGGCAGCATGGCAGTGTGGAATCATCCCCTTTATGTTGGATTTTTGGATAAAGAGACAAGAGGTAACCTGGCACGCCAGATGGATGTGTTTCACACATTTATCTGGAAAACCACTCATACAGAGCATTTGGGAAAGGGCAGAGCCTTTGAAAAAAACTTGAAGGGTGATTGGATGAACATTCTGTCTGTCACATCTTTATGGGCCAACAAGAGCAACCAAACAAGTGACGTAGCCGCTATCAAGCTGAGGACTAAACTCCATAGGGAACTGCATAATGCAAACCATGGCAACTGTAGGAATGTCAGTACACGACTTTTGTCGTTTTTGAAAAGAAAACAACTCACTGCTGTTCTTTGTTCTTCCTTTAACGAAGAAATGTCAAGTTCTGATAAATCACATAAGACACATTCATTGCACAGGTGATTTCAGTAATTGTGAGACTACTAGCACCAAAAGGCTGGAATTAAATGAAGTCAGTCACTTTAAAGAGGGCGAATATTAATGCAGTCATTTATTTCACCTTAAATATTTTTGTTTAATTGACATTACCTTGTAGAAATCTGTTCTTGCTTTGACTTTAAGGATTTTTTTTTGTAAATAAAGACAAATTATATTGACCATGAGTGTTCATAAAATCATTAAAAATGTAAAACACCCAAGGGGTGAATTCTTCTTACAGGCACTGTAAACAAAGGAACAAAACAAACGGGAAGAAGAGGAAGAAGTAAAGATTTACTCATTACTGTTTTTCATCGTAATCTCACAATCAGTCGCAAAATAAAAACTAAACTAGACTAACAAAGCAGCATTAAAAATAATCACGACTAGACTGAAACGGACAACCAAAAGTTAAAATGAAACTGATAAGAAATCCAAAATGGTTATGACATTGCTTTTGGGATAATAGGAGGTACAATCCAACACAGTCAAGTGAGGCAGTAATCAAAAAATGTTACTTTTTTTATAAAAGGCACCAGTCAAACTTTGACTAGAGTTGGATTGACAGCAGTTGACTTTGACCAAAACCAATTCAAACGACACAAACAAACTGTGGTGTTGAAATCCTTCCTACAGTCTCCCTTGTTTTCACTATGATGAACAACTTAAGACAAGAAACAAGTAAGTAAGGTAAGGAGTGTGATAAGGACTCACCTGAGTGGATTCCTATCCGTATCCTGATGGGCACATCTGGCATGTGCCTCATCCGGAAGGTTCCTACAGAGCTGAGGATGTTCAGAGACATGTTGGCAATCTCGGCAGCGTGCTTGTTGCCATTTTTCTTTGGCAGGCCTGATGCAACCATGTAGGCATCACCAATGGTCTCCACCTGAACATCACCAACAAACGTGTTAATGTAACATTACATCAAACAGAAAGGGGCCCTTTCTGATGAAGCCGGTCACTTTAATTTGGAATATTATTTAGTAATCAGAGGAGTATGGTATACTAAAATAATCTACTGTATGTGGTTGTTTATAGGTGTGATGGATGCATAGATTGTGGATGCTTCTGTTGTGATCTTGAAACATTTGTAATAAAAAGAACCATAACTTTCTATCAATGTATGACATAATACTTAAACACCATTCATTACGATAATCACAATAACGAAGAGAAAACACAGTCCAGGGGTGGACCGTCAGACTTTCAGCATGTTGCAACTAACAGATCAGCTTCTATTAATGTTATGAATAACAGATTCATGGTTAACAGTTGTTTCTGATAACCCCCTCTAAATCTAACAAAATACCTAACCTAAAATTTCAAAAACATTTCTGTTAACTTTAACAGAAATAAAAATCAGGCTTTACATAAAAAGCTGACCTGAAACAGTTTTGGGTTCATACAAAATTACTAAAACAAAAATAATTTAAAGACAAAATGCCTTTAGTTGACTGACACATCTTCCACAAGGAAGACTACAGACTAGGACTACTTGAAACTAGATCTTAGATGAAAATAAAGACTAAAATATTAGTGATGGACTGTTGAATATTCTAAATCCATGATATTTCTCCATAGGGAATGTCAACATATTTATAAGTATATTTTAAATCCCTTAAAGTATTGATAGTGCATTATTAAGGGTGTTTACATTTATATTAATTTTATAATTTACTGATTAAATTAGTTCAAAGAAAATAGAAAGCATGACTCAAAGTGAAGATTAAAAGTACAGATTTTTCTATTGACGAAAAGTAGACTAAAATGTTTTGGAGTTATTGTCAAATAAAGGTTTTAAATGACTAAAATGTGAGTAAAACTGAAAGTCATTTTAATCTAAAAACTAAAAGTAAGACTAAAGTTAACACTGGTCTCAGGCACAGGGTTTTATACTCTATATTATTATGAGTCTGTTCGTTGCAGATGTTGATATATGATGATATATCTTTGAATTCCTTAGGGTTCTTTTGAAGACCTCACTTGAGGTCTCTTTCTGAATCACAGATACCAAAACAGGTTTTAATAAACCCAGAGACCACTGGTCATCAACTGGTGGCCTGAGGGGTCAAATCAGGCCCCCCCAAAGCTTCCCGTCTGGCCCCCAGAAGATCATTTAATTCAGAAAAGCAGGAAAAGAAAATGTGGTTTTAAGAGTATTTTTTGGCTTCAAATGTCTACAGCTGTTAAATCAACCCCCAAAGCAATTAATATTCAAATAGTTTTAGATTGACTACAGAAATTCACTTGTCAGCTATTATTAGTTGGTGTTAAAACTGGCAAAAATGAACGGATAAAGTGGCAAAAAGGGGTTAAAGAGTGGCATAAATTGATGATAAGCGTCCAAAATGGTTGTAGAGTGGCAAAAAGGGACAACAACTTGCAGGAAAGTGGTGGAAATGGTTAAAATGTGGCAAACCATTCATATTAAAGGGAAAAAGGGGCAAAAAGTATATCAAAAATGGGTTAAAAGTGGCACAAAATGTTGCAGAAATGGCAGAATGAAGCAGTCAAGTAGTGAAAAGTGTGAAACATATTGGTGCTTAATCACAATTGTTGAGGGCCCATTCTTAGGGCATGTCTGTCTCCTTGTGGTCTACGACATTATAGATTGGGAAGAGCTCACTGTTAATGCCTAAAAATGTCCTGTGTTTTAAAAGAATTACAAATAATAATAAAATTATATGTCAATCAGAACAACATATCGATTTAATTTTTCTTTATTTGGAAGTCTGGCCCCAGAGACTCTGGCAAGACTAAATCTGGCCCTTGTGCAAATGTACTTGATGACCCCTGCCATAGGCCAAATATACTCTAAGTCACATGCACAAGTAGACAAAAAAAAAACACTGCTCTTAATACAATATCCTTCATGTTTGGTCCTAAATATTAAATTTGAATAAACATCAGAGAAAAGAGTCTGGTCAGAAAGGCCAAAACTGTTCCTGCCCTTTTGATGTTGCCCCACACAAGTATCAAACATGACAAAAACATCCTAATACTAATAAAAACTTGATGAAACTGAATATTTTCACAAGACAAAACTCAACTACTAAGCAAGTATTTCAAAAATGTTTTAAAAACTAAACTAAAAACTAAATTAAATTGTAAACAAACAGTTAAAATTAATGAAAAATATAACAAATATTAAAAAAAAGAATTACAGTATACTGAGCATGCTCTCTGACCTTGTATACATCGTGGTTACTGAGAACAGCGTCAAACAGAGTGTAGAGATCGTTGAGAAGGTCGACCACCTCGATGGGATCACTGAGCGAGGAAATTGTAGTGAAGCCCACGATGTCACTGAAGTAGATCGTGACCTGGTCAAAGTACTCTGGCTCCACCGTGGCCCCAGTCTTCAGGGCCTCAGCCACTGAGCTGAAAATGAAGAGTTTGATTTTTGAGTTGAGATGAGATTAATATTAGAGATTTTTTCAGTTTTTTTTGTAGGAACTCACGGAGGCAGCATCTCCGACAGCAGTTTTTCTGTTCTCTGTTTCTCCACCTCCAGCTCCTCCGTCCTCTCTCGGATCAGGTCCTCCAAGTTGGAGCTGTACTGCTCCAGCATCCTCAGCATGGAGTCGATGATGTTTGTTTTTTTACCCTTGTTGATGATCTTGAACTGGTCACAAAATAAAAAGTCATGTTAAACTATGTGTGCAGTGTACTTAAAGATTGCCTGTGTGGTTTAACAAAACTTCAAGCCTGCCTCATGAAACGCACCCTATCAAAGATCTCATCAAATGTTGGTCTGCGGTCAGGCAGTTCACTCCAGCACTGCTTCATCAGCTGGATACACTCCAGAGGAGCCTGGTCTGGGGCCACAGTGGGACGGCACATGGGAGGAGGCTTCTTCACCTTGCGAATGATCTCTGGTGGAGAGTATTGACATTTTAATCAAAGTTTAAAAAAAGAATGGAGCTCAGTGGTAATTCAAGCTGTTTCTATTCAGTTATAAGTCACCTCTCATTCATATCATTCCCTTAATTACCCTGCTAATCAGATTCTGCCACAACCTTGTTTGACCAATCATCATGCACCTGTCATGTTTTAAATCTGTCATTCTCTCTTTCACAGTCAGCCTGTCATTTCAGTGTTGGTGCAGCAACTGTCCTCCACCCCAGCCACCTCAATTCAGCTCATAATTCAAGTACATGAAGTCATCACAATGGGGTCCACTCGCCAGAGACATTGCACATTTCTCTTTCATTAACATTTGTATATATATATATATATATATATATATATATATATATATATATATATATATATATATATTCTTAAACTCATATTAAGTCTCTCTAATTGAACTGGTATTATATCAGGTAACTGTTAAACTTGATTATGAACCCTGCTTGATGGCAAAAGTATGAACAATGTTAGGGTTTTTCATGACCAAAATTGAGATTTGAGTTCTAAGCAGCGATAAACAGGCCGTCACATCTTTGTGCAAATTGGGGTGTTACTATGGAAGTACAGCAGCTTTGCATAACATGTTTTGACAAAAGAGTTGTGTTGTTTGTTTTATATATTAAATTTTGAGCTTGGAGTTTCTGGTTCCCCCATTTTAGCGTGTACAACATTTCCCCCTTGTTTTCCAAGTGAACTCAACAACATCATATTTTTTTATCTACCTTGACCAGGTTGAGCATCAGCGTTAATTTCTTCAACTAAAAATGTGTCTTAAAATGTTAGTGGAAAACCTTTTTTCCATAAGAAAGATGTGACTAGCTAGATCTTTTGCCTACAAAAACTCATGATACTTCTCCACTATGCAAATAATGTAAGTCATTAGGTTAGGACTAAAAGTGAAGGTCAAAATATCAGAACTTTTTATTGACTAAAACTGAAGTGTTTCAGAGTTTTTGTCAACTAAAACTACACAAAACATATACGACTCAAGGCGGCCTTACACCTAACGACTTTCCGTCCGATTTCAAAGATGCAGACAAAATTCCAAAGTTGGAATAAATCACGGGAGTCTTACCAAAGCTCACTCCCATTGTCTCAGTCATTAGGTGTAAGGTGGTCATAAGACTCGATTTTGGCCATTTTAAGGCGGTCTTTCTTCAGTCTTGGTGTTACAATAATACCAAACATGTTTGATATTGTCGTTAGTCTTAAGTCTGGTTGTATGCAAACTGTCGTCCACAACCAATGGGAGCTGGTGTTATGCGTAAGCAGATTAATTCACTTCATTCTTCAAAATATGAACATGAGTGTAAATTAATCTAGAGCCGCTGAATGTTCAGCTATAACTCAAGAGATTGAAAAACTTCTCTGCTCAGAGCTGCAGTCAGATCTCTGCACCTGTGTTTTTGTGTGCCTTTTCTGTCAGTTCAGTCCTGGCTGACGTGACTGGTACAGTAAACCCCTACTTGGGTTTTCAAAGTAAAAGCCCGATCAGTTTGTTTCCATGGTGAGATGACTGGTGTTTTCGTGCTTTTATTCTGAAGTGTTCCAGATTGTTCCTCGGTTGTTGCAGTAACATGCAAAGTTGCTTCGGTGTTTAACTTTCCTTTCATTTCTACTTGATGTAAATGATTTAAAAACATCAGGTTATGAGAGCTATTAACTGCGATCTTCGTCTCTATCTACATCTTGTTCTCTGCTGAAAAATTGTTGGTGTAAATTGCCACCAGATGCATGATGGGAAATAATCTCAAAAGGAATCATACTCTAGTCTTGCAGTAAGTGATCCACAGTTGTTGAGTTTTTTGTCACAGGCTCAGATTTTGCAAAGACCGGGGGTCACTAACTACAAGACTAGAATACGATTCCTTTTGAGAAAACAACTTTTTAGGTTACTGCAATAATCAAAGATCTATCTTTGACACACTAAAGGATAAAAGTGGCATATGAAAATGCATGTTGCCTCGACTCAGAAACAAACTTATCAGGCTTTTATTTTGAAAAACCCAATAAAGGTTTACTGATTCTATCATGTGAGACCATCTCTTGTGTTATGAGCAGACATTTAGTGGCTTCACATTCATGTTTTGAAAGGTTAACTGTTTTAAAGTGCTTATGGACAGCTCTGGCTCCCATTGTTTGTGGATGATGGTCGCATCATTGAAAAGACAATATGAGTACGACCAGGCTAAAGACTTAATACAATATCAAACATGTTTGATATTGTCTCAAAGATTGCTTTAAAACTGCTTGGATTGAGTTTTATGTCCACCTTACACCTAAAGACTGAGAGTACAGGAGCATGCAGCAACTTTAGCAAAGCTTTCATGATCTTACTCTGACTTTGGAATTTTTCTGCAACTTTGAAATCTATTGGAAAGTCTTTAGGTGTAAGGTCAGCACAAAATGCGACTAAAATTAACAACTTCTGATATAAAGACTGACTGAAACTGTTGGGCAACCAGGCATCCTCTTTTATAACTGAAGTTGTCATGGTTGTCCTCCTGTGTTTTTGGATTTTGTGTTAAGATTGTTTTTGTGTTGGAGAGGAGGCTCTATGTGTTTTTCTTTTTCTTGCTGCAGGCTGATTGGGCAGGAGCACTGGGCAGTCACAGCTGAAGCCTATTTTTGGCCAGTCTCTCCTCTTAATGACTTTGTATTGAGCCTTCAGATGCCAGAGTATTTCTTCAGCTTCCTGAGTGGTAACCTGGCTCTCTCAAATTCAACTAAAGTACTATACTATATGTATTATAGTGGGTGCTGTTGAGCCTTTTTTTTTTGATGCACATGCACAAACTTCCAACCACTAATTTAAAATTTTGTGCAAATTTTGATTAATTCTGATTAATTCTGGGGCATGGCAAATCCCCCTTTTACCAGAGGAAACATAGCAATGCCTTGCATTCCAATAGGGTCCTCACATCCACATTGTAAAACAACACATTTGTGACAAATATAAAAGCATTTCCTGTGATCAGCCTGACTCTGTTTTTTTATCTGTTAAATACTAACCCTCAGGTGCTAGTCCCAGCATGCAGTACGGTGGTCCTCGGACTACCACCTCTTGCAGGATGATAGAAAAGCTGTATACGTCTCCTTTGTAGGTGCCTCTGCGTGAAATTGTCTGGTCCCTTAAGAACTCTGGAGCTGTCCAAAATAGATCTGAGTGAAAGAAACAAAAGGTTTCATATTAGACTTGAAATGTGATATTTAACACAACCGCATGTAAAGGACACATGCTTTTGTGTCCTCATTTTTACACTATCTTTGGAATCATATGGATTAAAGAAGTGGACGGTTCAAAATATATCAGACTTTAAAATAAATTGATGAGACACATTTGCATCAAGAGCAGAAGGTACCTTGAGGTGGATGTTCCTCCATCGCTGCCTTCTGAGACTCCAGCAGCTCATTGAAACCATAGTCAGTAATCTTGAGGACAAAACGCCCGTCAACCACACAGTTACGGGATTTTAGTCGACCATGGGGGAAATCTCTGTGGTGAAGGTACTTCATACCCTGGAAGTACAATAATAATACCAAATGGGTTACTGTGACTAAGCAAGCTAACATGGATAAAGGTATGTGGTTACTAAATGTCCTCTCCATCCCTGACTTGATTAGAGCTTCATAAGTCACTGGGGTTTCCCTAATCAACAATGATACTGAGATATAAATCAAGCAAAAAATGATTACATTGGAAAAAGTTGCAGACTGAAGCCTAGGTCAGATAAAACTGCATGTAAAGTTAAAGCCATATCCTGTAGCTGTAAGATTTTGGGACCCATCTGTCCCATATCTAGGTTGCCTTGGGTGCCTTGCAAATTCCCAAAGGAAAGCATAGCAGGTTTGATTTTTCTTTCTGCCATCTTTGATTCATCACATCTCATCGGTGAAGTTGTCCAAGAAGAGCACAGAGCCCTCTGCATATGCAAAAGTCACAAACGTAAACAAAACAAATGGCAAGTTAAAAAAAGGAATGAAGAAGTTGTGCCACTAAATAAAAGTACAAGACAGAAACAGCCTTTAATGAAGAGGCAGTCTTTTGTGCTTCAGCCCCTCCACAGGCAGAGAGTGGTGCTCACAGACAGGACCAGTAGCTAACAGAGGCGTTTCAATAGATCTATCTCACAGACAAATCCAAAGATGGAGTCTGACTCTGATGAGGATGTAGTGCACCTGATTAAACTGCAGTGATTTGTGTGCTCCAGCTTCTTCTTTGGATTTAGATCTCATTGATACACTTTTGTAGGAAACAAACTATACTCTGGAATGAACATCTCTTTTTTTTAGGATGTGTTGTAGTAAGAACTAGAAAAG
Organism: Cheilinus undulatus; assembly: GCF_018320785.1. NCBI lineage: Eukaryota > Metazoa > Chordata > Actinopteri > Labriformes > Labridae > Cheilinus > Cheilinus undulatus. Next base: position 8,583,656 of record NC_054866.1, read on the forward strand.
AGAAACGTGGGCGAAAGACGGCAGACGCACTTCAACACAGTGTTGATTTCATCGACTAAAACTATGGCTAAAAATGTTTGTTGACAACTTTTTTTTTCAATGACAAAAACTAGACTCAGACTTAGAAAAATTGATCTGTGATGACTAAAACTGGCTAAAAGGGTTAATTTTTGTGGGTTAATTTGTCAAAGAACAATGCAGCTGTATCTATTCTGCCTCTCAGCTGTAGAAAGCAGGGACCCCAGGTTTGGCAGAGTGCAGAGAACACACTACTGTGATTTGATACCAGATTTAGGCAAGAGAATAAATGCTTGAACTTAAAGTATAGACTAAAATGTGAGGACTTTTTATGGACTAAAACTAGACTAAAATGTTTTGAGTTTTTATCAACTAAAACTAGAATAAAACTAAAAGGGTAGAAATTACTAAAATATGACTAAAACTAAAATGCATTTCATTTAAAGACTAAAACTAAGACTAAAATAAAAAAATAGCTGCCAAGATTAACACTGTTTTAATAGCCCTGTGAGTAACAGCCATAAGCATTAGCATCAAGCTAGCTTATCATTCACTGTATGGTTTAGAAAGACACAATGTACAGCAGATATATGCTCATATCTGGTCCTCTTTCTGGCTGATGTCTTGGCAAGCCCTTTTCATTTCCATCATCACATCAGTCATTGATTGGTCAGGCATCAAACGGTGCGATCTGTCCTGTCCATCAATTGATACACAGCAGAAATGAATGACTAGTCTGACTCTAGGCCTAGTCTGACACAGTGACCATCCTAACTGACAAGAAGGTTGTGCAGTCTGACCCTGGCCTAACAGCGTGTCCTAATAGCAACATAATTATCTTGATTATATTGATTCTCATTACAGTGTAACACAAACCGTACAATGTGAAGTGATATCCATGGCCCATGCAGTTAGGACATGGTGTAAGGTTTAGTGACTGAAGATAACAAACTTAATACACTGCCTGGCCAAAAAAAAAAAAAAGTCGCCACCTGGATTTAACTAAGCAAATAGGTAAGAGCCTCCTATTGGATAATTACTGCATGGGCGATTATCTTTCAGCTAGCAACAAGTTATTTAACCCCAGCTGATGCTGATGAGTAACTCCTCATTTCTTAAAAAAACATCTCGAAAGACATCCTGTGGTCGTGGAAAAGATGTTAGTCTGTTTAAGAAGAGTCAAAACCACTAGTCAGTAGGCTAACCGGAAAAAAAGGCTTCAGTTTGCTAGGGAGCATAAAGACTGGACTCTGGAGGAATGGAAGAAGGTCATGTAGTCTGATGAGTCCAGATTTACCCTGTTCCAGAGTGATGGGCGCATCAGGGTAAGAAGAGAGGCAGGTGAAGTGATGCTGTGGGGGCAGTGCTATGATCTGGGGTTGCTGCAGTTGCTCAGGTCTAGGTTCAGCAACATTATGTGCCCAAAGAATGAGGTCAGCTGACTACCTGGATATAGTATAATGAATGACCAGGTTATTCCATCAATGGATTTTTTCTTCCCTAATGGCATGGGCATATTCCAAGATGACAATGCCAGGATTCATCAGGCTCAAATTGTGAAAGAGTGGTTCAGGGAGCATGAGATATCATTTTCACACATGGATTGGCCACCACAGAGTCCAAACCTTAACCCCATTGAAAATCTTTGGGATGTGCTGGAGAAGGCTTTGGGCAGTGGTCAGACTCTCCCATCATCAATACAAGATCTTGGTGAAAAATTAATGCAACACTGGATGGAAATAAATCTTGTGACATTGCAGAAGCTTATCGAAACAATGCAACAGCGAATGCGTGCTGTAATCAAAGCTAAAGGTGGTCCAACGAAATATTAGAGTGTGTGACCTTTTTTTGGTAGCAACTTTTATTTTTTTTTGGCCAGGCAGTGTATGGTCAAGAGAAATGACAGCTTGTATCTAGAGAATTTTACAGAATATCTTACATGCGATCTGCCCATGCTCACCTTGATGAGGTCCAGTAAAAGTGAGGACTTGAACATCCAGTCTAATTTAACGTCCTCGTTCCTCAGCAGGTCCTGCAGACTGCCCCGGGAGCAGTGCTCTGTCACCACAGCGAACATGGAGCAGTCCGAGAAGAAGCCGAGGAATGGGTTCACATTCTCGTTTCTCAGGTCTTTCATCTGAGATAGAAAAAATGTTCGGATTAATGGAATAATTAAAGGAAATCCATTCAAGCAAGAGAAAACCTTAAAGTCCCTGTAAAGTGATTGAAAATATCTGTGTTGTAGATCTGTTGCATGACATGCCACTGTGTTATGAACCACCAGGCCAAATTCAAGTCATGAGAAACATCTCTAAATAAATAAAATTAAAATTCACTACCTGCTGGTAGGGCTAGGCTACATACTGTTAGCTGGTAAATGCATATGTGACTTTTATTGTTTATACAAAAGGTTGAATGCATTTATTACTTGCAGATTTTTTTTTTGTCAATTAATATATGTAAATATTTAATTAAAATATGATTAAAAATGACATCCAACAATAATGTGAATCATTTTCCTCTTTTTATCCCTTTGATAAATTGACAACTGTAACTATCAGATAAAATTTGAGCAAAATTTAATTTTATTATTTGAAAAGAAAAAGGAATTTGTCTTCCTCAGTGAATCTGGGCAGGTAGATCAAGCTTCTCTGCTAACACTGTAGGTTGAAAAAGCTTGGTGACCAGGGATTTACAAGTTTGAGCTCTATGCTCCATCTTTTCTCTCCAAATCACCTAAAAAATAGCAGCCTTTGCCAAACTTCAGTGTGCTACAGCCCAGTTTAAAACCTGAAAAAATTCTGCAGCCTACCTAAAAACCCTCTACAACCATAACCTGATATCATAACTAGATACATTTATTTGTCATAAACAGGGGATTTCAAACTTAAATTCCTTGCTTTCTGATATGCTAACATTGCTTGGAAAGTGTTTGTGGGGTAAGAAAATAAAATGTATGAGCCTCTGGCATTTATTTTGTTTTAATCAGGCATCTGCAGACACTGAAAGTTTCTTTTTTAATATTTATCTCTGTAAAAGTACTTTGTACACTATACTGCCAAAAGTATTCACTCACCCATCCAAATAATTAAAATCAGGTGTTCCAGTCACTTCCATGGCCACAGGTGTATGAAATCAAGCACCTAGGCATGCAGACTGTTTCTACAAACATTTGTGAAAGAATGGGTCGCTCTCAGGAGCTCAGTGAATTCCAGCATGGTACTGTGATAGGATGCCACCTGTGCAACAAGTCCAGTCGTGAAATTTCCTGGCTCCTAAATATTCCACAGTCAACTGTCAGTGGTATTATAACAAAGTGGAAGTGACTGGGAACGCCAGCAACTCAACCACCAAGTGGTAGGCCACGTAAAATGACGGAGCGGGTTCAGTGGATGATGAGGCGCATAGTGTGCGGAGGTCGCCAACTTTCTGCAGAGTCAATCACTACAGACCTCCAAACTTCACGTGGCCTTCAGATTAGCTCAAGAACAGTGCGTAGAGCGCTTCATGAATGGGTTTCCATGGCCGAGCAGCTGCATCCAAGCGATACATCACCAAGTGCAATGTAAAGTTCTCGTCCAACATCAGTGTGTGACCTCACAAATGCCCTTCTGGAAGAATGGTCAAAAATTCCCATAAACACACTCCTAAGCCTTGTGGAAAGCCTTCCCAGAAGAGTTGATGCTGTTATAGCTGCAAAAGGTGGACCAACCTCATATTAAACCCTATGAATTAAGAATGGGATGTCACTTAAGTTCATACGCGAGTCAAGGCAGGTGAGCGAATACTTTTGGCAATATAGTGTATATCAGCAAACTCCTCACTTGTAGCATTTATATCTCTGTGACACTAATTAATTCTTAAAAGAGAGAAGCAAGCAACATAGTAGAATGTTCCATGGGTGTCACCAGTTAATCCAACACCAGTTAAACTGGAACACTGGGTGAATACATCAGACAAAATAAATGATAAAAAGGTGGAATTAGTTAAAATTTCCAGCTGTGTTTTGTTACTTCTGAGCCTCAAATAATTACATGCAATTGAGTGTTTTTTTTTTTTTTTGGTCATTTAAAACACAATATTTTTTTAAATCTAATTACTGTGATTTTTTTATTATTGTAAATGGCCTCTTAGTGGCCCACCTGTAGTACCTCTGGAGCCCACCAGTGGGCCTTGACACACGTTTTGGGATTCTCTGTTCTACAGGAAAAGACATGAGTTGTACCTTTGTGAGAATCTTGGTTGTGCTTTGCTTAACTTCTTTGAACTGTCCCTCCTCAAACTTCTTCAGCCACACCCAGTCACCCTGGAAAATAAAGAGATATTTTGTTACAGCAATCTTACATTTTTATTTAGAGAGTTAATATCAGTGAAATCATAATATATATGATCATTTTACTTTATACATTGCTTATTTCTTTTTAGAATAATAAAAGTTAGAAGTCACCTCATCAGCCACTTAATTTAACACATGACCTGGTATACATGAGTAAATCAGTGTTTGCTGAGTGTAGGTTGTTTATGTTGAGTTTGTCTAAGTAGCTGTAAAGGTCCAGACCTGCACTTTACAATAACAACCTATAAATACTGATTTAAATCTTTACATCTTTAAAATAGAGGCTGTTTTTGTCTTCACTTACCTCATACACAGCTACATTTGTGGTCTCATGAGTTGCCGTTTGCATGCTGTTCACAGAGTGTGAGTTATCTGCAGATTTGTCTTCCATCCCACTCTTGGACTCACTCAGATCTTCTAAGGTGATTTTCTGTTACCCCAGGGAAAGATTTGATTATAATAAGTCCATCCCTATGCACATTATCTCAAATTCTGAACTTGAACTTAAAGAAATGGATAGTATGACTGTTATATTATTATAGTGTATTGTTCTAAAGTTCAGTCACATAAATGGGAGATTGTGATGCTTCTTACCTTTTTGCTAAGCTGAGGATTGATAAAAGTTAAATCCTCTAAGGTCAGGAGGATTCGATTGGGGCCTTTGAAGAGCTGGATTTGTTGTAGTCTCCTCCTGCCAGAGACATTTTTTTTAAAAAAGATCAGGAAACTGCTTAAACTATTGGATTTCAGAGTCAATAATCTATCTCACAGATCAGTTTTAGAACAAGAGGTTTTCCCTCTATGAGACCACTTTTGTTCTCCAGTGAGCATATGGTGATCATGAGAAGATATAAGGTTAGAGTCAGGATCAGATGGGCACTTTTTTGACGACATAAACCATAAAGTCTAAAGCATGTGTTGCAAAGTGATTTGGGAGATGTTCATTTAAACTTTGCCTTGTAGACGGCACACACTCACAAATCCAGGCACAAAGGGGATGAATTGAAAGTCTTAATTATACATGGGCCTGTTTTGGGAGTAACATGAATCAAACCAACCAGAACCCCTCCACACAGCAGAGGACTTTGGGTTGAAACATACTCATTGTAGTCTGTACACTGCTACTGCCCAGAATGACAGATGCTAAAAGGATATTTCTGACTGCTGAGTGTTCACCTTTCTTGTCTTGTTTTGTTGTTGTTCACTTTTAGAGGTTAAATAGTTTGAGTGTGCTTCTTTTATCCACATTGCAGTTTTTTTTCTATGAGGCAAAGAAATCAATTAAACCTCATTAGAGATGAACTTTTATGGTCCTCTCTTGCCCACACACAGTCAAATTCAGTGTCGGGGATCTTTTCTATTTATAATTTAACTTTGGTGCAACTTGAAAGAAAACTGAAGAGGATAATCTTTGGACTTAGGGAACTTTCAGCAATCCTGTTTGAAATTAAAATGTTTGCACATTTCAGGGAGGCGAGTGTACCAGGCTTTGGGTTTGCTTTTCTGTTTGTGGCCCCTGTGTCAAAGATATTTGTCTGTGAACCATACTGTATGAAAAAGACAGCGCACTTGGTTTAAACAGCATACAACAGGCACTTTGTCTTCCACGACAGTATAGACACTGTATGGACAAAAGTATTTGGCCACACATTTTGACCACAGTATTTGGTCCCAAGACAGCATTTGGAATGTCTTGGTCTTGTTTGGGACTCAAGAGCATTTTTACTCAGTCTTGTTTCAGTCTCAGGCCGGCTGGACTCTGGATTTTCCATCAAGACCGGTCAAGACCAGCACTGATCTGCTATTCTTTGACTTCATTAATGTGAAAATAAAGAGAAGCACTTGCCACAGCAACAAACAGCTACTACTGCAAAAACTCTGACATCCGTCCAGCTTATTTCTAGTCAGAAATACCTCTGAACACTTACTTTAGGCCTCATTAACCTGACAAATTTAGATAAACATCTCATTTTCAGATATTAAAAATAATTCTGGACTTGTCAATTGCTTTTAAATACATACATTTATACATTTTACAAGAAGTTACTTGAACAAATTTGTTAAAATTTGAGATTTTTGCATGTTGTGCTTTGAAAGAGTTGCAGACGCCTTGTTTTGATCCATCACATTTATTGAACTGTTCAACCTTGTCATGGTATTTAGAATTTATTTTTATGGTCTTGGTCTTGTCTTGGTCTCTGTGCACTCTGATCTTGGGCAAGTCTTGGTCTTGGATAGTGTGGCCTTGAGTACAACACTACTTCAAGCTACTGTGAACCACCTTTGCACTAAGACATTTAATCCCTGCAGGATATCCCAGTGACTTTAAAGAGTGTTGCCCCTTCAAACAGGACACACTTTGAGAATCTAGGCTATACGGCACCACTGAAGGGTACAGTTGGTCTGCGTAATTTAGTGTTTCAGATAAAAATGGGCTGACAAAACAATGCTGTCTGAATATATCAAACATTTTTTGAGAGTTTTATTTTGCAACCAGACGGCTCCTCTGTGTCTGTTGTTTTGGGGGATTAAGCAGAGCCTTCTCTGCCAACTAAAACTGTATATCTATTTTGCAATAAAAATGATTAAATGCATGATGAGAGTGTTCCTGACTGAAATGAAGCCTATTCAGGAAACGGTAGTCATACGCTCAGCCAACAGCCAGGTGATCCCAATTATCACCTCCTAGCTCCCACAGCCAATCACAGCTCTTTCTCCCAACACAGCTGTGTATTTACATATGACATACTTCTTACTAATCCCTGCATGTATTAATGCTGATGCACCATGCTGCTTGCTGGCAAAGCTTAACCTCTTCCACCCCAGCCTCCTCCTTCATAGAATAAAGCTGTTCAACCTTCATATTCAGATTCATGCCACTATAGATTAATTGCTTAAACATTTTACTGTGTTCAGTATGCATTATTATAAATCTATCTATCAATATGGGCATTTCTAGCCATGTGCTCCCTGGAAAGTCTAGGCATGCCACTTGAATAAGCCAGAGAGCATCTTTTGAGCAGCACCTTCTCCCCCAACTAAAACTGTATATCCATTTTGCAATAAAATGATAAAAAAAAAAAAATTATGAAAAGAGTTTTCCTGACTGATTTACATTACACAAAGAAGCTATGCCCATTTGCTAAGCTGTGTTGCCTTGCTTCTCCAAGCGTGTCCTGTTTAAAGGGGTAACACTCTGAAATCACTGAAAGGTAATGGCACTACTATTGCCAAGTACTGTGGAAAAAAACTATTTTAAAAATATCAAAATATGCCTGTAACATGTGCAGTGTTCTACAGTCACTGACAAAAGTATTGACACCACTGGAATTTTTCCAGAAAATACACCATTTCTCCCAGAAATTGCTGCAATTACAAATGTTTTTGGTATACATGTGTTTATTGCCTTTATGTGCACTGGAACAACAAAAAGAATTTGAAGAAAAAAGACAAAATTGACATGATTTTACACAAAAAATTGAAACCAATCTCTTCCTATAACCATCAACAAGCTTCTTATACCTCTCAACTGGAATTGTGGACCACTCTTCTTTTGCAAACTGCTCCAGGTCTCTCAGATTTGAAGGGTGCTTCTTGCAACAGCAGTTTTGAGATCTTTTCATAGGTGTTCAGTGGTATTTAGATCCGGACTCATTGCTGGCCTCTTCAGAACTCTCCAGCGCTTTGTCTCCAACCATTTCTTGGTGCTTTTTGAGGTATGTTTGGGGTCATTGTCCTGCTGGAACACCCATGACCTCTGACGCAGACCCAGGTTTCTGATACTAGGCCCTACATTGCGGCCCAAAATCTTTTGATAGTCTCCAGATTTCATGATTCCTTATACACAGTCAAGGCACCCAGTGCCAGAGGCAGCAAAACAACCCCAAACATCTTTGAAGCTCCACCATGTTTGACTGTAGGTACTGTGTTCTTTTCTATGTAGGCCTCATTCTGTTTTCTGTAAACAGTAGAATGACGTGCTTTTCCAGAAAGCTCTACCTTAGTCTCATCTGTCCACAAAATGTTCTCCCAGAAGGACTGAGGCTTACTCAGGTACATTTTGCAAACTCCAGTCTGGCTTTTTTATGTCTTTTTGTCAGCAGTGGGGTTCTCCTCGGTCTCCTGCCATAGCGCTTCATCTCATTCAGATGATGACATATGGTCCGAGTCTGCAGGACAGCCTGAATTTGTGTGGAAGTTGACTGAGGATGTTTATCCACCATTCCCACTATCCTGTGTTGCATTCTTTTGTCAGTTGTTCTCTTCTGTCCATGTCCAGGGAGATTAGCCACGGCTCCATGGGTTATGAACTTCTTGATTATATTACGCACAGTGGACAAGGGAATTTCAGGATCTCTGGAGATGGTCTTATAACCTTGAGATTGTTCAGATTTTACCACAATTTTGCCTTCTAAGTCCTCAGACAATTCTCAGCTCTTCTTTCTCTTCTCCATGTTTGGTGTGACACACACAGACACACAACACAAAGGTTGAGTCAACTTTTAGACATTCTAACTGGCTTCAGGTGTGATTTCTAGATTGCCAGCACCTGTTACTGCCACAGGTGAGTTTAAATGAGCATCACATGCTTGAAATAAAATGATTTACCCACAGTTTTAAAAGGGTGCCAATAATTTTGTCTGGCAAATTTTTTGAGTTTTGTGTAAAATTATGTCAATTTTGTCTTTTTCTTCAGATTTCTTGTGTTGTTCCAATGCACATGAAGGAAATAAACACCTGTATACCAAAAACATTTGTAATTGCAACAATTTCTGGGAGAAATGGTGTATTTTCTGGAAAAATTCCAGGGGTGCCAATACTTTCGTCCATGACTGTACAGCACAGATACCTTTATTTCTAGCTGCTTGTTTGCCAGCCAGTAAACTCCACTGTTGGATAGTTTGTGAACAATGAAGGGTTGTGTGGCAGATTGTTGTTTCAAGTGTTTCTTGCACACACAAAATGACATACGAGGAATATGAAATGTACTACAAAACAAATGTGACACCACATGAATAGTATGAAAGCATTGGGTTATCTGTAGTCTGCCTGTTGCTTTCTGGGATTCATTTCATTTCCCAGAATGTCTACATAGAATGCATGCAAATGCACCTTTTACTGTACATGCAATACAAGCAGACAAAAAAACCCTCAAATTAAAAATGGAAAAAGGAGAACAGATGATGAACTCAGTGTTGAGCTTTCTGGAATAAACCAGAATCTGTTTGTTTTGCAGTTGTACCTGATGTAAAGACTTATGGCGAGCCCAGCTAAAGCCAAAATGAGGATGACTGCCAACACCACTATGATGTAGGTGACCTCCACACCTGAGGGTGACAACATGCAACTTCAGCTTTTTGTAAATCAGAATGGAATGAATAAAACAATAAATGTGAAAAGGTGTTTGAAAACATCCAAAGACATGTACTGTAGGTGCCCAAATGTTGACTCCACCTCTTACCTCCTGTGCAGACTGCAGTCTTGTCAAACCAGCAGCTGGAATCAGACGGTGGTGGAGATCCTCCTGGGAAATTAATAGACCTCCCAGCAAAACGAAGCACTCCAGTTGACAGGTCCACCAGATAGGTCTGATACAGCTGGCCCCCTGTGTTGTCAGAGTCTAGGATGACATAGCTAGTCTTAAGTTCCCCAGCATTGTCCACCTGAATCTTCTGGTTGAAGCCATTGAAGGTGATGTTCTTTGTGAAGTAGGCCAGGTTTGAGCCGGACAGCCACATGCCTGCTTTCCTAGCATTGTTGATGGACTTGGCCAGCAGGTAGATGCTGTTATAGATGGTACCAAAGAGTGGGTTAACCTGAAAAGGGTAAGGAAAAGCTGAATTATAGCCAGCCTTCCCTCTAGACCACAACTGTACTTTCACCGTCCAACAGTTGAGGCATTTAGCAGCCAGGCAGTAGTCCTAGTTTACTTAAAAATAAACTATATAGACTGTTGTAGTATGATTAGAGATTAGAGATATAGAGTATTTAACTTTTCCTGACAAGAACCAGCTAATGGGGATCCTAATAACTTTCCTCTTTCTTGTGGCAAAGTGACAGAAATATGAGTACATTTCAAACAGAGCTTATAAAAAAACAGATTATTACATTTTGGATGACATCAAAGTCTGTACCTGCTCAGGCTGCACAGATACCGACAGTTCCTCACTCCTCTTGGCGGCGGTGAATGCCTCATTGAAGGACAAAGGATCAGAGGCCACGGTGATGGTGAGCACAGCATCGTAGGCCTCCCTCAGCCTGCTGTTGTTTAGCAGAGGGAAGAAGGTGACGTTGTTGTAGGGCAGGCTGTACTGGAGGCAGTCGTAGGGCACAAACACATATTTCCCTGAGGTCAGGCCCATTTCCTGAGCTTTGAGCAGAAAAGAAGCTTGCTGCTGCCCTCCAACCAGGATGGAGTGCATGCACATGATGATGACTGAAACACAGCACAACAACAATATGATCAACTAAACTATGGGATCTGCAAGTGTAAGTAGGAAGACATAACTGTAGAAAATGCACACATAGATTAACTATAGAGCAGCTGCCTCTGATCAGGCCTCGATGAGGACTTGCTGAATGTTTGCAGCTGAGTAAAAGAGCAAAAACATCTTCCCACCAAGCAGAGCTCTCAGTGTGGTGCTTTGTTCTTCTGTTAATAAAGAAACATTGTCCATTTAAAAAAAAAAAAAAAGCCACCAGAGCTACATCCATGATAATCTCTTTATGATGCCATTATTTATGGGCTGGTAGGACAATTAAACCTCAACCATAGCTCTTGTCACTCTCTCCTAAAATGACACTGATTGGTCCTGTCATTATTAGACAATTAGTGTTTAAGCTTAGCTTGCTAGACACATGAAGACTTTTAAGAGCTCTGTTCTCTTCAATGTGTCAGACCCCACATGTGTTGATAAATAATCACAGATTCCACAGTTGTGTTTGCAGTGTTTGGTGTGGAACAAGAGGATTAACTCACACTCACACCACACATTGACAGATTCTGTTGACCGACTATCTGCTTCTCATGACTCAAAATGCAAAATCTCACACGGTCAAACGTGACTTTAGAAAGACAAAGCTACTGTGGTTAGCTGTCAGCTACATGCTAAGTCCATTTCCATAGCCGTTGCAGTCCAGCTCCCTTCCTTGTGAGTTTATCTGTGGCCAGTTTTACAGTACATGTTGTTAAACACTCATTTTATTGCCATAAATCAACAAGCTGCTTATTCACTTCTGACATCCATCTAACTTTATGCCTTATGTTCACCATTGTTGCCATGGCTGTGTTTTGTTTACTTCCTCCTTCAGTCAGGCTGCTTCCTGATTGGCTATAGCTCTGTTCAAAGGTCTTTGGGGGTCGCAAGGCTTTCTTTGCTCTGAGGTTGCCAAAATTAGATTTGCAAATATTGACTACACCATGATAAAGCTGTTATTAAGTAGTTTATACAAAGGTCTTTTAATAAGAATAGCAAACATTGGCCCTTTTTAGGGTTTTATCAGTGAAATAATGAAAATCTATGTTGATTTTTTGGCAGCGGTGTGTCTTTCACTTTTTCTCTGGGTCCTGTCGGGGGCTCTGCTTTTCTTAGGTACATGTGGGGGGGGGGCTCCAAGGAAAAATGGTTGGGAAACCCTATCATAATTAACAAATCACAAACAGATGAAAAGTATTCAACCCCCTTCAATGTTTTAACCTTTAAGTGATTTTAAGAATCATTCATGGTCAATATAATAGCTGAGATGGGAGAAACTCTGCATTCAACAACTGTTGTAGCTTATGGGAGAGTGGCAAAGAGAAAGACGCTGTTGATGGAAACATATTCATTCTCGTCTAGAGTTCACTGAAAGGCTCGTGGGAGACCTCACAGTCAAGCGGAAGAAAGTTCTTTGGTCTGATGAGACCAAATGGAGCTTTTTGACCATCAGACAAGACACTATATTTGCAGACACCAAGCACTCCACATCACCATAAACACACCATCCTCACTGTGAAGCATGGTGGTGGCAGCATCATGCTGTGGGGATGCTTCTTGACCACCGGCCTTGGAAGGCCTGTAATATAGGGTAAAATAAATGTGGAAAATCCTTGAGGATAATCTCATTCAGTCTGCAAGAAAACGTGCTTGGGAGAAGATTTATCTTCCAGAAAGACATTGGGCTGAAGCATACAGAGAAAGCTACACAGAAATGGTTTAAAAACAACAAGGAGAATATTCTTGAGCGGCAGAGTCAAAGCCCAGACCTCAATCCAAAAGAGAATTTGTGGCCGGACTTGAAAAGGGCTGTTCACCACTGATCCCCATGTAAGCTGCCAGAGCTTGAGCAGTTTTGCAAAGAAGAATGGAGTAAAATTACAGTGTCCAGATGTTAAACTCAGTGCTGTGATTGCAGCCAAATGTGCATGTGCTAAATACAGCATATTTTTTTTTTCATTTACATTATTTTGTAGAAATCGTTTTTCATTTTGGCTTTAAATAGTTTGTTATGTCAAAAAAGCCAAATTATATTGACCATGATTGATTTAAAAAAAATGGGTAAAAGATCCGAGGGGGTTAGTTATTTTCATGGACTGTATGTCAACTGACAGAGTTTGAGCAGTTTTGTAGAGTTTTTGGCACCATTTTTTTGGCGGGATCTGACACTCACTTTTGGGTCCAGCTGGGAACCACTGAATGAGAACATTATACAGTACAGTACAAGGAGCAGAAGTTTTAGATATAAACTTAGCACAAAAAGTAAGGCATTTGTTTTATTTCTTTGTTGTAATAATGCTCCCTGGCAATAATTCTAATACCGTTGGAAAGCCTGTTTATTTCCCTTTTAAATGGTGCCACATTTGTAAGGATCATGCATTTGTGGGATGAGCAGTAGAGCTGAGTATGTGGGTTGCACCCATGAAAAATGTGTCAAATCTTCTCTGCCACTGCCAAACAGCTGATTCTGCCACTGACTCTTGTTTGGTGTTTGGTGGATTGGATGACTGAAGTTTGAAGAAACAAGACATTTTGGCAGTTTAACAATTTGTTCATTTAACAAACAGGAGCCTCAGTAGTGTGTGGAAGAACCATACACAGCCACAACAGCCTGGTTCCTCCTCCTCATGCTGGTCACCAGCCTGGTCACACATTGCTGTGGGATGGCATCCCATTCTTCAACCAGCATTTGTCGCAAGTCAGCCAACATGGTCGTGTCGGTCACTCTGGTAGAACAGCACACCCAAGCTGATCCCACAAGGGTTCAGTGGGGTTAAGGTCAGGACTGCTGGCACTCCCAAATTCTGGAGGTAGTCTCTGATAAACCCCACTCTGTGGGACAAGCATTGTCATCTTGGAGGACAGAGTTCAGTACCAGACTGTGGAGATATGGGACTGACACTGGTTGCAGAATCTCATCTCAATATCTCTCTGCATTGAGATTGAAAATCAGGTGCTAACAAGGCATCTGGGGGTTCCAGAGCTTAAAACAAGAGTGAATAGCAACAGCAAAATAAGCTGTTTGGCATTGGCACATTTTTCATGGGCCCAACCCACATACTCAGCTCTGCTGCTCATCCCACAAATGTATGATCCTTACAAATGTGGCATCATTTAAAAGGGAAATAAACAGGCTTTCCAATGGTATTAGAATTATTGCCAAGCAGCATTGTTACAAAACACAAACACAAACACAGATGTCCTTACTTTTTGTGCTAAATTATATTATACCTTACAGGAAACCAGTGTAGAGCTTATTATAGGGAGGTTTTCCTTCCTGTAATAGGTTTCACCTTTTTCTTAACATTGCTTCCCTTATTGTTGCATTACTGGTGTTGTATCCACTATTTTACTAAATCTCTAATTAAGAGGTAGATTCATGATTTCATCTTCCTTATACCTTCTTAAAATCCATCCTTAGTTTCCACTAAAGCACAGACTCACCTCTGATCTCTCCTGCAGCCTGGATCCTCCTCAGCGTGCTCTCCAGTTCAGTCTCATTTGTTCCGATGGATGCAACCATGCCAACAGGAAGGCCCTTATTCCTCATAGCAGAGGCCACCCTCCCTGCTGTATCTATCCAAATGTCCTCATCTGATGAGACCACTACCACGCTGGCCCACCTGAAGTGTTTGAGCACAGTGAACAACACCTCAGAGGGAAACGGCACCGTCCTGGAGAAGGTCGGGTATCCAATGACGCGGTCCAGCTCGTAATTTACGCAGCCGTACGAGAAGATGGCTTTCTCCCAGTTCTTGGCGAGCAGAGACGCTGCCACGCAGTAACCCGGATTGGTGGGCCCCACAAACGCATCAGCCATCTTCTCATACTGAATAAACGCAGTCAGGGCTTGTGAGGTCTCGCAGGGCTCCTGGAGGACGATGTAGTCCACTTTCAGGCCCAGATCTAGATTTAGATCTCCGTTTATCCTGTTAACAGCGAGCCTGGCTGCTGCAGCCGGCAGAGCCCTGTAGTAAACAGGATCGCAGTTCCAGGGCCCCAGGACCCCCACTTTGAATATCAAACAGCGGACACAACATGGGAACGTCAAGACTCCGAGAAGGATCCATAACAGGAAGTTAAAGAGGGGGAGAGTGGTCAAAGCTGGCCTGCTTCTGATGATGGGTACACACGGATGGTTGGACTCCCAGAGCGGCCCCCTGAAATTTGGAGGAATATGTTGCATTTTCCCTCCAGGACTTCCAAGATAGTGAATCTCTAAATTCACTACTTATTTATAAATCACTGAAAGCTGCAAAACAGGTAAAGATACACGTTTTAGTCAAGTCTAAACTTATACATGAATTAAAATGAGTCACACAAGGCTGAATGTATGCAGAATTACCACCTACCGTTTGTTTGATGCCATCTGCAGCGCGTTAAAGTCCAATACGACAGTCGTACATGTGTCCTCTCCGAGCTGCTCGTCTGTCTCCAGTTTTGCTGAAGAGTGTCCAAACATGCCCCTTACTTTACCTACTCTCTCCAGAGAGGACAGCCATGTCACTGTGCTCGGATTATGGTCTGAAAGTGACGGGGAGAGCTCGGGTGCTGCGTCTGTCGCGTTTGGAGACAACTTCAGCACCCTGGAGAGCTACTTATGTCCCGCAGTCAGCGCCTCTGAAGGCTCCGGAGCGTTTCCACTAGCAGCTCTGCTCATGTGAAGGGAGACGAGAAATCACCTCTGCTCCTCTTGGTTCCTGTCTTTCTGATTGATAAATGTCTTTCACGTCATATTTCCAACCGGATTAAAACACAGAGGAGTCCAAAGATGAGCAGTCCTTCCTTGAATCTGAATAAACTCGTAAAGATGGCAGATTCATGGGTGTTTTATCAATAAAGGAGGCTCGTGTCAGCCTCAGGTCCATTCAGTCAAATCCCTCCAAAGTGACCCTGAGCCGAAACCTAGGTGTTACTCTCTAATCCATTTTCAGTGAGGCACAATATAAGAGGATTGACAGCAGGCCTTAGGCCTACATTAAAAGGCTGGTTGTCAAGCAGGCGGGGGGGGGGGTTACCATTAGGCAAAAGCAGACAAGTGCCTGGGGTGCGGTGTTAATTTTGGCAACGATTTATAATTTTAGTCTTAGTTTTAAAGTTTTAATTTTAGCCCCATTTAAGTCATTTCTGCCCTTTTTAGTATAAGTCTAGTTTTAGTCAACAAAAACTCAAAACATTTTAGTCTAATTTTAGTCCATAAAAAGTCCTCACATTTTAGTCTCTACTTTTAGTCCAAGCATTTATTCTCTTGCCTAACCTCACCCTCCAGATGGATTTGTTTCACACATCCATCTGAGAAAGCTTCAATAGGAAACGTTTGAGAAAAGGCAGAGGCTTTTAAAAATCCTCATAGTGTGATTGGGTGAACGTTCTGTCTGTCACATCTCTACGGGCCAATCAGAGCAACAAAGCATGTGACGTAGCCACTAGCAAGCTGAACGCGTGCAGCTACTGAGGAATAACGAAACATGGCGCCCATAGACATGTCAGTACTCCACTTTTGTCGTTTTTGAAAAGAAAACAACTCACTGCTGTTCTTTGTTCTTCTTTAAACGAAGAAATGTCATCAAGTTCTGATAAAACTGGCGCTTTAGCAGCATCCACGCTAATCTCTTCCTCCATAACTGCACCAGCTCTTGCTGCTGCTTGTTTACATCTCGACTCTGCCGCACCTGAAAGTACTGCCCCTCGTTGCTGACTGGTCCTGTCACTTTCTAACTGGGCCCAAACAGTTCAGGTGGAAATTTTGCAAGATGGATTTGCCAGTGAAAAACAAGGAAACGGGCGCATCCATCTGCTTTGAAAGGTTATCTGTTGCCTAAATCTAGTTCCAAATCATGGTAGTGTGTTCTCCACACTCTGCTACCTGGGGTCCCTGCTTTCTACATCTAAGAGACAGAATAGCTACAGATGCATTGTTTTTGACGGATTTACCCACAGTGGAGAAATATCACAGATTTTGAATGTCCAACAAAAACTACATTAAATTTTAGTCTAGTTTTAGTAATCTTGACAAAAACTCAACTTATTTTTTGTGAGATTTAGTAATCACAGATCTGTTTTTGTTAGTTTTAGTCTAGTTTTTGTCATGGAAAAAAAAGGCTGTCGACAAATATTTTTAGTCATAGTTTTAGTCGACGAAATTAACACTGCTGGGGTCTTGTTCACCAAGGGGTCTGGAGGTTTGGCAAAGATGTGCATCAAATGTGAGGTAGAAAAGAATTTGAAAGTTAAATAAGTAGGGGCCAGAGTGAACAGAATATCATCAAAATAAAGTTAAATTGTCTAAAATCTCACAGAGAAACACCCCTGGGCCTTCCACTGAGTTTAAGCCCTCCAAAAAGCCCCACCATGTCTGCAAGCAAATTATAACAAGGTATCTATAAACCCTAATTCCAAAATAGTTGGGACATTATGTATAATGTGAATAAAAACAGAATGCAGTGATTTGCAAATCACTTTCGCCCTATGTTTGAATTAAAACAGCATAATTAGAACTGACAACACCAATTGTAAGAGCGCTGAAAGATTTTTTTTCTTGTTCTTGCCTGTACATCTGAAGTTGTTCAACAGTGCATGATTTTCATTGTTGTGTTCTGGGTCTAGTTCCTACACTCCTTGTTTGTGAAGCCATGCTGCTGTAACTCATGCTGAATGTGGCTTGGTATTGTCTCATCAACAAAAGCAGGACAGACCCTGATAAAAACAAAAATGTATAAAAATGTCATCTAGACGGTCGCATGTGTTGCTCCCAAACCTCTCAGTATAAATGATGTCTTCACAGATGTGCATGTTACCTGCCATGGACACAAATACACTCCACATCATCTCAGATTTAGCTTTTGCTTTGCATTGATTAAAATCTAGATCAGTAGTTCTCAACTGGTGCATCAGGATCACAAAACAAGTCATGGAGCCCTTTTCAGTGGGTCGCAAATATGTCCTTGAGGCAAAAATTGCACCAGCAGGTCCATAAAAGTCTTTTAGAAGATGCTTGTTTTGTCCTGTTTCTTTGATTTGTCAAGTTTTGTATTGTCTTAGGTCCAAACAGTGCTAATTTATTAAATTAATCTGACTGGTCAAGGATGTAAGTTCAGTGATAAATTGATGGAGGGTCTTTTTTCTCCTCAGCCCACATGACTTGTCAACTACCATTTCTCAAAAACAATTTTAAATGTGGACTTTTCAACACACGACATGCTTTACCACTTTAGATCAGTCTATCCAGGCCCACAAACTTCCCTGGGCCCCTGAAAACCCCGGTTAAAGGTCCCCCTCCAGTTATGCTTTTATCAATGATATCAGTACATGTGTGGTGGATCAGTAGCAATTGTGCTAGTGTCCTGGCTAATAGTTTCTTCTTAATTGAGTTGGAAAGGGTGGCAGGGTGAGTTTTGATATCAACATTAATTATTCATGCCACTTTTTAACCCCTTTTCACCACTGTTTCAACTAACCTATTCCATTTTTGACACTTTTAACATCTTTTCACCGTTTTCCCAGCCTTTTATTCCCTTTCATGCATTTTAGTAGGCTATTTTTACCACTTTCATCCTTTGGCTTCTTTTAGACCTATGTTTTTGTTGTCACTTTTAACATCTTTTCACCATTTTCCCAGCCATTTTTGCCCCTTTCATGCATTTTAGTGAGCTATTTTTGCCACTTTTATCCCTTGGCTTCTTTTAACCTATTTTTGTGACTCTTTAACCTCTTTTTTATAATTTCTAGTCAAATTGCCCCTCTTTTTGTTTCATAGTTACCCACCTGTATCCCTTTGTGTCCTTTTTAACCTGTTATTGTGACTCTTTAACCTCTTTGCACCATTTTCCCAGCCTTTTTTGCCCCCTTTTTGCATTGTAGTTGCCCCTTTTTTGTCAATTTTTTTCCTTTCATTCCTCTTTGAATCTATTCTTGCCTTCTTTTCCCAGCCATTTTTGCCCCTTTTTGCATATTACAATGGACCATGATTTTGCCGACCTCCATGGGCCCTCATGTGACAGGGCCCCAGAAAGCTCTTCTCTTTATCCCCCCTGTATGGGAGGCCTCGAGTCCACCTCAGATGAGCTTGGGCCAACTTCTTTGGAATGTATATAGAAATGTAAAATTCATAAAGTAGTGCCTTGTCATGATGAAATAATATAAAATGTTTTTGAAAATCTTGAATTGTGGCAGAAGAACTGATATCACACCATAGTGTGCATACGTTGTTTATTTCTATATGTTTCTTTTTAGAAGTTTTTCTTGAGACATCTTAAACCAGGAGTTTTCAAACTTTCAGTTTGCAACCTCAAAATGACAGACCGACCAGGAACTTCCACGTCCTTTATGGTGGTTAAAAATATGATGATGTGCACATTCACTTATGAGCTTTTCACGGCATCGCAAAAGGACGCATCAGCCTGCAAAAAATGGAAATAAATTCATTTTATGTATATATTTTTATAGTTGCAATTCAAAAATACTATCTAAAATCATTCAAAAAAATTTTTTTCTTTTTTTTTGGAAGGCATCTCTCTACGCCCTGTTGGATATCTCACTACCCTCTGGAGGGTCCCACTATTTTAAACTATTGAGATGTTGAGACTTTAAGTCAGATTTCTTCTCACTTTAAAGGTGATGAACATATGTCTGTGCATGTTTGATATATCCTGTAGTTCTGGAGTCTTTGTTACCTGATAAGAAATGCTTTAAAATATTTTCTTCACTACCTCTGATGCTTTAAGCCAAATGGAGAAGGTTATCATAGTTAACTTTGCTTTTGGCCTCCAACTGACTGAAACCCCCCTGCTGGGGAGGAAACGAGGCCTTTCCTTATCAGTTATCCCACTCCTCTGTGAATGAAGTCACAAACCTATACTCCAACACGCATTTACGAGCATTACCAACATTTTCTGACGTGCAAAGCGTGACTGTTTGTCTTGCCTTGGAGACACATTAGCCATATTGTGCAGAGACACCTGAACCGAGCTTTAATTGGTCTAATATGCCCGCAGTACAGCAGGTACCACAGGTTAAATGAATTTGAACCCTGGTGGAGCGCTGTAATTAAAGATAACGAAGGGCTCTCCCTGTGGGTCCCATGAGGTCCGCTGGGTTTTGCCTGCGTCAGTCTTTTCAGCTTTTTTTTATGGACTCCTCTGGTGAAGATGCCAAATGATAACATGAACAGCTAGTTGCTACAACAACCAGTGCATGACAAGGCAAATACAGGCTGCATGGATGATTTAACAGACCGTATCTCACTCTGTAGACTAATAATGGGGGTTTATGATAGAGGAACCGTCACAAATTAATACAAAATTGATTTATGTATTTAATAAAGACATTTTAATATCTGATAGCAATAACACAAATTAAAGCTAACCCTTAGTTCTTTAACTGTGACATGTTTATGGTGATTGAACCAACAAAGACGGAGCAGTTAGGTTGAACTGATCCAGAAACAAAAAGTTGTGTACGTGTGTCTGTGTGAGAGGTATCACCTTTGTTGACCGTTAACCCAAATAAGCTGATGAGCCTCTTAAACCTTGACACTGCTGTCCTGCATCCAAGAATAGAGGACAAAAGTGTTGACTCAGCTCTTTGCTCAGCCTGAGTGTGTTCGAACAGGCAGTATGTCTGAAGATGCTCCTGAGAAGAGCTCCTATCGGCTCCTGTGCTTTGTCTGAGGCTGCATTCAAACCGCAGAACCAAAGGGCCAGAATCTGGCTCAGATCTGATATTTACATTACAATTTGAACAGCATAAGTCACACTGAAATCTGAGCTTTTCAAATCTGATTTGGATCACTTTCATATGTAAATCCACTGATGTGAATAGAGTCTGGAGGGACTACTTTTAAAAGTAACTTCAACATACAAGAGCTAAAAAAAATCAGAACTGAGCTTTTAGTGTGAATGCAATCATGCTGCAGATTTGTTTGTCTGTTTGCATTACTTTGCAAAATACCTGTTTATGTTGTCCTTTGTTCTCATCAATGGATTTGCAAATCTGATTTGAAAAGATCAGAATCAAGATGAAGATCAATTCAAGATTAGCTGCTGTTCAAATTGTCATAAAACATTAGAGCTGAGTAAAAAGAAAGGGATTTGGATGACTATGGTCTGCAGTGTAAATGAGTTATCTCTAAATACACAAAAAAAAAAATGAAATGAAATATATCAAATTCATCCATCCTTTTTCAAATCCCATTGGGGTAATGGGGGCTGGAGCCTATCCCAGCTGACATTCGGCGAGAAACGGGGGAACACCCTGGACTGGTCACCCAGTCGATCGCAGGGCTGACGCATAGAGACAAACAACCAGTCACTATCACTTTCACACCTACAGCCAATTTAGAGTGCACGATTAACCTAAGGAGCATGTCTTTGGGGGTGGGAGGAAGCCGGAAAACCCGGAGAGAACCCACGCACGCACGGGGACAACATGCAAACTCCAATCAGAAAGGCCCTGATCAGGGCCATCAGGAACCTTATTACTGGGAGGCAACAGCGCTAACCCCTGCACCACTGTGCAGTCCTGAAATATATAAAAAAAAACAAACAAACAAAAAAAAACATAAGTTTGCATTAAGAAAAAAAAGCATTAAGCTTGTGGAGTTTTGAGGAGTTTTCTAATTTGACCTTTTGCATCTGACATCACAGCAAAAGAGACGCCATTTACTGGACGCCAGCGGAAAATAAATGTTAGTATTGAGTCCTGCAAATAATAGCAAAAATCAAATACCATGCATCTGTAATATGAATGAGCACCATGAGCTCAGCTACAATAAACACAACTGTACCAGTCAGGATTTCATGCTGATTCTTTTCCTTTTTTATGATTTTTGCTGCAGCTGTAACGTATGCCATGACATCCTGTTATGGAGGTAAAGCAAGCTGAAGATACTGATAGAAGTCATGTGATCATGCACGGTCGCTGGCAGGTCTGCAAGGGTGTGGTTTCAGTGGTCTGACAGTCTGACTGAGTCATCTAATGTGTGTGCTTAGAGCAGGGGTGTCAAACTCAGTCACAGAAGGGGCCATATTCTGAATTAAGGCCTGACCTGAGGACCTAACAGGGTCCACCTTTAACTGTCAACCTCATTTTTTGCCAGCAATAAATTATGAGGAAAAAATTATTAATGATGAAAAATGACTTTGAGATTTAAAAAGTCAAAATAGTAAGTTAAAAGGCTCAAAATCTGAGAGTCAAACTTATTTGTTCAAAAGGTCAAAACATGTAATTAGATGTTAAAATAATGTTTTTAAAAGGCATATATATATTAAAAAGTCACAATCATGTTTTTAAGGCAAAATATGACTTAAAATTGAAAATGGTGCACCTAAAAAGTCAAAATAAGTTATAAAGGTCAAAATAATAAATTGAAAAGGGCAAAATATAAGATAAAGTCAAAACTATAGGTTGAAAATGTCAAAATATGTGACAAAAAGTCAAAATAATAAATTGAAAATGGTCAAAATATGAAATAAAAGTCCAAATAATAGATTGAAGTCACGATTGTCCAGTGCAAAATTAAAAATATGAAATAAAAACACAAATGAATTTGTTTTCCCAAATGATTTAGTTATTTTGAATTTTTTTTCACATTTTTATGACTTAAGGACATTTCATATCATTAAGGTTAAGTTTACTTTTTTTACTGAAGGAAATCTACAGATCTCATATTTTAGGGCCGGGTGTAACTGCACCACGGCCCGGATTTGGCCCTCGGGCCTTGAGTTTGACACCCCTGGCTTAGAGGATAAAAGATCAAAAATTGTTTGAATTTGTCCTTATGTCTGGGGTCTCCCATGTTTGTAAAATTGTTTAAGATTTTTAAATTGTCTAGTGTGGCCAGCCTTAGTTTCACTTTGACAGTTATAATATTGATAACAGATTTATGGCTGTAACTGACAGTAGTAAAACAGAGAGAGGTGGTCAGTTTTAGAGATACACTGATAGTAAATATACTGACAGGGCTGCTGCCAGTGTTCAACTGATGGATCAATGCGTAGTCAGTTTCAATGACCACTGGGAAAAAGACATAGGATCTTTGATTTAACATTAAGGCCTTACTTAAATCTGATTTATATGAATGAATCTAGAGAGATACTCAGAGGAGTCATGATAGCCTGTTTGGTTGTCACAACCATGGAAAATGTCACAAAGTTGTACAGCGTATGTTCTTATGAACCACTGGTGTTTATCTCTGTCGCCACCTAGTGGACAAACCATTCAGAATGTATTTCGTTCCGGACATGTATCTGAAACCACTGCCTTAAGAACTAAACCATCATTTGGTCATTATTTCGGCTATTTATTGTGTATTTTTGATCAATCTGCCACAGTGAACAGCTCACCAAATCATACTTCTTTCATCAAAAAATATAAACTGAGATATCTTCTCTCCACCGCTGAACTTAAAATACTGATACCTGCCCTCAGTATGTCCACCCTAAACCACCTCCAGTCAGACCAAAATGCTGCAGCCAGAGGTCAAACAAGGTCAAACAAATACTCACACATCACCTCAGTTCTTATAGATCCCATCACTGGCTCACTGTTTTATTCAGAATCCAGTTCAGAATCCTCACTCATCTTCAGATCCCTGCACTGTCAAGATCCAGATTATCTGAAATGACTTACCTCTATCAGACACTCTGCTCCCTCAGGTCAAACACTCCTCAGTTACTGTTGGTTCCCCCGCCTGAGGACTCGAGGTGATAGATCTGCCCCTATCTTTGCACTCTGCAAACTCTTTAAGTGACTTAAAGAGCCAGTTAGACACACCTGTTTAGATGGGAATTCAGGGTTTTACAGTGCCAATAAAAAATATTCACCCCTTGTATTTCATAAATCAATCATGTTCAATATAATTTGGCTTTTTAGACAAAGAAAATAAAAAAAACATTTAACTACAATATGAAAATAGATGTGACAAAAAAAGTCAAATAAGTGATTGCATAAATATTCACTCCCTTTAAAGCGACTTAATTCAACAGAGGTCCAGCCCACTGATGCTAGTAGTCACCAACATTTACTTAAGTAAAAGTCAAAAGTACTCAGAAAGTCCTGCTTTTGCACACCTTTTCATCACATTTCCTGCCCATTTTTACTACGTCTTCTTGCCTCTTTTAACTAAAGTTTGTAGTTTGTCATCCTTTCTTGCCACTTATAAACCCTTTTTTTCTCCACTTTTCATCCATTTTTGAAACTTCTTCACATTTGTGCCACTTCTTTCTGCCCTGTTATCCTGTTTTGCAGCTTTTAACCCATTTTTACCATTTTTTTTGCCAATTTGAACAGATTTCTGCAACACTTCGCCAGTTTTTGCTAGTTCTAAACCATTTTTGCTGCTTTTCATCCATTTTAGCCCCCCCCCCCTTTTGGCTAGTTGTAGTCATTTTTTGCCTCTTTTCACCTATTTTTTTTGCCTCTTATCAAACTTGTGTTGTTTTCCATCAAAGTTTTCTTAATGTTTTTTTGTTTGTTTGTTTGCTTTTGCTTTATATTCTGGCATCTTGGCATTTGTGTTCATCATGGCTTACCTGTGAAGTCTGACATTTATTTTGGAAATGGTTTAGCTCAGCGTGCCTATCCACACTGTTAACATTACCAATAAAGAGGAAATTCTGTTTTAAGAAAAGGGGTTATCATTTTTGCCATTTTTTAAACAATCTTTGCTACTTTGTGCCAATTTTTGCCTCTGTTGACCAATTTTCACCACTTTTAGCCCCTTTTTCAACACTACCATTTTTTTTGCCAACTCTAACCGTATTTAACCAACTTTAACTTATTTCTTTATATCTTTTTTGCCCTTCATAGCCTCTCTTTAGCCACTTTATGTCCATTGTCCTGCATTAATCTCCCATTTTTCTACTTTAAGCCAATTTAAGTCACTTTTAGCTTTGGTTTTGCCTCTTATTTTGCCAGTTGTTTAGAATTTTTCCTTTTTATTATTTTATTTTATTTTATTTTATTTTTGTTTTTAGAATTTTGGCACTTATTGCCAATTTTTTGCCTCTTATCCCAGTTACACACGTGGATAAAATTGTTGGTACCCCTCTGTTAATGAAAGAAAAACCCACAATGGTCACAGAAATAACTTGGATCTGACAAAAGTGATAATAAATAAAAATTCAGTGAAAATTAACCAATGAAAATCAGACATTGCTTTTGAACTGTGGTTCAACAGAATTATAAAAAAAAAAAAACCTCATGAAACAGGCCTGGACAAAAATGATGGTACCCTTAACTTAATATCTTGTTGCACAACCTTTTGAGGCAATCACTGCAATCAAACGATTTCTGTAACTTTCAGTGAGACTTCTCCACCTCTCAGCAGGTATTTTGGCCCACTCCTCATGAGCAAACTACTCCAGTTGTCTCAGGTTTGAAGGCCACTTCAGAATAGTCCAATGTTTTGCTCTTAGCCATTCTTGGGTGTTTTTAGCTGTGTGTTTTGGGTCATTATCCTGTTGCAAGACCCTTGACCTGTGACTGAGACCAAGCTTTCTGACACTGGGCTGCACATTTCTCTCTAGAATACCTTGATAGTCTTGACATTTCATTGTACCCTGCACAGATTCAAGACACCCTGTGCCAGATGCAGCAAAGCAGCCCCAGAACAAAACAGAGCCTCCTCCATGTTTCAAAGCAGGGACAGTGTTCTTTTCCTGGTATGCTTCATTTTTGTGTCTGTGAACATAGAGCCGATGTGCCTTGCCAAAAAGTTCCAGTTTTGACTCGTCTGTCCATAGGACATTCTCCCAGAAGCTTTATGGCTTGTCAACATGCAGTTTGGCAAATTCCAGTCTGGCTTTTTTATGATTTGTTTTCAACAGTGGTGTCCTCCTTGGTCGTCTCCCATGAAGTCCACTTTGGCTCAAACAGCGGCGGATGGTGCGATCTGACACTGATGTACCTTGACCTTGGAGTTCACCTTTAATGTCTTTGGATGTTGTTCTGGGCTCTTTTGTTACCATTCGTTTTATCCGTCTCTTTGATTTGTCATCAATTTTCCTCCAGGGAGGTTGGTTACAGTCCCATGGATCTTAAATTTCTTAATAATATGTGCAACTGTAGTCACAGGAACATCAAGCTGCTTGGAGATGGTCTTATAGCCTTTACCTTTTACATGCTTGTCTATAATTTTCTTTCTAATCTCCTGAGACAACTCTCTCCTTTGCTTCCTCTGGTCCATGCTTAGTGTGGTACACACCATGTCACCAAACAGCACAGTGACTACTTGTCACCCTTTAAATAGGCCGACTGACTGATTACAAGTTTGTAGACACCTGTGATGCTAATAAGAGGACACACCTTGGTTGAACATGTCCCTATAATCACATTATTTTCAATCTTTTCTAGAGGTACCATCATTTTTGTCCAGGCCTGTTTCATGAGTTTGCTTTTTAAAATAATTCTGTTGAACCACAGTTCAAAAGCAATGTCTGATTTTCATTGGTTAATTTTCATAGAATTTTATTTATTATCACTTTTGTCAGATTCAAGTTATTTCTGTGACCATTGTGGGTTTTTCTTTCATTAACAGAGGGGTACCAACAATTTTATTCACATGTGTATGTTTCTTTTTTCATCCAAGTTGTCTCCGTTTTTTAATTTGCTTTATATTCTAGCATCCTCTTATTTGTGTTCATCATAGCTTATAGCTGTGAAGTCTGACATTTATTTCGGAAATGGTTTAGCTCAGTGTGCTCATCCACATTGTTAACATTACCAATAAAAAGTTAGTTCTGATTTCAGAAAAGGGGTTTACATTTTTATAAGGCTTCATTGTGCTACAGCATTAATAATTAAAATTCAAAATTCATTTTGTTGCTGTGATAAGAGTGGTTATTATTCAGTTGAGAAATAAAATATGGTTATCACAGCTTAGCGTCATAGTGGACCATGATTTCGGGGACCTCCATGGGCCCTTTATTAGGCTTTGCCCTGGAAAGCTCTCCTCTTTATCCTCCCTCATGGAGAGCCTTGAGTAGCAACTTATCACTCAGTAAGTAAACTTTAAATGTCATACTTTGACTTTCTCCTGACTATCTCTATAGGACAGTTATTTTTCTTCTGCTTGATTTTAACTAAAGTTACTTTACTTTTACTTGAGTACAATAGTCTTGAGCTTTCCTCACCTCTGAGTACAGCTAAAGCACACCTGTAATTATTACAAACTCATGCTGAGGTCAGTCAGAAGAAAAGAACATAGTTGTTCCACTCAGGTGCTCAAACGCTGATGGACCCATCAGTTCTCAGACCAGGCATGTTTCAGATTGGACCTTTAGAAGATGGATCTGCCTGATGATTGACCTGGAATCTGGCCAAAACATCAGCTTTGAAAAGTTAGGTCCATCTGTGAGAAACTGCGACCCCCACTGGAAGATCAAGCACAAAGGAGTAATTTCTTTAATCGGTATTGAATTTGATGGATGATGACAGCTTATTTCAGTATATATTGGTATGAAGTAGAAGGTAGGCCTGTTTGTTTTTAGATTTTTATCAGCTCGGCGCCTCTGTGATTCTGGATTCAAGTGTCAAAGCATGCAATGCCCCACCTACTGATATTACATAATGCTCATATGAACCTTGCCACTTTCTGTGCCTCCTTGTGCTTTGTTTAGGGTTGTTTTCATGTATTCTTTAAAAAGCTATTGAATGCAAAACACTTGCCTTGTTAAATAAATGTCAATTCACGATTCAAAGTTAGTTACAGCTTTGTTTGTTTGGCCTACGTGCTCATTCTGGTCTCCTTGTTGCTATCATGGAACTACACAGTGTCTCTCTGCAGAGTTCTGTTGTGTTTTTGTTTCTTTTTTCAGTCTGCATTCCTCCTGCCTGCACCCTCTTATCTTTACAGCCTTCAAGATTACAAGACATTACAGCATGCAGGAGGAGTGAGCATGCTCCACAACATAAATATGTAACACCTGCGTGTTAGATTGGCTCCTCTGGCCCTGCTTGTGTGACATTTTCATTTCAGAGATGACATTATTCTTATTTCTATGTAGCTGTGTTCCCCCAGGGTCTGAGTTGAAGTGAATTTAATCAGCTTGGGTGTATGCTGCGATGCTGTCATGCTCTCATAAGGAAAACAATAGCTGAGGACTGGAGGCCCCTCAGTTTGTGTGAGCAGCAACAGATGTTCACTGTAATTCATCACACTTGACTCCCCTCTTAAAGGACTTCTTGTTCTGTGTCTCATCCCACAGAATGAAGATCATGTCTGCGTGCATTGTATAAACGCCTCCTCGTGCACTATTCTGACACCGTGGATTTTAAAAATGTTTGAATGATTTTTTTTTATCCTGCACTCATATTTACCTTCATCCAGCGAAACAACGTAAAATATTCTTCTTTCAAACTCATTTTCATGAACTTCTGCATCTGTCTTCACTACGTTAAAGCTGACGGCGTTCTCTGAAAAGAAGCAGGCCAGATATGCATCGAGGGCAGCAACAGGAAAAGTCTGCGTTTCCGTTCAATTATTTCTTTTATCGTCTCCATCAGAATGTCTGCTACAGGCCAAATCAAACAAACCGCCGCATTGTTGCGCAACACACTTTTCTGATCCTCTTTTCATGTGGGTTTTTTTTTCTTTTCACGGAAAATCCGCTAGAGGGCGCTGAAAACAGCGGCAAAACTTCAGCTAACGGATACATACCGGAAATACACACGACGGCCTTCAAAATAAAACCCGACTGACGTCTTTTAGTAGAAATACTCGGAAACATGTTCTCATTTTTAAACTTTGTCTCAACCACTCTGAGGTAAAATTAGAGCTAGTGGAAAAACTACCAGACTATTGTACTCAAGTAAAAGTACAGTTACTCTGGTTAAAATGTTTTTGAGTAAAAGTAAACGCACTGGACTATAAATCTACTCAAGTAAAAGTAGAAAGTAAGTCATTTAAACTTTACTCAAAGTACTGAGTAGCCTACTGAGTAGCTACTTTTGATACCTAACACCTTTTACTTATACTTCATGTATTAGTAAAAGTGAGTGATTTAAAAAATACTCAATAA
Source organism: Cheilinus undulatus (assembly GCF_018320785.1). Classification (NCBI taxonomy): domain Eukaryota; kingdom Metazoa; phylum Chordata; class Actinopteri; order Labriformes; family Labridae; genus Cheilinus; species Cheilinus undulatus. The sequence continues at coordinate 8,612,503 of NC_054866.1, forward strand.
AGTGCAGGTACACACTAAAGCTACTCAGTTACAGGGATTTGAGTAAATGTAATTAGTTACTTTCCACCCCAGAGCTAGTGTACCAGTATAATAGTCTTAATGAGAATTGGGAATATAAAACGTGTATTATGTTGCCTTGGATCTTTGTAATTATTATCACTGAAAAATATGTTAAATATTTGGTTATTGGCGTCTAAATTCATCAACAATATGATTTTAAATGATAAAATAGTCGTAGCGACAGTTGTGTAGAGCAGGGTATATGCAGATATACAAAGTATACCCACTTATTTTTCAGTCTCATTAGAGCCTTCATTCCCAAAGTCTGGGTTGTGGGAGATTTTTTTGTGGTTGCCAAATGGGTTTTTATGCTACGGTATTTAAGCTGACATTTCTGTCCGCAAGTTATGAGGGCACTACAGCCCTATCAGACTCAGCATCTCCACCAAAATAAAAGACAAAGCGTGCCTCTACCAGCCACTACATGGCAAAAGATGCAAAAAGTCACAATTATGGATGCTTGGCTAATCAAAAAAATTAAGTTGTTCCAGACCAGACAGCTACTGAGGGCCCAAAGGGCTGAACATGAGAGGAAAGCATAGGTGAAGTGACTTCTTTCAGGCTAGTAAAACAGAAAGGGCCAGGTCAGATCAGATTGAGGCCTGGAATTACTGCTATCCAAGCTAGCACCAGCCATCAGCTCAACCAACCAGCTGAGGACGATGCAGAAGGCAAACTTGATAAGCTTTAACCTACAGAAAAAACTGAAAGACAAAAAAAACACACATAACAAAATTTTAAAATGTGAAAGGGGTCTGAATTCTCTCGAATGCACTGTATGTTATAAGTCATGATGATATACAAAAAACAAACAAACAAAAAAAACAACATAAACATACAGTATATGATAATAGAATGATGAGAGGAAGATGCATTTAAATATATTTTCCTAACTACTGTGTGTTTCCTCTAATAATATTTATATTCTTACATCTTTTATCAGTAAACAGTAACACCAATCCATGTTTTAATCTTTCCATACCATACTTGAGGAATGATAAGGAAATACATGCAGTTAATCATCGATCACATTATATATCACAGATATCTATCATGTATAATGAGAGCTGTTTTGAAATTAATTATTCTTAAATGAAATTTTCTGGGAGGTGTGACAAACAGCCAAACTGACGTTACAATTAACCCCGTCTATGGGGTAATTTATGACAGTTCACATCAGTCACTTTCAGTGCAATTTTCCAACAAGAGATTAAAAAAAAAAAAAAAAAAAAGATTCAGTGTTAATTCGCGGCAGAGCTGTGTCTATTGGTCATGTAACAGTAAGAGCATGAACGTCCTATTAGGCGTTTTATTTTGGAAAGTATCAACAGGAAGTGCTTCTAGTTATACGTTCGCTGGCTTAACGGTGGTAGGAAAAAACGCCGAAGGACTTTCTGGGATGGGATGACGAGAGTGCCCCAGTGTTTCCAGTTTGTGACAGTCTCTATTGGTCAGCTCCAGTCTTACAGGGACCAACAAGACTGATGTAGAACAACAACAGCAGAAGAAGAAAGAATCCGACACAAGAAGGAAAAGTAGAAATAGTAGAAGAAGAAGAAACGCCGCGGAGGTCTGCTGGAAAAATGGGAGCGGTGAAGTGAAAAACGACCGAAAAGCGAAATGTCTGGATGAAAAGCACCAAAGTAAGTGAGTTTTGACACGAGCTGATGAGAAAGGTACTTTTATGGGGTTGTTTTTTGTCGTTCCTCTCTGTCTTTGCTGGCAGTAACTGTAAAGTTTTACGCTCGTCTGAACTGCAGGGAAGTTTCAGAAACGCAGCAGACCAGCGGAGCTCAGCGGTCAGATCAGATTTCACGTTTTCCTCACAAACCGCCCCTGGTGTCCGTACTGAGCTGACCACCCTCCTGTGTGATTTCACCGCTGGTTATTCAGACAGAGAAACGAACTTAACGTGGAGTGGGAGCTCCTGTGAATGATGCGCGCAGAGGTGACATGTGGAGCGGTGATTGACAGCTGGAAGGGGCGGGTCTGACTGAAGCTTTCATTCAGGTTCAGCGGAGTGAGTCAAAGGACACATGATTGTTTGATTTAACATCATATATCAGAAAGGCTCTCATGTCTCTGGGTTGACACGTACAGCTGGGGGAAATCTGGTCTGCAGAGGTGCCCGAGCGGTGAGTGAAGCTGCACCCGCCTTATGTGTCACCGTCCCGGGACAGGGCAGTGATTCACGGTGGTTACAAACAGACCGGACAGTCACACTTTTACCACAGTTTGTCTGAATTTATGATTCACAGTGGGAAAATGTACTCTAGTAAATGAAAAAGCGTTTTTAACAGTAGAGGAAAAGTTGACTGAAACAAGAAAGTAACTATGACAATGTAACTATTTCATGCCCCCACAATTTAAATTTATTGCATGACTCGTTTTTATTGCTCAGAACTAATCCAAAGTTGAAATGTATTCACATTAGAAAGTTTAATTGAAAAGTTATGTAACTGTTCATGTGTGTGCACACCCTGCACCAGCAGAGTTAAATAAAGTGCAAAGTCACAGGTGAAGATAAGGAATAGGACTGAACAATCTGGGAAAATAGTCTAACACAGTTCATGTATTTTTCAGCAAACACAAGTAATAATTCTTTATTTTAACCAAAATAAAATAGATTAAACATGGAAAGTTCTTTCCTGTAGGCCAGGCCTTTATGTAAGGATGAGATGAGATGATGCATGAATCAATATAAATAACATATTTTTTTTAGCGACTTCAATAAGTTGTAAATTCACTAATTTATTCACTTTACAGCCTTGTAATCGATCATCTTTACAGAGCTGAACAATTTTGAATAAAATATCTTACTTTTATTATTTTGACTCATATTCAGGGTTCCTGCAGATCCTTAAAAAATCTTTAATTGGACTTTTTAAATTTAGGGCCATAAAATGTCTTAAAAAGTCTTTTTTTCTACCAGTGAGTTGTCTAAAATTTTAGAGGGCACTTTGACTTAAATGTGTCTACATCCAATCTGTCTTTTCTACCTACATTTATTTGAAAAGAATAGAGTAGAAACAAGGCATTCATGTGCCAAAAAGCATCAATTTGGATGTGTATGATTTAAAAAAATCTCTTTTTCCTTTATCACGTGTCATTTCATTTACAGTCAATAAAGCTAGATACTTCAGCTCTGCTGGCATACTGAGAAATCTGACATGCCTTTAATTTTGACCATTTACTACACAAAACATGGTTTTAATTTCTCTCAGCTCAGGTCTTAAAATGTCATGAAAAGTCTCAAACTTGATTCTGTAACGTGAGGGACCTTGCAGAATGCAAAAGAAAGATACTGTTTATGTCATTCTCATTCTTAACCCTTTAAAGTCTGATAACTCAAATATTAGCCAGAAAATTCCCATTTTTGAAACTAAAGTGTTTATTTAACCTTCAACCAAAAGAAAAAAAGCCATAAAATTTCACATATTTCTTTTGTGTATCACATTTGATACAACAGCCATTTTTGTAAACTGATTTTCCACTGGGAGGAAATTTTTATCATTCATCTGATTGTATTCAAAAGCTTTTTAAGTAATTTATTGATCCAGTTGCTTAGATAGAGGTCTCATAAAAGAATGTTTCAATATGATACACTAGGCGTAGGTTAGGAAGAAAAACACAAACATAAGGAAAGTTGCATTTTTTTTAAACTATTCTTAAAGATGAACTCTTGAATGTTTGTATGATCAGTGTATTATCTCTGCAGCAAAATAAAATGTATTAAACTGGTATTTTGACACACAGCAGACTAAAGACATATTGCACATTGTGTGATTTACTAGGCCATATCACTATTTCATCTAAATTTAAATTAATTGCCTTAATAAGGAATGTTTTTTTTTAGGTTATGTTATGCTAAATGTATACAAACTTAATTTGTTTGAAAAAGAAGGCATATTTTAAGGAACAGAGGAAAAAACATCTTATTTTATAAGTTTGGCACCATAATAAAACATTGTGGTAAACATTTACTGCTGCTATCTGTTCATGCTGCCCTCTGAAATGTTCCTTTTATCAATCAGTCAATCAATCTTTTATTTTGTATACCGCAGGCAAGTCATAACAAATGTTATCTCACTGTACAAAGACAAATAACTCACGTAGTTTTATGGGTTAAAGTTCACCTTGTTTTATCATTCACAGGGATCCAGCATTATTCCATTATTTAGCAAAGTTACAGTGGAGAGACTCAACCATGTATAGTTATAGTAACCCAAGTATATCTGTTATTCAGGGTTCAGGAGGAGGTTTAGTTTAAGATGATTTTTAATACATACCATCACTGATGATAGGACTGCTTGTTGTGATGATGAGATATCTAGGAAAATATTTCAAAATGTATCCTGGAATTATTTGATTTTCTTTATAAATTACATAGCTGATGATGAATATTGCTAAAACTAGGGATGCATGAAATTTGATTTTGGCCGTGATATCCTGATTTTTAGAAATTCTTTTAGCTGCCACCAATATTGATACCAGTCAGAGATATAAGGGAATTAAATTTCCCATCACTTCATGTCATCTTGTGATCTAAAATACCACAGTTATCAGTTTTATCACTGTATTGTTATGATTTGCTGTAGATGTTCAGAAAGTACAGATACATCATCTGGAATAACTGAATCAAGTTTCATGTTTAAAAAACATAAAATAAGCAGCATGGAGCACTTTAAACCAAAAATAACACCATATCAAATGTGCATTACAAAGGTGGAGATTTTAATTTTTTAAGATACTGATATCGATATTTAAATGCAGGTCAGACTTAAAATTTCGGTCCTTAAGAAAGGTTTAAGAATGAACAAACAAAGTCAGTCTATCAAACACCTTAAAGTTAAGGAACAAAGAAGACCTCAGCTTATGTAGATCTGTTGTTCCTTCCTGAAACTCCAAAAATGTATTTGCGCATGCAGCCAGTACAGGTCAATCTTTACAGCCTATGTAAGGGTTGTAAATGTGGTCAGTTATTTTCATATCTGCTAATATAGATATCATGTCAATAATATCATGTATCCTTTTTATATTAGTTTGATTATAATTAAGTTTAACATTTTGGATTACTACACTATGATGAAGGCCTGGGCAATATGGACCTAAAATCATGTTTAAATATTCTGTAGTCAAATGGTTTACATGGTTTAACATTAGTATCTGCTGTTTGTCAAACGTGGGCTAAATGTTATGGCATCAACAGAAATTCAGTTGCTGAATCAAATAAGAGAGTTTTTACAGGGCGGATGAAGCAAACTGTCAGACTAATTATCACAATTGCTGTGTCTCTTCTGATACATGATATAGACTCACTGGCCACTTTATTAGGTACACCTTGCTAGTCAGGTTGGAGCTCTATTTGCCTTCATAAGTGCCTATATTCTTCATGGCATGGTTTCAAAGAGGTGCTGGAAACGTTCTTCAGAGATTTTGTCAATATTGACATGATAGTATCACGACTGCACAACCATGATGTGAATCTCCCAATCCACCACATCCACAAAGGTGCTCTTTTGGAGATCTGGTGACTGTGGAGGCCGTTGGAGTACAGTGAACTCATTGTCATGTTCAAAAAACCAGCCTGAGATGATCTGAGGTTTGTGACATGGTGAATTATCCTGCTGGAAGTAGCCATCAGAAGATGGTACACAGTGGTCATAAAGGGATGGACATGGTCAGCAATGATACTCAGGTAGGCTGTGGTGTTTAAACGATGCTCAGTTGGTACTAAGGGGCCCAAAGTAGGGCAAGAAAATATCCCCACCACTATTACACCACCAAAACCAGCCTGAACCTTTGATACAAGGCAGGATGGATCCACGCTTTCATCTGTTATGATTTACCATCTGAATGCCACAGCAATAATCAGGACTCGTCAGACCAGTTTTTCCAATCTTCTGTTGTCCAGTTTCGGTGAGCCTGTGCGAATTGTAGCCTCAGTTTGTACTTCAGCAAGTCATCTTGACCTCGTCTACATGCCTAAATTCATTAAGTTAATGCCATGTGATTGGCTGATTAAGTGCCTAATAAAGTGGCTGATGGGTGCAAATGGTGCCTTAGATCCTCAGGCGGGGTCTTCCTGGTCGTTCCAAAGTCGAGGCTGTAATCTAAAGGAGACAGGGCTTTCGCTGTTAGGGCTCCTCGACTTTGGAACAACCTGCCCGAGGAGATAAGGCTGGCAGATTCGGTGACATCTTTTAAATCACTCCTTAAAACTCACTTTTATAGACTTGCTTTTATGTGATGTCCCTTCTAACTATTTATCTGTTTCATTACTTCTCTTTTATTTACACTACTCTTCTTATTCTTTTTATAATTTTATACTCTTCTTTCTTATCTCATGTTCATTTTCTTCTTTATCTCGTGTTTACCTACCTAAATTTTACTAGTCTCATCTCTACTACATTTCTGTCTTGAATCTTATCTTTGTTTTATCCCCACTGATGTGATGTCGTCATTATCGTCATTATCTTCATGTATTTGTTTGGTTGTTTGTTTGAATATATGTATTTAACTCTCTCCTTCTCCCACATCCTACCATATCTTTCAGAATATTATAATAGGAATCATTGCTTTTCACTGACGCCATTATATTTTAGATTTTACAATCTTCTACTGTAACTGTCATTCAAGATCTACTTGTGTCATTTTCATTTTTGTTATGTTTCCTTGTTATATGTCCACATTATGTTCTTCCCTTCGTGTTTGATTTTACAGAGCTCCTATTCTGCTCTGATTGCTGATGTTTATTTTTCCCTGAGTTTTTGCTCTTGCCGTATGTAAAGCACTTTGTAAACAACTGTTTTTAAAAGTGCTATATAAATAAAGTTGTTATTATTATTATTATTATTATTATTAAATGCCCTTAATTATAACAATAAGCATTGTACTATCAGTGGTTCTTACTTTAGCTTTATTATAGTATTATATGGCATCAACCTAACCTATATGGCTGTCAACAATATTTTCTTATTCTGTTTCTTGTCTGAAATGTTTAGTTTTTAGAATATTTTTATGTGACTATCTTAACGTTATTGGTTTGGGCTGAATCCAGCTTGCCACACTAAAACAGGACAGAGGATAAATGCTCCATCCTGCTGATTAAAACAGAGTGGCCCATTGATTAAAACACTGATTGTATTTGTCTCATGCCTTTATCACATTTTTTCTAAAGCGCTGTCAGCTCTGCTCTTTCAAAAACATCCCTTTATTTGTCTAATTGATTGCGAGTTAACTCAATCACCTTAGCTATAGGTGTCCCATTGCCTCCCAATTGTTTTAAAGCACTTAAAGCACTGATTGAATTGAAACGCCCTGCCTCCTCCTGAGTGTCGTGCATTAATTTGGCTTAAAAGGATTAGTGTGGCATCATTCTTCTAATTACGCACTTTTCAGCCTTTAAGTCAGAGATTAAATTAAACCAAGAGAGGTCTCCTTGAGTGAAAAATAATAAATCAGATCACTGGAGGACAGAGAACCAGTAGAGGACTGGAAGATGCTTGACTCCACATTAAAACATTTATTCAAATAAATGTTTTATAAAGTGTTTAAAAATGTTTATCCGGCTTATGTTAAATCTAAACGTGCAGTTAAACACAAGCTGATTTTTTTTTACTTGAGGTTATTATTAAATTGTCGATGCTTAAAGATTATAAATGACACAATTTCTCCTATTTTATAGTTTCATTGAGTACAGAAGTTTTTAAAAAACTGCAGTTTTTCAGTCAGATTTTTAACCACAATAAAGAAAGGGTGACACTGTCTAATGATGAGGTCAGACTAGACGATAGTTCTGTCTGTTACCATGGTTACTGTGTCTGATTAGGCAATCGCAAAGCCATAAGTTTGTGCCATGACTTAACAAACATGTGGTTTACTCCATACAGGAAGAGGGGTCGGTATACACACAGACACACAGAAAGAAGACTTGACAAACATGACTTTACTTTGTTTGTCCATTTAAGCATAACCATGAATGATTCACTAGTTTGAAGCTAATTCTAATGGCAGTAGTTCACTGGATGGCTGAAGTGCATCTTGTTAACACTTCTCTTTTTCAGTCTGTTGTGCTCGTCTCTCTGTGACGCATCATAAATGCAGGGGTGTTATTACAGGACTCATCAAACTTTTGTCATCTGTCTCATATGACAGTTCACAGAGGCCACATCTCAGTAAGGGTTTGGTCCATCAGGGAAAAACAAGTCCTGAATGTGTAATTCAGGGAAATTGTTTATTTAAATTGCCAGTTCCAGTTCATTCCTTTTGTGTTGAATAGAGCTACCTGTGGTAGTGTGTCTGTAGTGCATCAACACTGAACAAGTAAAAGAACAAAACTGGTGCTGCATAAGTATTAAGTAGTACTTTAAACTAGGGCTGGGTGATACTGATCAAAAATCATATTTCAATATTTTTAAGCTCAATGGTAATATTTAATATAAAGTATATCTCCATGTATTTATTCTCTAAGAAAATTAAAAACAGTCAGCTTAAAATAAATGTAAGGGAATGGAGAACGTGTAGGCATTAAGGTAGGAATATGTGTAAGTACACTAATTCAGCTGAAGATAAATATGAGCATACACTCTTGAATGTATATTTGGATATATTAGTTATTTGTATGGATTAAGGATGCACACGGTTAATCTGTAAAACAGTTAAAATTGTTTATCAAATTAGCCAGCGCAGGATTTACTAGTCGGTCATACTAATTATCTATCATTTTTTATGAACACGGGCTTGAAATCCTGGTCTATTATGCTCTTTTAAACTGTAATGAACCTCCCACCACTAGAGGCCACTGTAGCTTCAGTGAATGGCTGCTGCTTTCCTCTCTGGCACTTCATCGGATGTAAACATGTAAAGCTCAGCGGTAGCTTAGTGGTTAGCAGGACAGCTGTACAACAGTTTTCTAAAGTAGTAAATGGAAATAGAAAGCTATGTAGGCTGTAGAGGGTTGAACTCATGTATAACTACTCACCCAATGTGAAAAGAGGCCACACATCAAAGACGATATGTGATGACATCTATCAGGTCTATGCCCATATTATTTGCAGATAGCCAATTTCTGTCAATACTGGCTGATAAATGTTCACTGGCACACGAGAATGCCTAGCTATACTTATAGGGTTCAGTACACAGGATAAGACAGGATTTTTGAGGCTGACTTGTCCCAAAACTATGGAAGCCCATTTCTGCCACTTAAAAAATAATAATGTTAAAGTTAGGGAATTAAAAAAAAAAAAAAAAAAAAAAAATCCTAAGTCGAAATTATGAGATAAAAAGTTGACATTATAAGTTAAAAAGTCAAAATTATGAGATAATAAAGTCATAATTATGAGATAAAAAGTCATAATTATGAGATAAAAAGTCAAAATTATGAGATAAAAGTCATAATTATGAGATGAAAATTTAAAATCATGAGATAAAAAGTCATAATTATGAGATTAAAAAGTCAAAATTATGAGATAAGTCATAATTATGAGATAATGTGTTTGCCTATGCCGTAGTCAGTGACTTTTATCTCAATTTCAACTTTTTATCTCATAATTATGACTTTATTATCTCATAATTTTGACTTTTTTATCTCATAATTTTAACTTTTTATCTCGTAATTATGACTTTATTATCTCATTTCAACTTTTTATCTCATAACTGACTTTTTATCTCATAATTATGACTTTTTATCTCATAATTTAGACTTTTTGTCTCATAATTATGACTTTTTATCTCATAATTTAGACTTTTTACCTCATAATTAAGACTTTTTATCTCAAATTTTGACTTATCTCATAATTATGACTTTTTTTCTCATAATTATGACTCTTATATTCTTCTTCTTTTTTATTTAATTCCCTAACTTTCACATTTTTATTTTTTAAGTGGTGGAAATGGGCTTCCATACAAAACCCTACATGGGCCAGGATAGAATAGAATTGTGCTTAAAAGTCTGGCTTTGGTACTGATTGCACAACGTTGCTGATGTTTTTAGTGTAGTTGTTGGTAATTTTAAACCAAGAAAAATCTGTATTGGGCATCTAGGACTTCTTTGTGTTGTTGTGGTATCACATTAGGTGTGGGTGATGTTCTGTTTCTACTGGAATCGTGTCAAAGTTTAAAATTCTGGTATCATGACAGCCGCATTTGAGATTTTGTTTGGCAGAAGTAATAGTGGCAGTTTTGTATTTTCCTTTGGCATACAGGTCATTGTGTTCAGACTGGAATATCAACTTAATTTGGCCATGAGTGTTTATAAAAGATGTAAAAATGTGTGATCTAAAGTAGTCAGTGTGTGTGATGGAAGGACCTTAAATGAATAAACGTCTCATGGCTGCTGATTCTCAGAGAGCAGCACTGGTTTTGTTACTTTCCCAGGAGAAAAGGTGTGAAAGGACCTCTGAAAGTGAGAAGGTGTTGGGGCGTGATTTCACAGGCCTTTATCAATTGTCCACTCAGGGGGTTCATCGCTGTAAGTGCTGTTGCCTTTGGCTAATTGCAGCAGTTAGAATGTGTTTGATTTGAGGGCAGCGGCAGCAGCAGTTTGCTGTTAGCTGAGATTTATACGAGCGAGCTGGAGAGGAACACCTGGTGCAGAGAGTTCACAACCCTCACTCAAGCAACAGATGGAGCAAAGGAAGCAGAGAAAAGAAGGAGGTACGGGTCAATGTGGCTGCAAAAAACCACACAGAGATGACGAGCTGCTGAAGACCAGTGTGGCAGACGTAAAGAAGGTATGAGCACTTAGTTTTACTGGCTGTTTCCCATGTTTAGTCTGTGGTGGGCTTCTTTGTGGTTTCCCACCAGAGTAGAGATCTTCTAGGGCTGACATTTGCTTGAGGTTAAAGACGTGTTATTATTGCAGAGAGGTGGAGACGTGCCATTAAGGATTGATTTATGGCAGCTGATAATGGGTTATAATATGTGTTTGATACACAGAAAAACAGGCCATTGAAATTTAATTTCCACAACTCTGTATGTGAAATCACATCATGCTCTGACTCTGAACAGCCACAGACTTCATTCACGGCGTTTTCCGTCAGCTGTTTAATTGATATTTTATTCCTTGGGTGAACTCTTCTACCTCTGAAGAGCTCGGCCAAGATAGAGCTTGTTAAATTTTGTCCTGTGAGTGAGGGATTTGTGTACTCAGCTTAATTTGTCTGTCATAAAACTCGCTCATTCCTGTTTGGTCCAAACCTCCGGCTGGAGGGGTAAGTCTGACCCGGGACACTCACTAACACAAACACACATTCATGAAACATATCCCTAACAACTCAACACTCAATAGCTTTAATAAACTATAGTAAATAATTAGCACCAATAACAGTAATCTGTTTGGTGATCAAATGTTTAGTCTATACAGGAAATTCACCATTTTTTTTATCTGATTTTACTAAGGAGCATTTATATTTTTAATAAAAATTTAATACGCATAAAAAGTTTATAATTCTGGTACTGTAACAACCCCTTGTTATTTCTTTAAAACATTTGTATCACAATTCAGCTAAAAGAATAACACATTTCTGGTCCATATTGTCCAGCCCTGCTGTGGATATCACAAGAGACAATTTTAAAAATTATACATTTATAAAAATAACTCAATTTTTCTGCAGTTCAAATGAAGCTTGAGACTGAAGTAATTCATTTAATTACAGTGAAAAACTACCCATGCTACAAACACTGAGCAACACTTTGTGAGCTCAAGGGTCAAACAAAGTGAACACTGCACAGAGGTGAACGGCTCCATCTAAGCAGACTTTGAGCCACGGTAATCAGCCTTGCATTATTGACCCACTAGTGCCTTGTAGCCGCTCGTAACTTTAGCCGGTTACATAAGTCAAGATAGATAATCTTAACCTCTGTTACATACTCCTGGTAACAGCTGTAACATGAGCCTCTCAGTACGCCTTTATTACATAACTAAAAGGACGAGAAAATATAGAAATAACGTCACTTTGACAGGCTGGGAGTTTGAATCCAAGGCTGCCCTGTGTGCTAGGGCTGAATCAAAGTTCCTTAGCTTATGTATTTTTCAACAAACAAGCACTAACTCATTCTATAGTCTGACGAACACAATATCTCATAGATGAAACTAAGGCTGTACAATTTTGAAAAAAATATATAATTGTGATTCATCTGACCCATATTGCAAATTTGTTAAAAAATTCAAGCAGGAAAACTCTTGTCACATTTAATCATTTTGTTGCAAAATGGATATTCTGTTTTATGTGGTGAAGAAAGCTCTGCTCAAAAGATGCTCCTTGGGTTAGTCAAGCAGCATGCATTGACTTTCCAGGGAGCACATAGCTAGAAACCCCCATATGGATAGATTAGTAGGTTAGTAAGATAAGTTTATGGCAATACAAATCAAATACAGTCACATTAGTTCAAAAGCAAGTAATCCATAGTAGCATGAATCTGAATATTAGGGGACAACAAGCTTTATACTATGAAGGAGGAGGCTGGGGTGAGGATAGGGGTGGGAACCAGTAGTGGCCCCTTGATATGATATTATCACGATACTTGGGTCCCGATTTGATATTATTGTGATTTTAAACATTTTCCAATACAGTATTGTGATACCATATATTGCAATTTATACCATTTTTCCAACTGTTTAGCTGATTTAGCATTAGTCTTTCCCTCATGTTTGTCGTATTTCCGCAGTATTTTATTTTCATGTAGCACTTCCTGTAAACCTCATGTGTCATGTCCATCTCATTCGTGCCCTGCTTGCATTCCTAATGTCCTTCCCTTGGCTCTGCCAAGTTTATTGTACTAACTTTCTCCTGCTCTATGGCCGTCACCTCTGCCAATCTCACTGGACAAACAATTGTCCGAACAATTGTTTTTATTTTTCCAGTATCAAAGAGTTCTGGTCATATTAGCATTTAATTTGAAAAAAAAAAAAAAATGATACTTGGTGGACTAGACGATTCGATATATCACCAGACAAAATATCACGATACTATGCTGTATCAATTTTATCTTCCACCCCTAGTGGAGGAGGTTAAGCTTTGCCAGCAGCAGCAGTATGATGCATGAGCATTAATACAAGCAGGGATTAGTGAGAAATATTTTATATTTAAATACATCACTGTGGCTGTCACGGCTGGCTGTATGACTACCATGTCCTGCATAAACTAATGCTAGACTTCATTTTTTGCATAGAAGGGAATGATGATTTTACTTATTTCTAAATTTTTATAAGGAAAAAAGTGCATTTGAACCACTAACTGTGTAGGCTACAAATATTGTTCCCCGCATGTTTGTTTGGCAAACAAAATTTTCAGAAATATATGCACTTAATATCTTATCTGATGGACAAAAAACACAATTTTTGTCTCATCATACCAAAGAACTTTGTTCCACTTGATCATGGAGTCTCCCACATGCCTTCTGGTGAAGTAGAGTCCAGATTTAAACTGAGTTTTCTTTGTCAGTGGCTTTTCTCTCTTTGCCACTCTCCCACAACAGTTGTTGTATGCGGAGTCTCTCCCATCTGCTGCTGAAGCTTGTAACTCCTTGGCGTGTTCTTTTGTCTTCATTGTGTAATGGTAGCCAGGAATACTGATTAACCAGTGTCTGGACCTTCCAGACACAGGTGTCTTTATACTTCTGTCACTTGAGACACATTCACTGCACTCAGGTGATCCCCATTGTGAGACTACTAGCAACAGTCTGCTGCACATCTGTTGAAATAGGTCAGTCACTTTAAAGGGGTTGAATATTTATGCAGTCACTTCTTTTAACTTCCATATTTGTATTTGACTGACATTACTTTGTAGAAAGCTGTTTTCACTTTGACTTTAAGAGAGTTTTTGTCGATTTTTTTGGTCAAAAAAGCTAAATTATATTGACCGTTATTAATTCTTAAAACCAATAAAAGGGTCAAACATTCAAGGGGGTGAACACTTTTTATACTGTATGAAGGATTTAACATTTGAACCAAAGCTTTCAGTGTGGTGTGGATTTTGTTCACAGAAAAATAAAAGCCTTAATAAATACATCAATAACAGGTGGGATCATTAGAGTCATTGCGGTTAATAATTGCAGGTTGGTCATAGGTTTACTGCAGACTTTAGACTGTAATCAAATGACTGTGATGCTGTTAAACTCTGGCTTGTTTCTTTAAGAGGAGCTCTGCTGTGTCATGCCCAGGTCACTTAACTATGACTTCGTTTCTACCTGTTACGCAACGCTTAACCTCTGCCCAATTTTCACACTTGTTTGAGTGTTTGTGTGCAACTGTGTGTGTGTGAGTGTACATTGCCTAAGTAAAACAGCGTGAGATCTATTGAGCTCTCATTTTTCTCATCTCAGTGACACAGAGGGACTACAGCAACAGCTGGACAGGTATGACATGTTCTCTGTGGATTTTTCACAAGTTTTATTCACATATACCCTTTTTGATTATTTTTAAACTCATTATTGCCCCACATGTATGGGCTATTGTAAGTTTTTTATTTACTTTTAAGGTTTTCACAAGTTTTTGTAGCAGAAAAAGGCTGATGATAATACGATGGTATTGCAGCATCATTTAAGGGTGTTAAGTTGTTTTCTTGTTTAAAATGAAGAGGTTCAGAGGCTTTCCTGGGAGCTGAAATTATCCTAATTTTAAGCTGGAATAGATTTATTTTGAGGGTTGTGATTTACAATGCGCTCACATTTTTATTTTTACAACCATGCTTACTCATTTTAGTGAGTGCACCAATAAAGTGCAAATAGAGTCTTTGATCAAAGAAACAAGGTCACACCCATTGGGAAAGCAAGAGAGACGGAAACTGGGGCTACTCAGACTGTAAGAATTTAAGTGTAATGTCTGCTCACAATATTTAACAGTTTACCGTCACACTGAACCTTTTCCCCCCGAGATTTAGATCACAAACCAGTCTTTCTTTGAGCTTTAGGGCTGAAATGGACAGAAAAGTCATTTTTTTATTTGAGCTGAATAGTGATACATGATATGTTTTTCAGTGTTGCTGCATGATACAGGAAAAGAACTGGCATTGCAATAAAAAACATTATCTTTGAGGCTCGCATGAAATCAGAAAAATGTGGGATTTATGAATCTTTTGTTTAAAGTGTTTCAGTAACATCTGACTGCCTCAACATGGTGTTGAAGCATGGCCACATCTGGGCCTCCATCAAACGTAAAAGAGCATATACTGAGAAAAATCATCTCTTCTTTAAATATCATTTATAATAAGTGCACATTTTTCTATTTTGTGCAATTAATGAAGACTTGGTAATGTGGTTTTTGAGAAAGTCTATAGCACAGTAACAATGCCCTCACTATGTAATGTAGCTGTGCAGATAGCTTAGAATAAGAACAATATGTGATTGCAATTACACTGGACAATATTGTGATTTGTGCATGCTCCTGCGATAATGCTACATGAGTCTTGAGCTCATTTGCTTCGTTACTAAGATGAATGCAGAGAGTAATGAGAATTTAAAAGTGTGCATTTGTTAACTTAAAGTGTGCAAATATTTAGTAGCATGAAATATACAAAATCTTAAGTTTTCACAGTACTGCTTTCAGAATTAAATATAGTTTCGAAAATATATAATTTTCTTTTTTTTTTAAATTAAGTTACTACTACTAAATTCAAATGCAGTGGCTTTTTCATTTAAAGAAAAGAATTTAATAGAAAAATAATTGCAACCTTTTATGGAATAGCACTGCCTGACTTTGCAGCTGCAATTAGAATAATTGTGCTGCACCAATGAGAACTGTAAAAGATAAATGCATATTATCTACAATCTATTTGAAAATTGAATTTTTTTCACATGGTGTTAAATAAAAAACTGCAATGTTCTGTGCAGACCTGATCTCAGTGTTTGTTTTTGAAAAGAAATAACTAAACAAAGACAGTTCTGAATCAAATACACAGACTCCAAATGTCACACAGGAACTTTTATTAACAGCCAGCCACATAATATCAGCGTTTGCATAAAATAAGATACCTGCTTGTAAAAAAAAAAATAAATAAATAAAATAGTGCTCCTTAAGACACACATTATGGAAATTCTTTATTAAAGAATTATTCGTCTTACAGGTGCAGTACAGTAAAAAACATAGTGAGCATTGAGAACATTTCTTCTTTTGTCCCGTAAGAGCCCCAGCCCACATTCTCAAGTTTTCTAGGTGACCTCCTTAGGGTATACTTAATTTTTCTCTAGGTTTAAGAAAAGCATGAGGTCTTTAAGCCATAGATATTCATTGTGAATTCTGCCACCAGGGGGCTCTCTGTCTAAACAATAACAAAAGACAGCAGGTACACACTGCTCTGTTTATTTCTTGTTTGAATTGCAGACTTGTTACAATAAAACTGTACTGCATAGGGTGTTTTTACTAAACAGTACACTGATATTTTTGCTTCTGTAGCGCCCGCAGGTCATGGCTGGGTAACCCTAACCCTAACCCTAACCCTAACACTTACATGATAAGGGTGAAAAGCTGTTAATAGTGTCCTTACTGGCTTGCACGGTGAGTCAGTCACAGATCACTTTCTGTTAACTATTTAATAAATATCACTTATGGAGTGCAGTTTTTCAAAACAAGAAGAAAGGTACTGGGGATGGCATGCTGAACAGAACGTCTGGTCTCTACTTGACCTTGAAATGTCTGATAGGGCTACAACATTACTGATGGGGGAGATTAATTGGTCTCCATCAGAAGTAAGCAGCACAAATACTGATCTTAAAAACTCCATATCTTGCCCAGCCCTTCATTAAACCACTGTGAGCTTTGTGTATTTATCTGGTGTGGTGACTTTGTTTGGGCCTTTTTTCCAAAATAGGAACTGAGGATTAAAAGCTGATTTGCCCACAATGAAAGGACTAAAAGGATGAATGACCTCAATAGGAGTGACCGGTTCGACATGTTTCAAAAGTAAATATTGACTTTGCTCTCCCTCCAGGGCATGATGGCACTGCTCCTTTGGCTCGGCCTATCGCTGCTGGCCTCCGTCCAGTCCAGCGCCGTGAAGAACTGCCACCCTGGCTGCCGCTGTGAGGTAGAAAGCTTTGGCCTTTTCGACAGCTTCAGCCTGACTCGGGTGGACTGTAGAGGACTGGGACCCAGCATCACGATGCCAATCTCCATCCCTCTGGACACTTCCCACCTCGACCTGTCCTCCAATTCTATGGGCCCACTCAGTGACACCATGTTGGCTGGTCCAGGCTACACCACCCTTGTAAGCCTGGACCTAAGCAGCAACCAAATAACAAAGGTAACACATAACTCTGTCTCAGTTTCTCAGTCAGGATTTATTATTCTAGGTTTCTCTTTCCATTTTAACTGACAGCAGTGCAGATACAGTTTGTTCCATCTGGTGTTATTTAGAACTACCCGTAATAGTTGGTACAGCCTGTGGTGTACTAAACATGAGGAAAAAAAGACAAAACAAAAAAAGATGTTTGCAGGGTGCTACACTTTAAAACACTTAAATTTAGGCCCTCTGATCAGAAAATACAACTGTTGTGTTTTCTACAATCAATATGCCAAAAATATTTTTTCATATATGCCCCTCCTTCGTAGTCTGTTGTGCCATTTCGCAACTGAATGCAGTGCATGGAGGGGAAATTCATCATACTCTTTGGTTTCAAGTGTGGTCCTGAAAAATCTTAATTTCAAGGGCTATGTAGCCCTTGGCTCTGAGCCCTACCCCTCGATTCAAAAGGGAATCGGGACATCACTTCACCTGACGTGAACGTGCAAAACCAAGGGGTAGGGCTAAGATAAGGGCTAAGGGGTAGAAATGGGATTCACCCTTACTCTACCCCAAGCCTTACCATGCCTGGGCACAGATGCATCATCATGTCATAATATAACATCCCTAGTTTAAAATGCACACGTCTTACAGATTCTGCACAATAGAGAAATACATAGACAACATTGGCATAACTTGGCTCGATTTGTGGTTTATTTTGGTGTTTGCACATGCATGTTCCACACCAGCACTTGTATGCCTGCATGAGCAACCGTACAATGCAGAAGCCGACCTCTTTCATCCATGCCAGGGCCAAGGAAATGTACTATGCTCTTCAGCATGAAGCACCCGCACTAGTCAGATAAACTGAATTTGGGGCATGTGTGCTAAGGCAAAGTACAGATTGCTTCATGTGAGTGTGCTGTTAGAGATTCCACTTGGATAGAAAAATATCAGTTATAACTTCGGTTCTCGAATGGTGGGCTGGTAATCTAAAAATGGGTCAACATTTTCAGTGGGTTTCATCTGAATGCCTGAAAAAATAAATTATGGGGAAAAAAATCTAAGATGTGGTTTTATTTTGAAGGATATGTCTTTATCTCTTTATTTTGCCACATCTTTTGTTCCTTCTGAAATTCAAGCTGCACTATTTTATTATTTAAAAAACTGTTTTTGGTTGAAGAATTGAAGAAATTTGGGTTGTAATTGATGTGGTGGTCAGTCCTGACACTAGACCAGTTGAGAACCACCGTTGTATACTTTTATATATTTTTATTTCACTGCATCTTCTGCCTTGTAAATGAAACCTTTTTAAAGGGCGAGTTTGGTATATTTGAAGAGAGGTAGTATCAAGTACTTGTCAATAGTAAATATATTAGCCACAGTAGATGTTGGTCAGTCTGACCTCTTTTACCAGACTGATTGCCTTCAAGGAAGATAAGGGATAAAATACGATATTCCTTTTCAGTCCCACAAGGGGAAATTCCAAAATTTACAGCAGCAAGAAGTGGTGTAGACAAAGCAGCCCACTGGCAACAAATACAATGGAAATAGTGCTGAACAGTTTGGGGGCATCATGTAATTGTGATTTTTCTTACCCAATATTGCGATTTCATATGCAATTATTTCTTAAGTTGCACATCTAATTTATTTTCCAACAAAAACAAGCAATAATTCATTCTCTACTATAACCAACACAATATAAGATTACAATAGGGTGATCATTTTGAAAAAATATCTAATTGCAATGATTTTGGCTCATTTTGCAAATTGGATATGAACTGTTGCATTAAAGGGGATGATAATTTTAATATAATTCTAATATTTAACAAGAAAAACATACAAAAATTTTAAAAATGGGATTTTTTTTTGTACACTGTTCTTAAAATATGCCACTAGAATGATTGCATGATATGTAATGCAAAACATCTCTGCTGCAAAAAAAAAAGGTTAAAACTGGTATTTTGACACAAATTTCAGTTTAGAAATTTATTGCAAATTCTGTGATTTGAAAATTGCATCAGGCCATATTGTGATTTAATCTAATTTGCGATTAATTTCCCAGCCCTAATAGAAATAGAGGACAGATAAATGCAATTAAAGATGATGAATAAATACAAAATATACTATATTACTATTACTACTGTTATTACTACTACTATTACTATAAAATGTCAACTTATATATTATAAATAGTACTTTCAAACAAAAAAGCAAGCCACTGAACAGTATCAGGATAAATGTGCTCTTTTTTAGTGCTGCACTATTTGGCAATGATGTGTGATTGCCATTTTACTGGACAGTATCACAATTTGTGATTGCAACTGCGATAAAGTACATAAATTGTATCATGAGGCTTCCAGCTATTAAAGAACATTCAGAGACAAAAAACAAAACTTGAAGATTTTACAGTACTGTTTTCAAAATAACCTAAGACTTAAATAAATTAAATAAAACCTTTTCTTTTGAAAATAAAGATGCAGCTACAAATGCAATAGTGCCACTATTGTTAACACTATTGTTAAGCTTTCAAGTACTTAATACAAAAATAACTGCAGCCTTTCATGCAACAATGTATTTACACAGCCTCACATCATGATTGCACTTAGATTACTAATGCAGTACTACTATATATAGTAGTACTGCACTTAGATTACTAATGCAGTACTACTATATATAGAGAAAAATTATTTTACAGCCACTTTGCTTCACCACAGCACTTTCAAGTACCTCATACAACCCCTCTTCAAAAATACAGACTGTCCCTTTAATGCCTGACTCACTGTAGTTTTCCATTTCTTCACTCACTCCTTGCCGTCTCATTTTCAGGTAAGCCCCAGTGCTTTGTCCAAGCTGCGTTACCTGGAGACTCTGGATCTGAGCCACAACAACCTGGAGAGCCTCTCCCCAAGCTGTTTCTCTGGCCTCCCGCTGGCTGAAGTCGACCTCAGCCATAACAATTTCCAAATGTTCGACATGGACGTATTCATGACGAAAGTTAACGGTGAACCTGTCAGTGTGGATCTGTCCCATAACCAGCTCGTGTCAGTCTCTATGACCTTGCATGGACGAGTACTACACATTCAAAGTTTAAACCTGTCATCAAACCGGCTGTTGAGCGTACCAAAGCTGGCAGGACTTCCTCTGAGGTACCTAAACCTGGATGGTAACCCCATTACCCACATTAAAGAAGGAGCATTTACTCAACTTAAAGATCTGGTGTATCTGTCCATCAGTGGCCTCCAGGAGCTCCAGGAAATTGAGCCACACAGCTTTAAAGGCCTTCAGAGCCTGCAGATCCTGGATCTCTCAAACAACCCCAAACTCAAGACTCTGAGCACTGCAGTTTTTAGTGGACTAGTCTCCCTTCAAGAGCTGAATTTATCTGGCTCTGGGGTGACATCCTTGCCAAATAACATGCTGACCCACCTGCCCAGTATTAAGAGTATTACTCTGGGACAAAACATCCAGTGCTGGAGGACCCAGAAACAGGGCCAGTTTCACCGGCAGCTGGGTCAGGTCCAGCACAACGAGGTGCTGAGCTGTAACATGGAGGGTGTGGTGTTATAAGACAGTGCCTTTACAAGTGGACCAGTCCTCTAAAGGGCCAGTATACTCAGTCAGAAGTGCTTTTAGATAATCAGCCTCACAATTCCCTACTAAAGCATACTTTTCTTATTTTTTTCAACTTTTCAACAGAACTACACGTCACATAACGGAGCAGAGTGCAACACCAAGATGCTCTTACACAATATTGCCTTCCTCTTTGCAGTGACAGCCAGCTTTTAGTGTTTGAAAGAGCCATATAAACACTTTATAGTGGTTAGACAACACATGCAACAAGGTTTCTATTTGTGCCTTATCTGCTTTTACTTGCAAAACTCTCTCTGTGTTGCCCTGACCTGACCACATACTCTACGTTCCAAGGTGGAACTGGAATACGTCTTAAAAGCTTAATGTTGCCTTACTAAAGCCTCCACACTAATGTCAGAAATCCTAAAACTTTTCAAGCCTTTTACATAACACAAAAGAATGATCTTAAGTGGTAGAAAATCTCTTATCAGTCCATAACTTAAAGTAGCAGTAACAGGTTATATGCTTCATTCAAAGTGGGACCACGTTAAGTTTTATTTGCACTTATTTCAGTCGAGGTGTTTTTTAATGATGCACTTAAACATGGCCTTAATGTCATATACATTTCTATGCATTGTTGATAATACTCACACTGAAGACTGTTGACCACTAATGTGTTTCATTTGACTTTGAATGTGATGCTTTATTGAAATCTTTGACAGGATAGTTTCATAAGAATTTTTTAAGTGTTAGAGATTGATACCTCTCCAAGATCTGTTTACCCTGTATGCAGCTGCAGCTGATTGCTTAAAAAGTAGCAAAACCCCAAAGTTTTGTCTTCAAACAATGTCAACAAACCGTCATGGGCAGGGCTGAGAGGTGGCAAAGAAAATATAAGCCCACTAATTTCTGCATGCCATCATCATCAGGCCAACATCACCCAGTCTGCTGTTTTTTTAGATTAGCCATAATGTCGTAACCGGTCAAGGTAGACCTACACAAGTTAAACAAAGTCATATGCTCCCATTAGAGACAAGCTTCTTCTCAGAGATGCTCCAGTTGTAATGATTAGGACCAGTGCTAATGTTTAAAATAACAATTTAAACCATCTGATATCAGTGTTTTTAAAATACTTCTTTTGGTGTAACACTTCTACATGTCCTGACTGGACTTGATCCAAGTGAGCATCAGCTACAAAATCCGCTTGATTACATGGATTCATATTGCAGTATCCTGACGGCACTGCAATGTAAAGTAGCATTCCTGTCGCCCCGTTTCTTTTCCGTCTCTTGTGTTGAGACGGGCAAGGAACAAAAAAACATGGCACAATGAGGGTCAGATGGAACATTTCCTTGATCATCCCTCACTTTCCTGGCTCTAAAGAGCTTGTTTTACAAGTTAGAGATATCTGCGTATTAATAGCATCCATATCTGTGTTTGAAATGTATTGTGCTCTGACATGTGTCACCATGGAGACAAGCTTCAGTGTTCACTGCCTGTGTATTTTTTACAAGGAAATTCAAAAGGCAGAGAAATAAATATTCAGTAGATCCTGTGTGGACAGGGATGCTTGAGTGGAGTTGGGACTTGGTGTAAAATTTGGCCTTAAAATCAGATCAGTTTGACTAACAGGTCACTTTTCTGCAGGAATACAGATGAAAAAGCAGAAACATGCATCTCAGTCAGCATCCATACAGGTATCAAACATAGAGCATAAATTAGACTTTTATGTTGCAGAAACTGCAGCAGCATTCAGTCCCACTCATCGATAAACTTATCATATGTAGAAAAGTTTTACACTGAATTATTTGGACTTAAGCAGACTAACTCTTCTTTTGTTCCATGTCTTCTGCAGAGACAGCTGCCATAGCTTCATACTCACCAAACAGACATGAGCGATGCATCAATCTTTACTCTTTCTCTTTGTAAAAATTAGTTAAGTCGTTTAAATCTGTGACTAAAATGATCTGGGGGAATGGATCTTTTCCTGTCACACCCACCAAATGACTTTTTACTTGAATTTTTTTGTGAATATGAGCCCAAACCTGACAACTTGTCTGTTGTCTTCAGACGTTTTTTTCTCTGACCAGCTCGACGCAGAGCTTTTGACATGGTTCTCACTCATCTGTGCTCCCTTTATTTTTGCTACAGGAGTAAACACCTGAGGTCCATGCTGACCGCAGGTTTATTTTGACCTGCTGTCAAATCTCTGCCCAGTTGTGCGAGACTCATTTCTCAACACATTTGCCCGATGCAGTATGAGAACTTTCTATATTTGCTACTGAATCCAGTTTGAAACTCTGTCTAGGGTTAAACACCGCTGCTCTGTGCTCCTGTGTGTAACCATGCCTTAGCATTCCTGTGGTATCTCTGTGTTCCTGAAAAGAAAATCCGCCTCTGTACTGCATTTTAGGCTTTTTTCTGAATGTCTGTAATCTGTAAAGGCTCCATGCCTTCAATGTTAAAGATTTTAAAGCAAAGACACCTTTATAACTGTGCTCTAATCGCAAACCATGCCTTGTAAATTTTTATATTTGTATGTATGTAACTATATTGTACATAATTTTATATGAAGAATACAAATGAGCTGTATAATAAATTGAATATTTCCAAATATTGCCTGCTATCTCATGTTCTGTCAACAAAATCACACAAATATTAAAAATAAATCCCCTCCAAGGAGAGATTCCCTCACTAGCAACGTGTACATAGACACAAATATTTGCAATTAAGGACTGGACAGAATAAAAATGTTGCATGTGCACATGTCAGTTTGAGATTCTTGTCTGATTCTGCAGGAACAAGAGGGTTAATTAATGTCTGTTTTTATCCTGATCTGCGTCCATCCTCTCACTTAGACATGTCTTCCTGGTAAGTTAGGGATCTTTCTGTACCCATGATTGTTGACTGCAGAAGAAGTTTGCACCGTTTGTCTTTTGAGAACAGCGGAAGACAAGTATCATTCACAGTACTCGATGTAATCTCATTTTCAACTCATGAAAAAGAAATACAGACATCCAAAATCAAAGATGGGAGAGGAAGAGGATTAGATTGGTTGTGCAGTGAGGGGATGAGCAAAGGAAACGTGCAGGGAAAGTAGTCGGCAACACAGGCAGAGTCAGCTCACATGGCAACCATTTCATGTTTATGAAACTGACAAAAAGACAGCGGATTAAAAAAAGTGAGGTATCAGTTCTGATCTACCTGAATCTTACCAAGAGAAAATCTTATTTACATACACCCACTGACAGATACAATGCTCACATGTCATTCTTTATCAGTACCAGAGGGTTCTGCTGCTGCTGCTGCTGTCCACTTTGAGTGTAAGCCTGGAGGCCGACAGGTTCAAAGGGTTCAGAAAAACTCAGCCAGTGCCCCAGAATTTAGGTCAGTTTATTTATTCATTTATTTATTTTAGATAAAGAACTGTTCAACAGTTGGAAACTAGAGAGCGTAAGAGTGGTGAATGATATGCAGAAAAGGCGCCACAAGTTTCCCTACAGGAGAATCTCATTTTTCTATATTCACCAGACAACCATAGATGTATCAGATTATTAGTTTTCCAGATGTTTTTTATTTTGTTAGCCATGAAGTATATAATTAGCTTTTAGAGTTAAGTAACACTTTCAAGAATAGAATAAACTCTGAAAATATTACTCAGCATGCAGAGTAAATGTATCCTATCCACCGTATTCCTAGCCCCCATGATTCTTTGCGTGAAATATGGGCTCAACTTCTGGTCCTGTCTAAATAGGACTTTGCATAGAAACGAGATGTGAAACGTGATTATTAGAGCAATTTGGACATTAAAATATGTATTGTTTGTCTGCTTCACCTCAAATGGGATAACATTATAATTTCTCCGCCCTCATCTAAAGAGTACAAAGTGACGGCATTACCTTGGATATCTCAGACAAGCATATTTAGCTAACTTTATTAGCCTCATATCAGTATAGTAATAGACATTCACGCTTTGTTAAATAAGTTTGGACACCACCTTCAGATAACATTTCGAGTTTGTGGGGTTGCTGAAATTCTTATTTTACAAACTAATCCCTCTTAAAATGTGGGAATTATATTGATAAAACTATCCATGACTCAAGTTGTCAACTCTTCAGTTTGGTAAATGTCAAGTTTTGAATTAATGATGAATTAATATTGAAAGAATTACATCCCAAATGCATTTAAACAGTGAACAGCATGTTGAAAACACTGTTGTTAGATATATATTTAACATTGTCACATTATTAGTACCACCAATGAAGCAACAGGTACTGAGCATTACAGAAAATATTATTTAAAACATTCAGTTCATTTAACTTTATTGATTTAACAAAAATGAAGCGGCATTTATTGCAGCAATTATTTATTTCAGAACAGCCACTGTTGACGCTAAATCACTTTGTAAGCCCTTGGAAGAATCACGTTTTGATGTACTAGAGTACATGTATTTAATGTACTTCTGCTTTAGCACCAGAAGTTTCGCCCATATTCAGATTTACAGTGGCGGCCCCTGGAATAAGGCGGATAGACCAGGGCTATTCCATTACAAATTACACGATATGTAGCCGAGTCAGACATGTTCAACACCTAGTAAGAAGCTGATAAATTCAAATTCTAACTAATACAGACCAATTTGTTGATAAAAATACCCATTTTATTCGTAGTCTCCCTTTTTAATTTGGCAACATAATAAAAGCACATCAAAAAATGCAATAAAACACAACAACAGAGCAGTATTTGAACATAACCTGAGGTAGTAGAAATGTTTTTTTTTTTCACTTGAATAAATATGAAATAAATAGAATGAAAAAATAAAATGAAATTCTGTAAATAAATTTGGTCACATCTTACCTTGGGGGCTACTCGTCGCGAGCATCCCGATCCACGCTTCAAATCAGCACAGTGCATTGTAGGTAGACTGTTGCTAGGCTACGCAGAGTGTTGCATTCACATCTGAAATACTGTGGGAATTTATGAAATGCTGCAAAACAGGTTGCCCTCTGCATCTCTGGCATGACCATAGGCTGGGCCACTTGGGGGTCGGTTCTGGGCCGCATGTGGCCCCTGGGCCGCTTATTGGATAGGCCTGTTATAGATTGTGAACACATTATATTTTTCAGAGTAAGATTGAATTCTAATTGAGGACTATTTACATGTACACGTGGCATGGATATAACTGCTGCACTGTAAGACTAAACAGATACAGGTTGTAAAAAATGAGTTTTGTCAACATAAAAATCCCAAATAACTATTTTAGCTCTCTTCTTCTTAATTGATTGAATACATCTTTATTTTAAAGTAAAAGGACTTAATCATGTGTCATTGTACTTAAATTATTTGACAGTCATCCCTTAATCTAACCTTGCAAAGCAGATGGATATGCCCGTTCCCAGTACTTTCAGGCGCGGCGGGGTCGTGATGAAAACGATAGCTGCACGATATACGATAGCTGCACATGCACACCTCTGATGCGGCTGTGTCACATGTTTTTTTGCTTTGATTGGTCCCATGTGACAGAACGTTCATTCAGTCACCCTTTCAAAGCCTCTGCCCTTTCCCAAACACTTAGTATTGAGGTTTCCCAGATGGATGTGTGAAACACATCCATCTGACGTGTCAGGTTACCCTTGATCTGCAGTTTTCCCAGAATGCCATTGGGCATTAGATACATTTGCACCATGAGTGAAGTTACTGACTCAGTTAGAGAAGTCCCAAGAACAACCGCAACTGACAATAGGTCGTAGAGAAGGGATTAATGGCTCTTAAAAGGGAGTTGGATCCTGTGGATCCATTCCTTTCAAAGAGCTGTTCAGAAAATTGGCTCAGTTTATATTTTATTATTTAAGAAGCTAGCCAGGGGGTAATTCATTCTGTCCAGGAAACAACCACTGGAAGGAATAATAGGGTATGATTTGGGTCAGAATCATTCACACATTGACATCCCACACATACATATTATATTGTTGATAAAATCACTGAAAGCATCTTTAAGAAATTTAGTAAACAAGAGAAAAATATAGATACCACATACTGCGTGGTTCTGTACTGTTAGTATTGCATGGATGTATGTAGTAACCTTGCAAAGCAGATGATACGCCCGTTTCCTTGTTTCTCACTTGGTGAATCCATCTTGCAAAGCTCCCATCTGAACCGTTTGAGCCCGGTTAGAAAGTGACAGGACCAATCAGCGTCGAGGGGCAGTACTTTCAGGCACAGCAGAGTCGTGACATTAACAAGCAGCAGCAAGAGCTGGTGCATTTATGGAGGAAGACAGCGTCTTAGCAGCATGGATGCTGCTAAAACGCCGGTTTTATCAGAACTTGATGACATTTCTTTGTTAAAAGAAGAACAAAGAACAGCAGTGTGTTGTTTTCTTTTCAAAAATGACGAATGTCATGTACTTACATGTCTACAGTCGCCATGTTTCTCGTTATTCCTCAGTAGTTGTGCACGCTCAGCTTGCTAGCGGCTACGTCACATGCTTTGTTGCTCTGATTGGCCCGTAGAGATGTGACAGACAGAACATTCACCCAATCACACTCCGAGGATTTTTCAAAGCCTCTGCCTTTTCTCAAATGTTTCCTATTGAAGCTTTCCCAGATGCACACATCCATCTGGTGTGTCAGGTTAAGTATGTAGTACACCTGAGTGATTTTAGTGCAAATTTTAGAGAAAACATTTCACAAAAAAATATTTTGATAGAAAAACTCAATACTTAAAAAAAAAACAATATTTCAAGTATTAGAAAAATGTACGTACAGCCTACTAGTGTTTACACTGCAATGGACCGTTGACCTGTTGGAGTGCATATAGCTGCCTTGTAAAAAAGTTAAACCCTGCAGAGGACTCCTGAACTGTCTTTGGGTGTATAGTCTTCTCACTCTGTGGAGTAACAAAGGAGGAGCTTGTGTGTGCATCTGTGTGAAACATGGATAAAAAAACGAACAGCTCACATCTGTGAATTGGTTCCCATCATTCGTGTTAAAAAAGCCGTTCAAAAGATTTGGATCGTTCATGAACGTCACATCTCTAATAGATCGGTGATCATCAACTGGAGGCTTGAGTGCAATCTCAGGCCCCCCACAGCTTCCCATTTGGCTCCCAAAGCATTATTTAAGTCAGAAAATTGCAAAAGAAATAACATTGCATGCTATTGTTCAGCTTTTTTCTTGATGTTTAAAGATAACCTTCAACCTTGCAACATATCAGATAGAGGCACACAAATATTATATTTCTGTAATTTGTCATGGTAAACACATACTTTGCATTCTTGTCTTGATCTAAGCTGCTGTTTTTGGCCATTCACAACAGCCTTTTAGCATCAAACTCAATCGCCCTCTTATGGCCGGCTGCAGTATAGGGGAGAGGGACTGATCTCACTGTTCAAGTTTCTTTCCTTTTGGAAGGAAAGAAACTGAATAGTTTACAAGTACATGTGAACCGGACCAAAATATTTATTCTATCAGAGTTTATTACGTCTGGCCCCCACAGTGTCTGTCATGAAAAGGATGGCCCTTGTGCGAATGGAGCTGATGATCCCTGCGATAGATGATAATGTGAATACAGTGGAAGAGGACTTCCTGGTGCAGTGTGCACCTTTCACATCTTCTCATTGTCATTTAAGTCGGCCCACCTTGTGATGTAAATTATCAAAATTATTGTAAATGATAGAAATGAGGGAAAATTGCAGTGGATAAAGAACATGCAGCTTTATGAAAAGTCCTTAAACATGTTGCTTTGAGTTTGATTTAAACTGAAATGAATAGAATTATCCCAACATAAATGTTCCAGTCATGATTACTCAAAACCTTTTTCCACTACTTTTTAAAGACTTTGACCTTACCGGTTTCAAAAAAAAAAAAAAGATTAGTTTCAACTTGTTTGGGTTTACCTTCTAGATTACCCCAGAAATTTTTTCTTAGATATTTAGATAAAAACTGCAAAAAGCCCCACATTCATGAAAAAAGGATCCACTGTCCATTAGGCTGGCTACTGGCCATGAAATAATATTTTAAAATATATTTAAAAAGATGTTTCTAACTGGAGCCCATTTTTCTTTCATTTGAACAAGAAAGAACATCTGCTCCTGCTGTTTCTGACAGATTAGATCAGGACAGCTCAGCCCATGTGGAAATGCTCTAATTCTGATCAAATGTTTGATGCATGAACACACATCATAAATGGGTCAGTTGGGAACTACAGCAAACATAAACACAGCTGGTGTTAACACTGTCAGTAAGTTTACACATACGCCAATAAACCGATTATGATCTGACTTGTGGAGTTACCTGATACTCCAGTTATCATGTAAACGGTGTAATCTGATGTTCTTTATCAGATAAAGACCATTATAGTATCATGACAATGCAGATAAACACACCAAGATTCTCCTGATAATCTGTTTTATTCTATGACATCTGTGCATGAGAAAGGTATGTGGGCAAATGTGGAGGAAAAGACAGCATACATGGGAAGTAAAACCAATGGGAATCACCATTTTTGAGTGCAGCTGCATAGGCAGCAGGTCCTGTCAGTATGAAAAATGTTGTTTATATGCAGATGACTGTCATTTATTGTTCCACTCCTACACAGCATCAGGCTCTTTCTCATTTACAAGATGTTATGTTTAGGAGTTTCTCTAGTGTTTTCCTGTGTTTTTTCAGTGTATTTCATGTTTCTAGTGTTTAGTTTATGACCTCTTGTGTTTCTATGGTTTGTGTGCTCTTTGTTATTTCATGTTTCTAGTGTTTAGTTTATGACCTTTTGTGTTTCTTTATTTCTTGTATGATTTTCTGTGTGTTTCTACCTTTGAAGTTTTACCTTGTAGCCTCTTATGTTTCTGGGTTTTGACTTCCTTTGTATTTCATTCTAGAGTTTTAGCTCACAGTGTTTTGTTTTGTGTTGCATTCTAGATTTTCCCAGGTCTTAGTTTCTAGTATCTAGTTTTGTTTGGTATTTTGAGAGTTAGTTTTCTTCCCCTGTGTTGGCATTTGTTCCTTGTCCCCTGTGTATCATGTCTAGTTTAACTCCCTGTGTTTGTATTTGTTTCCTTGCTCCACTCCTGGTGTCATTTATGTTTTGTATCTCTTCCTGGTCCGGCGTTCTTGTGCATTGTGAAGTTTCCTGTTTATTTTGTAGTTGCCTTCCTTTGTGTGTGATTCCAGTTTTGCTTCCTGCCTCAGTCTCCCTCCACTGTGATTACCCTCACTAGTTTCACCTGAGTCTCGTTACCCACACCTGTCTCTCCTTGGCCAATCACTCCATGTGTATTTAGGTTCAGTGTTTCTCCCTGTCCTTTGTCAGTTCGTCAGATGTCTTTCCAGTTGTCTTCCTGAGTGTTACTCTTCGTGCTGCTCCCTGTGCTTTTCCTTTGTTTTTTGGACTTTGAGTTTGATTCCTGTGGATTTGGTTTAAGTAAATTCTTTTGTTTGGTTAATTAAATCAAGCCTTTTGAGTCATCCTGCTTCTGGGTCCTCCTCCTTTTGAGTTTTTTACTAACTTTGACAGAATGATGATTCTCTGACTTTTGAGCCTCATATTGAGCAACTTGTAAAAAAGTAGAAGTTGTGTCCTGGATTTTACTTCAGAAATAAATCTAGTTGTTGTTTTGCTGTAAAATAAAGTCTTGTTTCTGCCACTTTTATACCTCTGAATGATTATGGTGATGTTCTGTACATGCATGAATCTCCTCAATGTCTTAATTTTTGGGATACTGTTAACCATGGGGCACTGAGATTTATAACATATCTAAAATTCTTAATCACTGAATTCTGAATGATCAAGTTAGGTGGCTTTTGACCACACGTGGGCTATATCATTGGCATTCCCTTATTTATAAGGCTTTATTAAATCTGCTTTCGTCATACTTGTGTGATGTCATTCATGTGAAAAGTTCTGGAAGCTACAGTCTTCGCTCTGTGACTCAATGGCAAAAGTCCGTTTTGAGACACGTAAAAGGAGTTTCAGGTTTGCTGCTCCTGCAGCCTGAAATCTCCTGCAGGAAGATTTATGTCTGGGGAGATCCATCATTCATTTTCTACACTGCTCATACCATTGGGGGTCGCAGGGGGCTGGAGCCTATCTCAGCAGTCACTGGGCGAGAGATGGGACATTTTTAAGGACAGGTACCTGCATCTGCTCCAGGACAAGTGGTTAACCTGTGGAAAAAAAAAAAATCTTTTTGTATAGTGTAGTGATCATGGCTAATGCATGTAGAAATGTTGCACTGATGATTGCAGCATGCCGGACCATTCAGAGCTTTAACATACACAATGTCCCTCGTTCACACTGATTTCTACAGGTGTTCTCTTCCTGCCACTTTTCTGACATTTGTGTGTTGACCAAGAAAATGAGGAAATGGGTTTCTAAAGCAGGGACTGAGAACAGGTCAGACTGGGATGTATGGTCACCCTAGTTCAGTGGTTCCCAACCTTTTTACCTTGGGACCCTCCTGGTTGTACCTAAGAAAAGCTAAGCCTCCCCAGGGCCAACTTGGAAAAATCAAACACCAATTAAAGTTGTTTTAATTAACAACATTTTTAACATAATAGGCCTCATACACTTGCAATTGGAAATAGATCTAACTATCCATTATTACGATGTATTAGGACTAGGGCTGTCAAAATTGACGCGTTAATGTGGATTAATCCATCATCATGATTAATCTGATTAAAACTTTTAACGCAATTAACCCATCTACAGCGCAGAATCACTCGAAATCCCTGTAACATCTCTGGCAACGCATTTTGGGCAGTTTGTCCAAGTAGGGTTACGGTCGAGCATGCTGCCGCACATGTGCAAATGGGCCGTTGATCAGGTAGTAACCAACCAACTCGATATGGAAGACACTAAACAGCATGTTGGCCCTCTCGATGGGAAATCTGAGTACAAAAAAAAAAACAAGACAGAACAGTCGACCAACAAAAAGTATTCTGCACATTCTGCAGGAAGGAGTTTTCTTTTCACCAAAGCATTTCCAGCTTAAACTACCACATTAACACGAAGCATACATTCATCAGAGATTGAGTCTGTTTGATTTTACAAAATAAAACACAACTGATATAGATTAAAAATGAATATCTAATCATGATTAATCGAAATTAATCCACAGCAACCCTGTGATTAATCTGATTAAAAATTTTAATCATTTGACAGCACTAATTAGGACCTCTAAAAAATAATGAGGATATGTTAATTAGGGAGAAGAATTGAAGAAGTCTGAATTAACAGAAATCAAACTTTAACCTTCATAAAGTTTCAAATTAAGGTGTAACAAAACTTAGAATTTTTGATATTACAAAGTTGAAAATAGCCAACTGCATGGAAGAAAACCGGACCAGATGAAGCTTTTTCCTTGCATGTTTTTCGGATCAGACCTTAATCAAATGATACTTCTTACTGGGTCTGTTTAGAAAGACAATACTGGGGATTTTAGTCCAGAATCGTCACACCATGAGTATTATCTGGACTAAAAAGAGACATTGCTGTAAACTGGGGTAACCCAGTTTGGTTTCTTATACATTTTTGACTTAACAGTGTCATAAATTTATGACTTTGAAAATATGAAATTTTGATTTTACAATATCAAAATCTATGACTTTTGAAACTTGGAAATTTTGAGTTTTTTCCATAAATATATGACATTTTTCCCTGGAATTCTGAGTTTTGCTCTTGTAAATAAAACTTTATTATATCAAATCAGTTCTTCTTAATAGTTTCTTGAAAGACAACAGATTATCTTTAATGTTTTATCTTTTGGGGTGGCCCTAATACAATTTCATACCTTGTGTTTTAAATCATGGTATAAGAGAATATTTGTACTTCTAATTATGACAAAGTCAGAACAGACAGAGCCCTGCTGAGATCCTTAGGGGTGCTTGGACCCAAGGTGGAGAACCTGTGCCCTGGTTGATATTACTAAATCACATCTGGGAAAGGCCCATCATATCAGTGGGCAGTGAGTTTGAACTTCAGCTGATCACTTTGTTTCTCTTTGATTTACTATACATGGAAAGACGTAGCCGTTAACAGAAACATATTAACATTTTGTTCTAATAACTCATTAACACATTAAATCAGATTACAACCATTATCTTATTGTTCCCAGATTAAGATGACCATGTGAAGTAGATCCTGTCTTCTAAAGCAGTGTCTGAGCTGTTCCTGTGAACCGGACTGACTCATAACAGGGTGTGTCTCCTACGGGACAAGAATAAAGCTCAAATTTAAGTTTTACCCTCTCAGCAGTTCTTCTCCTTTTTAAAGACTCAGCAACAAGTTAAAGAGTGCAGCAATTAAGCTTTATTTACTTGGAAGTGTCTGGATACTGAGACTCAAACACACACTTGTGGTCTTGAATGGTCCCTGTAAACACAGAAGTGGGCAGAAATTCCAGGGTTTGGCAGAAAAACTGTTGCCAAACCGGGCTGGTAGCCGGCCAAGGAGGTGACAAGAAAGGAGACGGAGAGAGAAAGAAGTAGAGAAAGCTGGGTGTCAGTCACGGCAGCTTTCAGATTTCTGTGTGTGGTGAGGACAGAAACAGAAAAAAACATTCAGCTGCTTTCTGTGACACATCTTTTAAATCCACCCAGACACCCAGAAACAAGCAAGAGTGACTAACAAAGGGGGGGTTCACAGATTGCATCATGCTTGTACGTGAGAGGAAAAATAGAGGAGCTTTTGTAGATCTTTAAACAAACAAACCCCCTCCAGTTTTCTTGTATCATGCCTGGATTTATGTGAATGCAACCCTTTCTGCTGAAGCTGCCCCAAAGCCTTCGGTGGATTGACCCCATTTCAGAAAACACTTCCAGATGTTTTCCCTTTTTAGTCCCTGCTGTGATGTCGAGACCTAAAGAGCCAATCATCCATCAGAAACTGTCCAGTAGCCCACACAGATAAAAGCTCTCCACAAAACTGTGAAATCGCAAATATATTCAGAGAATGCAAGACCGCTACGAATCAGGTTAGGCAGGGATTGGCTGTGGCTGTAGCTCCTCATGTCCAAATATTAAATCCACTTTGAGTCAGGATAAAGTGAAACAATGTGTTTAAGGCTTTTTAGTGGACTCGTAAAGCTGGGCTGAAATAGAATCAGCCAGCTAACAATGACCTTCTGTGTGGTGCTGAGCATGCACAGATGTGTTGAAAAGCAGCACGAATGCATTGACGTGCAAGCTGCATGTTACATTATAGACCAGCTGACTGGAGGAAAAAAGGTCCAATGTGTTAGATTCTCAGCTCAGGGAGAGTACACCATGTAACCGTGTTTTACAGCCAGTGGAGCTGAAGAGTTTCTCTGAGAGTTCAAATCTATACATCCTGTTAGAAATGTCCACATTTCTGCAGACAAACCCTGCTGAACTGTCAAAAAGTGACATGGAGCATGTTTGCCTGCTGAAAAACAACAGAAAGCAGATGTCCTTTAATGACACAACCACAAAGCTGATGTCCTTTAATGACACAACCACAAAGCTGATGTCCTTTAATGACACAACCACAAAGCTGATGTCCTTTAATGACACAACCATGTTCAAGTGCATCAAACCTTTGTATCATCAGGAAAAACCTTGAGGCATGTGCAGCAAAAGGAAGCTGTTCTGGCTTCTTTTGTGACCTCCTGCATGAGTCATCAATGCACTTGTGGAGTCATTCTAGTGGGCCATCCACTCCTGGGAGGGTTTACTATTGTTCCAAATTTTCTCCATTTGTGGATAATGGATCTCACTGTAGTTTTCTGCGGTCCCAATGGCTTTGTAAACCTTTCCAGACTGATACATGTCAATGAGTTTGTTTCTTATCTATTCTTGAATTTCTTGAATGTGTGTTTTTTACATCTTGTAGCCTACTCCACTTTGTCTGACAGGTTCTGTTTGAGGGATTTCTAGATTCAACAGGTCTGGCAATAATCAGGTCTGGGTGTAGCTTGTGAAATTGGACTAAGCTTTCCAAAAGATGTTGTTAATCTTTTTAATTCATGATTTAACAAGAGAGGCAATTACTTTTTCACATAGACAGGTAGGTCCGTTATTCCCTTCAGAATTGAAACCATAATAAAAAAACTGCATTTTGAATTACTCAGGTTATTTTTGATGATCAGAAACATTTAAGTGTGACAAATACCATGCAAAAAAAAAAAAAAAAAGAAAAATCAGGAAGAGGGCAAAGATTTTTTCACAGCACTGTATGTGAATACAAGCTGAATACAAACCCTTTTCAACCTATGTTGCATATTCATGTGATTAAAGCACCAAGAAAAGATATTAAAAAAACATCCATTCAGAATTTGATGACTCCAACATGTTCCAGAAATGTTGGGACAGGGGAAAGGAAATACTTCTTCCACTTATCTAGGGTCGGCTCGCGTTGGCAGCAGGCGAAGCAAGTCAACCGAGATGTCAACCTCTGCAACACTTTCCAGTTCCTCCAGAGGGATTCCAAGGCGCTCCCAGGCCAGATGGGATATAAAATCCCTCCAGCAAGTTCTGGGTCTGCCTTGGGCCTCTTCCCAGTAGGACGTGCCAGGAAGACCTTCACAGGAAGGCGCCCAAGAGGCATCCTGATCAGATGGCTCCGTCCGATGTGAATGGCAGGGGCTCTACTTGGTGATCCTTCCTCCGGATGTCTGAGCTCTTCACCCTGTCTCTAAGGCTGAGCCCAGACTGGCAAAGTTGTTGAATGTTAAATAAACACCTGGAACATTCTACAGGTAGGTCGGAGAATTGGGAACAAGTGATAGTACCGTGATTCAGTATAAAAGGAGCTCTCCTTACAGGCCCAGTCATTCACAGTCAACGATGGTGCATGGTGCTCCTCTTTGTTAAAGACTGTGCAGGCAAACAGTGCTACACTGCAATGAAGTTAGAGTCTTCACCATCTACAGTTTCAGAAAATCGGGAAATCCCTGCACATAAGGGGCAAGGTTGAAAAACAACATTGAATGCATATGACCTTTGACCCCTGAGGTGATGCTGCATTAAAAACCAGCATCATTTTGTGATAGATATTACAACGTGGGCTCTGGAAAACTGCTGTTTCCTAACACAGTATTCCACTGCATCCACAAATGTAAGTCAAACTCACAACATCATTAGCCTCATAGCAGAATTGCCTAAGTCATTTTTAGGCCAGACTGTGATATCTGCCTAACTCTACTCTCCTAACGCTGCTGATTCATTGTGCCTTATTGCCTATCCTCAACCAATCAGAGTCTATATGTCTAAGCCGTCTAACTGATTAATTATTATCTTTATTATCTTTTAAATCAGCAGTATTTGATATGTAGTCCTTGTTCTGACTTTTCTTTTTTAAGTAACTTGTTCACACATCTGGTAGAATCTGCTGTTACAGTATAAATGAAAAAATATTCTGTGCTTGCCAAAAGGTTTTTTTTTTTTTTTTTTTTTTTTTTTTCCCTCAAAACGTTAATACAGCGATCATCAACTGGAGGCCTGGGGGCCACATCAGACCCTTCATGGCTTCCCATCCGGCCCACAGAGAATTATTAAACTCAGAAAATTTGAGAGGGCAATAACATGGCATGCTATTATTAAGCTTTTTTCCTTAAATCTCAAATAAAATCTTCAGTCTAGTGTAGGGGTGTCAAACTCAATCACAGCAGGGGCTGGATTCTGGATTTAGGTCTAACCTGAGGGCCGAACAGGGTCAACATTTGACCATAACTGTCAAACTCATTTTCACCAGTGATAAAATATGAAAAAAACAGCACTGATGATAAATCATTTGGAAATTAAAAAAATAAAAATGATAGGTTTAAAGGCTCAAATCTGAGATAAAAATTCCAACTTCTTAGTTCAAAAGATCAGAACATGATATCAAAAATAGAAAAATTATGTGTTTAAAGAGCAAATATATGAGGAGAAAATTGAAATCAGGTCGAAATATGAGCTAGAATTCAAAATGATGACTTAAAAAGTTTTTAAAAATTTGATTTAAATTTAAAATTAGGAGTCTAAAAGGTTAAAATATGATATAAAAAGTACAAATTATGAATTAAAAATGTCAAAATATGAGGAAAATTGCAACCATGAGTTTAAAAGTCAAAATATCAGATTAAAAAGCCAATAAGTAAGGAGTTAAAATGGTCAAAATATGACTTAAAATTCAAAATTAGGAATCTAAAAGATAAAAAATGTGACATATAAAGTCAAAATTATGAGTTGAAAAGGTCAAAGAATTAAATGAAAAGTCAAAATCATAAGTTCGAGTCATAATCTTGATATGCAAAATTGAAAATATGAAATAAAAACACAAATTATTTTTTTCCCCCACATTCCCACATTCTGTAGTTTTTTCTAATCTTTCTTACTCTTTTTTTCAGTTTTTTATTTTTAACAAGGATATTTTAAATAATCAAGTTGAAGTTTTCATTTTTATACTGGAGGAAATCTGCAGACCTCATACTGGTGGGCCAGTTAGAATACAAATATGATATGATCTTGCGGGCCAGATATAATCGTTCCACGGGCCGGATTTGGCCCCTGGGCCTTGAGTTTGACACCTGTGGTCTATTGGCTTATCAGACAGGAAGCACACTAGTATTTCTGTAATTCGGTACAGTAAACACATACTATTTTTATCTTGATTAAACATGCAGTTTTTTTGCATCAATTTTCCATATAAGACTCTTTGAGAGTGCAACCTCCCCCTCTGATAATCTTCACTGAAGATCTGTCTCCTGCATATGTTTTTGGCCACTCACAGCAAGAGTACCTTGATGCAGACAAGATGGCCGACATACATCCAATCCATACCGGGAGTCTCAACCGGAAGTCCGTACGTCTAAGGTTAGGCTTGGGCATTAAAACCTGAGTGGTTAGGTTCAGGGTAAGGCAGTAGGGAAGGTGATATATTTGAGATCCAGCACCAAGGGTTAGGCTTGGGTGTGAAAAAGACTGACAAACACTGGCAGCTGAGTCCAACACGAAGAAGAAACTTCCGCTTGGGACTTCCGGCATGGATTGGATGTATAGCAACGCCCATGTCGGCCATCTTGACTGCAGTTGGGTCCCTCTCACTCACAGCAGCACATTAGCATCAAGCTCAGCGATAGACATCAAGACGGCTCTGGAAGCATGTAGTTAAAATATCTCAAACGCCCTCTTGTGGCTGGTTGCGGTAAAGGTGATAAGGACTGATCTTATTTTTAAAGGCTTAAAGTTCCATTAATTTTGGAATGAATAAATGTTCTGACAAGTAAATATCAGTTAGACAAAAATATTGATTTTATTTGAGTTTCTCTCAATGTCTGGCCCCCACAGCTGGCCCTTGTGAAAACAGAGTTGATGACCCCTGCCTTTATATATGACTTTGGCAATTATGCTATGAGGCTAAGGATGTGTAAAATTCCACCACCAGGGGGCTCTAAACAAAAACTATAACAATATGATCTTTACTGTAAACTTCATGTGTTGAATTGAGGACTCTGTTCATAAAAATTGAACCTCAGAAAGCCTATTTGCTGAAGAGTTTGTTTTCAGTCACAAATTTCTCATAATGGGAGCAAATTAACCTTAGAAGTGCACTTCTGCTTTTACACTGAAAGTGATCCTAGAGTGCTCTTGTGCTTTAGCGTTCCAGCATGAATGAGGAAATACACTTTTAAGTGAATTTTTACTAAACAGAGTCCTCACTTCAAAACTAAAAGTAATATTAAGAAGGAGGAAGTGAAGATGAACGGTGGTGAGCCGTGCTGGTCTTGATTCATTGGAAATACAGCGTGTGGGTGGTTCCATGTTACAGAGGTGAGTTTGGGTGATTGATTTCCCGACTGATGGCAGCCTCCATGCCAAGACATGTCACTGAAAAAGGGGAAATAAAATCACAAGAGTGATTCAGAGCTGTCTCCTCAAGAGCTTTTAGTGGAACCTTTAAACACATTTACTGATCAAAAACTTCCAACAAAATATACTTCCACAATGCTTTTAGCAACATTAGAAGAGGCAGAGGCAGGTAAAACAAATATTCACTTTAAACCAGAAAAGATAAACAGCATTAACAGCAATAATTCCTTTTCTTACTTCTTTTTTTTTTTTCAAGCAAGAATCTGTCTCAAGTGCTTTAAAAGCTTAAATCTTTTTACCAAGCTAATGTTAAGTGCATCAATAAAACACATATGATACTGTAAAAATCACATGGCAGCTTCTCAATGCATTTAGGCACGTAGACGTGATCAAGACGACCTGCTGAAGTTCAAACTGAGCATCAGAATGGGTAAGAAAGGGGAACAGGGCTCAAAAAAGGGAAAATATCCAGTGAGCAGCAGTTGTGTGGACAAAAATATCTTGTTGATGTCAGAGGTCAGAGGAGAATGGGCAGACTTGTTTGAGAACAAGGAACCTCTCGTTACGACCAAGGTCTGCAGAATACCATCTCTGAACACACAACATGTCAAACCTGGACGCAGCTTGGCTGCAGCAGCAGAAAACCACACGTGCTACTCCTGTCAACTAAGAACAGGGAGCTGAGGCTACAGTTCACACAGGCTCACCAAAATTGGACAACGGAAGACTGGAAAAACATCACCTGGTCTGATGATTCTCGATTTCAGCTGCGACATTCAGATGGTAAGGTCAGAATTTGGCGTAAACAACATGAAAGCATGGCCCCATCCTGCCTTGTATCAACAGTTCAGGCTGCTGGTGGTGTAATGGTGCAGGGGATATTTTTTTGGCCCCTCAGTACGAACTGATCATCATTTAAACACCACAGCCTACCTGAGTATTGTTGCTGACATGTCCATCCCTTTATGACCACTGTGTACCCATCGTCTGATGGCTACTCCCAGCAGGATAATGCACCATGTCACAAAGCTCAAATCATCACTTTAAACTGGTTTCCTGAACGTGACGAAGAGTTCCCTGTACTCCAGTGGCCTCCACAGTCACCAGAACTTAATCAGATAGAGCACCTTTGGGATGTAGTGGAACGGGAGATTTGCATCATGGACGCGCAGCCGACAAATCTGCAGCAGCTGTGTGATGCTCTTATGTCATTATGGACCAAAATATCTGAGGAATGATTCCAACACTTTGTTGAAATTATGCCATGAAGAATTAAGGCAGTTATGAAGGCCACAGAGGGTGCAACCTGGTACTAGCAAGGTGTACCTAATAAAGTGGTTGGTGTGTGTATATGTCTGTGTGTAGACAACTGAATACCAGTTAAAAAGGGTTCACAAATATCTGTATTCTGTTTGTATCTATATGTTATATAATGTCCCAACTCTTATTATATTATTGGAGTGGAATTTGGTTTTACCTCATCAGACAAAAGACAAGTTCATGTTTCATGTGATCAAATGATTGGAAAAATTAGTCAAAACTATTAACCCTAACAGCTCCAATATGTCAGTGGCCACATCCTGCATCCTTCTTAACCACCAACAATGAGAATTTCTTGTCTTTCAATTCAGTTGTGTGTTTGACATTTTTATCTGTATGGCTGCTCATTGTTTGCCTGTAACTTTGTACCTTAACTCTGCTGCTGACAGTCTTGTAAAAGAGTTGTTTGTTTGTTTTTTTTTAATCTCAGTGAGTTTTTCCCCTGGTTAAAAAAACCCTACAAAGGGGGTTTCCTGTCCTGCTGTCAGCCTCACCACTCCTCTGAACTCACAAAGGTAAAACGATAGAGTCTGAGAAAATCCAAACAGCTAAGGACATTGCATTTCTTATTTTCTAATCATTCACTAAAAAGTCTCTCCTGACTGAAACCAAATCACCTAAACCTTCTCAAACTGTCAGTATCGTCTAAGGAGTGGCAGTAACTTGAGAACAGGGCAGCCTTTCTCAGGATTCATGTGGATAAAGTTTATACTGGGTCGAGATAAAACCTGATATGGTAAACTGTATTTTATTCACCTGATTTCTAAGGAAGCAGGTCTTGTGTGCACAGGTTTGTGGTATAATAACAGCTAAACAAACAGCAGGTAGTTATGCATGTTTAAACATGATTCAACCAGATAGAGTCCTACCACATCTAAAAAAACTATTTCTAAACTTTTCTTGTTCTAAGTTTGTTTTGAGCACAACAGGACAGCCGACAGAGGATAGCAAAGATCGTAATTAGTCATATTTTTAAAATCAGCTCAATCCAGGCATGTTGTTTTGATCCCTGCTGTGGGACATGTGAGTAAAGGAATCTGAGGTAATCACTTGCTACCCTGCAGTGCTCTGGCACTGAGATGAAGTTACTTCAAAGCGAAGGGAGGCTTTGAACTGTGTATAATTAATTCAGGCAAGCAGAACCAGGGTGTCTTTATGGAGTACGCTGTTCCTGCTTCAACAAATATCAAACAAATGAAATACGACCTTCCCAGACAGAATCTGAGCTATCTGAGCAGCTGACTCACTTTGCATTAACACTGGGCCCACAGCACTCTGCACTCAGCAAGGGTTGGGTTACTTATAGAGACAATTTTAAACTGTCCTATTTAGTAAGTGGAACTTAATTATTGTTGTTCTTATTTTTGAAATCATTTATTTTTGTTTTTTTCATAGAGGTGGAGGCAGATAATGAAGTTCTTAGTTGGAATCAAACTCAGTAAGGATATTTAAGTGGACTACTGTCTTTGTCCCAGTCAACATGTCCTGCAGGAGAATCTGTTTACTAATGGGAGCATGTCTACCCCCATCATGGTGGATGGCAGGACGCCCCTTTTCAGCCAGTTTCTATGGGCCTTCCTTTTGCTAACCTGGCTTATTAACCCTTTAAACCCTACCATTGTGCAAATCTGCTGGGACATATTCTTACATTTTTACTGTAGTGCAAGTTTTGGGAGTATTTTTATTTGCTTTCCATCAATATAACCCTTACATCCCAAGTTTTGATAATAATTATAATACTGATTTATGTCTTAACTACTACAATAAATTACTTAAAAGTGCAATAAACTTAAAAAAAAAATCTTTATTGTTTTTTTTTTTTTTCACAAATATTTCAAAATACATAAACTGCACAGCTGTGTCCCTCAAATTTGTAAATGTAAAAAAGTTGCACAATATCCTTTGGAACCACAGAATTTTTTTAAGAGTCTGTACATAACTTGCTTATTGAGATATAGTCAATTTTGTAACCTGTAAAATAAAAAAAATAAATAAAAAATGAGCCAGATGAGTGGTTGGACTCTTTATCTGATATTGTAATTAGAAAAGCTTCCTGCCAGCTGGTGAGACCAGGTTTTTGTGAATCTATAACTACATATTTGTGGAAGTGTGTCAAAGGTTTGTGATGGATGTCTGGTGTGTGTGGGTTGTGTGTCTGAGTGTTTTTGTAAAAAAGTAGGGGGGAAACGAGAGCGAGGGCGAGTATGTGGGCAGGCTAAGTTCTTCGGTGTATTCCACGGAAAAAACTACAACTCCCGTGAAAATACGCCACTTCCTGTTGTTAATCGGGGGGAGCCTATCAGGTAGGGATATGTAAGAATCATATGACAGGTCATACCCACAGCGTGATGTTGTTTATTTCAGTGTAGGATGTGCTGCAAATACCCGTGGTCTCGTTTAGAAAGATTTTGTGTGCTTTATTGTGTATTTTTACAAACCCATCTCTGCAATGAAAAAGCGCTCTGAAACATGGTGAATGTGTGAAATGTTGGTGTAACTCCCCAGATTTTATATGCAAAAAGAATGATCGATCTATCTTATCTGGTTTCAAACCTACTGCCAATCAAAATCTGAATATGCTAATCATAGCACCGCTGCTACGCTGGGTTCTATAGGGTTAAACTGGTTGTATGTTGAACTACAAAAACCCACAGCTTTGTTCATCTTAAAATGATTCTACCCTTTATTTTGTGTTGCATGCATGTGCGTAGCACAGGGGGGAAAGGGGTACTGATTCCCCAGGCCCACAGGAGGGAGGGGCCCTTGAGAAGCCTGCAATAAAAAATGTATTTTT
Organism: Cheilinus undulatus; assembly: GCF_018320785.1. Lineage (NCBI taxonomy): Eukaryota > Metazoa > Chordata > Actinopteri > Labriformes > Labridae > Cheilinus > Cheilinus undulatus. The sequence goes on from NC_054866.1 coordinate 8,655,273, forward strand.
TTTGCAACTAAGTGAATTGGTCAACAGACTGAAATCTGTATCAAATAGAGTAAAATACTATACTGCTCCACCCTCAGAAATGACTAAATGGTGTAGTCCAGCACTGCGAAATAATGCAAGTAGATTTAATTTAACCATAGTAAAAATACTGCTCATAAATGAGGAAATTATGGTTCAAAAACACATTAAAATGCAGAGATATTTGAAAAAAATGACGCAACATTTATTGCTTGGCTAGCTTGTTAAGAAGGGCCCTGTGTAATATTCTGTCTGTGGGCCCAAAATCCCTAGCTACACCCCTGATGTCATGCTATCCCTTAACTTACTGCAGCTGAGCCCGTGGACTTGGAGTTACATTCCCAGTAAGTGCATGAGTGTGAAGTGCTGTCCCACTGTGGAATCAACAAGTCTGTGGAGGCTCTGGGGTTGACTTCTCTGCAGCAATTTCTACGTTACCCATGAATCAGCTCATCCCCAGACTTTCCTGTAGGACTGAACCAGACTATATCACAAACTTGGTCAAATGAAGTTGTATCTTGATATCATGTGGTTCTATGGCTTTGTTACCTGAAAATAAATGCTGCACAATATTTTACCTCACCAGCTATGATCACTTTTAAAGGCTGTTTAGTGTTTTTAAAGATGGTTTGTATAAAGTACTTGGTCATCATGTTACTTTGCCAATAAGTAAGTATTCACCCCCTTTTCTGATTTTTATAAATCAATTATGGTCAGTATAATTTGGCTTGGATTTCTCCAAAGTGATGTTAGTCAAACAAAAAGATGAAAAGTAAAATAAGTGACTGCGCAAATATTCAAACCCTTCAAGTCAGTATTCAGTAGAGTCACCATTGGCTGCATTTACAGCACTATGTGGATAGGTCTCAATCAAGCTTGCACACCTGGACACTAAAATTTTACTCCATTCTTCCTTGCAAATTGCTCAAGCTCTGCCAGGTTGCTTAAGGATTGGGTGTGAACAGCCCTTTTAAAGTCCAGCCACAAACTCTTTATTGGATAGAGATCTGGGCGTTGACTTAGCCGCTCCAGGACATTCACCATGTTGTCTGTAAACCATTCTGCGCAGCTTTAGCTGCATGCTTCAGGTCATGGTTTTGCTGGAAAATAAATCTCCCAAGCAGTAGTAGTCCTCTTGCAGACTGAGTAAAATTGTTCTCACAAAATTTGCTGCATTCATTTCACCCTCTAACTTTACAAGCCTTTCAGGGCTGCTGCTGAGAAGCATCCCCACAGCATGATGCTGCCACCACCATGATTCACAGTGGGGATTCTGTGTTTGTGGGGATGTACAGAGAGAGTGTATGAGAGTCTCTGCCATCTCAGCAGCTGAAGCTTGTAACTCCTTCATAGGTGTCCTGATGTCCTCTCTCACTAGTCTCCTTCCTTCACACTCCCTCAGTTTTTACTATATTCAGGAAAATGAAAAAATACATTTAAACAAAGAAAGCATGGACATTGGGAAACGTTTATAAGTGAAGTTGTAAGTTTATTACTTTTGTTGCCGTTTAAAGCATATTTGAAGATTTGCCAAATATTCACAAAGTGTTAAAATTAATAAATTTAGATACTTTGTACTTATGATGATGTGCAGAGAAATATTTACACACATGAGGTGAGCTTTTTTCTCTTTAACTGGTGCATCTTATCTCCAGGCAACATTTGAAGTCATGATGGTGTGTCCTCTTTTTTTTTTTTTTTTTTTAAATACTATCTCAAGACTTCATGGACTTGAGTCTGTGAAAGGCAAATACTTTAAAATCCAGATATACAATTCCTGACATACTAACAACAAGAAAATATATGGTTATCATGGTAATAAAAGACAACTGATACAAAATATTTGACCTAGCTTCCTGTAAAATGTGCTCACTGAGGATGTGCCCAGGATTTCCTCTTAAAATTACATCAGGAATTGATGGTGGTCTGAAACACTTAAAGGAGAAACATGTGAGCTAAACGTCCACTACAGAGGACGTCAGTAAACGGGCTGGGTGCCAGGAGTAAATCCGTCTCCATCTGCATTGTCTTGGTGTGTCGGTCCAACTTTAAGAAACTATACTTCAGGCAGGCTAACATGTTTATATGCGTTTTAAAAGTCCAGTTTTCATCATACAAACCCGATGATTTGATTTTTTTCTGCCTGCATGTGAACAAACACAGAGATACTGACATGATGATGCTCTGAATGCCCTCTGGCTCGTTGTGCAGCCGTGACAGCAGACACCAAGGCACTGTGTCAGCGTACTGCAGCTCAGCACAGAGGTTTTATTTTTCAGACAAACAAAAGAACAGCTCCACTTGGAGCAGGACACAGAGATTTGTTTACAATTCTAAGAGCCACTAAAGCTGTTGGAGTTTGTACCAAACAACTGCATTGTTATTCATTTGGCCAACTGAAGCCAAAGTGATGTGTCTCCACACAAACATGTAACATAATAGTGAAGCTTTCTCTGTGTTCGATGGACAATACTAGCTATTTTCAGGAACCAAGAAGAGTTAAGAGTCGTAATCGAAAAACCTGGAAAAATCAATCAAAGCTGCATGTTGAGTTTATCAGTCTCCCTTTGTTGCTGCACTAACCTGAACCTGTGACACGAGGTCAAAGGTTAATGCTGCATTGTTAAAGAGGTCGTGTAAATAAAACATTAAATGGTTTGCTCCGGCTTAAAGAACCTCTCAACAACAAAAAGCTCCACTTTCCTGTAAGAACAGCATTTCAAGAGCAGAAGCATGACTCAGCATGTGCAGGTTCTGCATGGTGGCACTTTTATTGAGCTGATTCTGCTCCAGTACCCCAACGCTGGAACAACCATTGTTGCTAATACAGCACAAAGATGTATGAAGAGTTTAGAAAGGTCCCAGTTTATGAAAGAAACACTTACTGTTGGTCTTCAAGCAAAGTTTATTTATCATTTTATTTATTTATTCCTTAAATTATGGAGAGTCTGCTGATGAAGTAATGTCTCAGTGTGGTTAAGGCTTTCAGCATGGTGTCTCCATCTGTGTACACTTCCTTTAACTCCATTGTGGGTTATTTTTGACAGCAGTGCCAGGAGTCTGTCAGAAATATTTTAACAGTAGTTAGTTTCTTATATTTTCTGGCCTATAGGCCCCAGCAGCCGGTTTTCCAGGTGTTTCTGAGCCCCTGAGCCTCACATTCATAAATCAGTCGTGGACAATATACTTTGGCTTTTTTAAAATATTTTTTTAATCCCTCTTTGATGGAAAACATCTTTTACAAAGTAATGTCGACTGAATAAAAATATGTGAAGGAAAAAAATTGTGACTGCATAAATATTGGACCCCTTTAAGGTGACTGACCTAATTCAACAGATGTCCAGCCCATTAGTGTTAGTAGTCTCATGATTAGTGGAATAGGGATCATTTGAGTACAGTGAATATGTCTCAAATGATTGTATTATGAAGACACCTGTATCTGGAAGGTCCAGAAGGTCCTAGTTATTCAGCCTTCCTGGCTACCATTACACCATGAAGACAAAAGAACACACCAAGCAACTCAGAGAAAAGTGACCGAAAAGTAAAAGTCAGGGGATGGAAACAAAAAAGTGTCCAAGGCACTGAACATCCCCCTGGTCCATCATCAAGAAATGTAAGGGAATATGTCACATGTGTAAACCTGCCTAGATCAGGCCGTCCTCACAAACTGAGTGAGTGTGCAAGAAGGAGACTAGTGAGAGAGGCCACCAAGACACCTATGACTACTCTGAAGGAGTTCTAAGCTTCAGCAGCTGAGATGGGAGAGATTCTGCAGACAACGGCTGTTGCTGGTTGCTTCATAGGAGAGTGGGAAAGAGAAAACCACTGTTGAAGAAAACTCAGATTAAATCTGGACTAGAGTTCACCAAAAGGCATGTGGGAGATGCCATGGTCAAGTGGAAGAAAGTTCTTTAATCTGATGAGACCAAAATGGAGCTTTTTGGCCATCAGACAAGTAGAATAACATTGTATTTTTTTTTTTTTACAAATATGTGGCAGCCAGTAAAATTATTTTTTTTATCTATTTCTTAAAAGAAACTAGACATGCTATGTGTATGAAAACAATGTCAAACATGTTAAGTATCATGAAAGTTAAGAACCTCTGGTTAAGATACCTTTTTCAGAAGTTATCTGTTTTTCATCTGTCTCTGTTGCTGTCACAGGCAGCAGGCAACAGGAGACACCACAGCTTCCACCTCGGTTATGGCGGCCACCCAACATGCAGCGTCACTAATCAGCCGTATGATTCGTCTGTAACTCACAAGGCATATAACCATCATGCGGTAGATCTAGTTTAACCCCTTAAAGCTTGTTGTATCATAGTTGATACATAGTTTTGTGATGATCAAAATGATCATAAATGACTAAAAAAAAACTTCTGAACACAATCTGATAAATGATAAAAATGCCCTTAAGTGGATTATCAGTTACCAATAACACCTAAAGTATGAAATGAGATCTTTATATATATATATATATATATATATATATATATATATATATATATATATATATATATATATGTATATATATATATATATATATAAACCTAAGTACAATATATATAAAATACATCCACAGGTGTGCCTCTAATTAACTCAAATGTTGTCAATAAACCTATCAGAGGCTTCCAAAGACATGACATCATCATCTGGGCTTTCCCAACTTGTTTAAAGGCATAGTAATCTTAGTGTATGTAAACTTCTGACTTTGAAGAAAGTAATAAAAATTGTCTAAAAAAATCCTTTTCTCATTATTCTGGCATTTAGCAAAAAGAAATAATTTTGGTAATCCTAACTGACCAAAAACAGGAAAAGTTTAATCTGATTTAATGTTAGATGGTGAGAAAAAAAGTTTATGTGCCTTTTTATATAGTGTATGTAAACTTCTGGTTTCAACTGTATGTGTGTGTGTGTGTGTGGGGGTGTGTGGGTGTGTGTATGTGTGTGTGTGTTACATTTTATGGAAATTTATATTTTTTTGGATTTCATTAGAAAGTGAAATAAACATTTCAGTTCCAAAAAATTAGAATTTTCTGGCTATAATTTGAGTTTTCAGGCTTTAAAGGGTTAAACTGACGCCCTCTTGTTTTTTTAGGACCAGGTCTTCAAACTATGTTCACCTACTTCGGCCCTCTCTATCTGCCCCTGGGTCATTTCTGGTCAGATTTACTCACTTATGGGTCAATCCAGGGCACAGCCTGCACATTCCTGCTGCTATGCAGGAGGAAAAACAGACTGCTCTTCTCGTGAAGCACTGCTTACATTAAAAACAATATGACTTCAGATGTTTTTTATCATAATGGAGAAGGGAAAATGAGAACAGGACTGCCAGATATAAGGGTCAATAGAAAATAAACAAAGAGACGGACCTACATTTTTCGATTTTAACACTAAACAAGAATATAAAAGACACGTCCATTCACCTTACTCATGAAGTTTAAAAAGATCCTGTAGCACTGTCCACCTGGAATCTAATATGCATTTTGTCAAGTGTTTGGGTTCAAATCAGTTCATCATTAGTATCTGAATTACCCCGTAAATGTTTTTTATTGGTTTATACATAGAGTTATATACTGTCTGAAAAAAGATGTATTTCTTTGCGTTTTTTTAAAAGTCCCAGACCCAGTCTGCTTGCTCACACAATAACGTCTCACTGTCGGAGGAGCGGCAGTCTTACATCACCCTCCCTCACATTGTTGGTGTGAGGAGGGAGTTTCCCAGAGGAAAAGGAATATATCCTGAGACTGCTGCCCTCTCTGCCGTTCTTCTCCATCTGGTTTCCATCAGCTGCTGCTGAGCTGGACTGTGTCAATGTTTTCCCAAAGGATACCACCTTTTTCCACTGGAATCACTACTTTTCATTAACCTCATCACACCCTCTGCTCTGTCTCTGCAGACTTTTGATTCTAAAGAGCTACGATGCATGATCGAGCAACTTAATTGAGTAATCTCATAATGCAAATTTAAAAGGACGGTAACAGGTGTGTTGTAAGAGGGCTGTAGCCAGCCTGTTCAAGGGGATTGTTTTTTTTTGTTTCCAAGAAGTGGACCTGCAGTTTCTCCCCTCAGTTTTAAAATGAGCTGCACTGAGAGCTCAGAGGAAGTGTAGCTGGGCAGCAGTTCCCAGATGGTACCAGATAGCTAATGCTTATAATAATGGAATTAACCAACCTGACATTCCAGGTAGATTGTTTCACATATCCATTGCTTTGGATATATTTCACATTTGACAAATGATCTGTCAATCACATTAATTACATGCCATTCTTAGCAGCACAACATCTGACAAACTTGGCATGCACAGCCCTGATGAGTAAAATGAGCTCAACAGGCAGCTGTTCACTATCACTGGAGCCAGTTGCTTAATATATTCTACAAAAGCTTCTGGAACTTTGTTCCATCTCCACACAATATCTCTGGCGCTCAGTCAGAGTGACCATCAGGTTCTTGGTCACCTCTCATACTTCTGCCCTTCACCCCTGACTGCTCTGTTTGACCAGGCGACCAGCTCTTGAAAGAGTCCTGGTTGTGCCAGATTTTCTCCATTTGAGAACTATGGAGGCCACTGTGCTCCTGGGAACCTGCAGAGCAGCAGAAATGTTTTTTTAGCCTTCCCCTGATCCGTGCATTTCCACAGTCCTGTCTCTGAGCTCTGAAGGCAGTTCCTTTGACCTCATGGCTCGGTTTTCATTCTGATATGCATCGTCAGCTGTGAGGCCTTCTACGGAGAGGTGTATGCATTTCCAAATCATGTCCAATCAATCTAATTTACCACAGATGTAGAAACATCTCAGCAAAGATTCAGATAAATTGGAGTTACCTGAGCTAAATTTCAAGTGTTGTTGCAAAGGATCTGGATACTTATGTCAATGTGATATTTTGCACTGGTCAGCTCTTATCTACAGCCAAATAGTGGTATACTTCATGATATCTGAGGGCCTGATTCACAAAAGAATTGTGTAGCTTTTCTGCCTGTCAAAACTGTGGAAATCAGTCAAAAAGACACCATCTAACTCCCCAAAAACCACATAAAGGGTTTAATTCTTGCCTTGCGCTTTCGTTGTTGAGCGTCAGTGTCAGTGGCGAGATTAAGAATTCTTATATTGTGTCACATTTGTTAAAAAAAACTTGAAGGCCTCTGGCTACGGGCTTGGATGATGTTATGTTTCATGTAATAACTGCAGGGAGTTTACTACAGTCTAAACCAGGGGTGTTAAACTCAGTCACAGCAGGGGCTGGATTCTGGATTCAGGACTAACCTGAGGGCCTAACACAGCCCCCTTTTTAACCATAAACTATCAACCTCATTTCACCTATAATAAAATATTTAAAAACAGCACTGACAAAAAACTATTTTGACATTAAAAAGTTAAAAAGAAAAGTTTAAAGGCTCACAATCTGAGAAAAGAACATTTAGTAGTTCAAAAAGGTCAAAACATGAAATTGAAATTGAAAAACAATGTTTTTTTAATGGCAAATGTATTATAAAGAAGTCAAAATCAGAAGTTTAAAAGGTCAAAATATGAAATAAAATTTGTAGTCATGAAATAAAAAGTCAAAATATGATTCAAAATTTTAAATTATGAGTCTAAAGGTCAAACTATGGGATTATAAAGTTGAAATTTTGAGGTAAAATACACAATAATTAGTTTAAAAGGTCAAAATATAACTTAAAAATTAGAATTATGAATCTTAAAGCTCAAAATACTCTATGAGAAGTCAAAATTATGAGTTGAAATGCTCAAAATAAGAAATTAAAAGTTAAAATCACAAGTTTGAGTTCTAATTGTGAAATGCAAAATTGAAAATATGAAATTAAAACACAAGTTAACTAATTTTCCCAAATTCCTGACTTCTTATCTGAATTTTTTTTTCCTTACTTTTTCAGATTTTAAGACTTAACAAGGATATCTGTAATCATCAAGGATAAGTTCACATTTTTATACTGAGGAAATCTGCAGACCTCACACTGATGGGCCAGTTATAACAGAAATATGGGATCAGCTTGCCAGCCGGATTTACCTGTTCCATGGGCCGGATTTGGCCCCCAGGCCTTGAGTTTGACACCTGTGGTCTAAACACATTAGCAGCTTCCAGAATATTTGTTAAAACAGCATCACTTTACTTGATAAGTGACCAATAAAAGGCAAACACATCACGGTTTATGGTCTTTCCTTCTGGCTCTAGATCAGATTCTTGATCTTGCAGTATCACTGAGGAGGGAACCTGAGAATCATGATGATTTCTGACGAGGCAGAAAAAGGGAGAGGTGTCCAGCTGTGACAGGAATGAAGTAAACAGAGACTAGATGACCTCTAAATCCACGTGGGCTAAAGAACCTCCTCCCTGCAGAGAGGAGTCGATTGAACTCCAGTTACTGCTTGAATTTGCAAACCACAAGGGTGTTAGTCATAGAGATAGTCAAAGCGATTATAAAAGGAGATATGCTCGCACTGAAGTAGTTAAAACATGTCGGGGTATGGGCCGATTTGTAGGTGCTGTCATCTTCAGTGACTGCAATACCTGTGGTGGAAACTGGCTTCTACTGCTGTTTGGCTGAAAACACAAGACACCTGCTGGTAAAGGAACTTTTATGCAGAGGATCACATATTTGACAATTTGCCTATGACCAGTGTCATAATGAATACAACCTCAAACCTAGCATCAAAATGGGGAAGAGGGGTAATTCAAGCAACTCTGAACCATCTGAGTATTTCACAACAGTGAGGAGAAAGGAAAATATCCTGTGAGACAGTCCTTCAGGCCAGATTGTCTCGATGATGGAAGAGAGGAATGACCAGAGCAGTTTGAGTTGATCGAAAATAAACAAAAACCCCAAATCACTCATTACAACTTAGGTATGAGGAAGAGGATCTCTGAAGACGCAACACGTTGAACCTTGAAGCAGATGGACTATAACGCAGGTGACAGCTAAGAACTGGTAATTAAAGTGATAATTTGTACAGATTCACCAAAATGAGACAACAGAAGATTGGAAAGGTAATCCCTGATATGATGAGTCTCCATCTCTGCTGTTATTCAAATGGTAGAGTCACACTTTGGTGTAAATAACATGAAAACATGGATTTCTGCAGCTTTGTATCAACAGTTCATACTGCTGGCGGGGTTGTAATGATGTGGGTGATATTTTGCTGGCACACTTTTGACCCATTTGTACCAACTGAGCATCATTTAAACGCCAAAGCCTGTCTGAATATATTGTTCCTGATCCTGTCCTTCCCTTTAGGACCAAACCCTGATAGCAAAACTCCTTTGGCTCAGACATGGGTCAAATGATCAGCAAAGATGTAGCCGTCATTTGGGAGGTGAATGACAGCCCTGATCTAGCCCAAGTGTGTGACAGCAGTGTTAGCCAGACCTCTACCAAGACTACACCAAATAAAACAGTTGATATAGCTCAGAGATGGGCCTGATATGGAAAACCTGTATGAGGGAGTCTCGATAAGGCCTTAATGGTGTTATACAGTTAAATGTGACCGACGGACCAAACTGCCTACTATTCTAATCTGGCCTAGAGTCAGGGGTGAATGATGGGCCAATAAAAACAGTGTTTAATTTAAGTTTAGATGTTTTTTAGAAAATGGATATGAATAATACTGCAAAAAAGAATCACACACTTCCTTTAAACATAGATATTTCATTTTGACCACACCAGTTTGTGAACCATACATTTCAAAGATCAGTTTCTGAATCATGGTCCATTTCAGAAACAGTGCACAAGTGCATAGAGATCTGTCAGGGTTTGCAAAAAAAATAGATAAAAGAGGAACAAGATGCAGCACATAAAAGTGCATTAAAACAGACAGGCAAAAACTAATATCAGAAAAAGTCCACAAAAAAAAAAAAAAAAACCAACTCAAAAACAAACAAAGCTCACCAAGTAACTCCAAACGCCATATAAAGAGACAGAAAAGGCAGAAAACATGCGACAAACAAAGAGAGAGTCACACCTACATGGAAACTAAATCAGATAAACTAGGTCTGATTCCACACTGTGACAAACAAGAAGACACAGGTGAATCTAGGGAGAGCAATCAAAGTGAAGTGGGAGAAAGTGTTTTGGTCTGATGAGACCAAAATGGTGCTGTTTGGTCATCAGACAAGATGCTATGTAACAATGCACATCACCACAAACATACCATCCCCACTGTGAAGCACGGTGGTGGCAGCATCATGCTGTGGGGATGCTTCTAGGCAGATGGCCCTGGAAGGCTTGTAGAGGTACAGGCAGCGTGACTGGGTATGAAGCTACACAGAAATGGTTTAAAGACAACAAGGTGAAAGCTCTGGAGTGGCCAAGTCTAAGCCCTGACCTCAGTCCGATTGAGAATTTGTTGTTGGATTTGAAAAGGGCTGTTAACACTCTTGTCCCCAACTTAACCAAGCTTGCAAAGAGGAATGGAGCTAACTAAAATAACACTTTAAAGACTAGAAAGTATAATTTGGAAAATAATGATGGGACACCTAAGGAGCACAGAGACAGGGGAGGGATAAACTGACAAAATAAAACCCTGATAAAACCAAAGCTGAAACTAAAACACCACTGAACAAAATCAAGACCATAACAAAAGCAAATCAAACATTTAAGAATTTAAGAATATAGAAATGTAGAAAAGCAACCTGAGGGTTAAAAAGTCAGAACTTGTATTTGTCTGTGACTCAATTCAAAGTCTGAGGCATGTTCTTAGTCTTTTTCTCCCACTGTCTCTGTCACGTACCAGGTGAAACCACATCATCATCACCTCCACCTCATTTTCCAAAACTGCTGCTCCAGTTTTGAAGATGTGGCAAAACACACGTGGTTATGGCTTGGCCCTCGCATGTTCTGCCATGTCATGTTTGCCGGTTACTAACCACATGTGGCCCAAAAGTCGAACCTTATTCTGGCCAAGTGCTCCAGCTACACAAGTTTCCTGGAGGAGAAATTGCCTCTGAATCTGAAGGTATAGCAAAGTGCATGTGGTTACCATTCAGCCCTCTGTTTTGCCATGCCACATCTCAGCCAAAGGTGCTGGATAAATGCCACATTTGTCCCGGAAGTTGATGCTATAAGAAAAGTGTTCCCATCCTGTTACTACAGTGCTGTCCTACTTCAAGGAGGGTGTCACACCATGCCACAAAGCATCTCAAACTGGTTTGCTGAACATGACAGTGAGTTCACTGTACTCAAACAAGCCTCCACAGTCACCAGATCTCAATCCAGAGCACGTTTGGGATGTGGTGGATCAGGAGAGTCACATTATGGTTGTGAAATTGACAAACCTGCAGCTACTGCATGATTCTATCATGTATATATGAACCAAAACCTTTGGGGATATTTCTAGTATTTTGTGGATCCATTCTGAAGACAAGAGAGGGTACATCATACTGGCAAGGTGTACCTAATAAAGTGGTCGGTGAGTGTATCACTTTAAACATCTGGGTTTGATTTATGCTGCACCACAAGTGGGTATGCATGAACATCCTTGGCTTTAAGGTAAAACTACAGATAAGGATGAGGATTTGGATCCTTGTCAGCAGGCCTGAGCATCTGCACAATCTCTATAAACACAGCAGAGAACTAGAATGTAAAAATACAAAGACAGTCCTAATGTAAACTCATAATTCTTTCAGATGAACAATATGTTTCTATTACCTGGAGCTGGGCTTTAAAAGTCAGTAATGAAGGCAGGGTTTGTGTGTGTTGCTGACACAGCCTGCACCATGCAAAACCTCGGAAATGAGCAAATGAGATGACTGCTTGACTGCACTGTAATTACATCCACATGATTGGGCCTGTGGATTATGCCTCTTGGCTTGAACTACACTGTTTCCTAAACTTCACTTAGAGATGCTTTACTGACCTTCGGATCCAAGCACTCTGAATGAATCATTTTCATACAACACCTTGAGTATTTCTAAGCTCCCTGCTCAGATTAAGAGCTTTGGACTGTTGGAGTATGTCTTTAGAGGTTAAGATTGGTGTAATGGCCCTTTAACAACACGATTACTGAATATAATCTCTCCGATGTGATGTTAGGTCAGATATAACAAGATCAGAGAGTCAAACATTGACCTGTTTGGGTTTCAGGATGGACTGAGGCTGTTGTTGATGAAGATACATGATGGCTCACTGTGGAAGATTTCAATTATATTTCATTTATCTCTTATAATACCTATCTGTTCCAGATATTTAAGAACTGTTAAGTCTCTGCTGAAAGCTGGGCCTTGACTCCCTCAAATCATTGATGAGGGCGCTCTCTAGTGGAAAAAGTAGAGAATGACATGCATGTGCAAGAGTCCTTGTAACAGTGCCAACAACTGTTGTATAGGAGTACATTGCTTAACAAATTTACTAGACCACCCTAACCCTAACCAAAGTAAGGTTTATGCCACAGCTGCCCTAAATTAACAGCACTGGCAATTACCAAAATCATTTTTTATGTTTCTGCAATGGTTAATACACCAATATGTGGAAGCTCTTTAACCCAAATGATATTTTTGATGCTAAAATAGAATTGTTATTGTTATCCATGAATTTTCAAATGTACCGATTTACAAAAAAACTGAAAAAATAGAGAAGCACATTAATATTTCTTGATTAATATGCCAAATTATAGTTATTTACTTGCATTCCTGAAGAGAAAAATGAGTTTTAGTGGTTGAATGTTATGCTTGATTCATTTCTGACTTCTCAGAGAAGCCCAGTGAGCCGGCTCAGATTTGTGTATAAAAAGGAGAATTCAGTTTCCTGTTCAAAATGGTAAAACATGGAGGGCTCACTGGAAATGAAAGAGTCCGCATTAAAGTAAAAGTTAAAAAATATGTTTTCTTGTTTTTATGACAGGTGGTCTAATAAATTTGTTAAGCACTTTATGTTAAATATTAATTTAATCACCACCTTTGATTCTGTATTTGTCTTGTTGCAAAAGCCACAGGTAGCACATCTATACAATGTCTATGTATAAAAACATGTGATATAAAATAAGTGATTGCATAAATATTCATCCCCTTTAAAGTGACTGACATAATTCAACAGAGGTCTAGCCAACTGGTGCTAGTAGTCTCAAAATGAGTGAAAAGGGGATCACCTGAGTGCAGTGAATGTGTCTCAAGTGATTGAGGTAAAAGGACACCTGTGTCTGAAAGGTGCAGTCACTGGTTAATCAGTATCCCTGGCTACCATTACACCATGAAGGCTAAAGAACACTCCAAGCAACTCAAGCAAGTATAAGTCAGGGGATGCTTACAAAAAATTCCATGGCACTGAACGTCCCCCAGGAGATTAGTAAAATTCATCATCAAGAAACTGAAGGAATATGGCACATGTGTTAATCTGCCTAGATCAAGCCGTCCTCACAAACTGAGTGACTGTGCAAGATGGAGATTAGTGAGAGAAGCCACATCACCACAAACACACCATCCCCACTGTGAAGCACTGGTGGCAGCATCATGTTGTGGGATATTTCTCAGCAGCCAGCCCTAAATAGCTTGTAAAGGTAATGGGTGAATTTGCTATAAGAAATCATTGGAGGCAAGCGTATTATTCAGTCTGCAGGAGAAGATTTATTTTGCTGCAAGGGGACATTAATACCTGAAGCACACAGCAGAAGCTTCACAGAAATGGTTTAAAGACAACATGGTGAATGTTCTGGAGTGGCCAAGTCAAAGCCCAGACCTCTATCCAATAGAGAATTTGTGGAATTTGTGGCTGGACTTGGAAAGGTCTGTTCACACCCAGTCCTTAAGCAACCTGACATAGCTTGAACAGTTTTGCAAAGAAGAATGGAGTAAAATTTTAGTGTGCAGATGTGCAAGCCTGACTGAGACCTGTCCACACAGACTCAGTGCTGTGATTGCAGTGAAAGGTGACTCTACTAAATACTGACTTGAAGGGGCTGAAAATTCAGCAGTCACTTATGTTAAGTATTTTTTAAATTGACATTACTTTGAATTCCAAGTTACATGAATCCAGTAAACTGACAGTGTGTTAAACACTCACTGCTGCAAATATTGCTTTTACTGATGGATCAATGTGACCCAAATAAAGTTTAACAAACTGTTGATTATTTATTAACTGGTCTTATTTTTTTTTAACACATTTTCACATATTTTTCATCATGTAATATGCAATATGTATTGATATTTGTGTTTAAATATTTATCATACAAGAGGTGTCTGTGATCCCTGGAAAAAGATAAATTAGCGTATTACAAAATCAGACCTGCTGAATGACGTCCTTGGAGTACAGTTGTTTGATGGTTGATAAAAAAAAAAAAAAAACCTCTAAATTTTGCTTTACAAAACATAAACATGCATTTTACTGTTCATGTTTATTCATCATAATCAGACTCCTTAAGATAGGTTTTAAGAGATTTGACAGAGGGATTTAACTCATAGCCTACCTGCTGGCCATCTTGGATTGATGATGTTATCATGCAGTGAATGTTTGAAAGACAAGTCAGTAGCTACTGTTCCAATATTGCTTTTAATCTACAGACACTGGCCTAAAGTAGTTTTGAAAAAAATGATGTGGGGTTAAATTAACTGTACACAAATATCGGCACCAAAAGTCAAAGTCTTAATGCCCTTCCAAACCTCTGAGATTATACAATAATGATGCTTGTATAATGGCCACAGGACCCATTAAGCCCAGTTCAAATACAGTTATGTACAAATTAAAATAAAAAATAACTGAAATTGAGGTTTTTGCACCTGATCACTGTGTACAAGCCTGTAAGTGGAAGCAAACAAACACCAAGTCTCTGTGTTTTGGCTCAGACTTCATTCAAAAATCCCACCGGCCGTCATAGGTTGAGCAATCTTTGCTGTACTCGACATATTGCAGTATATTTTTGTGCAGTTGCATGGATTGCCATGCAAAGACAACACTTTAAATTAGCTCTTTTATGTTGCAGCTCCCTGAAGTTTTACTAAGCAGTACATTACTGAATGTTTTGCTTATCAATCACAAAATATATATATATATTTTTTTAACATTTTTATTCTTTATTGATATTCACAAAAACATCATACAATCTTTGTTGCATCACAAAAACAAGTAGTCAAATAATGAGCTCACAGACCATAGAGTGTTTATGTGTAAAAATAAGGAGAAGTGCAATAAATAACAATGATCTAACGGAGTACTTCTCTCTCAGAAACTCTCCAGAGCTCGTTGTCTGATCCACAGGTGTCCAGCACTAGTAAAAAATAAAAACGGTCCCTGCCCATATCTGCACATGAAGTTTCATCTCTGTGTGTCTCAGGAGGAGATAACTGAGTATTTACGTATTCTTCGTTAAATGTTGATAAAGCAGTGTTGACAGAAGGAGGCCAGCTCTTCAGCAGTTGAGAATGGAGTTAGTTCTCATGATGCGGATCACCTTTCTTGCGTTGTAACTGTACTCGTACTGCATTTGTTCATGAAAGAAGTACAAGTACCCTGAAACAAAACACAGCAGGATAATAGTTAAAGTAGTTTGATGATGAAGCTGAGAAAAAGCACAGGTTTGTATGTTGCATGCTAGTGATAGCTGCAGCTCCAGGCATGGTTATTTGGGGCTGTCGTCCATTCATACATTAGTGCAGACTTTGTTGTTCACAGAGCAACATGAGGGATGTTTCTCAAACTTTGCACAGATTTCACCTCTGACTAACAGGTGAACTGATTGCATTATGGAGGTCATAGGTTTAGGGTCAAGGTCACTGAGCCTCATGTTCATCAGCCGTGATATCTCAGGACAACTCTGAGGGATTTTCTTCAAACTTAGCACAAATGTCCACTCTGAACCAAGCATGAACTGATATGATTTTAGAGGTCAAAGGTCATTAGACTGATTAGAAGGATTTTCACAAATTGTGATCAAATATCCACCTGATGAAGGAATTAGAATCTGACATCAATAGGTCAAAGGTTAGGTCAGTGTGCTTTAAGTCCATGCCTTGTCTGTTAACATGATAGTTAAAGATTTTTGCCAGACTTGCAGAAGTATACTCTCTGAGTCAGAGGAGGAAGTGATTACATTTTGGAGGACAAAAGTTGCAGTGACGTTAAATCTTGTGAGTGCTTTGATGGATTTATGTCAAATTTGGCACAAACCTAGACTTGACTTAACCCTTTAAAGGGCAAGGAACCATATATGGTCACTTCTGTTGACTTCCGTCATGGCCTCCACCAAATTCTCTGTGATAGAGTATATCCAGAATGATTTTTTCAGCCAATCAGTGGAGATCAGTCAACATCACAGGCAGTGACATCACAGCATCTGACCAATCAGCAGTGGCCCAGAGCATCTCAAACTTCCTGTTTCCTCCAGAACTCTCGTAATGTGGTTTTACGACTCTTTTGGTCCCAAACAAATGGCCCTAAATCCTAACTAACCACGATAAGCTGATGAAACTCACACAGAACAACAGTAAATAGTAGAGCTAAATGTCCCTATAGGTTTTGTTTGCAAAGTATTTCGAGAAATTACTGCAATTCAAGCACGACAAATGGAGGCACCGTGCTTAATCATACACCCTTTTAGGAGTGTAAGTGTTGTCTATATTAAGACACATGGCCAGTGCCTCTAGCAACCATACTAAGGGTATTTTCTTGGTAAATGATTTATTATAATGTAGGAAAATAGTACTCTAAAGTGTGGTTGGATGTTAGGACAGGTTTTGTAAAATTATTAAAGAGTGATGCAGTGGTAATGTGACCAATTTATAGAAAATTTCAAGGTTTAAATAGTAAAATAGGTGTGATTTTTGTTCATTTTAATAACCTTCTAACAGTTTTTTTTCATGGTTTATGTCAGTTTTAAATTTACTGTGAGTCTTACCTCTGCTTAAATTAATGAGACATTCACTATTTGTGAGGTTTTTAATGCTTTCTAGTGGAATTATAAAGAAAAACAAGTGTTATATCTGGTGAAATACGTGTGATTTTAGTCATTCTTAAAACAGTATAACGGTTTTATTAAACTTAAATAGCATAAAGCAGCTCTTATCTTTATTGTGAGCATCATCACTGATAAAATTAGCTATTAAATGTTTGGGATTGTTTTTGGTTTGATGTTGGAATTATAAGATAAAACAGGCGGTACTGTCATTGTTTATACAGTAGTCTGAAGCTTGTCATGTCTTTTTTCTAAAAGAGGTGAGAATCTAAAGATAAGCTCACCTCTTGTAAAATAAATATCTTGTATCAAACAACTTTGATGTGCAAGTAAATATTCATTAGACTCTGTGTTTATTTTACATTGTTAGTATGTAAATATGCTTACATTTTATTGACTTATTTTTTTCCTGCAAACAGGCAAAGAGTCTTATATCATATGAGATCACTCCAGGGTTTAAATTTTGATTTTTGAAGTATTTAAATGAGTGTCCTCTAAAGGGTTAAGGATGAACTGATAAGATTTTTTGTTCCTGTGGAAGCATTTAACCGCCAGGATTAAGTTCTAGTCTGAAAAATGTCCTGAGAATTCAACATACCATAATGATAAGAAGCAGCGTCAATTTCATCATCCATCCCTGGAAAATCATCCTCAATGGATCGTGGGTAGCCGGTGTCCATGGTGCCTGTTGCTTCATCATAACTGAGGGTGAAAAACAGACATTAGAAAATGAGAAATACAGTGAAAAACATGAATGAGTCAGTTCCTTATATGAACTGAGTCATTAGGGACACCTTCCTCTATTTACCATAAATGAATCAGACAGTAACACTCATGACTACATACCTCCAGTAATCCTCGTCAGTGAACAGCAGAGTTTTCCCAGTGTCCCCAATGTGCACGGCTGCATCGATCTTCCTTATTTTCTTGGGAAGTCCCAGTTTGTGTATGTACTTTGGGTAACCATCCACGAGGCTATATCCGTTCATAGCCCACATTCTGATCCCTGTAGAGACACAGACCAATGTATGCTGTAGCTAAAAGATTTTCATAAAATGTAATGTAAAATAAAATGTTTATGTAACTCACCACTAAATATGATGACAACATCTTTCTCTGCATACTCGTATGCGGCGTCTATCTTGTTGGGGAGGGAGGGCCACGTGGACTTGATCAGTGTCTGTTCAGGTTCTGGCATCTGAGGATGAAGACGCCAGTAGAATCTACAAAATAAATAGTCCATTTAACAAATTATAGCAGAGAACAGTGGTCCATCATGCCAATCTGAATATAATGCATGGTTACATTTTTTTGAGAAGAATAATCAACTATTTCTGTCATGCAAAGTTATTTTGGGCGTGTCTGTCTACAAGGTGCACAATTGTAGAGCAAAACCAGACGCAGAGCACAAAGAGGTTGGATTAAGTGACTTATAATAAATGAGCATGTTTGAGGAGTGACATGAATCACACCAAAAGCATCAGTTCTCATCTCTTCTTCTCAAGACAGGTGCACCTGCAAGCTGGATCACTGGTATTTACACTACATTTTTCATCTTTATTCTTTGACAGAACTCCTTAAACTCCCTTCCTTTTTTGTGCCACTGACACAGAATGCACACAGGATCCTGTTTGAAGCCTTCTGATGGAGGACACCAAGATATATTTCACTGTAGGATTCCTTCAGACTCAGAAATGATCAAAAAAAGACACGATGAAAACTTCCCCATGAGGCACAAAACCCTAACTTCATTGACTCTTTAAATCTCCAGACACACTGACAGAATCGGACAGGATCCATGTTGATTAATCTTCTGTGAGCTCAACATATAATTAAGGTAGGATGTAGAAATGTATTTATTTTCTCAGCTGTAATCCTTGGATATATTCTCAAACTCATGCTTAACAGTTGAACGTGATTTGACAGTACATTGACAGCCTGTCTGGTGTGCATCTGCGTGTGTTTGTGTGTTTTAGATGAAATGCAAACTTGAGCAGGTGAATCTGGTTAAAGATGTGCATAGGCTCAGTCATTGCGGGCCCACTTTCCTAATAAATATTGATGGTATTAATTACTTTGTTTTGGATCAGTAGCATTGGTGCCAGCATCCTTGTTAACAGTTATTTCATTATGGACCTAAAAAAAAGTCTATCAAGCTCCCATTGGGTTTTACAGTTCAAATCTCTTATTCCACATTTTTGCCACTTTTTAACCCCTTTTCCAATAATGTTTCTGCCAACTTTTTCACTTTTTTTTTCAACTTTGAACAAGTTTTTGGCTCTCTTATCCAATTTTGGGCACTCTTTAACCACTTTTCACCATTATTCCGCCCATTTTTTGCCCATCCTCTGCTTTTTGCCTTTCTTATCCAATTTTTCAGCTTCTAGCTTTTAACACTTTTAAACAATTTTGGCCACTCTTTAACTGCTTTTCATCTTTATTCTGTCTTTTTTTTTTGCTCCATTATGCCTTTAGTGATAATTTTTGACCTCTTTTAACTGTTTTTTCAGCTTTTAACCCATTTTTGCCACTCTGTTACCACTTTTCACCACTTGTTCTGTATATTTCTACCACTTTGTTTCTTTTTGCAATTATTTAATTATTTCCCTTAAAGTTATTTCATTTCTACTTTATTCCCTGGCACCCAGATATTTGTGCAGATCATGACTTAACATGATCACATGATTCACAAACAATATGAATGCTGGGGATAACAATGACATCTATGTCTGGTAGAAAACAGGACAGACACCTGCTCTGCACTCTAACCCTTGGCTTTGAGGATTACATCCTGGCAGTATCATCCTGGATTAACTTTACCTGTCTTTGAAGATGATGGTCTCCCCTCTGAGCTCTGTTACTGCATCAAAAGTTAACATGGGGTTACACTTGTCTGGTGCGTCAGGCTTTGGCTTTCTTTTTTTGTGGTTTGGGTTGGGACCTGTTGAAGATCTGGAATTAGTCCACTGCACACATTGAAACCAGTCTGCTGCTTCAAAAAGCTTCAATGAAAATTAATTTGTTTATTTTTTTTGATTAATTTGAGATCTTTCCCTACCATAGAGAGCCTGAATGCCTTCAATGTCATCCTCAGCCAGTGGGAAGCCTGTAGCATAGGAGTAGATTGGGTACATCAGGGCCCCCGCGTCTGAGGAATGGGACATACCGAGGGCGTGGCCCAACTCATGGGCCGCCACTAAAAACAAGTTGTACGCTGTGGAGTAAAAGAGCGTGGTTATAATACTGCTCAAACAGACCTCACTGGTTTAGTTTGTCAACTTTTGTTGAACATCAGTTCACGTCTCTAACCTGATGAGTCTTTGCTCCAGTGTTCATCCTCATCAAAGTGAGTGTCTCCTCCAATACCTTCACCAGGTGGGTAGGCGTGAGCCAGCAGTCCATTTGGCCCGTCAAAAGGATTAAAGTCTCCGTGCTCTATAGAGTAAACACCAGAGAATTTTAAATGTACTGAGCAGAATGTTTTTCCTTCAGAGGCCAAACTGCTATGCAGGAAAAACAATTATTTTGGAGGGCTGTCAGCGTAAACACATTAATCACAATGAGATTAAGGCCTAAAATTAACCCATTAATTATACCTAATCACATATTATTCTGTCATTAATGCTGCTCCATATAAGCTACCATAGAGGGCAGCAGCTGGCAGCTTTTCACTGTAGCTTCTTCCTGCTCTGACAGTGATGGAAAATAAGGACACAGCTGCACCTTTGAATGTCTCATTTCACTTTGAAAGACTTGAGCACAAATGGAAAGAGGAAAAACACTCTTAGCTTATAGTGTAGAGAAAACCTCCTAGCTTAATAACTAACCTTAACTTGATTAAATACACAGAGAAGCCCTTAAGCGTGAAGTGTAAAAGCACTGTCCCATTAAACCAGGATCACTGGACGTCAGTGAGTCATTTTGTGCATGCACTCCTGCATATCTTTAAAAAAACCTACAAGGACTTGTACATGTTTAGAACTTATTTTTTATTTATTTTTTTCAGTTTTATTTATTTTTTTATATTCAATGTTTAATTCCTGAGAGTAACTTGAGTCAAATTCCTTGGTGTGTAAGCATACTTGGCCAACAAAGCTGATTCTGAACAATGTATTTTACAGAGTTAGTACTCTGTGTCTAAGTCAGTGCAGCCAATTTAAAGCCATGATTCTAAAATGTCAATATCAAAAAGTTCATCTTTTTGCATTAAACTGAACATGAAATGATTAAATCCAAATGTATGGTTAAAATGTGGTGAAATACAATTAACTATCTAATTCAGAGAATAGTCACAATTTTAAAAAATCAACTGCTATCTCTAATGTTGTTTATTTATTCAGAGGATATCTATAATACATTAATACTGCCTTCTTTACCTTTTGATCCAAAACTGATCATGATGTCAGCGATGCCACTGTGCAGCTTCTTAAAGGTGAGCGGTGTAACATCAGCCCAAACATTCAGTGCATTACGGATGGCTCGGTCCACATCTGAGTGTTTCAGATCTGGTGTGTAATTCACTATTCTGAAAGGCCAGAGGGATTGGGATTAGATCAATTACAATGGAAGTTTTTCTTTGTAGTTCTTGCAGCTACTTGCATTTCTAAAATAAAAATCATTTCATACTGAATAATTTCATTTGTGCCAGTGCCATGTTAATCCATACCTGAAAGTGACATTGTTTTTTTGCCATTTAAGGTGCCGAGGGAAGTGGTTGTACTCCCCAACATCTGGCACACCACATCTGGCCAGCTTCATCAGGTCCAAAGTGTTGTCATCCAGATTTCCAGTCACCTTTACAAGCAGAAGAGAAGGAAAGAAAATGTGTTGATCCAACTTTTTAGAACTCATTCCTGACTACTCACATTCATTCCCTGGTTAGGTAGCAGCAAGTTACCTATTCATTCCCTGGTTAGGTAGCAGCAAGTTACCCATTCATTTCCTCATTAACTAGCAGTTTGTTACCCATTCATTTCCTCATTAACTAGCAGTTTGTTACCCATTCATTCCCTCATTAACTAGCAGTTTGTTACCCATTCATTCCCTCATTAACTAGCAGTTTGTTACCCATTCATTCCCTGGTTAGGTAGCAGTAAGTTACCCATTCATTCCCTGGTTAGGTAGCAGCAAGTTACCCATTCATTCCCTGGTTAGGTAGCAGTAAGTTACCCATTCATTTCCTCATTAATTAGCAGTTTGTTACCCATTCATTCCCTGGTTAGGTAGCAGTAAGTTACCCATTCATTCCCTGGTTAGGTAGCAGTAAGTTACCCATTCATTCCCTGGTTAGGTAGCAGCAAGTTACCCATTCATTCCCTGGTTAGGTAGCAGTAAGTTACCCATTCATTCCCTCGTTAACTAGCAGTTTGTTACCCATTCATTCCCTGGTTAGGTAGCAGTAAGTTACCCATTCATTTCCTCATTAATTAGCAGTTTGTTACTCATTCATTCCCTGGTTAGGTAGCAGTAAGTTACCCATTCATTCCCTCGTTAACTAGCAGTTTGTTACCCATTCATTCCCTGGTTAGGTAGCAGTAAGTTACCCATTCATTTCCTCATTAATTAGCAGTTTGTTACTCATTCATTCCCTGGTTAGGTAGCAGTAAGTTACTCATTTATTCCCTGGTTAGGTAGCAGTAAGTTACCCATTCATTCCCTGGTTAGGTAGCAGTAAGTTACCCATTCATTCCCTCATTAACTAGCAGTTTGTTACCCATTCATTCCCTGGTTAGGTAGCAGTAAGTTACCCATTCATTCCCTGGTTAGGTAGCAGTTTGTTACCCATTCATTCCCTCATTAACTAGCAGTTTGTTACCCATTCATTCCCTGGTTAGGTAGCAGTAAGTTACCCATTCATTCCCTCATTAACAAGCAGTTTGTTACCCATTCATTCCCTGGTTAGGTAGCAGTAAGTTACCCATTCATTCCCTGGTTAGGTAGCAGTAAGTTACCCATTCATTCCCTCATTAACTAGCAGTTTGTTACCCATTCATTCCCTGGTTAGGTAGCAGTAAGTTACCCATTCATTCCCTCATTAACAAGCAGTTTGTTACCCATTCATTCCCTGGTTAGGTAGCAGTAAGTTACCCATTCATTCCCTCATTAACAAGCAGTTTGTTACCCATTCATTCCCTGGTTAGGTAGCAGTAAGTTACCCATTCATTCCCTGGTTAGGTAGCAGCAAGTTACCCATTCATTCCCTGGTTAGGTAGCAGTAAGTTACCCATTCATTTCCTCATTAATTAGCAGTTTGTTACCCATTCATTCCCTGGTTAGGTAGCAGTAAGTTACCCATTCATTCCCTGGTTAGGTAGCAGTAAGTTACCCATTCATTCCCTGGTTAGGTAGCAGCAAGTTACCCATTCATTCCCTGGTTAGGTAGCAGTAAGTTACCCATTCATTCCCTCGTTAACTAGCAGTTTGTTACCCATTCATTCCCTGGTTAGGTAGCAGTAAGTTACCCATTCATTTCCTTATTAATTAGCAGTTTGTTACTCATTCATTCCCTGGTTAGGTAGCAGTAAGTTACCCATTCATTCCCTCGTTAACTAGCAGTTTGTTACCCATTCATTCCCTGGTTAGGTAGCAGTAAGTTACCCATTCATTTCCTCATTAATTAGCAGTTTGTTACTCATTCATTCCCTGGTTAGGTAGCAGTAAGTTACTCATTTATTCCCTGGTTAGGTAGCAGTAAGTTACCCATTCATTCCCTGGTTCAGGTAGCAGAAAGAGACCCATTCATTCCCTCATTAACTTGCAGAGAGTTTGTACCCATTCATTCCCTGGTTAGGTAGCAGTAAGTTACCCATTCATTTGGTTAGGTAGCAGTAAGTTACCCATTCATTCCCTCATTAACTAGCAGTTTGTTACCCATTCATTCCCTGGTTAGGTAGCAGTAAGTTACCCATTCATTCCCTCATTAACAAGCAGTTTGTTACCCATTCATTCCCTGGTTAGGTAGCAGTAAGTTACCCATTCATTCCCTGGTTAGGTAGCAGTAAGTTACCCATTCATTCCCTCATTAACTAGCAGTTTGTTACCCATTCATTCCCTGGTTAGGTAGCAGTAAGTTACCCATTCATTCCCTCATTAACAAGCAGTTTGTTACCCATTCATTCCCTGGTTAGGTAGCAGTAAGTTACCCATTCATTCCCTCATTAACAAGCAGTTTGTTACCCATTCATTCCCTGGTTAGGTAGCAGTAAGTTACCCATTCAGTCCCTCCTTAACAAGCAGTTTGTTACCCATTCATTCCCTGGTTAGGTAGCAGTAAGTTACCCATTCATTCCCTCATTAACTAGCAGTTTCTTACCCATTCATTCCCTGGTTAGGTAGCAGTAAGTTACCCATTCAGTCCCTCCTTAACTAGCAGTTTGTTACTCATTCATTCCCTGGTTAGGTAGCAGTAAGTTGCCCATTCATTCCCTCCTTAACTAGCAGTATTTGTTACCCTTTCGTTCCTTTGATTAACTAGTTGTTATTTACCAACCATGGTCTGGTCCAGCAGCAGTTAGGGGCTCTTTCATTTCCTCTACCAGATTATTTACCCCCTCATTTACTTGTTAACTAGCTAATTGACCAATTCTTTCTCTGGTTTTCTTGCAGTTAGTTACTTATTCATTCCCTCATAAACTACTGGTTAGTTAGTTGTCTATTTGTTCTGAAGTTAACTAGCAGTTAGTTACTCATTCATTCTCTGGTGAACTAGAATTTCGGACTCATACATTCCATTGTTTACTACATGTTGGTTACCTATTCATTCTCAGATTCAGCAGCAGAAAGAGACCCATTCATTCCCTAGTTAACTTGCAGAGAGTTGTCCATTCATTCCCTTGTTGATTAGCAGTAAGTGACCCATTCATTATTTGGTTAACTAACAGTTTAGGTGCCCATTATTTCCTGCTTTACTTATAGTGACTTACCCGTTCATTCCTTAGTTAACTAACTGGTTGTCTTGCTGTTAGTTACCTATTAATTTCCTGGTTAACTAGCACTTAGTTTCTCATTAATACCACGGTTTAGCAGCATTTTTTCATTCATTAATTTCCTGGTTAACTAGCTGTTAGTTACACATTCTTTTCCTGTTAACAAGCTGTTAATTTCTCATTGATATCTGGCTGTTTGGTCCTCATTCACTCCTTAACTAGCAGTAAGTGACTTATTAGTCCCCTGGTAACTATGCCAGGTTCAGTGTACCTAATGTGAAGTGTTGCTTTATAACAAATCACCATGTTTACGCCCCTTCACTGTAAGATAAGGATTGATGGCTTCTTCCCGGCTCTGCTCACCTTAAGTTTGAAGAATCTCTGCATCTCCTCAATCTTTGTTTTAAAGGCTTCTGATGGTCCGCGCCGCCCTTGGAGACCAACTGGAAGGCCATAAAAACGTCTGAGGTACTTCTGTTTATGTGGAGAGATGAAAAACAATAATGATGATAAACAGAGGTGGATTACTCCATTCTGAGTCTTTATACCAAATGTGACAAATAACGGTTATTTAACAACCTTGAATAGATGAATGATAGCCCAGAGATCTTACCTCTGCTAAGAGCTGGTTGTCTTCATCCTTAGGCGTCAGAGGCAGAGTAAAGGAGTGAGGGAGCAGCGCCAGCAGCAGCAAAGCTATCATTGTTGTTGTCTCTGTGTCGTCCAAACCCTCATTGGGGTCAAGAGGCTCCTCAGGGTATTTATAGAGTTCAGGCCGACTTTTTTTCAAAGGATCCTTGTGAATCATGTAAAAGTACCTAGCCACTTCCTCTCCCCCCTGTCTGAAGGGAATGTGCTTATATCAGTAAAACCTACATTTGCTGTGGTTTGAGTGTACTCCTTTGAACCCGCCTCAATGATAAACATTTCCCATATTACCATGACCTAAGGACTTTCATAGTAAACTTATTGGGAATACCAATGAGAGGAAAAACATGATCATTTTTAAAGGTTCATTTCTCATTGCCAGATTCAAAAGGTATGAGGCTTGATGCCATAAATGATTTACTTTAATCAGACTATCATGCCACCACCTATTATTTATAGATCTCACAGACGTATTCAATTAGCTGCAGGGACGGGGGTAAAGAGTCTTCTCTGAAAGAGGGAATTTTGGGAAGTAATTCATGCTGCTGGTCCCATGATAGTCACCGTGTATCTTCTTTTAGGTTAAGTGACTAACAAGAATAAGGAAATTGAGGATAAAAACAAATCATTTAAGTGTGGGATTTTGGATTTAGCTGGAACTTTTTACCAGTATCCAGCAGGAGGAGGGTAGGTGGGGTCGGGCTTTCTTTCCAGAAAGTGGACCTTTCTGCAGTGTGATATTTCAACAAATTTCTCAGAAACACTTAATAATAACCACTCACTATTAAGCAATAGCATTCGTCGTCTGCAGCCTTTTCCAAAATAAAGTATGGTGCAGCCAAAAATGAAACTTGAAAATCTTCTGCGGCCTTCATATACAAAGAATTATCCCCTAGTGTTTGTTATGTTTTGAGCTGGCATCTGCAAAGTCACCTATGTATATTTTCTTTACTAATATTCATCTCTTTAAACATATTCTCTGACCTTAGAAGCCTAGAAACCCTAATGTCTCCACAGGCACTGATAATTTCTCATAATGGAGATGTGCCAGTGTAGAATATTTAAAGGAATGTCACCAGTTAATCCAACACCATGACACCAGTTCTGTACCTCCCACAAAATAAATTATTACATGTTGACATTAAAGTTATATCTTGCTATGTCTAATTGATTTTGGAACTTTTAAGGTTTATGGTTTTTGTTTATAGCAAATGACCTCTTGTGGCACAGCTACAGCACCTCAGACCCTGGCCCACACTTGGGAATGCACTGCATTGGTAAATACTAAACTCATCATTTATAAAGCATTATTAACCACCAGATTTGTAGTCTACCTGATTTATAAACACAATTGCAAGTATTTTATTGACACATTAGTAAAGCGATAGTAGCCTAAAGGAGTTTCACCCCTACCCCTTACCACTCTGTTTCAAGGGGCGAGGGGAAGGGGTAGATGAAGGGGAAGAAATGGGACATGCCCAAACTGTCTGCTCTCATCTGCAACCATAAGGGTGATATTTTGTGAAAGCCTGATTCACAGAAAGATTGCATTGCTTTTGCACCTGCTAAAATTTTGCAAATGAGTCAAAAAGACAACACCCAACTCACAAAACACACACACACACACACGGTTTAATAGACCTCTTACAGAGAAGACGCCATCATCTAAACAAGTGTGAGTGGGAGTGGATTACAGGAGCATGATTATGAAAAAAGTCCCATGCAGGGCCTTACGTATAAAGTGTTGCTGCACTGACATTGTGTCAAACATGTGAGTTTTTAACACTAACATTAATAGAAGGAGAATCACAAAAGTGGTAACCTGGCACGCCAGATGGATGTGTTTCACACATCCATCTGGTAAACCTCTCATAGACAACGTTTGGGAAAGGGCTGAGCCTTTGAAAGGAACTCGGAGGGTGATTGGATGAACGTTCTGTCACATCTTTACGGGCCAATCAGAGCAACAAAACATGTGACGTAGCAGCGACCGAGCCGTACCCCCTACCAAGGACTAAACTCTATACAGAGCATAATGTGAACCATGGTGACTGTAGACATGTCAGTACACAACTTTTGTCATTTTTAATGCGAGGTGCGAGGCTTTGTCTGATCTGAGGTCGCCAAAATTAGATTTGCAAATATTGACTAAAACCATGATAAAGCAGTTATTCAGTAGAATATACTGGTACAAATGTCTTTTGATAAGGAAAGCATGCACAGGCCTTTTTTTTTTAAAGTTTTTTTATCAGTGAAACAATAAAAATCTACATTGATTTTTGGCAGAAATGTGTCACTTGTTCTTCTCTCTATGGTCCTGGGGGGTCGCCGCTTTTCTTAGGTGCATGCAGGGGGGCTCCAAGGAAAAATGGTTGGGAAACACTGATTTAGACCTTGTGCTCACACAGCAAGTTATTTCACAGCAGCACCTTCTGTGCAAGATAAGTACTTTTGTTTGATGTAGTTAAGTAGATTAGTTTAGAATTATTTGTTGTCATCTAGGGGGATGCAACAACAAGAAAATTCTTAAATTCTCACTTTCTTTCAGACCCTCTGGCCCACCCTGGCTACAGACTTCATTCTTAAAAACATGTCTGTTTGACTCTTTTGGCAGGGTGGGCCTCCTCTCATTCTGACAGACAGGATGTTTTTTTATTAAAGCATTTTGTCTGGTCATCAGCTGTCCATATTCCAGTGTTTCTGTACAATTGATGATGATTCAGAGTCACCAGAGTTACAAAAAGCAGGAATGGGAAAACGGATGTAAATAATTTCTCACAGTTCTCAGTTACACGGAGCTGCAGGTTGTTTAATCCCATTACTGCTGTAGCACCATTTCTTAGAAAGGCACACTTATTATGAAACAAGACCACAAAATAAACATCAGAGGAGGGGAGAGTTGATCTAAGAATACCTTAGAGACCATCACGTAGACTGCTGGTCAGCAAGAATGCTAGTCTTGCATTTAGACTGGAGTATCTCAACAACCAGACTCATTTATTTCAATCTTTGGCGTCCTGAGGATTATTCCAGTGAAATTTGGTTGTGCAAAGTTTCACTTGCAAGGACTTCACCATCAATGGGATGCAATTTGATAACTACCTATGAATGATATTCAGTGAGGAGCCTGAATTAGTCATTAATGTTGGCTGACATTGATTTGCTTCTCAAGATATAATTTATGATTTATGATTCAAGCTGTGGTCCTGCCCCTTGAAACTATTAGCATTCCTTTCCTTTAGCATCTGTATTATTCATGTCTTTTGGTGAAAATAACCCCATGTTTGGATGATTAGCTAACTTGGCCAATTGACCAATAACCAATTTCTCACCAAACTGATGACATACATAAAAACAAGGTCATACTTTGTGCAATTTGTTGACAACAGACATTAATCCTGCCAGTCGCTAATCTGACACCTGCTAAACATCAGCTAATGTTTACAACCACACTCATAGTTTTAGCATCCTAACTTCAGTGTTCAGTACAAAGCACGGCTGTTTCTATTCTAGTCTTATAGAGCTGCTCGTGTGGCTGTAGACTCAGACGGGAGGTTAAAAGGTTGATTTCATGACAGCAGAAGATGGACAGAGGAGCTTCGGCAACCTGGCAGATTTTAAACAAACAAAAACAAACATGCTGAAATAAGTATCACCCTGGAGTCACTGGAGTCACATAAATGCATGCTTCATATTACCTCTGCTGCCTCATTGTTAGCATGAGACGACAAACCTATATTATTATAAACTCCAGTCATAACAACAGCATTATTGTAATTTCTGGATGAAATGACCCAAGACCTCTACATTTGGAGAGGTAAATAAATGTACACACTCGTTTGTTTTAAAAACACTCTAGTAGAGTTGTGTTTTTTCCCCGACATTTTTATTTATCTTGACATGTTTCAACAGCTGAATTTCAGCAGTTCCCCTCATAGTGGCACAGTAGTACTACAAGCAAGACAAGACAACC
The DNA here is from genome assembly GCF_018320785.1 of Cheilinus undulatus. NCBI lineage: Eukaryota > Metazoa > Chordata > Actinopteri > Labriformes > Labridae > Cheilinus > Cheilinus undulatus. The sequence continues at coordinate 8,684,725 of NC_054866.1, forward strand.
AAACCTGTGCTGACTTTACACAGGTTTGACCATCCTGTCAAATGATGTTATCATGTTAATAACAGATTTTATTGAACAGATAAATAAATAAATAAATAGAAATGACCACAGAAGGACTTAAAGCACGAGGGTGCCCTTCGAGTTTCGGGGCAACGATAAAACTGCCCTTGTAAAAGTACCCACTGGGATGTCACTTTAGATGACAAAATTCCCACCAGTGTGTCCTTCCAATGGCAAAATACCCACTAGGGTGGCCTTCCCACTAGGGTGCCTACTTATTTTACTTGTACAAAAGTTATAAATATCTGTTCTGTGTTTGACTGATGGCTGTATTGATGCTACAGTTAACATAAAAAATTACCCAGATTATAAAAATAAAGATACACATTTGACGTAACTCTAGCTGGGTTTCCATTACAGTTTTTTGCAAAACAAAAGTGGTATTTCTTAAATTTTTACTAAGTACAACTGAGCTTTGAATGTGTTTCCATTGAGGGGAGTTTTGAGCTTAAGCCTCGCAATTCTCATAAAATATCATCTTGCAAGCCTCGGCTTCAAGGAAGATGGATGCTCAAAGCCTGTTGTGTGTTGGTACGTTATGGTTACAGCTGCAGCAGTTACCTTGATCATTTTGAACAAAAGACGAAGACAACGGATGATAGTTCAAAGTCAGTATGTATGGCAAAAGCCACGTATAAGGGTGAAGGTATGAGGGCATCATGTTAATAAATGTCTCAGTTTCCTTTTCTGTCCATGTGTACAGCGCCATGTTTTCTTAGAGTGACTGGTTACGTGACACCATAACTCCCGTCCTGTGACTTGTAAATGCTAAAAAAGTGTTTCCATTGCACTTTTGTGATATATCGAGACATCTGAAAAACTTCGTCATGAGAGAGTAAAAACTTTTTAGGGATATTTGAGAGCTTTTTCAAAATTCAGGTGTTTCCATTACCAGGTTTAGATGTTACGCATTTCTAAGGGTAAAGGAAATGTAACTAATGCAAGCCCTAACAAATCCAATATGATAAACTGAAGTAACATTATTCTTCATTAATACAAGCCTTTTAAATCAAATTTTTGATCATCAAACATACATATTTTCTAGGAAGTGGCTGAATGCTAATCTTATAGGTGGGATCTGATAGCTAATGGATTATCAAACAGGTTTTTTTAATGAAATTTAGCCTAATCTCTTCCTGGAATTTCACTATCTATTGTCTTTTTAGTTGGTTTTCAATCAAGGAGCATTTAAATGAAAACAGCAGTCAAAGTCTTGACATTCACAGACAAACAACCTGGAATTTACCAGTACGACATGATAACAGTGTTTGAGTTTGCCACAGCTGCCCTGGATCCGGTTAATTGCTGACTTTGCAACAATTAGGAGTTTTCATGTTTAGAGTCATTACCTTTGAACCTCTAAATATCTTGAAATAAAAATGTTTTCACCAACATGTTGAACACCATGTGTTGAGCAGCTGCTGAGTGAAGAGAGTTTCATACACTTAACCATAGAAACTTCCAGATTATACAGTAAACAACATGACTCATCATAATTAGGGTTTATGGTGTGGCAGTGATTTATGTTTCTCTCTAATCAATACCAAACAAGATTTATCACTGAAAAAAGATATCTGTTTACAGTGAGTAATGATTATCAGGGGCTACTTGTGAAAATTAGAGACTACACAATCAGTGTCACGCTCATCTGCATCTCATTAGAGACATGATGTGTGACAAACATTTGTTCCAAGGGCTTGAGCGTCCTGTGTAGACAAATATTTTTGGAGGAGCATCATGGTTACACGACGGTCAGCAGAGTGCTGCTGACTCACAGTAGGGGAAGTTAAAAAATAAGGGGATTTTTTTCTGTTATTTTAAAATGTCACAGACAAACACATACACACACTTTTTCTTTCCCACAGGTTGGTTTTAAATTGAGAAACAGTTCTGAGCTCTGAGAATCATCTTGTATGTCCTGATTCTGAGAAAAGGTCAACTATAAAGGGCAGACTGACAAATTCCCTTAATGCTCATTAGTGTAAAGCTGGATAAACAATCTAACTGTTGCCATGAAAACAATCAACTAGAAAAGCACTCAGAGAGCACAGACCCCCACCATGAGCCCTATCTCCCAATGGTAAAGAATCCTTCAAAAAATTCCTGGCTCCAGATGGCAATCCGGATCACTCCCAAAATCTAATCAGTTTTTCCTTATGCCATTTCTGACATTTCCTGAAAATTTCATCAAAATTCATCCATGACTTCTTGAGTTATGTTGCTAACAAACAAACTATCTAACTAACAAACCCTGCCGATCACATAACCTCCTTGGCAAAGGTAACAAATGTGTTGCCTACTGGTAATGTCACAGGAAAACTACTCTGCTCTCCATGCCATGTACATTATAGGATTAGATCACCTTTAGGACTTGCTGAATATTCATGGGCCACTATCAGAGCAATCTGGACTTCCATAAAACCAGTGCCACGGATTGATCACCTCCATGCCACGCCTCATTGCTGCAGTAAATCATGCAAAGGGAGCTCCAACCAAGTGTTGAGTGCAAATAAATAAACATACTTTTTCAGAAGGCTGACATTTCTGTATCTAAAACCCTAATTTCAGTCTTATGTAATATTCTCATTCAGCGATACTGAATTTTGGGGGTGGGGTTAGCTGTGAGCCATCATTATCTAAATTAAAAGAAAAAAGACTTTAATTTTTCACTCTTTGTAGTAAATCTATAAAGATGAGGTTCACTTTTGTAATTGAACCACTGACTACTTTTTCCATAGTATTCTGATTTATTGAGATGCATCTGCATCTGCATGTATATAATGTTAAAAACTGCTGTCATGGCAATGAAGAAGTTCAGTCAGGTTTTAGACAGATGTCGTTGACACATTAAAAGTGTAATTTAGTCACAAACATACACAACTCCATCGGAAGTAACCAAAAAGGGTTTGATGTGAAATGCTGAGCAGTTGCATTTGGTGAGCAAACATTTACTTTCAGACCACAGCCACTGCTGCTCTGAATGGTCAGACCCACTCAGCAACATTTAGACTTGAGATAGAAATGCCAGAAAGGGGGTGCAGGTGGCAGAATGGATAAGGCACGCGCCCCATGTACGCGGGCGGCCCGGGTCCGAATCCGGCCTGAGGCCATCCACCGCATGTCTCTCCCCACTCTCCTCCCTGTTTCCGACTCTATCCACTGCCCTCTCCTCTATCAAATAAAGGCACAAAATGCCCAAAATAAACCTTTAAAAAAAAAAGAAATACCAGAAAGATACCACAAGATGGCAGCAGAGACTCTAGCAGGACTTTGACCTCTATACTGGTGCTTTGGGTTCCTGGTAAGTCTCTTATCTCTACCCTAGAGGTGGAAAAAACAAACATAAAGAAGGGTGTACATTATATCACAATGTCAGCAGCACATGACTCAAAATGGATGTAATAAGGACTTTTTACAAATGTAAACATATTCTACATCTTTCCTGGCATGTGGGGTTCATTACCTCTGGGGCAGAGTACTGATTCCATTCAAAACTGTTTAAAAAGCCTCTGTGGATTTAACAGAGGTGGTTCTAGTCATATGTAGGCCTCAGATAAAGACCATTATGAAGTCCTTCTCCACACTGTAAAAAAGTAAAAAACACACAAGTAGCATTTCTTTTCAGTTTACAAAGCCACAGAGATAGATTTCTACAGGATATCTAAATGTGAACAAGCAGTTGCTTATCACCTTAAGGGCTTACAGCAGGGGTGTCCAAACTGTGGTCTTGGGGCCAAGTGTGGCCTACAATTTTGATCGGCCCGTAGCAAATTTTCAAAATAAAATGAAAAATGGCCCAGATTTAAACATGAAGCTTGTGCTTGACTATTCTGTACTTCATAGTTTCAGCACAAGGCGGTGCTATCATGCTAATTTTCTAAACAAAAATCTCAGCAGGAAGAATTAATTGATCTGTTTTTTTTGAAAGGAGCAGTACTTTCAGGTGCAGCGGAGTCGTGATGTAAGCAAGCAGCAACAAGAGACCGATAAGATTATGGCCGAAGAGCTTAGCAGGGAAGCTGCTAAAGCTCCAGTTTTATCAGAACTTGACAACATTTCTTTGTTAAAAGAAGAACAAAAACAACAAAAGTTGTGTACTGACATGTCTACTGTCGCCATGGTTTGCGTTATCGGTCTTTGTCAGGTGACGTCACACCCACAAAGGCCCCGGTGCATTTTGGGTCATTCCATCATTTTTGTGGGTAAAAACAGTGCAGACTAGACATACCTTAGCTTGGAGCTTTCCTTCTTGTTTGAAAAATGGGTCACCAGTGTTGTGTGAAAGGCTACACCAGTAATTGAGTGGTCGAAAATTCAACTGTCGGATACAATTTTTCAGTTTTCCCCCCCTGGAACAGGGGTTAGGGTTTATGGGCAGCAGGCAGAGGACGTAACAGAGCCACCAGTTTGCTTGGGTTGCTGCTGTGAGACGTAAGGACATCCCTTTCAACAACAACATATCTTCTTTAGTGCAAGTTTGCTCTCGGCATTTTCACAAAGGTAAATGAACGTTTTTGTTTGTTTAAATTATGACCATAATAATCCATGGGCTGGTTGTCTGACCTGTAAGGTTCACTAGAGCTGATGTTGTATTTTACTGTTGTTGTTTGTTACACAGGTAAACAACACAGAGGGAGGGCAGCACACCTTGATTGATTAAGTCTTGTTAAATCTGATTAAATTTTATTTGCTTAACACAATTTTATATGAAGGTAGTTAAGAATGCTCATCACATTCACATAAGCCTTTTAACGTTATTTTTATTTCACTCCCTTGACTACCACTACTACTTTACTAACTAGACTAATGACAGTTTAAAAGAACTTGTTATATATTTCAAAGGGAAATCATGTACTTTCTACTGCACATTAAAATGTACTCAAATTCTAATGTTATTGCAGGTCAACCTGCATATGAGACGATGGAGACTGACCCAGACTGGGCTCCTGCATCCCTGCATCTGGGCCACATTGACGTCAGACCCATAAACACTGCATGCTCTGCCAGAAAAGGTTAACAGGCAACAGCTGAGAAACTTCAAAACACCACAAGCGGTTCGGTGTGGTGAGATGCTGGTGAGCAAGACAATGCTGAGGGGACACAGGAGTCTGCAGAATGTGGTCAGTACAGACTGATGAGGGGACACAGGAGGCTGCAGAATGTGGTCAGTATAGACTGATGAGGGGACACAGGAGTCTGCAGAATGTGGTCAGTATAGACTAATGAGGGGACACAGGAGTCTACAGAATGTGGTCAGTATAGACTGATGAGGGGAAACAGGAGGCTGCAGAATGTGGTCAGCTACAGACTGATGAGGGGACACAGGAGTCTGCAGAATGTGGTCAGCTACAGACTGATGAGGGGACACAGGAGTCTGCAGAATGTGGTCAGCTACAGACTGATGAGGGGACACAGGAGTCTGCAGAATGTGGTCAGTATAGACTGATGAGGGGAAACAGGAGGCTGCAGAATGTGGTCAGCTACAGACTGATGAGGGGACACAGGAGTCTGCAGAATGTGGTCAGCTACAGACTGATGAGGGGACACAGGAGTCTGCAGAATGTGGTCAGCTACAGACTGATGAGGGGACACAGGAGTCTGCAGAATGTGGTCAGTATAGACTGATGAGGGGACACAGGAGTCTGCAGAATGTGGTCAGTATAGACTGATGAGGGGACACAGGAGTCTACAGAATGTGGTAAGTATAGACTGATGAGGGGACACAGGAGTCTGCAGAATGTGGTCAGCTACAGACTGATGAGGGGACTCAGGAGGCTGCAGAATGTGGTCAGTATAGACTGATGAGGGTACACAGGAGTCTACAGAATGTGGTCAGTATAGACTGATGAGGGGACACAGGAGTCTACAGAATGTGGTCAGTATAGACTGATGAGGGTACACAGGAGTCTACAGAATGTGGTCAGTATAGACTGATGAGGGGACACAGGAGTCTACAGAATGTGGTCAGTATAGACTGATGAGGGGACACAGGAGTCTGCAGAATGTGGTCAGCTACAGACTGATGAGGGGACACAGGAGTCTGCAGAATGTGGTCAGCTACAGACTGATGAGGGGACACAGGAGTCTGCAGAATGTGGTCAGCTACAGACTGATGAGGGGACACAGGAGTCTACAGAATGTGGTCAGTATAGACTGATGAGGGGACACAGGAGTCTGCAGAATGTGGTCAGTATAGACTGATGAGGGGACACAGGAGTCTGCAGAATGTGGTCAGCTACAGACTGATGAGGGTACACAGGAGTCTACAGAATGTGGTCAGTATAGACTGATGAGGGGACACAGGAGTCTACAGAATGTGGTCAGTATAGACTGATGAGGGTACACAGGAGTCTGCAGAATGTGGTCAGTATAGACTGATGAGGGGACACAGGAGTCTGCAGAATGTGGTCAGCTACAGACTGATGAGGGGACACAGGAGTCTACAGAATGTGGTCAGTATAGACTGATGAGGGGACACAGGAGTCTGCAGAATGTGGTCAGTATAGACTGATGAGGGGACACAGGAGTCTGCAGAATGTGGTCAGCTACAGACTGATGAGGGTACACAGGAGTCTACAGAATGTGGTCAGTATAGACTGATGAGGGGACACAGGAGTCTACAGAATGTGGTCAGTATAGACTGATGAGGGTACACAGGAGTCTGCAGAATGTGGTCAGTATAGACTGATGAGGGGACACAGGAGTCTGCAGAATGTGGTCAGCTACAGACTGATGAGGGGACACAGGAGTCTGCAGAATGTGGTCAGCTACAGACTGATGAGGGGACACAGGAGTCTACAGAATGTGGTCAGTATAGACTGATGAGGGGACACAGGAGTCTGCAGAATGTGGTCAGCTACAGACTGATGAGGGTACACAGGAGTCTACAGAATGTGGTCAGTATAGACTGATGAGGGGACACAGGAGTCTGCAGAATGTGGTCAGCTACAGACTGATGAGGGGACACAGGAGTCTGCAGAATGTGGTCAGCTACAGACTGATGAGGGGACACAGGAGTCTACAGAATGTGGTCAGTATAGACTGATGAGGGGACACAGGAGGCTGCAGAATGTGGTCAGTATAGACTGATGAGGGGACTCAGGAGTCTGCAGAGGAAAGTTGCCAGCTAAACTCTGGGGATTAGTTACCCTTTAAGGCAGAGTAATAAAGAGGTGATGTTCAGTACAGTTGTTTGAATGGTTAAATAAATTGTTACGTTGTAAGGTACAATTTAATGCGGTACTCATGGATTTTGTATATTTTGTAGTGCAAAACTGTATTTGACGATGTTTTAACAATAAACTGTACAATTTCACTTTCCAAAAAGGTTGTGATCTTGACATTTTCCTTTTTTTTAATGAACAAACAGTATGTAAACCAATATATATTCAACCAATACATAATAATGTTGTTAGTAAATAAATGAGTAGTTAGTAAATAGTATAGTTACAAGTATAGTTTATAGTTGTGTGTGTGTGTGTATATATATATATATATATATATATATATATAATTTCACCTTGTGGGACTAATAAACGAATATCTTTTCTTCTATATTTAATTATATATATATATATATATATATATATATAGTGCTTAACAAATATATTAGACCACCCTAACCCTAACCAAAGTAAGGTTTATGCCACAGCTGCCCTAAATTAACAGCACTGGTAATTACCAAAATCATTTTTTATGTTTCTGCAATGGTTAATACACCAATATGTAGAAGCTCTTTAACCCAAATGATATTTTTAATGCTAAAATAACATATTTACAAAAAAACTGAAAAAATAGTGAAGCACATTTAAATTTCTTTATTAATATGTCAAATTATAGTTATTTACTTGCATTCCTGAACAGAAAAAAATGAGTTTTAGTGGTTGAATGTTATGCTTGATTCATTTCTGACTTCTCAGAGAAGCCCAGTGAGCCGGCTCAGATTTGGGTGAATTCAGTTTGGAATTCCTCATTCCTGTTGAATGATCCTGATCACTTAAAAGAGCTGGAATTCCCATCACTACTTTCTTGTCTATTTTGACTGATAACTGCTTGTGGTGCAAGGAAAAAATAGACAAGACCTCAAATATCAAAATTCTCCATATGTGAGACGTATCAGTGTTTGAGATGCAGCCCTCATTGAAGGCTGCCAGTCTGAAACAGCTGGTTACTGCATAGGAACAGAGGAGCGCTCTGGCCAAGGCATGTCCCACTACCAGTGTGAACCAAAACATGGCGGCCTCCTGGTGAGTTTATAAGCGTAAATTTGCTCAAAATGCAGATAGCTAGCGAGTTTTTTTAGTTCATTATAAATATGAGAGATACAAATATCTGTCAAATTAGTTTAATTTGTCTGATCATGTGGGGTTCCTTTTAAAGGACTTTTGACACCACCTTAAAAAACATTACTCTATTTAGTTAGGAGGTCGCTGAAATTATTATTTAACCAAATAATCCCTCTTTAATGTGGGAATTTTATTAATATTACTATCCATGACTCAGGTTGTCAACTCTTCTGTTCACTAAATCTCAGATTTTGTATTAAGAATGAATGATAAATGAAAATTAAAAGAATTACACTGATGCATTTACACAGTCAACATCATGCTTAAAACATTGTTGTTAAAGACATATATTTATCTTTGTCAAGTCGTTAGTACCAAAAACGGAGCAAAAGGTACTGAGCATTACAGAAAATATCTGTAACTTTCAGCTTATAATAACTTTAGCAAGATGTTTGGTTTAACAAAAATGAAAGTATTTATTACAGCGATATTTCTTTCTTTCAGAACAACAGCTGTTGTCGCTTAATCCCTTTAGTAAGCCCTTGGAAGAATCGTGTTTTATTGTTACTGAACTGGAAGTTCCCCCCACATTCGTAGCTAAAGTAGACCCCCGAGAAATAAGGTGGATATCCTTTCCTGTCAGTGTCAGGGTCAGCAAATGTATAATTTACATCTGTACGCATTTTGCAGGAACCATGCACGGTGTGCTTCAGATTTAATTTTTTAACTCTATAACTACATGAATCCTTGGCAGTTGCTTGGCTGTTCGTAACTTTTTAACATATTTGGACTAGGGTGACTCGAGATTTTAAAAATTGTTCAAGGGTGCCTCAACAAACAAAAAATTTGAAAACATTAATTTTATCTGTATTTTTCATATTTTCATAAAGTTCCTTTAACTCACTGCTCCCCGTCCTTAAAGCTTCCATGATGAATACTGGCTCTCATGATGTAAAGTACTGTTGGCATATCGTGAGTGTGACAGTGTATGTTTAGGGCAAAGCAGTGTTTCGACTGGTTTAATCACCAGTGTGGTCTCTCTCGGCTTGTAACCTTGCAGCTCCAAACTCTACATTCACTCATCACTCCGGCTTAAAATGACTTCATTACCTCGTCTGTACCCAGACCATAAAACCAGAACGGCACAGCTCTTCAAGTCTGTCTACAACAGAGTGCAGCGTACTGTGGAAAACTTAGGTCACACTGCCCTGCGCAGGAATGCCATCGGTCCCGTAAAGCTCCGAAATGACCAATCAACCGTAATTGTAGCCTTAATTTCCCGCGGCACCACCCTTGCCAATGTACGTGGCCTGGCTGGCAGCCATTTTTAGTTTTGGAAGGCCTTAAACCCACCCCTGCAATTTCAGCTCCCTCGCAGTAAACTCTTTCATTGGAAGCTCTTACATGCATGTGCTGCTAAAACGGGGTAAGAATGGCCTTTGATGGTGTTATTTCAGGAGGACTTGCAGAATGCGTGGGACTGACTGTGCCACCCAGCTTATTGTGTTGCATCAGGCTGCAGGGAGTTGTCCAGGTTTTTCTGCATGATCTCTGCTGAGGAAATCATTTCTTATATGTTTTTGATGGCAGAATTTCATACGTACTTATTGACAAAACATATAGGTGCATCTCAATAAGTTTGAATATAATCAAAAAGCTGATTTATTTCAGTAATTCTATTCCAAAGTGAAACTCATATATTATATAGATTCATTACATGCAGATTATTTCAAGTATTTATTTCATTTATTTTTGATGATTATGGCTTATAGTTAATAAAAACCCAAAATTCAGTATCTCAGAAAATCAAAATATTGTGAAAAGTTCAATATTGGAAACTCATAGTGTCACACTCTAATCAGCTAATGAACTCCAAACACCTGCAAATGTTTCCTGAGCCTTTAAATGGTCTCTCAGTCTGGGTCAGTAGGCTACACAATCATGGAGAAGACTGCTGACTGGACAGATGTCCAGAGGTCGATCAGTGGCACCCTGCACAAGGAGGGTAGACCACAAAAGGTCATTGCTAAAGAAGCTGGTTGTTCACAGAGTGCTATATCCAAGCATGGAAAGCTGAATGGAAGGAAAAAAAGGTGCACAAGCAACAGGGATAACAGCAGCCTTGAGAGGATTGTGAAACGAAGCCAATTCAAAAATTTGGGGGAACTTCACAAGAAGTGGACAAGCTGGAGTCAGAGCATCAAGAGTCACCACGCAGAGACGGATCCAGGATATGGGCTACAATTATCACATTCCTTTTTTCAGGCCAGAGACAACTTCAGAGGTGTCTTACCTGGGCCAAGGACAAAAAGAACTGGACTGTTCAATGTTCCAAAGTCCTCTTTTCAGATGAAAGTACATTTTGCATTTCATTTGGAAGTCAAGATCCCAGAGTGTGGAGGAAGAGTGGAGAGGCACAGAATCCACGTTGCTTGAAGTCCAGTGTGAAGTTTCCACAATCAGTGATGATTTGGGCTGCCATGGCATCTGCTGGTGTTGGTCCGCTGTGTTTTACCAGGTCAAAGGTCAGCACAGCTGCCTACCAGGAAGTTTGAGAGCACCTCATGCATCCCTCTGCATGATTTCATTTTCCAGTCAGACTTGGCACCTGCCCACACTGCCAAAGTTCCAAAACCTGGTTTAAGGACCATGGCATCCCTGTGCTTGATTGGCCAGCAAACTCACCTGATCTGAACCCAATAGAGAATCTTTAGGCTGTGTGAAGATGAAGATGCCAGACACCAGACCCCACAACACAGCTGAAGGCCACTGACAGAGCAACCTGAGCTTTCACAACACCTCGGCAGTGCCACAGACTGATTGCTCCATGACGTGCCTCATTGCTGCAAAAGGAGCCCCAACCAAGGACTGAGTGCTGTACATGTTCATACTTTTCAGTAGTCCACTATTTCTATGTTTAAAATGTTTTTAATTGGTTTTAAGTCATCCTTTAATTGTCTGAGATGCTGAACTTTGTGTTTTCATTGGCTGTAGGCCATAACCATCAAAATGAATAGAAATAAACACTTGAAATATATCAGTCTGTGTTTAATGAATCTATATGTGAGTTTCACTTTTTGAAATGAATTACTGAAAGAAAGAAATAAACTTTTTGATGATATCCTAAATTATTGAGATGCACCTGTATGATGCCTTCAAATGGGGTTGTGTCAGCCACGTTTAAAATCAGAAACCATACAAATGCTCCCCTCTGATGATGTTTGTAATATCATAAGTCAAACTTTTCTTCAAGCTTTGAGTTCGCAGGTTGGGGTATGTTTGATGACATTTCCAGAAATGCATATGGACTTCAGTTTAAGTACTCTATGAGACCTTAAAGGGGACTTCTTCATCACCTGTGTCGTCTTGTCTCTTTTTTATTTGCGTGGCAGCTGAACACAAAGAAATTATAAAGATGTATTTCTGTCTAGAAATCCAGGTTCAGAATGCATGATCTTTCAACAGACAGTAAACTGCACTCTTAATTTTCAGAGTAAGTTCTTAATTTTTTTCTTCATTTATTTACTTTTGTCGAAATTATTATGGTTGATTTTAGTCCTAATTTTACATTTAACAATCCCAATATCCAAAGCCAACTGCTGCTTAAGTTATCCTTTCACATCATCATTGGTGCAAACATGTCATGTGATGAAAAAAAGTCCAAATCTCTTTCTTTCTTTCCTTTTTTGCTGTCCTTGGCTCTCTGCAAACCCCTCCCTAATTCTACTGTGCTGTCTGAGGCTTCCCTTGGATTTCCGAGTGCTGAGTCACAATAAGCGTTTAAAAGGCTATCCCAATAAGCCGCACTTCCATCTCCATGTGTCTGAACCAGGTCACTGCAGTTCATGTAGTGTTAAGCCTGAGAAATGCATGTCATGGTGCTCTCCTGCTGTGTCCTGGTCTTGCTTATTGCCGGGCTGTGTTTATCAGCGCCCACATTCACTCCGGAGTTAGCGAGCTCTCCTTCAACAGAACCACAGGTTGACTTGAAGCTGGCCACTGTAAGTGCATAATTGCATGAGCTGCATTATAAATGGCTGAGATTTGATGAGTGTGTCACTTTCTGTTTTGAATGTGTTTTTACTGAGGGTTAAAAATTGTGTGGCTTGGTTTTTAGATTATGGGTAAATCTGGTAAATGTTTATTTATTTTGTTGATGTGTGGTGGGAGGAGGAAGTGAATACCTGAAGAGCCATTTAAGTCTTCATAGATAATTTTGTACATTTTTTCATTAACCCCTTAGAGCCTGTTGTATCATTTTTGACACTTACTTTTATGATACCTCTATCTAATCAATATGATCATAGATACAGTGCTCAACAAATGTATTAGACCACCACCCAAAGTAAGGTTTATGCCACAGCTGCCCTAAATTAACAGCATTGGTAATTACCAAAATCATTTTTTTATGTTTCTGCAATGGTTAATAAACCAATATGTAGAAGCTTTTTAACCCAAATGATATTTTTAATGCTAGAAATATAATTATTATTGTTATCCATGAATTTTCAAATTTACTGATTTACAAAAAAACTGAAAAAAATAGTAAAGCACATTAATATTTTTTGATTGATATTTCAAATTATAGTTATTTACTTGCATTCCTGAAGAGAAAAATGAGTTTTAGTGGTTGAATGTTATGCTTGATTCATTTCTGACCTCTCAGAGAAGCCCAGTGAGCTGGCTCAAATTTGGGTGAATTCAGTTTGAAATTCCTCATTCCTGTTCAAAATGGTTAAATGTGGAGAGCTCAGTGAAAATGAAAGAGTCCGCATTAAAGCGCTTCATGATGCTGGATGGTCTCTGAGACAAATATGACAGGTGGTCTAATAAATTTGTTAAGCAGTGTAACTAAAAAAACTTCTGATTACAGTCTGAAAAATGATAACAATGCCCTCAAGTGGATTATCAGTTACCAGAAACACCTAACGTATCAAATGAGATACAAAAATATGTTAAATTTTATGGAAATTTTGATTATTTTGAATTTCAGTAGAAAGATAAACAAACATTTCAGTTCCAAAAAAGGAGAATTTTTCTGGCTATAATTTGTGTTTTCAGGCTTCAAGGGGTTAATGTTCAGCATCCTGGTTCTTAGTCCCTTTTTTCTTTTATAAAACTATTATTTCTTTCCCCATTTTTGTAGACAACCTTCATGGGAATCATTCATCAATGTTGCTTGGGAAATCACCCATCCGCAGTGAAGTTACTTGAAATATTGTCAGTCAGGGATCTTTTGGCTTGTTTGTAAAGTGTGGTTGTTTATTCATGTGAACTGCTTTGATTTGAATGACTAAAGAGTTATTGAAATTAGTGCTTGTACTGATTAGAAATAGTAGTCAAGTTAATAACAGAAATCCTGTGATTAAGCATGATTAGTGGTATATTTAAAGTAACAATGTGCATGTTGGCTTGAGATGAAAATAAGTAAAGTTTATAGTAAACAGTTATTAAATTTTATTTGGCTTTATTTAAACTTCCATTTAAAATCAGACCTGGGTCTGTCACCTTACTCATCACTTTCACCTCAGTTAAATAAAATAGTTTTCTTTGCATTAAATATTCTTCTTTCATGATATCTCATTATAAATGTTCAGTCTCTTGAATTGATCTCCAAATGCTCTCTGTTTAATATCATAACTGTGGGCTCAAATGTATATCATAGAATTACTCAATCTCAACAACACATTACAGTTGTAAATCCAAGAATAAAATGGGCTGTGGATGCTAGAACATGATTTTTGACTGATAAAAGTGTTTAATATTCAGATTTGTTTGTCCACTTGCTAGTGTTAGCTTTATTTTTAGCCTTGAAGTCTCAGCTGGTGAGATTTATGTGCTGCCATTGTTCTTAAGGTGGGGGTGTTATGCCTTTTTTCAAGGCTTTACACCATCTCTCTGATACCCAGGTAGTAGCTTCACATGGTTTACAGTTCAAAAAACTCCTCATGTTTCTCACACTGGCGTCCTGAAAAACCCTTATTTTAACCTACGTCTGAAACGCTTCATTTTCATCGTTGCTGTCTCTTTAACCCCCCCTAAGCCATGTCATGTGGGGAGTTAGCTCCGCCCCCAGGTTCAGTTGGCCCTCCCCACTTGGTAGAAAGTTCTGCCTTCATTCTCCTGACCCTCCTCTCAGCTGGGAGCTAAGATCAGGAGAGCCACATTCATCAAGCCACATCCATTTTCGGAGATGGGCGGGGTCAGGGGCGGAGCCAGACAGCTCATTAACATTTAAAGCCAAAGACACAGAAACAGCTCGTTCTGAGCAGGGCTGAAACAGGGGCTTTTTAGACATGTAAAAATTCAACAGTGGAGTGCTGTTTCACCAACAAACTTCCCTGGCATGTTTTGGGGACCTCTTTGACCGATATAAACGTGTCTCAAAGGGGTAAAATATGTGACCTTTTAGACTGCATCACAGTTTCTGAAGTTCTTCTTGAATGCTCTTACAGGATTATCTTCAGCAGTACTACAACCTGCAAATAGAGCCGATGGGGCGCATGAAAAGAAGCGGAGCCTCCTTCATCTCTAAAGTGAAAGAAATGCAGATTTTCTTTGGCTTAAACACATCGGGCGCTCTGGACTTTGACACCCTGGAGCTGATGAGGAGCCCTCGATGTGGGGTTCCAGATGTGGAAGAGTACCACCACATCCAGGGGACACGATGGAACAAGAATGTCATCACCTACAGGTGCTCTTTAACATTCAAGACTCCATCAAAGTTTCTTATATATATTTTAGGGACATTCAAATGTACAAGGAAGACCATGGTTGGTTGTCACAAGTTTCATGATGTTCTTTAAAAGGAACTAGGATACCTGATGGCTACGCTATATAGCCTCACTTTGTCCGTCCTGTTTGAAGGACTGACACACTCTGAAGTCTCTGGAGGCTAATGCCACTTGTATTGCTGAGTACTTTATACAACCCAAGTTCAAAAGTACTGAAATATCCCTTTAAGCTTCCATCTAATCAGGATGAACTGTTCATGAGTGATACACATGAGAGTAAACATTGTGACAACCAACCCCGCTCTCCCCTATATGACCCAGACTGAACCAGCAAAAAAATAGAACATTCACTGCCTCTAAAATGTAAACCAGCAAGCAATAAAACCTTTGGCAGGAAAAAGGGAAAGCTACTGTCAGAAATGGTCATGGTTACAGATTTCTGGGTTTGGGACTCCTGCCTTGAGGGTTACTGAGGGCTTGATGAAACGCCAAGTTCACCATACATTCTTGAACTTACGTAACACTGACTGAAACATTGTTCTGCTCCTCTGTAAGGTCTGTTTAGGTCATGCCTGAAGGATTAGATGTAGACCAAATGTATAATTAGAGCAGAATTAGATAAGGCACCAATCCAAATGTGTTTTAAAAATGTTTAAACAGATTGTCAGTTTTTAGGTAGCTTGTGATTTAGTGTTATAGTTACTGCTGTCTGTAAAATCATGTCTTTCTGTCTTGATTCAATGTTGAACACCAACATGACATTTACTACTGCAGCATTGGCACATACACCAGAGATATGCCTCGCAGCACCGTGGATGCCATGGTTGACTCAGCTTTCAGCGTTTGGGCCAGAGCCAGCAGTCTGACTTTTGTCAGGACGCACTCCCGCAACGCTGACATCATGGTGGAGTTTGTGACCTACGGTTGGTTTGGACTGTTTGTTCCTTACACACAATACAGAGACAAAGAATATTTAAAAGTACACTGAATGCTGCTTTTTCATTTCTCAGTGAAATGCAGGATATATCTTGTGTAATACAGTGGGTAAACACATGAGGAGCTTCAGTAGTAATTACACTGCTAAGGCTGGCTACACAACCAACGATATACAAATCTGATCTGTTTTAAAAGGCTGGAGACAAATACTTTTTAACATTATCATCCTTCAATGCACAAAGTAGACAATTTGGCCAAACTAAGAGACCACACACTGGAAATTTTTGTAGTTTACATTTCAAAGATCATGAGGTCTAAGGACCAAACATGGCCTCAGGAGAAAAAAATACTCTGTGAGGTATCCAATTGTCAGACAGTAAAAGTACAGTAGGGGGTCAAGAGGAAAGGCAGGGGTGTTTTTTGTGGTAGGCTCTTGTGATTCCTAGAAATGTAACAGACCAGGGCTGAACATGAGTAACCATAAAAGCAGAAGGATTGGCCTGTAGCCATGTCTGTCATCAGGTTGATCCATCTTGTAAATCTCCAACCTGAATGTTTGTTCCCAGTCTGACAGATCAGTGTCAGTACAGGTGAGGTTTAGTTGTACTGCAAACGGTAAACAATGGGCAGCAGCAATCAGCTTGGATGTAGTGATAGAGGCCGTTTTAACAAAATGGACCACATTTTCTCAATTAAAGAAGAGCAAAGAACAGCACTGAAAGCTTTCCTTGGCAGAAAATATGTTTCCTCTTCTCTCAATTTCCTTGAGTGAGATTTTAATTTACCAACTGGCTCCAGTGATAGACAACAATCTTTATATAGTTCACTCCCCAGGTCCATGTATGCACTGCATCAAGTTTTGTTGCTCTGATTGGCCTCTAATAGAAGTGAAAGACAGTATTCGTCCAATCGCCCAAAGGTTCTGCCCTTCAAAAACACACAAGCATATTGGGTGTGCCCCGATGGATGTGAAACATATCCCATGCTGAGAAACAGTCTATCTGGCCAATCAGGCTGGAACATCAGGCATAATGACCTTGACCTTTGACCCTTGAAATTCAAAATGAAACTGGTTCACTGTAAACACTCCAACACAGAAATTATAGCTTGCATAGCTTCATTAGCTGTGTAGGTTAGGTAGATAGCGTAGCTACATAGCCAAAGCTAAGATCACAAAGCAGCTACGCAATCTGTGTATCTACATTCCCTAGGTAGCTACATTAGTTTTAGCCACATTTGCTAAAGCACATGTTGCTAAAGCTAACTTACCTACAGTGGTTTATGTAGTAACATTAATTATGCAGCTAGCATGATAGCTTAGTTAGCTTTAGCTAAAGCTGACAAAGCTAAAGAGAGCCTCTGTTCATGTCACTGCTTCTCAAACGTGCTTACACATAATTTAATCCTGGATTAGACCTCTTACCTTTTTCTCTGTTTTATTTAGGGCATTTTGTGTAGTCTGTAATGTTTGCATCATGGTTATTTCATGAATGTAACTGCCAGAATTTGTTTATGTATAAAGCTGAATTAAAAAAAAGAAAATTATCAGTTGTACCGGCGGATTATGGCTCTGCTGTTCTGAAAGAGATGGCGTCTCAGTCTTTGAAAGTAGCAGCCAGAGATGTACAGCAGCATCATTTAATGACTGCAGAACTTCAGAGACTTATAAGACAAGAATATCAGGGCCTTTCAGTTAATTTGTGTATGTAAAACACGATTCTTCGATTGTCATGTTTTGTCTGCATCATGAAGACCACGGTGACTTGTATCCATTCGACGGACCCAGAGGAACCCTGGCCCATGCTTTTGGTCCAGGTTTTGGTGTTGGAGGAGACACGCACTTTGATGATGCTGAGCACTGGACAGCTGGAGAAAAAGGTGCACAATTGGATTACATGATTGATAAAATTAAACTAGAGGATATTAAGCTTAACAGATTAAATCACTGATATGTTTATTTCATGCAGGTTTTAATCTGTTTCTTGTGGCTGCACATGAGTTTGGCCATGCTTTGGGCTTAAAGCACTCCAGAAACCCAGAGTCACTGATGTACCCGACCTACAGCGCTTCTCGACCAGCAAGTGGAGGCTTACTGTCCAGTGAAGATGTGGCAAATATCAACGCACTGTACGGTAAACAGAGCTTCTGTCTGATACTTACTGACCTGCAGATGGAGCACAAGTGACCCTTTGTCAAGCCCCTCTCTCCTTGGTTACTATTATGAGATTAGACTTACTCCTTTGTTGAAAGGCTCCTTTAAATTTGAAAACATTTGAAAAAATCTCTGTGATCTGACTACATTTTGTTTCAGTTTTCATTCCTTTATAAACTTGACTCTAATGAAAAAAAAAAAGGTATACAAGAAAGAGTATGTTCCCAATTTCAATGCAGCACGATAAAAGACTTGGCCCAAAACTTTGTGTAAACAGAAAAAGGGCCTAGCAATGGTTGCTATTAGAGGGGGCTTGCTGATTGGTGGGTCAGCCAACCAATCAGAGAGCCAACAATGGGTCAATTGATTTTTATTGTCCTTACTGTTGTACTTACAGGGGTTTCTTGACCCTTAAGTTTTCTTTGATGTGTCAGGTCCAACCAGAGCTAATTACTTGTTGAGAAACGGCTGGAGCTCCCAGCAGATCCCCAACCTGTCAGGATCGCTGTTCCCTCGACGAATGCAGGACAAATGTGACCCAGACCTAATCTTTGATGCAGTGTCTACACTTGGAGATGCCACTTTTTTCTTCAGAGGAAGGTATGATGATTATGTTTCCATATGCTTTGTTCTTTTCCTTTTCACTGTCTCTTAAATGTACAACACGTAAAAGTATGTGTTGAAGTGCCCACAGTTAGAGTTGTTCTGATTCTGATACAACTATCAGGAATACGTCCGATACCGCTGAAAATGCAGGTACTGGTATCAGCGAGAGCACAAATTTATGCACTCACCTGATTCTGTTTGGATTACTTTATATTTTTCTTTGCTTAGCCATGCTAAATGTTAGCACTATAAACTAAAAATCAGTTCTTCTTTGCTCCTGGCAAATACTGCATGCATGAGCTACCATTTTTAGGGCAGCAAAGAAGAACCAAAGGACCCACTGCAGCAGCAAAGAATGGTGTCTGCATGACAGTTTTTCTCTGAATGTGATCATTAAGATGCCTCCTACACCAGCGCTGTCATACATGACAAAAAGAGACAGTTTATCAAAATTTAAATAACTATTGAACCATAAATCGCTGCCTCTTTCTTGTTTTTCCTCTTGAAGCCCTTGTGCCTTCCCATTGACTAAAACTTCTATATGCTTTTTAGCGTTGACAGTTCCTTCTAGATTAATAGCTGCACCCACCATAGGCACTAATACAACCTCATACTATCAGAGATGCAGGATTTTGAACTGTGTGCTGATAACAAACTGGATGGTCCCTCTCCTCCTTAGTCCTCAGGACACAGTATCTATGGTTTCCAAAAATTATTTCCAGTTTTGACTCACATGACCACAGAATGGTTTTCCATTTTGCCTCAGTCTGTTTAAAATGAGTTTGGGCCTGAAAAGAAGCAGCATTTCTGGAACATGTTCACATATGGCTTCTTTGCATGATTCAGTTTTACTTGCATGAGGACGACTAACTGTGTTGACAGACTCTGATCTCAGAAAGTGTTTCTAAGCATATGCAGTGATTTTTCAGTACAGAATCACGCCTGTTTTGGTCTTGCAGTGTTGCACATATTTTAATCTGTGTTTCAGGGACAGAGGGGGGTACACTAGGCCTTCGGTTCTTGTTTAAATGTGAGCGCCTTTGCAAAAAGGCATAGGTGATCATTGTGTATCTCTGAATACTGTAGTCCGTTACAGATGTAATGGTTTACCATGTATATACCGTCTTTTATAGTGAACTTTTCACACTGCTTGAATGATAGATTTGTATTTGCATTTGAATATTTTAAATCATAACTAGAATGGCCGTCTGAGGCGGCAGACCCGTGCCTAAGCAGCGCCACTGAGGAACTCACGCTCCCATTGATTACTATGGTGTTCAAAATTCGAAGTGCGAGAACGGGTACGCGGATCATCACCAGAATCTAATCGATTCTTCCCTGTCACTATCCCAATATTCCCTGAAAGTTTGGTGAAGATCCGACTGTCTGTTCTCGAGTTATCTTGTACACAAACAAACAAACAAACAAAGATACGTAACCCTTTACATAACCCCCTGCCAATTTCATCCGCGTGGGTAATTACCCTACCATATGTGTCCCATCATACACTGAAATATCTTACCTATGATTGGATCCCACTGTTGTTGTTCACTAATGACCTGAACTTATGTGCAATGTTGTGTTTTTTCCCACAAGGTATCTCTGGATTAAACATAACGAACAATATGACATCAAAGAAGGCCCCATAACCAACTTCATGCCTAAGATTGAAACCAGCATTGATGCTGCCTTTTGGGTGCCTCGCAGATCCACAGCTTATCTTATTCATGGTAAGAAGGATTTAATCATTCAGCTTAAAAGTAAACATCCTGTAAAAGTGGCTCTAGTTCCAACAATCAAACTATGGGTAATGTATTGGACAATTTCAGCTAAAGATTCCCTGTGTTTGCTTTGAATCTGTGTGGACAGAATCCATGTTCTGGACAGTGAGAGGATCTCTCATCAAGGGAAAGCCTCGACCTCTCAGCCACTTTGGATTTCCAGCCTGGGTCCAGGATGTTGATGCAGCAGTGCACATAGTGAAAAAGGGACGTACGCTCTTCTTTATGCATGATATTTACTGGAGGTAAGGCGACAACAGAGCATTAATCCAGGGACACTTAAGTAGAAATTTGTTGTCTGACCACTTGTAGACATGACTACTATGACATCCCTCTCAGCAGTACTGACGTTGACATCAGGCAGCTGTGTATTTCAGATGACGTTTACATTCAAGGTGTATTTGGGAGCCTTTAAAGTGGCAGAGAGTTACATAATCGAATTCATCTATAAAAAAAAAAAAAATCTCATGTCAGGGAGTCTGTCAATAGGCTGACTCTGGGCTCTGTGATCTTAAAGCATACAAAAGGCTTGATGCCATCATGGCTAAAAAACTTTAATTTTTTCATTAAAATGCCAAAAAGTACTACACAAAAAGCCATTTACACACATTTTTCTATTTTCTCACTCAGTTGAAAGTCACCAGTTTGAAGGGTCACATTTTGAACTGTAACACCGGTGTATGGTAGCACAAGCAATAACCCATGAACAGCTAGAAAAGCACTCGGAGAGCACAGACCTCCACCATTAGCTCTATCTCCCAATAATACAGAATCCTTTAAAAAATTCCTGGATCCAGACAGTGATCTGGATCAGTCCCAAAATCTAATCAGTTCTTCCTTATGCATTTCTGACATTTCCTGAAAATTTCATCAAAATCTGTCCATAACTTTTTGAGTTATGCTGCAAACAAACAATCTAACAAACTAACAAACTCACTAAGAAACCCTGCCGATCACATAACCTCCTTGGCAGAGGTAATAACATAGTTTAACTGTGAGATATTACAGTCATTTGAAGGTTTGTGACTCAAATTTAGTCTAGCCAAATGGCAATCATTTATCCCATTTCAAAGCACCAGAACTTTTCTCATTCACCTATTTGTTTTTAGGAAAAAATTGCTTTTAAAACCCTGTAACAAAATTTTTCAGACAATTCTGACAATCACCAAAGTTTCCTTGTCTGTGATTTGTTCTTAAGTAAGAACAGAATCCAAGTACACTGTAGAGCACTCTTATGAACACTGGGGTGCTGATATGATGATAAAAATTTTATTTTGCACTCATCAGCACTCAAATATGCTAGACTGAGTGACACAATAAAATGGAAGTTTTGATTCTGTTTTGTAGCATTTTTATCATCAATTTAATGTAATTAAATGGTATGAACAAACACATGATTCAAATATGTTCAAGCATTACTTTTAACATGCTGTGCTTGATCTTAGCTGCAAAATGGTTAATTCAATCATTTTTTCATTGGACGTTTATTGAACAAGTTTTACCTAATTTCACCATCAGAATCAATGATATCCATTTAATGTGTTTCTAGAATAATTCCTACCTAATGGTGCTAAAAGTAGAACAAACGCTTCCTTTTTTGGCGCCATTTGAAGCAGCGCTAACCTGGCACGCCAGATGGATTTGTTTCACACATCCATTTGGCAAACCTTTGATAGACGGTGTCTGGGAAAGGGCAGAGGCTTTGGATGAACGTTCTGTCTGTCACATCTTTACGGCCCAATCAGAGCAACAAAACACGTGACGTAGCCGCCAACAAGCTTCGCCTGCACCCCTACCGAAGGAGTAAACTCCATAAAAAAATGCATAATGCAAATCATGGCGACTGTAGACATGTCAGTACTCGACTTTTGTCGTTTTTGAAAAGAAAACAACTCACTGCTGTTCTTTGTTCTTCTTTAACGAAGAAATGTCATCAAGTTCTGATAAAACTGGTGCTTTAGCAGCATCCATGCTAATGTCTTCCACCATAATTGCACCGCCCTCTTGTTGCTGCTTGCTTCTGCAGTGCCAGAAAGTTCTGCCCCTCAATGCTGATTGGTCCTGTCACTTTTAACAGGGCCCAAGCGGTTCAGACAGGAGCTTTGTAAGATGGATTTGCTAGTAAGAAACAAGGAAACAGGCTAATCCATCTGCTATGCAAGGTTAAAGCAGTGCTACATCCACATGAGAACTGTTGAGTACTTTGGTTGTTTTTACACTTTATTTTGATATGTTTCTGACATCTTGCCTCTTCTTCTATCACTCCAGTATGTTTTCTGTTTTTGCACACTTGTCCTTACATGGTAAAGGGGGCTTTTTTAAGCCAATAAGGAGGAAAAAAAAAAAAAATCAAATACAGATATTGGTGAATGAGGCCTGTTGTTCATACAAGAGAGCCCGCTCTGAGAACTGTGTCCTGCAAAAATGACAAGTCACTTCTCATTTGCTACTCCTCACCTTAAATTAATTCCTCATCTCAGTTCAACAAGAACCCACAAAGCTCATGTGCTGAAAGATTTATCACCATTAAAAGCATGTTTAAAAGCAAAATGAAGGAGAAAAGCTGTTAAAGAGGCACCTCATTTGTATAATGTGTAAGTTTCATCAACTCTTCGTAGTTTTTTTTATGATTTTAGGGCCATTTGTTTGGGACCAAAAGAAATGTAAAACTGCATTTTGCAAGTTCTGGAGGAAACAGGAAGTTTGAGACACTCTGGGCTACTGCTGATTGGTTGGCCATGATAAAGCTGAGAGCTACAGAAATTATGTATGGGATGTTATTTGCATGAGTGTGTTAATGCATAATTTGAACATTTGGCCTGACTTTTAGTGCAGAAAGTGTGTTCATGTGTTTATGCACTACAGATTAAACTGAGTGTTGGTTTATTTCTCTACCGTTATTGAAAAACTTTTTAAAAGATGCTTTATGTGATAAAAGTGTAGTGGCATGACAAAGGCATATCAGAAGACATGTTAGATATTCAGAAATGAAAATTAGAGACGTTACAATCTTACACTAAGAGCTCGTGTCATCTGGACCTCACAGAGAGAAAAAGACTCTGTTTGAACTTTTGAGGTTTGGTCACGTGGCTGCAATAGTAGCAAATTTACATGATTCATGACTTCTGACAAATGTTTGTGCACTCTCCAGCTACAATGAAAACCGAAGGGTCATGGATTTTGGTTACCCAAAGTACATCAGTGAGGACTTCCCAGGAGTCAACACCACGATAAACGCAGCTGTTCATAAAGACGGTGAGCCAGTGGAACTATCATCACATGCTGTACTGCAAGATAATTTAAATCTCAAAAAATACAGGATACCACAAAGAGCAGACAAACGAGGCAATGTTCTGATAAATGATCTACAGTAGTGCACTTCTGCCTGCAGGAAAAGAGCGGTTTTACATGTTGTGTTATTTAAGCTCAGGAATGCTAACTTACATGCAACATGAACTTAGTGCAGAGATGACTTCAACCAGCATGTGGTTCCCCTCTGTGATTAAAATGGTATAATTTTCCCACTTAACCACTTAAAGCCCTTCATATAATACAGAGTTGTTTCAGCTATGTGCAGAAGTGGTTATCTTAGTTTAGAGAGATGCTCATCATCATCATCATCATTATAATCATAATCATCTACAACAACTAAAAAGAAGCAGAGGCATTCCTGACTTTTTTTCTCCTCTTAGGTTTCCTTTTCTTCTTTGTTGGACCAGAAGTCTACAAATACAACTACACCCAACGGCATGTTGTCGGAGTTGAGAAAGCAAACTCCTGGCTTGGATGCTGAAATACTTCAAACCTGTGCACGTGCAACAAGCACATTACCTTAACACCCTGAAAATCCCAACAACACGAAACACTGTGCCTCTCCAGTTTGGAGATTTATTTATCAGTTGTAACTGTTTTGCAATAAAGAGGTTCAATTTAACCATGATGTGTGTGTACATTTTTTATGCTACCTGCAATAAAATGCTCACATCTGCTAGACAACATTTTTCAGGATGATTTATGGGTTTTACATCTCCACATAACATCAAAATTCCACCTCATTAAGGAGGGAAATATGAATATGATGGTAGATGAGGACAGAGAAGGTTTTCCGCATTATGGGTGCAGGTTTCAACATGACATCAGAATGTAAAGAATCAACAATCAACTCTTTTGGCTCCTGCTTTCTATACTAAAAAGCACTGTACACATATATTTAACATTATAGGCGTCAAGCCCAGACATAGTATGTAGACGTGGGAGGTTTTTAACCACAAACCTCCAGAAAATTGGGGCACATAGACCCAGCTATAACTACAGGATTGTAGGCTTTTTGGGGCCATGTGACTGCTCTGTAACCACAAGAATACTCCCATATAAAATATGTGAAGTCTGGTGGAAATGTGCATTCAAAGATGGAGTTGTTCTGGCTGTGGATACCTGGTTTGGGCTCTCTGATGCTTGCAGGAATCTTGACTCTTCCCATCGATCAGGAGCAGTGGCTGAGACCTGAGGATGTGGAGCTGGCTGAGGTTTGTGGTTCATATACTTTATATTAGACATCACAAATTTACATCATAAAAGGGATTTTTTTGTGCAAAAGCATACTTCAACACTTTCAGACCTTTCAATGATTGGATTCTCTGCTTTATTTGAAAGTAATTTATGTGTATGTGCTCTTGTTTTATCATTAGCTTATAAAGCTACTGCATGATGTGGAGTCTGTCTTGTAAAAATATCTATCAACAGTGAACTGGTGTGTAGATGTTTCCACCTGAATCAAGTCTGACTTACTGACCACTTCATTAGGTACACCTGTTCAACTGCTTGTAAAAGCAAATATCTAAGAGCCAATCACATTTGGTAGTAACCAATACACTCAGACAAGTAGACATGGTCAAGAAGATTTGCCAAAGTTCAAACCAAGCAACAGAAAAGGGAAGGAAGGTCTAGCTGAGTATTTAAACTTTTGATCTACTGGGATTTTCACCCACAAGCACAACCATGGAGAATGGTTAGAAAAGGGGAAAATATTCTGGCAGTAGCAGTTCTCCGAGACCAAGGGAGAATGGGTGACTGGTTCAAGCTGATAGAAAGGCAACAACAACTCAAATAAGCACTCATAAGAACCAGGGTATGTAGAAGTGCTGCTTGGTCTGACGAGTCTGGATTTAAATGGCCAGACAGCCAACATCCATGGCATGTTCAAAGTCACTTAAATAACCTTGCTCTCCCATCTTAATGCTTTTATTCTTTAGCAGATCTTCTTGACCACGTCTACATGCCTAAATGCACTGATCACAGCCATGTGATTGGCTGATTAGATTTTTGCATTAATGAGCTTAATGTAACTTCCTAATTATCTAACAATCCTTAAAAGCTTTGTTTTATTTCTAGCCCATTTTTATGATAATCAATTTGTACGTTCATTGTGATTTTGATCAATGGGGGCTTATTTTAAATTTTTTCAGGATTCATGTCACCAGGTTTTATGGTTTCATGAACAGCACCCATGATGTCACAAAAATTCAGCTCAGCATTAGTTCATGCAGGACAGGGTAGTCATACACCCAGCTGTGATCAGCTGATGGCCAACTGATCCCAATTATCACTTCCCATCTCTGACAGCCAATCACAGCTCCTCTCAACACAGCTGTGTTTAATTATGACAAACTTCTCACTAATCGCTGCTTTAATTAAGGCTGATACACCAAACTGCTGCTGCTGCTGTTGGCAATGCTTAACCTTCTCCACCCCAGCCTCCTCTTTTATAGCATAAAGCTTTTTGCACCCTTGTGTTACCATGGATTAACTGCTTTTGAACCGATTTTATTGTATTCAGTATGCATTCTCATGAATGTATCTATCCATATGGGGTTATCTAGGCAAAGTCATAGTATGCTGCTTGACTGACCCAGGGAGCATCTTCTGAGAACCTTCCCAGTCAAGTAAAACTGATCATCCATTTTGCAATAAAATGGTGAAATGTATGACAAGTGTCTTCCTGACTGGACTCATGTAATTGCTCGTCTCAGCAAGAAAGTCTGGCTGCAGACCACTGTTGTCAGACACCACCACTCTGGACAGAACTATGCAAAAGACTTTCAGAATAAAATTGGATTAAACTTTGGTAATTGCTGTGGTCAGTGTTAGGGTATGGATTGATATTCATGTTGAAAATCTGACCTGCAAACCTAATTATAGAATTTTTAATGAAGCCAACTAAACTGTCAGTTTACAGAAAATAAAAGCTCGCCCTCCATGAAAAACTGTAACACAGCTAAGGTAGCTCAGGTTAAAGCTAACAAAGTTATGTTAGCTAGGTTAGCTTATGTTGCCTGACGCCAAACACTATAGGCTGCAGTAATACAGGCTTGAACAATTACAAATGTCAGTTGACTGACCTAGGGAAATATGTTGTACTGGCAAATTCTCTCACTTCCATCCTAAAGAATCCCACAGTAGTGGTCTGCAAAACAGGTGCCTGAGAGCTATGGTCTGCAGCCAGACCCCTCTTGGTCTCAGTTGCCACCTACATGTTTTAGCAAGTTTATTTTTTCTATTTTTTTTCTAAATTAAAGAAAGTTATTATTTAATTAAATGCATTAACAGATGAAAAGACAAATCCAAATCCTCCTTCCACAGAACTCCATCAGATAAAATAAAACCAAGCAAATAAAACTGACTCTGTGCAGTTCTTTAGGTTAATAAAGTCAACAACACCAGACACAATTCTTCCCAGATGCCATCTATGGAAGGTTTTCCAGAAAGATGTGTGAAACAAATCCATCTGGCGTGTCAGGTTAACAATTCTGTATTTTTCTCAAGATTTCTACCAATTCATCTGCATTTTGAGGGAAAATAAATCTGGTTTACCCAAGACAACAAATAAATTCTTAGAGAAATGATCAAACTTCCATGCTATCTCGGGAAAATGGAGTAAAATAAGATGTATGCATGCAAATCCTTCTGTAATGATGCGCTTTCTAAAGTTTTTTTTTTGGTCCAGTCTCTTCGTTCAGTATTTTTTTTAACAAAATATTTTTTGAGTGTTCTTTTGTCTTCATGGTGTAATGGCAGTCAAGAATGCTGATTAACCAGTGATGACCGATTAACCAACAAGTTAAATTAATTAAGAATTTAAAAAATTTTGATTGCCTGACCATTTGAGAACCACTGCTCTAAGTCATCTTCATCAGGATCTAAAACATCAACTTTCATTTCTTCAACCATAAAAGAAACCATATTTCTTACAATTATTTCCAAGAGAGTTGAAGCAGAATATAAAGATACAGTTCCTAGATTTTATGACATAAATAAGCAGACTTCTTTTACCTGCAGAGCTACCTCAGCATGTTTTACAACCTGAACCGTGGAGACAGAGCAACGAGAAGGCGGATCAGGTCCACGTCAGCTGTGGAGGAGAAGATCAGAGAGATGCAAAACTTCTTTGGTCTAAGAGAGACGGGTCATCTGGACCGTGACACCCTGGATGTGATGAAAGAGCCGAGGTGTGGCGTTTCAGATGTTGAAAACTTTAGTTTTTACCCGGGGAGGCCAAAATGGAAGAACCACACCATCACATACAGGTGAGATTTTAAGATAATACTTTAACTCAAATACATGATTTTGTTGTGGACTTTTAACTCTGATTTTGTGTCCATCTGGCATGCAGGATTGAAAAATACACTTCAGATATGAAGAGAGAGGATGTGGAAAAGTCCTTTAGCTCAGCCCTGAAGATGTGGAGCGATGAAGCCCCACTGAGGTTCATCAGAGTCCACCATGGCAAAGCTGATATTGTCCTCTCCTTTGCCCGTGGATGTAAATCTGAAATCCACCTCTGAAGCATGATGACAAGATACCTCAGAAGGTATACAAAGATAAAGGAATTACACTGAAAGTTCTGTCTCGTTCATGCTTCCTCTGCAGTTCATGGGGATTTCTTTCCCTTCGATGGACCTCGTGGCGTGCTGGCTCATGCTTTCCAGCCTGGAGAGGGGATGGGAGGAGACGTGCACTTTGACGAGGATGAAACCTGGACAGTAGGGAAGAAAGGTTTGTCTGAAAGAAAACTTTGAGCCAGTGATACTCAACATGTGGCTCCTGAGCCACATGTGGTTCTTTTGTGATGATTTGTGGTTCTTTTATGTCTCTATTTGAAATATTATTCCGTCAGAAAACCTTAGAAAAGGGAAACTTTGACCTCAGAAATTATACATTACAAGTAACATTAATCAGTTTGTTTCCCACTCTTATACAGTCAGCTTAAACTGTCAAACTTTATATTTTTGTTTGTATATTTCCATTGCTCTTATTTGCAATTTTCCGCCTTTTTTGCCACTTTCAATCTATTTTACAGCTTTTTAAGCCCATGTTTTCCACTTCTTTTGCCCCTTTTCACCAGTTTCTTTTTTGTCCTGCTTTTTTGCTATTTTCATTTTTCCCATGTTTTTGCCATGTTTTGCCCCTTCTCACCCATGTAAGCTGTCTTTTTCCATTGAATGCCACTTTTTCCCAGATTTTGCCACTTTTGTCTCTTTTCACTCATTTTTGCCTTATTTTTACAGACCCTTTAAGCCACCTGTAACTCATTTTTAATCAATTTTGCCCCTTTTTCTACCCATTTTTGCAAATTTTTTACTTTTTGATGAATTTTTGTTATCAATTTTTGCAATTTTTCACCAGTTTTTTCCTCGCATAGCTTGCTTTTTGCTATCTTCAATTTTTTTCCCCCTTTTTGCCATTTTATGCCCCTTCTTGCATATTAAAGTTGCCTTTTGCCATTGAATGCCGCTTTTGCACATTTTTGTTACTTATTTTTGCCACATTTTAGGGGAGAGTGGGGTGAGTTGTGCCAGTTTTTACTCAAAGTAACTTTAAAGTGAGGCCATGACAGTAATGCCTCCATCTAAAGTATGTACATATATTTCAGGATGTGGTGCATCCATGGGAACAATAACTTTGGATCTGAAATAAACTGTTTAAGAAATATAGCTTTCAGAAAAAAAAAAAAAAGGTCTCATGGCACAACTTGCCCCCGGTGCGGGGTAAGTTGTGCCAGTGATTATTGAAAATAATTAAAGTAAAACAGAACATTTTAATCTCATAAACTGTAACGCTGTATAAAAGCAAGACAAAGTCAATACAAAATTACTCATTTAAGGTTTATTTAGATATCATCACCCTATTAAACTAATGGCATAAGTCATACTTTCTAGTTTTTGGGAAAACACAAAAAACTTAAATACACAATATATGATATTTGTGAATCATTTCAAGCAACAAGGCTTTGGCAATAGATGCCTGTTGACATACATAGGATGCCGTCTGTCAATTATATAACATACGAATAAAGTGATTTAGGCCAGTTTCTGAATATCTCATTGTGACTTAGGCCACTTAAAAACTGAATAAAACTGCTCTTTAATAACAGTGCAAACTCAAAACTGAAATCAGTGTTAGCTAAATTAAACAAATGGCAGGTAAATCAAACACTGATGAGGTATTCCTGTCTCCTCACTTCTCCAGCTGTTCTTGGCCCTTCTTTGCTGGGTTCTAGGTGTGTAGGTCTCCATGTGTGGTTGTGTGAATTTGTTAGGGTTGGTGTGTCGGTGTGTCTCTGGGTGTGTGGGTCTGCATGTGTGGGTCTGGATTTGTAGGTGTGCCACTGGCACAGCTTAACCCAGGCCCTTTGGCACAAATCACCCCAGCCCCACCATTTTGACAAACCAGCATGATCCAGCAGTTTAGAGCTAATATCATGCTAACTGTATAGACTCATTGTGTAGCCTAATAAAGCACTAAAACATGTGTGAAATGTTTTCAAACTTGTCTATAATTGTTCAGACACAACAATCAAAAATCTGTGATCATAGAAATTTTATTTTGAAAGGCAAAAAACAGTTTTTTGAGCTAAAGTGTGCTTATCTCTCATGCCATGTGTCTCTCTTTTATGCCAGATGAGTAAAATGTATGGCTCTTCAAAAATATGTGGTCACATGACCAATTTCTTCTATGGTTTTCTATAAACAAAGGATGGCACTACTTCCCCATTGGCACAAATCACCCCACTCTCCCCTACTATATTTTGACCATTTTTTCCACCTGTAACTTCATTTTTAATCAATTTTTGCCCCTTTATTGTTGGGTTGACTGCTTTGAGCTGAGTGTCATGAACAGGCCAGTCTTGAAAAGGGAGGAGTCTCCTACATTAAAGGGCATTTACCAACAATATCTTAATTTAAAGTGATATTACGACTGCAGGACACTCTCTTTCAGTGTCATGGAGACTAACAGCTTTGTCACTGTTCCTAAAAGGTGTTTACACTGAAGGTCACACCTCGAACCACACCTGATGGACAAAATTCCTGTGGTCTCTGTGCAAACTGTGTGTAAGTTCAGTCTTAAGGTATAGTGTGAAGTCAACACTAAACCCCACATGACACTAGTGACGTTGCACCCTAAGTTGGTTCAGTTTGGTTGCACCACACAGGCGAAGGTTCATCATGATTAGTCTGGAGTAACAAAAATATTGTAACGTCCCGGCAGGACAGGAGCTTAAAGGATGGGGAGGAGTTTGCGAATCTTGCATTTTAAACAACTGCAATAACAATCACTGTCTCTGTGGCTGTGACCATGCCAAAACAATCAAACTATAACTGCTAGCTCTTGTGCTCTCCTTCGCTTCACAGTCCTCTCACTCCCACACCTACAGTCCACCTAGGCCTCAGTCACCATTCCCCTCAGACCAGGGGAAAATAACACCAGTTAAAGACCCTGTAAAGTAAAAATAAATCTTTATTTAGGTTTGATGTGTGACAGGTCACTGTCAAAATTTATAAAATGAAGCTTCAAAATCATGAAAAATGAGGCAGTAAAATCTGCTCCAGGGTGGTGTGGGTGTGTCTGTTGAATGAGATGAAGCCACGTCCACTCAGGAGAAATATGATCCTCTCAGATTAAAAAAATGTTATAATCTGAATGTTGACCTTATGATCAGAGTGCAGCTACCTGAGAAGACACTGGCTATAAAAAGCATTCAAACCCTTGGATGTTTTACCTTTTTACTGATGTTATAAATCAGCCAATATAATTTTGCTTTTTTAACCAAAAAGTGACAAAAGAAAGAAATGGCATCTAAACAAAATGTAATGCTAAATAAATCACTGCTTAATTATTCACCACCTTCAAGTCAGTATTTAGTAGACACACCTTTGGCTGCAATCACAGCACTGACTGTGTGGTTAAGTCTAAAGCGGGCTTGCACAACTGGACACTGCAATTTTACTCCATTCTTCTTTGCAAAACTGCTCAAGCTCTGTCAGCTTGCACAGGGACCAGGCATGAACAGCCCTTTGTAAGTCAGGCCACAAATTCTCTGTTGGTTTGAGACCTGGTTTTTGACCTGGCCACTCCCTAACATTCACCACGTTGACTTTAACCTCCTAAGACCCTGCACGTACATATGAGGACATTACATTTGGCTTTCCTATAACATTTCTGCTGTTAGATTTGTTGAGATAGATGTCCAGAAATTCCATTCAAGTTCAAGTATTGTGCTTCAACTGTGGGAGAGTCTGCTTTGAAATGTTCAAGTATTTTCATGAAATTTGGTAACCTGACAAACCAGATAGACTGTTCCATAGATCTACTGCATGGATATATTTCACAGTCATCTGTGACAGCTCCCATAAAAAGAGTTTGGGAAGGGCAGCACTTTTCAAAAACTTGCAAACTTGCAGAGCAACAAGACAAAACGAGGTTGTGCTCATGTGCTTCTCAGGCTAAAACATGCTTTCCCGTCATGCAAAGCTTCCAGTGTTGCTCTTTGTCCTTGTTTTGATAATGAAATGTTGTCCAGTTCTGACAAAACTGCCACTGTGGCTAAGTCCAAGCTAATCACTCCACTAGCAGCCATTGTGTACAACCATTCACAGTACAACTAACCACAACCCCATAACGATCACAAACTCATGCTGACGTAGGTCAGCAGAAGAGCAGAGCATCATTTTGATCATGAAAGCTTTAAGTGTTTTTACTCTTTATTTCATTCAGAAATGTGGTCCAGTTGGGATAAAACAGCCATTATGTTGTTGAAGCTTTGCAACTGGCTAGTACAACTAAACCCACCCATAACTACTGCCTGGTCCTCTGTTTGGTCTGAACAGTATGCTGTTCTGCCCAAACGGTGTAGACTGGAGCTTTTCAAGATGAATTTACCTGATGACAGTCTAGCCAATCCATCTGCTTTGCAAGGTTAGAAAATGGGGCATTGTTGGCATTGGAAAGTTTGGGAGAAATTTACTTTTAGTATTGTCTCACTTTTACATTTTTATGTGAATTTAGACCAGTGGTTCCCAAAGTGGGCAGTCCTTTGAAATTATCGAGGATGTCAGTGGATATGTTTTGATGTGGGAGAAATTTTATCAGAATGTTTCAGCTTTATGATGTAGTTTAACTGAAGCATCTGGGAAGTATTTGAAGAAATTTTGGGCTGCTTTATATAGGATAATTAAAAAAAACATGTTTAAGAATTTCACATAAGTTTTAGGTAATTCCTCTGAAATTACAGGGAATTTCAGAGAATTTTGTTCATGTATGCCTGGCCCTAACAAGTCCTTGTAGTCCATCATCAAAATGACTCCTCCATCCCTCTCTCATTGACTGACACCATTTCTGACTGACTGAAGACCCCAACAACTGACCGACACTTGGCCAAAACAGATGCTCTAAAACTGATCCAGTGCTGTATTTTCTACAGAAACAGAGCCTTCAGGAGATTTGTGGGTATCATTTTTGATAAACTAAACTAAATCCTGTTCATAGTCAAAGCTGAGTTTTAAAACTTATCAGGTCCTACTTATCCCAAATAAGTGGAACTAAACTAAAAATGCATTAAATACCAAAGCTTGGGTCTCAGGAGGTCAAACCCTTTCTGTGTAGCTTCTCCCATGCCGTAGTTCTTTTGCAGACTGAATAACATTCCCCTCTAAGGATTTTCTTATATTTTGCCCATTTATTTAACCCTCTACCTTAACAAGCCTTGCAGGGCTGGCTGCTGAGAAGCATCCCCACAGCATGATGCTGCCACCACCATGCTTCACAGTTTCGGATGTTTGATGTGCAGTGGCGTTTGCCAAACAAAGCATCTTGTCTGATGACCAAAAACCCCATTTTGATCTCAGAAGAACCAACCCGGAGGTTTTAAGCCTGGTTTAAAGTGAAATTCCTGGTCAGATTTACCCACAGTTGTTGTCTGTTCATATATTTCAGGTTACAGTCTGTTTGCGGTCGCAGCTCATGAGCTGGGACACTCACTGGGTTTGACTCACTCTCGAGACCCCTCGGCCATCATGTACCCCAACTACAGATCTAAAAGTAATACACAGTACTCGCTGTCCAAAGATGATGTGCTTGGGATCCAAACACTGTACGGTGAGGAGCCATTAAAGATTTGGAATAATTATCTGAACAAAACAGAAATAAAAGATTCTAAGTGGGTTGTGTGCCAAAATAATTATACCATCATTAATACATTTTTTCCTGTGAATCGTAGGAAAACCCACAAGAAAAGAAGAAACCAGTTCAGCCCCCAAAAAGTGCGACCCCGGCTTTTCTTTCGATGCAGCCATTATGATTTCAGACGAGATTGTTTTCTTTAAAAACAGGTTTGTGATTTCACTGGTGATTCTATGAGTCGTTTACTGTGTTTGGGATGCTGCTGAGTCTTGTTACTGCTCCGCTGCAGGTACATGTGGATGAGAACAACAAAGTCGACTTATTGGAATCGCCTGAGAGAGAGCCCCAGCAGCGTGTATTTACCCAGCATCAGCTCTCATGTTGATGCTGCTTACGACATCCCTGCCAAAGGCGTGGCGTACATATTCACTGGTAGAGTAATGAGCAGTCTGCAAAGCATCACTTAGACTTTGTCAGCATGACAAGGCTGGATTTCCAGTCCAGGAGCACAACATTGCACCCAAATTACAGCCTTGTGAAACATAAGTGTTGCAGTTCATGCAAGAGGCTTAATGAGATAGGCTGTTCTTGTGGTTTGTTGCCTTTTTTCATGGAGTCCCAGAATGCAGTGACACGGCTGTGTTTTTCCAGGTCCTAAGTACTGGGTGGTTCAACAGCTTAAGATGAAAAGTCAAGCCGGCTCCATCCAAGAATACGGCTTCTCCTCCAGAGTCCAGCAGGTCGACGCTGCAGTGCACATCGCTGAAAATGGAAAGACAGTCTTCTTCATAGGAGAGGTTTATTACAGGTAACTATTATTACTGTGACATAAACATCCTGCTTCTTAAGCTTAAATTATACCTCTGTGCCCTAGCATAATGGTTCTCAACCAGTATGGCCACCACCACTTTAATGAGAAACAATAACCCAAATTTATCAAATATTTTTCAAAAAATCAAGTTTATTTAATGAAAAATGTTGCATTTTGTATTTGGGATATGCTAAATATGCTTAAAAAGGCTTTTTTTACAGAACATATGAGAAGACATGTAAGCATACATTATATTTCACTCCTTTTGTGTGTGATCATGAGGTAAGTCAAGACCACTGTTGGGTGTAATGCAATACAAATTGTGTTACTGCAAGGCCGCGCATAAGGAGGGATAAAAGGGGGAGCTTTCTGGTGCCCAGCTAAATATGGGTCCATGGAGGTCAGGAAAATCATACTCCAAATCATGGAAGCTGTGAAAATGTGATATGTGATTTATTTTTTTTACCTGAATAATAACCACCTTCATCAAAGTAACAAATAATTCATTAACTTATTAATGCTGTAGTACTCCAACATGTAAACCCCTTCTCTTAGAACAGAATAACAATGCGTTAAAGGTGGCAAAATTGTGTTTAACCCTCAGAACTCACAGCTGTTTTTTTCACCGTCTGGATTTTTTGTCTTTAAAAGCTTATAAAACATCAACCCTGCTGTGCACAGTCAAGCTCTATACATCCTTTTTATCAGGACAACCTGGGCTTTAAGAATATATCTACTACAGTAATGTCACTTGAATGTTAAAAACAAGTTACAGGACTGTAAAGGCAAAAGAAAAAACAAATCAGAATTTGAAACTCAAAGATTTTTAGTGATAGCACACGGTGAATAATAGTGACTAAGCCTTTTCTTTACACAGATTTGTTCTCCCATCTTTTGGGGACAAACGGGTGAAAAAAAAAATCTGTGACTAACGGTTCTCAGAATATCTACATATACACAATAAAGGTCCATGCACTTTTTTTTGCAGTTAGATGGATTAATGACTTATGGTTCAAAAGTTACCAAGCAGTTTACAAAGGGGTTTGTCTGTGGCATAGATCCATGTCACGTGAGCTCCAAGTGTTAAAGTGGCACAAATGGTTAAAAAGTGTCAAAAATGGGTTAACAGAAGCAAAATAAATAGTGGAAAAACTGCTTACAAATGCAAAAATGGGCAGAAAAAAAGGTGAAAAGGGCTTACAAATAAAAAAAAAGTGTAAGAAAGAGTGAAATGAAGTTAAAGTATGCAAGAATTGGCATGAAAAGCAAAATTGGAAGAGGCAAAATGGGTTTAAAATGGCAGTGAAATGGTCCAAAGGAGTGAAGAAGTGGCTAAACATAACTAGAACAAGAAGTAAGGAAATTTGTGTTTGGTGCATTATTTCTTTGTTGTAAATTTTATACCATTGGAAAGCCTGTTTATTACCCTTTTAAATGATCCCACATTTGTAAGGATCATGCATTTGTGGGATGAGCAGCAGAGCTGAGTATGTGGGTTGCGCCCATGAAAAATGTGCCAGATCTTCTCTGCCAATGCCAAACAGCTGATTCTGCCACTGACTCTTGTTTGGTGTTTGGTGGATTGGATTATTGAAGTTTGAAGAAACAGGACATATTGACAATTTACAATTTATTCATTTAACAAACAGGAGCCTCAGTAGCGTGTGGAAGAACCATACACAGCCACAACAGCCTGGCTCCTCCTCCTCATGCTGGTCACCAGCCTGGTCACTGCTGTGGGATGGTATCCCATTCTTCAACCAGCATTTGTTGCAAGTCAGCCAACGTGGTTGTGTTGGTCACTCTGGCACGAACAGCACACCCAAGCTGATCCCACAAGTGTTCAGTGGGGTTAAGGTCAGGACTGCTGGCAGGTCATTTCATCCTCTCCACTCCCAGATTCTGGAAGTAGTCTCTGATAAACCCTGATCTGTGGGGGTGAGTGTTGTCATCTTGGAGGATAGAGTTCTTGCTGACAGGGTGAGAAAACGGTATTTTTGGGGTCTTCTTAGGACGCCCACTTCACGGCCTGTCTCTGGCATTCCCTGTTATATGGAACTTGGCCTTCAGTTTGGAGATGGTACTAGGGTTTACTCCAAACAATGCAGCAACTTGGTTTTGCAGACCAGCTTGAAGTTGCCCAACTGACAGGCCCTGTCCAGATCAGTCAAACGTGGCATGCCGATTCTTGAAGCAGACATCTACGGACCACTGTAGCAGGGCCCACGCTCACAGGTGCTGCCAATCAGGCAATCAGGCACCTGATTGGCAGCACCTGGGGGTACCAGAATCTCATAAGAAGAGTCAATAGCAACAGCAGAATAAGCTGTTTGGCATTGGCAGAGAAGGTCTGGCACATTTTTCATGGGCACAACCCACATACTCAGCTCTGCTGCTCATCCCACAAATGCATGTTCCTTACAAATGTGGCATCATTTAAAAGGGTAATAAACAGGCTTTCCAACAGTATAAGATTTATTACCAAGAAGCATTGTTACAACAAAGAAATAATGCACCAAAAACAAATTTCCTTACTTTTTGTTTAAAGTTTACGTAGAAATGAACAAAAATGTGTTCACAGGGGCAAAAATTGATCAAAAGTGAAAAAAAAAACAGCAGAAAAAGTGGTAAAAAAAAAAAAAAGTAAATTGGGCAAATTGTGTATTAAGTGAGTAAACTGATCAAAAGTGGCAAAAATTTGTCTGGAAAACGTGTTTAAAAGAGGTTAAAAAGTGTCACATATAAATATCTTCAAAAACAGCCCACCAATAGCTTGACACACTTTTCAGGTCCAAAAAAAAAGGAACTGTTGGCCAGGATGCTAAAACCAAGAAACTGATCCAACACTTATTTATATCAGTAAATCACAACCAGGGAGGGTCCATTTTCTGGGTTTGTCAGGGCCAACTGGGGGCAGGCCTGCGCTTCTGTAGTGACATTACATCTATCTGTAACAGCAGTGTAATGCTTTACTGTTGCAAATGTAGTAATCATATTAGTGTTATTATAAAATAATAAGCTCATGACTGCCGTTACTGTAACTCCTCCAACTGTGTGTAAAATGGGAGCACAGAGAAAACAAATCAAGAGCCCCTTTTGATGCGTGCTGATTCAGCACTCGCTGATTCAGGTGACTGACACATCAGCTGGAGTCCACGGAGGAAGAAGAGGAAAGTGACGAAGTACAAATAAGGTCGTCTTTTGATGCGTGGAGATATGAATACTACTTTGCATTTGTTGGACAAAAGTAAAAGAATGTGATGGCGAAGAGTTAACTTTGCTCAGGTCAGAAACAACTCTCTGTCTGCCGGGAACTCTGCATCTGAACTTTCCAAAAACCTGCAAAGACAGCACACTAACACAAAGCTGGTAACGTTTATAAAGACCCCTGAACCAGAGTGAAGCTCAAAATAACGGCATGATACTGAGACATACCAAGCAACCAAGTGTTGATTTTCAACAGCTACAGGTAATCACAAAAGCTTGGATAAATATGTCTGTGGCAGCAGATAGGAGGGTTCCTGCAGATCCTTGAAAAGTCTTTAAAGGACCTGTAAAGTAAAATCCCAACTTTCTGTCTTAACACACTAGATATGTTGAGATGTTTGCTATAAACATGTGAAAACACTGAGATCTACATGTGACTGAATTTTGGACTGAGACCTAAAGTTTTTTACCTCTTTCCTGGCTGGGTTTAATGTGGGCGGGGCCAATATGTGGGCTGGTGATGTCACGAGCCCGCAGTGGGGAATGACCCCGCTTCTCTAACACAACAATATAAAATCACAGAGCAGTTCATCTCAGTCCAGTCTGTTGTTAGCTGATGTCACTGCCTTTATTGAAAGTTATCAGAGTTAAATGCTGTTTTGTGTTCATAGTGAGGTAAATTTGCCAAATCAATCAGCTACAGTGGTCTATGAATCATTTAAAGCATCACAACAGATTTGAGCCAGAAACTGAATTTTGTCTCTTCTTCTAAGGTCAACGTAAGGTCAAGGGGTGAGTTAATGGCGTGAGTGCTTTCCTCCATTCAGATTGTAACATTTTTTTAATTAAAAGGATCCTACTTCTCCTGAGTGGGCGTGGCCTCATCTCATTAAACAGACACACCCACACCATCCTGGAGCAGATTTTACTGCCTCATTTTTCATGATTTTGAAGCTTCATTTTATAAACTTAGAGATGTTTTATTTGGGCTCCACTGCCCAGGGGTTAACCCTGTTGCCTCACAGCAAGAAGGTCCTGGGTTGCTTCCAGCTCAGGGCTTTTCTGTGCAGAGTTTGCATGTTCTCCTCGTGCATGCGTGGGTTCTCTCCGGGTACTTCGGCTTCCTCCCACCACCAAAAACATGCTCGTTAGGTTAATTGTTGACTATAAATTTGCCCCTAGGTGGGAATGTGAGCATGCCTGGTTCTGTCTATATGTCAGCCCTGCAATTGACTGCTGACCAGTCTAGGGTGTACCCCGCCCAATGACAGCTGGGATAGGCTCCAGCCCCCGCGACCCCCAACATGATAAGCTGTATAGAAGATGGATGGATTTTTTTATTTGACTGAAATTTGACCTTGGGGATTCATAACACAGTGACCTGTCATAAAACAAATCTAAATACATATTTTCACTTTACAGCGTCTTTAACAGTCTTAAATTGCACATCTGAAATTTAAGGCCATAAAAAGTCTTAAAAAGTCAGATTTTTACCAGTGAGAGGTCTTTTTGAGTAAGACATGTCCTTATCCAATCTTTGTTTTTAGCCAATGTTTTACAATTTTAGTCATCTCCCCTCACAAATTGTTGCTTGAATAATCTCCATAATTCAGGGAATTCAGGGTTGGATGTTCTAAATTTCCATTAGGAGGATCCCAGACCCCTCTCTGCTTTTATCTGACTCACTGTGATTCAGTAAACTCTGTACTGATGTGAAATCCTAGTCCAGTGATCTAACATCAGGGCTAGACTGCCCACATTCTCGCAGCCCACTGTTATTTCAGCAGGCCTTTCCTGAAAACGTAGTGTTCTGGTTTTTAATAGCTAAACTGTTTAGAATCAGCTCAGCACCAAAAATGCATTATGAAAAATATCAGTATACAAACATGGACAAATTGTTGTTGGTGCTAACAGTTTTGTCCATGTATGTGTGTTTTTGACCCCCAAAAATACTGTCCAACACATCTGACATTTCATAAACAAGTCATTAGATTAGAAATAATAGTCTCATCCTTCGAGTCACAGCAGACAGCAGATGTCTGCAAAGTCTGAAGAAAATCCCTCAAAGTTTTCTTTAGATATTGCACTCAACACACATATGGATGTACTGAAAAATGTCACATCATTAACAGTTAAACCAACCCAGTAAATCAACAGGTGCTGAGTAATTATCTAAACAGTTCCTATTATGCACATTTCAAAGTCAATAAGTAGATAAATGTGTGTAACAGTAGTGGCTCTTTTATTAGAAGTTCACATTAACGTAAGAACAAATCCACCCTAAAATAAAGAACCCTCTGATTCAGATGTTTTATATCAATGATTTCACTTCAGGTTTGATGAGCGCAGGAGGATGATGGACCCTGGTTTTCCCAGACTAATCCGCACTGACTGGCCTGGACTCCCCAAAAGGATCGACGCTGCCTTCAAGTTACAGGGTAAAAATACAAGAAAACACTTGGTGGTTGACAATTCGAGCAGCAGGACACAGTAAGAATAAAGCCAAAAAGAAGTCATAACTTCTTGTTTTAGTCACATTGAGGAGCTACACAGGTTTATATTACTACCATGGACTCTATCACATAAGAAAAACACCATTTGATACACTTGTAGTTTTGTAATTATGGATTACTAGAGCAGAAATCTTCTTTTACCTCTTCTTGTTCTTTCTTCCTTTCACAGGCAGCATCTTCATCTTCAGTGGGACAAAGTCGTACCAGTATGACTTCAGGAAAAAACAGGTGGTTAATGTAATTTCAGCAAATTCCTGGCTAGGATGCTAAAACACTCATTATGATTACAGACAAGGTAAAGCCAAGCTTAAGTTATTCCTTGGTACAGGTACAGTGACACAGGGATTACAGTGTTAAAAAGTATATTTTATGTGTTTTTTTTTTACAGTGTTATAGATTTTATTCCTATTAAAACAAAATGTCACATTATTATGTGTTTGAGGATGTTGGTGTTAACATAACTCTATTACATCTTTGTAAATCTCCTACTCTCCCTCTAGACTGACCTCAATAAAAGGATTTTTTTCCTCACAATGCTTTGAGGATTTTGTGCCGCACACTTCTTTCTCCTCTGCTCTTCAAGAAATAAGTCAGCTATCAGAACACAGCTTGACTAACCCAGAGAGCATCTTTTGAGCAAAGCTGTCTCTGCCAGGTTAAACTGTACATCAGTTTTGCAATAAAATGTTGAAATGTATTCCAAGAGTGTTCCAAAAGGAATACTGAGTTGGTCACACATTTGCAGCTGTAACAGCCTCTACTCATCTTGGGAGGTGTTCTGTAAGATTTTGGAGTGTTTTAGTGGGAATTTGTTCATTCTGTAGAGCATCTATGAGGTCAAGCACTGATGTTGAGCGAGAAACCTGGCTTGCAATCTCTGTTCAAACTCAGTCCAAAGGTGCTCAGTGGGGTTGAGGACAGGACTCTGTACAGGTCAGTCAACACAGAACTCATCAAACCATGTCTTTATAGTCCTTGAGCTCCCGTCTGAACTGTTTGGGCCCGGTTAGAAAGTGACAGGACCAATCAGCATCAAGGGGCAGTACTTTCAGGTGTGGGGGAGCGGTGACATAAGCAAGCAGCAACTAGAGACAAGTGCAATTATGGCGGACGACATTAGCATTCTGTTGTTCTGATTGGCCCACAAAGATGTGACAGACAGAAGGTTCATCCAGTCACACTCTTAGTTTTTTTCAAAGGCTCTGCCCTTTCCCAAACGCCATCTATGGAAGGTTTTCCAGATGAATGTGTGAAACAAATCCGTCTGGCGTGCCAGTTTAGGACACAGTTATGTTGGAATAGAGAAGGGCCTTCCTCAAATTGTTGCCACTAAGTTGGAAGCAAAGCATCGGACAAACATTGTCCTGTGTTTCTGTACTTTACAGCTCTCCATCTGACGCTTGGCACTGGACTTGGTGATCTGAGGCTCTTCAGCTATGGACTCAACAGAGTTCATGATTATAATTCACCAAAAGTCTGGGATTTTACGTGGTCTTCTGCTTCATTGCTGTTATCTTAAATGCTTCTACTTTCTAGTGATATCCCTTATAATTGATTGTGGAATATCCAGCAGGGATGAAAATTCACAAACCGTATTATTGCAAAGGTGGCATGCGTCACAGTACCATGCTTGAAGTCACTGAGTTCTTCAGAGTGACCCAATGGCCACTATGTCCAGGTGCTTGATTTTAAAAAACCTGTGACAACAGGCCTGATTGAAACACCTGAATTCAACAGTTAACAGGTGTGGTCAGTTACTACAGTCCATCAGAAAATCAGTCAAGTCTTCCTTTATAGTTGAAACTCCTCTCAGTCATTGTGGACACTAGTACAATTAAAACATTAAACACCTATCACAGTTTTTTTTCCACAACCCTCTGAGTTTGGCCACAGGCTTCTAGTTGTCATCACATGAAATTAAGTTCATCTCTACTGTAATCTTATGAAAGCAACTACATCAAAGCCCTCAAGTGACCATTAGACGTTGCTCCAGAGTTATTCTAAAGACTCGTGTGTCTGCAGAGATAAACTCATGTGACACTAGTTATCTGTACAGAACATGATGCTTATGTTTACCAGGAAAACTGGACTACGGCCAAAGTACAGGAAAGGTTATGGAAGCACAGAAAGGTATTTCAGAAAAATAACCCAACGTTGATAAACGTCCACATTTTTTTGGACAATTTGTACAAAATTGAAGACGACACATTTGTTATTCGTAACCACTAGATGACACATCATTTTCTTTTGATAGTACAGTCCTAACAAACGTAACTGATGATTTTGGCTTCATGCACATGGATTTGACCAAATTTTCTCCTTTTGTTCAAATGTGGTAAGTTTCATTTGAACAATGCAACAAAAACCTTTAAAAAAACATTAAAAAAAAAGGAAACAAACATTTGATTAAATCAAAGACTCAGGAAAAAACATAGCAAACTCCTTTCCAAACATGTTATCGTTGCAGGTTAAATGACCTGATCACTGATCATTGATCATTGTCTCCCCTCACTGTGGGATCAGAGGGGCCACTGTTTACTCTCCTCTTCACCTTCGGTCACAGAGCCTCCTCTTCATTTAGTGAACTACACAAGAGGACACAACATACTTTCCTTCAGTCTTCATTAACAACAAATTACTACATTCTCAAACAGCTTAGCTCCTTTTATATAGGGAGGTTGGATGTAAAGAATGAAAGATTTCAACATGAGGTCTCTCGCTGGTTTTTGGATCGTTCTGCTGGGCTGCTCAGCCCTGTGTCACACAGCACCCACAGTCGCCCCGACAGTTTCACCAGAGGAAGAAGACCTGGCTCAGGTAATGCTGCAATATTCAAAAAAATATTACACTGACCAAAACTAAGCATTGAATTTTGATGGATGAATGATGAAAAACAACTTTACTTTTTGTGAAGAAATGACAAATGGTTGTCACCTTACTAGCATGACTTCCAAATGATTCTAGTATAACTTAAATATTTTTGAACCTTTTTGATACCAAGGCAACTTAAATAGAAGTCCTGTTTTTCATTTTAATCATCGACTGCTGAAATTGTACAATAACATTGGCAACATTCCTGTAAACTGAGGTTGTCAAAATGTTCTTTACTGTTTAATAAGATTTGTTTAACATGATCAAACCTCCAGTATTTCAATCATAGTTCTATAAAAAAGTACAGAGTTCATGAGAGAAGTCTGACTACAGACTGTACATCTGACAACCACTCTCACAGCCCGTTTATCTGAGACACCGTCTCTTTCGCAACAGAAATACACGCATGGAGAAAGTTGATTTTTTACAAAATCTAACACTGTATACTGTTAAATTACAGCACTTCTGTTCTGGGAGAGACGGTGTCTCAGATTAAGTCTGTGAAAGTGGCCATAAGAGATGAACGACCTGCAGCCAGACTGTTCTGGAATTCATTTCACTTGATTTTTTTTATCCTAAAGAGATGGACTCGCACAAATATGTTGGGAACGGTGCTTCTCATGCCAAGGAAGGACAGCAGAGGATTAAACCAGTAAACTGCTGCTATACTAAAGCTACACCCCAGCTAGCTACTACATTAAGTAGTAGCCATTGCTGTTGGCTCACAAAACAATAAAACCCTTGTACTAAACTTGTAGCTACTGCCTCATTCTCCAAAATTGACACTGATTGGTCCAAACCGTGTTTGGAAAAAATGTTGTGGATTTGAGACTTTTCAAATTGGACTTGCCAGATGACAGACATGGAGTCTGGCCAACTCATCAGGTCTGCAAGGCTAACATATTTTTACTATTTAGACTTTTTGCATTAGTTTGACTAAATTTTGAAAAATTAAAAATAAAATTCATCTGTGCT
The DNA here is from genome assembly GCF_018320785.1 of Cheilinus undulatus. Lineage (NCBI taxonomy): Eukaryota > Metazoa > Chordata > Actinopteri > Labriformes > Labridae > Cheilinus > Cheilinus undulatus. The sequence goes on from NC_054866.1 coordinate 8,729,111, forward strand.
TGGAGTATATGGCCTAGTAGCTGTTCATGTGTTCCAGGTTCAAATCCAGCTTGTGGCTCTTTCAATGCGTATAATTCCCCCCTTTCTCATCCCTGTTTCTGGCTCTATCCACTGTCCTCTTTCTCTCTAACACAGGCAGTAAAGTCCTAAAATAAATCTTTAAAAAATTAAGCAAATAAATCTGATAGAAAAAAACTCAATTGAAAAGTTGAAAAAGTGAGAGAAGTGGGCCAGTTCATAAATACACTGGCAAAAACATGGAGAAATGCTGCCAATGTATTTGTGCAATTTAAAGGGTATTTAGCAGTTTTCCTGCAATTTTTGATCATTAAAAACAATTAATATCCCAATATCTAGGACTTCTATTATGACTGCTTAGGGATCAAACTGGTATTGGTCTCTTTTGATTTTTCCTTGGGCTGCATGGGGGCACAGGGTTGGCTCTCAGCAAAAAAAAAAGTCTCACAGCAAAAAGGTTCCTGCTTTGAATCCAGATCTGACAGAGTTCTTCTGTATTGCATTTGCATATTATCCCCACGCATGTCTGGCTTTTTCTCTGGGTGCTCTGGCTTCCCCCCACAGTCCAAAAGCATGCATGTTAGGTTTAATGGTGGCTTTAAATCATGGGTGTCAAACTCAAGGCCCAGGGGCCGAATCCGGCCTGTGGTACAGTTATACTCAGCCCGCCAGATCATATATTATTTTTTATTAGAAATGGCCAACCAGTGAGAGGTCTGCAGATTTCCTCCAGCATAACAATGTCAACTTGACCATGATGGTTTACAGCATCTTTGCTGAGTCATAAAAATTAGAAACAGTAAACAGTAAAATAATTAGGTAAAAAATACTTAGGAGAAATTCATGTTGTCTCTATATTTTCAATGCATCTCACACTAAAAGTCATGGTTTTGACTTTATCTCATGTTTTGACCTTTTTCAACTCCTAACTTTGACTTTTATCTCTAATTTTTTACTTTTTAAACTCATGATTTTTAATTTTCTTTCATATTTTGACTTTTAAAACTCATGAACTTGAAATTTAATCTCACATTCTGACATTTTAAACTAATAATTTCGATGTTAATCTCATATTTTGATTGTTAAATATCATGATTTTGAATTGTATCTCAGTTTTGCTGACCATGTCAACTCCTAACTTTGACTTTTACCTCATATTCTGACTGTTAAAAATCATGGTTTCAGTATTCTATCTCATATTTTGCCTTGTAAAAACATTATTTTGACAGTAAATTTCACATTTTTACCTTTAAAACTTACAAGTTTGACTCTTTATGTCAAATTTTAAGTGTTCAACTTGTCATGTTGACCTTTTAATCTCAAAATAATTTAGATTGGCAGTCAATGGTTAAATATTGACCCAGTTAGGCCCTCAGGTTAGACCCAAATTGAGAATCTGGCCCCTGCTGTGACTGAGTCTGACACCCCTGCTCTAAATTGTCCATAGGTTTGAGTGGTAGCGCATCTGATTGTTTGTATCTACATGTCAGCTCTGTGACTGACTACCAACTAGCCCAGGATGTGCCCTGCTTCTCAACCTATGACGGCTGGGATTGGCTCCAGCCTCCCTCAACCCTGACTGGGACATCTTGTGTCAACAATGGGTGGAAAAATGTTCCTACATTTGACAAAATGAATACAATAAAGCAGAAATTCCCCATTTTGACACATTCAAAACAGATCATTTTGTTTTCAGTACTGTTGATGCTAGTTTTTTCTGTAAACACTTATTAAAGTTAGCATTGAGACTGGCATCCTGTGTTCAAATCAACAGAAACTATATTTCATTCAAAAATGTATTAAAGTATCTTGGATACATCTCTGATTTAATCGTCTCTCTCATTCCAGCTATACCTCACTCAGTTCTACGATGACATTGGGGTGGCAAACACCTCAACCGGTAGACTCATAAGAAGAAACTTCACAGAGGATCTGGAGACCATGCAGTCTTTCTTTGGCCTTGAGGTATAACAGCAAAAAAAAAAAGGAGTTGTGCCTGCTTTCTTCTAATATGAAATATACACAAGAAATCATTTGGTAAAATCTGTGAAAGTTCTGAATGTTGATTTTGAAATCTCACATTATCATAATGTTACCATCAGGTGACTGGTACACTGAACAATGAAACACTTGAGGTGATGAAGGCGCCCAGGTGTGGTGTGTCAGACGTCAGCCAATATGGACACTTTGCTGGAAAACCCAGATGGAGGAAAAGGCTGATTACATACAGGTAACTGAATGTGACATAAGCAAATGATAAACTGGTTGTATGTTCAAAGACAAAAGCATGGACAGACTACACATGTCCACAAAAATGTTGGTAAAAGTGAGAAAAATCCACAATGGTCACTGAAATAACCTGAAACTGACAAAGGTACTAATAAAAAAAATACACTGAAAATGAACTAATGAAAATCAGACATTGTTTTTGAATTGTGGTTCAACAGAATCACTAATGAATCTGGCCTGGACTAAAAGGATGGTACCCCTAGAAAAGACATAAAATAATCTGACCATAGTTGCATGTTAAACTAAGATGTGTCCTGTAATTAGCATCACAGGTGTATTCACACTTGTAATCAATCAGTCTGCCTGTTTAAAGGGTGAAAAGTAGTCATGTGCTGTTTGGTATCATGGTGTGTACCACACTGAACATGGAGCACAGAAAGCTAGGGAGACAGTTGTCCCAGGAGATTGGAAAGAAAATTATAGACAAGCATGTTAAAGGTAAAGGCTATAAGACCATCTCCAAACAGCTTGATGTTCCTGTGACTACAGTTGACCAGATTATTCAGAAGTTTAAGGTAAACAGGACTGTAGCTAACCTCCCTGGGCGTGGCTGCAAGAATAAAATTGATGACAAATAATAAATAAAATGGTAAGAGCCCAGAACAACTTCCAAAGAGATTAGAGGTGAACTCCAAGGTCAAGCTGCATCAGTGTCAGAACGCACCATCCATCAGTGTTTGAGCCAAAGTGGACGTAATTAAAGACGGCAGAGAAAGACTCCACTGTTGAAAGCAAATCATAGAAAAGCCAGACTGGAACTGACCAAAATGCATATTGACAATTCACAAAGCTTCTGGGAGAATGTCCTTGTGTGGCATTGTTGTTCTGGGGCTAATTTGCTGCATCTGGCACAGGGTGTCTTGAATCTGTGCAGGGTACAATGAAAAATCAAGACTATCAAGGCATTCTGGAGCCAAATGTGCTGCCCAGTGTCAGAAAGCTTGGTCTCAGGGGCGGAGCTAGGTGTTGCCAACATTAGAGGCATAGCCCAAGACTAGGGAAGTCTGGGGACATTCTATTATGTTAACATGTAATCAATGAAAACAAGTAATATTGATGTTAATATTGACAAAAGGGACTCAGGTTTTCTGTGTGGGTCCTTGGAGGGCCTTAGCTTATCTTAGATGAGTAGGGGGGAAGTAAGCATTTATGCTGTTTGACTGCAAGTTGAGGTCTGGTGAAAAGGCTGTGGAGTGTGCACATAAATGGTCCAGTTGGGGTCCAGCTGAGGCATATGCATGCAAAACCAAGTCCTGTTTTTGCCAGAGGAACACAATAATTCTACTTTTTCTGACTATGTAAATGTACAATGTGTTCCATTTAATAATTGCAGATGATTGCTGATAACCAACTGTGTGATATGATTTAAAGGATCACTCAGTACACTCCAGATCTGAGCCAGCAACAGGTAGATTATACCATTGCTCAGGCCTTCCAGCTCTACAGCGATGTCATCCCTCTGGACTTTAAACAAATCCGCTCTGGTACTGCAGACATCATGATTCTCTTCAAGGGTGGATGTGAGTCTGACTTTACAAGATTTTATTTGATACACTCTTATTTTCTAGTCAAAGATCAATAAGATGCCATAGATGCCATAGACCGTAAGAGTCTACAGTCATTTTGAATACATTCTACCTTGAAAATTTGACCCTTTTGGATACAACCAGATAACCTTTTGTGCAAATATGTTGTGCTGCAGATCACGGGGACTTTTACCCCTTTGATGGGAGAGGGGGCGTCTTGGCTCATGCTAACTCTCCAGGAAGGAATCAGGGAGGGGACACGCACTTTGACGATGATGAAACCTGGACTCTTACCCGAAGAGGTAAATACTGTGTGCCCTTTATTTTAGCAGACCCTGCCCTGTCCATTGAGTAAGACTAACATAATCCATGCATTTAGACCTACAACATTTAGTCCAAAAATAAAGTTGCAGGGGAGCAGGTGGCCTAGTGGTTAAAGGCGCTCTCCATGTACGTGGGCAGCCTGTGTTCGAAACCGGCCTGAGGCCCTTTACCGCATGTCTCTACCCCACTCTTGACCCTGTTTCCAACTCTATCTACTGGCCTCCTCTATCTGGTGGAGGCGCAGAGGTGCCCAAAGATAAATCTTTAGGAAAAAAAAAAGTTGCAAACTGCTGGTTTGTGTGGAAAAACTGCAAATTTTCTAAATAAAAATCTGCAGAACATTTATGAATAAGAAAAGGGTTTTTGCAGATGATTTCATGCAGCAGCAGAAATTTCCCTTTGAGAGGCAAGAAGTGATTTCTGCATGGAGAAACATTTCCAGAAAGGCCATATTTTGAGTAGTTTCTCATTATGCCAACTCTTAAGCTTCTTTTGCATCCCAAAGTAATGAAATATCTGAAGCCTGGATGAGCGGCGTCACAACGCTTGTATATGGTCTGTTTCAACGAAGCGGTCTGGTCTAGAAACCACAGTCATTTAAGAGATCCAGATCATTAGGGTCAACTCAGTAGAACTGTTCGTTTGGCTTCAAAATAGCTCTTCATTTGGTACCAGTCTAGCTTTTAAATGTGGATAAAATAATGACAAATGATGGAGAAAAGAAAAATGGCACTTAAATGGGAGCTAGCTACCATGGCTGAAATAAGAGCGCTGTTTTGGACCACAGGCTCTGGCACATCTTCAGTCAAGGTTTAACCAGTTGATACTACATCTACAACTGTTTCAATTAAAAGCATGTTTGGGACAAAAATATTTTTTTTCAATATGTTAGAGGGGCTCGGCTGGCCTCTTAGGTAAGTACAAGAATGGGATTAGCCAATACTGATGGTCAAATTTCCACAGCAAACTCTGACATCATCGTCCTGACTGGAGTGAAAGGGTATGGGTAGGTGTGACCTGTGGTGTTAAAGCGCTCTGAAGTAGTCAGACAAAAGCAAACTCAGGTCCATTACCATTTACCATAAAGTGATGACGCTAGACACATGGGGGTCTGCAGGACTTAGTAATTTGTGATATTGATCACCTCTATGTCAGGTAAATCAGTGAAACCATGGGTAAAAAAAAAAAAAAAAAGTTAAGCGTGGGAATCAAATTCAATGTATTGTGCTTAACAGATTTACTAGACCACCTGTCATATTTGTCATATCATGAAGTGCTTTAATGCAGACTCTTTCATTTTCAGTGAGCTCTCCACGTTTTACCATTTTGAACAGGAATGAGGGATTTCAAACTGAATTCACCTTTTTATACCCAAATTTGAGCCGGCTCACTGGGCTTCTCTGAGAAGTCAGAAATGAATCAAGCATAACATTCAACCACTAAAAACTCATTTTTCTCTTCAGGAATGCAAGTAAATAACTATAATTTGACACATTAATCAAGAAATAATAATGTGTTTTACTAATTTTTCAGTTTTTTTGTAAATCAGTAAATTTGAAAATTCATAGATAACAATAATAATTATATTTTAGCATTAAAAATATCATTTGGGTTAAAGAGCTTCTACATATTGGTATATTAACCATTGCAGAAACATCAAAAATGATTTTGGTAATTACCAGTGCTGTTAATTTAGGGCAGCTGTGGCATAAACCTTACTTTGGGTGGTGGTCTAATTAATTTGTTAAGCACTGTATATCGCTAAAGGCTGTAAGCCACTTGCCCTCCATTATTAAAAATCATGACTTTGAAAACAAAAAATGTATTACTATGAATTAAATATACAGTATGTGACTGTTTTCATTGTTACTGCTGTGTTAAGGTGTGAATCTGCTGCTGGTGGCTGCCCATGAGTTTGGCCATGCTCTGGGCCTGGATCACTCCAGGGACAGGAGGGCACTCATGTTCCCCACTTATCAATACGTTGACACAACTGGATACAGGCTGCCAGATGATGATAGACGTGGGGTTCAAGCCCTCTACGGTAAGAAAACTGCCCACACATCATACTAGGTTGAAAAGTGAGACAATTTTCATGAGCCAAAGACCAATGCATTTTTTTCTTTTACATATAGGTATACCTGCTTATTAACCCAAATATCAAATCAGCCAATCACATGTCAGCAACCACTATATTTAGGTCTGTAAACACAAGACAATCTGCTAAGTTCTAACTGAGCATCAGAATGAAAAATAAAGGTGATTTAATTGACTTTGAAAATGGTTTTTGGTGGTTTGTCAGGCTTTCATGTCAAGGTGTTGTACATTCAAAGGTTCTCTTCTGCATGCCTCAGTTGAAACAAGGGGTTATTTGAGTCATAGTTGCCTTCCCATCAGCTAAAGCCAGCCTTTTCAGCCCATGACCCCCAAAATAACAGCGCCAGAGACCTGGGACCCACACCTTCCCTAGATATGCTGAAAGTGTTGATGTTGCACAAAGCATCATGTGCAAAATTCAGATTTAAGGGAGTTTAATGAATTTTAATTACATTTAATCACTTAATGTAATGTAATCACTTATTGTCAACAGTTTATTTTAAATTGAACTCATTCTACAGTTTTTTACAATAATGGGTCAAATGTACCACTTTAGATTATATTAAACTTCTCTTTGTTGTTTTGGAAAGCATACCACACCCCCCTGAGGGTCCCATCCCCAAAATTGTGAAGCCCTGCTCTAACCTGCCATGCTAGATAGCTTGTTCACACATGTGTGGGATGTCTTTGACATCCATCTGAGCTACAGCCATTATCATTGCTTTCTATCAGCCAGTTGATGACTCAAACTCGTGACGTAGCCAATCAGGAGTAGAATAAAAGCATTTATTACACCAAGAAAAGCTTCAATGTGGTTCTGTGCTCTTCTTTTAAAAGGTAAATATTTCACATTTCTGATAAAACTGTTAAAGAGACATCCAAGCTAGTCGTTTCACCAGTTGCCATTGTTTACAGGCTTGTAGTAAAACTAAACCTCGTCTGTAGCTACCGCCTTGTTCTCCTAAAATGACTCTGATTGGTCAATTCAGCCTCAGGCTGGACACAATGATTCAGGTTGGAGCTTTGCCTGATGAAAGACATGGAATCTGGCCAATCCATCAGCTTTAAAAGGTTAACCTCTGTAAACCCCAGAAATGTTTGAGAAAATCCCAGTAGATCAGCAGTTTGTGCCCCAGCCAGTCAGGGACTAGCAATGGCACTTTCAAAACCTCCTTTATTCTCTATTCTGATGCTTGGTTTGACTTCAGAAGGTCTTCATGATCATGTCTGCATGCCTAAATGCTGCCATGTGGTTGTTGAATTTTTTTGCATTAATGAGAAGTTTAATAGGTATACCTAATGAAGTAGTTGGCAAGTCTCCTTATGTTAAAGGTTTGTTCTTTCATGACTGAAAGCCATATTTTAGTCACTTTTGTGATTTCACAAAATCATCCTCCAGGCAGCCGTACACCAGAGCCCACCAGAGCACCTAAACCTAAGCCCCCTCCTCGCCCAGAGCCTGAACCAGAGCCAGAGGAGCCAACGGAGGGCCCCGACCCTCTGCCCAACCCTGGAAATGAGCAGTGCAGTCGCGGTCTTGTGTTTGACGCCGCTACTTCCATCAGAGGAGACCTGTTCTTCTTCAAAAATGGGTACTTTTTGACATTTTTTTTTTTGTTTTTTTTTTAAACAAAGAATATCAACAGACATCTATTTATATTTGAATCTATAATCCAAACCAGGTACTACTGGAGAAAGAATCAACAAGGCATCAGATTAACCAAGGTTAGCACAAAATGGTCAAGAATCAACTCTGTAGATGCTGCATATGAGGTCCCCTACAAGGATGCGGTGTATCTTTTTGAAGGTAATGTCCACAGTGTTTGAAAAGGGTTTTGATGTTAGAGAACTTTAAATGGCCCATAGTCAAGTCCTAGTTATCGTTACTAAGCTAGACTAAAACTCAGTCTCATTTGAACCCTTGTCCCTACCACTTAGACCTGCTTCTAGATTTCACATTCACGTCTAGGGGTTGGATATCCTGGTTTTTGGGGTAGGGTAGTGCTGGGCCTATTTGGCCCTTTTAAAAGATTTCCAGAGCTGAACCCAATATCGAGTGTTGTGGGAAACCTCAAAGAATGCCCTGGGAATCATTGCAAAGATTAAGAATTACAACAGCAATCTAATATCACAATTTCCTTTTTTTTTTCAATGCATTATTTCCTTTTGACTTTGAAAAAGAATTTCAAAATATCACTTGTAGTACAAATGGCCAATATAGTTATCGTATCTGTTACGTTAATGCTGTCAACAACAAATGATGATGTGTCAGGAACTTGAAGACTTGTCCCATTTCATATGGGAAGATTTCAGTACTGTCCATTATAACTCTGATTCAAAGGACAATGGTGCACTTGAAACTGAGGGGAAGGGGTAAAGAGACTGTGACTGATCTTTCCCAGTGTATTAAAAATGTATGCTTGGAGATTTTTTATGTGTCTTTTTCATATGAAGGACAAATGTTTTCATTTTTCAAAACATCCTGTATCAAAAGTAAGTACATAGTACTTTGGTTAATCATTAAATAAGGCCTATTTACTTTATTTGAATAGATTTTTTAGCAGTATTTCTATTTTGTCTGTAAAAAGTATCCACCTTCTTGGATGTATACCCTTCTCCTGATTTTTATAAATCAATCATGGCCGATAAAATTTGGCTTTTCTGGCAGAAGAAAAACTCTTTTAGATCAAAGTGAAAACAGATTTCTAAAAAGTAATGTCAATTTAATAAAAATATCTAGTGTAAATATTCACCCCCTTCAAGTCGGTATTTAGTAGATTCACCTTTGGCTGCAATCACAGCACTGAGTCAGTGTCGGTTTTAATAAGCCTCCCACATATGGACACTGTAATTTCACTCTATTCTCTTTTTGAAAAACTGCTCAAGCTCTGCCAGGTTGCATGGAGCTGAGGCTCGATCTCCCCTTTTTAAGTCCAGCCACATATTCTCTGAGGTCTGGGTGATTCGGCCACTCCAGAACATTCACCTTGTTGTCTTTAAACCATTTCTGTGTAGTTTTCGTTGTACGCTTCGGGTCATTGTCTTGCTGGAAAATAAATCCTCTCCCAAGTTGTAGTTCTCTTGAAAACTGAATAAAACTGTTCCCCAGAATTTTTCTAATTTTGCCACATTCATTTTACCCTCTATCTTCATAAGCCTTCCAGGACAGGCTGCTGAGAAGCATCTCCACAGCATGATGCTGCCACCCTGATGCTTCACAGTAGGGATGTTGTGTTTAAGGTGATGTGCAGTGTTTGGTGTTCGCAAACATAGCATCTTGTCTGATTGCCAAAAGCACCATTGTGGTCTCATCAAATTTGGTCTCAATTTTCTTCAGCCTGACCACGGAGTCTCCCACATGCCTGCTGCCAAACCTTTGTCCAGATTTAATCTGAGTTTTCTTCAACAGTGGTTTTCTTTTTGCTTATCGCATAAAGCTGAAGAAGCTTATAACTCCTTCAAAGTAGTCATAGGTGTCTTGGTGGCCTCTCTCACAGTCACTCAGTTTGTGAGGACAGACTGATCTAGGCAGATTTACCCATGTGCAATATTACCCCCATTTCTTGAGGATGTGTTCTTTTGTCTTCATGGTGTAATGGTAGCCAAGAATACTGGTTAATCACTGACTGGAGCCTCCAGACACAGGTGTCTTTACACTGCAACCACTTGAGACATATTCACTGCTCTCAGGTGATGCCCATTTCACTAATTGGGAGACTACAAACACAAATTAGCTGGACCTCTGTTAAAATTAAGTCAGTTACTTTAAAGGGTGTCAATATTTATGCTGTCACTTATTTTACACTAGATATTTTTATTAAATTGACATTACTTTGTAGAAATCTGTTTTCACGTTTTTTGTAATTTCTTTGTCAAAAAAAGTAAGTACATTTTCATCAGATTAATTGTGATTTTAAGTACAGTAATTTTTCATACTTTTTCCAAACTTTGGCAAAGTCTAAGACAAACAGTAAGGTGTATGAGGACAAGTCAAGATCTCTAAAAACATTCAAACTGATGATGCTGGCCAACGCTAGCTCTGCTCCTGTAGCACATCAATGAAGTGGTTGTTTTGCATGTGTTACACATTTCAATCTGCCTCACTAAACCAGCATCAACACAAAGTAGAAAGCTAAAATTAGCACTAGTTAGCTAACATTACAGAATCAACATTACAGTTTGTCAACATTACTAGCAATACATCCTGAGTAAGTCTGCTATTAAACACTAACAGAATATTGTTGGCATTAAAATGTTTTTTATCTTACTTTAAGCATTCTTTTTGGGTGTGGAGGGGTCGAACTACCAGTGTGGTCGTCTAAAGAGTCAATCAAGATTAGACTCTTTCATAGATTTGAGTTTAAAAAACAGGATGAAAGACGTGGCTAACTGACGTTGCTCTTAAACACACCCCAAGCACACTTTGTAAACTCAAAGTTACAAAATTAAGTTCAGAATTCACTAAACCTGAAAAGACTTTGTCCAGGTGAACAGTTGTCTAAGTTTAAGTAGTCCAGCAGTGGTTGCTATGAGAGGGGGCTCTCTGATTGGTGAGTCAGTAGGTGAGTTCACTGTATAATTTGAAAACCTCCTCTTCTCTCTCTAGGTAAACAGTACTGGGGCATAAAGGCTTATGCAAAGACATTAAGGCCAGGATATCCAAAGCCTCTTACCAACCTCGGCCTCCCGTCTTCAGTTCAAAAGGTGGATGCAGCAGTTTACGAGCCAACATCTAGAAAAACATTCATATTTGTAGGTGGACAATATTGGAGGTGAGTGCTGGCAGTGAACATATTTTCATATTTAACATTTCATATGTGAAACAAAGAGCACAAATATATTATTTGGTACTGTTTACACACCTTGAAAGCATTGCTGACACATTTTGTTGTCTTGCAGCTATGATGAGGGAAGAAACCAAATGGACCGTGGATATCCACGAAGCATTAGGAGAGACTTTCCTGGGATAGGCTCCAAAGTGGATGCAGCCTTTGAGAATTATGGTGAGATATGGCTCATGCCATTCATTGAACACATGTCCAGAGGTCATGTGTAGCAGTCTACTCTAGACCTCTTGGGTGTAAAGTCCAATTACAGTAATTGCAGGCCCTGTTCACAGGGACTGGTGCATCACCAGAAATGTTGAAACTACCTGATTGACATTTGTGGTGCAAGGATTCCCTCCTAATTTGATGATGAGGGTCCCCGGGGCCTTTCTCCATCACCTTCATATGATGCACAGCTTGTTTTACGGCTGCAGTGTCAGGAGTACTCCCTCCATGTAGGTCTTTCATTCGTAGATGTTTAGTTGTGATGTAGCATAAGGGCGTGGTGGGTGCAAACCCTGAGGCTCCAACCCTCTATCATGTGCGTTAGCAACTGACGTAACCCAAATCAAAGCCAGAAGGTGGTTCCACATTAAGGACCAGGCTCTGATCGGAGTTCACTTGACCCCATAGTCGGGTTAATTTCAAACAATGTAAACACAAGTGGAACCCAAGTCATTTGGAAGGGGTGGCCTCGTGCACAATTCATGTGTGCACATTACTGCAGGAGATGTAAACCCAACCATGCTTGAGTCATTCATCAATGAGTAGAGCTGTGAAGGCAATTCTAAACATCTCCTGCCACCTCAAAAACTACCTTGTTTGCAAAGTATGGGCCAGTTTCATCCTCTGAGCAGCACTGTAGATGTGGAAGGATGAAGTGGGTAAAAATAATGGCAGGATGGACTTGTCTTTGTCATTGGATCGTTGTCCTCATATAAAATAGACAAACGCTGCACAGTAAATGCTCTGAGCATATGCCATGGTTGCTGCATCACCTTTCTTCTCACTAGATTTGTACCATGTGCAGACTGCCACCTGCTGGATCAGACAAGCAAGCATGCTCAGGCACTAAACAATGTGGCCAATACATGAAAGCTGATCAGCAAAGGGGCATGGAGCAATAGAGCTTAGGCATGGTTCAAAACAATTGTGCCTAATGTGAAAACACCCTAAAAGACATGTTCTGAGTCAAAGAAAAGACAAAAACAGAGTCATGAGCCCTGTGTGTGTTTGAGAGTGAAGGTCATCTCCTCTTCAGCATTGTGGTGGAGTGAGCGTACTGTATGTGTTGCACAGGGGAAGTAACATGAAGGTGACAGGGAGGGAGACAAACTGAAGCGAGAGGCCCAACAATTTTGGAGTTTATGGAAAATCTGTACATATTAATGATTTTTAAGGCACCATTTTCAAACCAGTACACCCAACAAGTCTGCTAAAAGGTAACAATTGAGCAACGGTGTGGTGTGCAAATCAACACAGACAGACACGCTGCCAATTATAGTAGTAAGATGTTTGGTGACACATTTGCCACTAGAACTTAATTGGGTGACTGTTGATGTTGTATTTACTGCCCTCTGTTCACTTCCAGGTTGCCAAATAAATTGGTCAACACAGGCTCATGTTAATCACACATTTTGATGTAATTTTTTTTTTTTCTCACACAGGATATCTGTATTTCTCAAATGGCCCCAGACAGAGTGAGTACTACCTGCCCTGGAGGAGAGTGATGCGAGTACTGCTCAACTATGGCTGGCTCAACTGTTACTAAAAAAATATAAACATATCAACATGAGTGACTTTGTCAAAGATTGAACTGCATTTAACATGAAAACCATCATGATCCAAAGTACCTTGTTTTGTTTTGGTAACAATTCTCAGAGACACTGGGCCTCTGCCAAATTGAAAAGTCAATGAATGTTGGCAAAGTGCTGGAAACATCAGTAATCATCCCATCATTTCTAAAAACAATCTAAGACTTGCTTTAATGATTACTGCAAATAAATTTACTACAGTCAATGTGTTTACCCCATGATGTTTACTTGACAATGATGCCAAATTACATTTTTTTTGCTGAAATTCTAAGTTAAGTTATCACATGTATGAGTTACATTTAATTCTTAAACCTAGTGCAAGAGCTTTCAAGAAATTTCTTAAACTCATTTACTTAAAAGGGCCCAAATGAAAATGATCTTATTTGTATGACTGCCCCAAAGGATACATTACAAATCGTTTTTACAAATTGTTTTTCTGAGTGTGTCTGAGCTGTTGTTGGAAAATGCCCGTCTTTTGCCAGTGTTCTACACACTTTGAATCACAGCCTATGTGACTGGCTCTTAACCACATATGAAAAGATTCGACAAATAAAACTGAGCAGAATCTCTTCAACTGCACATGAAATTCTAATTTTGTCTCCCTCACCCTAACCCTAACCTTTGTCTTTGGGTTTTCCTTAAGTTGTGGTGGGTTAAAATTAAATCTTTCCCCCTCAGTAAATTTACCATTTCTATTCATGAAATTCTGCCGTTGTGAAAAAAAAAAAAACTCTGACAGCGAGTGGAAAACATACACCTTTCAGTAAGTCATTCTGATTCCGGCTTAGAAAATGTACGTCACTTTCATCCCTATAGTTGAGCTCACCCCATTTTAGAGGTCTGCAGCAAGATCCTCTTGTGTAACTAGGTTATTCTGACACCCAGTGAGGTGTCCCAGTAAGCAGCTGGTAACGTCAAATTTCCAACCATTTCAGATCAATCTGATGAAAAATCTGCACTTTTTATTCATAGTCCCCCTTTTAAATTTGACAACATGACAAAAGCACATCAAAAGTGCATAAAAACATGACAACAGAGCTGTATTTGATCAACCTGAGGTAGCAGAAATGTTTTTTTTTTTACTTGAATGAAAATAAAATAAATAGAATGAAAAAATAAAATGAAATTCTGTAGATAATAATTTTGGTCACATCTTACCCAGGCATATCTTAAAGTGCATGAAAACTAAATCTGCACAGTTGTAGCTACAGTTGAAAAAGACATGTTTATTACTGGGTATTTTAGGGCTACTTCTGTCAGCATCGCTAGCCACATTTTAAAACAGCACAGTGCATTGTAGTGAGACTGTTGCTAGGCTACGCGGAGTGTTGCATTCACGGTTTGGAAAGCTGTGGGGATTTATGAAAGCTTGCAAAACAGGTTGCCCTCTGCATCTCTGACATGACCACAGGCTGAGCCACTTGGGGGTTGGTCCTGGGCCGCATATGGCCCCCAGGCCACTAATTGAATAGGCCTGAGCTACACCAAGCTGGCTTACAGTTACATCAGCCATGCCTCTATGCACAACTCCCATGCCTCAGCTTGGCCTAATACTGCCTCCCAGTGGCCTTCGTCCAGGCCTGTGTGATTTCCATTACCTATTTCTGAAGGTCCCCCCGTGATCTGGTCTTACCCACCAGGTCCCAAGCACAGAGTGTGGGTGAGCTGGATCAGGCCTGAGAATGTGCACCAGATGACCGTAGAATCACAGCTGCTGCTCCTGTATCTAACAGTTGACCCTACCCATCCCCACCGTCCTGAGTACGTCAGCATTAGACACATGTTCTTGCCAGTGAGTCCCAAAAATGTGCAGAATGGAAGTCCTCACAAAGAAGTCAAGATGAAGCCTCTGGCCATCAGTCAAGGCCCAGGCCCCATGAGTGAATGCAACAGTGGAGGAAAGGAGTAGAATGAGAAAGGAAACTTCAGCAACAGTCAAAGGCATTAGAACAAATAAGGAGCGAATGAAGTGTGTGGTGAAAGGTGTGATGGGTTGCAGCATTGCAGCTTGCAGGTTGTAGCTAGCTAAAGTACAGCAGCAGGTAGAAAACCACAGTTGGCAGGATATCAGTAACCCTGGCAGTGGGGAGGAGGAGGATGGCATTGTGGGAAGGTGGCTGACACTGAGGCCAGATCTCCAGTTTAAGAAAGAACCTTTAAGCACAAAGTTTAAGTGAAATGGCCTTGGGCAAGAGGTCGGAAAGAGTGGGCAACAGTAAACAGGGACCTTGTAATGTTGATAGAGGGGATTAAAGAAACAGCAGTAAATTTACCAAGATAGGGGATGTTATTATGCATATGGCATAGAAAGAGTCAGAGCTTATGATAGGAGTAAGGTTAAGAGAGTACAGCAAGTTTGATCTATTATAGGGAAGTGGAGGAGAGACAGGGAATTGATATTCTCCAAGATGTGCTTAAAAATAGGTTAATAACAGTTAAAAGGACTAAAGATTTGAGGAGGAGGGAGCAGAAGGACGAGGTTAGAACAGTTTAAAGGGATCCATTTAAATTTGTTAAAGGCAAGGGCAACTTAAGGTATCCGTGCACGAGAAAAAGAAGCATTTAAAATGTGGGTATTATGCCTTTTTTCAAGGCTTTACATCAGAGAGGGGGAATAAACCACCAGCAGCGAAGGCTAGAGCAGGACGTATCTGTTTGGTAAGTGTTTAATTACTGTGTTACTAAATGGCTAAAAGGCCTCGTGGGGGCGGTCTGTTCCGCTTTGCCGGCAGCACAGACGAACCTCGAACCAGTCAGGAGATAATATTGCGATGACCTCATCAGTTTGCTCCCTGTTTGCTTCATCGAAATCTCGTCTCGGGAGAATCTCGGAGAGATTTTCAACGAACCGTTTTCATCAGTTTACACGCTAATTCCAAGATTACTGCCGCATACGTTTATCTTGCGGTTTGAAAATTTGCACACGTGGAGTATGGACACCCAACATTGTGATTTTATATTTATGTTTTAAAAATCTTAAAATTATAATACCCCCTCTTTAAGAAAGACTTGCTCTGATTCCAGGGAACAATAGAGATTTGGGCCTTCCACGTGACATCCCACCTTAAGAACAGATAGAGTTTTTAATGGATAGAGGACAGTGATCATGAACTGGCAGCCTGGGGGCCGCATCAGGCCCCCCATATCTTCCCCCATCTGGCCAGTGTTATTTAGTCGACTAAAACTATGACTAAAACTGTTCGTTGACAGCCTTTTTTTCCATGATAAGGAAGGAAAGGCAAGTGCAGACTGTAGTGTGGTGAGCAAAGGCTTCCTTTGTTCCAGGGGCAAATGAAGTCCCCTACCAGATTTTTAAAAGCATACCTGATGTCTTAGATTTCTCTGTTTACTAGGGTTAGTATGGCAGAAACAATCTATCCTGAAAGCCTGGTGTAGAGCAGTGGCAGTCCTGATTCCTTAGGAGAAGAAGTGCTCTGAACTTAACCAGTTTTGAACCATTTCACTCCTGAATGTGGAGGGGAAGATTTTCTTTAGCATCATGTCACATAGGCTAGCTAGTTATTTAGGAAGGAGTAAATAACTAGGTATGAGAGTGCAGAGAGCAAAAATCCCAGGTTTTTCAGGGTGCATAGAACACAATTGACCTATGGCTAAGTCCCGCCCTCAAACGCGATGAGCCAAACACAGTGCGCATAGCCGTTCCATACACTCGGACAACTGCTGTCTGGACGTCCATTGAAATTAATAGGAGAAAATCAGTTTTGGTCTGGTTTTATGAGGTTTTTTTGAGATTTTAAGGGTGCGTTCACACCAGAGCTGTTTGGTCCGCTTTAACCGAACTCTGGTCCATTTTCCCGGATGGTCTGGTTCGTTTCGAGTGGTGTGAACGCTCACACAAACTCTGGTGCAGACCAAACAAGCGGACTCTGGACCGCCTGAAACAGGTGGTCTCGGTCCGCTCCTTAACAAACCCTGGTGCGGTTCGTTGGAGGTGTGAACACAAAGCAGACCAACTTGTGAACCAAAGGCAGGATGAGGCATAAAGCATAATAATACACAGATTTGTATGTGATTTAATACACTCAAATACATGTTGGTAACTCCCTTGGCATCTGGGTAGCCATGGCAACACTTCGTAGTCCATGCTGATTTATTCATCTCATGTGAAGGACGACATGCTGGACAGCTCACCACCTTGCCGGCTGCTCATAATGCCAAAATGCAAGAGCAGAAACCACAAGACAGCATAAATTCTGTGGTTTTTAATTGTTTATGTGGAAGGAAAGACCGGTGGAAGGAGTTTCACCTTCTTCTATGCCTTCTTTTCTTCTTGGTCGCTGTTTGTTTGTGGCGACAGCGCCCCTAGCGGGCAGAGGTTGTAGGTGTTCAGACGGTTTGGTCCGCTTGGCCAAGAGAGCAGTGTGAATGCAAACCAAACCAAAGGAAAGTGCAACATGGCAATGTCTGTTCCAAAACGGACCGAGTCCCCGGACTATCAGGTGTGAAAATGACCTAAGTTCAAAAATGGTCAAATGGTGTTCATGGGGTACATGCGACTCCAACACAAGGTATCCTGAGAGTCTGGGCAACGGAGTGTACTTTTTACCCTTTCCTAAGCCACATCTAAACCGAGAAAAGTGTCTTCTTTGGATATAATTGTGCGGTAGACCACAAAATCAACTTGGCGTGAATAAAATTAACAAGGATGTCTACATCTGTTCTAAGGTAAGCCAATGTCATATTTGAGGCAGCATATTGTCACTTTGCTGGAAAGAAATATAAAGTTATCTTAAACATCTCTAACATTAGCTAAAGCTAGCCTAACGTTAGCTCCTAGCTACATTGTTCATTGTGTCAAGTTTTTTGTTGGGAGTTCATTGGCATTTTTTGTTCTAGTTTTTATTCTGTGGTGATCGTACATCATTGTTAGCTGTTGTCCAAAGGGCTCCAGTTAAACTAACATTAACTCTAGAGCTTAGCTTCGTTAACTTATCTGTAAAAGCCGAGGATGGCAAACGTTATGCTGAATGATTCAATGTAAATACTGTAGCACCAAACTAATGGGGAGAAACTCTTGGTAACAATGGTAAAAAGGCCGTTATATTTTTCTCTATTCTGAGCCAAAAACCTTAACTTCAATGGCACTTTGATGCTGATCCTCTATCTTGTGGTCTGAGGTTGTGATGGCAACGAGATGCGGTTTATCACGTTTGCACTGGGATCTGTAAATTTTGGCTTGTAACTGAAGCTTTTTATCGACCTTCTCGACAATAAAATGATTAATATATCCCTCCAATTTGTAGTTTAGCCCTTTTTGGTAACTTCTAGATGATATGTGATCTTTCGGTCTCCAATAATCATCAATGGCCTCCTGTGAAATGTCTCCTACTGTGACAACTGCAGTAGCGTCTGTCAGTGAATGTTCATTGTTTGTCCGAGTGAGTGGAGGGGGCGTGGCTTAGCCATAGGTCAATAGTGTGATATGGCCCCAGAATCAGGCAGGTTAGTTAGAGAATAGGGATTTAATTCCTGGTATATTTCGACATAGAAATGCGTTTGTACCACACAGTCTAATTTGGGGGGCATTTGACTACTTTAAAGTAGGGGGCAGAGGTTAATTAGAGAAAGCATATTTTAAGACATCAGGATGTGTACTTGACTGTGACTGCAGTACAGAAAAGGTTATGGAAGCAGAGAAAGGTAGCACAAAAAGCAACCTAATGTTGATAAATGTCTGGATGTTATGGTATAGTGTTAAAAAAAAGTCTACAAGTTTGTTCTTTGTAACCACTAGTCTTTACTAATGCAACTTTACTAATGCTACTCAAGTGTTTTCCATCAGGACCCCTCAACTTTGGAACAGCCTGCCCAAGGAGAAAAGATGTGTGGCCCTTGCTGTTGTGTCTTAATGCTTTGCTCTACAATTGTCACATTTGGCAAAGCAATCCATAAACCCCTGTTTTTAAAAAGTGGTATACAAATAAAGTTCTCATTGTTATTATAACTTCTGATTTTGGCTTCATCCACATTGATTTTACTCAATTTCCTTATCATTTTCACATGTGATAAATTATATTAATATGGTGAGTTATAAAACAAACACCGAAAACCTTCTGGAAAAAAAACAAACTGCCTTACAAATGTATCATTGCCTGTTAAGTGACATGGTCACTGATCACTATCTCCTCCCACTGTGTGATCAGAGGGGTCACTGTTTACAGACAGTGTGAATATCAAACAGTGTGTAGGAGGATGTCTGCAGTTTTTATCAGAAAGCACAAGAGGACACGACATACTTCTTTCAGGATTCATTAACAACAGTAATACATCTAGGCCTCCTTTATGCAAGGAGATCAGATGTAAAGGATGAACCACTGCAGCATGAGGTCTCTTGCTGGTTTTTGGATCCTTCTGCTGGGCTGGCCAGCCCTGTTCCATGCAGCATCTGTTTCTTCACCAGTTTCACCAGAGGACGAAGTCCTGGCTGAGGTAATTCAGCACCAATTCAAAATATTTAATACAGAAAAATCTTATTTATAGCTAAATGATAATGCACAGTACATGTCACAGTTGTCAGAATAATGATAAACTTTAATATAATTCTGGTGAAAATCTAATGATGTTGGAACCTGCTTGATACAGAGGCTAAAAGAGAACTCCTGGACACTCAGTGTTGGAATGTGTTAATTTAAAAAGTTAATCAAATTAATCACATCACTATGCTGTGATCACAGCATTTTTTAAAATAGTTTTAGTATCTTTTTATGTTTAAAGATTTTTAAAGATTGTTATTGTGGGGGTTTTTCTTACTTTTAATTCTATGTACAGCACATTGAATGGCTGATCTGAGTCCTTATCGATACCACTATCGATACTTTCTATAGTTTGGTGGAAAGACAAAACAAGGACAAATATTTGAACTACAAGTGGTCTTAGCAGAGTATTGCTTTGGTGTAAAGACAGTTCATCACTGCAGCATGTGCCACAATTTTGGTTTTATCTTGACTAACATCCGTCAGCTTTTTAAAGAGAGAACTGCCATTAAGCAGACCTGGATCTGTCTCCTCACTCATCACTGCTGGCTGTGTCTGACCTGTCTGTCATCTCTTCATCCCCAGGCACATAAACATCCGCACTGGAAGACTACAGGAGCAAGTTGTGGTCAAACATAGTCATATGATTAAATTGCATTATTATTTTCTTAACGTGTTAAGGTTTCAATATTAATCACAAGCATTAATGTGTTAATGTAAGCAGCCCAATATTAGGGCTGTCAAAGTTAACGCGTTAATATCGTGTCAACTCAGATTTCTTTTAACGCCACTAATTTTTTTGTTGCATGATTAACGCATGTGCGTTCTGTGTGACCCTCAACCCATCCTGTAGTTTACCAGATCGGGAAGTGGCGCCGTCGTGATGCAGTGCAAGTAAGCAGAAATGGATACAGGACAGAGACTTTTAAATGGCAGGTTCAGTTTAAGATCATGTCAGATCGAGCAGAGGCTCCTACTGTGGACATGAACTGAGTTACCAGGAGTTCGTAGAATCGTAAATAGCCCGTACCATTCGCTGGCAGAGCACACCGCCAATGCAGAGAGCCGCCCCCCCTAGCCATGCTGGATTGTTTACAACCAATAGACTCACTATCTGGCATACCGGTCATTTCCTGGTGGGCCGACACACTTTTTGGCCAGTTTGATTTATTCATTTATCTAGTTCTGTTTTGTACCTGCTCCATAGTGGTGATGCCCCTTTATATCGACTATTGACTGGTCCAATCACTTCTCCTAAAGGTCTGTATATCCCCTCTCCCATCCCCATGCAGCTCCTGCTTGAAAGTGAAAGTATTCTGAGAAAACGAACCAAACGCGCTTAAATGTTCGACTGGGACTGTAAATAAATGCCAAATTCAAAAAACAGACAATCAAGATGCCATCAAAGACTCTGCAGTCTCTATTGGAGACGGTCAGATGCAGATTAATATAAAGCTACATCATGAGGAGGAGGAGGAGGAGGGGACAGATCAGCAGAGTATGACAGGAGCAGAGGTGTTGCAGGTGAGCCTGAGAGTGAAGAAGCTCTGTAGAGTATCATAATATAAGCTAACAAGCATTATTAGACTGTGGGTCTCCTTTATTTATGAATAAAAAATGTTTGAGATTAAATCTGTAGCTCTTCTATGATCTGAAGAATGAAAAGATGGTTAGTTCCTCTTACTACACCATAAAGGTTCTCCACTGAGACTTCTTTTACTTTTACATTCCAGTGAATTTACTGGACTGATGACAGTAATTTCTTACTGTCAGCATTTATTTTACATTTGGGCGTTTTTTAAATTTGAAAATAAAAAAGATGATAAATAATAACAGACATTTTTTAAGTAATTACTTGCTTTTTCCCATGAGTAGGGCAGATGTGTCCACCTTACTCACCTCTGACCACATCAGAACAGTGAAACACCATTAGTTGTGTCTGTCTTATTGGTGAGCTCTCAGCAGAGACTTGACTTCTCCCAGTAATCTGTAATGTAATTCTCTAAGTATATTTAGTCTCTCAGTGATCTGTAGTGTAATTCTCTAACTGTATTTAGTCTCTCAGTAATCTGTAGTGTAATTCTCTAACTGTATTTAGTCTCTCAGTAATCTGTAGTGTAATTCTCTAACTGTATTTAGTCTCTCAGTAATCTGTAGTGTAATTCTCTAACTATATTTAGTCTCTCAGTAATCTGTAGTGTAATTCTCTAACTGTATTTAGTCTCTCAGTGATCTGTAGTGTAATTCTCTAACTATATTTAGTCTCTCAGTGATCTGTAGTGTAATTCTCTAACTATATTTAGTCTCTCAGTGATCTGTAGTGTAATTCTCTAACTGTATTTAGTCTCTCAGTGATCTGTAGTGTAATTCTCTAACTATATTTAGTCTCTCAGTGATCTGTAGTGTAATTCTCTAACTATATTTAGTCTCTCAGTGATCTGTAGTGTAATTCTCTAACTGTATTTAGTCTCTCAGTAATCTGTAGTGTAATTCTCTAACTGTATTTAGTCTCTCAGTAATCTGTAGTGTAATTCTCTAACTGTATTAGTCTCTCAGTAATCTGTAGTGTAATTCTCTAACTGTATTTAGTCTCTCAGTGATCTGTAGTGTAATTCTCTAACTATATTTAGTCTCTCAGTGATCTGTAGTGTAATTCTCTAACTGTATTTAGTCTCAGTGATCTGTAGTGTAATCCTCTAACTGTATTTAGTCTCTCAGTGATCTGTAGTGTAATTCTCTAACTGTATTTAGTCTCTCAGTAATCTGTAGTGTAATTCTCTAACTGTATTAGTCTCTCAGTAATCTGTAGTGTAATTCTCTAACTGTATTTAGTCTCTCAGTGATCTGTAGTGTAATTCTCTAACTATATTTAGTCTCTCAGTGATCTGTAGTGTAATTCTCTAACTGTATTTAGTCTCTCAGTGATCTGTAGTGTAATTCTCTAACTGTATTTAGTCTCAGTGATCTGTAGTGTAATTCTCTAACTGTATTTAGTCTCAGTGATCTGTAGTGTAATTCTCTAACTGTATTTAGTCTCAGTGATCTGTAGTGTAATTCTCTAACTGTATTTAGTCTCAGTGATCTGTAGTGTAATTCTCTAACTGTATTTAGTCTCAGTGATCTGTAGTGTAATTCTCTAACTGTATTTAGTCTCAGTGATCTGTAGTGTAATTCTCTAACTGTATTTAGTCTCAGTGATCTGTAGACTAATTATCTAACTGTATTTAGTCTCAGTGATCTGTAGTGTAATTCTCTAACTGTATTTAGTCTCAGTGATCTGTAGTGTAATTCTCTAACTGTATTAGTCTCTCAGTGATCTGTAGTGTAATTCTCTAACTGTATTAGTCTCTCAGTAATCTGTAGTGTAATTCTCTAACTGTATTAGTCTCTCAGTGATCTGTAGTGTAATTCTCTAACTGTATTTAGTCTCTCAGTAATCTGTAGTGTAATTCTCTAACTGTATTTAGTCTCTCAGTAATCTGTAGTGTAATTCTCTAACTGTATTAGTCTCTCAGTAATCTGTAATGTAATTCTCTAACTGTATTAGTCTCTCAGTGATCTGTAGTGTAATTCTCTAACTGTATTTAGTCTATCAGTAATCTGTAGTGTAATTCTCTAACTGTATTAGTCTCTCAGTGATCTGTAGTGTAATTCTCTAACTGTATTAGTCTCTCAGTAATCTGTAGTGTAATTCTCTAACTGTATTTAGTCTCTCAGTAATCTGTAGTGTAATTCTCTAACTGTATTAGTCTCTCAGTGATCTGTAGTGTAATTCTCTAACTATATTTAGTCTCCCAGTAATCTGTAATGTAATTCTCTAACTGTATTAGTCTCTCAGTAATCTGTAGTGTAATTCTCTAACTATATTTAGTCTCTCAGTGATCTGTAATGTAATTCTCTAACTGTATTAGTCTCTCAGTGATCTGTAGTGTAATTCTCTAACTGTATTAGTCTCTCAGTAATCTGTAATGTAATTCTCTAACTATATTTAGTCTCTCAGTGATCTGTAATGTAATTCTCTAACTGTATTTAGTCTCTCAGTGATCTGTAGTGTAATTCTCTAACTATATTTAGTCTCTCAGTGATCTGTAGTGTAATTCTCTAACTATATTTAGTCTCTCAGTGATCTGTAGTGTAATTCTCTAACTATATTTAGTCTCCCAGTGATCTGTAATGTAATTCTCTAACTATATTTAGTCTCCCAGTGATCTGTAGTGTAATTCTCTAACTATATTTAGTCTCTCAGTGATCTGTAGTGTAATTCTCTAACTATATTTAGTCTCCCAGTAATCTGTAATGTAATTCTCTAACTATATTTAGTCTCCCAGTAATCTGTAATGTAATTCTCTAACTATATTTAGTCTCCCAGTAATCTGTAGTGTAATTCTCTAACTATATTTAGTCTCCCAGTAATCTGTAATGTAATTCTCTAACTATATTTAGTCTCCCAGTAATCTGTAGTGTAATTCTCTAACTATATTTAGTCTCTCAGTGATCTGTAGTGTAATTCTCTAACTATATTTAGTCTCTCAGTAATCTGTAATGTAATTCTCTAACTATATTTAGTCTCCCAGTAATCTGTAATGTAATTCTCTAACTATATTTAGTCTCTCAGTGATCTGTAGTGTAATTCTCTAACTATATTTAGTCTCTCAGTAATCTGTAATGTAATTCTCTAACTATATTTAGTCTCCCAGTAACCTGTAATGTAATTCTCTAACTGTATTTAGTCTCTCAGTAATCTGTAGTGTAATTCTCTAACTGTATTTAGTCTCTCAGTAATCTGTAGTGTAATTCTCTAACTGTATTAGTCTCTCAGTAATCTGTAGTGTAATTCTCTAACTGTATTTAGTCTCTCAGTAATCTGTAGTGTAATTCTCTAACTGTATTAGTCTCTCAGTAATCTGTAGTGTAATTCTCTAACTGTATTAGTCTCTCAGTGATCTGTAGTGTAATTCTCTAACTGTATTTAGTCTCTCAGTAATCTGTAGTGTAATTCTCTAACTGTATTTAGTCTCTCAGTAATCTGTAGTGTAATTCTCTAACTGTATTAGTCTCTCAGTAATCTGTAGTGTAATTCTCTAACTGTATTTAGTCTCTCAGTAATCTGTAGTGTAATTCTCTAACTGTATTAGTCTCTCAGTGATCTGTAGTGTAATTCTCTAACTGTATTTAGTCTCAGTGATCTGTAGTGTAATTCTCTAACTGTATTTAGTCTCAGTGATCTGTAGTGTAATTCTCTAACTGTATTTAGTCTCAGTGATCTGTAGTGTAATCCTCTAACTGTATTTAGTCTCAGTGATCTGTAGTGTAATCCTCTAACTGTATTTAGTCTCAGTGATCTGTAGACTAATTATCTAACTGTATTTAGTCTCAGTGATCTGTAGTGTAATTCTCTAACTGTATTTAGTCTCAGTGATCTGTAGTGTAATTCTCTAACTGTATTTAGTCTCAGTGATCTGTAGTGTAATTCTCTAACTGTATTTAGTCTCTCAGTGATCTGTAGTGTAATTCTCTAACTGTATTTAGTCTCAGTGATCTGTAGTGTAATTCTCTAACTGTATTTAGTCTCAGTGATCTGTAGTGTAATTCTCTAACTGTATTTAGTCTCAGTGATCTGTAGTGTAATCCTCTAACTGTATTTAGTCTCAGTGATCTGTAGTGTAATTCTCTAACTGTATTTAGTCTCAGTGATCTGTAGTGTAATTCTCTAACTGTATTTAGTCTCAGTGATCTGTAGTGTAATTCTCTAACTGTATTTAGTCTCTCAGTAATCTGTAGTGTAATTCTCTAACTGTATTTAGTCTCTCAGTGATCTGTAGTGTAATTCTCTAACTATATTTAGTCTCTCAGTAATCTGTAATGTAATTCTCTAACTATATTTAGTCTCCCAGTGATCTGTAATGTAATTCTCTAACTGTATTAGTCTCTCAGTGATCTGTAGTGTAATTCTCTAACTGTATTAGTCTCTCAGTAATCTGTAGTGTAATTCTCTAACTGTATTTAGTCTCTCAGTGATCTGTAGTGTAATTCTCTAACTATATTTAGTCTCTCAGTGATCTGTAGTGTAATTCTCTAACTGTATTTAGTCTCTCAGTAATCTGTAGTGTAATTCTCTAACTGTATTTAGTCTCTCAGTAATCTGTAGTGTAATTCTCTAACTGTATTAGTCTCTCAGTGATCTGTAGTGTAATTCTCTAACTGTATTTAGTCTCTCAGTAATCTGTAGTGTAATTCTCTAACTGTATTAGTCTCTCAGTAATCTGTAGTGTAATTCTCTAACTGTATTAGTCTCTCAGTAATCTGTAGTGTAATTCTCTAACTGTATTAGTCTCTCAGTAATCTGTAGTGTAATTCTCTAACTGTATTTAGTCTCTCAGTAATCTGTAGTGTAATTCTCTAACTGTATTAGTCTCTCAGTGATCTGTAATGTAATTCTCTAACTATATTTAGTCTCTCAGTGATCTGTAATGTAATTCTCTAACTGTATTTAGTCTCTCAGTGATCTGTAGTGTAATTCTCTAACTGTATTAGTCTCTCAGTAATCTGTAGTGTAATTCTCTAACTATATTTAGTCTCTCAGTGATCTGTAGTGTAATTCTCTAACTATATTTAGTCTCTCAGTGATCTGTAGTGTAATTCTCTAACTATATTTAGTCTCCCAGTAATCTGTAATGTAATTCTCTAACTATATTTAGTCTCTCAGTGATCTGTAGTGTAATTCTCTAACTGTATTAGTCTCTCAGTGATCTGTAATGTAATTCTCTAACTGTATTAGTCTCTCAGTGATCTGTAGTGTAATTCTCTAACTGTATTAGTCTCTCAGTGATCTGTAGTGTAATTCTCTAACTGTATTTAGTCTCTCAGTGATCTGTAGTGTAATTCTCTAACTGTATTTAGTCTCTCAGTGATCTGTAGTGTAATTCTCTAACTGTATTTAGTCTCTCAGTAATCTGTAGTGTAATTCTCTAACTGTATTAGTCTCTCAGTGATCTGTAGTGTAATTCTCTAACTGTATTTAGTCTCTCAGTGATCTGTAGTGTAATTCTCTAACTGTATTTAGTCTCTCAGTGATCTGTAGTGTAATTCTCTAACTATATTTAGTCTCTCAGTGATCTGTAGTGTAATTCTCTAACTATATTTAGTCTCTCAGTAATCTGTAATGTAATTCTCTAACTATATTTAGTCTCCCAGTAATCTGTAATGTAATTCTCTAACTATATTTAGTCTCTCAGTGATCTGTAGTGTAATTCTCTAACTGTATTTAGTCTCTCAGTGATCTGTAGTGTAATTCTCTAACTGTATTAGTCTCTCAGTGATCTGTAGTGTAATTCTCTAACTATATTTAGTCTCTCAGTGATCTGTAGTGTAATTCTCTAACTGTATTTAGTCTCTCAGTGATCTGTAATGTAATTCTCTAATATTTAGTCTCCCAGTAATCTGTAGTGTAATTCTCTAACTGTATTTAGTCTCTCAGTGATCTGTAGTGTAATTCTCTAACTATATTTAGTCTCTCAGTAATCTGTAATGTAATTCTCTAACTATATTTAGTCTCCCAGTAATCTGTAATGTAATTCTCTAACTATATTTAGTCTCTCAGTGATCTGTAGTGTAATTCTCTAACTATATTTAGTCTCTCAGTAATCTGTAATGTAATTCTCTAACTATATTTAGTCTCCCAGTAATCTGTAATGTAATTCTCTAACTATATTTAGTCTCTCAGTGATCTGTAGTGTAATTCTCTAACTATATTTAGTCTCCCAGTAATCTGTAATGTAATTCTCTAACTGTATTAGTCTCTCAGTAATCTGTAGTGTAATTCTCTAACTGTATTTAGTCTCTCAGTAATCTGTAGTGTAATTCTCTAACTGTATTAGTCTCTCAGTAATCTGTAATGTAATTCTCTAACTGTATTAGTCTCTCAGTAATCTGTAGTGTAATTCTCTAACTGTATTTAGTCTCTCAGTAATCTGTAATGTAATTCTCTAACTATATTTAGTCTCTTAGTGATCTGTAGTGTAATTCTCTAACTATATTTAGTCTCTCAGTAATCTGTAATGTAATTCTCTAACTATATTTAGTCTCCCAGTAATCTGTAATGTAATTCTCTAACTGTATTAGTCTCTCAGTAATCTGTAGTGTAATTCTCTAACTGTATTAGTCTCTCAGTAATCTGTAGTGTAATTCTCTAACTATATTTAGTCTCTCAGTGATCTGTAATGTAATTCTCTAACTGTATTAGTCTCTCAGTAATCTGTAGTGTAATTCTCTAACTGTATTAGTCTCTCAGTGATCTGTAGTGTAATTCTCTAACTGTATTTAGTCTCTCAGTGATCTGTAGTGTAATTCTCTAACTGTATTAGTCTCTCAGTGATCTGTAATGTAATTCTCTAACTGTATTAGTCTCTCAGTGATCTGTAGTGTAATTCTCTAACTGTATTAGTCTCTCAGTGATCTGTAGTGTAATTCTCTAACTGTATTTAGTCTCAGTGATCTGTATTGTTATTCTCTAACTGTATTTAGTCTCTCAGTGATCTGTAGTGTAATTCTCTAACTGTATTTAGTCTCTCAGTAATCTGTAGTGTAATTCTCTAACTGTATTAGTCTCTCAGTGATCTGTAGTGTAATTCTCTAACTGTATTTAGTCTCTCAGTGATCTGTAGTGTAATTCTCTAACTGTATTAGTCTCTCAGTGATCTGTAGTGTAATTCTCTAACTGTATTTAGTCTCTCTTAGTGATCTGTAGTGTAATTCTCTAACTGTATTAGTCTCTCAGTGATCTGTAGTGTAATTCTCTAACTGTATTAGTCTCTCAGTGATCTGTAGTGTAATTCTCTAACTATATTTAGTCTCTCAGTGATCTGTAGTGTAATTCTCTAACTGTATTTAGTCTCTCAGTGATCTGTAGTGTAATTCTCTAACTGTATTAGTCTCTCAGTGATCTGTAGTGTAATTCTCTAACTATATTTAGTCTCTCAGTGATCTGTAGTGTAATTCTCTAACTGTATTAGTCTCTCAGTGATCTGTAATGTAATTCTCTAACTGTATTTAGTCTCTCAGTGATCTGTAGTGTAATTCTCTAACTGTATTTAGTCTCTCTTTTTTTGTATCATCCTGTTGTGAGTCCTCTTGTTGTAAAGGGATGATTGTGAGCCTTTATTTCCCCCATGTGAGGTTGAAATTCTCTGCTTTAAGTGTGAAGGTTCAGGAATGATCTTTGAGTGATTTAAACTTGACCGACCATGCTCTTTATGTCCATGTGTGATTTTTAGATTGTTCTGTGCTAAGCTGCTGAGAACAACGGAGGAGTTAACTTCTAGAAGTGTGAAGTTTGACTCTACACTGTGGTATCATTCAGTAATGTTACATCTGTTTCTCTTGGGCTTGAGTTTACCATGTTATGCTCTCAGCATATTTTTGGAGCATTCACTATCTTTGAACTTAGTCAAGAGAATTTTCTGGATATTATCAGTTGTTTTGGGTTGTTGGCCTTACCAAACATTTGTATAAAGAAAGCATTTTTGTCTACTTGTGTTGTTAAGAATATTTCAATCTTGAAATATAGTCCTGTATGGTACATTTAGAACAGATAATAAAGTGTGATTAATTTGTGAATAATCTCAAGTTAACTATGAAATTTGTGAAATTAATCGTGATTAAAAATTTTGATCCATTGACACCCCTTTTATATATATATATATATATATATATATATATATATATATATATATACACACACACACTGCCTGGCCAAAAAAAAAAACAACAACAAAAGTCCCCACCTGGATTTAACTAAGCAAATAGGTACGAGCCTCCTATTGGATAATTACTGCATGGGTGATTATCCAATAGGAACAAGTTATTTAACCCCAGCTGATGCAATGAGTAACTTCTCATTTCTTAAACAACCATGGCGAAAGACATCCTGTGGTCGTGGAAAAGATGTTAGTCTGTTTAAGAAGGGTCAAATCATTGGCATGCAAAAAAGGCTTCAGTTTGCTAGGGAGTATAAAGATTGGACTTTGGAGGAATGGAAGAAGGTCATGAGGTCTGATGAGTCCAGATTTACCCTGTTCCAGAGTGATGGGCACATCAGGGTAAGAAGAGAGGCAGGTGAAGTGATGCACCCATCATGCCTAGTGCCTACTGTACAAGCCTGTGGGGACAGTGCTGTGATCTGGGGTTGCTGCAGTTGGTCAGGTCTAGGTTCAGCAACATTATGTGCCCAAAGAATGAGGTCAGCTGACTACCTGAATATACTGAATGACCAGGTTATTCCATCAATGGATTTTTTTTCTACCCTAATGGCACGGGCATATTCCAAGACGACAATGCCAGGATTCATCAGGCTCAAATTGTGAAAGAGTGGTTCAGGGAACATGAGATATCATTTTCACACATGGATTGGCCACCACAGAGTCCAGACCTTAACCCCATTGAGAATCTTTGGGATGTGCTGGAGAAGGCTTTGTGCAGTGGTCAGACTCTCCCATCATCAATACAAGATCTTGGTGAAAAATTAATGCAACACTGGATGGAAATAAATCTTGTGACATTGCAGAAGCTTATCGAAACAATGCCACAGCGGATGCGTGCTGTAATCAAAGCTAAAGGTGGTCCAACGAAATATTAGAGTGTGTGACCTTTTTTGGTAGCAACTTTTTTTTTTTGGCCAGGCAGTGTGTGTATGTATGTATATATATATATATATATACGGTGCTTAACAAATTTATTAGACCACCCTAACCCTAACCAAAGTAAGGTTTATGCCACAGCTGCCCTAAATTAACAGCATTGGTAATTACCAAAATCATTTTTTATGTTTCTGCAATGGTTAATACACCAATATGTAGAAGCTTTTTAACCAAAATGATATTTTTAATGCTAAAATAGAATTATTATTGTTATCCATGAATTTTCACATTTGCGGATTTACAAAAAAACTGAAAAAAATAGTAAAGCACATTAATATTTCTTGATTAATATGTCAAATTATAGTTATTTACTTGAATTCCTGAAGAGAAAGAGTTTTAGTGGTTGAATGTTATGCTTGATTCATTTCTGACTTCTCAGACAAGCCCAGTGAGCCGGCTCAACATTGGGTTTAAAAAGGTTAATTCAGTTTGAAATCCCTCATTCCTATTCAAAATGGTAAAACGTGGAGAGCTCACTGACAATGAAAGAGTCCACATTAAAGCACTTCATGATGCTGGATGGTCTCTGAGACAAATATGACAGGTGGTCTAATAAATCTGTTAAGTCAGGAAATTTGTGTTTGGTACATTATTTCTTTGTTGTAACGATGCTTCTTGGTAATAAATCTTATTAAGTTGGAAAGCCTGTTTATTTTCCTTTTAATTGGTACCACATTTGTAAGGAACATTTATTTGTGGGATGAGCAGCAGAGCTGAGTATGTGGGTTGCACCCATGAAAAATTTGCCAAATCTTCTCTGTCATTGATAATGAAAACAGTCAAATTAAAAGAGCTCCAGACATTACATTTTCTCCTTTCATAATTGAAGTCCATACAGTCTTTCTATGGCCTTAAGGTACAACAACAAAGAAAAGGAATTAAGATTTTCTCCGGAAATTATTTGGCAAAATGTGTAGAATTGTTTTTTAACTTTGACTTTAAAAAAATCTCCCACTATTATGCTCTGACCTTGAGGTGACTGGTGCGTTGAACAATGAAACACTTCCGGTGATGAAGAGACCGAGGTGTGGTCTGCTAGTTGTCCGCCGATACGTATTCTATGATGGAAGACCCAAATGGGGGAAAAAGCTGATTACATACAGGTAACTGAATGTAACATAATCTGGCAACATGTGAATATTCTTTACATTTTACTAGCATAATTTGATTTTCTTTCCCTGATGCATGACCAAAAGACAATCAGAACATTTGCAGGCAGAGTAAGGATGAGCTATGGTGATAGTTTAATTAAACAACCTCCCATTAGTATACTGTATGTGCACAGTGGGAGAATCAATGTATGGACAGGGGGATGTTCCTGCAGAGAAAAATCAATGTGTCAGTACTTTTTCATGACCAGAAAATAAAATCCTTTATCTACTCCTACAAGTTCCACATGTCAGCGTTGATAAAAACACGACTGTATGTCTGACCTTTAAATGCGTTGACTCTTCTGTCCTTCTAAAGCTTACTTTACGGCCCATAATCTACCTCTGCTGCATTATAGGGTCAGTGACGAATAAGGTTTTAAAAAAGTGGAAAAATTTAAATGAGTTAGAAAATGTAAATGTAAGCTCCTTTTAACTTTAGTTGAATGTTATGTATATATTTAAAAAAGTTTTGTTTTCTTAAAATGAAATTTATGCATTTTTATTGCAATAGTTATGCAAAACTTTGGCTTCATTTGTAAATTGGTAGAATTTTTTCCTCTCATATCTTGATTATATCACATTTTATTAAAAAACAAACTGAAAACAGGTACCACTTTAATTCATAAATGTGATCTAACAAGGCAAAAGGCAAATATTAAACATAAATCTTTTTTATATTGCTTGTAATTGGGATGAAGTAAACATCTGTTGAGTATTTTAACATAAAATTGTTTGATTATGTTGAATTAAAAACCCACAAATGCAACAGGTCCACCAGACCCACCAACACTGGCTGAACAACAAAAATATGAACACCACACAAGGGTAACGCATGCAGGTTCAAGAAGTCTGTTGGCTTAGCCCGTTCTGTCCACCTGCATGCAGGGGTATTGCGTTGGATGATTCATTGTTGTTATTATTGGTCGTGGATATACCTTCTCTCAAGGCTGAGGCTCACACGTTATGAAAATGAATAAATGACTGAAGTCATCTGCTCCACTGCTGACACATTCTGCCTTCCTTGCTCACACTGCACTCTTGTAGACATTCATGTAGAACTTCTTAACTCTCCAGTCTGCTTAACACTCTGTTGGTCACCTGAAGTACAGGCACCTGATGGCACAATCCTGACAGAGGAGTCAGCTGCAATAGAAGGAACAATGGTCTGACTACTTTGAGGAGTGTACAGGGCAGATCTTCTCAGGTGTGAGCTGAAAATGGATGCAGTAATAGGTGCAGTAAGGGTGGAACCACTTGTAAACTGTGGTCCACCAACTTTTGGGGAGACTGAACAAGCTGAAGTCCGGGAAAGCAGCAGTGGGTTCCAGGCTGAGATGCTCAAGGCAGGTGTTGAACCTCCCTCCATGTTCTCATCTGCCCTGTATGGAGAAGAGGCATCATCCCTACTGACTGGAGCAGGGGCATTGTTGTTCCAGTCCTGAAGGGAAAGGATGATGTGTGAGGGTCTAACAACTGCAGGGGTAGTCTCACAGTCCCGGGTAAGGTCCTTGAACTGATTCTGCTAAACAGGACCAGCTGCTCCAACACCAGCGGCCTGAACAGTCAGGCTTAACACCGAATAAGTCTACGGTGGAACACATCCTGGCAAACGTCACTGAGCACTTTCGGGGATTCAACAAAGTTGCTTGCAGCCTATGTTGACTTCCAGAGATGCCCTCTAGAGGATTCTGGAGCTTCATGTGATCCCACATTCGCTCTTTCAGCTGATGTTTTCCTTACACTCTGGTACAGAGAACGCTGTGAAGTATGGGGGCTGCACCTCTGATGTCTTCCTAGCTGATCCTGGGGTTAGGCAAGGGCCCCTACACTCATCAGTACATGTACAGTGCCGTGAAAAAGTATTTGCCCCTTTCCAATTCCTTATTTTTTTTTTTTTTTTTTTTTTTGCATATTTATCACACTTTAATGTTTTGGATCATCTCACAGAGACAACCCAAGTAAATAAAAAGGCATTTCTAAATTATGATATTATGTATTAAAGGGGACATATTATGCAAAAATCACTTTTTCACTTTTTCAGAACAGAAGCATAGAGAATCACACAAACCCTGTGTGTAATAACAGCACGTAATTGGAACAGCTGATTCAATGAAAGCAAACAGAGCTTTTAAATTTACATTTCACCATGATGCTGTTGTTGTTTAACCTGAAACCTTCAATACTAAGTGGTTGGGAAAGGGCAGAGGATTTGAAAAAAAAACTCTGAGTGTGATTGAATGAACGTCTGTCACATTTACGGGAAAATCAGAGTAACAAAACACGTGTCGTAGCCGCCACCAAGGTGCGTGTGCGCAGCCACTGAGGAATAACGCGAAACATGGCGACTGTAGACATGTCGGTACACAACTTTTGTCATTTTTTAAAGAAATAAACTCACTGCTGTTTTTTGTTCTTCTTTAAATGGAGAAATGTCATCAAGTTCTGATAAAACTGGCGCTTTCGCTCTTATTAAATAAATAGTCTCGGCTCGAGTCCAACGCTTGCTTCCGGCGGCCATCCTGGAAAATGTGCCCGCTAGCCACGGAATATGTGCATCATCGCGACAGGACAAGGGGACGAGCATGCGCAGAATGAACGCATACATGATGGAGGAATTATTATATTATTATTATTATTATTATTATTATTATTATTATTTAATTAGGATTTAAAATCAGAATAAACCACCCACTTACTTCCTGTTTAAGTTTAATTCGGAATGGTCATTTTCATTCGGAATTAGGTGTTTACAAGGTCTTTTTAAAGAGGATTTAACTTTTATTTGGAATTAAAGCCCTCATGTAAATGTAGCCAATGTCATGCTGTCCTGTCTGTCATCTTGTTGCTCAACAAGCTAACAATGCACGCGTATCTTTGGCACAGAATGTTTACCTTCCGCTGGCACGGCGCTACGTGCCAATGTGTGTACAGGAAGCAAGAAGGACAAACAGGAAAAACAGGACAAATAATCAGTTACTTTCAGTAACGGAATTATTTTCATGAAAATGTAACTAATAACGGTATTACTTGATTACTTGAATTGTAAAACTAATGCATTACGTTACTCGTTACAACAAAACAATAGTCATAGTACTCTAACAGATTACTTTGTAATGCGTTACCCCCAACACAGCTACCACCATCCACAAAAAAGGATCCTGGTGGCTAAGAAAAGGGCTTTGTTGCAAGAATAAATCAATCTCTGATTTAATACATTTTAATTGGATTAACATGTTTCCATGTATTCCATGTATATAAAGTTCCTGTTTTACTTGGACTCACACAATAATTCTACTTTTTTTTAACTGCATGTAAGTTAATGTCCTGATAGTTGCATTTAATGATGATGATGACTGATTGTGTGGTATGATTTAAAGGATCACTAATTACACTTCAGACCTGGCCCAGGAAACAGTAGATGCAACCATTGCTCAGGCCTTCCAGCTCTACAGTGATGTCATCCCTCTGGACTTCAGGCAAATCCACTCTGGTACTGCAGACATCGAGATGTTCTTTGTAGCTAAAGGTAAGTCTGGTTTTAATCAGATATTCTGACACAGTCTTAACTCCTACTCAAAAATTAAATACGATGACATGTCACTTTACAGTTAGTCTTGTTGCCTCCTTGTTGGATTAATTTGACCTCACGGTCAAAGGCCTTTCTCTCTTTGCATGCAATCAGATGATGTATTGTTTGAATTTGATGTGCTGCAGAACACGCGGACGGTTACAACTTTGATGGGAAAGGTAGAACCATGGCTCATGCACAACGTCCAAGAAAAGCTCAGGGAGGGTTTGTACACTTTGATGAAGATGAAACCTGGACTGTTAGTGAAAAAGGTAAATAGTGTATACGCTTCATTGAAGAATCTGTTTAGTTCACTGATGTGATTCATGCATTTTCACCTACAAACTGCTGAAAGCCACAGGCTACCAACCGCTGGCATACTAATGAAAACAATGTATTGCAACCACAGTTCCTAAAAGGTTGGGGCACTTTGTAAAATGAACATTAAAAAAGAATTAAATATTTTTATTTTTATATCTCATAAATCCATATTGTATTCACAACAGAACATAAACAACATATAGATTTAGAATCTGAGACATTATACCATTTAATGAAATATATTAGCTGATTGAATTAGATAGCAGCAAAACATTTTTGAAAGGTAGGGACAGGGGAATTAAAGGCTGGAAAAGTAAGTGGTACTTAGAAAAAAAAAACATGGAGGAAAATTTTGCAGGTCATCTTACTGCTACAACTGTTGGCACATCTGTGTGTGTCTGTGTCGATTTGCATGCCAAACAGTTGCTTCATTTGTCCTTGATATGTCTCAGAAGACTTCTTGGGTGTACTGGTTCAAAACTGGTGATGTAAAAATCATTATGTACAGATTTTCTATAAAATTCCAAAATGTTTTGCTGAGTCTTTATTCAGGGACTTCTGTTGCATTCCATTTACCACAGAAGTTGGATATTGGAGCTGGGAATGACATCACACCCGAGTTGAATGCGTTCCATTTTCCACAAGCTCGTTAGGTTAATTGGCATCAAGTCAGAAACATGACTGGGGGTGCTTCTCACTTCCCTTATTATAAGGCTTGGGTCTTTGGCGTGAGTCTTTTCCTTGAGTCTTAGTTCCGCCCACCAGAGACTCATGGAGAGACCGAGGAATCGACACGGAAGACTGAAGCCATAAGACTGATGTTTAACGGTCCACGGTATGTCCTTCCCTCTGCAGCGTCACGTGAAGCGACGTCAGTTTATGATGACGGTGCGGCTGATCATCAATCAGCTGATCATCATCAATCAGCTGTCAGGAGGCAGAAACAGCTGTGTCTGCATAATTTGTATTGTATTTATTTAAAAAAATCTCTACATTTACAGTGTTTGGTCTCAGTGTGGATCAGAAAACACCTGCATGAAGAGAAACCTGCAGTAAACATCAGGAGTTTAAAAGGCTCAATAACTGATGGGCTGGCATTTTAAAAAGTGTTTGAAATAAGCATTTACAGTGGAATGTTGAGAATATATTTAATAAAATCAATATTAAAGAGTGAATCAGTATGGAGTTTAATATTTGATTTGATTTCTGATTCAACTTCAGCATCAAAATGTTAAAAGCTCATAAAATCAACAGAATCAGATATAAATCTGATCTCTTCATAATCTAAACAGAAATAACCACTAAATAGACTACTATACCACCCAGCAAATATTAGTTATAAAAGACGTTAAAAAAACGGCTCCACTCCAAAAAAATGTCTAGATTTAACTGAAAAGTGAAAGGTAAAATAATGTAATTTTCAGGTCGCAATATGGTCATATTTTAAACGACTATTTTTGGGCTAAATTTGGACTAAAACAGACGGACAAAACATGGCTCAATTTCCTACGACTATCTTTTCACTAAAGGTTATGACAGATGTAGAAATAAACGTCTAAATGATGTCAGTGTTTGGGGGGAAAGGGAAGATTTATATCTGAATCTTTAGATTTTATGAGCTTTTAACATGTTTTATGGATGAAGGTGAATCAAAACAAATCAAATATTAAAACCCATACTGATTCACTCTTTGTCATTTATTTTATTTAATATATTCTCAATATTTCACTATAAATTCTTGTTTTAAACACTTATTTTAAATCCCAGCCCATCAGTTAATGAGCTTTTTCTAAACTTCTGATGTTTATATTCTGTTTAGAGTCCGCTGAGTCCGTTTATCATCTGTAATAAACTCTGTTTCTCCTCCACTATTTTTTGCTGCTGCTGCTGTATAGTTTCACTGACATCCACTATGTAGCAGTGTCCAATCAGAGAGTGATATCCAATAAGGGGGCGTGCCTCTGAGTAAAAAGAGATCCAGGTAGCCTGCTCTCATGTGTCTTTGCTCATCGGTCTTCAAATCTCAGTCCTCGGTCTCATGGCTTGGGTCTTAGACCCGTCTAAGGGCTTTGGCACGGCCGTCAAGATGGCGGATCAGAAACTACTTCCGGTTCAAGCAAATCCATAGGCTCGAGGACCGATCTATAAGGGATTTGGGATCCGGCCTGGGTATAAAAGGAGCATTTTAGAGAGACACAGTCTATCCGAAGCATTGATGTGCAGAAATTCATGTGTCTGTTAAAGAGAACATCTGAACGTTGTAGAAAATTTTCAGAAAACAATCCTCAACATGAAGAGGAGAGGGATCATCCAGCTTGTTATCAGCACACAGTTCAAAAGCCTGCATCTCTGATGGTATGGGGTTGCATTAGTGCCTGTGGTGAGGTCAGCTTACACATCTGGAGGCACTATCAATGCTGACGAGTATTTAGAATTGTTAGAGCAACATTATCCTATCTAGACAGCATCTCTTTCAGGCAAGGCCTTGTATATTCAAGACCAGTGGTTCTAAAATGGGGGTACGTGTACCCCTGGGGGGTACGTGAAGGCACTCCAAGGGGTATGTGAGATTTTGAAATATATTCTGGCTATTTCAGAAAATATCGCCTTTCTATGCACGTCAGGAGCAACACGATGTTGCAAGTATATTATATACATTTTAAAATCACATTCGTGCTGCGAACGTCTGCAGTGTGTTTTCTCTGTCCTCTAAAAAACAGTGATATTCATTGGAGCGGAAGATAAAAGGTTTCTCCCTCCCCGTCCTTCACTCCATGCATAACTTGGCACTTTTATGCACAGCCAGGACGTCAGTCTAGTTTCACTGTTCATTAACTGTGCCAGCCAAGTCTGTAAGAGGAGGGACTGACTTTTCATTCATCCTATGTCAAATATGATTAATAAGAGTAATAAGGGCACAGCTGAGGGTCGCGGTGAGAGGAGTTAACTCACACTACGCACAGATTGGCTCACCTGTTTGTGTTCCAGAGTGGTCAGAGGAGTAATTTCAGTGAGCTGGTTGATCCGTAGCATTTATAAGTAGTATGTCTGAGGTCAGAGGAGACTGTGTTGGTAAATATTTCACTGGAATAAAGTCCCGTTAGTTTAGAAACAGCTCCAGCTGTGCGAGTAGCGCATTTGCGCTCATGTGGACATGCCGGGCTGCCTGCTGCCTGTCTCCCTCTCTACCAGGCTACATGAGGCAAAAACACAAGCACTGACTACAGACAGATATGAGGAGAGGACAAATATCAGGTGGTGTTATAGAGGAGAACAATTTTGTTCCTCTGTCTGCCTTAAAAATGGGCACCACCACCACCAAGTGCACTCATCGGAGCGAAACTTTGAAAAAATATCTGCAGCAATGTCACGCTGTGAAATGATGTAGCAGGTGTGAAAGCTTGCATTGACTCGCTACAGGTTCGAAATGTAAATATTTAGTGTGAGTAATTGCGAAAAAAATGTGTATAGAGTGTAAGGACTTAAGTTAATGAAGCGGAGTTTATATTTTGTAAATTAATTAAATTTAGTGACCCTAAAACCTCCTGAGTCTCCCCCATGGCAGAATGGTTTGACCCACACTGGCACATGCCTGTCAGTCACTGTATTCACGTCACTCCATTCATAAAAAGCTTCATGATTTATTTTTGTGAGGAAATGCTGACTAGTTCATGATTTCAGTTTGAGAAGAGATCTTTATTATGATCCCAAAAAGGGGCACTAAGCTGTCGTTTTATAATTAGTTAATTATTTACAGGTTTTTAGTTCTTTCTAGCTCTATGTTTTTATTTCCAAATTGTTCCAGAGAGACCACTGCAGCCGAGCAGAGTTTTGCACACTCTGGGTTTAAATGGTTTTATGTCTTCCACTCACTGTTTTCAACACCTTAATTTGAATTCCATTACATTTAGTGATGAGAAAATGTGCCATGAATTTAGTCAAGCATTTCTAACATTTAAAATGTTTGAAAAAATATTTGTAACTTATACTTGTTTATCAGTTACAAAGTTTGATAAATCAGACAGTTGTCACAGCGCTATTTAATATGTTTCTTTTTGGCCAAAAGTTTTGAGCTGTTTAGGGAGTACTTGGCTGAAAAAATACTTCACAGGGGGTAAATGACCGATAAAAGATTGAGAACCACTGTTCAAGACAATACTTAGGGAACGTAATATGCAAAAAAACACTTTTTCAGGCTTTTCTAACACAAATATGTCCCCCTTGCCTGTCCACAATCCCCTCAAGTACCAGAAAAATCCATTCCCTCCCCCCCTCTCTTTCTCCACCTTTCAGAAAATGTGCTAAAACAAGCTATTCTCAGATTGTAGATCTAGTGACCTCACCAGGGGCTTAAGCACCCACCCCCAAGTTTGGTTGGCCCTCCCCAACTTGGAGGAAAGTTCCACCCTCCTCTACTGATCTTCCTCTCAGTTACAAGCTGAGATGCTGGATAGCTCAGTGGGTTACCCTGCTGACTACGGTCTGGGAGATTGATGGTTTTAATCCCAGTCAAGTCCTAAACTTTGGATAGAAGTGTCTGTAACATCAGGAGTGCTGCATCCATTTTCTGAAAGGGGTGGGGTCAGACAGCTAATTACCATTTAAAGCCACAGAAACGGCTCATTTTGAGAAGGGCTGACACAGAGGGGTTTGTAGACATGAAAAAATCCTATACTGGAGTGTTTTTTCAGCAACAAACTTCACAGGCAAGTTTTGGGGACATCTGAGAACAATATAAACTTGTCTTTAAATGGTAAAATATGTCCCCTTTAACCACATTCAACACAACAACATGGCTTCACAGTAGAAGAGTCCAGGTGCTGAACTGGCCTGCCTGCAGTCCTGACCTTTCACCAACAGCAAACATCATTAAACAAAAGATCAAGCAAAGACGACCCAGGACTGTTGAGCAGATAGAATTCTAGATCGGACAAAAATGTCACAACATTCTTCTCCCAGAACTCCAGCAACTGTTCTCCTCTCTTCCCAGGAGTTTACATACTGTTGTTAAAGGAAGAGGGGATGCTACACAATGTTGACTATGACCTTGTCCTTACTTTTTAAGATGTGATGCTGCCATCAAATTCAAAATGAGCTAATATTTTTCATCAAATGGTAATATGTCCAAAATTTTAAACATCTATTATGTGGTTTATGTTTTATTTTAATAAAACAGGGTTTTTGAGATTTGCAAATAATAGCCTTTTGTTTCATTAAGGTTTTATATAGTGCCCCAACTTTTTTGGAAGAGTGGTTGTTTTCTGGACTAAATATGTGACTGTTTTTGTGGTCATTACTGTGTTAAGAAGCAAATCTGCTGCTGGTGGCCGCCCATGAGATTGGGCATTCCCTGGGCCTGGATCACACCCAGGACAACAGCACACTAATGTACGAGGAATATAATTACTTCGACACAAAAGGATACAAGCTGCCAGATAATGAAAGACGTGGGGTTCAAGCCCTCTACGGTAAGAAAACATCAATACAACAATTCATTTTAATACTGGGTTTAAAAGTAAGACGGTTATAGTGAGTTTAAGGCAAATGATCTGAAGACATTTCTATGAAATATACAGTGCTTAACAAATTTATTAAACCACCTGTCGTATTTGTCTCAGAGACCATCCAGCATCATGAAGTGCTTTAATGCGGATGCTTTCATTTTCACTGAGCTCTCCACGTTTTACCATTTTGAACAGGAATGAGGAATTTCAAACTGAATTCACCTTTTTATATCCAAATTTGAGCCAGCTCACTGGGCTTCACTGAGAAGTCAGAAATGAATCAAGCATAACATTCAACCACTAAAATTCATTTTTCTCTTCAGGAATGCAAGTAAATAACTATCATTTGACATATTAATCAAGAAATATTAATGTGCTTTACTATTTTTCTTTTTTTTTTTTGTAAATCAGTTAATTTAAAAAATAAATGGATAACAATAATGATTATATTTTAGCATTAAAAATATCATTTGGGTTAAAGAGCTCCTACATATTGGTGTATTAACCATTGCAGAAACATAAAAAATGATTTTGGTAATTACCAATGCTGTAAATTTAGGGCAACTGTGGCATAAACCTTACTTTGTTTACGGTTAGGGTGGTCTAATAAATTTGTTAAGCACTGTATATAACTGTCAAATATCTAATTAGCTTTCTAATTATAATATTGAATAATGTTTGCTGTGACATTGAAATGGTTGGGTCAGAATTTGGACATTAACAATATGGAAGTGTACCCAACCACCAACAACCATGGCAGATTCAAAGTCCCCTAAAACACCTTTCTTGATGTTTCTCAGCCTGAGCATCAGCAGGTCACCTTGTTCACGTCTACCTGCCAAAATTCTTTAGGTCTAGAAATACGATTGGTTAAAAAGATATTTGTGTAAATGAACAGTTGAACAGTGAGGTATACCCAGTGAAGTGTTCAGCAAGTCTATTTATAGAGATTTATGTTTGGTTTTGATGACTAACAGCCATATTTTCATCACTTTTGTGGTTTTACAAATCTTTCTCTCAGGCTCCCGTCAGCCAGTGGAGCCTAGCCCTGAAGATGAGCAGTGCAATCGCACTCTTGTGTTTGACGCAGCTACCTCCTTTCGTGGAGACCTCGTCTTCTTCAAAAATGGGTACTTTTTGAATATTTGTTCTTCTCTTACTTTTATAAAGAATATCATCATGCATCTTCTCATACTTCAGTGTTTAATCCAAACCAGGTACTATTGGAGAAAGTGTTCAAAAGACATCTATTTCACCAATGTGAACACAAAATGGTCAGAAATCTACATTGTTGACGCTGCATATGAGGTTCCTCACAAAAATGTGGTGTATCTTTTTGAAGGTAATGCTCTATTATTTTGATGTTTCATATATTTAATTAACCATTTGTCAAGTTCTGCCTTCCTTGGATACTCTAAGTTAGACAAAAGCTCAGTCCCAATACACCCCTTGTCCCTACCACTTAGCTTTACCCCTACATCTTGCGTGTTCACATACAGTGCTAAACAAATTTATTAGACCACCCTAACCAAAGTAAGGTTTATGCCACAGCTGCCCTAAATTAACAGCACTGGTAATTACCAGGGGCGATTCTACGATCAGAGGTTTAGGGGTGCTGAGCTGCCCAGCTAGGCAAGATAAATTTAACTGTTTCGTACATTTTAATGTAATTTAATTCTCACATTTGTGAAAGAAAAGCATAACACTTTTTGGGAAAGTCTGTGACTAAACCATCAAATCTGATAACGGTTGTTTAAAAGTTGAGCCACAGCAAAAGAGGAATGGATTGGAATCATAAAATAAACATATCGTTACCCTACTTTCAGGGGGAAGACAACTCATTTTGATACAGCAGCTCCTTAACATACACATTAACAGTATGCGTGTTTCTGGAGTAAAGCAGCCCACTATAGTGAGTACCAAAAATACCAAAAACTGACCTTAGCCTACTCTTTCCCTGGTCTGCTCTCTCATCTCCCAGAGTCTCTCCCTGTTCTTGTCCTCCTTGTATAGTGAAATTAATCAAACAGTAAAGCATATAGTCAATTAGGAAAATGTAATGAAGATGTCCTGTTTAGAATGAAGTCCACTGATAAATGTTAAGTGTCCATGTGCTTGGGGAAAGCATTAAATGTGGGGAGAACACATAACTCCCATGACATCTATGTAAGATTAAATTGTGAATGGAATGTTTTTCTTTGTCAGCTTAAAAGTTGCTGTTTTGCGTGATGCCACTATTCTCTGTTTGTTTTCTTAGTTTGTTCTTCCTGATCTTGCACTCTCTCCTCTCCTTCCCCTTTTTCATCTCTCCTTCTTTGGACTGACAATCATACACAAATAGACTGTACACAGTTACATTAAAAACTACATAAATATGAAAAAATACTAATAAGAATACTAATATATAAAGTCCTCTCTCTGCTCCTCTCTCTCTCTCTTTATACTGTCAACCAAAAGGCAAATAACCAAACAATGCATTTTATATCTAATAAGAGATATAAACTGAAACTTGTTTCAAAAAACAATCTTATATCCATGATTAGACTGTCTATCTGTACACACACGTACACACGCACACACACAATAGGAGTTATAATGTTTATGGGCATCCAGTCAGTTAGCTAGTCAGTAGCACCTTGGCTTAATATTAACACATGCACATGACACAACAGCTAGCTTCTCTCATTCTAATTCAAACAGAGGACAGTGGTACAGTCTGACCACCTGTAACGTTTCCTAGCTAGAAAAAACGTTAGCTAACTCCTACCTAACAACATCAACAGTGAACTACGATTAAATGCATCAAAAATGAGGACTGGTAATGATTATATTGTGTTGGTACTGAGTGGCAGAGGTTAAGAAATGTGCCACATATGCTGGTTTAAGCCAGGTACTTTCACCATAACTGCATACCACTGGGAGGCAGCGCATTGTGCAGACAGAGCGCTCTGAGCGTGAGTTGAGGAGAGGTGGGAGGGATGGCGTGGATCAAACCATTTTTGAGGCAAGGGGGGGGCTGCTGTATTTTTGTTGTTTAACTATTATGTTTCAATCAAGTACTGTATGGTTTATCTATTGTTCTTGCTTGTTAAAAAAAAAGGACATAGTAAATAATAATAATAATAAAAATCACTCAAAGTTTAGGGGTGCTGGTATTCAATTTAGGGGTGCTTCAGCACCCCCAAAAATGGGCTAGAAACGCCTACAGTAATTACTAAATCATTTTTTATGTTTCTGCAATGGTTAATACACTAATATGTAGAAGCTCTTTAACCCAAATGATATTTTTAATGCTAAAATAGAATTATCATTGTTATCCATGAATTTTTTCAAATTTACTG
This sequence comes from Cheilinus undulatus, assembly GCF_018320785.1. Taxonomy (NCBI): domain Eukaryota; kingdom Metazoa; phylum Chordata; class Actinopteri; order Labriformes; family Labridae; genus Cheilinus; species Cheilinus undulatus. The sequence continues at coordinate 8,773,078 of NC_054866.1, forward strand.
ATTTATAAAAAAAAAACTGAAAAAATAGTAAAGCACAATAATATTTCTTGATTGATATGTCAAATGATAGTTATTTACTTGCATTCTTGAAGAGAAAAATGAGTTTTAGTGGTTGAATGTTATGCTTGATTCATTTCTGACTCCTCAGAGAAGCCCAGTGAGCTGCCTCAAATTTGGGTGAATTCAGTTTGAAATCCCTCATTCCTGTTCAAAATGGTCAAACGTGGAGAGCTCAGTGAAAATGAAAGAGTCCACATTAAAGCAGGTCATGATGCTGGATGGTCTTCGAGACAAATATAACAGGTGGTCTAATAAACTTGTTAAGCACTGTATATGGGGGCGGTGTCCTGATTCTTGTTGTAATGAAGGTTTAGGATGAAGTGCATACTTAGTCCTTCAATCTTAGATTTCTAAACTGTGTGTTCTTGGGAAATTTTCCAGCAAGATGGCTGGTCAAGTATCGTAGAAGTGTAAAAAAATGTCAGTAGTTTTCTTTGCAGGTATGAGTTGAAGATTTTGGCATTGAATCAATTCAGTATGGTCCTTTTATTTTTAACAAACACTTTTAAAAATGCCTGTGGTAAAAAAAAAAAGAAAAACTCTGATAACATCATATCTGTTGATGTAGATGCTATTAAAGACTACCAATCTTTGTTATGATGCAGCAGAAATGCTAATATTTGTTCTATGCTGAAGGGAAATACATATCAAATCAAACCAAATCATCTTTATTCATATAGCACCTTACACACAACACAGTTGATCCAAAGTGCTTTACAGAAAACAGCATTAAAAGAATAAAAAGAAACAGAAGAAAATGAGTCAAATTTAAAAGCAATAAAAAGTAACAACTGCTCATAATAGTAATTATTATAACAAGAACAATTCTGATCACAATACTAAACAATATTAGGAGAAAAAGGGGGAGGGGTTCAAAGTTTTGGGGCACAGATAGAAAATGCCCTGTTTCCATAACTTTTTGCCTTAGTTCTCTGGATGGACAGGAGGTGTTTGTTGGATGACCTTAGTTGTCTGACGGTGTGGTATGGAGACAGGAGATCAGTGATGTGTGTTTTGGGGGGGCAATCCATTTAGTGCTTTAAAGACAAACAGAAGGATTTTGAAATTGATTCTGTAGGTGACAGGTAGCCAGTGCAGTGAAGAAAGAATGGGTGTAATGTGGGCTGTCTTTTTGACCTTGTGAGGATTCTTGCTGCTGCGTTTTGGACGAGTTGAAGCCGGGATAGACAGGAGTGTGTGATACCAAAATATAGTGAATTACAGTAATCAAGACCGGATGAAATGAGTGCATGGATTATCTTTTCTAAGTCTGAGGTGCAGAGAATTGGTCTGAGTTCGGAGATAATACGGAGCTGCATGAAACTAACCTTGACTACACGAGTGATTTGTTTGTCGAATTTTAAACCTGAATCAAATATAACACCAAGGTTTTTTGCATGTGGTTTTACAGAGAGGGATAGTGGACCAAGATGAGATACTGTCAATGAGATGCTGTGGACCAAATATGATTATCTCAGTTTTTTTCCTGTTTAGTTGAAGGAAGTTGGTTGCCATCCAGGTTTTAACATCATGGAGACAGTTATTGAGGTCGTGTAATTTGTTGTGGTCAAGCGGAAGGTAGATCTGGGTATCATCTGTGTAAAGATGAAAAGAGATATTATGTTTTTGAATAATCTCACCTAACTGGAGCATGTAGATGGAGAAGAGAATTGGGCCAGGTATGGAACCTTGAGGGACGCCACAGGATAAAGGGACAGAGGAGGAGGACTAGTTATTAATTGAGATGCTTTTTTGGATAGATATGATGAAAACCAGTTGAAAGCAGAGCCAGGTGTGACCTGTTTAAGTGGGTGGAATGATCAACTGTGTTGAAAGCTGCAGTTAGATCAAGGAGCAGAAGGATAGAGCAGTTTCCTGAGTCTGAAGCTAGAAGGAGGTCATTTGTTATTTTCAATAAAGTGGTTTCAGTACTACGGAGGGCTCTGAAACCGGCCTGGAATTTTTGAAAAAAATTCAGTTTTGAGTAAGATGGGACAGCAGTTGGTTTAAGACAGCTTTTCCTAGGATTTTAAAGAGAAAGGAGAGATTGGATATCGGTCTATAATTATTAAAGAATAAAGCACAGCAGTGAGTTGTTTTCTTTTTAAAAATGCCAAAAGTCTGTACTGACATGTCTCCAGTCATCATGGTTCACACTATTCAGTGCTGTATAAAGTTTACTCCTTCTGTAGGGGCGCAGCTTGGTAGCAGCTACGTCATGAGTTTTGTTGTTTGGTTGGCCCGTAAAGATGTGACAGAATGTTCATCCAGTCACCCTCTGAGTTTTTTTTTCAAAGGCTCTGCCCTTTCCCAAATGCTGTCTATGAGTGGTTTTCCAGATGGATGTGTGAAACATCCATCTGGCATGCCAGGTGAACAAGCCATCAGTTACAACTGAAAACCGCCTCTCAGTTGGGTGTCACACACACAACTTGTGCAACACTTCTACCGCGCATGATCTGCAAATATGTACTCAGATCCTTAAACGTGAGGAGTGGGTTTATCACCCTCAGCGCAGGCTCCCAGGAAAGGCTGCTTTCCTCATAGCATAGGCATCACACAGTAGGCAGCAGTTTAGACCTAATAAAGGCTTCATATAACATCAGCGTGAAAGCAGAAATATTATTGTATTATCGTTATTATTTTCATTGAAAGAGTGAAGAAAATAATGACTTCCTTTTCTCCAAAATTGTATCAGCAGTTTTTGAATTGACAGAAATCACCAATATAACACTTTATGAGCCGGGTGATGTTAGCAATAATATTGTTAGAGTGGTCTGTAACATTTATATTTATAACAGATGAAGGGAAAGAGAGCCGTCCTTGAACAGATACGCTAAAAGGCACTGAATAATGCTAATACATTTAAATAACATTAAGACACCTGAAGTTATGAGTAGATGGGATGGCTAAATGGCACTGACATGACCTCAGGATCAGGCAGTACAGGGTTTGATTCCTGCAGTGTCTGGAAAATTTATTTATCTATTCATTTATATTTAATTAATTAATTACTATTATTGTTATTATTATTATTATTTTGCTGGTGGCTCTTATGCACTGCTCAGAAATGTAATCACTCAGGCCAGGAAATATGTAGGACTTGAACATTTGCTTTAATGTGTGATCAGAAAGTGCTGACCTAACTAAATATTTCAGTCCATGACAGTTTGCATTAAATAGTCATTTAAATATTTTGATTATTTGCGCTGACATCACACCAATGGTTCTGTCAGCTGTCCTTACATAGAAAAACACTCTGCAGTCCCATGAGTATAAGAATCCCAACATAAAAATGTCATTGATAGTTTAAGTTCTGCTGTGGACTACCAGAGAGAACATGAAAATTAGAGACCTCAGAGTCACCTTGCTCTGCCAGATGTGCTGATCCTGGACCTGGAGCACAAACGCTGACAGTGTCATGCCTCTTTGTCCCCAGTCTACAGCAGGGAGGGATCCACTATTTAATTGATCTGGTTAAACTACTTTATATTAAGTTGAACTTCGAGGTCTGGTCGGTGCATCACTAGACAAACGACTCTGATGAAGACACAGTGCATGTCAAAACGTTAGTCCTCTGCACCTGATTAGAATGCATTAAGAGATTTGTGTGTTCCAGTTTCTTCCTTGGCTTTGCCTATGAGTTAAATCCATTGAAACACCTTATGTTTTTGCAAAGGAACTGAACGATGAATACCCTGAATACTGTAATATTTCAGTTTTTCATTTTTTTATAATTTTTTATAAATTTGCAAAAACAACATAATTCTGTTTCTACTGCCATGATGAGGCAGTGAGTCTAGATTAATGAGAACAGAAGGGATTTTTTTTTTTTACTTTAGTATCAGGCTGTAACATAAGAAAATTGAAAAAAGGGAATGGGTTCTGAATCCTCTGAATGCACTGTATATGACTCATCACTAAATTCTGCTTGTCATCACCATTGTAGTGTGGCAGCAAAATTTCTTGGCACAGATAAACACAAAAATGCTTTAATAGCTCAGTCTTGTTATAATACAGCTGTCTTCTGAAAATAATTAATTAGAGTAAAGCTGCAACGACTTGGTCCAGACTGCTGCAACCATTGCCAGCGAAGTTCTTAAATCAGCTCAAATCGGTCTGAACAGGGCTTAACAAGGAGTTGCCCTGCAATAGTTGTGATGAGAAGGGGCTCTCTGATTGGTGTATCAGCAGATCAATCAGAGAGCCAACATTGGGTCAATTCAATAATTACTTTGACGCGCTGCAGAATCACTTTGCGATTTAATAACCTTCAACTCTTCCTCTAAAGGTGCTCAGTACTGGGGAATAAAAGCTGATTCAGAGACAGTAATGTCAGGATATCCACAGCCTCTTACCAACCTCGGCCTCCCACCTTCAGTCACTCACGTGGATGCAGCTGTTTATGAGTCAACAACTAAAAAGACATTCATATTTTCTGGTAGCCAGTATTGGAGGTGAGTGTTTGCAATGGCCATGATCTTTCATGATTGTTAACATGTAATGCAAAAAAAAGGGCACAAATATATTGTTTGGTACTGTTACACACCTTGACAGCATTGTTCACAGTGCATTTTTCTGTCTTGCAGATATGATGATGGAAGTAATGAAATGGACCCTGAATACCCACGAGACATTAAAAAAGACTTTCCTGGCATAGGCTCCAAAGTAGATGCTGCCTTTGAGAATCGTGGTGAGATATGACATTGACTTTGGACATTCAGCCCATTTCATTGAAGTCAGAGCTGCTCTTTGGCAGAGTGAAAGAAAATGAGTCAAGCTTTAATACAACTACCACCACTGATTCAAAGATAGCGATGAAGGTGAAGAACTTAACAGCTGAAGGTGCTTTCACATTTAGGACACAACTTGTCTCAGGGTACACTTGATCCCAAAGTCTGACTCATTTGAACAATGTGAACATAAGTAAGACCTGAGCTGAAGGGAGGTGGACTCGAGCCTGATTCGTGAGTACTCAAGCTTCTCTGTGGGAGAAGCGGACGCAACCCTGGTCGGTCATATATGAGTGATAGTACCTGAGGTCATGGAGGGTTTTTGTTCTTCAACTTCACACCCATGTGCCTTTCGTGCCCCTGAAATGCCTTGGCTGTAGGCTATGCACATTGACTTACCTGCCAAGCCCCTTTCCCCCACTTGAATGAGAATGCACCGTGCATGCCACCCCTGTCTGTGGCCCACCTCCACCAGATTTTCCCCCCTGTCCATACCCTCCTCCACACACTCTTTCCAGGGTGCTGTGACCTCCAGCAAAGCCACTTGTTTTCATGTTTCAGACAAAAGCATAATATCTGGTCTGAGTGTGGACTCTGTGATGTTCCCTAGGAATCTAAGTTGTTTTCCTAGATGCACATTCATCTGCCAGTCAGATGCTGTTACCAAGAGGCCTCTCTGGCTAGTTGTTCTCCTGCACTTATGAAAGTGATTCATGCTGGTTTGGAGATGTTTCCCTTGGTTGATGATGGTGCAGATGGACTCAGCAGCTACCTTCAGCACCTGGTTGTAGCAGTGCTTTAGGACAGCTGCTGAAGATGTGCTCCAGTGTTCCTCTCTCCTCGTACAAGGACCATGATGGTGCTAATGCCTTACCCCAAAAGAATAAGTTTGAAGGGCTGGGCAGAATATCATATACAGACTAGATATGTGCAAAATATCAGCACACCGTCTGCCTTATGCAGTTTAACTGTAATGGTCACTTTATTCCTGGTCTGTCTTAAGCTAAGGTTATGCAGCAACCTACTGTATTGTTATATTTTGGTCTTTGTATTTTATCATCCTGTCTATGTTGTCTGGTATCTTGTAGTTGTCTGGTTTTTATGTAGATTTTCAATGGACTCTTTGTTGTATATACCATCAACCTGGTCTGGGACTACAGACAGAAATTATCTAGAGATGCATGATATCATTGGCAGTATTTCCGTATTGGCCAAAAACAGCTTAAAAAGTTAATTATTGGTATCGGCCAATAATAAAATTTACGCTGATCTGTATGGTTGATAAAGTGACATCATAATTCAGCGCACAACAAACTCAACATGTCGACTGTGTGTGTGATGTTTGAGGGATGGGAACAAGACAGCAAAGTAGCTGTTTGCATTGCTTGTAAAGTGTATGTGATGCGTGGAGGAGCTTGGCAACATACCTTTACCGCCGCCAGTTTAATTCTACATCTTAAAAACTGTCACCCTGATGGCTACAAGGACTTTCTTCAGATAAAGAATGACAAAACTTTGTGCCAGGGAAAACTTGTCAACAGCCTCTAGTTAAAGGGATAATTCAACATTTTGGCAAATTCACCCATAGCCATAATTCCTATAGTCTTAGTAATAGGTTCATTTCCTTTAGTTGTTGGTGCAAGCTGTTTCTAGATCTGGGGGGACCGATATACCAGCTGCACAGCTAACGCTATGTTAGCAGACAGTATTTTTTGCTTTCCCTCATCAAACTTATCAAATACACAGTCCAACAACTCCAAAACACTTTTGTGGACAAGTTGTGACCTGCACATTCACCACGCTTTGAAATAATAACATATAGTTATGTAACATTACGACACATGAAGGAAACACTCTGAACTATTTCTTGAGTAAACCACTGGGCGGAGTGACACAGTGCAGCAGCCATGTCTTGAGTGTAGTTCCAGCTTTGCATTTAACTTTAAAACATCTCTGTCTCGTAATGTTCCGTGATTATTTCATAGCGTGGTGAATTTGCAGGCCTTTGGTGTCCTGATTTAGGGTGTATCCATACCTGTGGCTCGTTTGCTTTGTTCCGATTCAGGGGCATAACTGATACGTTTGTTTCAGTTGTCACTTGGTTCGTTTCTATTCACATGGCAAAAGTCTCTTGCGGTCCAAAGTTGTAAACAAATGCCACGTGCGCTCCAATTCGTCTCTCATTGGTCAGAAATCTTACTCGGAAGGCGGGGGAGTTTCCTTATCTTCATTCATTCATTCAGGTTCTTAACCGCTTTCCACAGGGAAAACAACAGCCATGGAGCATCAGCAGCGTGCATGGCTAGTTTTTTTTAAAGCGTTCATCTGGCTAATGTACCAGTGTTCGCTAATGTGCTGATGCACTTGTTAAAACGAAGATGTGCTTTCTCACAGAGCCACGACTGATTTCGCTCATTGTTTCAGAACAACTGCCCCAAACCAGCCAGGTGTGAATACACCCTTAGTAACAGCTGTCAATCAGCCTTCCAGGTGTTGGTTAGTTACCCTGACTGATGAAGTATTCTTCAGAGTGCGGTCAGATGTTTTCCCAAAGCTCTTAATGGGGCTCTCTGCGACTGATTGCATGTGAGACCTCTGATAAAGAAGTGAAACAGGCAAGTCACCTTCCCTCCCTTCAGTACTTTGATTTTCCCACTTAAAGCACATCCGGGCCCAGGTGATTAACCTCTCCAAACCCTGGAGAATCCATCTGGTTACTTGAACTGACCCTGCTGTGAAGTCCTCCATAAAAGCTCTGATGGGGGGCTGCTGGACACCTGATTTGGTTTTTGGCCCTTTGAACTCAACCTCGACCTGCATGTTTGTCACCAAGGAAAGAAGGGTCACTGAGATGGTGCAACCTGTAGAAATCACTTAAGAAATCCCTTAAATAGAACCTGTCTGACAAAGTGACGTAGGCTGAAACATCTCAAAAAGCAGCACATTATGGTGCCATCTGAAGAAGTCGAGAACAAATTAGAAGCACAGTTATTGACATTTTATTAGTCTCAAAAGGGTTACAAATCACTTTGGGACTCAAGTGAACCACAGTGAGAGCCATTATCCATATAGGGAGAAAACTTGGGACACTGGTGAACCTTCCCAGGAGTGACTGGCCTACCAGAACTACTCCAAGGGTGCATCAGTGACTCAGAAAATGGCAACCATGGAACAGTTCCAAGACGAAAACCACTGCTGACCAAAAATAACTAAAAGGCTCGTCTCACATGGAAAATAATTTGTGGACTGAAGAGATAAAAGTTGAACATTTTGGAAGCTGTGCGTCCAATTCATTTGGAGTAAAACTAACCGTCATTTCATAAAAAGAACACCAACAGTTAAATAAGGTGGTGGTATTGTGATAGTCTGCTGCTGCTTTGCTGCTTCAGGACATGGTTGCGTTATTCCTCGGTAGCTGCGCAAGCGCACATTGGTAGTGGCTACGTCACGTTTTGTTGCGCTGATTGGCCCATAAAAATGTGACAGAGTGTTCATCCAGTCACCCTCCGAGCTTTTTCCAAAGCCTCTGTCCTTTCCCAAATGATTTAGTATTGAAGATTTTTGGTGTGCCTGGTTAGTTGTTGCCACCAAGGGTGGCACAAGCAGTTATTAGGTTTAAGGCCTTGGTTCTCAACTGGTGGGTTAGAACCTAAAAATGGGTCTTGAAGTCATTTCCAATGGGTTATGGACTTATTTCTGGAATAAAATGTATCAAAACTCCACAATATGCTTTTATTTTGAAGGACAAGTCTCCCATCTCTATGTTTCATCATATGTTCTGGTAAACCTGTTAAAATTGAAAAATGCAATTACTCTTTCACATAGGGTCAGGTAGGTTTGGATGGCTTTCTTCCCTTAATAAATGTAATTACTACTTAAAAACTACATTTTGTATTTACTTGGGTTATCTTTGTCTAATATATTTACTGTGACAAATGTGCAAAATTAATACCTTAATTTTCTCTCACACAGGAAATCTGTTTTTGTCAAACGGCCCCAGACAGAGCGAGTACAACACGGCCTGCAGGAAAGTGATTCGAGTACTGCTCAACTACGGCTGGCTCGAGTGTTATTGAGCAAAAGAAAATGCATTGGCACATCTGATTTGTCAATGATTTTAGCAAGAAAACCATCAAAAATTAAAGTTTATGTTGCATTATTCTGATAACAATTCTTTGAAATGCTAAATCTGCTTAAGTGTTTACAAAAATCAGAATGTAATAATCATTCATACAATATAAATCATTTTAACTAATCTGAGACTGACTTTACTGATAACTGCAAATAGTATTGATTAATTTAATTATTAATTATTAATAATTATTCTATCTATTCAAAGGTATTTACCTAATAATGATGTTAAATAACACTTTTGAAGGATTAAAGTTATAGTTATGATTATTTGTTAAAACTGTTATGCAAGAACTTTCAAGAAATAACACTGATTCTCTTTAATACGGAACATTTGAAAATATTCTGCATGATTACCTTAGTAGACACAATAAACATTGCAAAGAGTTTATCCTTTATGTTGGGTTGTGACGTCTTTTGAATTCTGTACACTTTGTATCATAGAGCTTTTTTTGACTCAGTTTTAACCACATAAAAAAGACCTGAACACGGTGTGTGTGTGTGTGTGTGTGTGTGTGTGTGTATACATATATAAATATATTATGGGTGTAATGGTACAGAAAATTTTCGGTTCGGTACGTACCTCGGTTTTAAAGTCAGGGTTCGGTACGTTTTTGGTACAGTGATGGAGCGGATAAATAAAATTTAAGTTTAATTTTTTTATTAAATTGTATTAAAATAAATTGGCTGAATAAATTACATTTAAATTATAAATAATGCTGCGACCTCCCTCCAAAAGATCTTCAATGATTAAAAATATTAATAAATAAATTTTTGAATAAATAGGTTATTTTCATTGATATATTGACATATTTTTATCCATTCTTTAAACACTAAAATTTTCCAGCTAACTTGAATGCATCATCACACAACCGCAAGTTAGCTTAAGTATGGAAATTAGCATCTTTTTTTGCCTGTTTCAAAACGGACTACAGCACTGGCCTACTTTTTTAACCAATGGGACCTACTACAAAGTTTGGAAGAACTTTTCACAGCCCACCTTTGAGGATAAAGAGGTTAAAGCCATGTGAAATCTGAGGATAACTTTACCTGTGACACAGCTGCAGAGTCCTTCTCTCAGTCCTCTGAGGCTGATAGTTGAAGGTAAAGTTAATATGATTCACAGAGCCAGAGCATCATTGCTATACGGGTGATTTAAATGAAGCTGACGGCACTTCTAACTCCACATGTGCCATCACTCTTCTTCGTTTGTTTTTGTAACTGCTCCTTCTTCTGTAATGACGGTTGCTGGCAGCTTTTAGGCTCATTGCTGCCACCTGGATTGAAGTGACAACTCAACAGTTTTTTAATACTCAGACGTATATGTCGTATTACTCTGTGTACCGAACCATGACAGTACATGACGAATACAAATACTGTTACACCCCTAATATATATATATATATATATATATATATATATATATATATATATATATATATATATATATATATACAGGGTTTCTGCTACATGTAATTGATCGTGGCGCACTGCCACACCAAAAAAAAAAGTCGCCATGCCTTCAGAATTATAATCTTTTTTTATCAGATGTTACAAATGTAAATTATACTGTATGAATTTCGCTTAGTTTAGTACTTACCTGATTATAATCCGATGATTAGCGGAAAACTAGAGTAGTTATATTCATCAACAACCATGTTTCATGATGGAGATTAGACACTAGCGATCTAAGAATATCTTGTCGTTAAAACTCTGACGGAGTTTTGGAGTTTGGAGTTTTCTTCTGCTGTTTTGTGTTGTTCCAATGCACATAAAGGTAATAAACATGTGTATACCAAAAAACATTTGTAATTGCAACAATCTCTGGAGAAATTGTGTATTTTCTGGAAAAATTCCAGGGGCGCAAACACTTTTGTCCATGACTGAAAAATTCCAAGAATTGACATTTTGCACTGTTGGATCTTAAGAAGGTTCTACATAGAGCTTCAAAATGCAAAAAGAAGAAATGGGAGTGAGACAAAATAAATTCAAGCAATTTATTGAAAACAGCAATTAAACTGGAATTAGCTTTTCATCAGCTGATCACATTTTTAAGACCTTAGTTCAAAATACCCTGAAATCCCCCTCAAAACAGAAATAAAAGTTTCAAACAAGGACTCAGTAATGAGGAGCTCCATTGTTCTTGTTGATCACTTCAAAAATGAGTTCGGCATGCTTGATGCGAGTGTTTCCAGGAAGCTAGTGGGAACGTTGCTCCAAGTGGTGAAAATGGCTTCATGAAGGGCAACCACTGTCTGGAACTGACCTCCATTTTTGTAAACTTCTCTTGCCATCCATCCAAAAATGTTCTCAATTGGATTTAGATCAGGGGAACACGCAGGATGGTCCAAAAGAGTGACATTATCCTCCTGGAAGAAGTCCTTTGTCAGTCAGGCATTGTGAACTGCAGCACTGTCCTGTTGAAAAACCCAGTCATTACCACACAGACGAGGGTCCTCAGTCATGAGGGATGCCCGCTGCAACATCTCCACATAGCCAGCTGCTGTTTGTCCCCCCTGCACAACTTCAAGCTCCATTGTTGCAATGAAGGAAAAAGCACCCCAGATCATGATGGCGTCCCCTCCACTGTGTCTGTAGAAAACATCTCCAGTGGGATCTCCTCGTCATGCTAGTAATGATGCGAGCCATCAGGGCCGTCAAGGTTACATTCTTCTCATCAGAAAATAAAACTTTCTTCCACCTTTCAGTGTCCCACGTTTGGTGCTCCCTTGTAAAGTCCAAACGGGCAATTTTGTGGCGTTGAAGGTGACGAGGCCTTTGAAAATGTTTTTTGTTTTTTAAGCCCCTTCCTCACAGATGCCATCTGATGGTTATTCGGCTGCAGTTGGCAACAGTAACGGCCTTAATTTGGGTTGAGGATCGTCCTGTGTCTTGACCGACAGCTAATTGGATCTTCCAGCTCAGTGCCAGTGAAATTTTTTTGGGTCTACCACTTGACTTTTTTGTTCCATAACCCTCAGGATCTTTTAAGAAATTCAAAATGACTGTCTTACTGCAACCTCAGCAGTGATGGTGCGTTGCTAGAGGCCTTGCTTATGCAGCTCAACAAACCGACCACGTTCAAAGATGGAAAGCTTTTTGGCCTTTGCCATCAGGTTTCGCTGTCGTGACAATGTGAATACCTGAAAAAGAACGGAACAAGGTGTTGTGCACAGAGGAGTCCAAGTTTGAGGTCTTTGGATCAAACAGAGGAACATTTGTGAGATGCAGAACAAATGAATGCCTCTCTGCTGTCTTTCAGTCCAGCCTTTTCCAGCCATTGGTATGTTTTCCCCATGCCAGCCACTTCTTCAATTTGCCAGTGGTACATGCTGTGCAGGGGCATGTCTTGCCATGATACTTCTCCTCCTTACTGGGCATCTGTTGCCTGAGGCATTTATTTAGCAGGTCTTCACTGGGGGCCATCTTTCTGATGTACTCCTGGAGGCCTGCTGCCTTAGCCTCCCTCCTCCCTTTCTCTTAGTGTACTGCCTCAGGATGCTGGACTTAGGGTGAAACCCTCCATGCATTGTAAGGAGTTTCCTCATCTTAATATCAATGACTTTCATCCCTTCCAATGACCAGGATATTACACCAGTGAGGTACTTGATTACTGGTAGAGCATAGGTATTAATGGCCATGATCTTGTTCTTCCCATTCAGCTGACTCTTCAGGACCTGCCTGACTCTTTGGAAGTATTTGGCTGTGGATGACCTCAGTGCCATCTCCTCAAGATTACTAGATCCCCAGGAATTTATAGCTGTCCTGAACATCTGCAGTAGTCCTCTGGTAGTTCAGCCCCTTCAGTGGTGATCACCATCCCTCTTCTAGATACCACCCGCCTGCACTTATCTTGTCCACATGACATTCTGATGTCGTTGCAGTAGATCCTAGTGAGGTTGAACATACAGTGCTTAACAAATTTATTAGACCACCGCCCAAAGTAAGGTTTATGCCACAGCTGCCCTAAATTAACAGCATTGGTAATTACCAAAATCATTTTTGATGTTTCTGCAATGGTTAATACACCAATATGTAGAAGCTCTTTAACCCAAATGATATTTTAATGCTAAAATATAATTATTATTGTTATCCATGAATTTTCAAATTTACTGATTTACAAAAAAAAAAAAACTGAAAAAATAGTAAAGCACATTAATATTTCTTGATGAATATGTCAAATTATAGTTATTTACTTGCATTCCTGAAGAGAAAAATGAGTTTTAGTGGTTGAATGTTATGCTTGATTCATTTCTGACTTCTCAGACAAGCCCAGTGAGCCGGCTCAAATTTGGGTTTAAAAAGTGAATTCAGTTTGAAATTCCTCATTCCAGTTCAAAATGGTAAAACGTGGAGAGCTCACTGACAATGAAAGAGTCTGCATTAAAGCACTTCATGATGCAGCTGTGGCATAAACCTTACTCTGGGTGGTGGTCTATTTGTTAAGCACTGTATATGTCAACATATAGAAATGAAAATATTTCTACCGTAACATTAACCATAATCAAGTTACAGGGATTTTCTAAAATTGCAAGACCCTTCATGACAGGAGATCAGCACGTCAGTTTTTATCCTCCACCTTTATGTGATCTCAGAAGCTGTCCCAAAGGGTCACCCCCTCCCCCCACAATCATTTAACCTACCCAGCATGCATTCATAAGATGTAGTTTCAGTCATTGCACTGACCCACTCCTTCACTTGTGGGACCTTTGATGTCTTCCAGTGTCTCAGAATAACCCGGCAGGCTGTTTTAGTTCCCACAATAATGATAGAGAACTCACGTAGGATATATTAGGTATTAGAAATTAATCCTTCAATAAGCAAAGTCCTGGGTTTAAAGGAATTTCTAAACTGTACCAATTAGTTAAAATGTTAAGAATCTGAGTCCAGAGGAGTCTGACTAAAGAGCATTCCCAAACACAGTGAAAGAATGTTCCAGTTTCAAGTTTACATTTCTAACTTAGGTCATATTTTTTTCTGAACTAAATGTACCATATAGGAATGTTTCTTAGGATTTAAACACCCATATCAACACGAGTGGGCAAAAATGCTTTCTTTATGCAAATGTTTGCTTATGGCAAAAACCCACAACAACAACAGATCATGTCCAAAAAACTCTCTAGATTAAGCCCAAAGATACTGAATGCTCCACAAATATGCTGAGAGCGCAACACAGTAAACTCACAGTTAGAGCTCAGCAGTGAATGGCATAGACACATCTAATGGTGTTTCCACTCTGTTCTGACTGACTGCCTTGTGGTCAGAGGTGAGCATGGTGGACACATCAAAAACAGTGTCATTACTTAAAAAAATCTCTGTTATCATTAACATCCTTTTTTAAATAAAAATGCCCAAATGTAAAATAAATGCTGACAGTAAGAAATTACTGTCATCAGTTCAGTAGAATTACTAGAATAATGTCAATAAACACAAATTTGAAGCTGCTTTTCAAAACTCATGAACACAAAATTTAAAAAACAGTCTCGCGCGCCGGTAGTCGAGTGGTTAAGGCACATGCCATATACGCAAGTGACCCGGGTTCAAATCCAGCCCCTGGCACTATTTCCTGCATGTCTCTCCCCGCTCTCTCCCCTGTTTCCAACTCTATCCACTGTCCTATCAAAAAAAGGCCAAAAATAAATCTTTAAACAAAACAGTCTGAATTCAGGACTGTCACTTAAAAATGGAAGACTTTTAAGGTGGTGAGAGGACTTGAACATCTCTTTATTCTTCAGCTCATAAAAGAGCTACAGATTTAATCTCTGACCATCTTTTCTTAATGAATAAAGGGGACCCACAGTGTAATAATGCTTGTTAGCCTATATTATGATACTCTACAGATCTCTCACTGCTCCACTCCCATGTTCACCTGCATGCACCTCCACCCCTCGTCACACACCAGCCTCTCCTGCTCTGTCCCCTCCTCCTCCACATGATGTAGCTGTAAATTCACCAGCAGAGCTAGCATTAGACACATGGTCTAGCCAATGATTCTCAAAATTCTTCAGAAGGGAAGTCCTCACGAAAAAGTCCAGCTGGCATCTCTGGCCGTCAGTCAGTGTCCAGGCCCCATGAGTGAACACATCAGTGGAGGAAAGGAGGAGAATAACAGAGAGGAAACAAACCTCCAGGTCTGTCCC
Source organism: Cheilinus undulatus (assembly GCF_018320785.1). Taxonomy (NCBI): domain Eukaryota; kingdom Metazoa; phylum Chordata; class Actinopteri; order Labriformes; family Labridae; genus Cheilinus; species Cheilinus undulatus. The sequence goes on from NC_054866.1 coordinate 8,788,142, forward strand.
AGTGGCTGTCAGAAGGAAACAACAATCAAAGGCATTAGAACCCATCAGGGGCGTACGTATGAAGTGTGTGGTGAAAGGAATGAAGGGTTGCAGCATTTCTTAGTACTTTCCAAGAAGTCAGTCAAAGTACAGCAGCAGGTAGAAAACCACATTTGGCAGGATATCAGTAACCCTGGCACTGGGGAGGAGGAGGATGGCATTGTGGGAAGGTGGCTGACACTGAGGCCAGGCCTCCAGTTAAAGAAAGAACCTTTGAGCACAAAGTTTGAGTGAAATGGCCTTGGGCAAGTGATCGGAAAGAGTGGGCGACAGTAAACAGGGACCTTGTAATGTTGATAGAGGGGATTAAAGAAACAGCAGTAAATCAAACAAGATGGGGGATGTTATTTATGCATATGGCATAGAAAGAGTCAGAGCTAATGATAGAAATAAGGTTAAGAAAGTACAGCCAGATCGATTATAGGGAAGTGGAGGAGAGACAGGGAATTGATATTCTCCAAGATGAGCTTAGAAATAGGTTAATAACAGTTAAAAGGACTGAACATTTGAGGAGGAGGAAGCAGAAGGACGGGGTTAGAACAGAACAAAATACTCACTGACAGCCTTTTTTCCATGACAAAAACTAGACTAAGACTAACCAAAAATAGATCTTTAATGACTAAAACTGACAAAAGTATGTTTAGTATTCATCAAGATGACTAAAATGAGACTAAAATATAATTTAGTTTTTATCAGACACTCAAAATCTGTGAAATCTTTCCACTGTGGGTAAATCTGTCAGAATACAATGCATCTGCTATTCTGCTTGTCCGCTGTAGAAAGCAGGGACCTTGATTTGGCAGAGTGCATAGAACACACTACCTTGATTTGGTACCAGATTAAGGCCAGAGAATACACAGAGTTCCACATTATTATGCAAATAATGTTTTTCTTGTATATTTCCTAAATATTAATGCAAATGACAGTCAGAGTATTTTTCAAGTCATCAGCCATTAGAGCGTAATTCAAATGTTTTTGAACAAATTTCATAATGATAAACATTATTTGAAAAAAAAAAAAATAGAAACCTCAAAATGCACCATTCCACATTATTAAATACGACAGTTTTAAAACATTTTATAGGTTGTACAGAGCTGAAAATGATCATTTGTTGAATTTGCAGCATTCGGAGGTCATATTAACTGAAATCAGAATGACTCAGGAATCAGGGATCATTTTATGTTTCATCCATTTTTTAGAAATCCATCTGTAAGCCATTATTAGCAAATATAATGCATGTTAAACAGATATTTATCAGTTCATTTTTGATTTTTAAAAAAATTACCATTTTCTTTTTTTTAAGGTTTGTTTTTGGGCATTTTGTGCCTTTATTTGATAGAAGAGAGGATAGTGGATAGAGTTGGAAACAGGGAGGTGAGTGGGGAGAGGCATGGGGTGGAGGGCCTTGGGCCGGATTCGAATAAATAAATAAGGAATAAATAACTAGATATGACAGTGCAGAGGGCAAAGATCCCAGGGTTTTCAGGGTGCATAGAGCACAGTAGTGTGATTTGGCCCCAGAATCAGGCAGGTTAGTTAGAGAATAGGGATTTAATGCCTGGTATATTTCAACATAGAAATGTGTTTGTACTACATAGTCTGATTTGGGGGGCATTTGTCTACTTTAAAGTAGGGGGCGGTGGTTAATTAGTGAAAGCATATTTCAAGACATCAGGATGTGTACTTGACTGTGACTGCAGTACAGAAAAGGTTATGGAAGCAGAGAAAGGTAGCACAAAAAGCAACCTAATGTTGATAAATGTCTGGATGTTATGACATAGTGTTCAAAAATAAAGTCTGCAAGTTTGTTCTTTGTAACCACCAGTCTTTACTAATGCAACTTTACTTTACTAATGCTACGAGTGTTTTCCATCAGGACCCCTCGACTTTGTAACAGCCTGCCCAAGGAGAAAAGGTGTGTGGCCCTTGCTGTTGTGTCCTAATGCTTTGCTCAACAATTGTCACATTTGTCAAAGCAATCTGTAAACCCCTGTTTTTAAAAAGTGCTATACACATACAGTTATTAGGGTTATTATAACTTCTGATTTTGGCTTCATCCACATTGTTTTTACTCAATTTCCTTATCATTTTCACATGTGATAAATTATATTAATATGGTGAGTTAAAAAACAAACACCGAAAACCTTCTGGAAAAAAAACAAAAAAACAAACTGCCTTACAAATGTGTCATTGCCTGTTAAGTGACCTGGTCACTGATCACTATCTCCTCCCACTGTGTGATCAGAGGGGTCACTGTTTACAGACAGTGTGAATATCAAACAGTGTGTAGGAGGATGTTTGCAGTTTTTATCAGAAAGCACAAGAGGACACGACATACTTCTTTCAGGATTCATTAACAACAGTAATACATCTAGGCCTCCTTTATGCAAGGAGATCGGATGTAAAGGATGAACCACTGCAGCATGAGGTCTCTTGCTGGTTTTTGGATCCTTCTGCTGGGCTGGCCAGCCCTGTTCCATGCAGCACCTGTTTCTTCACCAGTTTCACCAGAGGACGAAGTCCTGGCTGAGGTAATTCAGCACCAATTCAAAATATTTAATACAGAAAAATCTTATCTTGATATTTATAGCTAAATGGTAATGCACAGTACACGTCACAGTTGTCAGAATAATGATAAACTTTAATATAATTCTGGTAAAAATCAAATGATGTTGGAACCTGCTTGATACAGAGGTTAAAATAGAACTCCTGGACACTCAGTGTTGGACTACGATCATTTCAAATACACACCTACATATTGTCTAAACTGTGCACAAACACTGCCAACATTCCTGTCATTAATGTTAAAATGTTCAATGCTCCTGATACCATGTGTTTCCGGGTGAAAAAATCTCCATTATCCTATTGATTGGTGGTATCAAAAAGAACAGAAACTTAATGATCTTCATTCATTTTTTATTTATTAGAGCAAGGGCTATCTAAATTGCACAAAACAACCTCACTCCTTGCCAGTTGGTTAATAGACTTGGAAAGTGATCTTGAGCTTGTATAGCACATTTTTAGTCATCTGATGCATCAACGTACAACACAGGTGACACTTAACCATCCACTCACTGATGGTGAAAGCTGCCATCAGTATTAACTGAACCTATTCCTACTCATCCATACGTGTTCACATGCCACTGATGCAGCCATGCAATTCAGCCTGATAGTCTCACAAGACATTATTTTGTGTTGACAAGAAATTTTGTGACACCGCTATTATTTAGTAAATATGCCTTTTGACTTTGAGTTTGATATGACGTCGGTCCCCCCTTTGCAGCTATAACAGCTTCAACTCTTCCGGGAAGGCTTTCCACAAGGTTTAGGAGTGCACACAATGTTGAAAATGCCCACTTGGGAGGCAAAATGCACTCTAAAATGCCCTCTTTGGAGCCAAAACACGCGCCAAAATGCCCTCTTGGCTCCCAAAACACACTTAACTGCCTCTTTGGCTGGTTAAAACATGATAAACTGTGGCTAATTTCCCTGGAAACAGATGGAAGAGAAAGATTGACAAAAGAATGCAACGCAGGACAGTTGGAATGGTGGATAAACATCCTCAGTCGACTTCCACACAAATTCAGGCTGTCCTGCAGACTCAGGGTGCAAAAGTGTCAGCTGGGACCATACGTGGTCATCTGATGAGGGGAACCCCAGAAAGCTGGGTCTGCATCAGAGGTAATGGGTGTTCAAGCAGGACAATGACCTGAAACGTACCTCAAAAAGCACCAAGAAATGGTTGGAGACAAAGTGCTGGAGCGTTCTGAAGAGGCCAGCAATGAGTCTGGATCTAATCCCATTGAACACCTATGAAGAGATCTCAAAATTGCTGTTGCAAGAAGGCACCCTTCAAATCTGAGAGACCTGAAGCAGTTTGCAAAAGAAGAGTGGTCCAAAATTTCAGTTGAGAGGTATAAGAAGCTTGTTGATGGTTAGAGGAAGTGATTGGTTTCAGTTATTTTTTCAGAGGGTGTGCAACCAAATATTAAGCTGAGGGTGCCAACAATTTAGTCCGGCCTATTTTTTGAGTTTTGTGTAAAATTATGTACATTTTGGCTTTTTTCTTCTGCTTTGTGTGTGTGTGTGTGTGTGTGTGTTTCCAATGCACATAAAGGGAATTAACATATGTACACCAAAAACATATGTAATTGCAACAATTTCTGTGATAAATTGTGTATTTTCTGGAAAAATTCCAGGGGTGCCGATAGATAGATAGATAGATAGATAGATAGATAGATAGATAGATGGATGGATGGATGGATGGATGGATGGATGGATGGATGGATAGATAGATAGATAGATAGATAGATAGATAGATAGATAGATAGATAGATAGATAGATAGATAGATAGATGTTTATTGTCATTGCATTGTAAAAACACAATGAAATTACGTTTGGCAGTCTCCTCTGTAGCAACAAACAGTCATCCAAGCGGTGGTTAGAGATCCGCAGCCTTACGTCATCCATCCTGCTGGTGAAGGAGCAGGCACCCAGGAGAAAGAAGCTTGGTAAGGCAGGTTTGTGAAGGGCCCCTCTTAGCCTAGCCTGCAGCCCGGCTTGTTTGACCCACTTCCACCTTCTCGCACAATGCCAACTCTTCCTCCTCCCCACTGGCTGTAGGTGTCTTGCTGCTCCACGTCCTTCTTCTTTCAGTCTCCGAGTCTCCCTTGGGAAAAATGTAAACTCCGTGGGCATGCTGTCAGTTCTGTCAGTTCTGGTGTAAGTGTGGGGCTTTGTTTTGCTGCTAGTGATGGAGTGCCGGGCCTCTGTGTTCTTACATGCCACCCCATGCTATCTCAGCAGGTAGCATTCAGTAGTCTCCTGTTGATCAGGCAGTGTTCTGTGGCAGTGACTGGCAGTTGTTGTTAGCTTTTAAGCTAGCCAGGAGTTGTAGCTGAGACTGAGGTCTTTTTTTCACCTTTTCTGGGTTTTTCTTGATGGAAATTTACCATTTTTTCTCTCAGAGGTGTCCTGGACCATCCATCTTCTTTACTTTCATAAGTTTCAACATATATGTTGTCAACTAAATTGTGAAAAAAACTACAAATCCAAGCTATAACTCAAGTGTGCCAATACTTTCATCCATGACTGTATTTTACATTTGTGCATTTTTAAATTTGAAAATAAAACAATAAAAAATAATAACAGGCTTTTTTATGTAATGACTTGCTTTTTCTCATGGGTAGGGCAGATGTGTCCTACTTACACACCTCTGCACGCATCAGAACAGTGAAACACCATCAGATGTGTCTGTGCCTTACTGCTGAGCTCTCAGTGGAGACTTCTTCCAGTAATCTGTAGTGTAATTCTCTAACTGTATTTAGTCTCTTTTTGTATCATCCTGTTGTGAGTCCTCTTGGTGTTCAGGGATGTTTCTGTGAGCCTTTATTTTCCCTATGTGAGGCTGAAATTCTCTGCTTTAGTGTGAAGGATCCAGGAATGATCTTTAAGTGATTTAAACTTGACTGACCATGCTCTGTATGTCCATGTGTGATGATTAGATCTGCCCTTCTGCTGCTGAGAACAGAGGAGTTAACTTCTACAAGCCTAAAGTTGAACACTACATTATGGTATTTTTCAATAATGTTACTGTAGGTCAGTATCTCCATCTGTTGTCCTTGTTGGGCTTGAGTTTACCATGTTATGCTCTCAGAAGATTTTTGGATCATTCAGTATCTTTGAGCTTAGTCTAGAGAATTTACTCGACTTTATCAGTTGTTGTTTTGGGTTGAAGATATGAAGAAACATTTGCATAAAGAAAGCATTTTTGTTCACTTGTGTTGATAAGAGTATTTAAATAATGAGAAATATTCAATATTCCTGTGTGGTACAGTAGAACAGATAAAAAAGAAAGTGTGATAAATTTGCGATTAATCTCCAGGTACCTATGAAATTTGTGAGATTGATCACGATTAAAAATTTTAATCTATTGACAGCCCCTCATATATATATATATCTATATATATATCTATATATATATAGATATATATATGAGTTAAAATGATATTGAAAACAGTCAAATAAAAAGAGCTCCATACATTACATTTTCCCCTTCATAATTCCTCTTAATATTTATTCTACATGCAGTTAAATATCGTCTTCTCCACTCACTCTGTATCTGACGGTTCACATTTGTTTTCGTTCCTGAATTGATCTCCAGCTCAGGGACACTGTTTAATATCATACAGTGCTGTGAAAAAGTATTTGCCCCCTTTCTGGTTCCTGAGATTTTGCATATTCATCACACTTAAATGTTTTGGATCATCAAACGTTTGTTTGTATTTCATGAATATAACCCAAGTAAATACAACATGCAGTGTCTGAACTAGAGTGTCTTATAAGGGGGGGGGGGGCAAATCCAAACATTTGAAATGAAATCGGTTGTTTCAGTTCAAAGATTCCATATCATTCCTTATTGTAGCTTTTAGACAAATATGTATATTTTCTCAAATCAAGAGAAACTATATACAGTGCTTAACAAATTTATTAGACCACCTGTCATATTTGTCTCAAAGACCATCCAGCATCATGAAGTGCTTTAATGCAGACTCTTTCATTTTCAGTGAGCTCTCCACGTTTGACCATTTTGAACAGGAATGAGGAATTTCAAACTGAATTCACCCAAATTTGAGCCAGCTCACTGGGCTTCTCTGAGAAGTCAGAAATGAATCAAGCATAACATTCAACCACTAAAACTCATTTTTCTGTTCAGGAATGCAAGTAAATAACTATAATGTGACATATTAATCAAGAAATAATGATGTGCTTTACTAATTTTTCAGGTTTTTGCAAATCAGTAAATTTGAAAATTCATGGATAACAATAATGATTATATTTTAGCATTAAAAATATCATTTGGGTTAAAGAGCTTCTACATATTGTTGTATTAACCATTGCAGAAACAAAAACTGATTTTGGTAATTACCAGTGCTGTTAATTTAGGGCAGCTGTGGCATAAACCTTACTTTGGTTAGGGTTAGGGTGGTCCAATAAATTTGTTAAGCACTGTACACGTATGCAATAATGCCTAGTCTTTATATCTTTTGAAATATGCTGATAAAAGGAAACAACATACGTCTCAAATGGGAACTCTTCCATTTACAGACCGATGTTTTTGGTTCAAACACTGGTGTCATCAGATAAGTAGAAAATAATAATCACTTTTAATACGATTTTGCTTTCTCTGTTGTTACAGAGATTTATCAGTCGGTACAGTGATGACTGGCTGACAAACCCCTCACCCCGAAGAATCTCGAAGAGAAGCTTCACTGAAAATCTGAAGTCCATGCAGTCTTTCTATGGCCTTGAGGTACAACAACAAAGAAAAGAAATTAGGCTTACTACCTTCAACACTAAGATTCACTCCAGAAATTATTTGGCAAAATGTGTAGAATTGTTTTTTAACTTTGACTTAAAAAAAATCTCCCACTATTATGCTCTGACCATCAGGTGACTGGTGCGTTGAACAATGAAACACTTGAGCTGATGAAGAGACCGAGGTGTGGTGTGCCAGATGTCAGCCGATACATACACTATGAAGGAAGACCCAAATGGCTGAAAAAACAGATTACATACAGGTAACTAAATGTAACATTATCTGGCAACATGTGAATATTCTTTATATTTTACTACCACAGCCTGATTTTTTTTTGCTGATGCACGACCAAAAGACAATCAAAAGATTTGCAGGCAGAGTAAAGATGACCTATGGTGATAGTTTAATTAAACAACCTCCCATTAGTATACTGTATGTGCACAGTGGGAGAATCAATTTATGGAAAGGGGGATGTTCCTGCAGAGAAAAATTAATGGGTCAGTACTTTTTCATGAAAATAAAATCCTTTAACTTTTTCTACAAGCTCCACATGTCAGCTGTGATAAAAACATGACGGTATGTCTGACCTTTAAATGTGCTGACTCTTCTGTCCTTCTAAAGCTTACTTTACGGCCCATAATCTACCTCTGCTGCATCATAGGGTCAGTGACGAATAAGGTTTCAAAAAGTGGAAAAATTTAAATGATTAAAAAAATGTTACTTTGAGAGCTTTTTACATTTAGTTGAATGTTATGTATATATTTCAATAAGTTTTGTTCTCTTAAAATGACGTTTATGCATTTTTATTATTAACAATTTGATTTTCCCCATGAACAATGGCATTCGGGAAAACATTAATGGATATTCTAATAATTTGGTTATTTATATATATATACACATACAATACTTCAACTGTGGCTCCACTGTTCTTGTTGATCACTTCAAAAATTCCTTTCGCCATGCTTGATGCGAGTGTTTCCAGGAGGCTAATGGGAACATTGCCCCAAGTGTTGAAGTTGGCTTCAAGAAGGGCATTCACTGTCTGGAACTGACGTCCATTTTTGTAAACTTCCCTTGCCATCTATCCCTAAATGTTCTCAATTGGATTTAGATCAGGGGAACACGCAAGATGGTTCAAAAGAGTGATGTTATTCTCCTGGAAGAAGTCCTTTGTCAGTTAGGCATTGTGAACTGCAGTGTTGTCCTGTTGAAAAACCCAGTCATTACCACACAGACGAGGACCCTCAGTCATGACAGATGCCCACGGCAACATCTCTACATAGCCAGCCGCCATTTGACACCCCTGCACAACTTCAAGCTCCATTATTCCATTGAAGGAAAAAGCCCCCTTATCATGATGGCGCCCCCTCCAGTGTGCAGCCTAGAAAACATCTCCAGTGGGATCTCCTCGTCATGCCAGTAACACTGGAAGCCATCAGGGCCATCAAGGTTACATTTTTCTCATCAGAAAATAAAACTTTCTTCCACCTTTCAATGTCCAATGTTTGTTTCTCCCTTGCAAAGTCCAAATGGGCAATTTTGTGGCATTGAAGGAGATGAGACCTTTGAAGACATTTGTAGTTTTTTAAGCCCTTCTCTCGCAGATGCCATCTGATGGTTATTGGGCTGCAGTTGGCAACAGTAACGGCCTTAATATGGGTCGAGGATCGTCCTGTGTCTTGACCGACAGCTAATTGGATCCTCCAGCTCAGTGCCAGTGAAATTTTTTTGGGTCTACCACTTGACTTTTTTGTTCCATAACCCTCAGGATCTTTTAAGAAATTCAAAATGACTGTCTTACTGCATCCGACCTCAGGAGCCATGGCGCGTTGCGAGAGGCCTTGCTTATGCAGCTCAACAATCCGACCACATTCAAAGACAGAAAGCTTTTTTGCATTTGCTATCAGGAGGTCATGACACAAAACAACATTAAATCCACATTTTTGCTGATTTTAGTTATATTGTTGTTGTCAATAAATTGCTTAGGCAATTTTTTTTTTGTCTCACTCCCATTTCTTCTTTTATGCATTTTGAAGCTCTAATTAGAACCTTCTCAAGATCAAACGGTGCAAAATGCAATATCTTGCAAATTTTCAACTGGTCTTAAAATTTTGATATGTGGCCATCCACTGATATGTTTGATCTCACTGATAACGTTCCACTTAGTAGTTATTTTATTCTTACTATGCATGTTCAGCATTTTCATTTTGATGCATTTATGTAATTAGAACTACAATAGAAACTGTGTACAAATTTTTAATGTTTATCTATAAGTGCTATTATCAGCAAGTGATAATTTATTTTTATCCTTAATCATACTGATATCATTATCATGTCTTCTTTATTCATCAAAACACACTCCTTACACCTGCTGTCAGACAGAGTTGATGCAGGATGTTGTAGTAGCTTAGAGTTCACCTATGGATGAAACCTCAACTTCACCTCCCCTCCCTAATGCTTCTGTCTGTCTGTCTACGTCACATACAGGTGTGCAGAAGGAAAGACGCATTTTGGCATGATCAATAAACAATAGCATCTATGATCACTGGGTCACAGACTGCATTAAAAAATACAGTCAGAAGAACAAACCGGATCAATCATGATAATCACTCCGAATATACATGAGAGTAGAATCAGCTGTTTACAACCTTTCTCCCTCTCTGTGAGTGACAAATATCAGCACCATGGACAGCTCCACATAACACATGTGACCTTTTCAGCTCAAACATCAACAATCTCATCTTTTACAGCACAAATGCACACTCATATACAACCTTGCATTCATTCAATGGCAAAGATTTTTATGTAATCCTCAAATCTTATGAATGATAATATTTACTTAAACAAGATTTCAGAAATTCAAAACTTAACTTGCATGATGAGCAAAACTCCTGCTTCAGGTGTCATCTGTGACAAGACTGCGTTCAGACCTTTGTTCCCAAGACAGGAAATCGCCAGTATGCGCTGCACCATAGAGGCACGATATGATGCATATTTAAGTTGATAAAATAAGCTATTTGTAAAAATAGTTAGAAATGAATGAAAGAGCTACATTTTTTTTGGATGAAATATACAAAACTATCTCTATTTAGCATTACAAAAAAAAATGTTTGTCTAATGTTTATTTCAAATTTGGCACAGCTGCAGAGCGCCACTTGGGAGGGGCAAAAGAGACGCATGCAGCTCTGGAGCCACGGGTTCCGACCCAAAGTTACTCATTACAACAAAAAAGTAATCAGAGTACTCTAACAGATTACTCTGTTGCACGTTAACCCAAACACTGCTTTCACCACCCACACAAAGTATCCTGGTGGCTAAGAAAAGGAGTTTGTTGCAAAATTAAATCAGTCCCTGATTGAGTACATTTAAATTGGACTAAGATGTTTAAATGTATTTTAAAAGTTCCTGTTTTACTTGGACTCACAATAATTTTACTTTTTCTAACTGCATGTGAGTCAATGTACTGATTGTTGCTAATAATGATGATGATGACTGATTGTGTGGTATGATTTAAAGGATCACTAGGTACACTCCAGATCTGACCCGGTTAACAGCAGATGCAACCATTGCTCAGGCCTTCCAGCTCTACAGTGATGTCGTCCCTCTGGACTTCAAGCAAATCCGTTCTGGTACTGCAGACATCGAGATTTACTTCGCAGCTGGAGGTAAGTCTGGTTTTAATCAGATATTCTGACACAGTCTTAACTCCTACTCACAAATTAAATAAGATGACATGACTTTAAAGTTAGTCTTGTTGCCTCCTTGTTGGATTAATTTGACCTCAAACAGTCTCAAAGGTATTCCCCTCTTTGCATGCAATCAGATGATGTATTGTTTGAATATGTTGTGCTGCAGAACACGGGGACTTTAACTCCTTTGATGGGAAAAACGGAGAATTGGCTCATGCAATCCATCCACAAAAAGGCAAAGGAGGGTTTGTACACTTTGATGAAGATGAAACCTGGACTGTTACTAACGAAGGTAAATAGTGTGTACACTTCATTTAAGAATCTGTCTAGTTCACTGATGTGATTCATGCATTTTCACCTACAAACTGCTGAAAGCCACGAGCTACAAACTGCTGGGTTTGTGAGAATAGAAAAGCATACCAATGAAAACAATGTATTACAACTAGAGTTCCAAAAAGGTTGGGGCACTGTGTAAAATGTACATTAAAAAAGAATGAAAAGATTTTCAAATCTCATAAACCCATATATTGTATTCCCAATAGAACATAAACAACATATCACATGTAGAAACTGAGACATTTTACCATTTCATGAAAAATATTAGCTCATAGAATTAGATAGCAGCAACACATCTTTAAAAGGTAGGGACAGGGGAATAAAAGGCTGGAAAAGTAAGTGGTACAAACAAAAAAAACACGGAGGAACATTTTGCAGGTCATCTTAGTACTACAACTGTTGGCGCATCTGTGTGTGTCTGTGTTGGGAATGACATCACACGTGAGCTGAATGCGTTTCATTTTTCACAAGCTTGTTAGGTTAATTGGCATCAGGTCAGAAACATGACTGGGTATAAAAGGAGCATTTTAGAGAGACACAGTCTCTCAGAAGCATCAATGGGCAGAGATTCATGTGTCTGTTAAAGAGAACATCTGAACGTTGTAGAAAAATTTCAGAAAATAATCATCCAGCTTGTTATCAGCACACAGTTCAAAAACTGCATCTCTGCTGGTATGACCCGGCGAGGTCAGCTTACACATCTGGAGGCACTATCAATGCTAACAAGTATTTTTAGAACAACATGACCCTATCTGAACAGCATCTCTTTCAGGAAAGGTCTTGCATATTTTGGCAAGACAGTGCGAAATCACATACCACATCCAACACACTAGCATCACAGTAGAAGAATCCAGGTGCTGAATTGGCCTGCCTGCAGTCCTGACCTTTCACCAACGGCAAAAATTTGGTGCATCATTAAACAAAAGATCCAGCAAAGAAGACCTAGGACTGTTGAGCAGCTAGAATCCTAGATCAGACAAGAATGGGACAACATTCTTCTCCCAGAACTCCAGCAACTGTTCTTCTCACTTCCCAGGAGTTTACATACAGTTGTTAAAGGAATAGGGGATGCTACACAATGTTAACCATGGCCCTGTCCTTACTTTTTTGAGATGTGATGCTGCCATCAAATTCAAAATGAGCCAATATTTTTCATGAAATGGTAAAATGTCCACATTTTTAACATCTATTATGTGGTTTCTGTTTTATTTTTATTTTTTATTTATTATCATTATTTTTTTTGAGATTTGCAAATAATAGCCTTTTGTTTTTATTAAGGTCTTATACAGTGCCCCAGCTTTTTGGAAGATTGGTTGTCGTCTGGACTAAACATATGTGACTGTTTTTATGGTCATTGCTGTTTTAAGATTTTAATCTGCTGCTGGTGGCCGCCCATGAGATTGGCCATTCCCTGGGCCTGGAGCACTCCAAGGACAGCAGTGCACTTTTGTTCCCCAGTTATCAATATGTCGACACAAATGGATACAAGCTGCCAGATGATGATAGACGTGGGATTCAAGCCCTCTATGGTAAGAATACATCCATACAACAATTTATTTTAATACTGGGTTTAAAAGTAAGACAGTTATAGTGAGTTTAAGGCCAGTGCTCTTAAAACATTTCTATGTAAAATATACAACTACTAAATATCTCATTAGCTATGTAATTATAATACTGATTATTGATAAATTAATTATCAGTTCTGCTGTGACGTTGAAATGGTTGGGTCAGAATTTGGACATCAACAACATGAAAGTCAACCCAATCCCCAAAAACCATGGCAGGTTCAAAGTCCCTTAAAACATATTTGTTGATGTTGCTTAGCCTTAGCATCAGCAGATCTCGCTGATCTTGTCTGCACATCTAAATTCTTGCACACCCACTGAAGTGTTCAGCAAATCTATTTATAGAGGTTAATGTTGTGGTTTTGATAACTGACAGTCAGAGGTGGAAAAAGTACTCTATAAACGACTATAAATCTACTCAAGTACAAGTTTAAGTGTTACATTTGAAGTTACTGAGTACTTAGTTGATACTGAGGTGTTGCACAGTAAAATACAATCTTTAAAGTGTGCAATGAAATTAACTCTTGAAAATCTGTGGCCAAGCAGAGAGTCATCCTCATAGTAAGGAAAAGGTTGCTGATGCACTTTGTGTCCTTTAGGATCACCTAATGTTCCAGACAGACTCTCTAACTCAGTGGATAACTTCACCCATGGTGCAAATGAGTCACATCAACAAGAACAATCCTCCATAAACATGTGCAAAAGAACCCCAGGGATCACTGAAAACAAGGATGTCCCAATCCCGATCACATGCATCAGATTGGAGCTGATATTAACCATTTTTACTTGATTGGCGATCGGCAATTTGATCTGATCAGCCCAGCTGATCATTTACGTCAGTTGCCGTAAATGGAGCACAATTTACGACAGACCGTAAACGCACCAGTAACACAACAGAGCTGCAGTAGCGACAGCTACTGCTTTCATGTGTTGAAAGGTCAGCAGTGTGGAAATACTTCAAATGTGAAAGCGAAAACAGTCCAACAGCCACTTGCAGCATCTGTAGCATCTGCCAGGCTCCTGTCTGGAGCAGTTGGGTGTGTGTCTATGTGTGTGTGTTGGACTAGAGGAGAGACAGTTTGTGTGTCTGTCCATGAGTGCGGGTCAGTCTGGCAACAAGCATGAACAAACTAATGTTAGCTTGTTGAATACATGAGTGATAGATGTTTATAAGTTATCATGAATAACTTTTATAGGCTGAGGATTACCTGTGGCTCCTCTGGGATGAAATAATTGCAAGAGGATGTAAGCAGAACCCCACTATAGGAGTCTTTCATCCAAACTGTATTCCCAGGCTGTTGTCATTAGTATGATCTTAAAGTGTTTTTGTATGTTTGAATGGAGGGAGGCAAAGTAAAAGCATAAAAAATATCATTCTCATTTTTTAAATCTTTTTTGAGTGTGTCTATTCAGTGGCATGTCCAAGTTATTTAATTTAACAGAACTAAAAAAAAAAAAAATGTTTTCAGAATATAGACATTTAAACTCTTAACATTATTTTGACAGCTTTGGAATATCCATGTTCTATTTTTTAGTTAAGAGACCCCAGTGATTTTTTTTTTTTTATTTTGTAAAAGTCATGGTAATGTTACTGTATGTCATGTTCGGGGGTGGGGGGGGATTAGGCAAAGCCCTCCCCCACTGTTTCAAAAAATCCTGGAGGAAACCCTGCATCCGATGCAACGCTGTCTCGACATTACATTACTCACTGCTTTATCGGCGCTGTGATAGCATACTAGAGAAAAGCAACTTCACTGCCGCTAGCTTCACTACAGATATTTGGAGCTCAGATGTTTGCCCCATGTCACTGCTGAGTCTCTGAAAAATAAAAGTGAGGGGGGGAGGTGAAGTAGCAGCTCTAGTTGCACTTTTGCACTGAAAACAAGAGTATTTTAATATTTGGGTTCATTGCAGTATTAATGTTTTGGTTTACATCTGAGATTAAGCTGCTACATTTTAATAAAGACTGTTGTTTTGAATCCGTATGATTCATATGTTTTTGATCCTATTAAAGTTAAACAGTTTACACCTCTTTAAAGTGGAGTTAGGATGTTTTTAATTCATTTTTTGAGTTTAGTTTTTGTTGTGACTAATAGAGTCAAGTTATCTTCTAAGTGGAATTATAATATTTAAAATTAATTTATTGAATTCATATGTTATTGTGACTATTGACTCTGTTACACCACCTCTAAGTGATTTTGAGGTTTTTTGAGTTCACTTTTTTGACAGCTCAGGTCATTCAGCTGACCACTTTAGGTGGATTTTGATTGTCTGATTGAATACTAAACACTACACTAAGTGAATATGTGAATTCATTTTTTGACAGATAATTAAGGGAAACAGAGCTATTATACCATTCTGAGCAGAAATGTGATTTTATGTTTTTAACAACAGTATTGGCTGTACAGAGTTAAACTGAATACGTTTGAGATACCTCGTAGTAACAATTGAAACTCTGATCTAGGTAATTATGAGTATCAGATTGGGACTTAGTATTGGCAGATATTCAGTATTGAAATCAGATCGGAAGGCTAAAAAATGCTGATTGGGATAACCCTAACAAATAACACAAATAAACCCATACAAAACAAATCTGAACACTCTGCCTAGGTGCATATTCCCCCAGGTTTGAATTAATAGTGGGTGGAGCTTAATTCACATGACTCTTTACAGAGCTGAACTAACACTGGTGGATCAACATTGTCACATAACTCCAACACTGAAGGCCCTTACACTCAGGATGGAGTTAAAAATTAGATGATTGGAGATACAAACAACTCAAAATGTTTAGCCCTGAGATATCAGTGCTCCAGTTTTTGCTTTTTGGATGTGATGTGGAATCATTCTCTAATTATGTGCTACTGTGTAGTAAACAGAGACCAAACAAATGCAAGAGCATAGTACTCAAGTAAAAGTACAGTTACTCTGGATAAAATGTACTTAGGTAGAAGTAAAAGTACCAATTTCAAAATGTGCTCAAAACAGCAAGTACACAAAAAACTATATTCAATTACAGTAATTTGAGTAAATATAATTAGTGACTTTCCACCCCTACTGACAGCCATATTTTCATCCCTTTTGTGGTTTTACAAATCTTTCTCTCAGGCCCCCGTGAAGTGCCTACACCAAAACCAGAGAGGCCAACAGAGGACCCTTTTCCCAGCCCTGAAGATGAGCAGTGCAATCGCACTCTTGTGTTTGACGCAGCTACCTCCTTTAGAGAAGACCTGTTCTTCTTCAAAAATGGGTACTTTTTCAGCATTTGTTGTGCTCTTATGTTGATAAAGAATATCATCATGAATCTTCTCATATTCCAGTGTATAATCCAAACCAGGTACTATTGGAGAAAGAGTTCAGAAGGCATCGATTTGACCAAGGTGAACTCAAAATGGTCAGAAATCTACATTGTTGACGCTGCATATGAGGTCCCTCACAAGAATGCGGTGTATCTTTTTGAAGGTAATGTTCGCATTGTTGAAAGGTTTTGATTTTTACTATATTCAATTGACCATTTGTAAAGTCCTGTTACTCTAACAAAGTTAGATAAAGGCCAGAGATGGGGACTTGAGTCTGCGACTTGGACTCAAATAGCACTTAAGTCTTACACATCAGTCACTTGAGACTTGACTTGGACTCGTGCGCATAAGACTTGAGACTGGACTCAGACTCATGATTTGGGACTCATGCATAGTCTTCGGTTTTTAATTTTTCCATCATGATCTCTTGTCCCCCTGTCACTCTTCTCCCCTTTACTCCCCTTCTGTTTGACGGTTCATGCGTCTTTTACGCAGCAACAACGGCTGCTCTCCTCTCCTCCTCTTCTTCTTTCATGCTGCATATGGCACACAACCACGAAGCTCACGCACACACCTACTCTGAAACGCACACTAAAATGTTGGAAGTGCAGACTTCAGGCTTCAGTCTGTTGAGGGCAAAAGTTTCAGAATACATCTCCTGCATTAAAGCTTCTCTCTGACTACGGAGGATAAACGTCAGCTTTGTGTTTGCACTCCAGCTGTGTGTGTCTCTGTGTCGCCCGTGTTAGCCAGGAGTGTGCACAATGTTAAAATATTATTTGGTCAATAATACCTTAATATCATATGTTTGTGGGGAACAAATTAATGTTAGAATCTCTGCATTGCCGTTTATTGATAATGAACAGACTTCAAAGATGATAGGAACATTAAAACTTTGAATACGGTTCATGGAGGCAGCGAGAAACAGAGACAGATGAATAAGTGGATGTAACAGTTAAATGAGTAACTAATGAGGCCAGGAGATTTCAGCTGAATAAAGTCAAATTTAGCTTGATTTTACCCATATAAAGAAATTTTTTTTACACCATGAATGATAACAGAAGTCTCTTATGGAAAATGGAGAAATACTCAGCGTACTCTGTTGAAGATCTGTCTGAGTGAGAATTAGAAATGATCATTGAGTTTTTATTTTATGTCAGAATAAACAGTTCATTAACATTTAGTGTTCTTGTGTTAGTATAAAATTACTACCATTAAAGAAATATATCTGATAAATAACAAAAGCATTTAATCTCCAGTGTCTCAGTTTTTGTCTCTATCAGTGAAGTCTGACTTGTGTCTCTGTAGTGTTTCATATGTACACAGAGAGGAGCTTTATTATGAGGAGAGCTGATATTGATCATTGATAAGGGAAAAAGAAAGAGCATGTGTTTCATCTTATAGCAGAGGTACATGATATATAGCAAATACATTCCCAACAACAAAACTGTGGTTAGTTTATAAGGTGGCCTTCACACTAGGAGCCCTAGGGGATCTGAGTGCACTTGAGCCCAAAGTCTGGTTCGTTTTGGTAGTGTGAATGCAAACGAACTGGGCCTGGGCACCAGGCCCGGGCCCGCTTGGGGAGGTGTACTCTGGCACGGTTCGGATGAGATGTGAATGCAAATTCACACAGATATGGGACAGAGCGTCATATCAGCTTGGGGGCACATGTAATGTAGGGCTGATTTTAAAAGTAAACATTGGCCTGAGCCGAGGTCTCTTCCCGTGTTTTACCCATTTGAAATCATTGAAGACAAACATAATCAGACTAACTTTTAAATGATTCAAGCTGACCATTGGGTCAGTTTGAGTCAAATAAAAACAGTCTTCAAAATGGATTTCTGTTTCCCTGTTTCAAATTTATCTGCATGCACTGTCCTGCAACCAGCTGTCTGCTACTTTTCAAGCTGAATCAATGGCAACATCATCAGATGACTTCAGTTGAGCTACAACAACTCAGTTCAGAATGCAACAACCTTTACCAGTGGCATCCTAAAATTGTCGCAAATATTTGGTCTGAACAGGGATTTAACCAGAAGTTGCCCAGCAATGGCTGTGATGAGAAGGAGCTCTCTGATTGGTGGGTCAGCAGATCAATCAGAGAGCCAACACAGGATTCAAAAATCACTTTGACATTCTGCAGAAAATTACTTTGTGATTGAATAACCTTCAACTCTTCCTCTAAAGGTGCTCAATACTGGGGAATAAAAGCTGATTCAGAGACAGTAATGTCAGGATATCCACAGCCTCTTACCAACCTCGGCCTCCCACCTTCAGTCACTCAAGTGGATGCAGCTGTTTATGAGTCAACAACTAAAAAAACATTCATATTTTCTGGTAGCCAGTATTGGAGGTGAGTGCTGGCAATGACCATGATCTTTCATGATCGTTAACATATGCAATAAAAAGAGCACAAATATATTGTTTGGTACTGTTACACACCTTGACAGCATTGTTCACAGTGCATTTTTCTGTCTTGCAGATATGATGACGGAAGTAACCAAATGGACCCTGGATACCCACGAGACATTAAAAAGGACTTTCCTGGCATAGGCTCCAGGGTGGATGCAGCCTTTGAGAATTATGGTGAGATATGACATTCACTTTGGTCATTCAGCCCATTTCACTGAGGTCCACAGCTGCTCTTTGGCAGAGTGAAAGAAAATGAGTCTAGCTTTGATACAACTACCACCACCTGATTCAACGATAGCGATGAAGGTGGAGAATTTAACAGCCTGAAGGTGGTGGCTCTGGGTTAACCTCCAAAAGCAGATGCGTCTGCCAGACTCCATGTCTGTCATCAGGCAAATCCATTTTGAAAAGCTCTAAACCGAACACTGTTCGAACCAATCAGCATTATTTAAGAAGAACAAGGTGGTTGCGATGGGCAGGGTTTTGTCGTGTTTAAGACCGCTTGCAATGACTGCCTCCATGCGATGATTATGTCTGATGTAGCTTTAGCATAGTGTCAGTTTTACTGGAATGTTTCTGTATGAATTAAAGAATAAACAACACAAATAGCTTTTGATGATGTTAAAGATTTTTTTGCTTTTCTGCTGACCTGCTTCAGCACGAGTTCGTGATCATTATGGGGGGAATGGGTGAATTGTGTGAGTGGTTGTGTACAATGATTGTTAGTGGAGTGATTAGCTTGGGCATAGCCACAGCTGCACTGTTGTCAGAAGTGGACAACATTTCTTTATTAAAACAAGGGTAGAGCGCACCACTGAAAGCTTGTCATGACAGAAATGATGTTTTCACTGTCCTCCTGGTCTGTTTCTGCATTGGTTTGCAATCATTGCAGGTAGGGTTTGCCAGTGTATCCAGTGGCTGCTGCAGTAGTAGCAGTTAGCTCAGATGTAGCCACGGGAAAGAGGTAGTTAAATCTGAACTGGACCGCATTTCTTTTTAAAACAATAGCATAGGTCCACACAGAAAGCTCGTCTTGGCAGTGAAGATGTTAATGCGCATCTCCTGACCATCTGGGGCATCAATTTTCTTCCCTAAAAAGCTCTGCCATTAACAATCTATGGCAGCAATAGCTGCTCAAGAGTAGCACATATGCAGAACGTCATTTTTTTGGCACTCTGGTTGTCCCATGATGAATATGAGACAGAACGTTCCTTCAATCACCTCCAGAGAATTTTTAGAGAAGTCCTGCCACTCCCAAAGTCTATTCATAGGTTTCCCAGAGGAATATGAAATTCGTCCATGCAGTGGAGATATTAAACCGTCTGGCATTTTAGGTTAGCTCAGGGTAAACTTGATTAATTCAATTCAAAGTTTCACTTGTTTGAACAATATGATCACAAGCAAAGCTTGAGTGAATGCAACATTATTCGATAAAATATGAGTGAAAGTGCCTGGGGTCATGGAGGGTTCTTTCAACTTCATACCAGTGTTGATTTCGTCGACTCAAACTCTGACTAAAAATGTTTGTCAACTGCCTTTTTTTCCATGACAAAAACTAGACAAAGAACAAAAATAGATTTGTGATGAAAAAAACTGACAAGAACTAAGTTCAGTTTTTTGTCAGGATGACTAAAACTAGACTAAAATGTAATGTAGTTTTCGTCGGACATAAAAAATCAGTGATATTTCTCCACTGTGGGTAAATCTGTCAAAAAACAATGCAGCTGTTCCTATTCTGCCTCTCAGCTGTAGAGAACAGGAACCTCAGGTTTAGAAGGGTGCATAGAACACACTACCATGATTTGGTACCAGATTTAGGCAAGAAAATAAATGCTTGGACCAAAAATAAAGACTAAAATGTGAGGACTTTTTGTGGACTAAAACTAGACTAAAATGTTGTTGAGTTTTTGCCGACCAAAACTAGACTAAAACTAAAAAGGATAGAAAGACTAAAATGTGACTAAACTAAAATGCATTTCATTTAAAGACTAAAACTAAGACTAAAATTAAAAATAGCTGCCAAAATTAAAACCGCTTCATACCCATGTCTCTTGCGTGCCGCTGTAATGCCTAGGCTTTAGGCCTTGCGGATTCACTTACCTTCTCAGCCCCTCTCCCTCACTTCAACGATTATACGTCGTCCATGCCACCCCTGTCTTGTGGCACATCTCCACCAGATTTGCATACTTTCACCACTGTCCACTCCCTATCCTCATCCACTCGCTCTTTCCAGGGTACTGTGACCTCCAGCACAGCCACTTGTTTTGATGTTTCAGAGAAAAACACAGTATCTGGTATGAGTGTGGACTCAATGATGTTCCCAGGGAATCTTAGTTGTTTACCCAGATGCACATTCATCCACCAGGTGGTTACTGTTCCCAAGAAGCCTGTCTCGGTGGTTGTTCTTCTGCTTTTATTACAGTGACTCTGTGCCTTGCTTGTTGGAGATTTTTTGCCCTAGTTGATGGGGCTGCAGATGGACACAGCAACTACCTTCAGCCCCCGGTTATGGTACCATTTGTAGCAGACTTCCCCCAGTGCTTTAGGACAGCTACTGAGGATATGCTCCACTGTTCCTCTTCCCTGGCACAAGGAGCACGACAATGCTTACACCTTGCCCCACCAGAGGTTCGAAAGGCTGGGCAGAACACAGACTGGATGAGGAACCTGATCAGAAAGGGTTCTGCTCTCCACAGCTCAGATTATGGGATCTTCTGATCTACTGCTTGTTCCCATCTGGTCCATGCACCCTGTTGCCACAGTCCCACCTTATGGCATTGTGCACCTCCTTTACCCCAAATCTCACTTCCATCTGGATTAGATATGGCCTCTTTTTGCACTTGGCTTCCCTGTCACAGCTTGTTGGAGTGCTGCCCAGCCCTGCTCTGTCAACCACCACAGTTCACACCACCACCTTATGGTGCACCAAGGATTCTGCCTCCTTTGCCTGCCACTTTCTTCCAGTCCTCACCTCAACGCCAGCCTTGCAGAACTTTAGGTCTTCAGATTCTTTCTACTGCAGCATGTCCCTCGCTCATCCCACCATGAGCTCCTCAGTGATGAAGTTAACTGAGGGTGTCAGCCTGCTTCTGCTGCCATTGATTGCTGTGCTGCTGAGGCTTCTGGGCAAACCCAGCCACCTTCAGAGGTGACAGCTGATTCTCCTTTCAAAGCTCTCCATAGTGGACAGCATGAATTCATACGCTAGCAATGGCCACAAGATCATACAGGTATACCCAGGCTTTGAATTTCCTAGGGAGTCACGACCTAGCAACAGCTGTCAAACCATCCTTCCAGTTGTTGGTTGGTTGCCTTGATTGATGAAGTGACCTTCAGAGTGCAGTCAGATGTTTTCCCAAAGCTCTTAATGGGGTTCTTTGTGATTGATTGGGTGCGCCCCACCTGATAAGGAAGTGGAATGGGCAGGTCACTTCTCCTCCCTTCAATACCAAGGATTTCCAGCTTAAAGCATATCCTGGCCCAGGTGATTAACCTTTCTAAACCCTGGAGGATCCATCTGGTTCCTGGAACTGATCCTGTTGTTACTATGAAGTTACTCATAAAAGCTCTGGTCGGGGGGTGCTGGACACCTGATTTGGTTTTTGGCCCTCTGCACTCAACCTTGGCGGGCTTGACCTGCATGTTTGTCACTAAGGAAGAAATGGTCACTGAGATGGTGCACCTGGTAAAAATTACTTAAGAAATCCTTTGAATAGAACCTGTCTGATGAAGTGAAGTAGGCTAAAAGATCTCAAGAAGCAACACATCATGTTGTCATTGCAAGAAATTCAAGAACAGATTAGAAACCAAGTCACTGACATCTATCAGTCTGGAAAGGGTTACAAAGCCATTTCTAAGTATTTGTGACTCGAGCAAACCATAGTGAGTCATTATCCATAAATGGAGAAAACTTTGAACAGTGGTGAACCATCCCAGGAGTGGCCAGCCTACCAACATTACTCCAAGGGTGCATCAACAACTCAACCAGGAGGTCTCAAAAGAACCCAGAACAACATCCAAAGACCCACAGGCCTCCCTGGACTCAGTTAAGGTTGGTGTTCATGATTCAACAATAAGACAGAGACGGGGCAAAAATGGCATCTATGGGAGAGTTCCAAGGCCAAAACCAATGCTGACCAAAAAGAACACACAGGCACCTCTCACATGGAAAATATTCTGTGGACTGACAGGACAAAAGTTCAACCTTTCTGTTCAACTTTGAGACTGCATCAAGTAGTAGGAGTAAAATTGACAGAGCATTTCATAAAAAGGCCACCATACCAACAATCAAACATAGTGGTGGTACTGTAATGGTCTTGGGCTGCTTTACTGCTTCAGGACTTGGATGACTTGCGATAACTGATGGAACCATGAATTCTGTTCTCTTCCAGAAACTCCTGAAGGAGAATGTTTTGCCATCAGTTCATGACCTCAAGGTCAAGCGCTCTTTGGTTACGCAGCAGGACGATGATCTGAAACACACCAGATCGCCTACCTCTGAATAGCTTAAAAAAAGAGAGTGAAAAAGGTTTTGGAGAAGCCTAGTCAAAGTCTGGACTGAAATCTGTTTGAGATGCTGTGGCATGACCTTTAACATGCTGGTCACAATTAAAAATCTTCCACAGTGATGCGATGTGAAAGACTTATTTCCAGTTACCAAAAAGGCTTATAATTGTTGCTGCCAAGTTTAGGGGGCAATTATTTACAGTTAGGTTTGCATAGATTATTCCCTTAACACTTAAGAGATCCCAGGGGCATTTAGTGCCATTCAGTTTTTTTATTTGCAAGCCATTTTTGACTTAGCTGAGAGACTAAAGCTCTGGTTTGCCAGAGGATATTCATTTTAATTTTTTTTTTTTTTTTTTTTTTTTTTAGAATTGTCGACACAGTTCCTTGAATTAGCCTAAAATGGCTAAGCTATACGATAACAGACACATTTTATCCTTCTTGGGGCTTTTCCATTACATGGCAGCCCAGCATGGCAGGGGATTTGCTTTTCCACCACAACCCAGCTATCTGAGGGAAATTCTAGAGCTGATGATGCAGTGTTTTGAGCCCTCCTTGATCTCTCTACACTGTCTGATCTGTTTGACTTTACATCGTTTTAAAGCAAAAATCAAAATGTAGACCGACAGCACTGCACGCTGCTCTCTTCACATTCTCTCTCTCTCTCTCCTCTTTCGTTCAGTGACCAATAAAAAAAAAAAGATTCACGCTTATCATCAAAAAGAGAGAAATTTCCTGCAGAAGTTAAAGAACAGTCTTTGAAAATTGGTTTATGGGTCTTTACATAGCAGAAAATTAACATAATCATATTTCTGGATTGGGCATTAAGAACGGCACGCTTTAAAGACTTACTGTCATGAGCTGAATGTTTCAAACTTCTCCAGCATTTTATTTTCTAGAAAGTCTAGAATTAATTCATCTATAAGAAGGAGAAAGGGTTTAACTTTTGTTATTAATAGGTGCAAAAAAAGTTGTAATCCTGGATCTGTGCTTGGTCCTTCCTGAATTCTCTCGTCAGTGTGAGAACTCCAGCCATGTGCAACTATCTGACCGCAGTATTGAGCACATAAATCTCGAGTTTTGTCTTGTGTCATAAATGTTTAAGTCGGACAATGAATGCAGACATTAGACCACCACTGTGACAGAGTTACAGACAGCTGGAGCAGAGCCAGGGATAAAACATATCTCCCCGTAGACTAAAAAATAATCATGGAGGGGGGTATCAGTAGCAGAAGGAGTAAATCCTCCTGGCAAATCACGCCCTGCAAACTGCTTTGATGTCAGCATGGCCCGCTTTGCAGGGCCATTAGTGCATGGCGCAGCTAGGCCAGTGGTGATGGAAAAGTAAATCAGCACAGCTCGGTTTGGCTCAGCGCCGTCAAAAGTGGTAAAGGAAAAGCCCCAAAAGACAAATAAGGTCCAATTGAAAACCACTAATAAATACCATTTTTAATCCCACATTTATCTTTACATAAACTAATGTATTCCTTTATGTTAAGATTTCATGTTGGTCTACCAGCTTTCAATTTTCAATTTTTATATTTGTCCACAAGATAGCGCTACTTCAAAGCATGACACAAAATTTCACTTTTTACTATTCTGCAAGGGTGCCTTGCTACTGAAGTAATAAGTGTGTCGCTATTGATGTTGGCTAATTGTGTGTGTGTGTGTGTGTGTGTGTGTGTGTGTATTTATTTGAATTTTTATAATTTTGTTCTATTAAAAACAGTTAAATTGTGTAAACATACTGGCCTTTAAAGGGTTAAAATACCAAAATCTAATTAATATTTGATATGCATATTTTAGGCTGAAGCAGTTTTAACAGATTTACTTGGTTTAAGTGGGAAAAGCAATATTTATATGTAATATTATTGCCACTGATTTTAGGAAGTTGGAATTTTTGTTGTTAGGACCACAAATGTGAGTTTTTCTTTCACATTGCAAGAAAACAACAGTGCTTAAGTATAAATGCTGCTGCCAACCACTGACCCATCTCAGGGCCTGATGATTATAAAAATCTAATAATCATTGAAATGTATTTCATGGAAATTATTATTATTTTCATAAAAACTGTTAAATTGTGTGAACATACTGAACTGTAACAGATTTAAATCCCAAAAATAAAATTAAAATTTGACATGTATATTACAGGCTGAAGTCGTTTTAAAAGACTGACTTGTTTAAAGTGGGAAAACAATATTGATATACGATATTTTCACAGCTGATTGCATGACCATAATTGCATGACTGTTTTTGTTATCAGAAAAATGTAAACAGTCCTGAAAGCTGAGAAACTGTGCTTCACAGCCAGCATGTGGTTATTACTGTAATTTCCCCTGTTCTCACTAAGATTATAGAATACAGTTCCCCCGTTTTTTGTTTTTCATTTTAAACTCTTAAAACACTCTAACATGCAGTAAAATGTGTTTTATCCATCTTAATTATTTTTCCATTGTCGAGTTATGGTTATAAAGGTTTCTCTGTTTTTTAAACTTATTTTGCCGGGAGCTCCTTGTTTTAGCTGTCTACAGTCTCATCTACAAACCGGAAGTCCCAACACGCAGTAAAATGTTAATAACTGCCATATATTAAAAGTTCTAAGTATTGTGGAAAAATGGGCAAAAGCACGTACTCACAGGATATTTTCTGGGCCTTTTATGGTTAAAATAAGAAGAGTCCATAAACTCAGGTGTTAAATGGTTAAAGAGGAAAAAAAAAAACACCATATACATTAATTTTTCAGCAGTTTTTGGGAAGGTGATATTTTTTGTCATTAGGGACAAATGTGTTAGGATATTAAAGATGTCTTAAATGAAAAAATCATTTAAGGACTGCATTTGTATTTACTCTGGTTATCTTTGCCTACTATTAACCTTTGCTTGGTAAAATATTTAAGTATGAAAACATGCAAAAGAATAAGAAATCAGGAAGGGGCAATTCCTTTTTCGCAGCACCATACGTATGTCTGTTTGTATTTATCTCCATCTTATGTCTCCATGTATGTCTGCTAAATGTGCGATAGGTCAGATGTTCGGTGACAGATTTGCCGTGATAACTCTATAGGGGGACTGTTGATGTTGTATTTACTGACTGTTTATGCTGCTTCCAGGTTGCCAAAAACTTTAATCACTACAGTTTCACCTTCATTGTAAATTTTCACATAAATTTTATTTTCTCTCACACAGGAAATCTGTTTCTCTCAAACGGCCCCAGACAGAGCGAGTACAACCTGGCCTGCAGGAAAGTGATGCGAGTGCTGCTCAACTACGGCTGGCTCGGCTGTTATTAGAGATGCAGAAACATATCAACACGTCTAATTGTCAATGATTTAACTACATTTAGCATGAAAACTATCACAAAAAAGTTTTTTTTTAATCATTATTTTTGTAATAATCCTTAGAGACACTGTGCTTCTGCTGAGTTGTTTGCAAACATCAGGGAGTAATAATAATCAATCTGAAACTTATATTACCATTAACTACAAATGGCATTGCTATAATTAATGAATATCAGAGATGCTTACTTAATAATGATGTTAAAAAGCACTTTAGGATTTAAAGTTATCACATATAAAAGTAGACACAAGTAAACATTGCATAGAGGTTATTCTTATGTTGTAATGATCATGTCTGAGCCGCTGGTGTTTGACACATTCATCTGTTGAATTCTTGAAACTTCGTATCATAGAGCTTGTTTGACTAAATTTTAACCACATAATGAAAAGAATCAATAAATCTAAAAATACCTGAATCTCTGCAACTTATGTTGTTCTGTGCTCATAAGTAGGGATGCACGATATTATCGGCCTGATATTGGTATTGGCAGATATTAGCCAAAAAACGGCAAATATTGGTATCGGCAGATATCAAAATTTCTGCTGATATTTGCAGCCGATATTTTAGCCATGGATATCAGCATGCATCAAATATAAAATCTGGCCATACTGATAAATTAGTGGAGTTTTAGGCTGGACCAACAGACCTTGGTAAGTTAAAATCTTTTTCTGTATTTATCGTCATTCTTTAAACTTAAAAGTGTGTTTTAAGAAAAACAGTTTGTTTCTTTTTTTTATCCTCAAACCCTAAAATATGTTCTGAGGACTAAATTTTTGGTTATGTCAAACATACTTAAATATCGGTATCGGCTAAAATGAATCTATAAATATCGGCATATCGGCAAAAATGCAATATCATGCATCCC
Source organism: Cheilinus undulatus (assembly GCF_018320785.1). NCBI lineage: Eukaryota > Metazoa > Chordata > Actinopteri > Labriformes > Labridae > Cheilinus > Cheilinus undulatus. The sequence goes on from NC_054866.1 coordinate 8,815,507, forward strand.
TACTCATAAGATAAAGATTGATATTATTAAATGACTCTTAGTTTTTGTATTTCATTCTGAAATGGTAAATAATGAGGTACTGTATGTAGATCGATCTATCTATCTGTCTGTCTGTCTGTCTATCAGTGCTCCCATGATTGTACAACTTTGGAATTGCGTCTGTAACTTTGACATCGGAGGAAAAGTCATTAGGTGTGAGGCTACCTTAAGGTGATTAACTCAACTGCAGCTGTTCACTTAAAACTAGAAACTATAAAATCCAACCATGGTGGTTATGTGGAGAAGAGAAAGATAAACTTTCACAGAGAATACTTCCGTGTTGTCCTCTACTCAATAGATTGGCTGAAGCAAAGCTCATGGCTGCTGCTTCGTGTTTATGTGACTTATCTGTCTGCAGTCCTCCAGGTTTCAGCTTCATTATATCACTGATGATTAAATCAAAGTCCATCCATGTCGTAGTTTTCCTGCATTGTTGTCAGTAGCCATGTGCTAGTGTGACCTTTCTTACCTTGCTTTGCTGCTGTTGTGATACAGTGGACAAGAGTCAGGATGGAGCACTTGGACTGGTTTATTCTGGAAAACATGGGACAGCGCACACATACAACTATAATTGTGCAGAATTAATTAACAGCAAGTCTCTCAGGTATCTGTTCCCACCCAGAACACAACACATGACCGTTTGCTACTATACAGTGACCTTATAGTAGTATAATTTGTCCAGTTACAGGAAAATGTTAAATCAATAGTATACAAAAAGGTAACAAAAAATCTCTTACAAAAATAAAGTACTTTGGAGGTTTCATAAGAGTAATATACAATCAAAAAGAAATGCAGAATTGTTAAACTGAAAATATTTTTCAAGTAGCTTGTATCACATTATCAGTTTACAGACAGAAAAGCACAATACTCACAGACCAAAGCACCTTGCAGCATTGAGAAACAGAAATGAGTCAGTAGCACCATCTAGTGGTGAAAACATGCCCCAGCACACGCGTCTCAAAAACATTAAATAGTGACAGTGCAACCAACAAATACGGTCCAATAAAATATAGATAACACTTACTAAACATATCTGGAAAACATGGGACAGCACACACACAACCACAGTGGTACGCAATTAACAGCAAGTCGCTCACTGTTCCCGCCCAGACTACAAAGTTCCATGTTAAAAGACATACCGGTCAGGTAGACTCCTTGAACCAGCAGCGGTTAGCTGGCATTACTAGTTCTTACAAACTGAATCAAAAGTTGTTAACAAAGCAACAAATGACAGTTTCCTTATGTATTGTGTTAGATATTAGTGCAAACATGAACACTGGCTGATTTTATGCATTATATCAACAGAATTTCTGACTTGTGCTTTGTGTCTGAGCTAAGCTAGGGGGGGCAACTTACCAACAGGACAAGCGTGTTTGCTAATGAGAGATGGGCTCTGGTTAATGCGTGGGGCAAACTTCCGCTGTGGATTTCAAAATAAAATACAAAACAGTAAAACTATGGTTGCAGCATAGACTGTAAAAATTGGACAAAACCTGTGTGACGTCAGCCGTTTGATTACAACAGACGGACTCAAACAGCTTTTGAAGCCAATCCATGGTGACTTCTGTATTGAAATTGTTTTCCCAACTGAACTTTGGATCAACTTAACTGTAGACAAGAGCCCGCTCACTGAGCTCAACTTCCTGTCAGCTAAGCTTTCACTGAAGCTCGCCGCCTGGTTTAGGTAGGTAGCGTCTGCGTGTCACGCTATCTGTCAGTCAAATTAGACGCGCCAATCAGTGCAAAATTAAGTTTTTCCTGAATATAATCGAAACAATTGTGGTACAAAAAATTCACCCCCATAAAGTGTGTGTTCATGAAGACATGAGCTAATAAGTAAGGCTGATCCATAGTTTACTTGAGACTGTGATTTTAATATGGAAGCTGCTGCGGATTGGCTTCAAAAGCTGTTTGAGTCCACCTATCAAACGGCTGACATTACACACATGCTTTCAACGGTCTATGACTAAAAAAACAAGACTAACCAAAGTAAGCCAAGCTAAACCCCTTATCCACTTTCATGGAGCACCCCCCTAACACCAGTTTAAAGACTAAAACTCAAAAACAGGTCATTATCTTGTTGTTAAATGGAGTCTTCCTGTCATGTTCACTAGCTGAGGGGCCTTTTGGAGCCTGAAATCTTCTCTCTAAACAGACTCAAAGCTTTCAGTTTTTCAAACGACTTTAAACCTCTCTAAATGTAACCAGTGTCACTCAGTTTTTACAGAACAATGAATAAAGAACATGTGGTGTAAGAAATAAAGCCACTAGCACTTATTTTGTTCAGTTTAATTGTCAGTTGATTTGGCACATTTGGCATTAAAGGCAGTTTGGATAATTTAAAGTGAGTTTGTCAGAGGTACATAACAAAAGTCATGGCATTACCTGCTGTGATGAATTGCAGTCAGCTGACAGAAGGCAGCCAAGGAACTGACACAGATTTTAGACTACGAACACGATTGACAGATTAAGTACCATCACACCAAAAAGTGTGTTCTAAGAAGAAATAAAGGAAAGTAAAGCCTGGCACACATTTACAAGATTCTTCAAATCTGGACTGATTTTGAAAACATGAGCGACTCTACAATGATGGCAAAAAACACTGATATATTTAACCATTTTGTTCTTATAGTGTGTGGTGTGCAATGAGATGACAAACACAGCACAGACAGATTCAGGTGCAAAAACGAAAAAAACGTTGGCAAAAGCATGAGGGACCAGCAGCAGCAACTCAAAGATACATTCATATTTATAGTGCTTATTGATGAAGGCAATCTCAATACAGGACAAGCAAGTAATTAATCTCTCAAAGACCCAGGGCGCCTTTCTGCACTTTGCAGCCCAACAGTGCATTTCCAGCGTCCACACACTCTTCCACACACAATGCTGAAAAAAAAAAAAAAAAAACAGAAGACTTAATGTGGTAAAACAGCTGATTTAAGCAGACAAAGGTTAAAAAAGACTCTTTCTTTAGTTAATACCATGCTGTGCACGAAGCCATGACACGGCCTTCATGGCCAGAAGCTCCCACTCTTCCTTAGCGTCAATCTTGAAACCATGAAGCCAGATCAGAGACAGAATGGTGGCCCATACTTCCTTGTTCACCTTGTTCATTAAAACCAGGGAAAAGGACAAAAAAGCATTAGAGGATTAAAAAAACAAGGGGAAAATACTGCTGAATGATGAGTAAAAACTTCTAAATAAACTTTTAACTTAAGAAGTTGGACGGCTTCTGCACAGAGCTCAACTTTGACCAACTTTTTTGTCAGCTCTGGCTCCAGAGGTAAATTTCCCCTCAAATCTCAGAAAACCTTTATATTGGCATTTCTTATCCTGGAACCAAACCAAACCAACTAGCTTCTTGGCTGCTATAAAGCAACTTCTTACATCTTACATGGCAAAAGTCATGTTACATCGAGTATAGTCAAAATATCGCCCACATCCATTTCCAGCTGAAGAAAAACGGCCCCAGAGCACGAGGCTCCATGTGGGTATGGTGTCCTTTTGTTGATGCGCAGCATTGTTTTTGTGGCAAACATGAAGCTTAGTGTAAGTTTCAACTGAAGGAACGGTTTCATCTCCATTCATCCTTTCATTTATTAGTAATCACTCACTCACATGTCTCCCTTTACCTGCTCTGGTAATCAGCTGGTGTGGGCATCTACTCACTTAAGCTCCGAGTCAGTCCAATTCAGCCATGACCTCTCCATCCAATCATCATGCAGCTGTCATATTCTAAAATCTGCTTTCTTTCCTATGCGGTCAGTTGTTTCAGTGTGACGGCTATTTCAGCAGTAGGCTGAATACATGTAAAATTGTTCTTTGTTAATAGTTAAATTACCTGATGCCACATCTGTATATACGCCAGTTGTCTATTCCTCAGTGTTGGAGTTTGTTGTAAATCTGGCTTTGTCGACAGCCAGTGCATAGCTGCTCTTGTATGAGATATGAGAAAAATACTGTGTCTATGCTTGCTGTACGTTCCTGCTCTGTGAGCATGTTTTGTTGCTGTTTCAGTACTGATAGTAAAAAGAAAAGTGATATTTCACTTAAAACATGAAATAAACCTACGCCGCGGATGCATTTTTTAGTCTTACCTAAAGTAAAACCAATTATAGACATCGCCCCCAGTACTTCTCAGAAGTCACTTTTGCTAATAGTTATTGTCCCCCCACTTTTCAAAACAAACTGACGCTGTTGTAAAGCACTCATATTCTGACAGATTTAAAGTGCTCTTGAAAAGAAATTGGTCAAATTTTGCCAAGTGGACAGAGGATACGCTGAAAGACTCCTGCTTAAAGAATGAACGTTGCAATGAAATAAGAAGATGCTTTAATGAAGTTTTAGTCTTGGGTTTTTTAATGCAAGCCTGCTTTTTGCCAGTTTTATACATTCCCACTTTAATATTTTGGTCGTTATTTCAATTTAAATATATTTGTTAAAGCAGTGGTTCTCAACTGGTGGGTCAGGACCCATAAGTGGGTTGTGGAGCAGATTTCAGTGGGTTGTGACTAGATGTCTGAAAAAAAAAATGGTGGCAAAAGTCCTGAAGTCCTCACTGGACATGCACTGATACCTTTTATCTTACCTTGTTTTACTGTAAAATTGGGTAAATTTAAATGTTTGATCAGTATTTCAACTAATGTATCTCCTCTTCTTGCAATAAATGGCTACTTTTCCCATGATAATGAAGTAATTTCACAAGTTATCTGGAAAACTGGAAGGTATAAAGTTAGGCAGTTTTGTCCCTTTTCTTTTTTATATCAGTTTTTTTGGTCCAATCATGCTCTAAACTGCAACATATACAATTAATTAAACATGCATTTTGAAAGTTTTTCGGAAACGTAGGTTGCGATCTGTTGTAAGACAGACTGGTGGGTCCTGAGGCCGGACCAGTTGAGAACCACTGTGTTAAAGGTTACACTGAAGGAGCTCTGAAGTGCTCTCTTTTCCATATTTTTTACATCACAAAAATGTGGCATTTTAAAAAGGGTGTAGACTTTTAAAAGCCACTGTACCATTGTTTTACACCCAGGAGTAGTTATGACATCATGGCTTATAACCAAAGGTGCCATCGAAAAAACAAATTCTCTCGTTAGATCTATTGTTGGCAGCGTAGCGGGTACTGAAGGGCTCGAGAATTGCTAACATTTTGGTTCCATCTTTTCTCCATAGAGATGTGTGGATTATACAGATAACTTTTATTTCCTTGAGTTTTTTAATTTTGTTTTTGTGGATTTGTTGTTTTACGTTCTGCTACCATGTCAGGAAACACTTCACATGCTTATATTAATAAGAAGGATTTCTCCTTAGTGTTACTCACCAATGCAGGCTTTTGCTTTTCCACCTCTTCACTGGTTTTGCCCACTGCAGCAGCAAGATCTGGACCCAGGACCCAGCATCCAGATGCCTTCTGGAGGGAGACCAGCTGGAGCAGAGGGTCCATGGGGGGCTTACTGGGCTCAGAGAATTCTTCAGAAAGAATCAACATAAAAGATAAAATAATTACTGTGGGTATTAATATTCATTCAAAGCAGTCATTGTGTGGCTAATGCACAGTAATAAACCAATCATTATCTGACTTCTGAAGACTGATAGACAGATAAACACGCTGAATGTTTTAATCAATAATCTGTTTTTATGAACACTTTCTGACATCTCTACATCAGTCAAGTACACAAACACAAACAGAAAAACTAGGAAGATCAAAAATGACCCCTGGAACAGGACAAAAACACCTCATTTTTGGCTAAATTATTCAAAATGGCACATTTCCTGTTGGAGTAGGAGATTTGCTCCAGGAGACTTCATAACTTATTCATAACTCTAGGTCAAAGTCCCTTTTGGGGCCGTTCCCTAGAAGCATGAAAGGGTACACTATTGAGGCAATTCCTGAGGGTCATCTTTGAAACCTATATCAACCTCGCATTTTGCACACCTACCTGAGTGCCGAATGTTTTTTGTTTTTGAGGCGATAAGGCGCCTATAAAGGCTCAAATGCATAGAAATAAAAATAATAATGACAAACTCGGTCAGAGGAAGAAACAGCGAACACGGTGAGCAGCAAGAGCGCTGGGAAGCAGCATTTTTGGAATGTTTGGTCAGTAAGCTTCAAGAGAACTGACAAATACAGACAAAATTAATGCAGAGTACAGACAGAAAGGTCTGTCCATGTCCATCTGTATTTAAAACATACAGCATAAATGGGCCTTTACTCATTTTAAATGTTTCCCTCTGAACATACATGGTGGCCCTGAAGGTCAACTGGAAAAATATTTTACTGAATGCAGAACAAAAATACAAAAAAATGCTAACTCACCATGTTTGGTGGAGGCTTTACAACTCTTTAAACTCAGTTTTTTAGATTTTTCCATTTTAAATATGCCTTTAGAGAAGAAACCTCCGCCTTTGCCAGGAGCTGCTGAGAGATTGAAATACACAGCCTGTTATACATGAACCTAATAACTGTAGACAAAAATAAGATTAATATAAAATCCCACATATTTTAACCTGGCACGTCAGATGGATGTGTTTCACACATCCATCTGGATAACCTTCCGTAGATGGCGTTTGGGAAAGGGCAGAGCCACTACTGAAGTGCGCTCCTACTGAGGAGAAAACTTCTTAGAGAACTGCATAACGAGAACCATGGCGACTGTAGACATGTCAGTACATGACTTTTGTCGTTTTTGAAAACAAAACAACTCACTGCTGTTCTTTGTTCTTCTTGTAACAAAGAAATGTCATCAAGTTCTGATAAACCTGGCGCTTCAGCAGCATCCACGCTAACAGGCGGCTGCATATATGGCTTGACCCCCAAAAAATTCTAACAAAAGGATTCTCAGTGGTTTACAGTAGTATCAAATGTGCTTAAAAACATACTAAAAGTTTACCAAAGTTTGACTCCAAAAAGACCCCATTTTCAAAATGGCGGCCATCAGGTCCTAAAAATGACCATTACTCCTTTGTATTCCTCCTAGACCAGGAATATTGGTGCCTGATACATGTTTTGGCCATGTAATATTCTAATTAGCATATTTACATGCTAGATAAGTCATTACAAGTAGTATTATATATTAAAGCAATTGCTTACAGGCATATTTATGCGAAAAATAAGAATAGTTTCCCTTAAGTAATTGCATATTTCACCTTTCTCATATCGTTTTGCGGAGTGTTGGGGGTTTTTGTGGCTCATAACAGTTCTTTTGATTCCAATAAAGAATAAATTCATTAGACTTGTGTGGTACTGTACACCGCTTTCCACATTATTATGCAAATGACATTTTTCTTTTATTTTCCTAATTATTAATGCAAATGACAGAATATTTTTCAAGTCATCAGCTGTTAGAGCATAATTCAAATGTTTCTGAACAAACTTCATAATGATAACCATTATTTTTTTAAAAATAAGAACCTCAAAATGCACTGTTCCACATTATTAGGCAGGCCACAGGTTTCAGCAATATGAGAAAGAAAAGGGATCTCTGCTGCTGAAAAGTGTCAAATAGTGTAATGCCTTGGACAAGGAATGAAAACATGAGATATTTCATGAAAAATTAATCGTGATCATCATACTGTGATGAAATTTGTGGCTGATTCAGAGCACAGACAGGTTTGTGCAGATAAAGGCATAATGAGGAAGGTTTCTGACAGACAAATACATCAGATTAAGAAAGCAGCTGCTAAAATGCCATTACAAAGCAGCAAACAGGTATTTGAAGCTGCTGGTGCCTCTGGAGTCCCACCAACCTCAAGGTGTAGGATCCTCCAGAGGCTTGCAGTTGTGCATAAACCTACTATTCAGCCAGCCCTAACCAATGCTCACAAGCAGAAATGGTTGCAGTGGGCCCAGAAATACATGAAGACTCATTTTCAAACAGTCTTGTTGACTGATGAGTGCCGTGCAACCCTGGATGGTCCAGATGGAGGAGTAGTGGATGGTTGGTGGATGGCCACCATGTCCCAATGAGGCCGGGACGTCAACAAGGAGGGGGCGGAGTCATGTTCTGGGCCGGATTCATTAGGAAAGAGCTGGTAGGCCCTTTAGGGTCCCTGAAGGTGTGAAAATGACCTCGGCAAAGTATATAGAGTTTCTGACAGACCACTTTCTTCCATGGTAAAAAAGAAGAACTGTGCCTTCCGTGGCAAAATGATCTTCATGCATGACAATGCTCCATCTCATGCTGCAAAGAATCCCTCTGTGTCATTGGCTGCTATGGGCATAAAAGGAGAGAAACTCATGGTGTGGCCCCCATCCTCCCTTGACCTCAACCCTACTGAGAACCTTTGGAGCATCCTCAAGCTAAAGATCTATGAGGGTGGGAGGCAGTTCACATCAAAACAGCAGCTCTGGGAGGATATTCTGACATCCTGCAAAGAAATTCCTGCAGAAACTCTCCAAAAACTCACAAGTTCAATGGATGCAAGAATAGTGAAGGTGATATCAAAGAAGGGCTCCGATGTTAACATGGAACTTGGCCTGTTAAGATGTTTTTGATTGAAATAACTTTTGATTTCAGTAAATATGACCTCCTAATGCTGCAAATTCAACAAATTATTTTCAGTTCTTTACAACCTATAAAATGTTTTAAAACTTTGTTTTAATAATGTGGAACAGTGCATTTTGAGTTTTGTATTTTAAAAAATGGTTATCATTATGAAGTTTGTTCAAAAACATTTGAATTATGCTCTAACGGCTGATGACTTGAAAAATACTCTGACTGTCATTTGCATTAATATTTAGAAAAATAAGAGAACAATGTCATTTGCATAATAATGTGGAACTATTAGTCAAAACAGGGCTGACACATGAAGGCTCAGTAAAGCTAACCCCTTATATTTTTTTGTGTTTTATTTTTTTATATATTTTCTATAATGCATTTTTTTTGCCTTTTTTTTAGATTTCTTAAATCCTTTCCTATTTTATATATATCTTCTCTATTTTCTTTAGTTGTTTCCTCTAATTCTGGGGGTTTTTTTATACTATTTTGCACTGTGACCCTCACTAGATTTAACATTAGTCGTCACACTCTTCCTCCCATAGAGGATGATTCAAGTGATTCTCACAATTCCCAACTTGACATGGTCCACAAGCAGGCATGCATGGTCGTCCATATGCCCTGCAACTGCACCGTTGTGTTCGGCAGGCAGTTGTACAATTACAGTGGATCATTTGCAGGAAGCTTTCTGGGGCAGCAGTCTTACTGGTCATAACTGGCAGGAACCGGTTGTCCACCAGTTTCCATCCCCAATCCACTGTGTTCATGTCACCTTCCTTTCCAATCCACACCATGATCTGGAAGTAAACTCTTTGGCAGTGGTATTTGGTTGAGGACTCAGTTGCAGGCAGACATTCTGGGGTAACAAATGATTTGGAGGTAACGATTTTCTTGCTAAAAAGGTTGTAGTGCAAAGAGACAAGTGAATCGGTACTCTTTCCAACAAATAACACTGCCATTGCCTTGGTCCCATGGTCCTCTATGACATTCCTTGCTTGATGTTGGAGCAGAAACACATTTGCACAGGACTTGATGGTTGATTCACCATTCACAAGTTTCTGGAATGCTGTCTGTAAGTAGTCAAGGATGAAGTTTGTTTGAGCAAAATGGTATACACTGTGCTGCCAACAACATTTCAATGAGGCAAGCAATTTCAAATGTCAATATTCTTTTCCACCATCCTCTGAATTGCTGAAAATTGTGAATTTAGTTTTGTTGGGTTTAGTATAATGCCACCATTATACTCAAAAACATCTATAGAGGATGCATTACATATGTATCAACTTATTCCAATTGAAATGAGTAGAGGGTTCACACACAGGCCTTTGTTTGGGCTAATTCAGAGTTGTTTAAGATCAAGTTATACAACTCCATTTTAAGTTACTTTTGGATGCAATAACTTTCACATTGAATGTCAAGTCTGTGTTTTAGCAAAAAAAGAGGGTATGTGTCCAAAAACATGTACTAAGTAGGAGTTACATGACATGGCTAAAATCGTTTACATCTCTGGTTCACCCCAAACAAAGACAAAACCTTACAGTAATCTCACAACATCATGTATTCCATAAGTATGTAGTCATGTCAGTACAATTTAGACAAGTCCAATGGATTCATAGACCCGGAAAACATGGGGTTAGACACCAAGATTGGCTGTGTCCAATAATGAAGGAGTTAGGATATTTTAAGGGCTCCCACATCAAGCAATTTTAAGGGCTTCCTGCCCATCTTGGACGCCATCTTGAAAATTACACCTTTCTAGTGGTCAATCTTTGGTAAACTTTTAGTATGTTATTGAGGACACCTAAAACAGCTGAGAAACCTTTTGTTAGAATTTTTTTAGGGTTAGGTGTTTTTTATTCATATATGCAGCCGCCTATAAGCTCTTCTGTCATTATTGCACGTTCTGTTTGACCCTCAACCCATCCCGTAGTTTGCCAGACCAGGAAGCGGCGCCGTCGTGATGCGGTACAAGCGAGCAGAAATGGATAAAGGACAGAGACTTTTGAATGACAGGTTCAGCTTTCAGATCATGTCAGATAAGACTGAAGTTATTTTCTCCTGCTGTGGACATGAACTGAGTTACAGGAAGTTCATAGAGTCTTACATAGCCCGCACCACTCGCTGGCCATGCACACCGCTAATGCAGAGAGCTGCCCCCCTCGCCATGCTGGATTTGTTTATAATGGAGACAGACAACTCTGCAGGTGTGCCGACACACTTTTGGGCCGGTATGATTTATACATTTATTTAGGCTATAATATCTGCCATGAACCGGCACCACAGCTGCGCTATTGACTGTTGACTGGTCCGATCACGTCTCCTAGAGGTCCGCTCTCATCCCCACGCAGCTCCTGCTTGAAAGTGAAAGTATTCAGGAAAAAAAAACGAAACTTACTAAAATGATCGACTGGAAATGTGAATAAACGCCAAATTTAAATAACAGTCAATCGAGATGCTGCAAAACTGTCAAAGACTCTGCAGTCCCTGTAGGAGGGTCTGATGCTGGTGTATGTACAGCTGCATCATGAGGAGGAGGAGGAGACAGAGCAGCAGAGGCTGGTGTGTGACAGGAGAGCAGAGGTTAGTGAATGAGCTCTGTAGAGTATCATAATATAAGCTGAAAGCATTATTAGACTGTGGGTCTCCTTTATTTAGGAAGAAAAAATGGTTTTAGATTAAATCTGTAGCTCTTCTATGATCTGAAGAATGAAGAGATGGTTAAGTCCTCTTACAACACCTTAAAAGTTCTCAGTCATTTCTTATTGTCAGCATTTATTTTACATTTGGACTACATTTTTTAGTTTGAAAGTAAAATATGATTAATAATAGCAGACATTTTTAAGTAATTACCTGCTTTTTCTCTTGAGCAGGGCAGATGTGTCCACCTTACTCACACCAGAACAGTGAAACACCATTAGATGTGTCTGTGCCTTACTGCTGAGCTCTCAGCAGAGACTTGACTTCTTTATGCCCATGTGTGATGATGAGATCTGTTGTTTGGTGTTCAGCTGCTGAGAAGAGGAGTTAACTTCTAGAAGTCTAAAGTTTGACTCTACATTGTGGTATTAGTCAGTAATGTTACATTAAGGTCAGTATCTCCATCTGTTGTGGCTTGTTGGGCTTGAGTTAACCATGTTATGCTCTCAGCATATTTTTGCAGCATTCAGTATCTTTGAGCTCAGACTAGAGAATTTTCTGGACTTTATCTGTTGTTGTTTTGGGTTGTTGACATGAACTAACATTTGCATAAAGAAAGTATTTTTGTCCACTTGTGTTAGTAAGGGTATTTAAATCTTGAGAAATAGTACTGTAAGGTACATTTAGAATAGACAAATTAATCGCGAGTTAACTATGCATTTGTGAGATTAATCGCGGTTAAAAATTTTAATCTATTGACAGCCCTATTATTATTGTATTCATCCTAATTATTTGTTTTGGTTCTTATTTTTATGATTTTTTTCCTGTCATTATTGAACTTTTTCGACTCTGCCTTGCTGTTGATGTTGTTTACTGGTTTTCTAATGCCAAATGTTTGTAAATGAATGTTGATTTAATAAAAATACAAAAAACAAAACGAAACATGGAAACAGGCGAATCCATCTTTTTGCAAGGTTACACATATCTGGCATTTAGGTGAAATATTCCTACATTTCATAAACACTCAGCTCTGCAGACAGAGGAAAATAATAATAATAATTCATTTCACTGCTGTCATTTTCAATAGCAAGAAAAATATCAATCCTTTCCAACAGCATGACGATTTGGGATTAGGACAGTTCCAGAAATGTATAAGCCCCTCAGGTTTCCCATCTAACCAGCACATTCCTTTTTCTTACTTTGCTCTTTCCCTGTGAAAGAAGCATCAAATATCATAAATTGTACTTCACATGTGCAAACTAATAAATAAATAAATAAAATAAATCCAGAAATGTTTAAAACTAGTTTCATTCTCAGTCAGGCACTTGTTAAACACATAGTGTGTAAATGCCCCCACTAGGGGGCTCTCAATCAAAACAGTAACAAAAGATGAGGAGCAGAGACATGCTGCTCAGCTCCAACCACCTCCACTGCTTAAACTGCTCTTGAACTAAGAACGGTTCAGTCCAAATCTACACTCCATGTGGTGAATTTCCTCAGCAAAGATAAAAATGTGAGGTCTGAGGTAGACCTCATGATGTTCATTTTACATCAGGAGGCATTCTGGGGTAAATGTAAAGCACTTCAAAGTTTTTCACATAGTATACATTTGAGCAAACAGTGTGTTTGGCCCATTTTTACCGAAATCTCGCTAAATTACCCAGAGCAACTGCACGCATCGAGGGAATCTAAAAATCAGCATCACAAAATACATCTCTTTAACCTCTATGAGTCAAGATAATTTAAGAACTGTTTCATACTGTCAGTATAGTTTGTTTTGGAATGCAGAGTAAAAGAACTTTAAACATATAATTAAAATATCTGATTAATCACAATTAATCATTGAATTCATTGATTAATTGTGATTAATCACAATTAATCACAATTAATCAATGAATTCACTGTGATTAAAAACTGTAATTATTTCACAGTCTTTCATGCATTTAAAACTAGTCACATTTTGTCCAGTAGTTGTGTTGTGCTTAATACTCCCCATCCAAGCAAAAAGATTTACATTCCACTCGATCAAGTGAAGCCAGTGGGCTGAGTATCGCCGCTTTAAAAAACACATGAGAAGAAGATAAAACAGACATATTGTCAAAGAAGAAATTTGACACAACTACACTTTCAGCATTTCGCCCTGTGTGATTAAAAAAGAAATAGAGAAAAATTTCAGGTTGTGCTAAAATCATGTAACTTTTTTTTCCAGTTTTTACTTACTTGGCTTATCAAAGCTACAGCCAGCATCTAGTAGCAAATCACACTTCAAGAACACTGTAAAATAAAAAAGGACATGTTCAAAATTACCTAGAATCATGAAATACTTCATTCTAGTATTATCTACATATAAAATGGTATTATCAGGAAAAATGAAGGTTATTTAAATCTGACACACACATATACAGTGCCATGAAAAAGTATTTGCCTCCTTTCTGACTCATGATTTTTTTTTTTGTTTTGTTTTTTGCATATTTATCACACTTAAATGTTTCGGATCATAAAATCATTTTTAATATTGCCCAAAGACAACCCAAGTAAATACAAAATGCATTTTCTGAATTATGATTTTATTTATTAAGGGCAAAAATCCAAACCTATCTGGTCCTGTGTAAAAATGTAATTGCCCCTCTTGTTAAATCAAGAGTTAACTGTGATTAATGACAGTTCTTGGGAAGCTGAGTTCAATTTCAATGGCCCCACCTAGGTCTGATTATCGCCAGATTTGTTGACTCAAGAAATCACTTAAATTGAAGCTGTCAGACAAAGTGAAGTAGGCTACAAGATCTCAAAAAGAAACACATCATGCCTAACCTTGTAAAGCAGATGGATACGCTCGTTTTCATGTTTTTCACTGGCGAATCTATCTTGCAAAGCTCCCATCTGAACTGTTTGGGCCCGGTTAGAAACTGACAGGACCAATCAGCGACGAGGGGCAGTACTTTCAGGCACAGCAGAGTCGTGACGTAAAAGAGCAGCAGCAAGAGCTGGTGCTATTATGGAGGAAGAGATTAGCATAGATGCTGCTAAAGCACCAGTTTTAAAAGAACTTGACATTTCTTCATTAGGAGAAGAACAAAGAACAGCAGTGAGTTGTTTTCTTTTCAAAAATAACAAAAGTCAAGTAATTACATGTCTATAGTCACCATGTTCCGTGCTATTCCTCAGTAGCTGCACACGCGCAGCTTGATGTTTTGTTGCTCTTATTGGCCCGTAGAGATGTGACAGACAGCTTTCATCCAATCACACTCCAAGTTTTTTTCACATCCTCTGCCTTTTCTCAAACGTTTCCTATTGAAGCTTTCCCAGATGGACGTGTGAAACACATCCATCTGGTGTGTCAGGTTACATCATGCCACGATCCAAAGGAATTCAAGAACAAATGACAAACAAAGTGATTGAAATCTATCAGTCTGGAAAGGTTACAAAGCCATTTTCAAGGCTTTGGGACTCCAGCAAACCACAGTCAGAGCCATTATCCACAAATGGAGAAAATTGGGAACAGTGGTGAACCTTCCCAGGAGTGGTTGGCAACCAAAATGACTCCAAGAGTGCAACGATGACTCATCCAGAAGGTCACAAAAGAACCCAGAACCACATTCTGCAGGCCACACTGGCCTCAGTTAAGGTCAGAGTTCATGACTCAACCATAAGAAAGACACTGGGCAAAAATCTTGATGATCCCCAAGACTTTTGGAGAAATATTCCATGGACTGACGAGACAAAAGTTGAACTTTTTGGAAGGTGTGCAGCCCGTTACATCTGGAGTAAAAATAACAGCATTTGATAAAAAGAACATCATGCCAACAGTCAAACATGGTGGTGGCAGTGTGATGGTCTGGGGCTGCTTTGCTGCTTCAGGACCTGGACCACTTGCTGTGATTGATGGAACAATGAATTCTGCTGTCTACCAGAAAATCCTGAAGGCGTATGCCCAGCCATCAGTTCATGACCTCAAGCTCCAGCGCTCTTGGGTTATGCAGCAGGACAACAACTGAAACATACAGTGCACGCGGAAAGTATTCACAGCACTTCACTTTTTCCACATTTTGTTATGTTACAGCCTCATTCCAAATTGGAATAAATTCTTTTTTTTTGCCTCAAAATTCTACACACAACACCCCATAATGACAACGTGAAAAAAGTTTTTGGAAATTTTTGCAAATTTATTACAAATAGAAAACTAAAACATCACATGTACATAAGTATTCACAGCCTTTGCTCAATACTTTGTTGATACGGCCTCAAGTCTTTTAGAGTATGATGCCACAAGCTTGGCACACCTCTCTTTGGGCAGTTTCACCCATTCCTCTTTGCAGCACCTCTCAAGCTCCATCAGGTTGGATGGGGAGCGTCGGTGCACAGCCATTTTCAGATCTCTCCAGAGATGTTCGATCGGATTCAAGTCTGGGCTCTGGCTGGGCCACTCAAGGACATTCACAGAGTTGTCCTGAAGCCACTCCTTTGATATCTTGGCTGTGTGCTTAGGGTCGTTGTCCTGCTGAAAGATGAACCGTCGCCCCAGTCTGAGGTCAAAAGCGCTCTGGAGCAGGTTTTCATCCAGGATGTCTCTGTACATTGCTGCATTCATCTTTCCCTCAATCCTGACTAGTCTCCCAGTTCCTGCCACTGAAAAACATCCCCACAGCATGATGCTGCCACCACCATGCTTCACTGTAGGGATGGTATTGGCCAGGTGATGAGCGGTGCCTGGTTTCCTCCAAACATGACGCCTGGCATTTATGCCACAGAGTTCAATCTTTGTCTCATCAGACCAGAGAATTTTCTTTCTCATGGTCTGAGAGTCCTTCAGGTGCCTTTTGGCCAACTCCAGGTGGGCTGCCATGTGCCTTTTACTAAGGAGTGGCTTCTGTCTGGCCACTCTACCATACAGGCCTGATTGGTGGATTCCTGCAGAGATGGTTGACCTTCTGGAAGGTTCTCCTCTCTTCACAGAGGACCGCTGGAGCTCTGACAGAGTGACTATCGGGTTCTTGGTCACCTCCCTGACTAAGGCCCTTCTCCCCCGCTCGCTCAGTTTAGACGGGCGGCCAGCTCTAGGAAGAGTCCTGGTGATTCCATACTTCCTCCATTTATGGATGATGGAGGACACTGTGCTTATTGGGACCTTCAAAGAAGCAGAAATTTTTCTATACCCCTCCCCAGATTTGTGCCTCCAGACAATTCTGTCTCGGAGGTCAACAGACAATTCCTTTGACTTCAATGGCTTGGTTTGTGCTCTGACATGCACTGTCACCTGTGGGACCTTACATAGACAGGTGTGTGCCTTTCCAAATCATGTCCAATCAACTAAATTTACCACAGGTGGACTCCAGTTAACCTGTAGGAACATCTCAAGGATGATCAGAGGAAACAGGATGCACCTGAGCTCAATTTTGAGCTTCGTGGCAAAGGCTGTGAATACTATGTTTTTAGTTTTCATAAATTTGCAAAAATTTCCAAAAAACTTCTTTCACATTGTCATTATGGGGTGTTGTGTGTAGAATTTTGAGGCAAAAAATTAATTCATTCCATTTTGGAATAAATGAACATAACAAAATGTGGAAAAAGTGAAGCGCTGTGAATACTTTCCGGATGCACTGTACAAACAAGTCCACCTCTGAATGGCTCAAAGAAAACAAAATTAACATTTTGGAGTGGCCAAGTCAAAGTCTGGACATAAATCCAATTGAGATGCTGTGGTGTGACCTTAAACAGGCAGCTCATGCTGGAAAAGCCCCCTATATGGCTGAGTTAAAACAATTCTGAGAAGAAGAGGGGAACAAAGTTCCTCCACAGCGATGCAAAAGACTCCACAAACACTTGATTTCAGTTATTGGCACAACAACTTATTAGGTTCAGGGGGCAATTACGTTTTCACACAGGGCCAGATAGGTTCGAATTTTTTCCCCTTAATAAATAAAACCATCATTTAGAAACTGCATTTTGTATTTACTTGGGCTGTTTTCATGAGATATTAAAAGGGGTTTGTTCAGACAGACAGACAGAAAGTCAGGGGTCTAGGAATCAGGTAGGGTTGGGGATGACACGCAATAAGGAGCTACAAGTTTGAATCAGACCTGTCCTGCTGGCTTGGAGGACCAGCTTCTATCCATGGGGCGCAAGCTTGTTAGCAGATTTTAAGGGTACTTGAAATACTCACTGGGTGTTTCCACATCTCTGAGCACCAGAGGTCCTTGTATTGCCTCACCATCACCTTTGTTGACAGCGACAAAGGCAGTGAAGGCACTGCTCACTCCTGACTGTACGCTCAGCTCCACCACCTTCTTCTTCACACTTTCATCCTGCTGGTCTTTGGACTCTCGGTTTTTCATCTCCAGGGAGCGAATCAGAGCCCGAGCAGCCAGTCTGTGGACTGTTAGTCTGAAGGCAAGAGAGAGATGACATTACATTTGTACACACATTTGAAATATTGCTCATTAAATTTACATTTTTCTATTTCTATTCACATTTCCTCCTTTACAAACTTCTCAGAGCTGGGCCTTTTTACCAAGAGTTTATTGTTTTAGACAATACTGAACAGCAAGTTGCTTAAAGGTTTTATACTTTACCACTTTAAAGGGATATTTCGGGATATTTGAAGTTGAGTCGTATGAGGTCCTTGGCTATAGTAGTGGCATTAGCCTCCAGTGATTACTGTGAAAGTTGATCCTGTGGTTATTAGGAGCTCAGAGAGATCGGCAGAATAATGGCTATAGAAGAGAACATTTTATCCAAGTAGTTTAACCAGTTTTACGTAAAAATGGGCCAAGAAAACATGTTGGTTCGCCTGTATGCTGTGTTGAAAATATACAGAGCACTTCATTTCTCCAAAAAATCCCCTCTGTGTCAGGCACTAATTTATGATGCAGCTTTCAGCATTTTGTCTCCTTCTGCCTCCACGCACTGATATCCTCTGATCAGCTGTGTGGGTCTGCTGGCTTCTACAGGGATAATTACACCACACCAAGCTAAAACAAAGATAATATGAGTGATTTCGACTCAAGTGATGATGGTGTGCAGTTTACTGTGGATAAGAAAAAATTTGTATGAACCAGAGTACACTGAGGAAGAACTTATACAGATGGAGAGTCAGCTGGCTGAAAGAAAGAGCAGAGAAACTTCATTTGAAAGTTTTGAGCAGGAGAGATCCCAAGCATGGGTTCACACTTTCCACACCTACACTACCAGGCAGTGGTGTAAATATCAAGAGTGCAACCGGTGAAGCTGTACTGGGGCCCAGACACCATCAGGGGCCCATGAACGAAGAAAAAAAAAACAACCGTCCAGAATTGCCACAGGCCCCTGTTTTTGTGAATGGAATAGCTCGGGGTGGGTCGGTAAGGTAATGCTGAGTGGCTGGTATAGGAGGAGGAAATGATAATTTGTCCAATCACCTTGATACCTGTCAGTCATGATGAGTCACAATGACGTGACGTGAGTTGTTTCTCCTTTCAGCAAGAGAAAAAAAGCAAGTGGATGAAAGTTGACGAGAAAAGGTAGCATCGTCATGTTTAGCGAGCCCAAACAAAAAAGCGGCGTGCAAAAGAGGAAGGAAAGAAAGAAGCAGGATGAGGGTAAATCTAAAGTGACCAAATTAGACAAGTTTTTACTCAAACCCAGGCAACCCAGGCAAAAGCTAGCGTCCTGCCGGAGGCAAGCAGTAGCTTGCCAGCTAGCTCCATAAATGAAGCAGCATCGACCCTACCGCTGCGTCCCGCTTCTCTGGGTGGCCAGAGGGAGACTTCCCCACCACCGCAGCCTCAGAGGTCGGAGTCGGCGGACTCGGCTGTGCCCACCAGTGGATCTGTTGCAGTGACTATCCTGCCCACAGATCAAGGACTCCATGACATTACTCTGCCTCCCAACGCCAAGGCAAAAAGCTATTAATAGCAATGAGCTGTTTTTCTTGATGGTTATGCTTATGGACATACTGTGCAAGATATCTTTGTGTAGCTTTGTTAGTGCCAGCTGTATTTGAATGTCTGAGAGTTTGGAGACATCATCAGGCTGTGGTAGTTTGAGCCCAGGTCAGGGCAGGCTGTTAGATAAGTGTTGACATGGAGCTTCGGCCGCTCTCGGTGGTGCTGAAAGGCTGGTTTGCAGGATGAGTGTGTGGCCAGTCACCTGTAGCGTTAGCCTACATGGTGACAATAGCAGTTCTCTCGAGTGGCTGTGTGTGTGGGTGTCCAAGCATGTGTGTGTGGGTGTGTGTGTGTGTGTGCATGAGCTTTTGTTTAGGGTGGGGGTGGGGCACAAAAAAAAAAAATTGCACCGGGGCCTATCACCATGATGTT